>NC_136409.1:178105000-179437500 GCF_051521515.1 Lactuca serriola | reverse complement strand
GTCTATTGGGCTCGTTAGCTAGTCCATTTTTGTATCTCCGGTATGGGTCTGTCCATTCGTGAGTTTAGTAGGGTTGAATATAAATATAGGTGCTTGCATGCATCTTAGAAAAACGATAGAATAGAACGATCAGAGCATTATTCAGAAGTTTATTATTATTGTTCTTGTAACCCTAAATCCTCTACAGCAGAAGTTCTTAGTCGAGCTCTGCTGAGGATTATTTGATCTAATCATTCGACATATTTTGATCCACTCTTGTTTTATTTATTGTTTTGAGTTCATCGTAATACCTGTTTCATAGATCTAATCGATCTTCACGTTTGTGATTTTATCCTATCAATTGGTATCAGAGCAGGAGGCTGTGTAATTCATACACATCTTTTCTGTGAAAAAGGTTGCGATTAGGGTTATTCCGCATTAACTAATATTTATTGAGCCATCATCCCATAATTGACGTAACTCAGCATTTATTCGTTTTGCCCTAACTTAATATATTACAAGTCTGATCTTTTAAACAGGTTATTCGATCTAGCATGGACGAGTCACAATCAAATCCCATTAACATCTCAAACAGCATTGGATCAACGACGAAGATTCCCATCCTTTACACCCAGGATTACGAAGTCGGGGCACATCACTTTGAAGATTATGTCATTGGATCCGAGGACAACGGATATCTTATTTGGGAGGCAATCGTGTCTGGACCATTCGCTCATTCAGCAACATCAAGAATCATTAAAACTCAGAAAGAGTATAATGATCTGTTGAAAGATGTAAAAGATGTTGCCCAAGACGAAAAAGATAAATTTCAGTGCAATATTAAAGCATTGAGACTAATCAGATTCGCTCTTCAATCTGATACTTTCAGGCTAGTGAGTTCGTGCAGCACTGCTAAAGAGATATGGGATAGGCTGCGAGAGTTATATTCCACAGATGAAGATCTCGAGCATTCCATTCAAACCTTACTTTTGTCCAAGTTTGGTGAATTCAAGCAGAGTCCTGAAGAAACTGTAACTCAAACGTTCGATCGCTTCAATCATCTTCTTAGTAAGATGATTAAACATGATATTGAAAGGAAGTTGATTGAACAAAAGGTTACGTTTTTAAACGGTCTTAGATCCTAGTGGAGAGTGGTTGTGTCCACCGTTAAGGCACATGAGCAATTCAAATATTACTCATTGGCAAAGCTAGTAGGGATTTTGAAATCCCAAGAAAAGATTGTCTTGCAGGAGAAAAATGTAGTTTCAAGCTTGGGATCATTGGCCCTTCTGTCCAAAAGCAAAGGTGTGATGGAAGATGAAGACTTCAACTTAGAGGACTATGACCTTACCTCTGAAGACTATGCAATGATGGTGTCAAACCCGAAGAGGTTCATCAAGAAAAGGTTTCCTACCAATAAGAACCAAAATTGGCAGGGAAGTTATAGTTCTGAAAAGGTGAGGGAAGAACCGAAAGCAGAAGAACCAAAGAAGGAACCGAAAGCTGAAGGAGATTCGGGAGTGAACTGCTACTATTGTGGAGGAAAGAACCACTATGCCAAAGATTGTGTCCTCAAGAAATTAGCAGAAAAGGATGAGGAGAAAGATGAAGAAGCTGTGTTAATGAAAAAGTTGGAAGAGATCAAGAAAAAGAAAGCTGTCACTAACCCTTCAATGAATGCTTTAATTGTGCAGGGTTCGGTAGCAGATGATGAGTTCGGTGGCGTGGAAGTCTGGTCAACCGACTCTAAGGATGATGAAGTGAGGAAGTCATCTCATGGAAAGGGTTATGTTGCGAAGGATGAAGGAAGCGGTGGAAAGTGCTTGATGGTGTCGGATGTATCTCAAATGAGGGGATACAACACAGACGGTGGGAATGAAGACACAAAGGAGCGAGAGGACTTGTGCTTCACAGCAAAACCTCTCAGCGTGCAGTTTAAAGAGCTTGATGAGTTAATAAAGAAGGTACAATCTATTTTTGTTTCATTCAAAGTCCCACAAAGCTCATATGAAAAAGAATTAAAAAATGTAAATTCAAGAATCTCGCATCTAGACAGCAGTTTAACTCAAACACTGGTCACCAATTCTAACCTAACTGACCAATTAAGCAGGGCGTCTTCAAAAAGTGAGGAACGGAGGATGTGGATCGAGCTGAAGGAGTCGGAGTTAATCAAATCCAAGGACGAAAACATTTATTTACAAAGAGACAATTTGAAACTTTTAAAACAGAGAAATGTCTTTTGTTTAATTGCTAAGCGTCTTTACACTAATATCACACAACTTCATTTAAACTGTGAAATAGGGCAGAAAATTCATCGCATGATTTTGCCCTTCCTTGAGTTTAAGGAGGATGAAATCGACGCTGAAGCATATAATTGCGAAAGTGTAGTTTCGTCTGAGGATGTAAATCCGACTTATATGTATGGTCTAGTCAAAATCGAATCTTTCAAAAAGTCCAAGGACCATAAGGACATGCTGAAAAACCTTTTGGATGAAAATGATAAATTGAAACTAAGGACCGAAACCATACAAAAGTTTGACTCATTGAATACCAATTTGAGCTCAAAAAATAAAATTGATGTTGAAAATGCATCTGAGCTTAATGAGGATGACGATATGAGTGAAATTTCTGTAGAGGATGAAGTTGATTGTTCTGAGTTTGTCAAGAGCGAACTTGAAAACCACAAAAATCTTATTTCAGAAAATTTTGTGGAGTTTTCTCGTCTGTCCCAACAAAAGTCCCCGATCCTTGAAGAAAAAGTTGTTGTATACCAAAAAGTAAGGACGACTCCAAATCAGGTGTATAAGGTCACAGGAGTAACCGAACATCAGACAGCCGAACTCACAGCCATTGTAAATGAAGATAATGTTGAAGGTTGTGATGAGTTCTTCTGGTCCGCTCCTATCGACAATGCTGACGAAACCATTGGTCTGTCTGAACGGACGTCCTGGAAAACCAAAGGCAGATATGTACCAGAGCCTCTGAACAAGCCCGATAACTTTGACATGCCAAGTACTAGTGGTACAAAAGATGTTCCTGAAGAAAAAGGAGATCCTGTAAAAGAAGTCACTCCTTCAAGCGAAACCTCATCAGTTTAGAGTGAACCGGCTGACAAAAAGCAAAAGCAAAAAGCAAATATCCATCGACAGCCGAAGCAAGTGAAGAATCAGAAGCAGCAAAGGAATATGAGATACAAGAAGAATCTCTCAGAACGAAAACAGTTTTGGCAATCTCAAAATGCCCATTTCTCTTATCATGACAGAAATTCAAAGTCAGAGAAAAGTACTGTTAGATCACAAGAAAGTAATAACAACCGAAGGGAGAGGTTCAGTTCTGAGGGTCATAACAACCGAAAGGATACGTTCGGTTCTGAAAATTATGATAACCGAAGGCAAAGGTTCGGTTCAGAAAACACAAGCTACCGAAAGCATAAGTTCGGTTCTGAGAGCAAAAGCAACCAAAGTTCTAAGTTTGGTACCACTAATGATCAAAAACAAAAGGGTCACTTAGAACCTCAAGTCAAGAAAACATCTCAGTCTAAATTCTCTCGTTCTACTTCTTCTAATCCTTCTAATTCCTCTCAACCTCATTCTAAATCCAATTATGTTAATACTCAAAATCCAAAATCTTCAACAGATTTGAAAGGAAAATCGAAGGTTTCCTCAGTCAAAACCGATCAAAAGTATTCCAATGTCCCAGTGCCTAAACCTGAATCCAAACCGACTGTAACAAATCCCAATAAAATTAAGGTTTTCACCATTAAAAAGAAAGATGAAACAAATTTAATAAAAAGAACATACCTTGTTGACATCTCTCTTACTATTCATGTTCCTGTGAAAGGCTCACGTGGACCCAAGAAACTTTGGGTTCCTAAATCTGCTTAATTTTTGCAGGTTATCAGTGACGAACAGTTTGACGAAGAATGGTATATTGACAGTGGCTGCTCGCGTCACATGACAGGAAGGAAGGAAGAGCTGAGGGAATTTCGGTCTCTTTCAAACGGTGGAAATGTCAAGTTCGGGAACAACTCATTCGGCACGATAAAAGGGTATGGAATGATAACAAATGGAGACTTCACAATCAGAAAGGTTGCATACGTTGAAGGCCTATAGCACAACCTCATCAGTGTATCTCAGCTTGTTGGAGGTACCGGTCTCAAGGTCTCATTCGATGATGAGGGTTCGGAAATAATTGAAAAGAAAACGAAAAGAGTAATTCTCAAATCGTAGCGCAAAGGCGAAATGTTTCCCCTGAACCTCAAACCCATCAAAGGGAATCCAGCTATCTGCCTATTATCCAAAGCACAATCTAACGAAAGCTGGCTGTGGCACCGAAGGCTCTCTCATCTCAACTTCAAGGATATTAACAAACTTGTCACAGGTGGTCATGTTCGAGGTCTTCCACTGCTCAAATTCGATCGAGAACATTTATGTGTTGCGTGTGAAATGGGGAAGCAGAGTCGTCAAAGTCATCCATCGATTGTAAACACTAAAGTTGTTGAACCATTAGAGTTAATTCACATTGACTTGTGTGGTCCATCATCTATCGAAAGCATCGGCGGTAGCAAGTATATTCTTTTCATCATTGATGACTTCTCGCGTTTTACATGGGTGTTCTTTCTGAAGCACAAATCTGAAACAGTTCTCAAGATGAAGATGTTTATCAAGCAGGTTGAGGTACAGCTGAACAAAGTCGTTCGCAACATCAGGAGCGACAATGGGCTGGAATTCAAAAATAAAGAATTCGAAGAATTCTTGGCCGAAAAAGGAACCAGTCACAACTTCTCAGCTCCCTACACCCCTCAACAAAACGGGATTGTCGAAAGACGAAACCGATCTTTGTGTGAGGCGGCTCGAACCATGCTAAGTTTTGCTTCTTTACCTTTATATTTTTGGGCTGATGCTATTGCTGCAGCATGCTTTACGCAGAACAAGTCATATCTCAATAAGCGATTCACTCTCACTCCTTATGAGATCATCAACAACAGGAAGCCAAATGTCAAATTTTTCCATGTATTCGGCTCACGGTGTTTCATATTCAATTCTAAAGAACATCGTAACAAGATCGATGTCAAAGCCGATGAAGGGATATTTCTGGGCTATTCTCTCACTTCTAAAGCCTACAGGGTATTAAACAAGCGCTCGAGGAAAATAGAAGAAACTTATTATGTGACTTTTGATGATAGCTATGTCAAAAAGCTAAAGGCCAACGAAGACACAGTTGGAGAAATCTTTTCTCACACAGGCCAAGTCACAGCCTCGATCGCAAACCTATTTGAGAAGTTCGTCGAGTTATTCGATGAACCAGAGAAGGCAACTCTCTCAGAAGCTAGTGCAGCAGACAACAAAGTAGATCATCTGAAGCAACTCATCGAAGATACTGCAAAGAGAATGAATGAAGGAGGATCAAGTTCTAACGAACCTCCACAACACGATACTTCAGTTGAGGGGGAGGACACATCTTCGTCATCACATCCGAGCTCACATGTTGAGGGGGAGAACAGTTCTCAAGCTGCACCCGAAGGTGCTATCACACCCGAAGGTGCGTCAACACCTGAAAGCTCAACACCACCCGAAACCCCTATAGCTCCGGAAACTCAAGACACATCTGAAAACTTATCTGTCGAGGGGGAGAATGATGATATGCTTTATGACGATGACAGTCAATCTGAACTAGAAGAGATGGTAAACGCTGAATTGGATCCATCTTATGATCCAAATTACCCTCCTCTTGTCAAATGGACCAAAGATCATCCTGTTTCCCAGGTTGTCGGTAATGTCTCTGAAAAGGTCCTGACCCGATCACAACTAAAGGCAAAACAAACTTCCTTATTTTCAAAAGTAGAATTTTGTATGTTTAACTCCTTCGTCTCAAAAGTTGAACCAAAGACAGTTAACACTGCTCTTGATCACTCCGATTGGGTTCAAGCTATGCAAGACGAACTGAATGAATTCGAAAGGAATAAAGTTTGGCGTCTCATTCCAACTCCTCAAGATGCCTCAGTTGTTGGTCTCAAATGGGTCTTCAGAAATAAGATGGACAAGGAAGGCAACGTGATACGAAACAAAGCCCGTCTGGTGGTGAAAGGATACTGTCAGGAGGAAGGAATCGACTATGAAGAAACTTTTGCTCCTGTAGCTAGGCTGGAATTCGTTAGAATATTTCTTACCTATGCTGCACACAAAAACTTTGAGGTCTACCAAATGGATGTCAAGTGCGCATTTCTAAATGGAGAACTTGAAGAAACGGTGTACGTGGAGCAACCTCCTGGATTCGTCAATGAAAGGTACCCCAATCACTGTTACATTTTGCTTTCTATAGACTACACCGGTCTCACAAGTACTTCGTTCGCTTTCTATCTTATATCAAGATTAGGAAGTTTGAATCGAAACGAAAGCCACCCTAATAAGCCTAGTTAAAAGAAGCCTTTCAACACTTCTTAATAAGTGTTTGATCGTTATTCAACGGGAAACCACACAAACACTTTAAGGTCTCTCTTGACTTTGAAGGAAGAGATTCGTGCCCGGGATCATTTGTTTCACGTCTTAATTGACATCACATATTTTCCAAAAAATATTGCTTTATTTCTTTTCTTTTACACCCTAAGCACGAAAATCTTTGATTTTCCTAAATTCAGGTTCTATTAATTACAAGGCATTTTACTTGGATTGGCAGTCGATTAAAGGCTGTGGTTGATTTTAATCCACGTGGGGGCATTTTTCAAAAGATGCCGTTACAATTTAAAGGGATAAGATGAAGACATGCTGACTCAGGCGGGAGTCTAATCGATTTGATTTCAAACGGCGCTAAAAGGGCGCGCGTGAATCTGAACCGTTTCGTCTCCAAACGGCGCCTGATGGGAAGGCGTGTTATTAGGGACCTGACATTCTCTCTCATGCGTGCTCATCGGCAACCCCAACTGTCACGCATCAGTCAACTCCGGAAAAACCCTTTGTTTTTCAATAGAAGATTTGGGAAGATCTTTCTCTCTCCTTACCCCACAGTATAAAAGGCAACATCCTCCACCATTTATCTCTTTACTGCAATTCAAATTCCCAGAGCGCAAGAAATACCTAAACCTTCACTGTTCATCATCTTCTCTACTTTCTTCAAGCAATGGCAGATTCCTCTTCTGTTCACGCAACATCCCACATTTTGCCCATTCGCCCACAACAAAGCCTAATCATCGATTTAACCCCTCATGCTTACGACGCCTTCATGTTCCCCATTATCGAGTGTTTGAAGTTTTCTCCGATTGCTCCTGCACTTATAAGAGTTGAAACTGTTCCGATGGAGTTCTTGTCACAGATCTTTGTGACCGCTCACTACGACAAGGTCGTTGACAGAATCTTTTTTGATGTCTTTGAGCACAAGGCGTCAATTTCCAAGCAAAGGTTTTGCTCGCTGTTAGGGTTTGAACCTGATTCTATGAGGGTTAACCCTGAAACGATTCCAATGGGGCACTTGTTCAACATGTTTTATAACATGGGTTATACGGAGGTGCTTACTACGGTCACGAAGTTCAAGAAGTCGTGCCTACCTCCACAGTGGAACGGGATGTTCACTGTTCTATTCAAAGGGTTATCTGAAAGAAGTGGTGGATCTGATGGTGCCAGTCGATTATTTCTGTCCATAATGTATGGTATCTACAATGGCATCAACATGGATTATGGGTTTGTTCTATGGCAACAACTCATCCAGAGTCTCTCCTCTACCTCCATACATTCCGAGATTTCATACGCTAGGTTCTGGACTCTGATCACGAAATGGGTGATGGACAAGTACCATGTCCCCATTGTCGCTGGTGCTCCAATGTCTTCGATTGGTACCTTCCATACCATGAAGATCATTGTCTCGGACGCTTCCAAGTTTCCGTTCAACGGTTCAATTCCGGAAACCATGTATGGGGATGTTCCTGCTGACAGTCGGATTATCCAGACGTACAAAGGGTTCAAGCACTCTGGTCCGAGGAATCTTACTCCAGAGATGTTGAATTCAATACATGATGCCGACAAGCCAGCTCCAAGAGGCAAAAAGGCTGATAAGGGGAAACAGGTGGCAAAAGCAGCAAAAGGCCCATCTCCAAAGAAGAGGAAACCTACCAAGCATGCTCAGTCTCCACAACAAAGAGGAGAAAAACCCAACCACGACGAAAGTTAATTATCGCTTCCTCCTCAAGCGAGTCTGAGGGTGAGAGTTCAGATTCTGATGACTCTCCACGTGGCAACACTCCACCCAGATCTCCTACCCCAGAAGTTCATGCATCTACTTCTCCAATTTCCTCTCCACCTAAAACCATTCCTATTTCTATTCCCCCCATAACTTCCACTACTTCAATACCACCCACTTCAATCCCAATACCAACACCAATATTCACCGACGCAACCACAACATCCACTGCAGATGTTAGAGCCAATGTATCTGATATGGGGGTTCATACTGATGCACCCGAAATCACTCCAGCACCCGAAACCACAAAAGCACCCGAACCTACACCTATACCCGAAACAACCCAACCCGAAACTACCCATACTACTACACCACCACCTTCACCACCACCACCTTCTCCTGGTCATGCTTCAGAGGGAGACTAACCATTCCTTGGCGGGGAAGATATGACGTTTGACTCGGTCTACTATAGTCCGTTTCAAGTACAGAGTGATGACGATGACAACGCTCCTGTCACAAAACGACATCTCAAGGAGCTCCATGACAAGATTGACTTGCTCATCGCCTCCTCTTCCACTTCTCAGTCATCCCTTTCTGAAGATGCAGTTCAGAAGATTGTTGACGCCTTCTCTAAAGCTCAGCAAGATTCCATTGCTTCTGCAACCTCCGCCATAGATGCCTCCACAAAAGCCTGTCAGGCTGCGACCGAAAAAGTCGATAAACTATTTTCTGATGCCTCTTCCCTGTTAAAGTCTTTACATGAGAGTGCAAATGCTGCCAGGACTACGTTGGAACCAATTGTTCACCAGCTAGCAACGTCAGTCTCCACTGAGTTGAAGTCCTTCGCTTCTTTTCGTCAAATGCTTTCAGACGACAACTCAGCCTTTCGCACCACCATTGACGAGCATCTCTCGAATCTACAAGAAGATTTGGCTGCTGAGAACTCTCTTATGGATGTTCTTGCAAAGAAGACCACTTCTCTGAAGGTCTAGAGTGTTCAACTCTCCAACTCTCAACAGGAGATTGACTCTCTTCGGTCCGAAAGGGAGGTGATAAAGTCGTGTGTTTCGGATGTCCACTCTGCCATCTCCAACATCCTCGAAGCACATGATCCTATTCTTAACTATACTGTGAGGCGTGACCTTGCAGAAAAGCTCGCTCCCGCCCTTGCTCTGCTCTGCAAAATCGAAGGGCTACTTGATTTCGTGTCCATTCCGAAACAAGGGGGAGAGAAGGAAACAATGTCTCAACCACCTCCTACTTCCACAACTACTCATACTACCGAACCTCCTCCAGTAGGCCAAGCCTCCGGTTCTGGTATGAAAGACAAAGGCAAAAAGATTGCTGAGGAAGAAGAAGAAGAAGACAAAGAAACAATCGCCGACTTGTTGAAGCGTAGAAGTCGACACAATGAGGCTGATATCAGTGCTCGTGTGGCAAGAGAGGCTAAAGAAGCCAAACTTAAACAGAAGGAATCCCACGACCTTCTTGAGAGTAGGAAAACTCTTTTTCCTGCCTGGACTCTCGAGAGGATGATAAAAGAAGCCATTGACACACCGAGTATCTTGTGGCTGAAACCTGTAATCTCTCTTGATTGTTCCAACACTGTCGACTCTCAGTTTGACATGCCACTGACCCGAAAGGCGTTCATCTTTCATGCCTTTTCCAACGTTGCAGAGTTCCCTCATCCTCATCCATAGGTTGATCGGGACTTAATCAATTTCTATCTGAAGGCTGCTCAACCTCAGTATCAGACTTGGAGTGCTCAGAAAATTATCAACGTTCGGGTCTTGAAGCCGTATAGTGAAGGGAACTTCATCAACATTCGGTTCAAGGTACTTCGGGGATCTGCCAAAACCGAACATGCTATTTCCCTTGCAGATCTTCCAAACCTTAATCCCCATGATTGGATTATCTTGCACAACATCCTTCTCACCAACAAAGCTGAATACGGTTCGATTATCGACCATCTCAAGAGGATGCTCGTGTGCTACATCATGGAAGTTGCACTGATGGATCAGGAGATTACAAGCGTATTTAAGAAGAAACCAAAAATATCTCCTGTTGGCTCTGCCAGTGATCTCAACCAAATGCAGATGGGTAAAATTGACTCGAGAAGGAATTCGGTCATGTTCACCAGGAACGAAGGATAGAAATGTCTTTTCTCTTTGGCTGACAAACACCTCTACACCACTGCTTGCTTAGAGCATGTTTTGGGGATCATCCACAGATGCAAGCAGAACTCAGCGGATGATGTCAAGTACTTCGATGACATGATACAATGGTACATTCGGTTCAGACAGACTATTCTCGCTCTTATTACACGTCTGTTTGATACTGTAAAGAAGGCTCCAGCTGCTGGCCCGAAGAAGAAGTAGTCTCGCTCCAATTTGACGCAAAGGGGGAGATTGTTGGGTCGTGTTTTGTATTAAGTGTTGCGTCTATTGGGCTCATTAGCTAGTCCATTTTTGTATCTCCGGTATGGGCCTGTCCATCCGTGAGTTTAGTAGGGTTGAATATAAATATAGGTGCTTGCATGCATCTTAGAAAAACGATAGAATAGAACGATCAGAGCATTATTCAGAAGTTTATTATTATCGTTCTTGTAACCCTAAATCCTCTACAGTGGAAGTTCTTAGTCGAGCTCTGCTGAGGATTATTTGATCTAATCATTCGACATATTTTGATCCACTCTTGTTTTATTTATTGTTTTGAGTTCATCGTAATACCTGTTTCATAGATCTAATCGATCTTCACGTTTGTGATTTTATCCTATCATATATATATATATATATATATATATATATATATATATATATATATATATATATATATATATATATATATATATATAATTCACAAATGAATACAACTGTTAATAAAATCAAGAAGTATAAAATATATAAAATTAAAGATAAAAAAGTATTCGATTAGAATGTATATTTATTCATATATAACTAAGCTTTTTATGGTTAATAAAATAATCATATAAACATATTTTTTTTATTATTGTTATATTCATTTGTGAATGAATGATAACATTTTTTTTTTTTTCAGAAAATTATAAAAATAGAAAAACGACATTTTAAGGCCCT
Source organism: Lactuca serriola (assembly GCF_051521515.1). Taxonomy (NCBI): domain Eukaryota; kingdom Viridiplantae; phylum Streptophyta; class Magnoliopsida; order Asterales; family Asteraceae; genus Lactuca; species Lactuca serriola. The sequence continues at coordinate 179,426,257 of NC_136409.1, read as the reverse complement.
AAATAGTCCCGAATGGCCAAAAAACAACGTACGTCAGAGCAGAGCTGTGAGTTTTGTAAATCGCACCATTTTACATCAAATATATGAATTCCATCCAATTCCGAGACTAAACTTCATTGCGGCAAGTTTTTTTTATGGTGTCATTAAATTTTCATTTCTACTAGTGATGATATCATAATGACATGTTATTCTATTCATATATAAATAAAGTTTAGAAATCATTACGAAGTATCTATTGATAATGTTACTAACTTCAATCCCACTACTAAAAACATCATTATAATTTATTATTTTTATTTATGTGAATAAACTATATATGTTGATTTATTCATTTGTGAATATAACCATTATATATAAAAATAAATAATACACTATAAGAATTGGTTTGTGAATAGTTTTTTTTTTTTTTTTTTTTTTGTATATTGTAATAATATTATTTTACATTTAAATTTTTCATTATATTGAGACAAACAACATTGTATTGGTTAATAATATCATTTACATTTGAATTTAACACGATCAAAATAAATAATACATTACATTGTATAACATTTACACGTGTATATAAAAATATATTGTCTTCGTCAATGATCTCTTCTTATTTACGTCAACCAATCGTCAAGCATTGGGATATGAACCAACCATTGATTGAAATATTATTCATCTATTGAGTTATAACTATTTCTGACAAACATGTGAATACACATAAAAATGTTAATAAAAATATATTGTTAGTTCATCATAATAGCGAATTTTCACATGGTATATTCATGAAGGTATAACCATATGTGAATATTATATGATATATGTTGTTTATATTATATATTCACATTTGATATTACATGCTATATTCACATGTATTCACTTATGAATATTAGTTGATATTTTTTTATATGAATATTACATAGTATATTCATTTATGAATATTATATTCACTAATGAATAATAGATTATATATTCATATTTGAATATTACACAATATATTCATGTATGAATATTACAAAGTGTTTTCACAAATATATAGAATTTTTATATGTTATTCAAATATGAATAAATTACACACTTGCATATTTGTTTGTGTTTTAATAATCATATAATGATTCAGGTGAGAAAACATATTCATATATGAATATAACGTGGTCATTTAGTTTATGCATTTCATCAAACAGTTTGAATGCATACAAGTTAGCTTTTTTTAAAATGTTAAAAACACGATACTTTGACTATTTAAATCTTACAAAATAGTATATTGATAGAGAATTATATGAAATTTTTCAAAAAAAAAATGATTTGATGTTTTTCTAACCTTAATTTCAAATTTTTGTTTGATTATCGATGTTGAATGAATGATATGATGTGAATATGTTGTTGATTATCGATGATGTTGATCTAATGACGTTGGGAGTATAATTAATCATAGATGTTGAAGATATGCCCGTATTCAAGCAGAATTGAAGATTGGATTGAAAGAACCAAAAATGAATTTTTGTTGTCTACTGTTGAATGATGTTGATAAACGTGTTATTAACGAAGATCGATGATTGATTAACACTGGATGACGTTGATCGAGGGTTTAATTGAAGAAATATGGGTGATTGTTGAATGTTGGAGGAGAAATCTGGATGATGAACGATTGATTATGAATAAATTTGAACTGTTATCTAATTCTCCACAGGTACGTATTTGTGAATGAAGGTTATTATGTCATATTTACAAGTTTGTCACCGTGTCTTTTATGTTTAGATGCTAATTAAATGATTGGTTAAGAATGATTACTCAATTCTCAACCTTTTTTTGTCAATTGAACCATCTCTCTCTCTCTCTCTCTCTCTCTCCCTCTCTCTTTATATATATATATATATATATATATATATATATATATATATATATATACATACTAGGCGAATCCCCACGCGTTGTGCGAAAATAGAATTATATAGTTAAAATAATAACTTTTACCAAATTATTATTTAATATTTCTACTTTGAAACAAAATGTTAGTAGTAAAGCAAACATATAGTTACCATATTAGTTTTATTAAACATTGTAGTTTAATTTTTAAGTCATTGTGATATATACAACTATTTGATAATTTTATAAACCGTTTAAAGTTGTGTAAATTATATATCAAATAAATGATAATATAACGGGTAACAAAACATATGAACAAAAATATGAACTGCAACTTTTAAAAACATAAAAATAGAAAAACATCTATTATAACATTTGTATTAAAAAAGATATATATAAAACGAATAATAAAAACTATGAAAAATAAACACTGTAACTTTTAATAAAATAAAAACACTAAAACATCTATTATAACATTTATATTAACTCTTCATATTTAAATCATAATTCTCTTCAAATATATTAATGTTTTTAATGAGCAAAACTTTACAACCTTATAAAAGAAAGGAAAATAAAAAGTTATTAGTGATTACTAATTAATAATCATAAGTTAAAAACTCTTGAGTTGTAACCATTAAATTACATAAATTAGAAAACTTTTAAGTTGTAGTGTGAGTTTCAAATAAATGTGGTACTTGAAAATGTGTATTTATTATTATTATTATTATTATTATTATTATTATTATTATTATATTCGTCTAAATAATTGGTTTTGATGCATCATTTTAATATCTTCAATTATTAAACATAAAGATATTTAATTATAAATTTATAACATACATAGGTTCATATACATGTTAAATAAATCACATATAATATATATTTTTTCGTAAATGTCATATGTAATTCTTGTCATAGTAATATGGATAAACTACTTTTATATGAAGAACATATCATGATAAGTCTATCATAATTATATATCAAATGTTAAAATTATGTTATCTTTTAAATATTGTCTTTTAAATATGTTGTATAGGATAACCTAACAAAAAAATAATAGAAAATAAACATAATCAGAATAGAAAAACTACAATCAAATAAATAAGAGCATTGGATGGTTGAATATATAAGTAAAGATGTTACATAAACATACATTTAAATCAAAAGAAAAAAACTAATATTCATCAACTTTGCTCAAACAAAAAAAAACTATATCTGTTTTCTGAATCTTCTTTCTTTATTTAACATCATTCAACCATAGAAATTTGATGACAATTCTTCACTAACCTGCAATCAAAATATTTTTCTTGAAAAAGAAGAATCAGAAAGATATTCCAAGCAAAACATTGATGTTTGGAGAGTCACATTCAAGATTGAATAATACATACAAATCACATATAACGATTAAATGAGAAACTAAATATAAAGAAAGAATAAAAAAGCTTCATTTGTTTTGGTTGAAAGATATTCCAAGCAAAAAATCGATGTTATGACATCCTCTTACATTTAAGATTCTACATAACACAAAAGAAACAAAAGATTGACCTTTTTATAGTAAAGTTTTCACTAAATGCTAATTAAACATAATATAAGTTATAAAACTTTTGAGTGTTAAATCATAATTAAGAAAACTTTTGAGTTGCATTAGTTAAAAAAGGGGGTTTCAAATGCATGAGATTCAAGAAAAAATGCTAGCTTTATAAGTATGTATGATGTATGATAGGATGTATATATATATATATATATATATATATATATATATATATATATATATTGCTAGGTTATAATGTGGATGGTAAGTATTGTGTGGATATAGGAATGAATGTGGACCAAGAGTTTAAAATACATATTCTATTATAATACATATCCTGATTGAATACAAATTCTAACAGAATACATATTCTGATTAAATGAACATTTTGAAGAATAACAAAATTTAAATTATGAGTTGAAGAATAACAACATTCTTAAAGAATAATAATCTATTATTAATATTATTGAAGAATTTAAGGTCAAAAAATTAACAAAAAAAAACATTTTTTACTGCTACATTCTATAAATATACAATGTCATTTTTTTAAAATTTTTGCCACATTCTATAAGAATACAAGCTTTATAGTAAGTCATTCTTGAAAAAAAATCTTCATTCTATAAGAATACAATGTCATTCATGAAAGAATCTTCATTCTCATTCTTGTTTCATGTTGTTATATTTTGACATTTTGGTGTGTGGAATCTCAATTGTTATGAAATTGTCTCTTAATTTCCATCGACCATTGTTGTTCCAAGCAACTTTGCTACATTCTGAGTAGTCCTGAAACAAAACACATACAACTAATCAAGTTCAAGAATATAAATACATACAACTTGTGGCCTCATGGACCAATATTCTCATACACCCGATTCTAAAATTGCAATTTGCATTCAAAATAAACAAATGATCATTTTGTTATGGATTTCCAACTAAAAAAATGAATTCTTAATTTTCAAAATATCAAAAATACTATGACCAGTCGTCCAATTGATCAAAACCTTTTTGAAAATCAAAGTAAAATGATAAGCATCACCCAAAACCATGGATTAGAAACCATCATATATAATTAAAAAAACTCATCAAATTCTTCACCAATGATATATGCTCCATAATAATGTTTTTTTCATTATTGCTTTACATAAAAAGAAAAATCAAATTAATGAAAAAGAAAAGTTACTATGGAAGTCAAATATGTATAGCATACAATTCAAAAATAAATCCTAGTTTTAAAATTATGGTCGAATTTTGACCTTTAAATATCAAAATAGACCATCTTTCTCAAAATGAATGAAAAGATTTGCCACGTTGGATTGTTAAAAACCAAAAAATAAACTGTTCATATAAGAATAATCAAAACACTCATTATGATATACTGTCAAAAAGTAAATTAATGAAATTTAACTGAACTTTATAAAAAAATTAGGATATTTTATATTTAACCAGACAAATTAAAATTGAAGAAAATCCTAGATCATCTTAAATCCTACCAACACATCAAATTAAATTCCAAAAAGATGAAGCTTTAAACTATATTTGTTAATGGCAAGGAAAAATCAGAAATTAAGATAATTGCAAAAAAAATAAAAAAAATAAATAAAGAATTACCTTGTCAGAAGATTAAAGCAGAGAAACTTGAGTGTGTATTGGATTAAACGGCAAGCGATCTTATCCTCTTTTTCCTCACTCTGCATCAATTGGATTAAATATATGCGTATCTGAAATTGAGATTGTATACGAAGAATATGAAGGAATCGTCTGGGCATCAAGTGACGGCAAGGTGGAATACGGTATTCTGGTTGGCTGATGCTAGTCGATGGATCGTGAATGAAGATAGTGGAAATGCTCGTAAATCTCAATGGAAGCGGGAGGGGTACAATTTTGTGGGTGTCGATGGAGGAGACATTATGGTTTTAAATAAAGTAATTGCCTAAATTAAAGGGTAGATGATTTAATTAATTATTTATTAAAATTAAATAATACTTGTCATATATTAATCCCTACATCCACACAATATTTGTTAATCCACATTTGAATATATATATATATATATATATATATATATATATATATATATATATATATATATATATATATATATATATATATATATATATATATATATACACACACCGAGTATGGGAGAGACCCAAGTAGACATGAACTTGTTTCAGATCGGTCCAAAAAAAAAAGACCCAGACCGAACCTAGGCCCAAGGATAGCATTATCACTTTTTTGATGGGTTTCGATTCAATGTCTATACATGCTTCTTGATATTCTTGGTTTCTTGATTGATAGAAGATAATTCAGTTATTCTTTCACTTGTGGTATTAATTACCGTTTGAGTTTGCTTTTCTATTTTTCAACAAACAACGTTATGATTGATGTTTGTGTAAATATTAAATATATGGCTTTTTTAAGTATTTGCATCATTATCTTAATGGCAAAACATTCCCAAAGTGGTCACTAATTCCACGAAAGACGTCATGTATGTTATGTACATCGTCTAAGTCTTTACTCAACTTTATACGCTTGTATATTATTAAAAATATAATATATTTTTTTCTTCTTCTTTTTGTATTTGCTTCATTCTCTATAGTATTCCATCAATAAGAATAAAAAAGAAAGAGGCTAGACTGAAAGAAAGGTGAGGAGAGATAGAACAGGAAAATGCTTGGTTTAAGAATTAGAAATCACGAAATTTTCTTTAAAATAGTCACATGAATTGCACATTACATAATTGAATCAATGCATCTTCAGTTTTTAAACATAACCATGAATCTTGAGGAGGTATAAGTTGCGGTTTTATAATTTAGTAGAAGCCCACATTTTCTGCGTTGGGATTATCAGCCCATTTTAATGTGTTGATTATGATTTATAAATAACTTATATTCTTAGAATTATATATATATATATATATATATATATATATATATATATATATATATATATATATATATATATATATATATATATTCAGAGAAGCAGACATTACATTGTGGAATAATTATAAAAAATCGAGTGAGCAGACGTTCTACCATGTGTGATATAGTATCATTCAAGTTAAATTAATATAGAACCTTCGTATTATTAAAACATTATAAACAACAAGGACAATAAGAACGAAAAGTTTATTAATGGTTGTTTGGATAGAAAAAAAAGAAGGTGCTTATTGTTTATTTCCACCACAATAAGTTAAGTTTAAGTGTTTTGATAGAAATTCTTAAACATTAGTTTGTTGTGGTAGAAAAGGTAAATAAACTAATTTTAATAAGCATTTCCCTTATTGCTTATTGATTATTGCTTAATCTCACTACAAACACTTTTGCAAAAACTACATATGCCCATTGCAATAAACTAATAAGCTATAAACTAATTTATCCAAACACCCTCTAAATATGAAGGTTATTTTGAAAACAAAAATTATGTTTTTTTCAAAGAAAAAAAATCAACTATCGAAAGATTACGATAAACCTATTAAAAGTCATATCGATTTTTTTAATATGAGTTATTTTGAAAATATAGGTTTAAAAAATTCTGAAAACTTAAGACCATTATAATATTAATAATTTATGATTCGGATAAAACAAAATTATGTAATTAAACAATTTAAACTGAATTATTTAATTTGAGTATTTGAAATTTTTTGATTGTTTTGTACCAAATGAAGCTATTATTTTGAAATCCAATTCAGTTTGATCCAGCAAAGACTAATTATTTCAAAAATCATAAATAAACAAAATGTTATTTATTTATTTATATTAATTAGTTTTAAAATTTTTGTTTAATTATTTATTAAATATGGTATGGACTCTGATTATCTTTGTGCTTTGACTCTGATTATCTTAGTAAAATCGTGAAAGATATGGTAGTCGACTTCGACATGCCTATTAACGTTAAATCAGGCAGTATAGTAATAACACGTTGGAGCTTCAAGTGGAAGGGGCAGAGTCCTGGATTCATTTTGTGATGTTTGCATAGGTTTTGTTTATAGGCAACTAGTTCAGCTTACGTCACTTTTGATTATGTACTGTGGATGTTAGGCTTTTCCCTAGCATGATGCCTAAGATGGATATGTTTATACTTTTCGCATACTTATTTATTTTGTAACCCGTAGCTTTTCTTACACTGACCACCCTTTAGGTGGTCACATTCTAAAATATCAAATATCATTATATATATATATATATATATATATATATATATATATATATATATATATATATATATATATATATATATATATATATGGTTGTATGAAATCTATGTTGTGTTATTACTTTACTGCCTGATTTAACACTAACACTAATACTCCACGACATAAGCACATCCATATGCATGCTACCTTATGAATGTGATCGAATAAGTCACATCTCGACGCTAACTCTAGGAATTAAGAAATGCCCCATGCCCCCCCCCCCCCCCCCCCCAAGACTCACTAGATCCAACCAAGGCCTCCAAGTATAGCAAGACATCCAATTTGCTTACAGTAACCCACCTATGGACAACACGACCATTAAGGCCATGGTAGAGCAGCGAATAGCTGATGCTCCGGAAACACTTGGAAACAATTGTCACACAAACTCCGGGATTGGAGAGGGAGGTGAAAGCTCCCAAAGGAAAAATCAAGGTACTCCAAGAGCATGTTGTTGGATTAGTGTCTAAGTCCATAACTATTTTGGTATGTACTTGACCCGATGGTGCATGGTCCTTTTGGGTTGCCTTCACCAAAGCAACTTGATAGGATGAATTATGGAGATAAATGATTAATTATGATTTATTAATATATTATGAGAATAATATATTAAAGGATAAATCATACTGTTTAATTAATATTAGTCAAGAATTAATAAGAATTAAGTTTGTGGCTAAAAGACATTAATTAAACTTAAGGGACTAGAACTGTCAATTGTGTGATAATTGAATATTGGGCTAATAGACTCCATATTAGAGGGGTGGACGAATTCTATGGGGAAACCCATTAGAAATCGTCCTAGGCCTCTAAGGAGGGAGTCCATGGGTTGCTTAAGGCCTAAGCATCCAAATTAGGGTTTCCTTGTTAGATAACCCTAATAGCCTCACTATTTAAAGGACCCTTGAGACTCAAAAACGTGGTGAACTTATTCCTTAGGGTTTCCACACATTTTAGGCAGCCTCCTCTCTCCTTATTCTTCATCCTCTTGCTCTTGGTGTTTGTGAACCATTAGAGGAGTGACATTTGTGACTCTAAGCTTTCTAAAGTCTTTGTAAGGAGGAATTGAGATTGTTATTGCTACATAACAATCAAAGGTAATTCTCTAAACCCTAATTTCAGTTTATAATATGTTAGATCTAAGATTGTAAGTCTTGGATACATTGCATGTACAATAGAGAAACCTAGATCCAAGCATTAGGGTTTGTATGAGCACATAGGATTGTTCTTATGGCTAAAACCCATCAGTGGTACTAGAGCCTTGATTGGTTTCTGTTGTATGTGATGCTATGTTGAATTATTTACTGAAAAACGATTTTTTGGCCTCTGCCCGACCTGACTCGGCGAGTCAGTGGATGAACTCGGTGAGTCTGTCTGACTCGATGAGTCCAGTCCCTGACTCGGCGAGTCCAAGGGTCAGACAGAGGGAATATCAGGATTTCTTGCTGTTTTGCTGAAAGATTAATACCAAAAACGTATTTTTATGATAAAATCCGATTTTTATTATATTTGGGTGATTATCCTTCATAAAACAAAAGATAATTTCAAATCTTTTGAATAATAGTTTCCTTATATGATACATATGGATTATTTAAATTATTTGGTAATTATCTTATGAGATTAGGTCAAATATAGATAATGACAAAATTAATTGTTTAATTTCTATTATTTGTTATTTGATCCTTGTGCTGTGAAAAAAGTTTCAATTGTGCCATTTAAGTTTTATGGTTTAAATTTGAACTTAAAGATTTTGTTTTGAAATTTAAATAGTTGAAACCCTAATGTTTTGAAATGTTTTAAAACTTGCCCTCAAGTTTTGGAATTTAAAAGTTGATTAAAAGTTTAATTTAAAAATGTTAAATTCTAAAACCCTAGTATTGTTTTGAAAAGTTCATATCACACCATTGTGGTTTTATTAATTAATTAAAGTGTACAATTATTAAATTTGACCACCTAGTATTTTAGAACTATAAAATACACCCTATACTATATATATCATTAAAAGTCTAATATTATATATGTATGAGTAAAGTGTCAAGTCTTACCATTAGTAGGCCTCATTCACGAAGCTGGTCTATAAGGGGTGTTTAAGGAAATTGCTTATAAAATGGCGATTGAATGGGTATCCACTCTTACCCACCGCACTCTTGACTAGTGGAGGGTCGTTAGCCGAATGAGTAGGATAGGACAGAAACCTTCCATTATAAGTATAATGAAGTACAAAAGTAACTAAATGCTTTCATAAAATCCCTAATCTTAGTTACTTTAGGCAAAAGTGAATTGATGCAATCCCATGAAATTACACTTTGTGCCCTTGCGAAGACGTTAGTGGAGCGTGTGTGGTTAACCGGCACACTAAATGGTTCTAAGCAAAGGTAGCAAAGGGTGACTCAATATTTTTCATAGTTCGGTGGAGCGTGTGTGGTTAACCGGCACATCAAATAGGTGACTGTAACATGTGGGGGCACCATGTAAGTTTGCATGGTTATTCACACCCGCTTTGTGATCCTCGGCATCCGAGTCACAAACTAGAGGGGCATATCAAGATTGAAACATGCCATTGAAATGTTTAATGAATCTCAAAAGATCTAGGAATTTTCAATAGATTTAAAACTTAAATTTCTTTTTCGTTTTTCATGATGGAAATTAGTGAATCGTCATTCACTTACCTTCAAATATTCTACAACTAGATTACGGCATCCCTTTTCTAGGTTGTAGTGTATTGTGTTGGATCCTAGCCTCGATGTTTCATTTGGGTGTCACATCGAGGATTCTAATAAACTAACTTGAATTTGTTTTCTCCCATTTTGTAGATGTCAAAGTATGACAACTATGGTATTCCCAAATCCCGTGGAACAAGCTTTCCACATGAAGATGATATTCCACAATTCGATCGAGGAACAAGAGATCATGCTTCACTTCCTCCACCTCCTCCAATTATTCTCCCTAACCCACAAGTTCGAAGGCTTGAAAAGTTCAAGCTCACTCAAGCCCTTTTGGCAAGTAAACACGAAGAAGGAAAGTCGGTGTGTGCACACGTCCTAGAGATGAAGTCACACATTGATAGGTTAAGAATGTTGGGATCCGTTGTCTGTGAGGAGTTGGCTGTTGACTGGGTTCTTCAGTCACTTCCAAATTCATATAGTGAGTTCGTAAGAAAGTACTATACGATAAACCACGACGTGACCCTTATAGATCTCACCTACATGCTTATTGCTGCTGAATCAGCAATGATTTGGCGAACTGGAAAAGCAAAGTTGATTGGTGAATCTGCCTTCCAGACCTCAATGGATATAGGCAATGGCAATGAAAGACATGTCATGATCGAAAAGTTTGATCATAATATAAAGGCAAAGTCTGAAGTAGTTCCATGTGCTGTTCCAAAAGAGTCGATTTGCTTTTATTGCCAAGAGAAGGGGCATTGGAGACGAAATTGTCCTATTTACCTAAGAGATCTAAGAGATGGGAGAGTCAAAACGTATGGCTCTGCTTTAGATAAAATCCATTAACTAACTCTTTTAAGTTCCTATTCTAGATTCTTAATACATGATGTAATAAGATTACAATTGATGTTTTATAGGATCAAAGAAAAGGAGAGGAAGCTTAAGGGAAGAAGTAAGCGGAATCTAATCGTAAAGAAATGGATTTCGATCGCATTGCTTGAAGATTGGATTCTTGAGCTACTACTTAGAGTTAGAAAAGATTGCTAAGAAATATGTATTAACATAGTTTTTCGATGAGTTGCATTGGTAGGACAAATTTTTCTGCAATAAAATAAAATTTTGTTTTTATATTATTTATTTATCCTTACAATGGCATGCATGAAAAATTGATGTTTGAAGATTTCTATTATTAGCAATAATGGATTTAATTGTTAATGATGTTATTTGTGGAAATGTCAAGAATTTACCAAATAGGGAGAGTTTCTCATCGCCCAAGTTTCAATTGGACAGAAACTTGGAATCATGCAACGTGTATGATGAATGAAAAAAACTTTCACATTTGGAAATTAGACTAATTCGTAGACAAAGTGTCAAGTGAAGGACTAAGAGATCGAGTACACAAAGTTGTGTGTTGATCAAGTACACCACAAGAGTAACAAAGATATTCGTCATGATTTACTAAAAGTTTAGTAAATATGATTATACTTATAAGATTAAGTGTAATTCTGAATTGATTAAAAAAGTTTAAATCAATAGCAGAACGAATAAGAAGAATCAAGTAGGCAGAAAGATAAAAGTTTCTCTATTCTTAGAACAAGGTGTTGGAATAGTGTCTAAGGCTGCAACTATATTAGGCAAGTATTTGACCCGGTTGTGCATGGTCCTTTTGGGTTGCCTTCACCATAGCAACTTGACAGGATGATTTATTATGAGAGAAGAAATATTATTGATATATTATGAGAATAATATAAGGAATAATAATATTATTATTTGATTAATATAAGTCATAAATTTATTAGGAATTAATTTGATGACTTAAAGAGATTAATTGAATAAAGGGGCATAAACTGTCAATTGATTGATAGTTATACTTTGGGCTATAAATCCCTTATGGATAATGGTGGACGATTTCTAGGGATTTGGATAGGCTTAGATTTCGTCCAAGGCTTATCAATTAGGGTATTGGATTGCTTAGGTCCTAAGTTATCCAATTAGGGTTTAAGGGTGAAACCCTAGGAGCCTCATTAGTATAAATAGACCCTAGGGGTCAAGGGAAATCGACACTTGTGCTTTAGAAAGAAACCCTGGCCGATTTTCACTTCCCTCTACTCTCTCTCAAATCATCCTCTTGCTAGTTGGTGTTTGTAATCCATTAGAGGAGTGACAATTGTGACTCTAAAGCTCCAAGGACAAGAAGATCAAGCAAGTGATTCAAGGTAAACTTCTAAAACTGATTTCATATTGTTATTATAGTCTATTAGCCATTAGAAGTCTTGGATTGAATGCATGTTTAATTAGAGAAACCTAGATCCAAGCATTAGGGTTTGCATGTGCACATAGGAATGTTCTTATGGCTAAAACCCATCAGTGGTATTAGAGCCTAGATTGGATTCTATTGAATTGATGCATTGTTTGTTTGTTTGATGCTTGTTAAATTCGAATTTTATGTTTCTGTTTGATGGACTCGGCGAGTAGGCTTGACTCGGCGAGTCCATTGGGGTACTCGGCGAGTCCAAGCGTCAGAAAGAGCAAATGTCGGGATTTCTTGCTGTTTATCTTTGAGATACTTGCTTTTATCATATTAGATCAATATAAATCCGATTTTATGATATATATGAGTATATTCTTGATCTAATTGAAGATATTTATCAATTAATAAAATATTTTTTTCCTTATGTGATAATTGATTAATTATTTTAATTAAATTGGTAAATTGTTTTGCAAGAAATTATTAAATAAATCAAATATGGATAATTATGTGATTAAATGTTAATTTAGATTATTTGTTATTTGATCCCCTATGTTTTGAAAAGTTTAAAACTTGCCCTCAAGATTTGAAATTTATGTTTTGTGATTAAAAGTTTAATTTAGACAATTTAAATTTCAAACCCTAGAATTTTACAAGTTTAAAATTCAACCCTATACTAATATAATATTACAAGATTAATATATATATATATATATATATATATATATATATATATATATATATATATATATGATTAAAAATGCTAGTCTTACCGTTAATAGGCATCATTCACGAAGCCGGTCTATAAGGTGGGTATAAGGTTGCTGCCTATAAAATGGCGCTTAATGGGTGTACACTCACACCCACCGCTTGCTTGATCGGTGGAGGGTCGTTAGCCGAAGGGTAGGATAGGGCAACCTCATCTCTTCATTAAAAGTATAATATGAAATACAAAGTAACTACATGTTTTTCAAAATTTCCCAATCCTAGTTACTTTAGGAAAAGTGAATTGATGCAATCCCATGAAATTACACTTTTCACCCTTGCTAAGAAGTTAGTGGAGCGTGTGTGGTTTACCGGCACACTAATTGGTTCTAAGCAAAGGTGGCAAAGGGTGATTCACTGTTTATCATAGTTCGATGGAGCGTGTGTGGTTTACCGGCACATTGAATAGGCGATTGTTACAATGAAGGCACCATGTGAATTTGCATGGTAATTCACACCCACTTTGTGATCCTCGATATCCCAGTCACAAACGAGAGGGGCATATCGAGATTTAAACATGCCATTGAAAAGTTTCAATGAATCTCATCCAAACCTAGGAATTCTCAATACATTTAGAACTTAAAGTTATGTTTTCATGGTGGAGAATTAGTGAATCGTCATTCACTTACCTTCAAATTGTTTGCATGTTAGATTACGGTATCCCTTTTCTAATATGTAAATATTGTTGTTGGATCCTAGCCCTAATTTTTCTTATTGGGTGATAATTAGGGATTCAAATTCTAATCTATCTTTGTCCTTTCTATTTGTAGATGTCGAACGCGAACAACGTTGCTGCTATTTCATTCACGTTGATGAGCCTTTTCCAAAAGGTGACTTTCGATGGGACGAACTTTAGCGAATGGATAAGATACATTCGCACGATTGCTCGCTATGAGGATAAGGAGTATGTCCTCGATGAGAAGCTCGAGAAGATTAACCCAGAAATCGCTACTCCGGCTGAAATGACTGCTTTTGAGACTCATGAACGTGATGCGACGAAGGTTCATTGCATCATGATAGCCACTATGAACTCCGAATTCCAAAAGTTCTATGACGACATGTATCCGTACGAAATGCACCAAGACTTGTTGGAGAGATACCACCAAAACGCGAGGCAAGAGCGTTACGAGATTTTCACTAACATGATTTTCGCCAAAATTGGTCATGGAGAATATCTTACCGTGCACCTGCAAAAGATGCAAAGGTATGTCGACCGTCTTCGCAAGTTGAATGTTGACTTTGGGGAAGACTTGGCGATCGACATGGTGCTTCACTTTTTGCCTCCGTGTTACAATCAATTTAGGATGACCTACCACATGAAAAAAGAAGAGGTCACCCTAAGTAAGCTCCAAGGTATCCTTAGGGTTGCTAAAAGCAACCTCAAGGACAAGTCTGCTGCACCAACTCCCAATCCACCCGCTGCTCCTGTTTTGGCCATTGGGTAAGGAAGAGGAAAGAAGAGGAAGGTTTTGTCTAAGAACCATCGCAAGGTTAAGTCCCGAGATGGTGCCTCTTCTAGTGGGACCAAAGTTGATCCTGCTAAACCCTATCCTAACCCAAAGGAGGCGGAGTGCCACCACTGCCACAAAATAGGACATTGGAAGAGAAGCTGCCCAGAATACCTGCAAGCTATCAAGGAAGGAAAGATCAAGCCATCTTTCGCAGGTATTTACACAATTAAATCTAATAATTCATCCCATGCTATTTCTTGGGTCCTTGATACCGGTTGTGGTTACCACATTTGTTCTGATTTGCAGGGACTAAGAAGAAATAGGGATGTGGAGCATGGAAGAATAAATCTAATCATGGGGAACAGAAGATCGTCGCCTGTAACCAAGATTGGAGTGTATTCTTTAGTGCTTAGGAATGGTTTATGTTTAGATTTGAACAATTGTTGCTATTCGCCAGAAATGGCAAGAAACATCATTTCATTTCATGGTTTGTTTAGACAAGGTTTTAGATTTTCTTTTAATAATGAGAATGGTTCTATTCTTGCTTATCTAAATGGTGTCTTGTATTTTGAAGCAATACCATGTAATGGAATTTATGAGACTGTTATGATTGTAGATAACTTAGGAAATGATGTTTTATGAATGGATTCTTCCAATGGTATGGATAAAGCATCCTTGTGGCATTGTCATCTTGGACATGTCAACAGGAAGCGCATAGCCCAACTCCAAAAGGATGGAGTGTTGGAGTCATTCGACCTTAGGGAAGATGACACATGCGAGTCTTGTTTGCTTGGAAAGATGACTAAGTCACCCTTCACTAGTACATGTGAAAAAGGTGAGGGTCTATTGGACCTCATACATACCGATGTATGTGGACCGTTTAGATCAACCACAAAGGATGGGAACCGCTTCTATGTGACTTTTACCGATGACTATAGTAGATATGGGTATATCTACTTAATCAAGCAAAAGTCAGAAACGTTTGAAAAATTCAAAGAGTTCAAGAATGAAGTGGAGAATCAATTGGGCAGGAAAATCAAGATGCTTCGATCCGATCGAGGAGGAGAGTACCTAAGTCTTGAATTCCACGACTATCTCAAGGAGTGTGGAATAGTTTCACAATTGACGCCACCTAGGACACCGCAGTTGAATGGTGTGGCAGAAAGGCGTAATCGAACATTGTTAGACATGGTTCGCTCTATGATGAGTCATGCTTCACTACCTATCTCTTTTTGGGGGTATGCCTTAGAGACTGCCGCCCACATCCTTAACTGAGTCCCTACTAAGAAGGTTGCCAAAACACCTCACGAGATGTGGACAGGGAAGGCTCCCTCGTTAGCACATATCAAGGTTTGGGGTTGCGAGGCTTTCATAAGACGAGATACTCAAGACAAGCTCGAACCTCGTAGTGAGCGATGTATTTTCATCGGCTACCCGCAGAAATCCTTTGGATATCTCTTCTATAGACCGAAGGACAATGTTGTCTTCGTTGCGAGGAGATGAGTTTTCCGAGAGCGAGAACTCATAATCCAAGGAGACAGTGGGAGGCAAATTGAGCTTGAAGAGATTCAAGAGTCGATAGATGAAGGAACCTCTACCGCTAGCACTCAAACCGAGGAGGAAACTCCGGTTGAACCAATTGACGAGTCCTTACCTCTTAGACGTTCCGAAAGAGTTAGAGTTCAACCCCAGTTTTATGGTTTTCATATTACTACCGAAAGGGACACGTATATTAGTGATGGTACACTAATAAACCTTGATGAACCTAATAGCTATAAGGAAGCCATGGCAGGCCCGAAGTTTGCAAAATGGAAAGAGGCAATGGACAGCGAGATCCAGTCCATGTATGACAACCAAGTTTGGAATTTGGTTGATAATGTACCCGGACATAAAACCGTTGGGTGCAAATGGATCTTCAAGAAGAAGACCGACGTGGGTGGAAATATACACACATATAAGGCGCGATTGGTTGCGAAGGGCTTTACTCAAACTCCCGGAGTTGACTATGATGAGACCTTCTCACCAGTTGCGAAGATAAAGTCTATTAGAGTGATGCTAGCTATTGCAGCATTTCATGATTATGAGATTTGGCAAATGGATGTCAAGACCGCTTTCCTTAATGGGAAGTTGGCTGAGGATGTTTACATGGCTCAGCCAGAGGGGTTTGTGGATCCGAAGCATCCGAATAGAGTGTGTAAGCTTGAGAAGTCCATTTATGGACTTAAGCAAGCGTCTCGCAGATGGAATCTTTGCTTCGATGAGAAAGTCAAAGAGTTTGGATTTGTACGAAGCGAAGATGAATCATGTGTATATGTCAAAGCCAGTGGCAGTATAGTAAGATTCCTCATTCTATATGTCGATGACATACTACTCATAGGAAACGACGTCCCGACTCTACAGGAGGTTAAGTCCTGGCTCGGGAAGTGCTTCGCTATGAAGGACCTCGGAGAGGCTTCCTATATTTTGGGAATAAGGATAGTAAGAGAACGAAGTAAGAGACTAATAGGACTTAGTCAGAACACTTACTTCGATAAAGTACTAAGACGTTTTAGTATGGAAAACTCGAAGAAGGGAGAATTACCGATACAGAGTAATGCCAAGTTGAGTAAGACTCAAAGTCCGAGTACCAAAGCTGAAATAGCTGAAATGAGTCGAGTTCCATACGCTTCCGCAGTTGGCTCAATCATGTATGCTATGACTTGTACTCGCCCTGATGTAGCCTTTGCTTTGAGCATGGTTAGTAGATATCAAGGAAACCATGGCAAAGCCCATTGGATTGCGGTCAAGAATATCCTTAAGTACCTTCGGAGGACGAAGGAATGGTTCTTAGTCCTCGGAGGGAGTGATGACTTGAAGGTGCGAGGGTATAGTGACGCCAACATTCAGACCGACAGGGACAACTACCGTTCGCAGTCGGGCTGGGTCTTTACCCTGAATGGAGGAGCAGTAACTTGGAAAAGTTCCAAGCAGGAAACCGTAGCTGATCAATGTGCAAAACATAGTACATTGCAGCGAGCGAAGCGTCGAAGGAGGCAATATGGTTGAAGAGCTTCATCGGTGATCTTGGAGTTGTACCTGCCATAAAGGAGCCCATGGAGATTTTCTGTGATAATGAAGGAGCGATTTCTTGACCAAGGAACCGAGGGATCATGGTAGATCTCGACATATCGACAGAAAATATCACTTTATTAGACATTGTGTAGAAGAAGGACAACTCGTGGTGAAGAGGATATCATCAGAAGATAACCCAACAGATCCGCTTACGAAGGGACTGAGTAGGGTTAAGCACTTGCAGCATGCTAGGAGTATTGGACTGAAGGATGATATTAGTATAGATTAGATAGTATTGGAAATGTGTAATAGATAAATGTAATTAACATTTGATGATTAAATAAAAGAGTATTATTTATGAGTAATGTTGCTGTCTTATGTTAATTGTTTAACTATTGTTTCACTTTGCATGTTTTGACTTCCAGAATAATTGAGTTTATTAAGAATAATCGAATTATTCAAATTGTCCACAATTGTTCATATATTGGAAGTAGGTATGAATGAAGATTGTCATGAATTGGTGTGTAGATTGTCTAAATGGTATTAGACATAGCAAAAGTTTATTGCAACGTTCATGAGTGCTTATGAACTAGTTTTGAGCATTGGAACAAACCCGCGTTTGCTGGAATCACCTTATGGAATGTGATAAAAGGGTGATCGCAAGACGATAATATCATATGGTCTTAAAACCAAGATATATGGTTTGTTATTTGTTAATTGGTTGTACATTGATAATGCGAAACTGCATCAATAACTTGATGTTATAAAACGCATTATTGTGTATAGTTGATTAATGAATAAGTAAATGCATATAAGTCAAAGTTTATCTGTTACTTTTATCCTAAGAGGGTAAAAGCGATATCTCGGCCGCTCGATGATTTGATTTGACTTATATGTCGGGCTCGGTCAGAACTGAATTGATGTGTTCGATTAAGTTATATGTCAAATGAATCAGAGATCGAGAAACCAAATGCTAGACAAATTGTTCCATAGAATTGTCAGCATGATATCTGAACAGAGGACTGTACGATCCCTTATCTAAAGGACAAGATTGATTAGATCAGAGTTTGACAGCGTCTTTGAGAGCTACGATTGCTAATCAGATTAAACTTATGTATATAGTTACTAGACTTATCCAAGTGGGAGACTGTTGGAATAGTGTCTAAGGCTGCAACTATATTAGGCAAGTATTTGACCCGGTTGTGCATGGTCCTTTTGGGTTGCCTTCACCATAGCAACTTGACAGGATGATTTATTATGAGAGAAGAAATATTATTGATATATTATGAGAATAATATAAGGAATAATAATATTATTATTTGATTAATATAAGTCATAAATTAATTAGGAATTAATTTGATGACTTAAAGAGATTAATTGAATAAAGGGGCATAAACTGTCAATTGATTGATAGTTATACTTTGGGCTATAAATCCCTTATGGATAATGGTGGACGATTTCTAGGGCTTTGGATAGGCTTAGATTTCGTCCAAGGCTTATCAATTAGGGTATTGGATTGCTTAGGGCCTAAGTTATCCAATTAGGGTTTGAGGGTGAAACCCTAGGAGCCTCATTAGTATAAATAGACCCTAGGGGTCAAGGGAAATCGACACTTGTGCTTTAGAAAGAAACCCTGGACGATTTTCACTTCCCTCTCCTCTCTCTCAAATCATCCTCTTGCTAGTTGGTGTTTGTAAGCCATTAGAGGAGTGACAATTGTGACTCTAAAGCTCCAAGGACAAGAAGATCAAGCAAGTGATTCAAGGTAAACTTATAATTATGATTTCATATTGTTATTATAGTCTATTAGCCATTAGAAGTTTTGGATTTAATGCATGTTTAATTAGAGAAACCTAGATCCAAGCATTAGGGTTTGCATGTGCACATAGGAATGTTCTTATGGCTAAAACCCATCAGAAGGGAGAGTACCTTTTATTATGTTTTATGATAGGTCTTAATGATTAAGAACCATATCTCAATTGATCCTCTAAGTGAGTCTTAGTACAATTGTATGTCTGAGAAGAGGAATCAAGAATTGAAGAAATGGTTAAATCAAGAAGTCAATCATACTTCGTTCCAAAACAAGTCTTAGAGTTAAGATTGTGACAATGAGTGACAAGTCTTAAGAAGGTTTATAACATTCATCAAATGTGGAATTTGAAAAGGTTTTCTTATTCTTGCACATTTGAAATTGGAAAGTTGTGATGTCTTGGATAAGACAAAGACCAACTAGGACCAATTTTGTGAAGTGTTTTGTCTTGATAAAAGCTACACTAACTCTTGAATATTTGTTTGTCAAGAAATGTTTATTGACAAGAGAATCTTATATGTCAAGGAGTCAGTGGGAGTCTTAATGGTCTTGAAAGGTTTCAAGAACAAATCAAAATAAACCTTATCGAACATCACTAGCACACGACTTGAGGTTTACAACCTATCGTGTTGACACTATCTTGTTTCTATGCGTTTCCAATTGATTTAATTATGCATGTAAGTTCTATGAGTTCTCATTTTAATGCATAAAAGGCAAGGACATTGATCAATGAAAAGTACATTGACAAGAAAGGATGAGCTGCATAACTACTTGGAAGACACGGTGGGCAGTCGTGTTACCATAAGGCAAGAAATCAAGATTGAGAAGGATCGGTCCATATGAGTTTGAATTTGTCGTAAACTTTGGTTTTGACAAATTCACATGGATAGGAACACATACACCATTAAAATCTAAGTGTCATAAGATTCCCTCCATCATGAAGATGATTGTGAGGAAATGCTTTCACTATGAGAGATTTTAAGAAGATAGTGATTGTGAAATTGTATTCTCGAATTCGATTATGGTTACGGTATCCCTTTCCATGATTCAAATTGTGAGATTTGGCAATTAGTATGAATTGTTTAGACACACATGTGAGCCATTTAAGGCAAAAGTGTATAAGTTTGAGAAGCTTAGATAAAAGGATTATCAAAGCATTAGGTATTAGAAATATAAACTTAAGAAATTCAATAGGTATTGTTTTTCTGGAAGTTAAGCTATTTTCTGAATACATGTCAAAGCTAGTAGGAGCATAAGTGTTATGCTTATATGACAATAATCATCATGATAGTGGGAGCATAAATGTTGTGCTTGTATGATTATTAAGGTAACTATGGCAAGTTAGAAATATTAATTATAGAAAACAAGAGTTATACCTTGCAAAGTCGTAAAGATTGAAAAGTTGTTATGCTATAATTAAGGGAGAGAGTATTAAGTATTATGCTTCATTTCAAATCTAAAGGCTTAGGTTGTGGAATGTTAATAATATTTAGTCAAGGATACATAGTGCATTCTTAAATTTCTATTATGATCATGGCATCCCTCTTCGTAGTTCGAATTAGGAGAACATGACACATTAAATATTATGGCAGAAGATTGATAAAGTATCATATCTTTATGTAAGACATTATGCATTGTGTCCCATACGCTTCGGGTACAGGATCGATTGCAAGGGTTATAATATTTAACCATTCAAAAAATTTCCCAATGTCTAGCGCATTTAGAGGGAAAAAGGACAAGAATCGGTTTTGACTAAGATAATTAAACAACTATGAAAGGACGATCCAAATTTTGTCGAGGATTGGTCGCTTGTGAGTAGTTGGAAGTATAGTATTGGAAGGACCATATCGAAATTATTATGAATAGATAAGATTCTATTAAGAATGAGTTGTCATATGGAAAATATGGAAATGGTTCCATATTAGGAGTTAGATATTGAGAGTCTATGTCTGGATTAGAAAACTTTATGCAAAAGGATGTTCAAGGAATGTACTTTAAGTGAGAGACATCACGTATATGGAATTGTATTGTAACAATCTCAGATAGAGGACTTTGTAATTTCATTGGCAATAGTCATTGTGACTTTTGTACTATGACATTATGAAAGGATCATTGCATAAAATGTTAGAATCTAGCATATTCTATAAGTGGTAAGAATTTGATATTCTTTCACTTGTGAAAAGGATTAGGAATTGTGAAATGAGTATGATTGGAAATGTGTTCATTTGATCTATTTCACAAAGTAAGAACCGTAGGTAAACATTGTGTGCATGCTAAGAGCATGGGACAAGTGTAGTAATAATTCAAGCAAGAAGTTGATTACCCGAAACGACAAATAATGAGTAATCAATATGGTGATAGATAAAAGGTGTTTTATTTATACTCAAAAGTTTGGGGCCATATGGGATTAGTGTTATTCTTGTGTTTCACTTTGCATGTTTTGACTTCCTGAATAATTTAATTGGTTCAGAACAGTCAAATTATTCGAACGGACCACAGTCGTTCATATGTTGGAAGTAGGTATGAATGAAGACTATCGTGAATTGGTGTGTGGATTGTCTAAAGTGTATTAGACATAAGCAATTGTTTGCTGCAACGTTCATGAGTGCTTATGAATATGATTTGAGCATTGGATTAAACCCACACTCACTTGGATCACTTCATGAATTGTATCTCGAGTGATTGGTGAGACGATAACATCTTATATTCTTGAAACCGAGATGTGTGAGTTGTATCTTGCGAGTCGGTTGCACATTGATAATATGTAAACGCACCAGTAACTTGGTGTTATAAAACATATTGTTGTGTGCAATTCGGTAAGTGAGTGCAAGCGAGCATTGAGTCAAAGTTTATATGTTCCTTTTATCCAAAGTAGGATAAAAGTGATATCTTTGGGACCCTCGATGATTTAGTGATGGCACCTAAGCGCTTGGCCGAGCTGGGATTAATTTGATGTGATCAATTGTAGTTTGTTGTCAGTTGTCATAAATCGGAAGTCGGGAAATAGTATAGAGAGAATGATTAGAATTCATGTCTTATATCTATACGATATCTAGAATGGAGGAATATATGATCCCTTATCTAAAGGACAAACGTATCTGATAAGATCAGAGTTGACAATGGCTTTTGAAAGCTATGATTGCAGATTAGGATCTGAAGTCATACGCAAAATAGTTATTAGACTTTTCCAAGTGGGAGACTGTTGGATTAGTGTCTAAGTCCATAACTATTTTGGTATGTACTTGACCCGATGGTGCATGGTCCTTTTGGGTTGCCTTCACCAAAGCAACTTGATAGGATGAATTATGGAGAGAAATGATTAATTATGATTTATTAATATATTATGAGAATAATATATTAAAGGAGAAATCATATTGTTTAATTAATATTAGTCAAGAATTAATAAGAATTAAGTTTGTGGCTAAAAGACATTAATTAAACTTAAGGGACTAGAACTGTCAATTGTGTGATAGTTGAATATTGGGCTAATGAACTCCATATTAGAGGGGTGGACGAATTCTATGGGGAAACCCATTAGAAATCGTCCTAGGCCTCTAAGGAGGGAGTCCATGGGTTGCTTAGGTCCTAAGCATCCAAATTAGGGTTTCCTTGTTAGATAACCCTAATAGCCTCACTATTTAAAGGACCCTTGAGACTCAAAAACGTGGTGAACTTATTCCTTAGGGTTTCCACACGTTTTGGGCAGCCTCCTCTCTCCTTATTCTTCATCCTCTTGCTCTTGGTGTTTGTGAACCATTAGAGGAGTGACATTTGTGACTCTAAGCTTTCTAAAGTCTTTATAAGGAGGAATTGAGATTGTTATTGCTACATAAAAATCAAAGGTAATTCTCTAAACCCTAATTTCAGTTTATAATATGTTAGATCTAAGATTGTAAGTCTTGGATACATTGCATGTACAATAGAGAAACCTAGATCCAAGCATTAGGGTTCGTATGAGCACATAGGATTGTTCTTATGGCTAAAACCCATCACATGCAACTACAAGGAATTTATAATCTACAAGCCTATAATGTTCTACAGGAACGAAGGTGTTGTAGGCCTCATAAGATGGATCAAAAAGACTGAATCTATTTTTGAGATTAGTTCATGTCCGAAGGAGTACGAGGTAAAGTTTTCCGCTTTCACATTCACTGACATAGCCTTGTCCTAGTGGAACAGCCATATCAAGACGGTGGGCCTCCCCAATGCAAATGGTCTATCATGAAAGCAACTCAAACAAATGCCTATCGAGGAGTATTTCCCTCAAGAGGAAATGCAGTTACTGGAGAAAGATTTATGGAACCTGACAATGACGAATGTCGACATCACGACCTACACAAATAGGTTTAATGATCTCGTAATTTTTTGTCCATGCTTCGAGAATCCATAGTATAAGAAGGTCTAAAGATACATATAGGGATTAGTTCAGCCCATTCAAGGGTTGGTCACAACATCTTGACCAACGACATGTGACAATACCAAGAGGTTAGCATTCAGCTTAACCAACTAAGAAATCTGATGTGGCACCTTGGTCCAGAGGGCTGACATCCCGAAGTTAGGAGAAAATAAGCGAAAGTCCAGGATGGATTTTAGGGAACTTCAAGCAATCCCCGAGTAAGAGGCAAGAGATTGTCAAAGTCTATGTTGTCACTCTAGCCCCAACGCCAGTAGGAACCCCCACACCTCAAGGACAGAGTGTAGGTAGACACATTAAATGAAACTTGTTCCGCTTCATTCACTCAGAAAATCGTATGCACTATACCAGGTACAATAGAAAGGGAACACCATCAAGTACTACAGACAGCCCGCGGCTACACCTACTGCCACAACTAACCTAGGGGTGGCTATCATGCCAGATAGTTGACCTGTTATGAGTGCGGATTACTTGCCATATCAAGAGGAACTGTCCGAAGCTGAGGAACGAGAGGGGGGGGGGGAGGGGGAATTCTCGAGGAAGGGCTTTTGTGATTCGCACAAGGGATGCCATCTAGGACCCCGTCGTTGTAATATGTACATTTCCTATTAACGGTTTATACACATCTATACTTTTTGATACTGGTGCTGAAAGAAGCTTTATTACACCTAATTTTATAGAACTTTTAAACCAAAACTCTAGGAACCTAGATGAGCCTTACATAGTAGAAATGGCCAACGGAGATTCTGGTAGTACTCAGGGAATATTATAAAAACTACCTTCTAACTCTCAACAACCTCACCTTTCATGTCAACCTCATGCCTATGATCATCAGAAGTTTAGATGTCATAATTGGCACGGATTGGTTATTGCTATACCAAGACAAAATCTTATGCTACAAAAAGGTAGTATGTTACCTTTACCCAACAGGGAATCCTTAATGATATATGGAGATAAGCCAAGCAAAAACCTTATAATTATCTTTTGCATGAAGGTACATAAATAACTTCATAAGAAATCTTATGCTTTTTTATCCCACGTCGTAAATAAGAGGGACGAAAGGAAGGAAACCAAATACATACCCCATGTATGTGATTATTTCGATGTATTTTCGGAGGACTTACTTGGACAACCGCCAATTCGTGAGGTCAAATTCCTAATGGAACTAGTCCATGGGGTAGCACTAGTGGAAAAATATCCTTACCGATTAGCCCCTTCAAAAATGCAAGAGCTGTTTGGAAAACTTCAAGAGCTTCTAGATAAGGGCTTCATAAGACCAAGATTCTCACCTTGGGGAGCCCCTGTGCTATTTGTCAAGAAGAAGGACGAAACCTTCAGAATGTGCATCGATTACCAAGAGTGAATAAACTAACGATCAAGAATAGGTACCCACTCCCAAGGATCTACCATCTATTCGATCAGCTACAAGGATCCAACTTTTATTCGAAGATTAATTTAAGGTTAGGCTACCATAAACTTCTATTAGTAGAGGAATACTTCCCAAATACGACATTTAGGACTCGTTACGACTATTACGAGTTTCTACTTATGCCTTTCGGTTTAACCAATTCTCCAGCAGTCTTCATGGATCTAATGAATTGTGTTTGCAAACCTTAGTTGGATAAATTCATATTTGTATTTATCGATGAGAGATAGAGATACTCACGAACCGAGGAGGAACATGGACAACACCTACGTATCATCTTGGAGTTACTATGAACGGAGAAATTATATGCCAAATTCACAAAGTGTGAGTTTTGGATCAGAGAAGTACATTTTATCGAACATGTGTTGAGCAACAAGGGCATTCACATAGACCCTTCCAAAATCAATGCGGTAAAGAATTAGGAAGCACCTACAACGCCAACAGAGGTATGTTATTCTTAGGATTTGTAGGCTACTACCGGAGATTTATCAAGAATTTATCAAAAATAGCTAAAACTTTCACGACATTGACGCAGAAAGACACGAAGTTGAAATGGGAGGAGAAACAAGAATATGTGTTTCAAAAATTGAAGAAAAACGTTGTGTAGTGCGTCAATTCTTTCGCTCCCATAAGGAATTGAAGGGTTTTTCATCTATTACGACGCATCGCAACAGGGCATGGGACGAGTACTTATGCAACGAGACAAAGTAAACACATAAATTCATGCCAAATTAAGTCCCACAAGAATAATTACACCAACCATGATTTGGAATTGTGAGCTGTAATTTCTGCTTAACGATATAGATACACTACTTGTATGGCACAAAGTGTGTCATATATATACAAACAACAAGAGTCTTCAGCACATCTTTATGCAACAGGAATGTAACACCCCGGTATTCAGGTACTTTCAAATTCATCCTTAAAGTTTTAATTTATGTCATTTTTATCCCTGTAATAGAAGGAAGTAGCCATGAGAAGCCCTAGTTGCAATTTTGTAATTTTGGGATAGGAGGAGTACGCTAAGAATATATGAGGGTACGTTGGGGGTACACTTATGTACGCCGCGCGTACTCATGTCTGGAGGAAACCCTAAGTGTTAGGGTTGAGGGGTATTTAAACATCCTTATGGCTCATTTATCCCCACCTTTCGAGCCTCTAAAGTCTTAGAGTCATTCTTGCAAAACCCTAGTCCCTTAGAGTGTGATTTGAGCTTTAAAGTGTGTTCTTGGTATATGAGAGGAAGGAGGAGCTGCATCAAGAGGCCTTGAAGTGAAAGAAAGCCTGTGGATCTGGGATATTTTCCCCTTTGTAAAGCTCCAGAAGGTATAAAGTCTATATCTTTATGTTTTGATAGTTAGATCCCAACTTTGGAGGTTTTATGTTGCTTTTCCTGTCCCAAAGGTCCCATTCTGTGCATGTTTAGTTATTGATGTTTTGAGATATCCTTTCAGACCCTAGGAAGGGTCCTAAGCCATAAAAATAAGGTCCCAATGGCTAAAATTGTCTCATGCATCTTGTAGAGGGTCTTAATGGATTAAGACCTTGTATTAAGGACTTTATGGATGTGCAAAGTCATAAAGTTGGAGAATTTATGACTTTAGAGTGCATTGACCTTAGATCTGAAGCATGGGCTTAAGTGCATAAGCCATTAAGCACTTAATGAGGATTTGAAGTCTACAAGGTTACTCCCCGCGTAGGTGGGAGTACGTCCCGTGTAGTCGGTCAGCCACCCTGTAAGCTGGTCAATGTGAGGCTTTGTGTACGCTTAGCGTACCTCTTGGTTACGCCCCGCATACTCGCATAAGTCAGCCCTTGTTGAGTTGACTCGGTTGAGTCGACTCGGCTGGGTGGACTCAGTTGGTTTAGTGGGTTTGAACGTTTGACTTTGACCAGTTAACTTAGAGTTTGACCATGTTTGACCATGTTTGAATTTGAGGGCATTTTGGGTATTTCGGGATTTTGATGGAACTGGTCACTTGGTGGATGTAGGTATTGAGTAGAGAGCTGAGATTCAGATTCGAGCCTTATCAGTTTTGTCCAGTTTGTGAGGTGAGTTTTCCTCACTATACTTTCATGTCGAAGGCACCAAGGTTGGCCTATTGGTTTAATAATCATATATTTGTTGATATGTTGAGTATAGAGTAGATATGCATGCTAGTTTCGATATGCTAGTCTGGTAGATCGGTAGGACTACCTATGATACTGTTTGTTTATCTGTGTATGTTATTATATATTATATGTCGACATATTATGTGGTTTGGGTTGAGGTTGTAATGCTCTGTGTTGTAGCCAACAAACCCTGGTTTGGGGATGGCATGCCAGACTCATAGTGAGGGCTCATGAACATTCCAGATATGAGTTAAGGGTCGGAAAGGGCATGCCACACACGTACAAAGGGTTTAGTGATATTCAGTCTGAGGACTGATCAGGCCAAGGTGCAAGCCAGACATAAGCTGTGGCCCAATGGCAAGCCAGACTTATACTGTGGGCTCAGGGGTAATCCAGTCTGTTAGATGTGGACCCATTGCATGTTGTTATTGTATATATGCTATTTGTTGTGTATTGGTATTTTAGGGGAATTCACTAAGCTTTGGGCTTACAGTTTTGGATTATGTTTCAGGTACCTCAGAGGATCGTCGGAAGGCGAAGGCGTGATCATGCACCTCATCGTGTTTTGTTTTATGATTTTGGAAAAAGTCTAATATTAAACATGCTTTGAAAATTATTTGTAAACAATGATGATTTATGGGTTGTTTTAAAAGTTTAAAATTTTCATGAATTGATGGATGTTACAAGTTGTTATCAGAGCCTTGACTTAAGTGAATTAGAGGAACACTCGTGTGAATCCAGTCTCAAACTAAGGAAAAAGATTTTTTTAGTGATTTTCCAAATGGTTTTCAAAATAATCAAGGAGGATGCGATATGTACAATCAGTCAGAGCCAGTAACTAGACCCCAAAACAGCATACTATTATTTTATATTGTGATATGTTAGAACAACATGCTAGGGATCTTCAGGATTTTGCATGATAGAATCACCTGAGACAAATACGGGTAGGTGTGGAAGGTAGTATGGGCCCATACTACTGAAACCACATGACTCGTACGCGTAACAGGGAAGTCACAATCCCTAGGGATTTGTTGGGAGTTGGTTCCCCTGATATGATATGCACATTATCTAATATCCTCCTGGTTTATTTTCAGTAACTACTCGACGATTTGAGTCTGGGTCCAAGTCGGGATCGGGAGCTGGCAGTCAGGGTGGATCGACTGCGTTGGATGACAGGATCAGGGAGATCCTGCAGAAGGAGATTGTTGCGCGCTTCCGAGCTTAGTTTTCAGAGATGTTTGGTTCTATTAAGACCGCCATGATTGAGTACTTTGATGAGCGTTATTTTGCTTTGTCTGAGGTTGTTGTTGATGTTGCCACTACAGCCATTGCGGCTACAAGGGTTGGATCGAGTCGGGTTTTTCAGTATCGGGAGTTTGACAATATGAAGCCCCTGAATTTCGGTGGGGTGTAGGGCCGGATCATAGCCACGAGGTGGCTATCTGATGTGGTGGGATGTTTCTGTTGGATAAGGTGTCTAAGTCCATAACTATTTCTGGTAAATACTTGACCCGACCCGACATGGTCCATTTGGGTTGCATGGCACCATGCAATTGGATAAACTAAATGAGAGAAATAACACATATGCTTTATTAATATATTATAAGTTCTAATATATTAATAATATTATTTAATTAGTTTTAATCAAGAATTAATTTAGAATTAATTAAGTGATCAAAAGAATAACTAATTAAATATATGGGTAGATTATGTAAATCTTCCATATCTTATATAGTGGGCTAAAAGGCTCCTTGGATTATCAAGTTGGGTTCCACCCATAGGATGCTCCATGGAGTTAGCCCATGGATTGAGAAATGAAGAGTCATGTTCAATTAGGGTTTTACCTAATGCAACACACTATATAAGGACCATGTCTCTCCCCAAAATCGGCTACACTAGTGAAACAAGAGGGCTTGGCCGATTTTGAGTGTGTTAGAGTATTCTCTCAAGTTTATACTTTGCATTTGGTGTTGTGTGAAGCATTTGAGGCATCACACTTGAGGTGCTAGGCTCACAAGGTTTCAAGGAACACTATCAACAACAAGGTATGTAGTTCTATCTATTATTCAAGTTAAAATTGTTCCCCATGTATGCTAGATAGGATCATAGCCTTGGAAATCAACTTTGCATGATATTTAGACAAACATAGATCCAAGGTTATTAGGGTTGCATGTACACTTAGGAAGTGTTAGATTGCTCAAAACCCATCAATTTCTTCACATGTTCTTTCCTAGTTGACCAGAAGGTCAGGTGTGCCCTGAACCTTCTGAGGACCAGAGAGAAGGATTGATGGATGCTTGCTACTAGTTCATTTTCTGTTGAGCAGATAGATGTTGTGTCTTGGGAGGAGTTCTATGAGATCTTATGCTCTAGATATGTGTCGCTGGTGGAGCGTGAGAGGTTGGCTCAAGAGTACCTGGATTTCAGGTAGCGGACGAAGACGGTGACGGAGATCACTAAGATATTCATAGAGAGGGATATGTTTTGTCATGAGTTTGCTACATATGAGCAGGCTTAGATAACCCTTTACTTGAGCATGATCAAGACAGAGATCAGACAGTTTGTTTCCACCCAGCGTTATGGTTCCTTGTTGGAGATGCAGGAGGCCAACAGGCGGTATGAGATTGAGATTGATCTATAGTCGAAGGAGCAGAGACCGGCCCCGACATAGTTGCAGCCTGTGCCAAAGCAGTTTAAGGCAACTGATGTTAGATCTGGGGGTCGGAGGGACCGCACTTATGGGAAGTGTGGCAAGTTCATGAGGGTGCTTCCCGATCATCTTTTGGGTGCCACAATTGTGGCCGACAGGGCCATATGGTGAGGGAATGCCACCAACATGCCCCAACACTTAATTCCACGATTTGTTATCATTGCGATCAGGTTATCATTATGAAGGAAAACCGTCCCTCACTTGCTGCTAGGCCGGCGTAGGCTCCAACACCGAATACTTTGAGGATCACTGATGGGAGTCTGGGCAGGGTGGAGCCCCGGAGGGCTCGAGGTCGCGCTTTCTAGCTCACTGCCTATAAGGCCAGAGCAGCTCTAGATTTTGTGACTAGTATATTTTTATCCATTATTTAGTTGATTATGTTCTATGTTATGCTTATCTATGTGCCTTTGTTAGGTACGTTCCTAGTGAACTCTTTGCATGCTCTAGTGTTGTTTGACTCAGGTGCAAGTCGGTCTTTTGTGTCTTGATCGTTCAGTAGAGGGTTTGATATGCCCATTAGGGATATAGAGTGTCTGTTGCGAGTTTCTATCACCAATGAACACAGGGTTTCAGAATCTTCAGTGTATCAGGGTTGTATTCAAGAGATCTTCGGGGTGCCATATCCGATCGATTTGATCCCTATCCCCATGGGGGATGTTTGCGTGATTTTGGGTATGGATTGGTTGAGCTGTTACGGTGCTATGATTGACTATGAGGTCCAACGTGTGATAGTTTAAACCCCAGGTGAGGGAGAAATGGTTATATATGGAGAGGGCACCAGGATGGGTTCGGGGTTTTGTTCTGCAGCCAGGGCTTGACAATATATTCAGCATGGGTGTGCGAGTTTCTTGGCTTATATGGTGGATACACGGTTTGGGGATTAAGTTTGAGTTTCAGAGGTCCTGGTGGTTAGAGATTTTGCAGATGTGTTTCTGGAGGAGTTACTCGATGTGCCTCCTGAGAGGCAGGTTGAGTTTAGGATTGACCTTGTGCCAGGTGCGGCCCCGATTGCCAAAGGCTCCGTACCATTTTGCTCTGCCTGATATGCAAGAGTTGTCGTCTCAGCTGCAGGAGCTGCTAGGCAAGCAGTTGATCTGACCGAGCAGTTCTCAGTGGGGACTTCCGATTTTATTCGTCAAGAAAAAGGATGGTTCACACGGGATATGCATTGATTACCAGAAGTTGAACAAGTTAACGGTGAAGAACCGTTATCCCCTTCCGTGGATTGATAACCTCTTTGATCAATTGCAGGGTGCATCTTGTTTTTCCAAGATAGATGTGATGTCCGGGTATCATCAGGTCAGGGTGAGAGAGGTGGATGTGGAGAAGACCGCGTTCCAGACTCATTATAGGCATTACGAGTTCGTGGTGATGCCATTTGGACTTACCAATGCACCTGCAGTATTCATGGATTCAATGAATCGAGTATGCAGGCCGATGCTCGATCATTCGGTTATTGTGTGTATTAATGATATCTTGGTGTATTCCAAGACCAAAGAGCAGCATGCGGAGCATCTCCGTGAGCTTCTGGGG
This sequence comes from Lactuca serriola, assembly GCF_051521515.1. NCBI lineage: Eukaryota > Viridiplantae > Streptophyta > Magnoliopsida > Asterales > Asteraceae > Lactuca > Lactuca serriola. The sequence continues at coordinate 179,394,500 of NC_136409.1, read as the reverse complement.
GTTTTGAGGTGAGAATGGATTTATCCTAGGTTCTTGAAGTGCGAGTTTTGTTTACGAGAGGTTTAGTTCCTTGGACACCTCGTTAACCAAGATGGGATATTGGTCGATCCATCCAAGATCAAAGACATATGCAGTGGGAGGTTCTGAAATCTCCCTCGAATATCAGAAGTTTCTTAGGTTTGGCAGGGTACTATCGGAGATTCATTCATGATTTCTCCAAGATTGCAGTACCCCTCACTCGTCTGACGAGGAAGGGGGTGGATTTCCGATGGGGCCCTGAGTTGCAATCGACATTTGAGACCCTTTGGCGGAGATTATGTGAGGCCCCATTTTTGACCCTCCTAGAGGGAATTGATGATTTTGTGGTATTTTGTGATACATCGATCACTGATTTGGGGCAATCCTCATGCAGAGAGGATGGGTGATAGGTTATGCTTCTCGGCAGCTGAAGCCGTACGAGACCTGATATCGCACACATGATCTAGAGTTGGATTCAGTGGTTTTTTCCCTCAAGATTGGGAGGAACTAAATTTGTGGGGTCCGCTATACTATCTACATAGATCACAAGAGTCTGAGGCATATTATGGATCATCCAAACCAGAACATGAGGCAACGCAGGTAGCTAGATGTAGTCAAGGATTATGACTGCGTGATCCTTTACCATCCGGGTAAAGCGATTGTGGTGGCGGATGCCTTGAGATGCAAGTCAATTGGGTCTTCAGTTAGGATATCGTGTATGAGGATATCAGTGGATTCCCTACTTTTGGGATTGATTAGGGAGGCTCAATCCAAGGGTGTGCTGGATGAGAATTTGGAGAAATATAGGATCAGGGGTGAGATTGCTAGATTTGTTCCCGATGGTCGTGGTTTGCTGACCCGATGTGGTCGGGTCTGGGTTCCGATGTCTGGTGGGGTCAGACAGATTGTATTGGAGGAGGCTCATAAGTCTCATTTTTTTATCCATCCAGGGGCCACCAAGATGTACCGGGATATGAGATTGAGCTATTGGTGTCCGTGTATGAAGGAGGTGATAACCTGGTACGTAGAGAGATGCATGACCTGTAGGATGGTCAAGGCTGAGCATTAGAGGCCACATGCCAAGTTGTAGCCCCTAAAGGTTCCCATATGAAAATGGGAGCATATTTCGATGGAATTCATCACCAAGTTGACGAAGATGATAAAGGGGTTTGATGCTATTTGAGTCATTGTGGATCGATTGACCAAGAGTGCCCACTTTCTGGCGATTCGGGAGAGTTATTCGGCTGAGATGTTGGCCGATGTGTATATTCACGAGATCGTTGCTCGCCATGGGGTTCCGGTCTCCATTGTTTTAGCCTGTGATGTTCGGTTCACCTCTCATTTTTGGCAAAAGTTCCAAGAGGAACTGGGCACGAGATTGCACTTCAGCACTGCTTATCATCCGCAGACCAACGACTAGAGTGAGTGGATGATACAGACCGTTGAGGATATGTTGAGGGTCTGTGTTATTGATTTTGGTGGGAGTTGGCACTCCTACCTACCTCTTGCGGAGTTCTCCCACAATAACAGTTATCACTCCAACATTGGTGCTCCACCTTTTAAACTATTGTATGGGCAGAGATGTCGAACCAGGGTTTGCTGGGGCGAGGTTGGTCATAGGCTTATGGGGGGGCCCGAAGTGGTCCTTCAGACCACAGAGATGATTCAACAGATCTGGAAGAGATTGCAAACTGCTCAGAGTCGGCAGAAGAGTTATGCCAACCGACGCCGATCCAAGTTGGAGTTTCTGGTCGGCGACATGGTGTTACTAAAGGTATCACCTTGGAAAGGTGTGATACACTTCAAGAAGAGGGGAAAATTAGGTCCCCGGTATATTAGTCTGTTTTGAGTGATCGCCTTTGGGAAGGTTGTTTACATATTAGATCTTCTTGAGGAGCTTAGTCAGCTTCACATCATTTTCCATGTTTCGCAGTTACAAAAGTGCATATTGGATGAGGATGGGATGGATTCCTTGGATGATATTCAGGTTGATGAGCGCCTAAACTATGTTGAGAGGCCAAAAGCAATCATGGAAAGGAAGGTAAATGTTTTGCGTAGCAAGGAAGTACCTTTGGTAAAGGTACGGTGGCAACATCGGAGGGTCTCCGAGTGGACCTGGGAGTCGGAGGCTGAGATACGGGAGCATTATCCCGAGCTTTTAACTGCAACAGACTTCAAGGATGAAGTCTAGTTCAAGTGGGGGAGAGTTGTAACACCCTGGTATTCAAGTACTTTCAAATTCATCCTTATAGTTTTAATTTATGCCTTTTTGGTCCCTATAATAGAAGTAGCCATGAGAAGCCCTAGTGTCAATTTTGTAATTTAAGGACAGGAAGAATACGCTAAGCGTACATGAGGGTACGCTGAGCGTACTCAGACGCACCCTAGTACGTTGGGCGTAAACTTATGTACGTTGGGCGTACTCATGAATGGAGTAAACCCTAAGTTTTAGGGTTTAAGGGGTATTTAAACATCCTTATGGCTCATTTATCCCCAACTTTTTAGCCTTCAAAGTCTTAGAGTCATTCTTGCAAAACCCTAGTCCCTTAAAGTGTGATTTGAGCCTTAAAGTGTGTTCTTAGTATATTAGAGGAAGGAGGAGTTGCATCAAGAGGCCTACAAGTGGAAGCAAGCTTGTGGATCTGGGATATTTGCCCCTTTGTGAGGCTCCAGTAGGTATAAAGTGTATACGTTTATGTTTTGATAGTTCGATACCATCTTTGGAATTTTTATGTTGCTTTTCTTGTCCCAAAGGTCCTGTTCTATGCATGTTTGGTTATTTACATTTTGAGTTGTCCTTCTAGACCCTAGGAAGGGTCCTAAGCCATAAAAATGAGGTCTCACTGGCTAGAATTGTCTCATTCATCTTATAGAGGGTCTTAATAGATTAAGACCATGTATTAAAGACTTTTTGGACGTGCAAAGTCATAAAGTTGGAGACTTTATGACTTTAGAGTGCATTTGGACCATAGATTTGAAGTATGGGCTTAAGTGCTTAATGAGGATTTGAAGTCTTCGAGCTTACGTCCCACGTAGGTAGAAGTATTCCCTACATACTCGGTCAGCCGCCGCGTAAGCTGGTCAATGTGAGGCTTTGTGTACGCTTACCGTACCTTTGGGTTATGGCCCGCGTACCCGCATGAGTCAGCCTTTGTTGAGTTGACTTAGTTGAGTCAAATCGACTGGGTTGACTCAGTTGGTTTAATGGGTTTTACCATTTGACTTTTAGTTTAATCAAGTTCGACCTTGTTTGACCAAGTTTGACTTTGAGGGCATTTGTGGTATTTTCGGGATTTTGATGGCATTGGTCACTTGGTGGATGTAGGTATTGAGTAGAGAACTGAGATTCGGAGTCGGGCCTTATCAGTTCTGTCTAGTTTCTAAGGTGAGTTTTCCTCAATATACTTTCGGGTCGAAGGCACAAAGGTCGTTCCTTTGGTTTGATAACCAGATATTCATTGATATGTTGAGTATAGAGTAGATATGCATGCTAGTTTTGATATGCTAGTCTAGTAGATCGGTAGGACTACCTATGATATTGTATGTTTATCTGTGTATGTTATTATATGTTATATGTCGACATATTGTGTGGGTTGGGTTGAGGTTGTACTACTCCTTCTTGTAGCCAACAAACCCTAGAGCAAGCCTGATATGAGCTGAGGGCTGGGGAGGGCATGCTAGACTCATACTGAGGGATCATGACCATTCCAGATACAAGCTGAGGGCCAAGAAGGGATGTCAGACTCATACTAAGGGCTTAGTGATATTCATTCTGAGGACTGATTAGGCCGGGGAGCAAGCCAAATGTAATTTGTAGGCCAAGGTCAAGCTAGACTTATGTCGTAGGCTCAGGGGTAATCTAGTATATTAGGTGTGGAGCCATTGCATGATGTTATTGTATATGTGTTATTTGTAATGTATTGGTATTTTGGGGGAACTCAGTAAGCTTTGACAGTACAGTTTTAGATTATGTTTCAGGTACCTCAGAGGATCGCGAGAAGGTGAAGACGTGATCGTGCACCTCCTCGTGTTTTGTTTTATGATTTTGGGAAAACTCTGATATTAAACTTGTTTTGAAAACTATTTGTAAACAATGATGATTTATGGGTTGTTTTAAAAGTTTAAATTGTTCATGAATTTTATGGATGTTACAAGGAACTCAACATGAGACAACGAAGATGGCTAGAACTACTAAATGACTACGAGTGTTAGATCTGATATCATCCCGGTGAGGATAACATGGTAGCCGGTTCCATAAGTAGAATGGAAAGAGCCAATCCTCGCAAAGTGAAAGCACTCACTTTGACAATTCTTTCAAGCCTTCCTGCCCAAATCCGAGAAGCACTACTTGAGGCACTTAAGGAAAAGAACAAGATAGAGGAATGCCTGCGAGGGATGGAAACACAATTCAAGACCAGGTATGATAGAACTCTATGTTTTATGGACCGAATTTGGTTTCCAATGTTTGTTGATACCAGGATCTTGGTTTTGGAAGAAGCTCAGAAACCAAGATACTCAGTTCACCCTGGAGCTCATAAGATGTATCTCGACATAAATAAGAAGTATTAGTGGCCGGACTTGAAAGCAGAAATCACCACCTACGTGAGCAAATGCTTGACTTGTGCCACGGTCAAGGCAGAATACCAGAAACCCTTGGGTTTATTGCAACAACCCAAAATACCCGAGTGGAAATGGGAGCAAGTCTCCATGGACTTCATCACGAAACTGCCCAAGACGACCAATGAATATGACACGATTTGAGAAAATTCTTAAAGCGTACAAATGCCCAAAAGTTACAACTCCCTAATGTACCTCCCCTATTTATAGGTTACTCACGGAAACAACAACTACTAGGACTCGACATCACATATCGAACCACTAACGTGCCTAGTAAATACATTATATAACGAAGTTATGTTGACATTCACTATTTATAGACTATTCGACATCTAAGACACTACTTATGGTTCGTCATATTACAACATAAATGGACTCTACATTCTTATCATTTGTGATCAATGACAAATCTTCAAAGTGTAGGTAGTATCTTCATGGTCTACAACAACAACTTTCCAATCTCCACATAGCATAAGATGATCTTCCTAATCTCTGTTCTATCTTTATTCTAATTCTTCTGAGAGTTGTTGATGCGAAGCATGATACTAGAATTATGTTGGTTTGAGTATCTTTCCACATCATCGGTATGAAACAAAGATTTCTTCTTTCCTTCTTTCCTTCTTTCTTTCTTCTGCCCAGGAACACAACACCCAATGGATCGTGAATAATTTCTCCATCTTTATATTCTTTAATACTCATTTTTCCTTTCAACAAAGCCTTTATAACTTTCTCCTTTCTATTGAAGGTGACCGATAGATCAATATCAGTCAAGGATAAGTGAGCAAAGTGCGTATCTAATAAGGCCTTGATATGCCCATGTCCAATGATGTATGTTGCCTTGTTTGGATTTTGAGTTTTGTTCAAATCACTTTTCAGCTTCGCAATTATGATTAGATCATTTACATTCGTTAGAGGAATTTATGCAATGGTGAAATCGAATAGTATATTGTTCTCCCTCACAACATTGTGTTGAACATTTGCAACACACATTCAAACAAAACATTTGGAGTTATCAACACAAGCTTGATTACCTTCACCAAGGACCGTACTTCTTCCTCATTCTTCCTAAGTACTGCATGAAAATGAATTTTCATCTTCTTGAACTCATCCTTATCTTTGTAATTCTCTGTAAGCTAAAACTGAGCAAAGACAAATAATGAATGATTAACTGAGAATTCTAGTTGGTTGAACATAGTATCTTCAATATCATAACTCTTCATAGGCTTCACAATAAAATCCTCTTCTTTACAAAAAGTTGTGCTTTCAATTGTTTCATAGCACCCAATTTTGTTAGGATCGCCTTCATTGACTCTTGTTGGATCATTCACTCTTTGAATTGTAATATTGTTCAACTGCCCGAGTCTTTCCATTTCCAAATCTTGGATCTTCTTATTTTCTTCTATCGAGGGTTCGACATAGACACCCTTTCCTTTGTCTTTAGGATCAACAGTTGTAATAGGTTTGGCAGTTGACGAACTTGATCCTCCTTCCCCAATACATATCCCTTCTTCTGTTGAAACTTAGATAAGTCTACTTCGACATTTAGAGCAGATGTTGTAGTTAAATAAGTTGTCATCATTGGCTTCATAGGTAAGGAAGTAGGAATCTGGGTAAAGATCAACTTTCCAACAACTTTCCATTTTTGTCCCCCTTTATCCTTTGACGAACCAACTCCTTTTCTATCCCTTGTGACACGTTCACAATTGGGCGAGGAGCACTTTTTGGGAGCCAAAGGACCAAATCAAGAATTGGTGCCAAATCAGTCTTGAAGAATTATTCCACAGAAGAAACCATTGAGGAAATTTGTTCTTGGGAAATCAAAGTTGTTAGGGTAAAATCAAACTTCGATAGCGTCTCATTAAACCAAGTGAGATACTTGTTAATGTTATTAAACACCTTCATATTTGCTTCTTTCTTAAGGTTCATTTCATCAGTGTAGCCTTTTTTGAAAGAAGCAATATCTTCTATAAGTTTAATAGTGGCTCCAATCATAACATTAATCTTGACTATAATTGCATCACAAAACGTATCAAGCTTCTTGACCTCTTTGGAAAAAAATCACTGAATTCATTAGACTTTGAATCAATCTAGACTTTGAAAGTATTTCACCATCTTTTCAAATTGCTTATGTCACTCATAAGCAACATCCTATAATTTCTTGATTTCATGATTGAAAGTTCGGGAATGAGTAGCCAAACGTTCATCCATACCATTAACAACACCATAAACCAAAGTCCTAGTTTGTGATTCTATAGACTTTAACAATAATTCAACTTCCTTACCACTAAAAGTAGATTTCCTAGCACTATCATTCAATAATTGAAGAATGGAATTGAGTTTTGAGTTGAGAATCTTGTACTGTTTACCAGACATGATGGCATTACCATCAAAAAAATTTCTTTATGATTGAGGTCCAGTTCAAAAAATCCAACCATTTCATCTTCGCCCTCTTCTTCATGAATCTGCATATATGGTTCTATGGATTGTGAAGAGAACATCATAGTGATTTTCTCATTCATAAATCCTTGAAATGTTGGTGAAATAGATGGAACTGATGTAGGTGGAATGCTGGATGTTTGTGGTGTATAAGAAGGTGGTGGTGGTGGAACAACTGAAGTTTCAATTGTTGATGTTGGACTCCCTTCACCCATGGCAATGTTTGAGTCCTTATTAGATAAGTTCTAAGGGATGTTTGAAGTTCTACCCTCCTCCATATTGGACTCGGAAATAGAAAACTCTGGTCGTGTGAATGTTGTCTTCTCAGGGAGCGAAGTGATAATCGGTTCACTAGAATTGATGTTTATATCTGCATCAGATACATGCACAGTGACATCGGGAATACTTATCTATTTGAAATGCGATTCAACATTAGTATCCTTCCTAGGTGAAACATTAAAAGTGTGACCGTCATTGCGAAATAAATCAACTTTTATGTCTTCACTGTCTCTATCCGCCTCAAATGTTTTTGATGGAGACGAAGCTTTGGTAACAAACTCTTCAACATTTAAAGCCCTAATCTTCTTCATTCTTTTCAAGACATCAATAGTTTTTCGTTTCTTGATTTCTTCCTCAGTAACTTCACGAATAACTACACCAGAAGACGTTGACTTTTTCTTTAACTTCTTGGATTTCCTGACAATAACCTCAGGAATAGAAATCTCCTTAACACCTTTGTTAACAGCTTGTTCAACATCCTTCTCAGAACCACTTACAAAAAACTTCTCAGGAATAGGTTTGGTAACCTTCTTAGATACCCCTATCCTAGACTTCTTAGAAACATTTTTCATTGAAACTTCTTTCTCAACTGCTTTAGGTTTTGTTGTTGACTTCTTCTTTCTACCATGTGAATCTTTGGAAGTTCCCTTTGTAGCTTTAAAAGTGACATTTTTAGGAATTGCACATGTAGAAGTTGAATCCATAGAAGATTTCATTGTATCAAGAGCTTATTGGTAGGAGATACCACATTAAGAATGGCATCCGAAGTACAACCAACAGTAGGAAACATGATCGGATCTTCAGTTGTTGATTTGGGAATATGTAGCTGTGAGAATGTGGCAATCTCACTATCTTCCGGTATTGGAACACCTTCCTAGCTAGAGACTTCATGTAAGATCAAACTCCAAAATCGAGTACTGGACACCTCTATCGACTTCTTAGAATTCTTGATTAATGAAGCAACTTCAACCCAAATTAATGAAGCATAATCCACATTCAATCTATAGTAGAGAACAACCATAAAAGCGTAGAATTTGAGTTTTGCCTTATTGAGACCAAAACTTCTACCAGTTAGATATCGAAGCGTTATTCCAAAGAAGAAATTACAAACTATAGGAAGACTCAACTTCTTGAAATTGATTATAAGTGAAAGAGAAGGTTGATACCGCATCTTGTTAAACATTCGCAGCACATGTGAACTCATAACCTCCTCGAACGGACCTTCAGACAATAGTTTGAGAATTTAGGCAAACTGCTTCTTATTAAACCTCTTCGTCTTCTGCGATTCAAACTAAAATGTGATAATTTCTGTTGATTTGTTGTACATACAAATTGAAGCAACAAGAGACATTGACTTTATCGGATTAGCAAAAGAGGTAGTGAATGCATGTGTAAGTACATAATCACTCATAACTTGAACAAGCATCTGCAATTCTTCGAGATATTCTTTGATCAACGTATTAAACCAAAGATTTTTGCATTAAACTTTCATGTTTGGTTGGGAAAATTCATCATCATTTGTGTTGAATTGATAAACAATAGTGTTTCTAGTAGACATGATGGTGGAAAGAATTTTTTGAATTTGATCGCAAATTAAGTTTAGGGCTCTTTGTGTGAATGTCGAGAATAAGAAAAAGAAATCTGAATGATCACGTCCACTTTTGTAACCGGAATCAAACTCAAATTTAAATCATGTTCCAACAAGCCAATTCCATGTGTAAAGTAGCTAACTGAACCATCATTGCCCTGTACCGCTATGTGTAAAAGTAATGAACACTTTTTCTTGAGCCATGAGAAATCACTGGAATGTCACATCCAACAGATACTTTGTCATTCCTAAAAGAATTGAACCGTAACCAAACTTCATTAGGAACCAAATACTAGACTTCGTCAGTTAAGGTTGGGCCTCATTCACTTATGGGAATGATAAATGAAATCATAAGCCAGACTTTGTGAAATCTAGGTCTAAGTTTGTAATTCCCATAACCTTGAGGATTTCAGTGCTTTTGTCTACCAAAAGAAAAGAGAGAATCAAAATAAGAAAATTTTGGTCACTGTGATATCAAAGAAACTTTGATATAAAGAAGTAAGATCCGGGTAAAGATACTCTTCCTACAACATCAAGAGAGATATCAAAGTGCTTGTATGGTTTCTCATGAATTACAATCGATTACTTATTGACAAGTAATCAAGGGCCTCTTTTAACAAGCTTTTTGGTGGCTTCATTTTCATACAAATTCGCAACTTGACATAAGTGCGAATCGTTGTAAGAAAATACTTGTGTGATCATTGTAATCGACAAAGGTAAGCTTTGGAAAAAATTTAAGTGGTTGAAGATCAAAGAAAATGTTCATACGGAAAACTCATTTCATAAGAAAATTAAAAATTTGGATTAGTTAGGAGTAAATGACTTGGGATTAGTGCCTTTCATAAAGATCACACCTAAGAAATAAAAATGAGATTTTGAACATTTGAAATGGTACAGTGAAACATAAGGTTTCATTAAAATCTTGAACAATAAATTGTTCAGAATCAATTCCTTAGGTTTAGGTTTGTCGGGTCTTACCCTCATCACGAAAAATGATTTATTATCATAAACACATAATTTTGACATACCTACATCCTAGTTGTTTTTTACTAGAAATGGCTTGGGATATGTGTCTTTGTGTGTGCAAGTATAAGAACTTTAGGGTGAAAAAGATTGGTTACGAATATCCATTGTACCTCCACGAATAAATGTGACCAAGCAGTCATCTCTTAACTCAAATTAAGAAGAGAAAGGTAGCTCTTGGACTATTGTTAATATAGCTTATTAGGAATAAATTTTTAGATAAAAAATTCATTAAGGCTTTGTAAACAATGTGTCATTGAGGCTTTTGTTAACATGTTGCAACATGCTTCTAGGGATACTTATTTAGTATATGAGTTGCGAATGATATATGTTCCCATTTTGAACTTTGCTTTAGCATGCTTATGAGCAAAATATTATTACAATGGACTTCCCAATCGTAGAAATAAAGAAAAATATTGCTGTAATTTTTATTTTTAGAAATGAAAAAACAAAAATACTGATTTTTCTTTTTGATTTTTAACTTTTAGAAAGAAAAGACAAAAACAAGGAAAATCTTTTTGGATTTTTGAATTTTAAAAAGAAAAGGCAAAAATAAAGAAAATCTTTTTGGGTTTTTGAATTTTAGGAAGAAAAGATAGAAATAAATAATTTTTTTAAATAACAAAAGTAAAAATAAGGATATCACCAGCATTAGTCATTCGTTATTGATAACGAATAGTTGCCAAGAGTACTATCGCTTCCCATTTGCTATCATCTCACAAATCAATAAGATCCTCATTCTCTCTTGCATCACATAAGCGTAAGTTTCCCATTTGGTTTCACTTCTCATAAGCATAAGCTTCCCATTCGCTATTGCTTCCCATTCGTTATTACTTCGATCAGTCCATCACTACTGTTTACTAATTGTCAACATTTGTTGAACAATTCAGAGCAAATGTCGAAAATGAAGTGGGTTGAAGCGCTGAATGTGAACAGTAACCTCTGAATCAAATTATGTCAATAACGAATATTAGTCCAAAACTTCATAATTCAAATCTAAGAAAAAATAGGTAGAGATAGGAACATAACAAGCTTCCATCATTCACAACTCATTTAAAATTCTCAAAAGTGACTTTTCATCAAGTGGTTTTGTATAATTATCAGCCAATTAGCCTGTTTTTTTAACAAAATGAACTTCAATATTGTCATTGTCAACATTATCTTCGATGAAATGGTATCGAAGTGCATTATGTTTTGTTTTGCAATGCTAAAATGGATTATGACAAATGCGAATTCTGCTTTGAGAATCACAATATAATGGAATTTTCTTCATGTTAATCGCATAGTCACGTAATTGAATTTGGATCCAGATCACTTGAGAAGTGCAGGCCGCATCAGCAATGTATTCAGCCTCAACCATGGATATCGACACACATGTATGGCTTTTCGATTGCCAATTCACAAGCTTCCCATAGAGAAATTGACATCCTCCAGTAGTACTCTTGCGATCCAATTGTCAACCTCCTAGATCAGCATCAAAAAATGCTTGAATAAAGAATCATGTGTTTGATGGATACCACAATCTAAGAGTCAGAGTTCGATGTAGATATTGAAAAATATTCTTAACAGCACTGAGATGAGGTTCCCTGGGATTCTTTTGGTACCTGGCACAATTACAAATAAAAAAAAATAATATTAGGTCGATTTGTAGTTAAGTACAATAACGAACCGATCATGCTTTAATATATCTTTAAATATTTGGTTGGCTTATCTAACGATGGACTTAAGCAAGTGTCGACTGCCATGGGAACCTGCATGTTTGAGCAATTCTTTATTCCGAAGTGTTCAAACAGATTTCACGTATATATTTCTTGATTAATAAAGATTTTTTTCCCTGCTTTGATGAATATTCAGTCTGAAGAAATGATTGATCTTCCCCATAATGTTCATTTCAGATTGAATTTTCGTTAAATCTTCAAATTCCTTTGAAAACGAAGGGTCAGTAGAACCAAATATTATGTTATCAACATAAATTTGAACAACCGGTAGATGATTCCTTACGTTCTTTCTAAATAGAGTGGAATCAACTGATCATTGCTTAAATTTAGTGATTTTCATAAAATTGATTAGCATAGCATACCAAGCACGAGGTGCTTGTTTTAAAGAAGAAACTACTCAACATAAATCGTTTCTTCAAGTTCACCATTTAGAAATGCACGCTTTACATCCATTTGATAGACATAAAAATTCTTGTAAGTTGTATAAGTAATAAAAATTCGTATGACCTCTAGTCTTGCGACAGGGGCAAAGCTTTCATCGTAATCAATTCCCTCTTGTTGAGAATAACCTTTAATGAATAATCTTGCTTTATTGTGAAACAAATTACCTTATTTGTCCATTTTATATGTAAATACCCTTTTAAAACCAATTATCGAATCATTTTTAGGTTTAAGAATTAGCATCCAAATTTTGTTTCTCTCAAATTCAACCAACTTGGATTGCATTGAAACAACCCAATCGGGATGTTCTAATGCATTGTTGACTATTTTTTGTTCGATTTTTGAAATAAAAAAATGGCCATGCAATATTCTTGATGAAAATTAAGAACCTCTTTCCTAGCTCTAACATGTGCTCATGTTAAAATACCGAAATTAGGATCACCAAAAATTGTTCTTTAGGATGATCCCTATTCCATTTTTCCATAGAAGAAAATGATGGATCAAACTCCAAATATGCATCTTCAAATGTTTCTTCATCTTCATACAATTCATCTGCAATGGAAATATTATCATTAACATCATGATTTTCGTTCCCTAGAGCATCATTATCATTGTCATTATTTGTTTCACTTGGCTCCCCCTCAACCAATGGATTCTCTGTTTTTTGCTCCCCTTCAACACCATTATGCGAAGGTAATCACTCCCCCTTGACTTGAGATTGAAAAGTCAAGTGTTACCCCTCCAATTGACCAGATGTCGAAGTATAAGCTTTCTTTTGAGCTTCCGTTTTGGAAATTGTTTCTTTAGAAACATATTTTTCTTCTATGTATTTTAATTGAAAATCATGATGTTAATGGGAATATTTGTGTTCTCCTTTTTATTGTTTAAATCATTAGGTAAAGACTTATCACCATTTTTCTTTTATTTTCCTTTGTCATTAGGCTTAGCTCTTTTCACAACCCAAACTCTATTTGTGTTCTTTTTATTTTCTTTGGGAAAAGATTTTTACTCTTTTGACGTTGAAAAACTTTAAACCTTTGATTCAAATCATTTTCCACAACATTTTGGTTAGAGTAAAAACGTTCATCAGTTACTTTTTCGTATCTTCTTTTAACAACTCATTCATTTTTGGATCAACATTTTCCCTATTTCCTATTGTAACGAAAACCTGATTGGGAAGTCCTTTAATGAATGTTGGATAAAGAACTGAATTTTGTTCTATAAAATTTTTCCCTTTAATCTTTCAAATTTTTTGTGAATTCCTTTGTGTCCTAAGATACATGAGCTTCAACAACTCGTGGAATTTCTTTTTCTTAAGAATCATCATCGCTATCACTTTCATTGTTCGTCATGTCCTCGACAATAACTGATTCTTCAGAATTATCAGCTTTGGTTGTCGAAGATGAATCATTTTTTAGCTTCGTTGTTGGTTCAACATTTTCTTTGCCTTTAGCCAACGAAGTGACATTAATATCAGACAATTCTGAGCAATCAACGCATTTTTCTTCCTCAATTTCAATGATATTGTTAGATTTGTCTTCGATATCAACAAAATTTTGTTGAGTACTTTACGTCAAATTCTCAGTTTTGTTCAGAATTTTCATTTGTTCATTTTTGTGAAGGTATCACTCATAATATCAACTAATTCATCAACATTCAAACAATCATCAATATTTATACCACCATATGCATACAAATCATTAGGAACATTATCATAATCAACTACTTTACTTTCGCAACCAAAAGTAGTTTCGTCCACTAATTTACTATCTATATAGGACGACTACTCATATATCAATCAAGCTTTTTCCTACTCTTGATTTCCTACAACGAATTCCACTTCATCAAGGATCACTTGGTAGCTTCTTCCATTAGGCTTTTCTGGTAGGATCCTTGGGTTTTTCTTCTCAGATTTTAGGCACTCCACCTTCATGTGCCCTTCTTCTTCGCACGTGAAGCAAGCTTTTCCTTTTGTTGGGCAGTTTGTAGAGATATGCCCTGACTTCTTGCATTTGTAGCAGACAACACAATCGCCAAAATACCTCTTATTGCACTGGTCGCATCACTTCTCTTCCTAATTGCTTCTAGACTCATTTCTTGACTTTAAATACTTCTTATTCTTCCATTTGTTGTTGTTGTTGCTTCCCTTAGATCTACTATTCTCAACTACTTTAGCTTTTTTGGCTGTCCTTTTCTTCATAATCCCTTCAATAGACTTTGCAGCCCAGACGGTCATCTCAAATGTATGTGCCTACTTAACTGGCATAGTGTATTCCGAAGGTAGCCCCTTGGAATACCTGTCAATCTTGGTCAGTTCGTCCAGAACAACTTGTAGGGAGAACTCCATTTTATCAGTGAAGACATTGGTGTACTCATCCATTGACATGCTTCACTTACTCAAAGCAAGGAATTGATTCTCCAATTCCAACATTTTCTCATCTGAACAGAACTTCCTCTTGAAATGGGTCAAAAATTCGTCCCATGTCAGCTATAGTGGCTTGTTGCGGCTCATAATTTCCTTAACGTGTTCCACTAAATAAGTGTTGTGTCCTTGAACTGCTTCACAGTGTAGGCGATTTGTAGCTTGCCTGTGCATCCACATGTTATGAAGGTCGACTCCGTCTCTAATATCCAATCCATGAATTCCACAGGATCTTCCTTTCCGTTAAATGATGATGGCTTGTAAGTCATGAATTCCTTATACTTGTAGTAGCCTTTGGGTTCATCACTTCTTTGGACCTATATTTTCTTTGGTCCCTGATAACTTTCCAAGTCATCATTGTTTCCTTCTTGGACCATTAGGGCATGCGAAGGAATCGATCCATTGTTGAATTGTTCAAAAAATACTCCCTTATTGATCACATGTTCTCCTCTTCTAGCATTAGCTAGTTCTTGAGCTAATAGCTCGCTAAACTCACATCGTTGCTAATCAAGCATTTCTTTCATCATTTCCCGAGCATCATTCATCGGGATTTGAGCAACAACTGCTCCGGCATTTTGAGGTGCTATACCTCCTTCATTATTGATGACTCTACTGGTCCTTGTGATTTTCATGACGTTCTATACACCCAAGTAGGAATTTAGCATACCATTACGATAATACAGGTAGGGAAGATTTAGATGTGAAATCCTCCTTATTACTCTGAAAAGTTATATGCTATTTCAAATACCGTAATCAAACGTTTAGAAATATGAAAACATAAAATTTCCTAATACTGGTTTGGCAACAAACTTTAACTTTCTGTAGTAATTAGCAATCTCGGTAAATCCCTAAGGCATGTTATGCATACCATTTAGCACATATAAGGCGTTTCTAAAATCTAAAGTATGCTAATACATAATATAGCAATTAGGTTATTTAACCTTCGTAATGCTATATATATTAAATTCTTATTTAGCACTTAATATTATTTAAGGCTTAAACCCTAAAATATCCTAGTGCTTATGTCTATTCAGGTATACAACCTAAACTATCCTAAACACACACCTCACCATCATTGCTTAACCTCTAAGTTTAAGTCTAGCAATCCTACAAATTCCTAATTCTCTTAAACTAATGCTCTCATACCAACTGTGATATCCTAGAATTTTTAGAACCAATAAAAAAATTTCTTTATACTTTTAAATGCATTTATTTATATTTTTGGAAGATCTCAATACAAAAGATCATTTTGATTACAAAAGTTTGTTTCATAAATGTTAAACCCTCAGGATGTCATAATTAATTAAGATACATAAGTTACAATGTAAGACCTGACGATCCTAAATACTATTGTGGGTTGTCTATTAATCACTTAGTGTCCTAATCAAGTTCTAGTAGCTTAATTCTTGATAGATGTGATACATATAAACTGAGTGGGTCAGGTTGAGGAAACCTGGTGAGATACATAGGGATTTCAGTCCCACGATATTGTTATGATGATATTCTTTAATTATTAGACCCATAAAACCAATCATTACCATATTAAATCCATATTAGCTTATATACGAACATATCTATTCCTACCGATCCTCAAAGATCCTAGTCCAAGATTATTAGGGATATATTATCTCTTCTGATGAACTGTTAAAAGATTGATTGCACAACTAGGGGCTTCCATTTCCGGTGTAAGTCATAAAGGCTTATGGGCCGTCAAAGTATTTGATGAATAAGGTTTTTCCAATTCATATAAGTCTATGAGTAATGATATCACACTAGCAACGTATATCACAAGAACGTCTAGAATGATAAAGTGTTGTCACCTACTTTGTGGTATGACCAAACATACTGCTAACAGTCTCCCGATCGAAACCCACCATTTATGGTCATCTTTTACGAAGCTATCATATATCAACACTTGATAGTGTCACGGAACAGAATTTTACTCTCCATTCGTAGGTTATGCACATTCTCCTATTGAAACTACCTAATATGAACTTAATTGAACTAGGTATCCTCCAGAAGTCTATTTTATCCCTAGACTAGATTACAGTGTCTGGAACCAACTTTTATAAATGATTAATAATACCAAATACTCTGATAGAATATATATATATATATATATATATATATATATATATATATATATATATATATATATATAACTAATACTTTTATTAAATCATGTTCATGAAAGGGACTATGCAATCATTTGATTTAGGTAGGTGATTGGTGATCTGGGCAGAGCTTCGCCTAACACCTCAGGTATTTTTGAGACCTAAGTAATATTAATATAGAGTTTGTAACACTTGTTCCAGATATCATTTTTTTAAGTTTTTAGGGTTTTGCACTGGGACTCGACGAGGTGGGGAGCCCGACTCGACAAGTAGATATCGATATTGGATGTGGGACTTAGGGTATACTCGACGAGTTGGAAGGCCCAACTCGACGAGTAGACACTGTAAAGGAAAACCCTAATTTTCTTGGGTTTGCACCCTATTTAAGGAACTTATGGCTCATTTGTGGCCTCTCTCATCGTCCTAACAGTCCAAAGAGAAACCTTATCCATGCTTTTGTGCCTTCTTGAGTGTGAGTGTGAGCTTTGGAGAGTGAAACTTGTGCTTTATGGAAGGAAACTTGAAGATTGAAGACATTCAAGTGAGGTGAGGGCCTTAGATCCGGCATCTACTTGGTGTTAGCATCCTTTTGGAGGTAAAAAGTTGCTATCTTGGTCTCTATTTGCTTAGATCTCATCTTATGGAAGTATATGGTCACTTTTGGTGCAAAATGGTGTCATACTCAGATTTGGACGTGTCATGAGGATATGGTTCCAGATCTAGACACCTCTAGGTCTTCACGGACAGAAAGTGGATCACTTAATCTAGTCTAGGCCCTTCTCTATGCCCTAAACGTTTTATGAGACTTGGTTTTAGTGTTTTAGCCTCTTGAGGCCTTGCATGCATGTAAAGTTTGCAACTTTATGTGGTATTTCAGTCCTAAAGGACTGGATCTATAGTTTGGGGCTTTGGATTTGAATGGAAGGACGGATTATGTTAGGACAAGGGAAAAATCGACGAGTTGCCCCGGCAACTCGGCGAGTTGGATCAGGTTTTCCTGTTTTCGGTTTGCAGAGTAAACTCAGCGAGTTGATAAGATAACTCAGCGAGTTAGATCGAGTTCTTCACGTTTTCGGTCTGACGAGTAACTCAGTAAGTTGATAAGATAAATTGGCGAGTTGTTCGGGTTTTTCGCCGGTTTTCTAAACACTAAAGGAACTCGACGAGTTGTTAGATGCACTTGACGATTTGGGTCAACATGGACTGTTGACCTTGACCGTTGACTATTGACTTTGACCATGGTTGACCAAGTTAGACTTTTAAGGGTTTGAAGGGTTGAGTTGCCTACTAAGGAGTTGTTTATGATTAGGGAGTTGGCAGAACGGATACTCGGAGCTTGGACCTATTCAGCTACAGTTTGCATTTGAGGTGAGTATTCTCACCATACCAATGGGTCTAAGGCACCAAGGCCGGCCCATTTTATGATATGTGGATTATTGATTTATTATGCGTTATGTTGGTATGACATTTGCATGAAAGACCCCGGGGGGTCCCGTGGCAATAGATTGAGACCATGTGGGGGTTCCCATGGCATTTGATGTAAGACCTTGGAGGGTTTCCATGGCATCCTAGTATATATATATATATATATATATATATATATATATATATATATATATATATATATATATATATATATATATATATATATGCATGTTTAGCTTGTATCATATTTTCTTAGTTAGTGAAGACCATACGGGGTTCCCATGGCGGGAAGTTAAGACCATGTGGGGGTTCCAGTGACATTAGGTATAAGACCTTGGAGGGTTTCCATGGCATCCTAATATGTTGTATGCATGGCTTATATGGTTTATGTAGCTTTTATAGCTAATATGGATTATGTGATTACGTGGATTGTGTGGGGTATGCTCTGGAGAACTCACTAAGCATTAGCTTATAGTTTGTTGGTTTGTTTTAGGTACTTCTGAGCCTAATGGAAAGGGCAAGGCCTGATGGTGCGACATGCACTCTCTCAGGTGTTTTTATGGGACACTCTGATATTTGAAATAAAAATGTCGATGTTATGAATTTGAAAACAATTGTTCTTGAGATTTTGTGGTTTATTGGAAATGCTTTGATAATTTAAAAATGAAAATTTTCTTTGGAAAAATTGGGTTGTTATAGAGTTTTAATATAGTGATCCTGGTGACTAATAGTAGTATAGATTCCTCATTAATCTCAATGTTAACATCAAGATCTATCAAGTAAGGATCAGCTAGGCAGGAAAGTTGGGAGGCAGAACCAATTCAGCATATAACCAAGCCAACACGACCATTCTAGACACCTCTCTCATAAGCGGTTCGATCAATATAATGACACAAAATTTCTGATAAATCTTATTTATAGTTTATAATAACGACTTATGAATATAAATATAAGTTACACTGAAAGGATTAGAGTATAGCTTAACTTTCAAAGGTTCTTCCTGATAAAAATTAGGAAATTGCACCGGCAGAGCTTTTACTCGCTAGCTACTACTACTTGAGGGGTTGCAGGGCTTCCCCGAAGACTAAAACTAAGGAAAAAGAGACTAGAACTGAAGGAAATTGAGAGAGAATGATAGACTATGTGCGGGGGAATGAATGAGGCTTGGCCTCCTATTTATAGTCGTTTTGGGGTCTGCGGCGTGAAAAGGGGTGCACGCCATGCATTTTATGGTGACATCTCCCCAACCACTTTGTTTCATGTGTCAGGCTCTCCGTGGTCCGTGTTTTACCCATGTAGAAGAGCACGTCGCGCAACGTGCGGGGCGCAAAACACGGATTTCGTAAATTCCATATCTTCTTCATACGAACTTCATTTTCAATGTTCTTTATATCCTCAGAAATAATCGATGAGATCTACAACTTTCCTTTAGACTCCATCAACTAATTCTTAATTTATTTTTCGTCCCTAATCTTATAAGATTAAATGATTTTCCTAAGATTGTAACTTTCTCATACGAACTCCGATTTTTGTGTTCCTTTTACCAAAATTCCTATCTTAAAGTGTACTATGAAATTCATTTTGGTGACTTTACCCAAAATACAACCATTCTCATCATACCTTTTTACGTCACACGTTCCTTGTGCGTGACTGACTTTTATATATTATAAAAATCATATCTAATTCATACGGAGTCATATTTCTACGGAATTTATATTTTCGAAAGCGGGACGACGTGTAATTTCAAAATTATATATATATATATATATATATATATATATATATATATATATATATATATATATGGCACACATATTTTTATGATTTACGAACGATTCAACTAATTTTTCTTATTTTTCCAAAATATGAAACTTGTATTATAGAGTTTGTAGTGTGCCCGACTATAGATTATTCTATTCAAGGATTTTAATTCTACTAAATTGTACTTATGTGTATGTTGAATTTGCGGGCGTTACAAGTGCCCTCGCCATAAATAGTCAACACTCCCCCACTTAGGTCACGAATCGTCACTAACTGCTTTTAACATTCAATTAGTGCTCCGAACTGGCTCAGCAAATCCATCCCCGTAATCACACAAATATCTCCCATCGCAATATGGATGAGATCAGTCGGAAATCCAACACCGAAAATCTCTAATACACAATCCCGATAAATCTCCGATGCTAAAATCGTGCTATAATCAACTATAGCGACCCTCAATGGTCGATCTAGGGCCTCAAGAGCACAACTAAAAACTCTATAAAAAGATGTCGACAGAAAAGACCAATGCGCACCCAAGTCAAACAACACCAAAGCAGGTACAAAATTCACAAGGAAAGTATATAACAAAATAACAACATAATCATAAACAAAATAATTCAATGGCGATATAAATAAACACATAATAGCAACGACATTAGGTGCTGCTTTGGACTCCTCTGCAATGAGCCGAAAAGCTCGAACCCAAGCCTTTAGGGCTTCGGCCTTCCCAAATGCCCATCAGTGATGCGTAGGGTCACAGAAGCAGGAGTTGGAACCAACTTCGACGCAAGAAGTAGACACTCAGCTTTCACATGGCTCACCTGGTTGCAGGTAAAACAGACTCGTAAACCCTTCGTGCACTCCTTCGTGGTGTGCCCCTACTTGCCACATAAGTATCCTACCATCCCCAACCTACACGGATCCGTATGACCATTAACGCACTTGCAGCAATTGCGGCTCCTCTGACCTTCGTTCCTAGAATAAACGGGCTTTACCCGCTTAGCCGCTGGCTGTGACTGGACTGGCCTCATAGCTCTCCTAGGATTTTTTCAGGAACTTATGAAACATCCTAGTGATCTTAGTCACTGTCTATGTCATCTATCGAAGCGACAGGTACTCCTGATCCATCCGCTCCCTGTCCACCAAGGGAACATACTCCTCTCAAAATATATAAACAAATCGTTTCCATATCACTGGGGCCCACTTGCATGTGTGTAGCCAATAGTCATAAACTTTTACGAATCATTAGTTGTAGGTTCAGCACAAAGCGAACCCTCAGATCATCCAGAAAAAAGGTAGCTATAAAAGCATCCCTTAACATCAACGATCCACCTCATGGCCACAATCAGGTCCTAGACCCCATCGAAGTATGGGTCTTCGTGTTGTTGAACTCCCGGTACTGCATTGAATTGCCCACATGTGGTCTCGCGGCGACAACAACTGTGGTGGTCGTAGCAGCAACAACCTCATTGACAGCGGCATAGCGCTCATCAAATATCTTATTCATCGCGTTCTTGATAAACCCAAACACCTCCAAGATAGCCTCCCAAACCACCGTGACCACCTCAATGATCCTACAGATCTCATCATCACTGGTACCCCGCCTCTCTGGACCGCTAGATCCTGAACCTCGGTGAACACCAAACTGAAACACACAAGGAAAATTTTAAAACCTACTAGAAAGCATACAGACACTATAGATATCACAGGAAATCCCCTAGCACACTCAATATTCTTTCTAAATCGCATATGGATCCTGTGCTTTCGGTAGTACGGACCCATACTACCTTCCACATGTATCCGTAGTTGACTTAAACTTCATCTCAAGATCCAAATCTAGGGGTGGAAAATTGGGCCATCGTGTCGTGTTTTTGTATGACATGACACGACACGCAAGGTTTTATGTAACATGAAAACGACACGACATGATGTCGTATTTTTTTTTTCAACTAACATGAAAAACGAACCAATTAAAAAACGACAAACACGACACGACATGACAAAGATAACATAAAATGACAATTAGTTTATTTAATTAACACTTAATCATACATTTCACGATAAACACGAAAAAGACGATAGAAAAATGCTAAATCGTGTAAATTTTGTGTCGAATTTTGAACACGAACACGATACGACATCGAGTTTTTAACACTTGATGCGAACACAACACGAACACGAATTTGAATTTTAGTTTCGTCCTAATTTTGTTTCGTGTCGTGTATTTTTGTCATGTCGTGTCATCAATTGCACTCACACCTAAGTGCTCTAAAATGCTACATTTTAGATCCTAGGTACTCATCCTAGGCTCCTCATAGCCACAACTCTGCTTCATAGGAGTCTTTGCTAATCTCACCAATAACCTAACATATACCAACTGTACATAACTTAGATTTCATAAGCATTTGAATAAGAAATTACACCCCAAATCCACAACTAAACAAGGAACATGAAGCAAGGCTAAACCAAGCATTCTAAGGCTATACAACCCTAATTATGTACAACCATGCAATATATACAAAGCAATCAACAATCTTAGTTTCAACTGAAGCAAGGTATCTACAAGAAATTTCCTAGGCTATAAGGCATCACATAAATCATACAAATCTATCTTAGAATTACTAAGGGATCCTTAGCCTACCATCTAGCATGTATTTATATTAGTTCAACAACATCAACTATTATACAACACATAACACATTTGTGGATACTTTGGGAGACCATTGCTTTGAGCTCCGGCTGACTATACACCATGCTTCCTCTGTTCCTTCATTGAAATTCATTCTTTTTGTCAAAAGGTTTTTATAAAACTTTCAGATATGTAGTTTGAGTCTAGAATCCCATAAGTATTCATCCATTTCTCTCAAACCAGGGCTCTAATACCAACTTGTAACAACCCAAATTTTTCAACGAAAATTTTCATTTTTAATATAGAAAACCTCAAGTGTAATAAAACCAAATCACATAAAATCCCATGTATGTCAAATACAATCATCCCTAATCAGAGTATCAAAAATGTGGTACTCATTAAAATATGTAGGTCGGAGTGTACAGTTAAGCCTTCGTCTTCCTATGATCATTAGAAGTACCTAAAACACATGTAATCCACACCTATAAGAAGAAAGCTTAGCGAGTCCTTCCCAAAATATCCATACAACACAACATAATAAATAATTATGGGTTATCAATAACCCTATGGATTATCAACAATCTCAGTGTAGCACGCCCTATGGATTAAAAAAACATTTCAAGTGTCACACCCCGAAAACCGAAGGCGGAAACATTTCCGGGGTTGACTCCACGTTGAGTATCAAATCCAATGCACATAGTAAGTAAAGTAAAACAACCATTACATTATATATAGAAAAGTTTAGATTTGTTTCAAAATTAAGTTGTACAATTGTGATACATAGTATATATAAACAAAACGAGACAAGTCTTCTGTGCACACCGTCTTTGAACAAAAGGATCTTCGGGTACCTGTCTAACGCTGACCTGAGAATACAAGCGGTTTGAAAATCAGCATAACGCTGGTGAGTTCATAAGCGATTTTGTTTTGTGAAAAATGTACAAGTTTCCTTTCCGTTTTCTGAAAATGTTACACACACCAAGAAAATCTCATATTTTCTTAAAAGGTTGGTTTCCCAAAACGTAATGTAAAGTTGTACATTGAAAAAATGTTTACTCTTATTAAATGTAAGTTATCTGGTTTGTTACACTTTTCTGGTTATGTACAAATGTTCCCAGGAAAATCCCATATTTTCCTGAATGTTGGTTACCAAATGTGAAAGATGTATTCTGAAAACCTGGTTATCTTGTGAAGTGTATTAGTTTTAACACGTATATAAAACTAATATTTACTAAGTAAGTTGATTACTTTATTCATTATTACCATTAAGTAAATTTCTGTTATCCTAATTGCGAGTTCCATAACCATACGATAGACTGGATATGGCAATAAGTAGTCCACATCACCTTATGACTTTCGTCACCCTTGAACCATTTCGGTTCGGCTGTAGCTAGTAGCCAGGTGTGGGGTAGTCAGCCCCGTATAGATCTATACACTCAAGTCACGCTCCCTATCTAAGAGATTCTGGTTACGGGGGCGGTCCTCCACTCGCGTATCTCTGTGGAGTGTTCGCCGAGGACGTGTCTCCAATTATATAGGACTAACAAATAATACGATAATCCTCCACTCGCGTATCTCTGTGGAGTGTTACCGAGGACAAAACAGTGTATAAAGTTTTATGTTCAAAGGTTCTAAAGTTATGCTTTTTAACTGATAAAAATGTGGAAACCATTTGTGAAATAATAAACATAACAGCTTATAACTAATTTCAAAAATAATGTCTATGATTACCCTGCAAGTTTCAAACGGTTATCGGTTGTGATTATCAGTATTAAAAGCATATAAGTCTTGAAACATACACATGTAAAACAATTTTTAAGTACAAGTAATCCCTTGTACTTTGCTTGTATTCCCCCCTGAAAACATTGAAAAACCATTGAAAAAGGGTAGGGGTATGAACTCACCAGACAAGAAGACACAACTGTTTTAGACACTAAACGTTGGTTCGGGGCTTGATTACACGCGAGGTTCCTATGTAATATGAAATAATATCCAAATGTATCTAATTAGATTTAAAAATAATAATTAGATGGAATATTACACTCCAATGAGCTAAAACACTTCAAAATGAGTGTTTGGAGTGACCCGGGTGACATCTACGGACATGTAATGATGCGAGGGACTTGGGAATTGAGTTTACTCTTCAAGAGTAAACTCCTTATGGAGTTTTCGGCCATATACCCCATACATACATGAGTTCACGGCCGTGAACTCATGATTGGGTGATTTGGGGTGCTAAATGGCTTAAATGAACATGGGGAATGATGGAATGGATTTTTTTCTAAAGCCTTGGAATGGATTGTACTAGCATATATATCATTTATGGGAGTTCACGGCAGTAAACATGGAGTTTACGGCCGTAAAATCCCCCCAAGTTCAAACCAAAATTATTTTGTGAGGCTAGGACAATCACATGTGATTCTAACTAATTTCCAAGCCTTGGTATGAGTTTTGGGCATCATTTTACACATAAAGAGGAGTTTACGGACCTAGAACTTGTCCTTGGGGTGTCATGTCCGTAACTCTCATTTGGAGGGTGTTTGTCATGTTTAAGGTCCCCAAACTATTTTTAGATGATTCTAGGATTTATTCCAAGGCTATTGGTGTAGTTATATGACTTTTAAACATGTTTAAATGAGTTTACTCCCCATGTATGAGGATTTTACGGCCCAATCATGCTCCTTGGCCGTAAACTCTTATTTGCTCCTCAAAATTCATGTTTAGGGTGTTATAAGTCCGGATTTGTAAGCCATAAGGTCGTATCTAAGTCCCAATGTTGGTTTGGAGGGGTTAAATTGCTCAAAAACCCATTTATTAAGTGTTTACGGACCAAGCATGCTCCTTGGCCGTAAACACATGTTCCAGGTCCAAATTGATAAATTAAACACGAATTTGAAGGCCTAAGAGGTTAAACAACAAGTTGGGGATGTTACCTGAAAGATTTGGAGCCTTAATTCAATGTTTTGGACCTTGAATCTTTGATTGAGGAGAGAGGTTAGAGAGAGAGTAGTGAGATGAAGAAAAAGCTTCAAATGGAGGCTTAGGTCACTTTAAATAGTGATCGGGATTTGGACACACTGAAATTCTACCCGATACCGGCTTTAGACGGGGCTTTTGGTCGCACCCGACCAAGTTGCCGTAACCCGACATGGTCGATTCTAGAAATGTTCCGATCACTAATATGGGGGGTTAGAATGAGTTCTAATTGCACTAGGACACCCATTAAGTCATTTTAAATAATCTCTAATTTAATGACTTAATTAAATGGCTAAATCAGAAACGAATTTGAAAACGACGATTGGTTAATTGAAATGGATTACAAAAAGGGTTACAAGCAATGATACGAAATTTTGGGTTGTTACATTATCCCCCCGTTAGAGGGAATTTCTTCCTGAAATTCAAAATTAAGATACAATACAAGATACAAATCATGGATCTGGAAAGAGATGCGGATACTTCTGTTTCATCGAGTCTTCACGCTCCCAAGTGAACTCCGGTCCCCGCTTGGCATTCCAGCGAACCTTCACTAACGGGATGCGGCTTTGCTTTTTACGTTTGACTTCTCGATCCATGATTTCGATCGGTTCCTCCACGAAGTTGAGGTTTTCATTGATCTCGATCTCGTCTAAGGGAATCACTAGGGTTTCATCGGATAGGCACTTCTTGAGATTTGAAACATGGAAAACATGATGAATGTTACTGAGCTCATGGGGTAAATGAAGTTTATAGGCTACCGGACCGATCCTAGAGAGGATCTCGAAGGGTCCAATGTACCTCGGGTTAAGTTTCCCATGCTTTCCAAAGCGTACCGTGCCTTTACAGGGCGAGACTTTCAACAGGACACGGTCTCTGACCTGGAATTCCAGAGGTTTCCGACGGTTGTCAGCGTAACTCTTTTGGTGATCTCGTGAAGCTTTCAATCGTTCCCTGATTTGGATGATCTTCTCAGTGGTTTCGCGGATGATTTCAGGACCAGTGAGAGCACTGTCGGGGACTCGACTCTTGGCTAGCTGTGTGTCCCCCAACTCGGCCCAGCACAGAGGGGATCTGCACTTATGACCGTATAGGGCTTCAAACGGGGCAACCCTGATGCTGGTGTGGTAACTATTGTTGTATGAGAACTCGATCAAAGGTAGATGTGTGTCCCACGAATTTCCAAAATCAATGACACATGCTCTAAGCATGTCCTCCAGGGTTTGGATTGTTCTTTCACTTTGTCCATCGGTCTGAGGATGATACGTTGTGCTCATGTCTAGTTTGGTTCCAAGAGCCTTCTGGAGAGACTGCCAGAATCTGGAGGTAAACCTGCTATCTCGATCATAGATAATGGACGCAGGTACACCGTGCAGTCGGACAACCTCTTGGATGTAAATTCGCGCGAGTCTTTCCATCTTGAATGATTCTTTGATCGGGATAAAGTGAGCAGACTTTGTCAAACGATCGACAATTACCCAAATGGTGTCGTACCCATTCGAACACTTGGGTAGTTTGGTGATGAAATCCATGGTAATCATCTCCCATTTCCATTCGGGTATCTCGGGCTGCTGGAGCAGACCCGAGGGTTTCTAGTGCTCAACTTTAACCTTGGCACAAGTCAGACACTTGCCCAAGAAACGTAGCTATCACAACTTTCATGTTTGGCCACCAGTATTATTTCTTGAGATCCAGGTACATCTTGTCCAAACCCGGGTGAACAGAGTATCTGGTCTTGTGCGCTTCCCCCATGACAATCTCCTTGAATCCTCCGGACTTTGGAATCCATATTCGATCCATGAAGCAGTAGACTCCGTCACCTCTGATCTCAAGTTTCTTTTCCATTCCTCTCAAGGCTTCGATTGACACGTTCTTGGGTTTGAGGGCTTCTAACTGGGCTTTTGGTCGCACCCGACCAAGTTGCCGTAACCCAACATGGTCGATTCTAGAAATGTTCCGATCACTAATATGGGGGGTTAGAATGAGTTCTAATTGCACTAGGACACCCATTAAGTCATTGTAAATAATCTCTAATTTAATGACTTAATTAAATGGCTAAATCGGAAACGAATTTGAAAACGACGATTGGTTAATTGAAATGGATTACGAAAAGGGTTACAAGCAATGATACGAAATTTCGAGTTGTTACATCAAGGGTTATCAGCAATCCCAAAGTCATCACCAATTTAAATCAAGTATAACAACAATCAACAATTAAGACCCAGCTGGTCACATACATAACTACCACACATGTAGATGCAGTGAAAATGCTCACCTCGCAAAAAGCAGCTAACACGCAATATCTGACACGACGAAGACTGGTACTACAGAACACCTAACAACAATAATGAAGTACCTACTCAGTCAACATCCTCAAATAACTAGTTTGACCAAAAGTCAACTATGGTCAAAAGTAAACGCTCAAAGTTAACTTTAACAGATTTCCGCGTCATAGCTACCTATAGGCCACATCGTGGGCACTCCAAGGCAAAACATTCGGGCAATCTGACAACTCCCACACTGTGGCCATCCATTTTCCATGACGTGGCAATATCTTGACAGAACGATCATGGAAACACTAGTTACCACGTCGTGGCCACTAGGCACCAAAAACTTAATAGATTAACCTGTTATTCCTCAATCCCAAAAGCTCTAAAGCTCAGATCCAGTTTCCCTCATGGTGTTCATGGATAAAGTTTACAACATTATCCCTTAATTCATCCTATTAAGACAAGATCAAACTTTCTAAGTTCTTATTGACAACACCAAGGTATGGATTCACTCTATAAGCCACGCAAGCCATCTTTCTAGCCAACCTTATGGTCTAGAAGCTAACAATGCACTCAAAGGTTCTGGAGCTCCCTCGAAACTCCAAGAATAAGAAGATTTGAGGACCAAAATCTCATAAAATGACCTAGAGCTGGATCTAGAAAAGTAATGAGCAAGGTAGAGACTTTTAACCTCCAATAAGTCAGAAATGAGATGAAGATGACGGAACTAATCTGAAACCACACTCACAAGTAACACCAAGGGCTCCTTCTTCCTTCAACCTTCACAACAATAAAGCTCAAACACTCAAAATACACAAACGAAGGCTAGGGTTTGGATGGGGTTCGATCTCAGAGACTGGATGTTGCCAAATGAGGCAAACCTAAAAGTTAGTGCCTTTAAATAGGGAACCAATCCTGAAATTAGGGTTTTAGGCCTAAAACGGCTGCTACGTCGTGGCAATCATAATTCCACATCGTGGCCTTTTGCAGATGCACATCCCAATTAACGATTGCCATGCTGTGGCACTCCTAATGCCATGTCGTGGCCCAGGTTAATATAATAATCAAATAATAAATTGATTAAATCTCATAAATAAATACCTGGAAGTAGGATGTTACAAAAGAAAATGATTGATATAAAAGTGAATTCAATGAAGGGATATTCAGAGATTAAGACCAAGATCGTCAATGAATTGACGTGATTGATGACAATCATAAAATGGACGATAAGAGAAACCAAGTTTGTCAATTGCAAAGACTAAAACGATGTAGCTTCGTTCATATAGGGGGGATGTTGAAACAAGGTAAAATGACATTTTCATAATCGAGGATTAGAGAATATGAGGTTCAAGCTATCCAAAGTTTCTTCCCCTAATATGTGCTTGAAGTCTTAATGTTTAGGTTGTTTTGACTTTGTAATAGTGGTTAGTATTATAAGTATATCTTATGTTATAGTATGAATTTGTACTCTATAATAGGGTAGGTCAGTTGTATTATCCTATGTTGAACTTTAACTTCCCCTTGATCCCATACATCGTTCTAATGTGGTATATCATGTCTTATAACTAACATTTTTCCTCATATATAAGAATTATAAGTGTTCTCCTAGTTTACTTATTGTTTTTCATATTTATCTTATATTCAAGTGTTCAAACATACATGTAATATCCGTGTTTCTGGGCTTGACATTAATGACAATGTAATAGTCTAGGTTAACCTTTGTAACCCATTTTGAAATAATAAGAATGTATTATTTGAGTATTATGTGGTTATTGATTAATTATGTGATTTAAATGGATTAACGAATAAAAATAAGCGATAAAGTAAAAATATTAGATAAGCCCGATTTCGATACATGAAGTTGTAGTGGTCGTTGCGAGGTTTTCGAATATATAAAGAAGGGAAAATGACTTATAAGCCCAACTAAGTTTCCAAACCGTTCAAAAAACCCCAATCATCACTACAAGAAAAAGACCCTTTTACGACGCGCAAACGACGACACTCATTGATTTATGTTACGCAAAAGAGAGTGACATTAAAAAAGTGTAATCTCTTCAAAAAATTTAAGAATTTAGGTCGCGCATTATTGCGTGCCCTTAAATTAGTGTCCAAAAACCAAAAACAAAAAAACACGGAGGGCACCTATAATAAGATGCGTGTCATCTAAGGATGTCGCTTTATAAATTTAATTTGAACGCGCGTTCTATCCTTTAATAATCAGGGGGAACGCATTCCATCCTTTAATAATCATGGGGGAAAATGAAAAAATGAAATCCTAAAACATTAAAAACCCCGCCTTCCTTTTTTTCTTCTTTCCCTCTTGCCCTAATTATCGATTCCTCATTTTTCTCTCAGATTTGAGTCTCCTCTTTCATCAAAAATAAGAGGTAGCAAGGTAAATTTTCTGAGATTCGAAACTATATGACTCGAATTAGAGGTTGAAGATCAGAAATCGATGGTTACAAGTCAGATTTGGGATCGAAAGTCAGAGGTTCAAGGTACAATCGGAAACATCAAGAGAAGGAAAGCAAAAGCGGAGGAGGCATCAGGTTCGAAGATTGTTCTCTTCTTCTTCATGTATATGCCCTGGATTTCTTTCTCTTACATTCAATCTCTAAATATTCTTTTATTCCCTAAATCAGGTACAAAGATTATTCCCTTCTTCTCCATCTGTTTTTGGAACACATGGCTCTACGAACCCTCGCGACTGCTAAAACCTTAGGTGCGATATCAAAGTTTTAGCAACATGTGTGTGGATTGCAGATGTTCACGCTTCCCGATCTTTCCTACGATTATGGCGCACTGGAGTCGGCGATTAGCGGAGAGATTATGCAGCTCCATCACCAGAAACACCACCGGACTTACATAACCAACTACAATAAAGCTATCGAGCAGCTCGATGATGCTATCACCAAGGGAGATGCTTCAACTGTTGTCAACTTTCAGAGCACTATTAAGTTCAATGGCGAAGGTTAAACACTATAATTTCCTATCTTGTCGATTTCAGTGTTTTTGGTTGAATACTTGCTAGAAGCGTTATGTACGAATTTACATCTATATCTTATATATATATATATATATATATATATATATATATATATATATATATATATATATTTAATAGATAGATAAATCTAAATAGTAATAATAATAATCAATTTGAAGCTCTATTACCATCTGGGTTCTGTTTAAAATCTTCATTTTCTCTCTTCGAATCTGCAATTTCAAACTTGAAGGTATTCTAATGGCTTCCTCTAGTGGTACGACAACATCATCAGGTGGTTCATACCCAATTCAGAACTCGGGGTCTGATGAAGATCTTCAGCAATTGATGGATCAGAGGAGGAAGAAGAGAATGATTTCGAATCGTGAATCTGCAAGGAGATCTAGAAAGAGGAAGCAAAAGCATCTGGATGATCTCAGGAGTCAGCTGAATCAACTCAGAAATGAGAACAACCAGATCATATCAAGCGTCAATATCACCACCCAACATGGAGGCGGAGAACTCTGTTCTAAGAGCTCAGGTGGCGGAGCTGAGCCACCGGCTATAGTCTCTAAACGAGATGATCGCTTTTATGTACCAACCTGTCGACACCGGTTGTAGGTTTGAGGACGAGCAATACGGCAGCGGAGGTGGCACTGAGTTTGTCGACGAGTTCATGAATAACTCACTGAGTTACCTTTATGCAAACCAGCCTATTATGGCTTCAGCAGACATGATTCAGTACTGAGTCAGATGTAAATCTCCTAAAAGTATTGAAAAAAAATTCAGATTTGGTGATAGCTTGGGTGTGTTAGGGTGGGGTGGGGTGGGGTGGGTGGAATAAAGATTTGTGAACAAAGGAAGATGAAGATTTATGTGATGATTTATGGGTACAAAGAGCTATGATTGTAATGGGTCTTTCTTGTAATGGGTCTTTCTTGCAAGGTTAAACACTATAATTCGATTGGAAACTTCCTCTTCAAGTCCTAAATAGGTTAAAATGAAACAACTGAACAACACATTTAGGATCTCACTCCCACCAGTGTTAGTTTCTTGACTTCTTCTTCTGATTTAGATGATAATTCTGACTTCCGAGCTTGGTTCCTCTGCTTGGCATAGATGTTTCGGAGCATGCATTTAAACAAATTTCATTTTTGTATGGTATACAAATTGTACACATTTCAACTTATATATGTGTTTTTGTACAATTTGCAGTATAAAAATGTCAGGCCCGATTACTTAAAGAACATCTGGAAGGTGATCAACTGGAAATATGCAAGTGAGGTATATGAGAAAGAGTGCCCTTAAAAGAGTTGCAGGTTTGTTAAGATTTAAAGGATGCAATAAAGAAACCCTATTTTACCCTTGGGATAAGAACATACTGTGTATGAAACCAGTTTTCCTGTTACACATTGGATTTTTCTGATTAGAATCCATTGAATCATTGAGTTTCAGTCAATAACTAACATTCCTTTGTGCAGATGAAGCTTATGATTTCTGTTTAAGAGCTGTTCAAATACTACCTATACATTCTCTCTCTCTCTCTCTCTCTAATAACTTTGTGAAGAATTGTACTTAAAACACGATTTATTTTGCAGCTTCCAGAATTTATGATGGGTCTCACAAATCTTGCTTTACTTTCTGGTGAACGTTCATCTTTAAAGGTACTTGTTATATGCAAAGAAAAGGGTCATAGTCTTGCATCAGATCCCACATCCATATTTACACTTACACACCCTCATTTGTCACAGGTTTTGGGACCCATAAGCCAGGCCTTGCATCATGCACCCCAGTATTTGGATGGCTTACCAACTGTATGCATATTACATGTACTCCGCCTTGCAAATTTGGATTCTGCTGGTAAGTTTATTATTTATTTATTTATTTATGTATTTTCCAATGTATTTTTCATAAAAATCTTGTGAAATATGTTTCCCGATCCGGCCATTTTAATAATTTTTTTGTCAAAGAATTTGTACACTAAATAGCACATAGGGGGAGGGAGGAGGGTGTTAAAATGATTATACGATGAAACATAAATTTTGTAAACTAAAATTTAATAATAATAATTTATCGTGTTAAAAAAAGGTTGTAAAAGTATTTATGATTCAAAGTAATATAATTTTTGATAATTATTTAAAGATAAAAAAGTAATTAAATTAATTGAAATCTGATCCTTATGATTGAAAGTAATATATTTTTTGCTAAAAATTACATAAATGCTCCCTCTGTTAACCAATTTACAAAACAACTCATGTCTTAATAAATTAATTGAAATCTGATCCTTATGTTATTCAATTGACATAACAGCCCCTGTGTAACTAAATTTTCAAAGCAGTACATTTGTTTTAAAAAATTACATAATGGCCCATGTGTTAATAAAATTTAATGAAATTTGGTCCCTTTGTATAAATCAAAGTCTAAAGAAGTAATCACAGTGATTTTTTTTTTGCATTTTTTTATAATAATTGTTGTAATGTTGATTACATTCAATACAGGGGCTGTTAGAAGAAGGCCCGAGGGTCTTGTTCAATGGTTTATCGCCTCAATTTTGCAGACGAGCATTGTGTTTACATTAAAAGAAGGCCCGAGGGTCTTGTTCAATGGTTTAGCTGTGTTTGCTCTAAGGGAGATCAACTTATCAAAAGTAAGTTATTTTTTTCACCCTTTTACTTAATATTTTTGTGATTGAATGAAAGTCTTAATGAAAGTAATTGAAAACCCTTTTTCTGTAAATGATGTTGTGATTGTGGGAGAGGTGTTTTGTTTTTCTCTGTTGCTAGGTAACCTTCTCAACAACATCATTCTACTTAAGCAGGTGATTAATCAAAGATTAAGTGATATTTTTAATCATGTTTGGCATTCCTTTCCAATAAGAAACAGAGTTGGATGATTATTTGTTAGTTTTATAGGAATGTATAACACATATTAGCAATGTATTATTTTTGTTTAACATTTGAATGATTCTTTGTATGACATTATAATTTGTGCAATTTATTTTATATTATGCAATGGATTGTATTTTTTGTATATGGTATTTTATTTCTATTATAAGAAATTAAATGAAAATTTAATTTAAAAATTAATAAATATATAAATTTATTTTTTTTTAAACATTTAAATTTACGATACGCAAAAATGTATGTCATCTTCATTTATGACATGACCTTTCTTGACAGGGGCTTTCTTGATACGCATTGCGTGTCATTAACACGCGCGTCGTAAGGTTACGACACGCGAATGCGTGTCGTCTTCCTTTATGACAGGGCCTTCCTTGATACGCATTGCGTGTCATAACCGCGCGTCGTAAATGCGCGTCGTCTATAGACGACGCGCAAAAGCGCGTCGTCTCTCTTTATGACAGGGCCTTCCTTGACACGCATTTGCGCGTCGTCTGAGCGTTTTACGACGCGCAATGAGCGTCGTAAAAGGCCTTTTTTCTAGTAGTGCATGTTTTGTCTGTTCAAAAAAACCTAACAAACTTAACATTTTGTCTAAAAAGCCCAATTAAGTTAAACTTTGCTGAAAGTCAAATAAGAGAAACAAATGACGTGGCTCATTACCGTATCGGGAAAATGACTTGTTAGACCAACAAAGTTTCCAAAACGTTTAAAAAACTCCAATCATGTTTTGATTGTTCGAGAAAAAACCCAACGAACTTAAACAAAACAAAATTGAGATTTTTTGAACGGTTTGGAACTTAGTTGGACTTTTTAGACAAAAAGTTAAGTTCGTTGGGTTTTTTTGAACAGATAAAACATGATTGAGATTTTTTAACGGTTTGAAAACTTCGTTGGGCTTTTAAATCATTTTCCCTATAAAGAATGTCGAAATCCGAGTTATAACGAAGAAGTTATGACCTGTCGAAGTTTCCCGACAGAACCGACACGACACTGCTCGACGTAAATAGTGAATTTATGTTAGAGCGATATTTAGCCTTAGTGATCTAAACGAAAGTCGTAGAATACGGTAAAATGAGAGCGTGCATATAAAGAACGTCGAAAGCTGACTTCGTATGAGGAAGTTATGATTTTTCTAAGTTCCGCCTTAACGGTATGCAGCCCGAAGTTCGGATTTGAGATCGAGTGATTTCTAGCTGAAACAATCTAAACGAGAATCGAAGATCTCCTCGATAGTAGTGCAACGGAAGAAAGACAGATGAATACAGACGTCAGATGAAGAAGTTATGAATTTCTAACGGAGTTTTCCTGTCCTTGCCAACTAAAAATAATATAATAAAAATAAAGTGAAAATTTGCCAACAGAGTCTAAACGAGAGTTGTAATGCATAATCTCACCTACACGTGGATATAAAGAACGTCGAAAATGGAGTTCGTATACGAAAGTTATGAATTTCTGAAGTTCGAGGCATGCACCCAAAGCAGGAATGCCCCGTGTTCATTACGAGGCAACGTGTTCATTGCGAGGCCACGGATAAGCCACGTCGCTGCTGACCCGGAAGTCTTATCAGATAGGACCGGAACCCGCTCCTATGCGCCGCGTTCTGAGGAATGCCCCGCGTACATAGAGGGAACGCCCTGTGTCCAGAGGGTCAGCCTCCCCCTATAAATAGAATGCAAGGTCTCCGGAATTTGTTGCTCATTTCTTCTTTCTCACTCCTTATTGCCTCGTTTTGCGTGCAATTTATACCCCCGAAGCCCCGTATCATCCCGAGGCCCGAAGCAAGTCCCGATGCTCCGAAGTTCCCAAGAAAATTATATTTTCAAGCCGAAACTCTATCCGCATGAAGCTTGTTTTTTTTTTTGGGAAAACATCTCGGTTTTATCGGAAACGATTGTTTTAAGAGACGAGGTGTTGTCCGATCATCGTCTTATCAAGTGAGTGTATATTCCTTTTCTTCTAACACATGGATACGAAGTATTCTCTACAAAATACGTGTTATGTGCTTGTAT
Source organism: Lactuca serriola (assembly GCF_051521515.1). Lineage (NCBI taxonomy): Eukaryota > Viridiplantae > Streptophyta > Magnoliopsida > Asterales > Asteraceae > Lactuca > Lactuca serriola. The sequence goes on along the minus strand of NC_136409.1, from coordinate 179,358,891 downwards.
ATTATTTGCTTATTTGAAATAATTATTGAATGAATGATTTGTACAGGTTTTAAGCTGTATATAAATGTATATATTTTTTATCTACTAATATGTTAGGTAGAACATGGGTAGACAGTTGTTGTGTGATGAAATAATATGATGAGAGGCATCGATGTGATTGTGATCTAGTCGTCCAGCAGAATATGGATGACGACCACAGACTTTTCTAGACAGTTCAGTGGAACGTTGGCAGGCTCATAACCTGTAGGTGTAGTGAACTTGGGTGTTCATTTGTTGTATTCTATCCCCCTCATGGTTGCCTTAGGACATTCATTTTTGAGGAAACCCCTCTGCAGTAGTGTCCGTCCCGATGAAAATCCTAGATTATGTCCCTTGTAATAGTTGTTGTCATAGGGACGTAAAGTGAGGATAACGGGAATGGGTAATTGGGTTATTATTGGTTGGTGAAATTAAATATAATTATTTAGTGTGGGTTGAAAACCCTATATGCTCACCAGGCTCCCAAGCCTGACCAACTCAGTTTCTTTGTATTACATGTAGTGGCACGAGAGCATAAGTTGGGGAACTTGTGAAGATGTTTTTGTTTATAGACCAGTAGTTGTATATAACCATGTAACGTCTATGTTTTCTTGTTTATGCTTTTGTGTCTGTATAGGAACAGGACGTCCCGAGTTTTGATATGTAATGAAAATACATTTCTTTGAGAAATGCTTTGATAAATCTTATTTTATCATGTAATGTTTTGGGGACAAAATCCGCAACTCTTTTAAATTAATGGATTTACTCTGAAATCGTGAAGAACTTTCAATGTCGATTGAACAACCCGAGTTGAATGAAGGGCATTCGAAAGGAGGTAACTTCAGTGGGACTGTTGGTCAAGCCAACCCACCATTAGTTAGACAAAACCACCAGGAGGGAGGAATTGATGGACTTGGATGCAAGTACAAGGACTTTTTGACTTGCAAACCATCGACCTTCACTGGAAAGGAGGATCTGATCGGGTTATGGATTGGATCTAAGAAATAGAGCTAGCCTTCATGACGTGTGGTTGCAGAAGAAAGTTGCCGACCTCTTTCGCAGTACGTCAGTTCAGGGGTGGAGCTGTTCGTTGGTGGAACACTCTGGGGAAGACCCTAAGCCCTAATGAGCCACTGCAACTGACTTGGGCAGAGTTCTTCGTGCAATTCAAGCGCAAGTTCTGCTCGGCCCAAAATCTACTGGAGTTGGAGAACAAGTTTTTGACGTTGACAAAAGGCAGCATGTCAGTCGACGATTACACCAATGCCTTTACAGAAAAAATGGAGTTTGCTTTGCGCATCGTCCTAGATGAGCTGACAAAGTTGATCAATATGCAAAGAGACTCCCATGGGAGTACGCTGTGCCAGTACGTCAGGCACCTACTCTGGAGGCAGCTATTTGGGCTGCCAAGTCTGTTGAGGACATGATCAAGGGAAGAACCACCAGTAAGGTTGAAGTTGGTGAGAAGAGAAATTTTGAAGTAACTTCAGGTTCCAATAAGAAAAGCAAATTTTCGAAGTCTGATTCGAAAAAGTTTGAAGGAGGAAAAGGAGGCGAATGGAAATGGTGTGAGAAGTGCAAGAAAAAGCACTATGGGAAATGTAACGAGGATGTGACCTGCTACAAGTGTGGAAAGATGGGGCATTATGCCAATGAGTGTCCGTCCAACAAGAGAGTGTGCTTTGGATGTAACGAAGAGGGACACATTCTAAAGGACTGTCCTAAAAAGTAGGAGGCAACAGAACCCAATATTCCGCCAAAACCGAAGGCGAGAGCCTTTCAGATGACACTTGAGGCTGCGAAAGATGAAGCTGATGTCGCTTCAGGTACCTTTCTCGTAAACAAGTTGTATGCCCAAATTTTATTTGATTATGGAGCCAACTACTCCTTTATTTCGCATGAATTTGGTAGAAAACTAGTTTTGTCTGTTGATAGACTAGATAATTCTTTATTAGTTGAAGTTGCTAGTGGCAAGTTTATACCTGTTAGCCATCACATGAAAAACATTTTCATTGAATTGAATGGGAATAAGTTCCACGATGAATTATTGCCTATCGAACTAAACGGTTTCGATACCAATACCATATTTTTCTTTAGTGGAAAGAATCTTGTCCTATTTGATCCAAGCAATTACATATTTTATTTCTTTTACAACCTAAAAAATGAGACCAAAGGGTCTCTAGTTGTGTCTTTACAATATTGGGGGAGCAAAATGTTGGAGAAAAAAATAAATTACAATCACTCCAAGGACATATTTGAGAAACATAGAACTGCTAATAGTTGAAAGTATTTTAAGTTTCCATTTGGGTAACTTTTCCTCAAGTCGATCAATAATATTATTTCAACCATGAACGATAGCCATGTTCTCTCAATCTGGCATACCTAGATACAAAAATATTAAACACTGATTATTGCACTCCATGACACCCATAAAATGCTCCACCATATCGAAATCTGTGACATCCCCAAATTCACGGTCATTTTAAAAATTTTATTTATGTTTTTTTAAAAATCAGAGTATCCATTCTAAAGAAATATGTTGTGGAATTTGTTCCCAGAAAACATGATAAATATATTATCAAAGCATTTTCAAAGAAATGTATTTCGTTTATATTAAAACTTTGGGATGTCATTGTCAATACAGAAACATAAGCGTAAACATACCTTACATTCATTTACACTAATTATTTACATCTCCTTTAATCTCTCAAAGTAACGTGTCTTCGTATCAATACCTGTGATACAAATAAACTAAGTGGGTCAGGTTGGGAAACCTGGTGAGTACATAGGCTTTTCAAGCCACAATAATATAGTTATTATGTTTCATCATCAAACAATTAACCCAATTGCCTATCCCCATTATCTTCTTTATTCTTAAGTATTTTCCCTAAGAATCATCTTTTCCTTAATATTTATCCCTAAGGATTGTCCTAAGGAATAGGCACGAATTCCATTGCCACCAGGGTTTATATAACAAGCACTAAGTCCATAGTTGTCGATGTTATCTATTAGGCACTAAGTCCATAGCTATCAATATTCATCTATAGGGCACTAAATCCATAGCTGTCAACATTCATTTGTAAGGAACTAAGTCCATAGTTCCCAATGTTCGTTTGTGAGGCACTAAGTCCATAGTTGTCAAGGTTTTTAGAGTACATCTGGCGAGCACATCGTTTGTAACACCTACAGGTTGCAAGCCTTAGCATTCCACTAGACTGTCTCGAATAGTCTGTGGTTGTCATCTATACTCTACTAGATGATTGGTCCATTGCTTGGGTTAAGGCTTCCCATCATCTTTCACATCTCATCATCTATATCATCTTTCATCTCTCATCATTCACCTCATCTTTCATCTACCCATCTTTACTCATCATAATTATAGGTATAAAATGCATATACCATTTAAATCAAGTAAAACGTGTATATTTTGTTCATCCAACATAAATATCAAGAAAAAAGATAATATGCACACATAGCACATAATTTATATTAAATACTTCATGTCTATGTCTAAGATGAAAGTAACTATGCACTCACTTTGTTAAAGTGACGATTCGCAATTCAGGCAGCACTTCACTTCGAACAATTTTATTTTCCTTCAACGAAACCTAGTATCATTATCACTAGATTTTAGTATAATATTTATTGCGAATAATTATTAGCTCAAGGTCTACGAGCTATATTGTTTTATGCGTGTTAAGAAATACTTTTCAACTACTATGTACAAATAGGGGCCAGACATGAAACACCGGAGGGTAGGACCATTTTGGCATTTAAGCTGTTTAGAAATCCAACAACGGTATGCGGCCCTTCAAACCAGATTCCCCGTAACGAGAGCAGTTAAAAGGTATTATAATAACACTTTTTATAATTTATACTTAGCACATATATTTCTTATAGGTTTATACTAACAATAATGAACTTAAATATAAGTTATACTTAAAGAAGGCTAAGCATAGCTCACTTACAAGGTGGTTTAGCAAAGAACCGGGTTCTGCACAAGCAGAACTTCTGAGCCGAAAGCTCTTCTTCTCGGAGCCTTCTGGCGCTCCGGGACTCGCCTCTAAGACTTGGGAAGTGCTAGGTAATGGGAGGGGTTAGGAAGAGTAATTGAGACAGAAAGAATGGGAAATGTGTCAGAAATATGGAGAATCCTCGCATCTATTTATAGGGGGCTGGATGCGAGTACACGGAGCGTACCTTCGATGTATGCTAGGCGTACGCAGTACGCGGGGCGTTCTAAGTGCTATGTTGCGCGTACGAGTGGGCACGTGTCAGCTTCGCATGTGAGACCGTAGGGAGAAAGCAAGGGCCATGATTCGGCCACATGTCACCCTCGCATCCTCTTATAAATTAATAAACTTCTAAATTCCTTAACTTTCGCATACGAGCTATGTTTTCGACATTCTTTATATCCACGCGTAGGTAGCGACATGATCTATAATTTTTGTTTAGACTCTGTCGGCTAATTTTGAATTTATTTTTAAAGTTATATTTTAACTGGCTTAGACAGGTTATGTCCGTTAAAAACTCATAATTTTTCCATCTGACGTCTGTTTTCGTCTGTCTTTATATCGTTGAGTTTATTAGTTCTTATTAACGAGATATTCAATTTTTGTTTAGATTGTGTCGGCTAAAAATCTATCGATCTAAAATTTAAATTTCGGACTGTGCATTGCTATGCTAAATCTTAGAAAAAAATCAGAACTTGCTTATACGAAGTTAGATTTGGACATTCTTTTTATGTATGTTCTCGGTTTAACATATACTACAACTTTCATTAGATCCATAAGGCTAAAAAGTAATTTATAAAAAAATTAATTTTTACGTTACGCGTTGCCGTGCCGGTTTAGCCGTAAAACTTCAACGGGTCATAATTTCTTCGTATAACTCGGATTTCGGCGTTCTTTATATGTACCGAACCCTTGTGACATATACTATAACTTGGTCAATATTATTTATTCTAAATAATCTTCTATAAAAAAGTCATTTTTTACGTTTGTTGTCTCTAACTTGACTAGCCCGAATTTGTGGGCGTTACAGAATCCACTCCAATCCCAAAAGATTAGGTTAAATATATTCAGCCTCAAACCATATGTAAAAAAAAAACAATAAAACACATGAACAAGATTCAAAATGTTTTTGTTTGACTACTCCCATAAAAAGAACATTGTTTTTTAAGGAGAAATTTCCAAGTCAGTGTTCCCTACCTTAGCTCCATGATGGAAATTTTTTATTGCATTTTCATTGTTCACATACAAACCTTCTATGGACAAGGTAGACAAGGTGAATAGGGATCACATTGTCTAAGTCCTCTCCCCAAACAGATATCCTCCTTATTGGGAAACTTGTTAATTATGATGGAAGACTTTTTTAATATAAACAAGATGGAATACACCCGATCCATTTGTAATCAAAACCCATAAACACCATAGTCCACTCCAAGTAATCTCAAATAAGTGAATCGTACCATCTTCTCAAAATCAACTTAAAAATTATAAGTTGTTTCTTCCATTTTTTATACTAATCAACCACCTTGTTTATTGTAAACTTTTTTTTTCAATCCTTGATAATTGTTGACTGCTAGATACTTACAATATTATCTATCACTTAGTCCAACCTATTCGCCAAAAGCTTAACAATCATCTTGTACTGAATCTATTTAAACTTATAAGGCGAAATCAGTAATAAGAATTAGGTTATCAAATTTTAAAATTAAGATGAGGATATATGAGTTACATCCATAAGGAAGCACACTTTATAAAATAAATTCCAAAACACACTCCATAATATATGTCTTCAACACTTTCCACTGTGGTTTAATAAAAGAGAAAGTATACCCATCAGGACCCAAAGCTTTACAACTTCCGCATGACCAAGCCACATCTTTCGTTTTTGCAAAATCAGTCCCTGACACTAAAAAATGAACTTTGTTTTGCGAGAGTGGCATTGAATCTTGGCTTCTGGTTTGAAGCCAAACTCCACAAAAATTCAAAATTTTTTACTATAAAAGTCGAGAAAACCTTGTTTAACCCTCATGGGTTTATTCTTCCATACTCTTTCGTACTAGACACCTCAAATCACCAATTGTCTATGCTTTTAGTTCAAAATCCCAATAAAAACTTTGAGTTTTCATCTAATGACCCACTTTGTCTTAGCTTTCTTAGCAATGTCAATAGACTCGGGTTTTTCATTGTGATGCAAGTGATCAACAAATTACCTAGGATCAAATCAATATCTTGAGTGTCATTTCCAAATCAACAACATTCTACAAGTCATCAACTTCTCTTTTAAAATCTTCTTTCTTCTCATCTTTTCTTTTTCTTTGCGACATTATGCCAACTGTTGACAACAAACTTCAATTTTTTAAGTTATTCTTGAAGTTTATGGTTTTATTGTCATACATATGCTCCTATTTGGCTTCCCAAGTTATTTTCACATAATACTTTAGAACAATCAAATGATGATCCAAAAACATCTTCAACAAAAGGTTTTGGAATAAATCCACGACATCTTCAGACACCAAAAACTTGTCTAGTTTTCTCATCTTTTAGCCACTCTTACTAATTCTCATAAAAAGAATAACCTCTAAAGGAAAATTAACTAATCTATTTCGAAAACTCTCAATTGGGGAGATAATTTTATAGATTCTCCTATTTTGGTATAACATCATGTTTTGTCAATTAGTGTATATGTTTTATAGGGTTGTCCTAATTCAGTTACTTCTCAAAGAAAAACATTGTGTGATTATGGATTTGTTTAAGTGTAGGTATGTATTTGAAATGAAATGATAAAAGTAACATTAGAAATAGTTCTTTTTTGATATTATATTGGGTTATCACTATTTTTTGGAAACTAACTTTTCAGAATGTCTTAAATCATAAAGTTTCCAAGTAACATATTTTATATTTTAAAAAGATAACCAGCTTCCATGTTTTATCTGAGGTTGAATATATTATGCCTCTTTAAAATTTAGTTTTGTTTTACAAATTTATATTTCTACAGCCTTTTTAAGACTAGATTCAAATTTTCTATAGAAAATGAATTTGTAGAAAATAAAGCTTATAAATCATTATAAAAAAGGCTTAAAAGCTTTAAAACCATTATTAAAAAATACAATGTTTTAAAAGCTTAAAACCATTTTCCTACAACTTTTTTTTACAAATTTAGCTTTATTATACAAATTTTTAAGCTAAGAAAAAAGCTTATAAACCATTAATAAAAAAGGTCTTAAAAAGTTGTAGAAAATAAATTTGTAAAATAAACCTAAATTTAAAGCGAATTCGTAACAAAAATTTAAATAAGAACCAAATTTGTAATATAATTTAAAATCTTGGCCAAAAGCGTAAAATTTTGAAAAAGATGTGACTTATTTAAGATGAGATAGAAAGGGAAAATCTCTAACAAAGTCTTAATATTGTAGGTTGGTTTACGGTTTCATCCCAAATTAATATTTTTCTTATAAAAATATTAGATTAACGGCTAAAATTTCAATAAAATTTTTTTTCCGCAAGTTTCAACCATTTAACCAGTATTCTGTATTGTATTTGTTAATTTTGTCAAAATATTGATATTTTTCTAAAGATTAATTTATTTTTAACCAAAAACCAAAATATTATGATTTTTTTTAAAGATTACATTTTTTATTATAAACAAAAGAAATACAATTGTTGCTAATTTATATGATTCAAAATATGGAGTAAGTGTCCCCATATTTATTGTTGACAATTTCAAACTATCAATGTTGCTTTTATGTATCATTGTAGGTGTCATGGTGAAATGCACTATATGAGTACTCATTTGATGTTTTTAACCTAACTATCACCTAACATCTATATCATAGATGATAACAACCATCGGATAACACATCCACCAAAAGTGAAAAGTCAACATTGAATGATATTTTAAATAAAAAGGAGTAAATAGTTATTATATATTTAAAATGACGGTCAAAGTTGACTTTTTGCTCTCGAAAGATGTGTGTATAAGAGAAGTACCAACATAAGAATATAAAAGAAGTAAATAGTTATTATCTATTGAATGATAACAACGATTAGTGGTTTTTACTAGGTAAGGTATGTAGGTTAGATGATAGTTAGGTTAAAGAATATAAGAGAAGTACCAACATAAGAGAAGTACCAACATTGGATGAACACTTTCATAATGTATCTCACCATGACACTCGTAATAATGCATAAGATGAACATAGAGAATTTGAAATTATCAACAAACAATATGTGAGTACTTAGTCCACCATTTAATTCCTAGAAATTATCAATAATTTTATTTCATGTGTTTATAATTAAAAAAGAATTTGTTGCATTTATAAATGATTTGTTAATAATAATATATATTAATTCAAAAATAATTTTTAGAAAAGTTCCGTATTTTTGTTATTGATTAAAAATAGATAATCTTTATAAATGTTTTAATATTTTGACCAAATTAATAAAAAAATAATAATAAAGATCATTGACCAAAATCTATGAACCAAAAAAGATTATTTCAAAGTTTTAACTAGTAATCTGTCATTTGATGTAAAAAGAATAATAATTTAGGATTAAAGCGTAAACTGATCCAAAATATTAGTATTTTATCGAATATTTTATAATCTAAAATGATATATATATATATATATATATATATATATATATATATATATATATATATATATATATATATATATATATATATATATATATATATATATATATTGGAAATAATTGGTTTTTAAACTATATCTTACGTTACATCTAACTACTTCAAAATCAATTTTATCAAACGACTTCCTAATTAATTAAGAAAATATAAATCAAATCACAATTAGTAAAGACAGATATTAATCTGAAAAAAGTTTGATTACCAAATGAGTGGTGTATGTGTCGTGATAGCACGTGCTATATTTATTCTGTAACTACCCGAAATATAATATGTAATAAAAAAATAATACACTTATATGCTGTGAGATTCACGTTCACAGAAAATGGACATAAACTACCACATCCTGATCATACATATCATACATATGAATATGATTGATTAACCTTATTTTTTAAGCAAACCTGGTTCGCACGCCCATTTTCAATTTGTCCACGTTTTTACACTTGCTCGAATCGAAGAATCAATGTAATATTTTTGCTTAGTTTTCAAGTTTTAACAAAGAAAATAAACGCATAGAAAGAAAATATGGAGAAAAAAGAAAAAGAAATGAAAATACAAAAAAATTGTATTTTGTGTATCCAAATTAAAAAGAAATGAAATGAAAATTAGTCATTTTGTTTATTTCTCTCTAAATTATTCAAGAAATTACAATGAAAAGTTTTCCTTTCATTTCTTTTTATTTTTCCACATTCTTTTTGTAATGAAACTCAAAAACATTATTTTTCTTATATTTCTACGTATTTCAATCAATTTTCTTTTTTCCTCTCGTTATTCATTTGTATCAGTTGTTTCATATATAATCATCTCTAATAAATGAAAATAATTTTGTCACTTGTCATCCTCTTATGCATTATGACACATGTCATTTTGTGTTAAATTTAGATTAAAATATATCTATGTGTCATTTTGTGATTTTTCCATTTTATTAAATTTCATATAATACTTAAATATAATAATTCTAATAATAAATGTATCAAATTCATTAATGTAAATTTCCTTATAACTTCTAAATTGAATCAAATTATATTAATTGTTTATTTATTTAATTTTTTTAGATAAATAAGCATTTCAATTTTAAAGTTGGATAATATTATAATTATATGTCGTTTTAAAATGTTTTGTTTTTGAAAACCGAATTATAAAAACCGATCCAACCGAATTGTAATCGGACTGAATTAAATTTAATTTGGACTATTCGGATCCATTTTTTGAAAATCAAAATCAATTTAGATTCACTTGATTGGATCAGATCAAACCGATTCATCCAAACGAAAAACCCCTGCCTATAAGACATAGATTGTTATATATGGATAAAATATTATGTACGAATCATTTTTCATATTTAATTTGATCTTGTTTTTTTATTGGAAATTTTTATTAGTTTACATTTGTCCTAATTAAATTTCATAAAATTTAATCGCATGATTAATTCATAAATTTAGTAAAACACGATATTATAATTCGCATCTTATGGCCGTGATTTTAAGTATTTGAGTTTCTAGCAATTATCACAAGGCCTTTGAAGTTACGAAATGTTGGTACTACGTAATTAATTCATTTTTAAAGACCAAGATTAGATCCTTTAAACTTACGAATCATTAGCTTTTTGATATGGCGTATTCAAATTTGTGAAGTTTATTTAGAAAAATTGTGACGTGGCAACAATATCAAGTCCCAAGTTTTATGACTTGTAATGATTCATAACATTTGTCAGAAGGTGACTTAAGCCGTCAATTTTATATTTAATTAATAATTATATATGTTTTTCTACGGTTATTCGTTTATATATATATATATATATATATATATATATATATATATATATATATATATATATATATATATATATATATATATATATATATTGGCTTAGGGAATATTTGACTGTTATGTAACTAATATTAAGTATAGAACTATAAAAAACTAAATAGTTTTAACTAAATATAATCAAATCTCTTTATCATCTTTCCTATATCCCCTATTAGACTAAATAATAGGATTTGTATATATTTTTTTTTTCAGTTTTAAATATTTAATTTTGCACCACAAACTATGTATAAGAATATATTATCAACTACCAATAATCCTTCATACTCAAATTTAATATAGAAAACTATAGTGAAAGATTGAAATTGTCCATTAAAAACTCAATAAACTTATTCTCATAACATATCAAAAAGAACCATACAAGTATACATATGGTAGGTGTCAAAGAAGGTTATGAAGCCTACTAGAAGTCTAATATAAACAATACATTTGAAATACATAGATGTTGGGGATAAATCACTAAATCAGAAATAATATGAGCTCAAAAACAATAGAAAAAAGCTAACAATGAAAAAAAAATTATGTTTTTTAATCAAAATGAAGTCAATTTTGATAGTTTTATACCTAATATTACATACATGATAGCCACATATTCATTTTTTCATATATATATATATATATATATATATATATATATATATATATATATATATATATATATATATGACTTAAAGGTGTCAATTCTTAAGGGTGGCGTCAGGTGCAAGTCGTAGAGTCATGATGCGTTCTAACGAGTTTTTCTAGAACCATGCATACAAGAGAGTTTGATGTTGATGTATAAATAAGTTTATCATATTATAAATATATACAATTGCTAACTTTTAATATGTAAGGGAGATGTAGTGTAGCTAAAAGTACATCTCTTACAACACAATATATAAGTACTATAATGCATAAAATATAATTTTAATCCATCAACTTTGTATAATTCATCACTTGCAATCTTTCTATTTTATAAAATTATATTTTCGATCATTTTAGCTTTAAAAATATTATTTCCACCCCTCCACCTTCAACTTTGTAAATAGTTAATTTTCTCGTCACTTGCAACCCCATATTAATGAAATGGCATGTAGGTCATAAGTAGACATTGACACATGTTAACAAAATGTCATGTAGGCCATAAGTACACGTATACCCGTGTTGAAGACAAAATGACATGTAGGCCATAAGTCTAAGATATGCATATTATTTGTATGCATGTATGTGTATTGTGCTATATGGTATATTGGGGGAGCTCACTAAGCCTAGCGCTTACCCCAGTTGTTATAAATGTTTTTCAGGCACTTCATTGGTTCGTGAGAAGGGCAAGGTTCAACTATACTCAAGTGCATTCACAATTATGTTTTCCGAATTATACTCTGATGTAATTTAATATTTAATAAATAAAAATGAAAAAAATTAGGTTGAAAATAGGGACGTAACAAGTTGGTATTAGAACCTTGGTTTGAGTGAACTGGATGAACTCTCGTGTGATTCTAGACTCAAACTAAGGATCAGAGTAATAAATAAATCTTTTCATAAAAAGAATAATACGAAAAGGAAAGAATGTGATGCGTACAATCAGTCAGAGCTCAGAAAGGAAAATGATTCCCAAAATATCCATATTGTTATGATTACTGATATGTGTAATGTTAGAAATGCATGCTAATATGTAGGCTATGGATCTTTTCAAGAATGGTTAAATAGAATTGTCTAATAATTAAGATGATTTATAGCATATAGATTTTCTTCTTTTTTGTTGCTTAGAATCTATATTGATGTTGATTAGTTCTCTCTGCACTTTTAGGCCATTTTCCTTAGGTTTATGTGTTCCAGCGAAGCCTTGCAACCCTTGAGGTATTCAACTAAGTAGTAGCCATCAAGTAGGAGTCCTACGAGTGTGATTTCCAGACTTTTGTCAGGATGAATCACTATAAGATAAGCTACACTCTAGTCTTGTTAGTGTAACTTATATTTATAGTCATGAGCCGTTATTGTGGACCTATAAATAAAATTTATCAGTAGATCCAGTCATAATGCTGATTGATCAACTTATGGGATAAGTGTCTACAATGGTCATCTTGGCTTGGTTGTTGGATTATAGAAAGGCTATATGTCGAAATGGTCATGCCTCCTAACTGTTCAGATTGGATGATCCTTATTTGATAGAACTGCTAGTATTCATTGGGATTAGTGATAGGTCTAACCCACATTGCTAGATTTCCCTAGTATCTAATAAGCGGTAGTATTATTGGTTAATACTCATCAGGTACGTTACCATTAGCTGGGTCATCGTTAGATTGTTGTTAGTTGTTAGAGCAATTGTCCAGGTGAGTTCATCTCACTATATTATGTATTCCAATATATATATATATATATATATATATATATATATATATATATATATATATATATATATATATATATCCGTGAATGTTAGGATAGAGGAATCGGTGGTGTGGAGCCCAAAGTATAGTTCTCTATGTACATGTAGAGCCGAATATGTAGTGTCTATGTGCGTGATTGTTGATATGCTTAAAAGTTATGGTGAGTTATTTATGGTATGATGGAAAAACGACAAAGAGGTTGGGATCCTATAGGCGTACGTGTTGACGAAATGCCATGTAGGGTTTAAGTACACATTGACATGTGGTAATGAAATGGCATGTAGGCCATAAGTTAATGTATACCCGTGTTGAAGATGCAACGGCGTGTAGGCCATAAGTCTAAGATACACATATTATTTGTATGCATGTATGTGTATTATGGTATATGGTATATTGGGAGAAATCACTAAGCCTAGCACATATCGAGTTGTTATAAATGTTTTCAAGCAATTCATTGATTCATGAGAAGGGAAGGTTCGACTATACTCACGCGCATTCGCAATCATGTAATCCGTACTATATTCTGATGTAATTGAATATTTAATAAATAAAAATGAAAAAAAATTGGTTGAAAATGGGGACATAACAGATGACTTGATGATGCTCTAGTCTAGCTTTCTTTAGAAACATTTTAGAAAGAGCTCGGTTCATGTCATAATGCTAGTAATCCTCATAGGTCTTCTAGAGCTCAGGTGCCATGGTTACAATCATAATGCAAGAAACCTTTGTTGTTTCATCAACGTGTTGGTTATATTCAACCATTTCTTCTGGAGTCATAGATTCTTTGCCAATTTATGGGACTGGAGTGTCAAAAACATACTCTTTGTTCTCATATCTCAACGTCATCTTCAAATTGCGCAACTAGTCCATGTAGTTGATAGCTTTTTAAGGTAATAAAATAAAGCACGAGGCAAAATAACTTAACCCTTAAGTTCACATGCAAACTACTTTGGATCTAAGTATTTTCTATTGAAAGCAATAAACAATTGAACCACAAGAACCCTAAGTCATCAAACTATTATTAAAAATAACAAGGATTAGTGTTTACATACCTTTTGATTATTTTAGTAGATAATCAACAACTCCTTTCTTGAAGTCTCTTGGAAAGCTAAAACCAAAAACCTTGATGTCTCTAATGGTTTGTACACGAAGCCTAGCAATGGAATATTTGAGAAGAGAGAGCAGAGGAATTTTTTGGCTCCAATACTCTTAGAGGAGGGACCAAAGTATAAGACCCTTAAAGGGGGTATTATAGGTAATTAAGGTATCCTAAGGTAACCCTAATTTGAATATTATAATAATATATCAAACGTCCATTCTAGAGAGGTTTTGGAAGCTTTCCTTTGATCAGCTTTTAAACATTGCCGCCTTTAGTGCATGCACTTTTAACTATATCAATTAATCCTAAAATTAATTCCAATCAATTTTTGATAACTATTAATTAAAAAAAATATAATTTCTAAATAATATATATCTTATAATATCTTAACATATAATTTATTGTTATTTATTAATCATATAACAAATCAATAAATCAATCTCCCTCTACAAAAGTCATTTCCATCAATTAGTAGTTTTGAGAGCAACCCAAAAAGAACTTTGTAACACCCTTTTCTAGGTAAATTTCATTTTTAACCATTAAATACCAAGTTTTTCATAATAAGCCCTTACGTTGGGCATACGAGTACGCCGGGTGTAACACAGTAAGTGGATCGCGGAGGTGATGGAGCATGTTGGGAGTACATTTGAGTACGTCGGGTGTACATGTGCTACCCTTAAACCATAAATTTTTGGGGTTGTGTCCACAATTTAAGCACCTCATTCCCCTTTGGACCTTCTTATGACCAACATCCATTCCTCTAAACCCTAAAATCGAAAACCTAGCTATTAAGAGTGAGATTTGAAGTTTTTTTTAGTGATTTTTGGGTGCTCTTGGTAGTGAAGGAAGATCATTCAAGAAGTGGTGGTGCATTCAAGCTTTTGGATCCAAAATCTACACCTCATTGTGCATCTCTAAAAGGTATAAAGTTCATACCTTGAAGCTTGTTTTGATAGATCTTGTTTAAGCTTAGGTTTTTGTTTATTTTGTACCAAAACCTAAATCTTTGTGAGGTTGGATTACTCAAGATCATTTGAATTGTCCTTTCAGACCTTTTAGAGTGCATAGTGTCAAAAAAATGCTAGCTTGACCCTTCCCTTTCATCCAAGCATGAGTTATGGAGCTTTTGCTGAAGTGAAAGGTTAGGGTATTGGGATTAAGCTCTCTTTAGCCATGAAAAGGCATAAAGTCAAATACTTTATTGATTAGGACATATTTTAGGGTCAGATCTGAGGTTGGGGTAAAGTTTCTAAATGATTAAGACCTTAAAAGATGGATTTTGAGTTGAGATCGCATACGCAGAGCATAAAACTAGCTACGCCCAGCGTATCCAATTGCAAACATGTCTTCTTCAACTTTGTGCTCTATGCCCATCATAGAGCTGAGTACATCGCACGTATGAGTCAACTTTGATGACTTGTGACTTTTTGACCGATTGTGCCTTGGGTCAAGTTGTGAGGGTTTTTTGGGTCTAGAAATGGGCAAAATAGACTTTTTCCCTAAATGTGGATTAGACTTGGATTGATACTAGTGAAGTATGGAAAATTACCTTAATTGTTAATTAGGGTTATTTGCTATAATTAATAGGTGGAGTCTAGTTCCAAGAATTTGGGTGTGAGTTCTATCAATCATCTGTGCGAGGTGAGGATCTTCACTATTCGTACCTGTGTGGTAGAATAGTTGTGTTGATCAGCTGGGTCTATGTGTTATTACTGTGATATGTGTTTTGTGTGTGGTGAGACTTCCGTTAGTCTCCACAGTTGCTGATAACCCATAGGGCGTGTTGCTTTCCCACTGAGACTTCAGGTAGTCTCCAAGGTTGCTGATAACCCATAACTTTTTATTTTGTGTCATGCTGTATGTGATATTTTGGGGAAATCAGTAAGATTTATGCTTACAATTGTTGATTAAATGTGTTTCAGGTACTTTTGAGGATCGCAGGAAGGCGAAGGCTTGATTGTACACATTCACCTGCAATTCTATTTCCAGATATTTTGGGACACTCTGATATTTTGATGATGATTTGTATTTAACACTTGTGATTTTCTTGGGATGGTTTTTATGAACAATGTTTTTATATGAATTTTTAAAATGAAAAATTTGGTTTGAAAATTTAGATGGTAGAAATTGGCATTAGAACCCTGGTTTGAGGGATTTGGATGAACTCTTAGGGGATTCCAAACTCAAACTGATGATCTGAGGATTTTTATAAAGTTGTTCAAAAAGAAACAAAGAATTTCAAGGATAAAAACTGGGTGAAGCAATGTGTACAATCAGCCAGAGATCGAGCGGTAGTTTCCCAAAATATCTCTACTTATTCTATGTGTAGTGTTGAGTTGTTATCTTGTGAATTGATATAACTACATTCTAGTTGATAGGCTTGGGATCCCTCCGTAAGTGTATGATAAGGTTGCACGATTTGTGATGCCTTTAGCCTAGGAGGTTGCTTTTATAAGATTTAACCTATCGTTGCTACTTGCTTTGCGTATTCTGCATAATTATACATAATTAAAATTTTATAGCCTTAGAATGCCTGATTTAGCCTTTCTTCATGTTCCTTTTTTGGTTCTGGACTTGAGGTAGGATCATTCATTTGACTCTCTATCGATTCCTGTACTATGTACGATTGGCATATGCACAACAAATGGCAAGGATAATGGGAATGTTTATGAGGCGGAGTGGTCTTGGGGATTAGTCTGAGTCAAGTGCCTAGGTGCTTAGTAGTGGTTCTGAGGAACCTACATGTGTAGGTGTTTAAATGTCCTTAAGGAATATAGTTTTCGTGACTTAGGGTTATGGGAGGACGACTTTAGGCAAATACGGATAAGCGTGGAAAGTAGTATTGGCTCCGCAATACTGAAAGCATCGGATCTATACGAGACTCAAGGAGGAATCTTAGGGCACTAAGGAAATTGTAGGAGTGGTTAAGTGTTTATGTGTTGCGCTTTAGCATGATTATGATCTTTTCTTGTGTGTTTCAGTATGGTGGTTACCTGAGGTTCAGGCTCCAGCGACCCCAAGAGGCCGAGTGCCAGTGATGATGAGATCCGTAGGATCATTGCCGCAGCGATCAGAGAGGCCATACCAAAGATGTTTGGGTCTATTAAGTGATGGGTTTTGAGCATTCTAACACTTCCTAAGTGTACATGCAACCCTAATAACCTTGGATCTATGTTTGTCTAATAATCATGCAAAGTTGTTTTCCAAGGTTATGAACCTATCTAGCATACATAGGGTACAATTTTCTTTGTATAAAAGATACAACTACATACCTTGTTGTTGAAAGTGTTCCTTGAAACCTTGTGAGCCTAGCACCTCAAGTGTGATGCCTCAAATGCTTCACACAACACCAAATGCAAAGAATAAACTTGAGAGAATACTCTAACACATGCAAAATCGGCCAAGCCCTCTTATTTCTTAGTGTAGCCGATTTTGGGGAGAGTTACATTGCTTATATAGTGTGTCGCATTAGGTAGACCCTAATGCTCCATGACTCTTCATTTCTTGATCCATGGGTTAACTCCATGGAGCATCTTATGGGTGGAACCCAACTTGATAATCCATGGAGCATCTTAGTCCACTATATAAGATATGGAAGATTTACTTAATCTACCCATATATCTAATTAGTTATCTTTTGATCACTTAATTAATTCTTGATCAAAACTAATTAAATAATATTATTAATATATTAGAACTTATAATATATTAATAAACCATATGTGTTATTTCTCTCATTTAGTTTATCCAATTGCATGGTGCCATGCAACCCAAATGGACCATGCCGGGTCGGGTCAAGTACTTACCAGAAATAGTTATGGACTTAGACACCTTATCCAACAGTCTCCCACTTGGATAAGTCTAATAACTATCACTGCAATACTTCAGGAACCGATCGGCAATCGTAGCTCTTTCAAGGTCTCTCGGAACTGAGAAGATGTTGATACGCCATTTAAGATAAGTGATCATATAATCCTCTGTTCTAGATATCAGCCGGACAATTACATGGAACAATGTCTTACTTATTGTCCAACAGTTTGTTTCCCAATTCCCGATTTGTTTGACAAAGAACTTAATTGAACACATCAACTTAGTTCTGACTGGGCCCGGTACATAGGTCAAAACAAAATCATCGAGGGGCCCATATATCAGCTTCTAATCCAAGAAGGAACATATAAACTTCGACTCATATGTTTGTTCTACTACTAGTTGAATTATATACAAAAGCACGTTTTATAACATCGAGTTACCAATGCGGTTTCGTACAATCAATGCATATTCAATTCATAAGCAACAAATCATATCTCTGGGTTTGAAGACATATATGATATTATCGTCTCACGATCACTCGAGATAAAATTCCATGAAGTGATTCCAGTGAGTGTGGGTTGATTCCAATACTCAGAACTTATGAGCACTCATGAAGTGTTGTCTTATATCCTGACACCTACAACCAACTTCATGACAGTCTTACTTCATATCTACTTCCAACATATAAATGACTGTGGAAAGTTTGAATAATATGTGAAACCAGAACTTACTATTCTAGAAGTCAAAACATGCAAAAGAAATTATAGTAAACGATTGACAAAAGATAGTAACACTTTACTCATAAATAAACACAACTTTTATTCATCATCAAATGTCAATTACACTTTACAAATTTCATATTTTATCTAACTACTAAAACTTATATCATCCTTCAGCCCTATGCTCCGAGCATGCTGGAGATGCTTAACCCTACTCAGTCCCTTCGTGAGGGGATCTGCTGGGTTCTCATCCGATGATACCCTCTTTGCCACGAGGATTCCTTCTTCTATGCGATGTCTGATAAAATGATATTTTATGTCGATGTGTCTGGATCTCCCGTGATCCCTTGGTTCCTTGGCTAAGGCAACATCACTTTCACTATCACAGAAAATTTCCATGGGCTCCTTTATAGCTGGTACTACTCCAAGGTCTCCTATGAAGTTCTTCAGCCATATAGCCTCCTTTGCTGCCTCGCTTGCTGCTATATACTCTGATTCACAAGTGGAATCAGCCACTGTCTCCTGCTTGGAACTCTTCCAAGTGATTGCTCCTCCATTTAGGGTGAAGATCCAGCCCGACTGAGAGCGGAAATTATCCCTATCAGTCTGGAAACCAGCATCACAATACCCTACAACTCTCAAGTCATCACTCCCACCGAGGGTAAGGACCCAGTCCTTAGTCCTCCGTAGGTACTTGAGGATATTCTTTACCGCAGTCCAGTGAGCCTTGCCAGGGTTTCCCTGATACCTGCTAACCATGCTCAAGGCAAAGGCTACATCAGGTCGAGTACAAGTCATATCATACATGATCGAGCCTACTGCTGAAGCATAAGGCACTCGACTCATTTCTGCTATCTCAGCCTCAGTACTAGAGCTTTGTGTCTTACTCAATCTGGCGTTACTCTGGATGGGTAACTCTCCTTTCTTGAAGTTCTGCATGCTGAATCTCTTCAAAACCTTGTCCAAGTAGGTACTTTGACTAAGTCCAATTAGTCTTTTACTCCGGTTTCTCAAAATCCTTATCCCTAGAATATAGGTAGCTTCTCCTAGGTCCTTCATAGAGAAACACTTCCCAAGCCAGGACTTAACTTCCTGCAGAGTTGGGATGTCATTTCCTATGAGTAGTATGTCATCCACATACAATACCAAAAAGCTAACTATACTCCCACTAGCCTTGACATACACACAAGATTCATCTTCACTCCTAGAAAAGCCAAATTCCTTGACTTTCTCATCAAAGCAAAGATTCTATCTGCGAGGTGCTTGCTTTAATCCATAAATGGATTTCTCAAGCGTACACACTCTATTAGGGTACTCGTTACTGACAAAACCTTATGGCTGACTAATGTAAACATCTTCAGTCAACTTTCCATTAAGGAAAGCGGTTTTGACATCCATTTGCCATATTTCATAGACATGAAATGCAGCTATGGCTAACATAACCCTAATAGACTTAATCTTGGCTACTAGAGAAAAAGTCTCATCATAATCCACTCCAGGAGTTTGAGAGAAGCCCTTTGCAACCAGTCGAGCCTTATAAGTGTGTACATTACCACCCATGTTGGTCTTCTTCTTGAAGATCCATTTGCACCCTACAGTCTTACGACTTGGTACATTCTCAACCAAGTTCCAGACTTGATTGTCATACATGGATTGTATCTCACTATCCATAGCCTCTTTCCATTCAGCAGACTCAGGGCCTGCCATGGCTTCCGCGTAGCTGTTAGGTTCATCCAGACCTACTAGTGTCTCACCTTCCGCAATAATATGGAACCCATAGTAATGCTCAGGTGCATTCCTAACTCTCGTGGAACGCCTCAGAGGTACAAACTCGTTAATTGGCTCAACAAGAGTTTCTTCCTCAAGTTGAGGGCTAGGGTTTGAAGTTCCTTCACCACTTGACTCTTGAAGTTCTTCAAGGTCAATTTGCCTCCCACTATCTCCTTGGCTTATAAACTCTCTCTCTTTCTCTCTCGAAAGACTCCTCTTCTTGCTACAAAGACCACATTATCACTAGGTCTGTAGAAGAGGTAACCAAAGGATCTTTGTGGGTAGCCGATGAAAATACACCTCTCGCTTCGGGGTTCTAGCTTATCATGAGACTCACGCCTCACAAAAGCCTCGCAACCCCAAATCTTGATGTGGTCTAGTTTGGGTACTTTACCAGTCCACATCTCGTGAGGAGTTTTGGCAACTTTCTTTGTAGGGTCTAGATTAAGAATATGGGCGGCAGTCTCTAAGGCATACCCCCAGAATGAGATTGGTAGTTAAGCTCGATTCATCATGGAACAAACCATATCCAACAAGGTTCGATTACGCCTCTCAGCCACACCAGTCAACTGCGGTGTCATGGGAGGTGTCAATTGTGAGACAATCCCACATTCCCTAAGATAGTCAAGGAACTCTGAACTAAGATACTCACCACCTCGATCGGATCGAAGCATCTTAATGTTCCTTCCCAATTGATTCCCGACTTCCTGTTTAAATTCCTTAAACCTTTCGAAAGTCTCTGACTTATGCTTGATTAAGTAGACATATCCATATCTACTGTAATCATCAGTAAAAGTCAAATAATAACGATTAGCATCCATTGTGGCATGTTTGAATGGTCCACACACATCCGTGTGTACAAGATTCAACAAACCTTCACCCCTCTCACAAGAACCTGTGAAGGGTGACTTTGTCATTTTTCCAAGTAAGCATGATTCACAACTATCATCTGACTTTAGGTCAAATGAATCCAAGAATCCATCCTTTTGGAGTTGGTCTATGCATTTCTTGCTTATATGTCCAAGACGACAATGCCATAATGATGCTTTATCCAAGTTATTATTATTAAGAGAATCAATACACAAAACATTATTTCCTAAGTTATCAACCACAGATACAGTTTCATATACACCATCACAAGGTAATGCTTTAAAATAAAGAATATTATTAAAGAAAGCATTAATCGAACCAACTTCATTATCAAATGAAAAGGTAAAACCTTGTTTATACAATGCATGAAAGGAAATAATATTTCTTTCCATTTCTAGCAAAGAACAACATTTATTCAAATCTAAACTAAACCTACTACTTAGCGATAAAGTATAAACTCCAATCTTGGTGACAGGTGAAGCTTTCCTGTTTCCCATGATCAAGTTTATTCTTCCTTGCTATACATTCTCACTTCTTCTTAGTCCATGCAGATCAGAACAGATATGAATACCACAACCTATATCAAGGACCCATGAGTTAGAATGGGGTGAGTTATTATATAAGATAGTGTAAATACCTGCATGGTTGGGTTTGACTTTCCCATCCTGCACATCTTGCTGGTACTTTGGGCAGTTCCGCTTCCAATATGCCTTTTCATGGCAATAGAAGCATTCAACCTCTTTTGGGTCAGAAGAAGGAGTGATGAAACCTTTCTTGGTTCCAGTTGAAGAAGAGCCATCAAGGGTCCTAACCTTGGTACCCTTCAAAGAACTCTTTCTCTTCTTCCCTCGTCCTTTCCCGATTGCCAAGACAGGGGCGGAGTTGGTAGGAGTAGGAGTAGTAACAACCGCCTTACCCTTAAGACCACTTTCCGTGGTCTTTAAGAGTCCTTGAAGTTTGCTGAGAGTGACCTCTTCCTTGTTCATGTGGTATGTCATGCGGAATTGATCATAACATGAAGGTAAGGAGTGCAAAATGATATCTATTGCTAGCTCCTCGGGAAAGTTCACATTAAGCTTCATCAAGCGGTCCACAAATCTTTGCATTTTCTGCATGTGGACCGTGATGGGTTCACCATCCTTCATTTTGGTTGTTATCATGGATGAGATGATTTCATACCTCTCTTTTCTTGCACTTTGATGGTATCTTTCCATCAAATCTTGATGCATTTCAAAAGGGTATAAGTCCTCGTAGGACTTTTGGAGGTCGGCTGTCATAGTGGCCATCATGATGCATGCCACCTTGGTGGCATCCTTTTCATGTGCCCTAAAGTCAACGATCTCTTGAGGAGTAGCAACTGTCTCATCAATCTCCTTAAGCTCCTTATCGAGGACATATTCTTTGTCCTCGTAGCGGGTAATCATTCGGATGTTTCTGCTCCATTCATTAAAGTTGGATCCATCAAAAGTGACTTTCCCACACAAGTTCATTAGAGAAAAGGAGCCATTAGGATTAGAGCCAGAAGCAGCAGTGTTTGCAGACATCTGAAAAGAAGAAAAGTTTAGTTTAGAAATAGAGATAGTCCTTAATAAAACACCCAAATGTAGTATTAAGGCTAGGGCCCAATCACAATATATTATACTTAGAAGAGGTATGTCGTAATCAAAGTAATAACATATTTGAAAGGTAGGTGAATGACGATTCACCAATTTCCACCAAAGCCAAAATATTAAAAATATTTAATTTGGTTCTTAGAAACTCCTAGATTCTTTTGAGATTCAATGAACTTTTCAAAGGCATGTTTCAATCTCGAGTGTGCCCTCCAAGTTTTGTGACTGGGATGCCGAGGATCACAAAACGAGGTGTGAAGTAACCATGCAAATTACTTGGTACCCTTAATGTATTACCCCTCAATCGATGTGCTGGTTAACCACACACGCTCCATCGATACTATGATAAACATTAAGTCACCCTTTACCTACCTTGTTAAGCTCAAGTTAGTGTGCCGGTTAACCACAGACGCTCCACTAATGACTTAGACAAAGTGTAAAGTGTAATTTCATGGATTAGCACCTTATTCACATTTTTCCTAAATTAACTAAGATTGGGAATTTAATAAAACATTTAGTTACTTTATAATTATCATTATACTTTTAATGAGAATTTGTAAGTCCTTGTCCTACCCGTTCGGCTAACGACCCTCCACCATTCAAGCAAGCGGTGGGTAAGAGTGGACACCCATTAAGTTGCCATTTTATAGGCAACAACCTTATACCCACCTTATAGACTGGCTTCGTGAATGAGGCGTACTAGCGGTAAGACGACTTTGATCTTATACATACATACATACATATATATATATATATATATATATATATATATATATATATATATATATATATATAACTTATAACATTATAAGTATAAGGGTTGAATTTTAACTTTTAAAATTCTAAGGGTTGGAACTAAAGTTTTAATCAAGACTTTACTTTGTCCAAAACTTGAGGGTAAGTTTTGTAAACTTTCAAAACTTTTCATTTCTTGTAACTTATGAGTTAATTAGAGTATTAAAAATGAATACACTTCATTTTTATAATCCATTTGTTCTTTTAATGGTTTTAAAAACAAAGTGACTTTTGGTTTTCCATTTAAGGACAAGTTATGGACTCCATTAAAACACATAATGATCATGAATTAATCTACCACATAGGTTACAAACAATTCATATGATCATCTAAACATCATAAAATCAAGAACATGAATATGAACACTTTCATGAATCAAAAATTACACTTAAAACTTTGTATTTTTTGATAATTGTCATTGTGAATGGATTAGCATGAACATTACACCATCTAAAACAAGTTTTCAAGTACCAAAACAGTTTAGGGTAATGTTTCTAGTCCATTTCAAGCAACAAAAGTCGAAAATCTGCATTCTGATGCTCCTACTCGTCGAGTGCACGAACCTACTCGGTGAGTATGATGAATTTACACATGAACTCGGCGAGTCCCCCCATGGACTCGGCGAGTTCATCAGGCAGATTGCACAATATCGACTTTTTCAACAATTTTGCACAAATAACAAACAAACAAGCCTAGACTCTGATACCACTAATGGGTTTTGAGCATTCTAACACTTCCTAAGTGTACTTGCAACCCTAATAACCTTGGATCTATGTTTGTCTAATAATCATGCAAAGTTGTTTTCCAAGGTTATGAACCTATCTAGCATACATGGGGTACAATTTTCTTTGTATAAAAGATACAACTACATACCTTGTTGTTGAAAGTGTTCCTTGAAACCTTGTGAGACTAGCACCTCAAGTGTGATGCCTCAAATGCTTCACACAACACCAAATGCAAAGAATAAACTTGAGAGAATACTCTAACACATGCAAAATCTGCCAAGCCCTCTTATTTCTTAGTGTAGCCGATTTTGGGGAGAGTTACATTGCTTATATATTGTGTTGCATTAGGTAAACCCTAATTTTCCATGACTCTTCATTTCTTGATCCATAGGTTGACTCCATGGAGCATCCATGGAGCATATTATGGGTGGAATCCAACTTGATTATCCATGGAGCATCTTAGTCCACTATATAAGATATGGAAGATTTACTTAATCTACCCATATATCTAATTAGTTATCTTTTGATCACTTAATTAATTCTTGATCAAAACTAATTAAATAATATTATTAATATATTAGAACTTATAATATATTAATAAACCATATGTGTTATTTCTCTCATTTAGTTTATCCAATTGCATGGTGCCAGGCAACCCAAATGGACCATGCCAGGTCGGGTCAAGTACTTACCATAAATAGTTATGGACTTAGACACCTTATCCAACATTAAGAACATGATGTTTGAGACCTTCGACGAGCGCTATGCTGTCATCACTGAGGATGGTGTTGTCCCAGCCACCACAATCGTTACTGTTGCGAGACCGCAAGGGGGGGGTTGATGTGGTACTGGTAGTTCAAAAACACGAATCTACCAGAGTTTTACGGGACCAAGGAACTGATTGCTACAAGGAGATGGATTTTTGATGTTAAAGGTTGCTTCTATAATTGCTCCTATCCATAGAATCTGAAGGTTCACTTTGAGCTGAACCTACTTTGCTTTGGAGCGAAGGACTAGTGGAAGTTTGTGACGGTTGACTATTCTCCTGCAGAGCATTCTGCAATGACTTGGGAGAGATTTACTGAGATATTCAGATATGAGTGTGTGCCATTGGCTGAGAGCGAGCGGTTGGATCAGAAATCCATGTCTCTTAAGTAGAAGACATAGACGGTGACTAAGATCACCAGAATGTTGCATGAGAGGGATATGTTTAGCCTTGAGCATGTGTTATCAGAGCAGGCACCTGTGAGCTAGTATCTGAGTATCCTTAGGAAGGAAATCCATGAGTTCATGGTGAACACCTCGTATTAGATATTAGCTGAGCTACAGATCAATGCCACGAGGAAGGATCGATTTATATCTTGGATGTTCCTATTGTGTATGACTTTCTAGACATTTTCCTAGAGGAGTTTCCGAGTGTGCCTCCCAAGAGGTAGCTGGAGTTACGGATTGATCTGATCCCTGGTGCGATGGCGATCACCAAGTCGCCGTATCTCCTTGCACCACCTGAGATACAAGAGTTATCCTCTCAGCTTCAAGATCTATTAGGAAAGGAGTTTATTTGACCGAGCACTTCTCCGTGGGGAGCACCGATGTGTATTGACTATCAAGAGTTGAACAAGATGACGGTGAAGAACCGTTATCCGTTGTCGAGGATTGATAATCTGTTCGTTCAAATGCTCGAGGAATCTTTATTTTCCAAGATATATATGAGGCCTAGTTACCATCAGATGAGGGTACGAGGGGAGGATATCTAGAAGACGGCTTTTCAAACTCGTTATGGGCATTACGAGTTCGTGGTGATGCCTTTTGGACTCACCAATGCACAGGAATCATTCATGGATCTCAACTGGGTGTGTAGACCTATGTTGGATTGCTCGGTGATTATCTTCAGCAATGATATCTTGGTCTATTCGAAGACCAGGGAACTTCATGAGGAGCATTTACGCTAGATTCTTGGGGTTCTAAGGATGGAGAGGCTATATGCAAAGTTCTCCAAGTGTGAGTTTTGGTTGTGTAAGGTTCAATTTCTGGGAAACATCGTCAATCAAAATGGTATTTTGGTTTACCTAGCCAAAATTGAGGCGGTTATGCGGTTGGACGTTCCGAAGTCTCCATCTGAAATTCGGAATTTCCTCTTTTTGGCAGGAGATTATTGGAGATTCATTCAATACTTCTCCAAGATTGAGGTTCCTCTCATTAAGTTGAATAGGAAGGATGTTGTGTTTATTTGGGAACCTGAGCAACAGGAATCATTTGAGACTCTTCGGCAAAGGATTTGTGAGGCGTCGGTACTTGCCCTCCCTAAGGGAGTTGATGATTTTTTTGTCTATTGTGATGCATCCATTTCAGGATTGGGTGTTGTGTTGATGTAGAGAGGACATGAGATTGCATACGCGTCGAGGCAGTTAAAGCCTCATGAGAAGAAGTATCCTACTCATGATCTTGAGTTGGGGGCAGTGGTTTTCGCCCTCACGATGTGGCGCCATTCTCTTTATAGGGTTCGATGTACTATCTACATGGACCATAAGAGTTTGTGATATCTTATGGATAAGTCTAATCTGAACATGAGACAAAGGATATGGCTCGATGTAGTAAAAGATTATGATTGCGAGATTTTGTATCAGCCGGGAAAGGCCAATGTGGTGGTCAACGCCTTGAGCCGAAGGGAAGTCAGTACCCCGATTCGGGATGTGTGTTCGAGGATGACCATGATGAATCAAGTCTTGGAGATGATCAGAGATTCACAGTTGGAGGTAATCAAGGAAGAGAATTGGGAGAGTGAGCGAGTAGTTGGTTAGGTTTTAGCATTTGATGTCAATAGCAAGGGATTAACGACACTTCATGTTCGGGTTTGGATACCGTATACTGGTGGGGCTCGGAGGGTGTTGATGGATGAGGCCCAAAAGTCAAGATTTTCCATTCATTCGGGGGCTACAAAAATGTATCTTCACCTGAGTTATTGGTGGCCGTGTATGAAGAGGGATATGGCATGGCTCATGGAGCGGTGCTTGACCTGCCGGAAGGTCAATACCGAACATTAGTGCTCTCATAGCAAGTTCAAGCCCTTAGGGGTCCCACTGTGGAAATGGGAGCAGATTAAGATGGATTCATTACGAAGTTGTCCAAGACTGCAAAGGGTTTTGATGCTATCTGGATGATAGTTGATCATTTGATGAAGAGTGCTCACTTTCTAGCCATTAGTAAGAGCTCTTTTGTCGAGAAATTGACTGAGATTTATGTCGGAGAGATAGTGGCTCATCATGGGGTGCTGACTTCCATTGTACCAGACTGGCATGTTCGTTTCACTTCTAGATTTTGGAAGAGGTTTCATGAGGAGTTGGTTACCCGATTGCATTTAAGTATCCCATACCATCCATAGATATATGGGTAGAGCGAGCAAACTATACAAACACTTGACGATGTGTTGAGGGCCTGCATCATTGATTTTGGTGGGAAATGGGACTCCTACCTTCCTTTGGCTAAGTTTTCTTACAATAACAACCATCATGCCAGCATTGGCATGCCTCCCTTCGAGATTGTGTATGGTAGGAAGTGTCAGACTCCTATTTGTTAGGGATAGGTCGGACAGAGAGTCATAAGGAGCACTAAGATAGTGCTCAAGACGACAAAGCTTAATCAACATGTCAGGCAGATGTTGTTGACGACCTAGAGCCGCAAGAAGAGTTACACAGCTTGGCGACGCTCTAAGTTGGAGTTTCGGGTTGGAGATTTGGTGCTCCTGAAGGTATCACCATGGAAAGGTGTATTCCGATTCAGGAAGCAGGGTAAGCTAGGCTCTAGGTTTATTAGTTTTTTCAAAGTAGTAGCCCGTATGGGCAAGGTGGACTACCGGTTAGAGCTGCATGAGGAGTTAAGTCAAATTCATGACATCTTCCACGTTTCCCATTTGAGGAAGTTTGTGGCATATGAGACAGTTACGGTTCATTTGGAGGACATTCAGGTCGATAGCTGCTTGAATTATAGCGAGAGTCCGGTGGCGATTAAGGATAGGAAAGAGAAGACCTTGAGGAAGAAGGTAGTGAACTTATTCAAAGTTCAATGGCAGCATCAGAAGGGTTCTGAGTGGAATTAGGAACCTGAGCCTGAGATGTGTGAGCATTATACTGATCTGTTCGGAGTTGCTGACTTCAAGAACGAAGTCTGATTTTAGTGGAGGAGAATTATATAACCTGTTTCCAGGTAAATTCCATTTTTAGCCTTCAAATGTCAAGTTTTGCATAATAATCCCTTACGTTGGGCATACCCGTTAGTACGTTGGGCGTAAGGTAGTAAGTGGATTGTAGAGCTGATTGAGTACGTTGGACCCACATGTGAGTACGCCGAGTGTACTTCTACTGCCCTTAAACACTAAATTTTTGGGATTGTGTTCCGTACTTAAGCATCTTATTCCCCATTGGACCTTCTTCTGGCCAGCCTCCATTCCCCTAAACCCTAGCTCTTGAGAGTGAGATTTGAAGCTTTTTAGTGATTTCTTAGTGTTCTTGGTAGTGAAGGGAGATCATTCAAGAAGAGGTGGTGCATTCAAGCTTTTGGATCTAGAATCCACACCTCATTGTTCATCTCTATAAGGTATAAAGTGTTGGATTAGGTGTCTAAGTCAATAACTAAATTAGTATAATCTTGAATTATTAGCAAAGTCCTTTTGGGTTGCCCTCAAACCTAGTAATTGGCCGTAATGCTTTCTGGAGAGAGAGGGAGAGAGAGAGAGAGAGGAAGAAAGAGAGATTGATTTATTAATTTATTATATGATTAATAAATTAATTAGAAATAAAAACAAATAATTTATTAATATATTATGACAATAATATATTAATTAGAAATAGTACTATTTAATTAAAAATGAATCATAAATTAATTGGAATTAATTTTGGGGTTATTGGATTAATTAAAAGTGGAAGGACTAAAGGTAACAATATTTAAAAGTTGAACATTGAACAATTCAAAAACCACCCAAGAGGGGGGCATTTCTAAAGAAGGATTCTTGACCTTTTCTTGGGCTTTAATAAAGCCTAGAATTCCTTAGGGAGCAAGAAAATGGATAAGGGTTATCTAACGAAATATTCCTTAATCCTAGCTTCCTTACTCATCTATAGAAACCCCTAATGGGATTCGTATTTTCAGATATATACCTTCTCTAAGATCTTAGAACTAAAAAATTCCTTCCCTCTCCTCTCTCCTCTTT
Organism: Lactuca serriola; assembly: GCF_051521515.1. NCBI lineage: Eukaryota > Viridiplantae > Streptophyta > Magnoliopsida > Asterales > Asteraceae > Lactuca > Lactuca serriola. The sequence goes on along the minus strand of NC_136409.1, from coordinate 179,329,413 downwards.
AGCTTCCAATTGCTAGGGTTTGGGTGTGAGCCATTAAAGGCACGAGACTTCTGGTGCTTCCTTTCCAAAAACCAACCAAGAAGGAATGATAATTTATTTTCTATAATAAACAAAGGTATGTAATTTTTAATATCCCTTTCTTAATTTCAAAAATATCAACATACTTATAGGGTTCTTGATATTCAACTGTTTGTTGACAATCATAGTGAGAGCATATATCATCTACGTTGCATGTGAACTTAGGGTTTAAGTTTTTCCACCAAAATAAGACTTTTGTAACCTATAAAACCCATCAAGGGTATCAAAAACATTGTTCTCATTGATCTTGCACAAAGTTGAATAGATCAAAATTAAAATTTATGGAAACTAAACCCTAAGGAGGTAATTTTTGAAAGTTACTATGGTTCATAAAACCCTAGTGTTTTGGTCGAAAATTGATCAAATGTAATTCAACCAAATTGTATGTGAGGTTGTGGTGTTAGGATAATGCAAGTATAGTATAATAGTCAAAGTGAGACAAGTGAGTTACAAGGAAAGCCCTTGATACTTTGTAGCATATTCGACATAAAGCCTTGGGAGGTGATAATGACCACCTACCTTGTTGCTTATTATTTAATTTAATCTAAGATTACATAGACAATTCGATTACAAGTGTAATGGTGGAGCTAATTATGTGTGTAGTGTGCGAGTTACAGGTGTTATTCACAGTCTAAGCTAATTAACAAGAAGTCCAAAATTTTTGGGATCCTTCTTGAACAAATATTTTCATGTTGTTTGACTTGGTATTCTCGGGTCTTAAGCTTGGTTGCGATGACTCTCCGTTGAGAATGAGTCTTGTGTTGACTAATTATGCACGTGTAAGAAAAAGAAAGAAAAATATAGCCGTTATAAGTGCTAGGAAATATTAGTGAAAATAGCCAGGACCCTCAGATATGTTTAACGACCCTGAGACTTCAAGATTATTAAGGATCCTGAATATTATTCTGGGATCCTGCCCTTTAGAATTGCACCCAAATTATACCTACAAAATATTAAGGTTAATTTCCAAATATTTAAAGGTATAATTTAAGAAATAAAAATAAAAGAGATAAGAACTTTGAATTTCAAACCTTAATCAGATAGGATTTATCCATTCCATAAGCATCGTTGCTTAGTCAAATCACGTTCTCTCTTTTTTGTCATTTAGGTTAAATAGGGGTAACCGGCTTAATTTCTTTCACCTTCCCCAATACTTCTTTCGATCATCTGCGACCACCTTCACATGTAACACTCGTGTTTCTAGCCTAGGCATTTATATTGAGTTGATAGTCTAGGTTAACCTTTGTAACTCATTTTGAAGAAATGAAAAAGAATTATGTGAACATTATGTGAATTATATGTTTTATGCTTAATTATTAGGGCTTAATTAATTAAGAATAAAAATAAGCGTCAAAATTAAAGTGTAAGATAAGCCCGATATCTTTACATAAATTTGTAGTGGTCGAAACAAGGATTTCGGGGATATAAAGAATACCAAAATCCAAGTTATAACGAAGAAGTTATGACCTGTCGAAGTTTCGCGACAAAATCGGCACGGTGCTAAATGTCGTAAAAAGTGAGTTTTTGATAAACTACTTTTTAGACTTAGTAATCTAAACGAAAGTCGTAGTATTCGTTAAACTGAGAAGTTCGATAAAAAGAACGCCCAAATCTGACTTTGTATGAGGAAGTTATGATTTTTCGAAGTTTCAGCTTAGCAGTAGACAACTAAAAACTCGAATTTTAGATCGAGTGATTTTTAGCCAACACAACCTAAACGAGAATTGAAGGTCTCGTCATTAGGAGCACAACGGTAAAAAGTATGACAAAAACGGACGTCGTATGAAGAAGTTATGAATTTTTAACGAATTTCCTGTCCCGGTCTGTTAAAAATAATAATATAAAATTTAAAGTCAAAATTAGCCAACGAAGTCTAAACGGAAGTTGTAGAGCGTAATTTTAGCTACGCGTGCATATAAAGAACGTCAAAAACGGAGCTCGTATGCGAAAGTTATGGATTTTAGAAGTTTTGGCGCAAAAATCGAGAAAATTCGCATAGTCACACTTTGCCACGTCACCCTCGCCTCGCATGCGCCACGTGTCCTGCTAAGTCACCCGAGCTGCTGAGTCACCCGAGCTGCTGAGTCATCCGAGCACATGGCCTTATCCGAAGTGGTCCAGTGAAGATCCGACGCGTGTCTTCTCCCTCGTGTCCGAACCCTCGCAGAAGCCACGAGCTTCCCTCATCGGATCCGGACTTCGGTCCAATCACAGACCGCCAGCAGCCCCTTCGCACGTGCAGCCCTCATGCGAGCCTCTCCCCCCCTACGAAGCCTCTCAGCCGTCGGATCAGAAGACTTCTCATCCGTCCGATCAGAAGCTTCCCTCTATAAATAGAAGGGTGCGAACCCTCCCGGCTAGAATTTAGAAATTGGCAATTTTGGCCCCCTTTTCACTATTTTGGCTATTTTCACATCCCCTAAAGCCCCGGTACTTATTCCAAAGCCCGAAATACTCCACGAAGTGCCCGAGAAGCCCGGAAAATTTATCTTTTCGGTTTCGAAGCCCGACTTTTGCAGAGCCCGGTTTCTCAATAAAACTCCCGGTTTTATTAGAAACGATCGTTTTAGGAAACGAATTGCTGCCTGATTATCATCAAATCATGTGAGTGTATAGTCACTTTCATTTTACACATAGATATGAAGTATTTACCTTATAGTACATGCTATGTGTAAATATATTAATTGTTTATTTGAGGTGATTGTTGTGTGGATGTTTTATACAAGTTTTAAACTGTATAAGTATTTTTATCTACAAATATGTTGGGTAGAACATGGGTAGATAGTGATGTGTGATAAAAATAAAATTGATGAGAGGCCTTGATGTGTTTTGAGATCAAGTCATCTAGCGGAGTTTGGATTACGACCACAGACTTTCTAGACAGTCCAGTGGGAAACATTAGCAGGTCCGCAACCTATAGGTGTTAATGAACTAAGAGTGTTCATTCGATGTACTCCATCCCCCTCATGGTTGCCTTTAGGACATGTATGGCTGAGGAAACCCCTTAGCAGTAGTGTCCATCCCGATGATATTCTTTAAGCTAGGTCCCTTGTGACAAGTGCTTAGGGACATAAAGTGAGGATAACAGGAACAGGTAATCAGGGTTATTGTTGATTGATTAACTTAGTAAGTTTATTATTATTGTGGGTTGAAAACCCTATATGCTCACCAGGATCCCAAGCATGACCCACTCAACTTTTTATGTTACAGGTAGTGGACCCCGAGCATAGTCGGAGGACGACGAGAGATTTTTGGATTATAGGCCAGTAGTTGTAAATAACTGTTGAAAGGCTTATAATGTCTTGTTTATGCTTTTGATCTGTATCGGAACATGACATCCCGAGGTTTTGATATATATATATATATATATATATATATATATATATATATATATATATATATATATATATATATATGGAAAACATATACCTTCTTAATGAAGGGTTTTGATAAACTTTTATCATATTTTGTTTGGGGACCAATTCCACAACATCTTTTGAAAAGATTTCTCTGATTTTATTTTAAAAAGCATAAATTAAATCGGTCTTTTCTGGCCGAGAAATTAGGGGACGTCACAGTTGGTATCAGAGCATTAGTTTAAGCGAACTAAGAAATTGTAGAATTTCTAAACTTAAACTTAGAATGCTAAGTGATGATTGTGAGATGAGTGTCTACCATATTTTAGACACGAGCACTAGTTTAGTTTAGGAAAGATGCCTAAAATGCCCTTATGTGCTAAATGCTATGTGTTTGCCATGTGTGCCATTATTTGTTCGGATCTATGGTCTATTGCCGACCGGATCTGGAAACCTTATGTGTGTAGGATTTTAAGCGTATGATTACGAGATGAGAACTAACATGTAAACATTTCGGAGTGATAAGGGAATTGACATGTCTAACAAGGATAAAGACTTAAATTCGCCTTATTCGTTATATAGATTGTAATGGCCAGAACTCGTAGTGGAGCTGCAAATGCAAACGGAAACAGGGATCAACTGCCTCAACCTCAAGTAGTTAAGCAAGTACCTGTTGTAGGAGCTGCACCTGAGCCAATGACGATGGTTGGGTACAAGAAATGATGCAAATGATGTTAGATCGCCAAATGGAGGAGACAAGGCGATTACTACAACAACATAAGGAAGAGACTACGATGCCTGTTGAACAGCCCGTATTGAATGAAGGGCAATCAGTAGGAGGGAACTACAGTGGGACTCTTGGTCAAGCCAACCCACCGATAGTTAGACAAAACAACCAGGATGGAGGAGTTGATGGACGCGGATGCAAATACAAAGATTTCATGGCATCTAAACCGCCGTGTCTATCTGGAAGTCCGACACCGGTGGAAGTCATGAATTGGATCTCCGAAATGGAGACGATGTTTGAAAGTTGCGAGTGCAGCAACAAACAAAAGACCGCACTTGCGATTCCTCTATTAAAGTCTGGTGTGTTGAGCTGGTGGAAGTTACTAGCTGATTCGATGCCCAAGGGTGAAGCTAGTAAGATGTCTTGGGAAGAATTTGTGGTACAACTGAAATTGCAGTACTGCTCTGAGCAGGATCTTCTGGAAATCAACAATGAGTTCCAGAATTTAAAGAAAGGAAAGATGAGCGTTACTGAATATGCTGCTAGTTTTATGGAAAAGATGAAGCTAGTTCCTCATCTAGTTCCAACTAAACTCTCTAAGGTCAACAAGTTTGCCCTCGGATTACCAGCGGACTTTGGTCCGATGGTTAAGCAAGCAACCACTTTGAAAGCCACCATCTGGGCTGCTAAGAATGTTGAGGTTCAGATCAAAGAGAAGGGTTTGGAGAGGGCAGAAATTGGTGAAAAGAGAAAATTTGAAGGAACTTCGGGTTCCAACAAGAAAAGCAAATTTTATAAGTCCAAGAAGTTTGGAGGAGGAGGAGGTGAAGTGAAATGGTGTGAGAAGTGCAAGAAAAAGCACTCTGGGAGATGTAGTGAGGAGGTGACTTGCTTCAAATGTGGAAAGATTGGGGATTATGCCAACATGTGTCCGTCCGACAAGAGGGTTTGTTTTGAGTGCCATGAAGTAGGGCATGTTCTTAAAGACTGTCCAAAGAGGAAGGATGTCGCAAAGCCCAATCTACCACCAAAGCCGAAGGCGAGAGCCTTTCAGATGACACTTGAAGCTGCAAAAGAAGAAGTCGATGTCGCTTCAGGTACTTTTCTCGTAAACGAATTGCCTGCCCAAATTTTGTTTGATTCTAGAGCCAATTACTCCTTTATATCGCATGAATTTGGTAGGAAGCTAGCTTTGCCTATAGATAGGCTAGTTAATGCCTTATTAGTCGAGATTGCTAGTGGCAAGTTTGTACCTGTTAGCCATCGTATGAAAAACATCCTCATTGACTTGGATGGGAATAAGTTCCACGAGGAATTATTTCCTATCGAGTTAAATGGATTCGACATAGTTTTAGGAATGGATTGGCTTAGTGCCAACGATGCAGAAATATTATGTAGAAAGAAGATAATAAAAGTAAACCCACCAGGGAAAGAGTCGTTTATGGAGTATGGAGACAAACGCAGAGTAAACTCTGGAATCATTTCCTTAATGAAAGCCAGAAAGTGTTTGGCCAAGGGATGTACATCATATCTAGCGTTCGTGATCGATGCTAAGATGGAAAAGAAGGAGGTGCAGAATATTCCGGTGGTGTGTGATTATCCGGAAGTCTTTCCCAAAGATCTTCCCAGATTTCCCCCTGATCGACAAGTAGAATTTCGTATCGACTTGTTACCAAGAACGACGCCGATAGCAAAAGCACCTTATCGATTAGCACCAACTGAAATGAAAGAACTTATGACACAACTTCAGGAGTTATTGGACAAAGGTTTCATTCGACCTAGTTCATCACCCTGGGGAGCTCCGGTGTTATTTGTAAAGAAGAAAGACGGAAGCATGAGAATGTGCATCGATTACAGAGAGCTGAACAAAGTGACGATAAAGAACAAGTTCCCGTTGCCAATGATCGATGACTTGTTCTACCAGTTGTAGGGTTCGAACTATTTCTCGAAGATCGATCTTAGGTCAGGATACCATCACCTAAAGGTAAGAGAGCAGGATATCGAAAAGACTGCTTTTAGAACGAGATATGGACACTATGAATTTTTGGTTATGTCGTTCGGACTAACCAATGCCCCAGCAGCTTTCATGGATTTGATGAATAGGTTTTGTAAACCATTGTTAGATAAATCCGTGATAGTATTCATAGACGATATCTTGATTTATTCGAAAAGCAAGCAGGAACATGAAAATCATCTGCATGAAGTGCTAGAAGTCCTGAAAAAGGAGAAATTGTATGCATAGTTCTCCAAGTGTGAATTTTGGATTCAAGAAGTCCAATTTTTAGGTCATGTGGTTAACCAAGAAGGAATAATGGTTGACCCAGCAAAGATTGAAGCTGTGATGAAGTGGGAACAACCAAAAATTCCTACGGAGATTCGAAGCTTTTTAGGATTAGATGGATATTACCGAAGGTTTATCCAAGGTTTTTCTTCGATTGCTACTCCATTAACAGCTTTGACCCACAAAGGAGCCACTTATGCTTGGAATGAGAAGCATAAGGAAGCCTTTGAGAAGTTGAAGAAGAGATTGTGTGAAGCACTGATTCTTTCGTTGCCTGAAGGAGTTGATGACTTCGCGGTTTATAGCGATGCATCTGGAGTTGGGTTAGGTTGTGTTCTGACCCAAAGGGATAAAGTGATCGCGTATGCATCGAGGCAATTGAAGGAACATGAAAAGAACTACCCCACTCATGATCTGGAGTTGGCAGCGGTAGTATTTGCCTTAAAGATATGGAGGCATTATCTTTATGGCACAAAGTGTAAACTTTTCACTGATCATAAGAGTCTCCAATATCTCTTTAATCAGAAGGAATTGAACATGAGGCAACGATGCTGGCTAGAGTTACTCAGGGATTACGACTGTGAGATACTTTACCACCCTGGTAAAGCAAATGTTGTTGTTGATGCTCTCAGTTGGAAGGTAAACCTTGAAAAGAAAAGGCCAAGAGCGTTGAGAATTGAAGTTGTCTCGACAATTGTGGAAAGTATAAAGAAAGCTCAAGAGGAAGCTTTAGAGAAAAGTGACCGAAAGGAAGAACGTTTGGGCAAAACGTTAGTGTTCGGTACAAACAACCAAGGGTTGATAATATTCCCGTACCCATGGGTAAATGGGAAGACATCACCATGGATTTTGTGACTAAACTACCCAGAACAAGGAACGGTCACGACATGATTTGGGTGGTCGTTGATCGCTTCACTAAGAGTGCGCATTTCACAGCAGCCAAAGAGAAATGGTCTATGGATAAACTTGCGAATTCTCATGTGAAGGAAATTGTGAGGCTTCACGGTGTTCCGTTAACGATTGTGTCCGATCGTGATAGAGCCTATGTGGTTATCTTTTGAATACATAAGAGCAGATTATAGGTGATTAAAGATTAACTTGGTATCTCAATTATTTATGTGTTTAGGATAAAAGTTCTTCTATATACCACTTCAACTCTAATATCTTAACTTTAATGGCTGCTTCTAATGAAACTCAACAAATGTATTCAACGCAAATAGAAAATACCGTCGGTTGCCCAACGTGTGCCTCATTGCTAGTTGTTGAAGTGTACGATAACTGGAAAGTTAAAATGGGGAGATTTTGCTTGGTAAAGAAAAGGTGAAGAGAGATGGAGATCAGTGAAAGAAGGTGCTCATGTTCCCGTACGACAAATGGTCATGGATGTTGTTACTACACTTGTGGGTCAAGAAGAAGCACGACCAACACCACTAGATACATCCATCCTTGAGAAACTTCATGCAGATCAAGTTGCTTTCTTAGAAATGGTGTTTGGTGTTCCTCCTTCTCTCTTTGAGCACATAAAGTTATGCAAATCTGCCAAAGAGATTTGGGATACACTTCAAGACTTGTTCGAAGGGTCTGAGAACATGAAAGATAAGCATTTGACATCAGTAGTAAATGACTTTGACACCTTCACTACAACTCTTGATGAATCTGTAGCCTCTGCATCAAATCGATATAGGGTATTTGTGAACAACATGACAACACATGGTGTAGTCCGAACTCCACTTGAGTACAATATGAAGTTCATCAACAACCATGGAAAAGGATGGAGAAATGTTAAGTCCTGCCTTTAGAGTAATGGATCTTTGAAGAAGCTGAAGCTCTTTCAATTGTTTATAGAACTACAAGGTCATGAATCCAATGTTGCTCAAACGTTGAGAAAGCTCTTAAGAGGTCCTCTGGCTTTAGTCAGCTCTGTCAATCAACTTATTTCGAACCCATCTGTTTTGGATCCTTTTAGAGTCTTCCCACCTATTCCATCTGTTCAACCTACTCTACCCACTCAACCTATTACATCAGTTCCTCCGATTCTGAACTACTCGTACGATGTAGACCTTAATCCAGAAGCTGGTGATTCAGAACTTCGTTTCCAGCAAGAGTTTGCACTTCTATCTATGAGCTACAGAAATCCTTGGAATCCCAATCAAAAAAACACCTCAAAACCCATTTCAAGCTCCTCGCCAAATCAATCATCATCCTTACCATAAACCCAATGAAAATCCACCGACATATCAACCCAATATTCTAAATCACTCCTCGGAACCTCAAAAAGTTCCGAACCCATTCAAGAACAAGATTTTATGTCATAAATATGGTCTTGGAAACCACTTTGCAAATGATTGTTTGGCTGAAACTCCTAAAAAAATCAAAGGTAAAAGACTCTGCCTACTATGCTCATAGAGCATAAGAACTCGCTGAAAATGAAAAGGCTTTTTATACCACGGTCTTAAGGAATGTTGATGGATATTGGTCGTTTGGTGACGAGGGTGAAGAAAATTTTGCAAGGAATTTGTGCCTAGTGGTTAGACAGTCAATTGAATGTGATGAAGGTTATTGTTCTTCTGGTTCAGAATCCGACGATGACGATGTCGAGCCAAACTACTACTACATGGAAACAAAGGATCCACCTGGTCGAAGCATCATCCAGTTGGTAAAATATATGATCATAGATAATAATTTTGAATTGTCTATTTATAAGCCTTATCTAACTCAAATTCAATCAGATACGACAGTTATTCATAGAGCCTATGAGTGCGCCATAGAAGTTAGTGAGAAGCTGGATAGTGAGTTGAGTCGTCTTAGATTACGTTTTGAAGACCGCAAGCTTAAGATTGAATCATTAGAGATAGAACTTATAATGGATAAGGATGAATGTATTATCTTGAATGAAAAATGTGAAATTACTCTTAGTGAAAGAAAAATCTCGTTTACTGATAATAAACGTCTTAATGCAAAAATTAATGCTTTGCATAATTCTATTGATGTTCTTGAAATTAACAAAAGAATGAAGCATAACTTTTTTCACCCTTGGTCTAAAGCACTAGGTCTCGGATTCGAGTTTCCAAAACCTATTGCTCATCCTTTGAAGGAACGTCAAAACCTGACGTTCATGGGTGCCATGTTGAATTACACTTATTCGGATACTCCTGGCTCACCATTATCGTCCCTTCATGAGACTTCAGTCAAATATCAATCTCTGATTCCTGAGTTCAAACCTATCACTTTTAAATGTCCTAATTCTATGCCTCTTTTGCCTCTGATATATGTGGACCTGAATCAGTATTTAGAATCCTTACCTAACACATGTTGTACTAGAGTTCATTTTCCGAACCCTGGTCCTCCAAACAATTGTGTTATTGAGGAAATCATTCCTGAGACAAACGAACATGACTCGGACCAATCCAATTCATTTTGGGAATCTCTTGATAGTGATGTATAACTTAAGAGTGATGATGACATCTCATGCTATTCCTATGTCTCTAACTCTAAGATAATCTCAAAATCGACTCTAGTGCTGATTAAGCCTCGTCTCAACAATCCATCAATTAGAAAAAATTCCAAGTCATCATCTCAATCATGTAAGAAACCATGGCTGAATAAGAAAGAAAATTTTCATCCAAGAATCGAAGCTAGGAAAGCTCTTGAACAAGAAACAAGGTCTAGGAAACGCTTTAGGTTTCTCGATAATTTCGATATAAAAGTGTCTCAAATAGTTAGTTAATCTACTAGGAATCACAATACCTTCATGCCTGTTAAGATCCTTAAGAGGCCATCTATTCCTGTTAGTTCAGATGTTCGGAACACATCTCTCAATAGTTTTATGAAAAATGTTACATTGAGACCATATCTACGAAAACTGGCTCTCCTTGGAAAATTTCGTCTTCTGTGTTTATTGCTGCCTCCGATGACATGATTTTTAAACCTAAACAATTTTGCAAAACCTAATGTGCGTTTAAATGCAACAAACAGAGGAAAAGATGCTCGGAATACTGTTGTTCAGAAGTCTACTAAAAGTTTAAAACAAAATTTTGAATAGAAAATGAAAAAGTCTGAAAACTCAACTGAAACACATGTGAATGTAGGAAGTAATTAAAGAAAGGTCATCTTGTGATTTTTGAAAAGTCCATTTCAGAACCACGGGTACTTCTTCGTGTCAATCTTTGTTTACCATCTATCGTAGAAGGTTTACATCACAAAAAGTATACTCTTGTGATTGTTGATGACTACACAAGGTTCACTTGGGTTTTCTTCCTAAGGCTAAAGTTTGAAACAACCTCCCAGCTCATAAATTTCATCAAAGGAATTGAAGTTCTTGCTAACTTTTCTGCTCCTTACATTGCATAATAAAACAGTGTGGTTGAAAGAAGAAATTAAACTCTAGTTGAAGCCGCTCGATCTATGTTGAGCTTTACAAACCTTCCTCTCCATCATTGGGATGAATCCATCTCCATAGCTTTCTTCACTCAAAATCGAAGCATCATCAATCGCCGTCTCAACATGATACCGTTGGAAGCAATGAATGGTCGAAAACCGAGTATCTCATTCTTGCACATTTTTTTGATGTAAATGCTTTATCAAAAACAAATTTGATCAAATCACCAAGTTTTAACTGAAATCTGATGAAGCCATCTTTCTGGGATACTCAGCCAAGTCTAAAGCTTACAGAGTTCTGAATTTTAGAACTTGTGTAATTGAAGAATGTTTTGATATCACTTTTGATGATAATTTTGTTTGGAACTTAGATCCTACTCGTGTTACAACACATATCATGGAGTTTAATGTTCCACCCCCTGGGTCTTCGAATTCTCAAATTATCTATGAATTTGATTTCGAAAGTTTGTTTGAACCAATAATGACTGCTCTTGATTCGGAATGTCGATCAAGATCTTCCTCAAGTAACGGTCCCATTTCTCATAATGTCTTTGGTTCGATACCAACCCTTTCTCCATTTGATTCTGATCCATTTCAACCTTCCTAGGTTGAGGGGGAGAATAGCCATCCAACCCTCGAATCAAATGTCGACGGATTTCAAGATGTAGTAGATCAATTCACTGAATTTGATTCTGTTCCCACAACAATGCAGATGGTGCCAACTTCTTTGAATTTCCAAAAGATGACGATGTTGATATATCCAGTTCACAAGTTCAGGAGGAGCATCATCCTCTAACTCAAATTGTTAGGGGATCAACATAATCCAATGGTTGATATCGGATGATCCACTACACAAGAACTTCCGAGATTGATTATATGGACAAAGGATCATCCTCTGAATCAAGTTATTGGAAATCTTAAAAAAGAGTTCAAACTCGCTTTGTTTCTAACTTTAAAAAAGACTGTCAAATTTCGGCATTTATATCAATGGTTGAACCTAAATCCATCAAATAAGCCTTAGAACATTTTGATTGGATTACAACCATGCAAGAAGAGCTAGTAAAATTTGATAGAAATCAAGTGTGGACTCTTGTCCCTCCTCTTCAGGGCCACCCAATCATAGGTACAAGATGGGTCTTCCAAAACAAATCGGCGATGTTGGGGTCATAATCAGAAAAGAAAGTGAGATTAGTAGCCAAATGATTTACTTAGATCAGAGGACTCGACTATGACAAGACCTTTGCTCATGTGGCTTGTCTTCAAGGTATTCGAATGTTTCTCACTTATGTTTCTCACAAAGGATTTAAAGTTTACCAAATGGACGTAAAAAGCGCTTTTATCAATGGTGAACATGATACAGAAGTATATCTTTAACAGTATCCTAGGTTTGCAAATCTTTCGTATATGAAATATTGCTACAAACTTCAAAAAAGATGTTTATGGCCTCAAGAAAGCTCTATGCGCCTGGTACGAGACACTCACTGATTTTCTGAAGCATTCTGATTTTCAAAGAGGAATTCTTGATCCTATATACTATTCCGAAGATCGAATGGAAACCATCTCATATTAGTTCAAGTATATGTTGATGTCATCATCTTTGGATCAACGAATCCAACAATGGTTGTTGATTTTGCAAAGTTAATGGTTAGTTGATTCCAGATGAGTATGAATTGTGAATTGAGCTTCTTCCTCAGAATGCAATTTAAAAAGACCAATAGAGGAATCTTCATTCATCAATGGGTCCCGGACACAAGATTTTCTCGGACCCATCTGATGTTACCATTGATCACAAGAAGTATAGGGGAACGATTGGATCGCTACTCTACCTCACTACAAGTCGTCTGGACATCATGTTCTCTACATGTATGTATGCTAGATTCCAGGTTAATCCAAAGATGTCTCATCTTTTGGCCATTAAGAAAATCTTCTAATATTTTAAAGGAACCAAGCACCTCGGAATTTGGTACCCTGCAAATGAAAGATTCCTTCTTCAAGTCTATTACGACTCAAACTATGGAGGACTTCAACTTAATTGAAAAAGAACATCTGGTGGCTGTCAATTTTTGGGTGGAAGATTGGTTAGTTGGTCATCCAAGAAACATAATTGTATTGCTCTTTCAATAGACGAAGCCAAATATGTTACCACGCAAGTTCTATGGATGAAATCTCATCTTTTGGACTATGGTTACCGATTTCAACAGTTCCTATCTATTTTGATTCTCAAAGTGCAATTGCGATCTTTCACAATTCAATTCAACACTTTATGACCAAGCACATTGATATTTGGTATCATTTTATTAAGATCATGTTCTAAAAGGTAACATTGAGCTCATTTTTGTTCCGTCTGATGATGAGATTGCTGATGTATTTACTAAGGCATTAGACGAAACCAAATTTATTGGATTTCTTAATAAAATGGGAATGATGATGCTTGGTCCTTAATTCTTCAAAGAAGTTTGCAATCTCTAATGGAAACATTAGAAAGGTAAATAATTCCGAATCAAAACTTTTTTCGTCGGAATTGTTTCTTCTCGAAAAAAAGGATCATTATATGTCTTTTTGTCTAAACTTTCTTATAGTCTTAAGTTTTTCAGTTCTCCTCATCATTTAAACTTTAGTCCGATATAGTTACATCAAATATCTTGAGAGAATTCTCTTCTCAGAACATTCTAATTCGAAACGATATCTCTGAAGTACACCTCAGAATTCAAATCTGAAATGGTAATGTGATATCATCACTTATCCCTCTCGGAGATCTGTTCTTCTACTCTCGAAACATCAAAAGTTTTTAAAAAACTTGCCCTTTAATATCGTCATGAATTTTGACCTCTGATATTCAATTAGAGTTTGTTCAATCTCTAACCATATATCATGTACTAATGATGTTTTTGAACTCTTTCAAGGTTATCATTAAAGCTTTTATTCCAAAATGTTTTTCATGAATATCTTAACGATAATTTTCTTTATGATTATCCTCTTAATTCTCCATAAACATACATTGGAACACTTTTCAATAAAGTATTGATTGTTTTCTGAACTGAATCGATGGTTTCCCTTTTTGAACAAACAAACATCCTAATTGTCCCCACTTTTCTCTTAAGCTATCTTCTTTTTTAGATCGATTTCTTCCATACCCTATTCTTCAATGCTTTTCCAAAACTCCTTCAGTTCCGTCCAAACCTTCTAAAATGGCATCAAATTCCTAAAAAAATGGCAACAAAGAAGAAATCATCAAAGGGGTCTGCTCCATCTTCCTCCATTAAGATTATTCTCAGAGAAACAGCCTAGTTGTTTTCTCTTGACCCCATGGATTATGATGAATCTATGAGGATCATGATCACGTTTATCTCTTGCCATCTCATCGTTGTTCCCCTCACCAAAATCTCTAACCTTAATTTCCTTCTCAGGCTTCTTCATAAAACCTTTGAAAGAGTGAAGATCGATAATGGTGTTCTTGAAGTGAAGATAACTGATGATAGGATTATATGATGGGTTTTGAGCAATCTAACATTCCTATGGTGTACATGCAACCGTATAAACCTTGGATCTATGTTTTCTCTATTATACATGCAAATATTCAATATTCCAAGGTTTATCCTAACTAGCATATTATGAAGCAACTATACTACAAAAGTCTAGTTAGAAGACATACCTTTTGATGTGGCTTGAAGTCTTGAACTTTAAGAGCTTAGCCCCAATAGTGTGGAAGCCTCAAGTGGAATCACAAATCACCAAAAACACCTTGGAAAACTTGAGAGAATAGTAAGCACACTAGAAATTGGCCCACTCTCGTTTACTCACACTCTAGTGCCATTTCATGTACCAAGGAAATCTTTATATAGTTTGGTGGATTAGGGTTACATGGATGTAAACCCTAATACCCATGACCTTTCATTTCCATAGGATCTACGGGTTAAAACTCCATGGACTATCCATGCAATCTTAGCCCAACCTAAATGAACTTGGCCCATGCTATATATATAAGAGTCCATATTTAATTAGTTCTTTTTTATCACTAAATTAATTCTTGATCAATACTAATTAAATAATATGATTCCATATTAATATATTAGAACTTATAATATATTAATATAAATCATAAACATACTATACTCAAAAGACTATCCATATAAATTATTCCGATGAAGTGCAACTCAAATGGACCATGCCAAATCGGTTCAAGTACATACCAATTATAGTTATGGACTTAGACACTAATACAACAGTCTCTCCCACTTGGATAAATCTAAAACTATTATTGCGTATGACTCCAAAATCCGACTAGCAATCGTAGCTCTTAAAGCCGCTGTCGAACTCCGATCTAGTCAATGAATTGTACATTAGATAAGGGATCATATATTCCTCCCTTCTAGATATCATGTGGACTGTAACATGGATTATAATCATTCTCTCTGTCCATTTGTTGTTTCCGGATTTCCGATTTATGAAGACTGACTAATTGAACAAATCAAATCAGTCCAGGCTTGGACAAGCTCTTCGGGGTGTCATCACTAAATCATCGAGGGGGCCACAGATATCGCTTTTATCCCTTTAAGGGTAAAAGTAATGGATAAACTTCGACTCATATGCTAGTTCTACTACTTGTTGAATCATACACAAAGGCACATTTTATAACATCGAGTTACCAATGCGTTTTTGTACAATCAATTTATAACCAAGTCATAGTCAACAACTCATATCTCTAGGTTTGAAGAATATAAGATATTATCGTCTCATGATCACTCGTGATAAAATCCATAAAGTGAGTCAAATGAGTGTGGGTGTAATCCAATACTCAGAACTTATGAGCACTCATGAGTGTTGTAGCAACTCTTGCTATGTCCAACATCTTAGACATCTACAAGCCAACTTCATGATAGTCTTGATTCATACCTACTTCCAACATATGACCAACTGTGGATGGTTTGAATAACTTAGTCATTCAGGAAGAACGACCTAGTTATTCTGGAAGTCAAAACATGCAAAGTGAAACACAAGAATAATCGAATCTAATATGGTCTCAGAACTTATTAATATAAATAGAACACCTTTTATTTATCACCATATTGATTGCACATTATTCATTGCATATTGTTTCAAATTATCAACTTTACACTTGAATTAAAACAATAGTTGTCCCATGCTCCAAGCATGTACACTATGTTTTTCTAAACACTAGTCATGCTATACACCAACTATGCACACTATGTTTTTCCAAACATTAGTTATGCCATACACCTAGTATGAACATTAAGTTTGCCTATGATCTTTACTTTGTGAAATAGATCGATTGAATATAATTCCAATGATACTCATTTCACAATCCCAAATCCTTACTGCAAATGCAAGAATTCCAAATTCCTGCCATTTACCGAAATCTGTTAGATTTTAAACTTATATGCACTGATCCTCCTGTAATGATTATGCACAAAGTCACAAAAACTTGTCAATAGACATTACAGAGTATTCCAATGGAGATCAACTCCATGGTACCGAAGTCTCATATTCAAAGTACATTGCTTTGAACATCCTTCTTGCATTAAGTTTTCTAATCTTACACATATTGAATAGTTTCGACCCATGGAGACATTTCCATATTCCCATTTTGACTATCACTTCTGAACAAGAGTTGCCTTTTTTCAGAATATATGTTAATATGGTCCTTCCAAAATTAACATTATACTTCCAACTATCCCTGAGCAACCAATCTTTGGTAAACCTTAGATTATCCTCGACAATTGCTTAATCATTTTAGTCATATCCAATTCTAGACTTTTGCCCTCTTAATTCCCTGAGCATTTGCAAAATTTAGAAAAGATGAATATTATAGCACATGCAATCGATCCTATATCCAAAGCATATGGGACACGATTCATGATGTCTCACATAAAGACATGATACTAGACTAGTCTTTTTACTACAATATATCTATTTCTATTTGCCAAGTTCTCATAATTCAGATTATGAAAAGGGATGCCGTAATCATAATCGAATTTTAGTACGCAAATAATGGACCCATATATAGAATTTCCTTATGTTGAGCCATTCCAACATAAAATTCATATATATATATATATATATATATATATATATATATATATATATATATATATATATATATATATATATATATATATATATCCTTGACTAAAAATGATTAAAACCTCAATCTAAGCTTTTAGAATTGAAATAAAGTACATTTTCCTCTCTCTTAATTATAGCAAAACAACTTTTCCCAATTGAGACTTTTTGTTTTCTATAATTAACATTGCTAACTTGCAACACTTATCATAATTATCATGCTCCCACTAACATGAGAATTATTAGCATAACACTTATGCTCCCACTAGCTTTGACATATACTCAGAAATCAGTTGAACTTCTAGAAATCAATACTTTATTGACTTTCTTACAAAAGTTCAGACTTCTGATACGAGCTGCTTTGATAAAACTTTATCAAAATCATACTCCTTTCCTTAGATAGCTCACACGTGTGTCTAAAAACTTTTAGAACTATGAAAAGGGATGCCATAATCATAGTCTCAATTGTTTAGACCTTTGCCATTTCTCATAAGTCTATGTTAGTGTGCCGGTTAACCACACGCGCTCCATTAACGACTTTGAGAATGCAAATATCACACTTGTTATCTACTTCAAATCTACTTAGTGAAAGTGTTTCCTCACCATCATTTTCATGAATCGGAGAGAAACCTTATGAAACTTAGATTTTATGGTGTACGTGTTCCCATCCATGTGAATTTGTCAAAACCATAATCAGAAGACAAGGTTAGTGACAAATCCGAACTCATATGGATTGAACTTGTGCGGTCTTAACTTCTTGCCACCTAGCACCACAAGGACCTACCATTGCTTCCAAGTTGTTATGCAACTAACTGAGAACTCTCAGAACTCATATGCAAAGCCAACTTTAACTGGAATGGGCACAGAAATAGGAATATGTTACAAAAACACATATTATGAACAACTTTTAGATTAATTTGGATTGAAAACATATTATCACATAACTTTTCTATTAATATAAAACAACTCATAAGAACAAGATAATTCAAATCAAACAATTTTCATGAAATTAGCCTAACCATTAAACTAATACAAAACATGAATCTGTTGACAATTATCTTTGAAATTGGATTAGCATGAACATTACCACATCAAAAATGGGTTTACAAGTTCAAAAACAACTTAGGGTAATGATCCTCATCCAATACCAAGTAAAAACCCCAAAATTTTGCATACAAGGGCATCACCACGTCGTGGTAAAGACTGCCACGTTGTGGTGAGCAGTCAGATGCAAAAATTGGCAGAATTTCATCTTTGGAAAAACATGTAGTATCAAGTATAATTGGAAACAAAACCAAGCTCTGATACTACGGATGGCAAAAAGCCCCATACCCAATGGGGAACCCGAAACCCGCACCCGTTTTGACTGGGGAATCCCCAGGTTGACCGGGGATGGGGATGGGGATGGGAATACTCGAATAATAAAAGTGGGGATGGGGATGGGGATGAGGATACCCTTAATCCCCGACCCTGGACCCGCCCCCGACATATATTAATATATAAAAATATTACAGAACATATATTTATAGTATAGTTTATAATACATAAAATTTGATCTAAGTAACTTAACTCATTAGTAATTACTTGGTTGAAATTATACCTTTTTCTTTTTCTTTTATCTAATTTAAACTCGTGTATATATATATATATATATATATATATATATATATATATATATATATATATATATATATATATTTTTCTCTTTGGTTGATCTATTTTACCTTAAATATCAATCCGATAATTTTTTTTCTACTTGATTTTTCATGTATGTATTTAAATTTGGTAGAAAATTTATTTATATTTTTTTATCCAATTTATGGGTACTTATATATTTTATAAAATCTTTAAATTTATGCTGGTAAAATTGAAATATAGAGTTTTTTCTTATGTAAAACTTTCCATGTTACAAGAGAAAAAGAAATCCCCGTTTCCCCGTTGGGGGTGGGGATGGAGGTTTATTTATTTTCCCTGATGGGGATGGAGATGGGGATGGGGATTGGAATGGGGATTCGGGAATAGGGATGGGGATTGGGGTCCCTTGTGTTCCCCGCCTCCGTTGCCATCTCTATCTGATACCACTGATGGGTTTTGAGCATTCTAACACTCATACGGTGTACAAGCAACTCTATAAACCTTGGATCTATGTTTTCTCTATTATACATGCAAATATTCAATATTCCAAGGTTTTATCCTAACTAGCATATTATGAAGCAACTATACTACAAAAGTCTAGTTAGAAGACATACCTTTTGATGTGGCTTGAAGTCTTGAACTTTAAGAGCTTAGCCCTAATAGTGTGGAAGCCTCAAGTGGAATCACAAATCACCAAAAACACATTGGAAAACTTGAGAGAATAGTAAGCACACTATAAATTGGCCCACTCTCATTTACTCACACTCTAGTGCCATTTCATGTGCCAAGGACCTCTTTATACAGTGTGGTGGATTAGGGTTACATTCATGCAAACCCTAATACCCATGACCTTTCATTTCCATAGGATCCATGGGTTTAAACTCCATGGACTATCCATGCAAGCTTAGCCCAACCTAAATGAACTTGGCCCATGCTTTATATAAGAGTCCATATTTAATTAGTTCCTTTTGATCACCAAATTAATTCTTGATCAATACTAATGAAATAATATGATTCCATATTAATATATTAGAACTTATAATATATTAATATAAATCATAAACATACTATTCTCAAAAGACTATCCATATAAATTGTTCAGGTGAAGTGCAACCTAAATGGACCATGCCAAATCGGGTCAAATACATACCAATTATAGTTATGGACTTAGACACTAATCCAACATTATACTGATTCACAAGGGTTCGTTTCTCAAGGCAATTGGAATTTGGGAAAACCCCAAATGTTTTCAAGTGTAGGAATTGATGTCTGAAGAGTTTTAGTCGTTGTTATCCCAAATCGGTTACAATGGAGAATTCATGGAAAATGAGTTCAAGAAATCAACCGCCTTGGCTTATGGAATATTTTAATGCACCTCATCCTTAGAGGTCTGTTTAGAAAACATGGTGGTGCAGATACCATGAGTAAAGATTGGTTGTACTTGGTATATAACATCTTCACCAATAAAGCAAATGTCGTTGATCTACCAGAAGTGGTGTGGCAAGACTTCAGAAAATTTGTTGTCAAGGGGAAACCTAACGAAATTCCAAGTCCGAGATTTTGGCCTCTAACTCTGCAACAACTCTACTCTGAGAGACATGAAGCCATTCCACTCAACTCGAACATCCAAGAGTTATATTGTTCTTTTAAAACCATTAAGACTTATAGGTTACCAAGTCAATATGCTTTTGGAACTGTTAGTCGATTACCTGAACGTATGTTTGCCACTGTTACATCCGACTCACCACATCTCAAACATCATCTTGAGATCTCGGTTGTGTTTATCCTAACACAACCTGCCCTGATCTTGGATGATACAACCTCGAATGAGAACAAATCCACCACCTCTAGAGGATGCATCAAGTAAATTGCCAAACGAAAGGTATCCCTTTCAAGAGCCCGGGCCAAAAAGAGAACCAAAGTTGGTGAATCCTCTCAAAAGGATTCTCAAATTAGCATTCAACCTGACTCTAGGTCATAATTTACGCCACCCGACCACTCTTCTAATGTACCCTTCAGAGTTTCAAAATTACATGCACAAACACATACACGAGGAGTCTATTTATAATCTAACCCAATCTTCTTAACAAGATGGGGTTGGTATTGAACATAATCCCTTGGAGCCCTGTAGGACACATTCATGAGTCATATTGGATAACCTCTCATTTCTATACATGCACAATCAGGGGTCCCTGCCTCTAATTCCAAGCTTTCTAAAGCTAGAGTAGTCCCTCCTACTCTGCAAGCCACAACTGGTCTGATACATGATTCTAGTAAAGGATGATCGGGTATTTTTGAAAAAGATTGGGAGTCATAGTAGCCAACATGATGCATGCCACTATGGTAGCATCTTGCAGTGTCTCCTATACTCAACTATTTCCTGAGGAGTTGATTTAGTTTTATCAATCTCGTTCAGCTCCTTTTCGCGATCATATTCCTTGTCCTGGAAGCGCAAAGCTATTCTGATGTTACAGATCCAATCATTAAAACTGGAGCCATTAAAAGTGACCTTTGAGTTGATACTGAAGAGCGAGAAGTGGTTGGAGTTGTTGTTGGAGGAACCAGAAGTGTTGTTGGAAGTTGACATCTGAAAAAAAGAAAAAGGACGAATTTTGATTAGATAAGAAAATCCTTAATATAACACCCAAATGAAATATTAAGGCTAGGATCCAACTAAATAATTCACAATTCAAAAGAGGGATGTTGTAATCTAATTGCAAATTATTTAAAGGTAGGTAAATGATGATTTACCAATTTCACCACAAAAAACAAAATTTAAATGAATTAGGTTTTAAATAAAATTCCTAGATATTTTGAGATTCATTGAAATATTAAATGGCATGTTTAATCTCGATTATGTCCTTTCCATTTGTGACTGGGATACCGAGGATCACAAACAAGGTGTGAATAGCCATGCAAATTAGCTTGGTACTCTCGATGTCATTTATCACCTAATTAATATGTCGATTAACCACACACGCTCCATTAATAAATGATAATTTACAAGACACCCATTGCCACCCTTTATTAGTCCATATTAGTGTGTTGGTTAACCACACACGCTCCACTAACGACTTTTATAAAGTTAAATGTGCAATTTCATGGATTAGGATCAAATTCAAATTTTCCTAATGTAACTAAGATTGGGAATTTAAAAAAACATTTAGTTACTTCATTTATTCCATTATACTTATTAATGAGAATTAACTGCCCTATCAAACCCGTTTGTCTAACGACCCTCCACCAATCAAGGAAGTGATGGGTGAGAGTGGATACCCATGTCACACCCCCGAACCAGACGGCGGAAACGTCCGGGGGCTGTTGTGACTCAATTGAATACCATCACAGTGAATATACATGAAACATAACATCATTCATCACCATGCATTGAAATAGTACAACCGGTAGCGTTTACATTTAGTACATTGTTTCATAACATTGCATTCCCAAAAGTAAATCGTTCGATACTAGTTAAACAAACAACAAAACATTACTGAGTACATTTTTCCCCTTCACTTTATCTGTTACCTGAGAATACAAGTATTTTGAAAAACGTCAACATATGAAATGTTGGTGAGTTCATAAGTAATGTTTGAAATATAATGTTTTGTACTGTGTTGAAAACCACCAAAAAAATCCGATATTTTCTGAAAAGAGTATCGTGTAAAAAGTGTGAAGATTCGTAAGTATGCTTCTTTGTTTCTATAAATGTAAAGAAAATGGTTAAACTGGGTATGCATCTTGTAGGTGTATGAATTGAAAACCCTAGGAAAACCCGATGTTTTCCTAATACTTTGAAATACATGTTTTATATTTTGTTATACCGTTGAGACGTGTGTATTCGATAATTCCAGGTGACATTGGATTAATTATGGATTGTGAATTGTTATAAACACGCATTAATGAAAACGACTAATTTACAACTATACAAACGATCCCTTAGGCGTCGTCCGTACTATTCACTTAATCCAACCACCCTGACTTCCCATAGCCCCACAACCGAGGAGAAAAGAGGGTGCGAAGCCCCCGCTATTTCCATAGTCGTTCAAGGCTATCGTGAATGCGAAAGGCCCTTGGCCCGACTCGCATTGGTGAATTCTCGACTTTGCTAGCAGTACCGAAGGACCCTTGGGGCCCAACAGCACAAAAGCCAGTGAAAGTCCTTTTACATGGAATTGGGTCATATAAGACCCAACAACATGTAAGCGAGTTTCCTTCGGGCCTAAAGATCATGTCATTGGGCTAGCTAGGCCCAACAAGCACGATTTGAAACTTTCGGGCCCAAAGATGGTGTATCGACGTCTGGTGAATTCCCGCGTGTGTATTGACTTCCCGTAATTTCAATGTGTGTATTGTAGTATCGTCGTGTATAGATTTTTGATTCATTATTGATTCGAGACCGAATCAATTCGTTTAGTAACGATTTATGGTGTTGAAGGTGTATTATGTTTCGTCGGTAGTCGTGGTACTAGTATTTCAACATAATGGATTTATTGTTTAACACATTAGAATATTACTTTTTACAGCCCCTTTCTTATGGATAATTTACACTTTTGACCCTTTGTATAAAAGAATTTCCATTTTAGTCCTTAAACCATTTTTCTTGATACTTTAGTATCAAAACTTGTTGAAAAGATATTTTTCAGTTCAAATTTATTTGAAAAACAGTTTTAGTCCCTCAAAATGAAGTTTTATCGGCTGAAACCTCTATTTTCGCAATTTTTACACTTTTGGCCCAAAATAGAAAAATTTTGCATCTTTGGTCCCTTTTAAATATGAAAGGTATTTTTAACCCTTGAAATGGACTTGGGGCACTAGTAGTCCCCTGTTTTACAGAAAAGTACAGTTTCAGCCCTTCAAATTTGAAAATCTCGCATATTGGGCTTTAATGGGCTGAAAAATTCATTTTTGGCCCATTATGCTTAAAATTTTACATTTTAATCCTTCAAGAGAGTATATTTCCAGAAAATACTTTATTAAAATTGTTTTGTCTCATTTCAACCATCAGAATTCATGTTTTGTCATTTTGGGCCCCTTGAATTTATATTTTCAACATTTTGAGCCCAAAAATGGATTTTTAGGCCAAAAATGTTCATATTAACCCACTTAGTCATTTTCCTAGAAATAATTTGTGTGTAATAATATGTT
Organism: Lactuca serriola; assembly: GCF_051521515.1. Lineage (NCBI taxonomy): Eukaryota > Viridiplantae > Streptophyta > Magnoliopsida > Asterales > Asteraceae > Lactuca > Lactuca serriola. The sequence continues at coordinate 179,305,730 of NC_136409.1, read as the reverse complement.
TTATATTTGTTTCATGCAACCTAATGTAAATCTCGGTTTTAAGGAGTTTTTGACTAGATCCAACACCACAATCTCATAAAAACATGAATGTAAACATAGAAATCACACAAAGCATACATATACTCATAGATCTACACATTTGCTTGTATCCCCCCCCCCCCCACAAAACTTATAAAAAAACTGAAAATAGGGGGTATTAAGCTCACCTTGAGTTGTAGTTTCGGTTTTGAAGAGAGAAAAGAAGAAAATTTCGATCCTAGCAAGTCTCCTTGGTAGATCTCGAGTTTAGTGACTTCTAAGGTGCATGATCACAAGTTGGAATAAATTTAGAAGAGATTTTTGATGAAATGAAGTAGCTAGATCATAGATTAGTCATCAACTTACCTTGGATGATGAGTTTGTGGGAAAAACCTCCTTGAAAAGCTCTTGATTCTCGAAATTTTTGAAGAAGGAGGGAGGAGATGTTCTTCAAGACTTAGAGAGAATGGAATGAATTTTTGTGAGTGTGTGTGTGTTGTGTTCGGCCGAGAGCAAGAAGAGAGAGGAGAGAAGTGAGGCTCTTGAATTGATTTGCATGAAAACATGAGATGGTGCATGGGAATCCTATGGACAATTATGAGGTGGCATAGGAAAGTCAACTCTTCTTCTTGGGCTTGCCTTGGGCCGAGAATGGAGAGGAAAAAAAGATTTTTAGGCTTTATTGCCCCTAAGCCCATGCTAGAGTTAGGTTGAATGATTTTTGGCCTTATAAAATATAAGTGTGATTTTTATATTTTGTTAGGCTAGTTTAGGTTAATTATGGCTCATAATGGTTCATAGTATTTAATTTATTCCATTCTAGGCCCAATATGGCCCAAAATATTGAATTCAATGGAAATGGGTCCAATTAGAGCCCATTTAAGAGTTCTAAACCCAAGATGGTCAAATTGGAAGCTTATTGGTCCATTGGGCCCAATAAGGAAGTCCTAGTCCAAAATGGACCTAAGCAAGAACTTTTAGGGTTTCCAATTGCTTAATGACCATTTGTAATGCTTGTATGGTGTATTTGATTGCAAATTTTGATGTCATAAAGTAAGCATCATACATGCTCTTAAGTTTTTGATTCCAAAATTTTACTTATGTGTTGTAGTTACAAGGCACAAAATTTCTAGTTGTGACATCATCCGCCCGTTAGAGGGAATTTCGTCCCGGAATTCTGTTTGAAAGCTAGATTTGAGAATGCTAGAATAGGTGAGGATACTTTTGCTTCATTTGGTCTTCGTGTTCCCACGTGAATTCTGGCCCACGCTTTGCGTTCCACCGTACTCTCACGATCGGGATGCGACTTTGCTTAGTACGCTTCACCTCCCTGTCCATGATTTCAACCGGTTCTTCGACGAACAGGAGATTCTCGTTGATTTCAATCTCGTCAAGGGGAATGACGAGTGTTTCATCCGATAGACACTTCTTTAGATTAGAGACATGGAACACGGGGTGTACACTGTTTAGCTCTGCGGGTAGTTGCAGTTTATACGCCACTGGACCTATTCGGGTGTGACAACCCGAAATTTCCACTTTGTACGAACATTAACTATTCAATGGAAGCTAGTCCAGTTTCAATGAACTTCAGACTTTTCCGAATAAGTTTATGTACGCTAGGGTTTACATTTAAGGAGGTATCAGGAGAGTGGATGCTCTTGGGTTTGTGAAACTTGAGCATTTCAACACTTCATAATGTTAGAGTCCAATTCCAAAATAAAAATATTTTCTGCCAAAATATTTCAGGACTATAAATAGATTTTTGAACTAAATTCATTCATTATTCACATTTCCAACTAGAGAAAAGCCATATTCTCTCTCACGGATCTTCGGGTTTTCATCCCAAATCGTGAGTACACTTCTCTAGTTGTTTTATAATGTTTGTTTTATGCTTATTAACATAGATTACATGTCTAATATATGAGATCCGGGAGTTTACCGCCCAAGAACGTTCTTGGGGAGTAAACTCCAAAATGAAGCTTTAAGGCTATCTAGTCCCAATTCCTTGTTAGGCAACTAGTTTAGGATAATATGTAGGATCATTTGAGACTAGAAATCAATCAAGAACATATAGTTTTAGGATTTTACGGCCCAAGAAATTCTTGGACCATAAACACCACTTTCAAGGGCAAAATGAGCCCTAATCACCCCCTAAGGCTTTAGATTATTACCCTCAAATACTTGTAGCTAAAATGGGGACTAAAACACATCAAAATCATCCCTAAAAGGGAGTTTACGGCCAAGAAATGCTCTTGGGCCGTAAACTCCAAGTAAAGGCACCAAAGTGTGCCTAAAGTCCCCCTTAGCCTAAATTAAAAGCCTAGAAATTGTCCTACTTGTGCAAGAGACTTAAAAGAATTAAAACATCCACCCCATGAGAGTTTACGGCCGTAAACTCTAAGGGGTATGGTCTTTAGGCCGTAAACTCCTCAAAGGAGTGTTATCTATGCCCTAAACTACCCAAAGGATTAAACCACCAAGCTAGGCTTATTCTAGAATTCATTTAGCACCTTAAAACACCCAAAACCACCAAGAGTGGAGTTCACGGCCGTAAACTCAAGGGTTTACGACCATAAACTCCTTGGGTGGGGTTTGTTGGGTAGTAAACTCTTATTCAAGGTTCTTGGAAGCTTCCAACCCCTTTAGCCTTGTCCCATAACACTTAGATACAACCATTAGGACCTATAACACTTATACAAAGTGTTTACATGTTCCTAAGTGTCCCAACTTATTTCATTAAGTTATTATTTGGCTAATTAGTTATATATATGCTTATTATATGATAACTAGGCTCGTGCGTGTGAACAAGTCTCCGTTTTCCACCTAGCACGGTATCCGACACTACAATCCAAACCACTCACCACAAGTGAGTTCATACCCCTTTAATTAACCTTTGAAATGCTTTTAAATGTTTTAAATACTTTATGTGGGGATACAAGTTCAATGCTTATAGTTATTTAAATCAATCACATGTGATCGCATTAATCACATGTGATTAATAACTAGAAAACCAATGATTTAATCACTGTTCAAACTGTTTATCAAACTGCTTTACTTCGAAATGTTTTACAAACTCTTTTACTTATCAAATACTATTATTTAAACCTTGTTATACTTCTTATAAATTGCATGCCCATATATGTATAGATATATAAGAAATGTTTAAAGGGCTTAGGAAGGCCATCCGCCCTATTTCCTTTTTCTCGATTTGGATGTGGTCTGGTGGGATTTCGGGTGACCATCCGAAGGTCGTTTCAATATTAATTATATATCAAATATACATATATAGACATAAAAGTACTTCCATATTCATGCGTATTATTCACATCACTAGTAAGTTACCATCGGGGTAACACAGGATCATACCACTACAACTTCTAGATCAATGAGTCAGTTCATTCATGAGTCTATACATTACATTACTACGAGAACATATACAACTATACTAGAAAGATAACATATACAACTATACTAGGAAGAGAACACATACAACTATACTAGAAAGAGAACATATACAACTATACTAGGAAGAGAACACATACAACTATACTAGAAAGAGAACATATACAACTATACTAGGAGGAGAACATATACAACTATACTAGAACGAGAAACATTACACTACATATACAAGAATACGTTAACAATTGTGATCCACTGGATCGGAGCATGCCTTAAATGTCATGGCCCGAGTTGTAGCCAGAATTCTCTTGGAGGGAGAGCGTGAGTTTGTGTATAGATCTATACTGGATTGACTATCCTACACCTTGCTGCTAGCTACAGCCGGACCTGCAGGTCTGCGGGTGCCAAACGTCATTCCGTTATTACGACCATTCGTATGTCGTTGTTACCAGTCGATAGTATGGTGCAATTATCACACTATACCTTAATATAAATCCAGTTTAAGGTAGTTAGTACAGCAGTAGTTCCTATAATACAAAACTACAGTACTACAATGATTTACCCATTACATATTTTTAGTGATAACCTCACTTAAACATTAACGTACAAACTATATTTGTTAAATACAAAACAGTTAAGCCTTGGTAGAAGGCTACTTTAATAAAAAATATAGGTTTTTCTGAGAGATTCAAACTTTTACAAACACTTACATACATTTTACAAACTTATACTTGAGACACGTTCAAACGTTTTGATAACAAACACCAACACTAAAATACTTATGAACTCACCAGCTTAATGTTGATAAACTCTTTCAAAATAACTTGTATTCTCAGGTCATCAGTAGACAGGTACCGATGCCAGCTTTTGAGAAGATGGAGCGCATTCAAGACTCATCATATTATTTTGATTTACATTATATTTTTGGTGTCTAAAACTGTACGGAACACGCTTGTATTAAAATTATATATATTTAATGCAATGGATGATGTTGTTTGCTTATTTACATTTACTATGTTGTGATACTGTACATGACGTCCTCCGCCCCAGAACGTTTCCACCGTTCTTGGTTTTGGGGTGTGACATCGGGCGATGATCTCGAAAGGTCCAATGTATCGTGGGTTTAGTTTTCCCCATTTCCCGAAACGAACGACTCCTTTCCAAGGTGAGACTTTTAACAGTACTCAATCCCCGACCTGAAATTCCAAGGGCTTTCGCCGTTTATCGGCATAGCTCTTTTGTCGGTCGCGCGATGCTTGTAATCGAGCTCTAATTTGAACGATCTTTTCCGTGGTTTCACGAATGATCTCCGGTCCCGTCAGCACCTTGTCCGATGTGAGTGCTTTTGCTAGCTGGGTGTCTCCCACCTCAGCCCAACATAACGGTGATCTACACTTACGCCCGTATAGTGCTTCAAAAGGAGCGACCGTGATGCTCGAATGATAACTGTTGTTATACGAGAATTCGACTAAAGGTAAGTGGGTATCCCAAGACTTCCCAAATTCTATCACACATGCGCGAAGCATGTCTTCGAGCGTTTGAATGGTTCGTTCGCTTTGACCATCCGTTTGTGGATGATAAGCGGTGCTCATGTCGAGATGAGTTCCCAGTGCTTTCTGGAGTGATTGCCAAAAACGTGAAGTGAACCTACTGTCTCTGTCCGAGATAATAGACACTGGTACTCCATGGATTCTCACGATTTCTCGAATGTATAAGTGTGTCAAACTCTCCATCTTGTAGGATTCTTTTATTGGCAGGAAATGGGCAGATTTCGTCAGTCGGTCGACTATTACCCATATGGTGTCTAGTCCATCCGACGTCTTGGGTAGCTTGGTCACGAAATCCATAGAAATTCCTTCCCATTTCCACTCAGGGATTACCGGTTGCTGTAATAACCCTGAGGGCTTCTGGTACTCCACTTTTACCTTGGCACAAGTAAGGCACTTACTAACATAGGTGGCAATTTCCGCCTTCATGTTAGGCCACCAATAGTGTTGTTTAATATCCAAATACATCTTGTCTGAGCCGGGATGGATGGAGTATCGCGTCTTGTGGGATTCCTTGATGACTACCTCCCTAAATCCTCCGAGTTTAGGGACCCAAATACGGTTCATGAAATAGTATACTCCGTCCTCTTTTGCCTCTAGATTCTTCTCCATTCCGCGCAATGCTTCACTTGCTCTGTTTTCCGTCTTCATGGCCTCTGACTGGGCTACTCCAATCTGAGTGGTTAAGTGAGATTGAATGGTTATTGAGAGTTTTTTCGCACGACGATTAGAGTACTCCTTCTGGCTCAATGCGTCAGCTACCACGTTGGCCTTACCCGGGTGGTACTTGATTTCACACTCGTAATCGTTTAATAATTCGACCCATCTTCATTGCCTCATATTCAGCTCTTTTTGACTCAAGATATGCTGGAGACTTTTGTGGTCCGTAAAGATGGTGCACTTCGTACCATAAAGGTAATGCCTCCAAATCTTCAGAGCAAAGACCACAGCTCCCAATTCCAGATCATGGGTTGTATAATTCACTTCGTGCGCCTTTAGTTGGCGGGATGCGTAAGCTATCACCCTTCCATGCTGCATGAGAACGCAACCTAAACCCTGATTTGACGCGTCACAGTAGACCACGAAATCTTCCGTTCCCTCCGGTAGAGATAGTACCGGGGCACTACAGAGGACTTGCTTCAGGGTTCGAAATGCAACCTCTTTCGTGTCCGTCCATTTGAATGGTACGCCCTTTTGCGTAAGTGAGGTAAGTGGCTTGGCGATTTTACAGAAGTTTTGAATAAACCTCCTATAGTAGCCTGCTAGACCTAAGAATTGACGAATTTCCGTGGGTGTTGTCGGGACTGCCCATCCTTCAACAACTTTGACCTTAGAGGGATCCACATGAATTCCATCTTGGCTAACAACATGACCTAGGAAGTTCACACTACGGAGCCAGAACTCACACTTGGAGAGTTTTGCGTATAGTTTTTCTTATCGCAGAGTTTCTAGAATTTGTCGGAGATGTTGACCATGCTCTTCCTCGCTTCGGGAATAGACGAGGATGTCATCAATGAAGACAATGACAAAGTTGTCGAGCAATGGTCGACATATTCGGTTCATCAGATCCATAAATACGGCAGGAGCATTCGTTAGACCGAAGGGCATTACGATGAATTCATAATGTCCATAACGAGTTTGGAAAGCGGTTTTAGGAATATCCTCTTCCCGAACTTTGAGTTGATGGTATCCGGACCGTAGATCTATCTTAGAAAAGTAACTAGCTCCTTGGAGCTGGTCAAATAGATCGTCGATTCGTGGGAGTGGATAGCGATTTTTGACAGTGATTTTATTTAACTCTCTGTAATCGATGCACATCCTAAAAGATCCTTCCTTCTTTTTGACAAAAAGGACTGGAGCTCCCCATGGCGAGTAACTAGGTCGGATGAATCCCTTGTCCAGGAGTTCGCTGAGTTGACTGGACAATTCCTGCATTTCAGCAGGAGCTAGCCGGTAGGGGGATTTAGCGAGAGGAGTTGCTCCGGGGACGAGGTCAATTCGGAATTCAACTTGCCTTTCTGGGGGTACTCCAGGAAGATCTTTAGGAAATACGTATGGAAATTCACGCGCTACAGGAATATCTTGAATGTTAGTCTCTTCCTTGGTTTTATCCACTACGTGAGCCAGGAATGTCAAATCCTTCTTTCGTAGATGCTTTTGTGCCTGGATGCACGAGATGAGGCGAAGGTTTGTGTTGGGTTTGTCTCCAAAAATAACTAGGGTTTCGTGATTAGGAAGGCGAAGACGAACGGCCTTCTCGTGACACATAATCTCAGCATGGTAGAGGCTTAACCAGTCCATGCCAATAATCACATCGAAACTCCTAATGGACACAGACATTAAGTCTATTCGAAAGACGTGTTGGTTCAGGGTTAGGGTACATCCGATGTGGATTTCCCCCGTGGATTTGGTTTTCCCATTGTCCATTTCCACCGTAAAGGTTTCATTGAGCTTCTGGGGTTGTTGTTTTTATAAATGCTTAAACTTATTGCTTACGAAACTTTGCTCCGCTCCGGTGTCAAATAGGATGCATGCATAAGTGTGGTTTAGGGGAAACGTACCGGTAACGACTGCGGGATCCTGAATTGCTTCCCCCTGACCCATGGCCAGTACCCTTCTCGTTCCTCCATTTCCGGGATTGTTGTTGTTGGGGCAATCTCGGCGGAAATGCCCAGTCCTCCCACACCCATAGCAGGTGTGGCTAGGCCCTGCATTGTTGCCGCCGGTGTTGATGTTGTTGTTGTTGCTGTTTCCCGGTTGTTGGTTCTGGGGAGGGTAAGTCTTGCAGTACCTCACCGTGTGTCCCCTCCGATTGCAACTGGTGCACTGTAACTCCTTGCATTCTCCATTGTGATGGAAACCGCACTTGTTGCACTTGGGAAGATTACCGGAATAAGGTCTGGGAGCATTTGAAGTAGCTGAGGCTGGAGCATGTGGTGTGGCTGGAACTGGTGTGGTGGCAGCATTAACTGCCACTGTCTGCTGCTTCTTGGAAGTCTCGGAGCCTTGGCGCCCCTTCCTTTTGTTGTTCTTCCCTTTCTTTCCCTCATTTTCCTTCTTGGCCTCAGTCTCCGCTGGCTTCTCACCCTTCTTGTTGTTGTGGTCATACAACTTCTTCGCCAATCTTTTAGCACTGTCGAAGGTTTCGGGGTTTGCAGCTATCATATTTTCCTGGATCGGTGAGGTTAGTCCCCAGATGAATCGCTCAATCTTCTTTCCTTCCGAGGTGATCATACCCGGGCATAGCAGAGATAGTTCACTAAATCTCGATATGTATACATCGATATCCGCGTTCCGCACAGTGAGGTTCCACTACTCTTGCTCCATTTTCTGAATCTCACCTCGTGGGCAGTATTCAGCCATCAGCATTTCTTTCATTTCCGACCACGGCATGGAGTTGGCTACACGGAGTGTCATGGCTTCTACGTGTCCGTTCCACCAAGTGAGCGCTTGGTCAACAAAAGTGCAGGCTGCGAACTTCACCTTCATCTCCTCAGGACAATCGCATATCTCAAATACCAATTCCACCTTCTCGATCCATCGCTTTAGAGTGATCACCCCTCCAGTGCCGTTAAAGGTTCGTGGTTTGGCGTTTGTGAAGTCCTTGTAGGTACATGTTTTGGTGGGTCCTTGGTTCATTCCGTTGTTCGAACTCCCGACCCCTTGCCTGTTGCCTCCTCTGTTGTTCCTTGGTGAATTTATCCCATAGCTGCGGTGACCGCAGCAGATACGGCCGCCTGGAATGCAGTGGTGTCAGCTTCGGGTGGGGTTGGTCCAGGGTTCCCGCGAGTAGGTCGGCGAGGCATCTTTTTGTCATGAAACGGAAAGATGTTGAGTGTTTGGGGTTTCTGTGAGGTTGTGATCCTACTGACTAGGTGCATGGTACGAACTTAAACACTTCTACCATTTAGCATACAATCATAGATTCTCAACACATAGAAATTTGTAATGTCATAATAAAACACACAAAAGTTCACTAATATTATCCGCATTTAATACATGAAAATTTTGCTCGTAGGAGCATACATGAGTGACACTAGTTCGACAGCATAACGGCTCTATGAGTAGTGTAGTCACTTAAACATAAAGTCGGGATACATAGCATAGTTCCTAATGACCTAGTAAGATAAGTCTATCCCTAACCGCGATGAGCTGTGTCCGAGGGTGGTGCTGAGGATGTGGATGCTCCCTGAAGACGAGCCACCTGTCGTTCTACGTCCTGGAGTCGAGACTCCCACCTCACCTGCCTCATATGGAACTCTCGAAGGACGTCTCGTGTCTCCTGCTCTGCGCGCTCGACCCTAGTCCATAGTTGGCGTACCTGGTCGGCGGTGCTCTGAGCAAGGTCACCAGTGTTCCGTAACCGTCTCACCATGACCGGGAGGGCTCGATCGGCCGGTCCTCCGTCCCTAAGGTCAAAGAACTCGCGTGACATGCCGAACGGGGATCGCTATCCCTACTGTTTGCTCCATCTCCAAAGATCAATACCCTAGGGAGGTGTAGGACCAGTAGGGCCCACACGGTAAGCAGGTACCCTGATCGGGTAAGGGGGTTGATGACTTCGGACTCCGCGTCCGAATCACCCCCTTCAGTGTCCTCGGGTTCCTCTCCGAAGCTTCCTTCATCTTCTTCTGGTTCAGCAGGCTCGCCCTCGACTCCTGCCTCCGGTTCCCCGTCAGATTCCTCTTCGGGGTCTTCCTCAGGCTCTTCCTCAGGTTCCTCGTCTAACCATCCATTATTCCCCTGATTAGGGAAATAAGGATCTCCGAGGTGATGATAACCAGCCATGTTGTCTGCGAGAGTCTGTATGTATGCTAACATTATTCCTAGGATGCTACAACTATTGTATAGACTATGAAGGCGTTCTCCTCTTTTGGTGATATAGTGGTTTGTTTTTAGGTTCCCTAGCTCGCGATCTCATCAGAACATGTGTTAGTTATACCTTGGAGGGAATGTAGTTGATCAGGCTACATTCACTTCTTGATATCACTAAAATAGTCTTGAATTAACCGGGATACTAGTGTTATCTTGTTTGGTTCGGCGTTATGTTCTTACTCCTAATACAAGCAAGGGTGTTTTATTGTTATGTTTTACTTGTTTTGTTCAGAGTTGGGTTAGTCCCTCTTTTGGTTTATAGTTGCATATCAACGTGTGGTTAGACATGCTAGTTCACTATAAATAGAGCTCTGATACCAACCTGTCACACCCCCGAACCAGACGGCAGAAACGTCCGGGGGCTGTTGTGACTCAATTGAATACCATCACAGTGAATATACATGAAACATAACATCATTCATCACCATGCATTGAAATAGTACAACCGGTAGCGTTTACATTTAGTACATTGTTTCATAACATTGCATTCCCAAAAGTAAATCGTTCGATACTAGTTAAACAAACAACAAAACATTACTGAGTATATTTTTCCCCTTCACTTTATCTGTTACCTCAGAATACAAGTATTTTGAAAAACATCAACATATGAAATGTTGGTGAGTTCATAAGTAATGTTTGAAATATAATGTTTTGTACTGTGTTGAAAACCACCAAAAAAATCCGATATTTTCTGAAAAGAGTATCGTGTAAAAAGTGTGAAGATCCGTAAGTATGCTTCTTTGTTTCTATAAATGTAAAGAAAATGGTTAAACTGGGTATGCATCTTGTAGGTGTATGAATTGAAAACCCTAGGAAAACCCGATGTTTTCCTAATACTTTGAAATACATGTTTTATATTTTGTTATACCGTTGAGACGTGTGTATTCGATAATTCCAGGTGACATTGGATTAATTATGGATTGTGAATTGTTATAAACACGCATTAATGAAAACGACTAATTTACAACTATACAAACGATCCCTTAGGCGTCGTCCGTACTATTCACTTAATCCAACCACCCTGACTTCCCATAGCCCCACAACCGAGGAGAAAAGAGGGTGCGAAGCCCCCGCTATTTCCATAGTCGTTCAAGGCTATCGTGAATGCGAAAGGCCCTTGGCCCGACTCGCATTGGTGAATTCTCGACTTTGCTAGCAGTACCGAAGGACCCTTGGGGCCCAACAGCACAAAAGCCAGTGAAAGTCCTTTTACATGGAATTGGGTCATATAAGACCCAACAACATGTAAGCGAGTTTCCTTCGGGCCTAAAGATCATGTCATTGGGCTAGCTAGGCCCAACAAGCACGATTTGAAACTTTCGGGCCCAAAGATGGTGTATCGACGTCTGGTGAATTCCCGCGTGTGTATTGACTTCCCGTAATTTCAATGTGTGTATTGTAGTATCGTCGTGTATAGATTTTTGATTCATTATTGATTCGAGACCGAATCAATTCGTTTAGTAACGATTTATGGTGTTGAAGGTGTATTATGTTTCGTCGGTAGTCGTGGTACTAGTATTTCAACATAATGGATTTATTGTTTAACACATTAGAATATTACTTTTTACAGCCCCTTTCTTATGGATAATTTACACTTTTGACCCTTTGTATAAAAGAATTTCCATTTTAGTCCTTAAACCATTTTTCTTGATACTTTAGTATCAAAACTTGTTGAAAAGATATTTTTCAGTTCAAATTTATTTGAAAAACAGTTTTAGTCCCTCAAAATGAAGTTTTATCGGCTGAAACCTCTATTTTCGCAATTTTTACACTTTTGGCCCAAAATAGAAAAATTTTGCATCTTTGGTCCCTTTTAAATATGAAAGGTATTTTTAACCCTTGAAATGGACTTGGGGCACTAGTAGTCCCCTGTTTTACAGAAAAGTACAGTTTCAGCCCTTCAAATTTGAAAATCTCGCATATTGGGCTTTAATGGGCTGAAAAATTCATTTTTGGCCCATTATGCTTAAAATTTTACATTTTAATCCTTCAAGAGAGTATATTTCCAGAAAATACTTTATTAAAATTGTTTTGTCTCATTTCAACCATCAGAATTCATGTTTTGTCATTTTGGGCCCCTTGAATTTATATTTTCAACATTTTGAGCCCAAAAATGGATTTTTAGGCCAAAAATGTTCATATTAACCCACTTAGTCATTTTCCTAGAAATAATTTGTGTGTAATAATATGTTTTATATTTGTTTCATGCAACCTAATGTAAATCTCGGTTTTAAGGAGTTTTTGACTAGATCCAACACCACAATCTCATAAAAACATGAATGTAAACATAGAAATCACACAAAGCATACATATACTCATAGATCTACACATTTGCTTGTATCCCCCCCCCCCCCCACAAAACTTATAAAAAAACTGAAAATAGGGGGTATTAAGCTCACCTTGAGTTGTAGTTTCGGTTTTGAAGAGAGAAAAGAAGAAAATTTCGATCCTAGCAAGTCTCCTTGGTAGATCTCGAGTTTAGTGACTTCTAAGGTGCATGATCACAAGTTGGAATAAATTTAGAAGAGATTTTTGATGAAATGAAGTAGCTAGATCATAGATTAGTCATCAACTTACCTTGGATGATGAGTTTGTGGGAAAAACCTCCTTGAAAAGCTCTTGATTCTCGAAATTTTTGAAGAAGGAGGGAGGAGATGTTCTTCAAGACTTAGAGAGAATGGAATGAATTTTTGTGAGTGTGTGTGTGTTGTGTTCGGCCGAGAGCAAGAAGAGAGAGGAGAGAAGTGAGGCTCTTGAATTGATTTGCATGAAAACATGAGATGGTGCATGGGAATCCTATGGACAATTATGAGGTGGCATAGGAAAGTCAACTCTTCTTCTTGGGCTTGCCTTGGGCCGAGAATGGAGAGGAAAAAAAGATTTTTAGGCTTTATTGCCCCTAAGCCCATGCTAGAGTTAGGTTGAATGATTTTTGGCCTTATAAAATATAAGTGTGATTTTTATATTTTGTTAGGCTAGTTTAGGTTAATTATGGCTCATAATGGTTCATAGTATTTAATTTATTCCATTCTAGGCCCAATATGGCCCAAAATATTGAATTCAATGGAAATGGGTCCAATTAGAGCCCATTTAAGAGTTCTAAACCCAAGATGGTCAAATTGGAAGCTTATTGGTCCATTGGGCCCAATAAGGAAGTCCTAGTCCAAAATGGACCTAAGCAAGAACTTTTAGGGTTTCCAATTGCTTAATGACCATTTGTAATGCTTGTATGGTGTATTTGATTGCAAATTTTGATGTCATAAAGTAAGCATCATACATGCTCTTAAGTTTTTGATTCCAAAATTTTACTTATGTGTTGTAGTTACAAGGCACAAAATTTCTAGTTGTGACATCATCCGCCCGTTAGAGGGAATTTCGTCCCGGAATTCTGTTTGAAAGCTAGATTTGAGAATGCTAGAATAGGTGAGGATACTTTTGCTTCATTTGGTCTTCGTGTTCCCACGTGAATTCTGGCCCACGCTTTGCGTTCCACCGTACTCTCACGATCGGGATGCGACTTTGCTTAGTACGCTTCACCTCCCTGTCCATGATTTCAACCGGTTCTTCGACGAACAGGAGATTCTCGTTGATTTCAATCTCGTCAAGGGGAATGACGAGTGTTTCATCCGATAGACACTTCTTTAGATTAGAGACATGGAACACGGGGTGTACACTGTTTAGCTCTGCGGGTAGTTGCAGTTTATACGCCACTGGACCTATTCGGGTGTGACAACCCGAAATTTCCACTTTGTACGAACATTAACTATTCAATGGAAGCTAGTCCAGTTTCAATGAACTTCAGACTTTTCCGAATAAGTTTATGTACGCTAGGGTTTACATTTAAGGAGGTATCAGGAGAGTGGATGCTCTTGGGTTTGTGAAACTTGAGCATTTCAACACTTCATAATGTTAGAGTCCAATTCCAAAATAAAAATATTTTCTGCCAAAATATTTCAGGACTATAAATAGATTTTTGAACTAAATTCATTCATTATTCACATTTCCAACTAGAGAAAAGCCATATTCTCTCTCACGGATCTTCGGGTTTTCATCCCAAATCGTGAGTACACTTCTCTAGTTGTTTTATAATGTTTGTTTTATGCTTATTAACATAGATTACATGTCTAATATATGAGATCCGGGAGTTTACCGCCCAAGAACGTTCTTGGGGAGTAAACTCCAAAATGAAGCTTTAAGGCTATCTAGTCCCAATTCCTTGTTAGGCAACTAGTTTAGGATAATATGTAGGATCATTTGAGACTAGAAATCAATCAAGAACACATAGTTTTAGGATTTTACGGCCCAAGAAATTCTTGGACCATAAACACCACTTTCAAGGGCAAAATGAGCCCTAATCACCCCCTAAGGCTTTAGACTATTACCCTCAAATACTTGTAGCTAAAATGGGGACTAAAACACATCAAAATCATCCCTAAAAGGGAGTTTACGGCCAAGAAATGCTCTTGGGCCGTAAACTCCAAGTAAAGGCACCAAAGTGTGCCTAAAGTCCCCCTTAGCCTAAATTAAAAGCCTAGAAATTGTCCTACTTGTGCAAGAGACTTAAAAGAATTAAAACATCCACCCCATGAGACTTTACGGCCGTAAACTCTAAGGGGTATGGTCTTTAGGCCGTAAACTCCTCAAAGGAGTGTTATCTATGCCCTAAACTACCCAAAGGATTAAACCACCAAGCTAGGCTTATTCTAGAATTCATTTAGCACCTTAAAACACCCAAAACCACCAAGAGTGGAGTTCACGGCCGTAAACTCAAGGGTTTACGACCATAAACTCCTTGGGTGGGGTTTGTTGGGTAGTAAACTCTTATTCAAGGTTCTTGGAAGCTTCCAACCCCTTTAGCTTTGTCCCATAACACTTAGATACAACCATTAGGACCTATAACACTTATACAAAGTGTTTACATGTTCCTAAGTGTCCCAACTTATTTCATTAAGTTATTATTTGGCTAATTAGTTATATATATGCTTATTATATGATAACTAGGCTCGTGCGTGTGAACAAGTCTCCGTTTGTCACCTAGCACGGTATCCGACACTACAATCCAAACCACTCACCACAAGTGAGTTCATACCCCTTTAATTAACCTTTGAAATGCTTTTAAATGTTTTAAATACTTTATGGGGGGATACAAGTTCAATGCTTATAGTTATTGAAATCAATCACATGTGATCGCATTAATCACATGTGATTAATAACTAGAAAACCAATGATTTTATCACTGTTCAAACTGTTTATCAAACTGCTTTACTTCGAAATGTTTTACAAACTCTTTTACTTATCAAATACTGTTATTTAAACCTTGTTATACTTCTTATAAATTGCATGCCCATATATGTATAGATATATAAGAAATGTTTAAAGGGCTTAGGAAGGCCATCCGCCCTATTTCCTTTTCCTCGATTTGGATGTGGTCTGGTGGGATTTCGGGTGACCATCCGAAGGTCGTTTCAATATTAATTATATATCAAATATACATATATAGACATAAAAGTACTTCCATATTCATGCGTACTATTCACATCACTAGTAAGTTACCATCGGGGTAACACAGGATCATACCACTACAACTTCTAGATCAATGAGTCAGTTCATTCATGAGTCTATACATTACATTACTACGAGAACATATACAACTATACTAGGAAGAGAACACATACAACTATACTAGAAAGAGAACATATACAACTATACTAGAAAGAGAACATATACAACTATACTAGGAAGAGAACACATACAACTATACTAGAAAGAGAACATATACAACTATACTAGGAGGAGAACATATACAACTATACTAGAACGAGAAACATTACACTACATATACAAGAATACGTTAACAATTGTGATCCACTGGATCGGAGCATGCCTTAAATGTCATGGCCCGAGTTATAGCCAGAATTCTCTTGGAGGGAGAGCGTGAGTTTGCGTATAGATCTATACTGGATTGACTATCCTACACCTTGCTGCTAGCTACAGCTGGACCTGCAGGTCTGCGGGTGCCAAACGTCATTCCGTTATTATGACCATTCGTATGTCGTTGTTACCAGTCGATAGTATGGTGCAATTATCACATTATACCTTAATATAAATCCGGTTTAAGGTAGTTAGTACAGCAGTAGTTCCTGTAATACAAAACTACAGTACTACAATGATTTACCCATTACATATTTTTAGTGATAAACTCACTTAAACATTAATGTACAAACTATATTTGTTAAATGATAGTTACACTTGGGAAATTACACACTTTTGCAACAAACGAGCATACAAAACAGTTAAGCCTTGGTAGAAGGCTACTTTAATAAAAAAAATATAGGTTTTTCTGAGAGATTCAAACTTTTGCAAACACTTACATACATTTTACAAACTTATACTTGAGACACGTTCAAACGTTTTGATAACAAACACCGACACTAAAATACTTATGAACTCACCAGCTTAATGTTGATAAACTCTTTCAAAATAACTTGTATTCTCAGGTCATCAGTTTAGTGCATAAGTTTAGATCTTGAAATTTTGTGACCTTGTTATGGATAAAGTTGGAAACTTTGTCTATCTAAACATCATATTGACTCAGATCTAAAGGCTTGAGACTTGGACTTGATGGATTAAGTTGGAAAAGATGCACTTTTGGTCCCTTTGAGACATAAAGGCTAGATCTTTGTTGGTTGGACCATTCTAATGGATAAAGTTGGAAACTTTATCCCTTATGGAGTTATTAGGAACCATAAAAATGTAATCTTGGACCTTAGTTTTTTTTCATGCATGAGCTAGGATGTCTTAAAGAGTTAAGAAGTTAGGTTTTTTGGTATTGAGCATTTAATAGCCATGCAAGACCATAAAGTTGGAAACTTTATGGTTAAGGACATCATTTGAGGACAAGATCTGGAATTTGGATGAAAGAGCTTAAGAGATTAAGCTATTAATAGAAGGAAATGATGGTTTCACGTACGTTGGGCATACGCTATGGTACACAGGACAACAAGGTTCACACCTCGTTTCAGGTCAAGGCTTGTGTACGCTAAGCGTACAAGATGAGTACATTGGGCGTACTCAGTTGAGTTGACTCGGTTGACTTTTTTATATTTCGATATTTGACCTATTTTTGACCAAGTTGACTTAGGGGTGTTTTAGGTATTTTGATTATAAGTTAAGTTTGGTTATGTTCCAGTGAATAGGTGACCGACAAAGCTGATATTCGGAGCAGTGTCCTGTTCAACGATCTTTTCAGACTGAGAAGTTAGTCTTCCTCACTATACTATGGGTCGAGGGCACCAATGCTAACCCACTTAGTTATGTATCCTGGTATATAGGATGTTGTTATGCTGTAGTGACTTGTTAGATATGTACCCTGGTATATAGGATTTTGTCATGCAGTAGTGATCTGTAGATCTGCTGACTGGTTATATGTTTATCTGATGCTTATGTGGACATAATATGGTTGTGTTGAGATTGTGTTGCTTTGTGCGGCCAATCAACAAACCCAGGCCAAAACAACCGGGAGGTTGTGGGCCAGCGTAATCCAACCGGGAGGTTGTGGACCTAGTATGTAACGACCCAATTTTCAAGTCCAAAAATTTCATTTTAATTAACTGAATCATACAAACATTCATAAGAAAATACTATGGAATCATATCATCTCATGAAACATTGTATCATGTCTGAAAACCCAATTCATAAAAATAGTAACATGTTAGAGTACAATCCCAGAATATCCATAGTGCGGAAAACAAAGAGTGTGTGTATGATGTGCCGCTACCGTGCCAGCTCCTTCCCATTCGCTGAAGAGGTACGTGAAAACAAAACTGTAAACTGTAAGCACAAAGCTTAGTGAGCTCCCCCATCGTACCACATACCATACAATCACATAGCATACATACTACCGGGCAATTCTGGGGTGCCGACCTACCCGTACGGCCATTCTGGGGTGCCGACCTACCCATGCGGCCATTCTGGGGTGCCGTCCTACCTGTGTCAAGCCATTCTGGGGTGCTGACCTACCCATGTCAAGCCATTCTGGGGTGCTGACCTACCCTTCGGTCCTAACAACCGACCCTCGGGGACTAATCCACCCCCTACTGTTACTATCACATATATCATAACATAAGCATACTATCAGACATATCTGGGGTGTCCGAACTACCCTTCGGTCCTAACAATCGCACTTGGGGACTATTCCCCTCCTACTACCACTATCACATGTAACATATCATGCCAGCATATATACATATCATCACATACTGTTAGACATATCTAGGGTGTCTGACATACCCTTCGGTCCTAACAACCGAACTCTACTACTATCACATATAACATATCATGCCAGCATATAACATATCAAGTAGTAGCAAACCTAGATGATATCACAAAGACAATCATCTAACATACAACTCCTACTGGTGGGCCGGCATTATGGCCGTAGACCCACCGCTACTGTAAGGTAACTCACCCTGTACGAGTAGCTGCTGATAATCTGCGCGGGAAACCTCTGTCTGCTGCTACTCCGGAAATCCTTCGACTATAATTCCCACAAAACACTCAGTTAGAATCTGATATCTAATCTTAGGGTAAAATGACTATTTTGCCCCTAACCAAGTCCAAGTCAAAGTCAACTTCTAGTTGATCCGACTCGCCGAGTTGGGCCGTCAACTCGTCGAGTCCCTAACCCTTTACCCGTCCTTATCCACGACTCGACTCGTCGAGTTTGGCAATGACTCAACGAGTTCCTCTTCTATGTGAACATCGAATGAACCTTCATCCGACTCGCCGAGTGGTATGAACAACTCGTCGAGTTCACCTTCATCTGATGAACAAGTCTTGTCCTTGACTCTCCGAGTTGTATGAACAACTCGTCAAGTTCTTCTTCATGTTTTGGGAGATTGCCTTGGACTCGCCGAGTCTGTTCTAGCACTCGTCGAGTCCCATGAACTCCATGTCTAAAGCAAAGTCCAATACGTTGGGTCACTTCTTCGGACCTTCTACAACCCTTCTAACACCCAACTGAGTTCTTTTGACCCTCAACAGATATGGGACTTTATGCTTGGACTCGTCGAGTCCCAAGAACGGACTCTCCGAGTCGATAACGTCCACGTCCTATTTCCTCGATTTTTGATGTACAACCTTTGACCAAATGATAGATCCAAGCCCCTAAGCTCGATCTAGCACGTAAAGTTACGAACTTTGCGTGCATGCATGGGACTTTTGAGCCTAAAAGGCTCTAAAATGGCTCTTATGTTGCATGGGACCTTACTTGAGTGCAAAAGCAACCCAAATCTTCCTTCTGACTCCTCCCAAGACTTAGATCTGAGGTCTTGACCCCCAACCATGTTTGCAATCATGGTTGGCTACCTCATATGGCTTAGAAGCCCTAAATCTTCCCCAAAAAGGGATCTAACAATTGAACAAGCAAGGTATAGACTTTATACCTTTCAAAGACTGCAACTGATGAACCAAACTCGAATCCTTTAGTCTCCTCTTGATCCTTCTATGCTCTTCCTTCTTCCTTGAGGTCAAAACCCACAAAAATCACTCAAAAGCCTTAGATCTTGTACCAAAACACTTAGGTTTTGCTATGGAGGGTTTCTGGGAGCAATAGGGATGAGTGGTGGCTGAAAGAGATGATTAAATAGGGTGCAAACCCCCAGATTAGGGTTTTTGTCCAGTCAGAGCCTACTTGTCGAGTCCGGGACCCAACTCGACGAGTCGAATACTTAAATCCCACATCTCATCCCACTTCTACTCGGCGAGTTGGTCCTTCAACTTGCCGAGTCCCAGGCCAAAAATGCAAAACACTTAAATAAATTACATACCAAGAACCAGGTGCTACAAATCTCCCCCACTTATTTTAGACTTCGTCCACAAAGTCTGCTACTCGTTCCTGGAACAGCTCTGGGTAATTCTCCATCATCTCATCCACCGGATCCCAAGTCCACTCCGAGCCCTTCCGTTGTTTCCATTGCACCTTTACTAGCTCAACCCTCTTGTTCCTCAGATCCTTCGACTTCCAGTCGAGGATCCCTATTGTCCGATCAATGTAATTTAGGCTGTCATCAACCTGAATGTCCTCCGGGGATACCACTGCTGAGTCGTCCACCAGGCACTTTCGCAGCTGGGAGACGTGGAAAGTGTTATGGATCTGGCTGAGTTCGGCTGGCAGATCCAACCTGTACGCCACCTTGCCCACCCGGGCTAAGACCCTGAATGGTCCAATGTACCTGGGGCCCAACTTGCCCCGTTTCCTGAATCGCATGACGCCCTTCCATGGCGACACCTTCAGGAGGACCATATCCACGACCTGGAACTCCAGGTCTGATCGGCGCTTATCGGCATAACTTTTCTAGTGATTCTGAGCAGTCTGAAGCTTGCTCCGGACCTACTGAATCCTCTCTGTAGTCTTGAGCACTAGTTCGGTGCTCCCCATTACCCTCTGGCCAACCTCGCCCCAACATATCGGGGTCCTGCACCTCCTCCCATACCACATCTCGAAGGGAGGGTCAATGCTCGCATGATAACTATTGTTATAGGAAAACTTTGCCAATGGAAGGTAGGTATCCCAACTACCTCCGAAGTCTAACACGCATGCTCACAACATATCCTCCATAGTCTGGATGGTCCGCTCGCTCTGACCATCCGTCTGTGGGTGAAAGGCGGTGCTAAAATGCAGACGAGTACCCAGCTCGTCATGAAACTTCTTCCAAAACCAGGAAGTGAACTACACATCCCTGTCTAAAATCACCGATACAAGCACCCCGTGCCGCGCCACTACCACCCTGATATAGATATCAGCCAACCTTTCAGCCGAGATACTCTCCTGAATCGGGATAAAATGGGCGCTCTTGGTCAATCGATCGACGATAACCCAAATCGAATCCACTCCTTGCGCGGTCCTGGGAAGCTTTGTGATAAAATCCATCGTAATGTCTTCCTATTTCCACAGCGGGATATCCAACGGCTGCATCTTGCCGTGTGACCTTTGGTGCTTGGCCTTGACCTTCCTGTAGGTCAAGCACCGCTCCACGTACCATGCTACATCCCGCTTCATGTAGGGCCACCAATAGTCCAAACGAAGATCCATATACGTCTTCATCACCCCGATATGAATGGAGAATCGAGATTTGTGCGCCTCCTCCATCAGAACCTGGCGCACACCGCCGTGGTACGGCACCCACACCCTACGGTGTAGTTTCAGTAATCCCCGACTGGCATAGCCGAAGGACAAAACCTGCCCCACAATCCGCTCGCTTTTCCGATGTTCCTCCTTCATGGACTCCTGCTGGGCCTCCTGAATCTGCTCCAACAGCGGAGTCACCACTGTCATCCTCAAATAGATATCCCTGATCGGCGCTGCCTTGCGGCTAAGCACGTCGGACACCACATTGGCCTTCCTCGGGTGGTAAAGGATCTCGCAATCGTAATCCTTCAGCACGTCCAACCAACGACGATGCCTCATGTTTAGATTCGGCTGATCCATGAGGTACCTCAAACTCTTGTGGTCCATGTAGATGGTACAATGGACCCCATAGAGGTAATGACGCCAAATCTTGAGAGCGAACACAACAGCCCCCAGCTCCAAATCATGTGTCGGGTATTTTGCATTGTGAGGCTTCAGCTGCCTCGAAGCTTAAGCAATAACATGTCCTATCTGCATCAATACTGCGCCCAAACCCGAGATGGACGCATCGTAGTATACAACAAAATCTTCCATGCCCTCCGGCAGGGCTAAGATTGGTGCCTCGCACAATCTCTGTCTCAATGTATCGAACGCGCCCTGCTGCTCAGGCCCCCCAATGGAACACCACGGATTTCCTCGTTAGCCTATTCAGGGGTACGTCTATCTTGGATAAATCCTAGATGAATATCCGATAGTAGCCGGCTAATCCTAGGAAACTCTGAATCTCAGATGGAGACCTCGGAACCTCCCATCTCATCATGGCCTCCACTTTGGTCAGGTCCACTGATATCCCATTCTGGTTGACAAGATTGTAACGCCCGCGTTTCCAGGATAGGCATTTTTGTTGGTGTAATAGTCTAGGTTAACCCTTGTACTCTTTTTGAAGTATTAATGATGAAATATTTGAGTATTATGTTAATTATGTGTATGTGTGTGCTTATTACTTAATTATAAAGATATAATTAATAAAGGATAAAAATAAGCCTCAAAAATTAAAGTGTGAGATAAGCCCGCTATCTTTAATAAAGTTTTAGTGGTTGAAACAAGGATTCCGGAGATATAAGGAATGCCGAAATCCGAGTTATAACGAAGAAGTTATGACCTGTCGAAGTTTCGCGACAGAACCGACACGACGCCGAATGACGTAAAATATAAATTTAAGATAGAGCGATATCTAGCCTTAGTGATCTAAACGAAAGTCGTAGGGTTAGTTAAACCGAGAGCATGCATGAAAAGAACTCCCAAATCTGACTTCGTATGAGGAAGTTATGATTTTTCGAAGTTTCGACTTAGCGGTATGCAGCCCGAATACTCAAAATAGAGATCGAGTGATATTTAGCCAAAAATTTCTAAATGAGAATTGAAGATCTCATTTATAGTAGTCCAACGATAAAAAGACAGACGAAATCGGAATTCAGATGAAGGAGTTATGAATTTCGAACAGAGTTTTCCTGTCCCGGCCTACTAAAAATACTATATAAGTAATATACTTATAATATATTAAAAATCAATTCAAAATTAGCCAATGGAGTCTAAACAAGAGTTGTACAGCATAATCTCATCTTCGCGTCGATATAAAGAACGTCGAAAACGGAGTTCGTATGTGAAAGTTATGAATTTCTGAAGTTCGGGGCGCGAACCACAAAGCTGTGTCAGAGACTACGACGTGGCAAGCAGTGCCACGACCTGGCAAGTCTTCTAACACCTTCGGGAGTCCCCCAGACGCAACTTGTGATGACATATGCAGTGACGACCAAGCCCACGACGTGGAAAAAGGGTGCCACGACGTGGCAAGGGCCATATTTGCCCTATAAATAGATTTGAAGGGCCATCCATTTAGGGTTGCTATTTTCTCTCCTCTCTCTCCCGTTTTACCTCGATTTACGTGCAAGAAATATCCCGAAGCAAGTCCCGAATCCCCGAAGATCCCGGGAAGTGCAATTCCCGAGCCAAGGCTCTGCCCACGAGGAGTCCGGTTTTTGTGAAGATCTTCCAGATCTACCGAAGAATACTACTTCTACAAGCCGTAGTGCTGTCTGATCATCTTCTGATCAAGTGAGTGTGTAGTTACTTTCTTCTAATGCATAATTATGAATTATTTTATACAAAATACGTGTTATGTGTATATTTTGTTGTTATATGTGTGAATGTATATTCACTTTCTTCTATCTCATGGATATGATTTATTCTCTATGAAATACGTGTTATGTGTATGTGTCTCATCTTTTATCTGGAATGTGTTTTAAATGAACATACTATACAGGTTTTAAACTATGTATAAAAATGTATATTTTATCTACTAAAATGTTGGGTAGAACATGGGTAGATAGTTGTCTTGTGATAAAAAGATGAGAGGCCTCGATGTTTTTGATTTAGTCATCTAGCGGAGTTTAGATGACGACCACAGACTTTTCTAGACAGTCATGTGGAACGCTAGCAGGTTCGCCACCTGTAGGTGTTAATGAACTTGGGTGTTCATTCGCTCTACTCCATCCCCCTCATGGTTGCCTTATTTGACTTATATTGTTGAGGAACCCCCGAAGCATGTGTTGTCGCCCTGATGAAATATTCTTAGACTAGGTCCCTTATGTTAGTTGTCTTAGGGATGTAAAGTGAGAATAACGGGAATGGGTAATTGGGTTATTGTTGGTTGGTGGAATTAAATATAATTATTTATTGTGGGTTGAAAACCCTATATGCTCACCAGGCTCCCAAGCCTGACCCACTCAGTTTCTTTGTATTATAGGTAGTGGCGCCAGAGCATAAGTTCGATGACTTGTCAAGTTATTTTTGGATTATAGACATGTTGTTGTAAATAACTGTTGTAAGGTCTGTATTGAAATGTTTATGATTTTAGTCTGTTTATCAGAACATGACATCCCGAGTGTTCTAATATAATGAAAAATACATTTCTTTAAGAAATGCTTTGGTAAATCTTATTTTATCATATTTTGTTTTGGGAACGAATTCCGCAACTCTTTTAATCAAAGGATTACTCTGAAATTCTTTTAAAAGCATAAATTAAACCGGTCTTTTCTGGCCGTGATTTTGGGGATGTCACGGTTGGTATCAGAGCATTAGTTTAAGCGAACTAGGAATTTGTAGGATTTCTAGACTTAAACTTAGAATGCTAAGTGAAATTTTGAGATGTGTGTCTGTTATATTTTATACACGAGCACTAGTTTATTTTAGGAAAGTTGCCTAAAATGCTTTTATGTGCTAAATGTTATATGTTGCCATATATGATATTATTTGTTCGGATCTATGGTCTGTTGCCAACCGGATCTGGAAACCTTACATGTGTAGGATTCTAAGCGTACGTCTACGAATTTAGAACTAGCATGTAAACGTTTCGGGGTGATAAGGATGATTTGAATATCTATCGTGAATGATGATCTAATTTCACCTTATTCGGTGTGTAGATCAAAAATGGTGAGAACAAGAAGTGGAGTTGGAAATGCTGATGAAAACAGGAATCAACCACCAGTGATTGAGCAAATACCTGTCATAGCAGCAACACCTGGGCCGATAACAATGGCCGGTGTACAATTGATGATTCAAACGATGTTGGATCGTCAGATGGATGAAACGAGATGTTTGCTTCAACAGAATCGTGTAGAACCATCAATTCAAGTGTAAGAGCCTGAATTAAATGAAGGGCACTCGGAAGGTGGAAACTTCAGTGGATCTGTTGGTCAAGCCAACCCACCGATAGTTAGGCAAAACAACCATGATGGAAGGAATGATGGAATGGGATGCAAGTACAAGGACTTTCTAACTTGCAAACCATCAACCTTCACTGGAAAGGAGGATCTGATCGGAGTGATGGATTGGATCTCCGAAATGGAGTTAGCCTTCATGATTTGTGGCTGCAAAGGCAAGTTGCAGACTACCTATGCAGTGCGTCAGTTCCGAGGTGGAGCCGTTCGTTGGTGGAACACTCTAGGGAAGACTTTAAGCCCTAATGAGCCACTGCAATTGACATGGGCAAAGTTCTTGGCGCAGTTCAAGCGTAAGTTCTGCTCGGCTCAAAATCTGTTGGAATTGGAGAACAAGTTTCTGACATTGACAAAGGGCAGCATGTCGGTCGACGATTACACTAACGCTTTCAACGACAAGATGGAGTTTGCTTTGCGCATTGTTCCAAATGAGCTGACAAAGTGTAACATCCCCAAAAATACCGGCTAAAAATTTCATTTTTAAATTAGGTTAATACGTAAAAACATCATTACAAATCATTCATAATAATACTCCGTGTCTGAAAACCGGTAATATCATAATAATATTTCAGAGTACATCCCAGAAAATCCATAGTGCGGAAAAACAAGAGTGTGTGTGATATGCTGCTACCGCGCCGGCTCCTTTCCCTTAGCTGAAGAGGTACCTGAAACCAAAACTGAAAACTGTAAGCACGAAGCTTAGTGAGTTCCCCCACTGTACCACATACCATATAATCACATAACATACGTATATTGTCAGGCATATCTGGGTGCCCGACCTACCCCTTCGGTCCTCTCGACCGGACGTTGCCTAGCATACCTGGGTGTTGGCCTCCCTTTCGGCCCTCTCGACCGGATACTGCCTAGCATATCTGGGTGTTGGCCTCCCCTTCGATCCTTTCGACCAGATACTGGGGAACTATTTCTCCCCTCTACTACTACCACATAACATGTATGACAATCAGAATCTATCTAACATGGCTGGGTATGGCTACCCCTTCGGCCCTACCGACCGGATATCTTGGGGACTATCTCCCCTACTGTCACTAGCACATAGCATCATATCATACTAGCACATAACACAGGTAGTAGTAATCCCTAGATGAATATCACAGAGACAATCATCTACATACAACTCCTACTGGTGGGCCGGCATTGTGGCCGTAGACCCATCGCTACTGGAAGGTAACTCACCTCGAAAGTAACTGAGGAAGTCTGCTTGCTAAGCGCTTGAATGCTAAATTAGAAATCCTCCGGCTATAAATCATAAACATAGTTTAGCCTCTCATTCACACCCTTAGGTCAGATGACTGACCCTCCCTTCGACCCAGGTCAACTCCTTAGTCGAGGTCAACTTCCAGTTGACTGGACTCGCCGAGTCATGGCATCGACTCACCGAGCCCTTCTCTACTAACCCGGTCCCACTCTACAAGCCCCTTCTTCCCACTCACTGAATCGTCCTTAACTCACTACTCGGGACAATGGGACTGGCTCGCGATCCGACTCGCCGAGTCCATGAACAACTTGCCGAGTCTATGAACAACTCGCCGAGTCCATGCGAGCAGACTTCCCACTCGCTTCCAGATCCTTATCCGAACATCCTTCATGAGGATCTGGGGTTTCTGGGACTATTAGAACACGTTAGATTGCTAATCCCACGTGCAAACACGAAGGGTTGGACTTCTGACACTTAAACCCTTCGTCCACAATACAGTTCATACAACTCGCCGAGTTTGAAGAACAACTCGCCGAGTACCAGGCAATCTTCATAGGACTCGCCGAGTTGTTCATCCAACTCGCCGAGTCTAAGGCCATATTCATAGAACTCGCCGAGTTCCACCTTGGGACTCGCCGAGTCCCTTGACCCATTTCCCATGTGAGCCAGATCTGAGGCATGCAACTCTTCAAAACCACAGATCTATGATCCTAGGGCATGCTTAACACGTAAAGTTGCAAACTTTACGTGCATGCATGGCCCTATAAGCTCAAAAATGCAATTCCAATCTCTTTAAGAGGTCATGCACTCCATGGGGGTCCTCAATCACTTCAACTACAGCAACTTTATGCTTCTAACACGTCCATAAAGTCTAGATCTGAAGTCCTTTCGTATTATTAAGCACAAACACATGGAGTTTGGTGTTTTAGGGCTTGAAAACCACCAAATTGGGACAAAATGGGATCTAATGAACTAAAGATCAAGGTAGAGACTTTACTACCTGAATGGAAGCCTCTCCCAGAGTAGATTTCGGATCTACTCCCTCTCTTGCACTCTTCAAACTCTTCTTTTCTTCTTCTAAGCTCCAATGTGCCCCAAAAATCCTTCACAAGGCAACAAATCACTCAAACTTACAAATGGAGGCTAGGGTTTCGACAAGGAACGCTCTGAGGATGATAGAGGCTGAGATGGGGCTATAAGGACATTTAAATAGGGTGCAAACCCTAAGGATTTGGGTTTCCTCCTAATTGGCCTACTCACAGAGTCCAGGCGTGGACTCGCCGAGTAGATCACTTAAAGCCCGCAACCATCCCGACATCTACTCGGCGAGTTAGGGCTATAACTCGCCGAGTAGCTCTTTCAAAAAGAACTTTTAATCAAAACAAATACGTACCAGGAACTGGGCGTTACACAAAGGTTGACCGGTATGCAAAAGGACTCCCATGGGAGTACGCGGTGCCAGTCCGTCAGGCACTTACTCTGGAGGCAGCTATTTGGGATGCCAAGTCTATTGAGGACATGATCAAGGGAAGAACCGCCAGCAAGGTTGAAGTTGGCGAGAAGAGAAATTTTGAAGGAACTTCAGGTTCCAACAAGAAAAGCAAATTTTCTAAGTCTGATTCGAAAAAGTTTGGAGGAAAAGGAGGCGAAGCAAAATGGTGTGAGAAGTGCAAGAAAAAGCACTTTGGGAAATGTAGTGAGGATGTAACCTGCTACAAGTGCGGAAAAATTGGGCATTTTGCCAATGAGTATCCGAACAACAAAAGGATGTGCTTTGGTTGTAACGAGGAAGGGCACATTTTGAAAGACTGTTCGAAAAAGAAGGAGGCAGCTAAGCCCAACATTCCACCAAAGCCGAAGGCGAGAGCCTTCTAGATGACACTTGAGGCTGCGAAATATTAAGCTAATGTCGCTTCAGGTACCTTTCTCGTAAACGAATTACCTGCTCAAATTTTGTTTGATTCTTGAGCCAACTACTCCTTTATTTCGCATGAGTTTGGTAGAAAACTAGCCTTGCCTGTTGATAGACTAGATAATGCTTTATTAGTTGAAGTAGCTAGTGGCAGGTTTGTACCTGTTAGCCATCGTATGAAAAACATCTTAATCGAACTTAATGGGAATAAGTTTCACGAGGAATTATTACCTATCGAACTTAATGGTTTCGACATCGTGTTGGGAATGGATTGGCTTAGCGCCAATGATGCCGAAATATTGTGCAAGAAGAAGATAGTAAAAGTAAACCCACCAGGGAAAGAGTCATTTATGGTGTATGGGGATAAATGCAGAGTGAATTTTGGAATCGTTTCCCTAATGAAAGCCAAAAAGTGTTTGACCAAGGGATGTACATCATATCTAGCATTCGTGATCGATGCTAAGAAGGAAAAGAAGGTGATGCAGAGTATACCAGTGGTGTGTGATTATCCGGAATTATTTCCCGAAGATCTTCCTGGATTACCACCTGATAGACAAGTGGAGTTCAGAATAGACTTGCTACCAGCAACCACGCCAATAGCAAAAGCACCTTATCGATTAGCACCGACGGAGATGAAGGAGCTGATGATGCAACTTCAGGAGTTATTGGACAAAGGTTTCATTAGACCTAGTTCATCACCCTGGGGAGCTCCGGTGTTATTCGTAAAGAAGAAAGACGAGAGCATGAGAATGTGTATTGATTATAGAGAGCTGAATAAGGCAACAATAAAGAATAGATACCCGTTGTCAAGGATTGATGACCTGTTTGATAAATTGCAAGGTTCGAGCTATTTCAAGAAAATCGATCTTAGGTCAGGATATCATTAGCTGAAAGTAAGAGAGCAAGATGTAGAGAAGACTGCATTCAGAACACGATATGGATACTACGAGTTTTTGGTTATGTCGTTTGGACTAACCAATGCTCCGGCAACATTCATGGATTTAATGAATCAAGTTTGTAATCCATTCCTTGATAAATCTGTTATAGTGTTCATAGACGACATTCTGATTTATTCGAAAAGCCAAGAGGAGCATGGCAGACACTTGCGAGAAGTGTTAGAAGTTTTGAAGATGGAGGAGTTGTATGCAAAGTTCTCCAAATGTGATTTTTGGATTCGAGAAGTCCAATTTTTGGGTCACATGGTCAACCAGGAAGGGATAATGGTCGATCCAGCAAAGATTGAGGCTATAATGAAGTGGGAACAACCAAAAAGTCCCACAGAAATCCGAAGCTTTTTAGGATTAGCCGGATATTACCGAAGGTTTATCCAAGGCTTTTCTTCGATTGCTAGTCCATTAACAGCTTTGACCCACAAAGGAGCTACTTATGCTTGGAGTGATAAGCATAAAGAAGCATTCGAGAAGCTAAAGAAGAAGCTATGTGAGGCACCGATTTTATCTCTACCCGATGGAGTTGAAGACTTCGTTGTTTATAGCGATGCGTCTGGAGTTGGATTGGGTTGTGTTTTGACCCAAAGAGATAAGGTGATCGCGTATGCATCTCGACAACTGAAAGAGCATGAAAGGAACTACCCTACTCATGACTTGGAGGTGGCAGCGGTAGTTTTTGCTCTGAAAATATGGAGGCATTACCTCTATGGCACGAAATGTAAACTTTTCACTAATCATAAGAGTCTCCAATATCTCTTTAATCAGAAAGAGTTAAATATGAGGCAACGACGCTGGCTAGAGTTACTCAAGGACTACGAATGTGAGATACTTTACCACCCTGGTAAAGCTAATGTTGTTGCTGATGCTCTCAGTCGGAAAGTCAATGTTAAGAGAAAAAGGCCAAGAGCGTTGAGAATAGAAGTTGTCTCGACAATTGTGGAGAGTATCAAGAAAGCTCAAGAAGAAGCTTCTCAAAAGAATGACCGGAATGAGGAACGTTTGGGCAAAACGTTGGTGTTTGGTATAAACGGTCATGGACTGAAGGTATTCCAAGATCGTATTTGGGTACCTAAGTCGGGAGGAATAAGAGATCTTTTGATGGAAGAAGCTCACAAAACCATGTACTCAATTCATCCTGACAGCACTAAAATGTATAAGGACCTGAAACGCTACTACTGGTGGCCGACGATGAAGCTTGATGTTGCAAAGTATGTGGCCGAGTGTGTGACGTGTGCAAGAGTCAAGACACAACATCAGAAACCATATGGGAGTTTAGAACCTTTACCTGTGCCTATGGGTAAATGGGAAGACATTGCGATGGATTTTGCCACTAAACCCAGAACAAAAAGTGGTCACGACATGATTTGGGTGGTCGTTGATCGATTCACTAAGAGTGCGCATTTCATAGCAGCCAATGAGAAATGGTCTATGGATAAGCTTGCGAATTCTTATGTGAAGTAAATTGTGAGGCTTCACGGTGTCCCATTAACGATTGTGTCAGATCGTGATAGCCGTTTCACCTCAAGGTTTTGGAAAAGTCTACAAGAGGAAATGGGTACCAAGTTGTGTTTAAGTACAGCTTACCATCCATAGACTGATGGGCAGAGCGAAAGAACGATACAAACACTTGAAGATATGCTGAGAGCATGTACCCTAGAATTCCTAGGTAACTGGGATGAACATTTACCTTTGGTAGAATTTTCCTACAATAATAGTTTCCACTCGAGCATAAAAAGATGGCACCTTATCAAGCTTTGTACGGACAGAAGTGTCGTACGCCGTCTTGTTGGCTTGAGGCTGGGGAAAAGCAGTTTATGGGACCCGAGATGGTCCATCAGACTGCTGAGAAGTTGAAAGTGATCAGGAAAAGAATGTTAGCAGATCGAGATCGTCAAAAGAGCTATGCTGACAAGAAGCGAAGGCCGATGACTTTTGAAGTTGGAGATTCGGTTTTGCTTAAAGTCTCGCCGTGGAAGGGACTTATAAGATTTGGTAAAAGGGGAAAGTTAAGTCCAAGGTTTATTGGACCGTTTAAAGTTCTTCAGAGGGTTGGGAACCAAGCTTACAAGCTCGAATTACCCGAAGAACTTAATGGAATTCATAAAACTTTCCATGTGTGTTATTTGAGGAAGTTCACGGGAGAAGTTCCCGATATAATTCCAATTTCTGAATTAAGAATTGATGAAAACAAAAGGTTAATTGAAGAACCTGAGGCAATTGTTGACCGAAAGACTAAGAAGCTTCGACGCAAGATGGTCGAATTAGTGTTTGTCCGTTGAAAGCATTCGAATGGGCCAAATCTCACTTGGGAAACAGAGAGTGACATGTTGAGTCGCTATCCGCATTTGTTTGTTGATGTGTGATTCCGGGGACGGAATCATCCTAAGGGGGAAAGAATTGTAACACCCGCGTTTCCAGGATAGGCATTTTCGTTAATGTAATAGTCTAGGTTAACCCTTGTAACTCTTTTTGAAGTATTAATGATGAAATGTTTGAGTATTATGTGAATTATGTGTATTTGTGTGCTTATTACTTAATTACAAAGAGATAATTAATAAAGGATTAAAATAAGCGTCAAAATTAAAGTGTGAGATAAGCCCGATATCTTTACATAAAGTTTTAGTGGTCGAAACAAGGATTCTGGGGATATAAGGAATGTCGAAATCCGAGTTATAACGAAGAAGTTATGACCTGTCGAAGTTTCGCGACAGAACCGGCACGACGCCGAATGACGTAAAATATGAATTTAAGATAGAGCGATATCTAGCCTTAGTGATCTAAACTAAAGTCGTAGGGTTAGTTAAACCGAGAGCGTGCATGAAAAGAACGCCCAAATCTGACTTCGTATGAGGAAGTTATGATTTTTCGAAGTTTCGACTTAGCGATATGCAGCCCGAATACTCGAAATAGAGATCGAGTGATATTTAGCCAAAAATTTCTAAATGAGAATTGAAGATCTCCTTTATAGTAGTCCAACAATAAAAAGACAGACGAAATCGGAGTTCAAATGAAGGAGTTATGAATTTCGAACAGAGTTTTCCTGTCCCGGCCTACTAAAAATACTATATAAGTAATATACTTATAATATATTAAAAATCAATTCAAAATTAGCCAATGGAGTCTAAACAAGAGTTGTACAGCATAATCTCATCTTCGCGTCGATATAAAGAACGTCGAAAACGGAGTTCGTATGTGAAAGTTATGAATTTCTGAAGTTCGGGGCGCGAACCCCAAAGCTGTGTCAGAGACCACGACGTGGCAAGCAGTGCCACGACGTGGCAAGTCTTCTGACACCTCCGGGAGTCCCCCAGACGCAACTTGCGATGACGTATGCAGTGACGACCAAGCCCACGACGTGGCAAGGGCCAAATTTGCCCTATAAATAGATTTGAAGGGCCATCCATTTAGGGTTGCTAGTTTCTCTCCTCTCTCTCCCGTTTTACCTCGATTTACGTGCAAGAAATATCCCGAAGCAAGTCCCGAATCCCCGAAGATCCCGGGAAGTGCAATTCCCGAGCCAAGGCTCTGCCCACGAGGAGTCCGGTTTTTGTGAAGATCTTCCAGATCTACCGAAGAATACTACTTCTACAAGCCGTAGTGCTGTCTGATCATCTTCTGATCAAGTGAGTGTGTAGTTACTTTCTTCTAATGCATAATTATGAATTATTTTATACAAAATACGTGTTATGTGTATATTTTGTTGTTATATGTGTGAATGTATATTCACTTTCTTCTATCTCATGGATATGATTTATTCTCTATGAAATACGTGTTATGTGTATGTGTCTCATCTTTTATCTGGAATGTGTTTTAAATGAACATACTATACAGGTTTTAAACTATGTATAAAAATGTATATTTTATCTACTAAAATGTTGGGTAGAACATGGGTAGATAGTTGTCTTGTGATAAAAAGATGAGAGGCCTCGATGTTTTTGATTTAGTTATCTAGCGGAGTTTAGATGACGACCACAGACTTTTCTAGACAGTCCTGTGGAACGCTAGCAGGTTCGCCACCTGTAGGTGTTAATGAACTTGGGTGTTCATTCGCTCTACTCCATCCCCCTCATGGTTGCCTTATTTGACTTATATTGCTGAGGAACCCCCGAAGCATGTGTTGTCGCCCCGATGAAATATTCTTAGACTAGGTCCCTTATGTTAGTTGTCTTAGGGATGTAAAGTGAGAATAACGGGAATGGGTAATTGGGTTATTGTTGGTTGGTGGAATTAAATATAATTATTTATTGTGGGTTGAAAACCCTATATGGTCACCAGGCTCCCAAGCCTGACCCACTCAGTTTCTTTGTATTACAGGTAGTGGTGCCAGAGCATAAGTTCGATGACTTGTCAAGTTATTTTTGGATTATAGACCTGTTGTTGTAAATAACTGTTGTAAGGTCTGTATTGAAATGTTTATGCTTTTGGTCTGTTTATCGGAACATGACATCCTGAGTATTGTAATATAATGAAAAATACATTTCTTTAAGAAATGCTTTGGTAAATCTTATTTTATCATATTTTGTTTTGGGAATGAATTCCGCAACTCTTTTAATCAAAGGATTACTCTGAAATTATTTTAAAAGCATAAATTAAACCGGTCTTTTCTGGCCGTGATTTTGGGGATGTCACAAATATGCCCGAGAAACTACACCTCGCGTAACCAGAACTCACACTTGGAGAACTTAGCATACAAGTTCTCCATTGTCAAAGTCTCCAGAACCTCTCGCAGATGCTCTTCGTGCTCCTCCTACATCATGGAGTAAACCAAGATATCATCAATAAACACTATCACACACCGGTCTAACATCAGTCTACACACGCGGTTCATGGGGTCCGTGAACGCGGTAGGAACATTGGTGAGCCCGAAGGGCATCACCACGAACTCGTAGTAGCCATAGCGTGTCCAGAACACAGTCTTCTGTACATCCTCCTCTCTGACCCTCATCTGATGGTATCCTGAATGCAGATCAATCTTGGAAACCCAAGATGCTCCCTGTAGTTGGTCAAAGAGGGCATCAATCCTCGGGAGTAGGTAACGGTTCTTCACTGTTACCTTGTTTAGCTCCTAATAATCTATACACATCTGATGCGATCCGTACTTCTTCTTAACAAACTGTTGGATTAGTGTCTAAGTCCATAACTATTTTGGTATGTACTTGACCCGATGGTGCATGGTCCTTTTGGGTTGCCTTCACCAAAGCAACTTGATAGGATGAATTATGGAGAGAAAGAATTAAATATGATTTATTAATATATTATGAGAATAATATATTAAAGGAGAAATCATATTTTTTAATTAATATTAGTCAAGAATTAATAAGAATTAAGTTTGTGACTAAAAGAGATTAATTAAACTTAAGGGACTGGAATTGTAATTATAAGATAATTGCAATTGGGCTATGGATTGCCTTATATTATAAGGTTGGACGAATTCTATGGAAAAACCCATTAGAAATCGTCCAAGGCTTGCTAAGGAAGGAGTCCATGGGTTGCTTAGGGCTTAAGCATCCAAATTAGGGTTTCCTTGTTAGATAACCCTAATAGCCTCACTATATATAGAACCCTTATGCTCCAAAAACGTGGTGAACTTGTTCTCTAGGGTTTCCACACGTTTTTGGTAGCCTCCTTCTCTCCTCCTCTTCATCCTCTTGCTCTTGGTGTTTGTGAACCATTAGAGGAGTGACATTTGTGACTCTAAGCTTTCTAAAGTCAATACAAGAAGGATTTGAGATTGTTATTGCTACATAACAATCAAGGTATGATCTAAACCCTAATTTATATGTTATATTGATTATCATATGCTAGATCTAGGGTTTATAGTCTTGGATGAATTGCATGTACAATAGAGAAACCTAGATCCAAGCATTAGGGTTTATATGAGCACATAGGATGTTCTTATAGCTAAAACCCATCAATGGTATTAGAGCCTTGATTGGTTTCTATTGTATTGATGCATTATGTAGCTGAAAATCGAATTATGGCTTACTGTTCGACCTGACTCGGCGAGTCACTACTTGGACTCGGCGAGTCAGCCCTACTCGGCGAGTTCCAAAGTGTGACTCGACGAGTCGGAGCGTCA
Organism: Lactuca serriola; assembly: GCF_051521515.1. Lineage (NCBI taxonomy): Eukaryota > Viridiplantae > Streptophyta > Magnoliopsida > Asterales > Asteraceae > Lactuca > Lactuca serriola. Next base: position 179,270,824 of record NC_136409.1, on the reverse strand, counting down.
GACAGAGAAAATTTCGGATTTTGTTGCTGTTTTGCTTAAGGATAATTACCATATTCGTTTTAAACCTATAAAATACGATTTTTATTGTTTCTTAAAGAATATCCTTGCCAAAACACAAGATAATTACCAATTGATTAGATAATAACTTCCTCATATGATAAAGATTGGATTATTTGTATTAATTGGGTAACTTATTTTGCAAGAAATTGAAATTAGGTCAAATATAGATAATAATGAAATTAATTGTTTAATTTATATTATTTGTTATTTGATCCTTGTGTTATGAAAAGTTTCAATTTTCCCTTTAGGTTTTGTAGTTTAAATTTCAACTCAAAAAGTTTAGTTTTGAAATTTAAATAGTTGAAACCCTAGTGTTTTGAAAAAGGTTTCAAAACTTGCCCTCAAGTTTTGGAATTTAAATTTTGATTAAAAGTTTAATTTTGATGTATATTTAATTTCTAAACCTAAATGTTTTGAAATGTTTCAAAACTTGCCCTCAAGTTTTGAAATTTAAAAGTTGATTAAAAGGTTAATTTAGGAATGTTAAATTCTAAAACCCTAGTATTGTTTTTGAAAAGTTCAAATCACACCCTTATGGTTTTATTAATTAATTAAGGTGTATAATTAAAAGAGGTTTAATAAATCCATAAAAGTTTAGGTTTACAATTTAATTGAATTAAAAGTATAATTGTTAAATTTGACCTCCTAGTATTTTAAAAGTGTAAAATACACCTTATACTATATATAACATTAAAAGTCTAACATTATATATATATATATATATATATATATATATATATATATATATATATATATATATACGAGTAAAAGTCAGTCTTACCGTTAGTAGGCCTCATTCACGAAGTTGGTCTATAAGGGGTGTTTAAGGAAATTACCTATAAAATGGCGATTGAATGGGTATCCACTCTTACCCACCGCACTCTTGACTAGTGGAGGGTCATTAGTCGAACGGGTAGGATAGGACAAAACCTTCCATTATAAGTATAATGAAGTACAAAAGTAACTAAATGCTTTCATAAAATCCCTAATCTTAGTTACTTAGGAAAAAGTGAATTGATGCAATTCCATGAAATTACACTTTGTGCCCTTGCGAAGACGTTATTGGAGCATGTGTGGTTAACCGGCACACTAAATGGTTCTAAGCAAAGGTAGCAAAGGGTGACTCAATGTTTGTCATAGTTCGGTGGAGCGTGTGTGGTTTACCGGCACATCGAATAGGTGACTATAACATGTGAGGGCACCATGTAAGTTTGCATGGTTATTCACGCCCGCTTTGTGATCCTCAGCATCCCAGTCACATACTAGAGGGGCATATCGAGATTTAAACATGCCATTGAAAAGTTCAATGAATCTCAAAGGATCTAGGAGTTTTCATAGATTTAAACGTTAATTTTTTTTTTTGTTTTTCGTGGTGGAAATTAGTGAATCGTCATTCACTTACCTTCAAATATTCTGCAACTAGATTACGACATCCCTTTTCTAGGTTGTAGCGTATTGTGTTGGGTCCTAGCCTTAGTATTTCATTTGGGTGATTTACTAAGGACTCAATCAATCAACTAACTTGAATTCGTTTTCTCCCATTTTGTAGATGTCAAAGTATGACATCTATGGTCTTCCCAAATTCCGTGGAACAAGCATTCCGCATGAACATGATGTTCCACGATTCGATCGAGGAACAAGAGATCGTGCTTCTCTTCCTCCACCTCCTCCAATTATTCTCCCTAACCCACAAGTTCAAAGGCTTGAAAAGTTCAAGCTCACTTAATCCATTTTGGCAAGTAAACATAAAGAAGGAAAGTCGGTGTGTGCACACGTCCTAGGGATGAAGTCACACATTGATAGGTTAAGAATGTTGGGATCCGTTGTCTGTGAGGAGATGGCTGTTGATTGGGTTCTTCAGTCACTTCCTAACTCATATAGTGAGTTCTTAAGAGAGTACTATATGACGAACTGCGACGTGACCCTTATAAATCTCACTTATATGCTTATTGTTGCTGAATCATCAATGGTTTGGCGCAATAGAAAAGCAAAGTTGATTGGTGAATCTGCCTTCAAGACCTCTATAGATATAGACAATGGCAACGAAAGACATGCTCTGATCGAAAAGTTTGATCATAAGACAAAGGCAATGTCTGAAGTTGTTCCATGTCCTGTTCCAAAAGAGTCAATTTGCTTTTATTGCCAAGAGAAGGGGCATTGGAGACGAAGCTGCCCTATTTACCTAAGAGATCTAAGAGATGGGAGAGTCAAAACGTATGGCTCTGCTTTAGGTAAAATCCATTGACTAACTCTTTTAAGCTTTTATTCTAGATTCTTAATACATAATGTGATAAGATTACAATTGATGTTTTGTAGGATCGAAGAAAAGAAAGGAAGCTTAAGGGAAGAAGTGAGCAGAATCTAACCGTGAAGAAATGGATTTCGATCGCATTACTTGAAGATTAGATTATTGAGCTGCTACTTAGAGTTAGAATTAGATTGCTAAGAAAGATGTATTAACATAGTTTTTCAATGAATTGCATTGTAAGGCCAAATTTTTCCGCAATAAAATAAATTTTGATTTTATATTATTTATTTATCCTTGCAATGGCGTGTATGAAAAATTGATGTTTGAATGTTTCTAATATTAGCAATAATGGATTTGATTCTTGATTACGTTGTCATGGAAATGTCGAGAATTTACCAAATAGGGAGAGTTTCTCATCGCCCAAGTTTCAATTGGACAGAAACTAGGAATCATGCAACTTGGGTGCACGATGAATGAGAAATTTCATATTTGGAAATTAGACTAATTCATTGACAAAGTGTCAAGTGAAGGACTAGGAGATCGAGTACACAAAGTTGCGTGTTGATCAAGTCCACCATAAGAGTAACAAAGATATTCGTCATGATTTACTAAAAGGTTTCGTAAATATGATTATACTTATTAGATTAAGTGTAATTCTGAATTGATTGAAAAGGTTTAAATCAATAGCAGAACGAATAAGAAGAATCAAGTAGGCAGAAAGATAAAATTTTCTCTATTCTAAGAAGAAGGGAGAGTACCTTTTATGCTTTATGATAGGTCTTAATGATTAAGAACCATATCTCAATTGATCCTCTAAGTGAGTCTTAGTACAATTGTATGTCTAAGAAGAGGAATCAAGAATTGAAGAAATGGTAAATCAAGAAGTCAATCATACTTCGTTCCAAAACAAGTCTTAGAGTTAAGATTGTGACATTGAGTGATAAGTATTAAGAAGGTTTATAACATTCATCAAATGTGGAAAGTTGTGATGTCTTGGATAAGACAAAGACCAACTAGGACCAATTTATGAAGTGTTTTGATGAAAGCTACACTAACTCTTGAATATTTGTCAAGAAATGTTTATTGACAAGAGAATCTTATATGTCAAGGAGTCAGTGGGAGTCTTAATGGTCTTGAAAGGTTTCAAGAACAAATCAAAATAGACCTTGTTGATCATCACTAGCACACGAGTTGAGGTTTACAACATATTGTGTTTCTGTGCCGTTCCAATTGAGTTAATTATGCATGTGAGTTCTATGAGTTCTCATTTAAACGCATAAAAGGCAAGGACCTTGATCAATGAAAAGTACATTGATAGGAAAGGGTGAGCTGCTTAACTACTTGGAAAACATGGTGGGCAGCTGTGTTACCATAAGGCGAGAAATCAAGATTAAGAAAGTTCGGTCCATATGAGTTTGGATTTGTCGTAAACTTTGGTTTTGACAAATTCACACGGATAGGAACACATACACCATTAAAATCTAAGTGTCATAAGATTCCCTCCTTCATGAAAATGGTTGTAAGGAAATGCTTTCACTAATAGAGATTTTAAGTAGATAGTGATTGTGAAATTGTATTCTCGAATTCGATTATGGTTATGGTATCCCTTTCATGATTCGAATTGTGAGATTTAGCAATTAGTCTGAATTGTTTACACACATATGAGCTATCTAACACAAAGGTGTATAAGTTCAATTGGGCTATGTATTGCCTTATATTATAAGGTTGGACGAATTCTATGGAAAAACCCATTAGAAATCGTCCAAGGCTTGCTAAGGAAGGGGTCCATGGGTTTCTTAGGGCTTAAGCATCCAAATTAGGGTTTCCTTGTTAGATAACCCTAATAGCCTCACTATATATAGAACCCTTATGCTCCAAAAACGTGGTGAACTTGTTCTCTAGGGTTTCCACACGTTTTTGGTAGCCTCCTTCTCTCCTCCTCTTCATCCTCTTGCTCTTGGTGTTTGTGAACCATTAAAGGAGTGACATTTGTGACTCTAAGCTTTCTAAAGTCAATACAAGAAGGATTTGAGATTGTTATTGCTACACAACAATCAAGGTATGATCTAAACCCTAATTTATATGTTATATTGATTATCATATGTTAGATCTAGGGTTTATAGTCTTGGATGAATTGCATGTACAATAGAGAAACCTAGATCGAAGCATTAGGGTTTGTATGAGCACAGAGGATGTTCTTATAGCTAAAACCCATCACAAACATGATCGGGGCTCCCCAAGGTGAACTACTCGGCTTGATAAATCCTTTGTCTAGCAGCTCCTGCAGCTGCGTAGACAACTCCTGCATCTCGGGAGGAGCCAACCGATACGGTGCCTTGGCTATCGGAGCCGCACCAGGGACTAGGTCGATCATGAACTCCACCTGTAACATCGTTAAAAATTCAAACAATTTTTCAATTTATTTTAATAAAACATTTCACTTCCAAATCATTCAAAAATCAAATATCCAATATCCTATCAAAATACATAACAAAATCCATATCCCAAGATCTCAAAAAAACATGTCATCTGCAAGTGTGTACTAATCAAGCTGGCGCCTTCCCGCGGTCATCACTGGTACCTGAAACACACATCACACAAACGGTAAGCATAAATGCTTAGTGAGTTCCCCAAAATACCACGTATAGCACATACGCCCTTTCAGGCCTTAGGGTCTTCCGATCCAAGTGTCTCAGGGGATTTCCACCCCGTAACCTTGTTGACCTTCCGGTCCATATCATCTTGACCTTCGGGTTCACATCATCATTCTCATATCATAACATATCACATATAACATGCATCACATATACATCATAAACATAAGACCTTCGGCATAGTGAGAAAACTCACCTTACTGATGTCGGATAATCACTCGTGCTCGATCTCCCGAACTCTCGTCCTCCTATATCATAAGTGCATCTCTAATTAATACTTTTCCTGACTTATTTTGACTAACACTAACAAGTCAACACTAGTCAACCCTGGTCAACGGTCAACGGTCAACCTTGACCCGACTCGTCGAGTCTTGCACAGACTCGTCGAGTCCATACGTGAATTCATTTCCTCTGAATCCCTTCTGACTCACCGAGTCACTCACCCAACTCGGAGGGTCATAAACTAGTCTGAGACACGGGACAACCCGCCCCGACTCATCGAGTCTGATCCTGGACTCGGCGAGTTCATTCCATGCGCATCCTCAAACAACTTCCTGAGGTCAGATCCAGTCCTCAAACCTATAGATCTATCATTCCCAAACCCAATAACCACGTAAAGTTTCTATCTTGATGCACATATAACATCTATTTGGTCATATATGATGATTTAGCCCCAAATACAAAAACCCAAGGTCATAACCTCCATTGTTCTTCATAAATCTTAATGAGTAAGGCTCTCTGGACCTCTATGGATCCAGATCCAAAGCCTCATCACCAAAAGGGACTATTTGGTCATCAAATCTAACTATCAAAGGGTCTAAGAAACCCTAAATCCATATGATCATCATAAGAACAGAAGGAGAGTCAAATTACTACCTCAAATGTGATGATCTAAGCTTCAAATCCATAGAATAGCAACCTCCTTTGTTTCCCCTTGACTTGGATCTCCTTCTTCTTGCAAAACAACACCATAAAAGTCAATAAGGGCTTCCTTTCTCTCCCAAATCACTCAAACACTCAAGGGTTTCTCTCTGAGAACAGGTAGCCGCAAATGGAGGCCATAAGGGCCTTTAAATAGGTCCCAAACCCAAGAAATTAGGGTTTCTTTCGCCAGCTCGGACTCGGCGAGTCAGTCCCCCGGACTCGTCGAGTCCCCTCATTAAACACATCATCCAATCGCGACCAGACTTGACGAGTCTAAGCACCAACTTGTTGAGTCGCCTAAAAAATGAAGAAATTACAATATAATTAATATACCTGGGAAACCGGCTGTTACAATTCTCCCCCACTAGAATCAGACTTCGCCCTCGAAGTCTCGCTCGACAAATAACTCGGGGTACTGCTCACGCATCTCTAACTCCGGTTCCCAAGTCAGCTCGGACCCCTTCCAATGTTGCCACTGGACCTGAACCAATGATACCTCCTTGTTCCGAATCGCGATCGGTCTCTCAACATAGTTCAGGCTAGCATCCACTTGAATATCCTCCAAAGGAACCACGGCCGATTCGTCGGCGATACACTTCCTCATGAGATACGTGGAAGGTATCATGAATCTGAGTCAACTCTGTAGGTATCTCCAAACGATACGCTACCCTGCCTACCCTAGCGGTCACCCGGAAGGGACCAATATACCAAGTCCCCAACTTGCCTCTTTTCCTGAACCGAATCACACCTTTCCAAGGTGATACTTTCAGGAGAACAAAGTCACCCACCTGGAACTCGAGCTCTGACCGTCTTCTATCCGCATAAATTTTCTGATGGCTCTGGGTTGTCAATAACCTATGCCTGACCTGCTGAATCTGCTCGGTCGTCTGAAGCAGGATCTCTGTACTACCCATCACATGCTGCCCTACCTCTCCCCAGCAAATAGGGGTCCGACACCTCCTCCCATACAACAGCTCAAAGGGTGGCATACCAATGCTCGAATGATGGTTGTTGTTGTAGGAAAACTCTGCCAAAGGCAAGTACTTGTCCCAACTCCCGCCGAAATCCAACACACATGCTCGGAGCATGTCCTCGAGCGTCTGATTCGTCCGCTCACTCTGCCCATCAGTCTGTGGGTGGTATGCAATATTAAAATACAGCCTCGTACCCAATTCCTCATGAAATTTCTTCCAGAATCTGGAAGTAAAACGCACATCTCGATCTGAGACAATCAAGATCGGCACCCCATGCCGCGATACCACCTCCCTCACGTATATCTCTGCCAACCTCTCCGCGGAAGAGCTCTCACTAATAGCAAGGAAATGAGCGCTCTTCGTCAACCTGTCCACAATCACCCAAATTGCATCGACGCCTCTCGCAGTCCTCGGCAATTTGGTGATGAAACCCATGGTAATCTGTACCCATTTCCACTCAGGAATCTCTAACGGCTGCAGCTTACCATGTGGACACTGGTGCTCGGCCTTAACCCTGCGACAGGTCAGGCATCTCTCTACAAACCATGCGACATCCCTCTTCATACAGGGCCACCAATACTCCCTTTTCAGGTCCAAGTACATCTTAGTGGCCCCGGGATGGATCGAGAACTTCGATCGATGAGCCTCTTCCATTAAAATGGTACGCGTCCCTCCCACAAACGGTACCCATATATGACCCTGAAATGTCATAAGTCCTCGAATATCAGTAACGAATTCTGATACCTTCCCGATCACCCGCTCCCTTTTGCGGTTCTCCGGTCCACGGCCTCCGCCTGGGCCCCTCGAATGGTATCCAACACCGGAGTCATCACTGTCAATCTCATACAAACGTCTCGCATCGGGGCGCTCTCCGCCCTATGGCTCAAGGCATCGGCTACAACATTAGCCTTGCCCGGATGGTACAGGATCTCACAATCATAATCCTTTACTACATCCAACCATCTCCTCTGCCGCATGTTCAGATTGGGCTGATCCATCAAATACTTCAAACTCTTGTGGTCCGTGTATATGGTACACCGAACCCCATACAGATAGTGGCGCCAGATCTTGAGGGCGAACACTACCGCCCCCAACTCCAGATCATGAGTGGCATACCTCACTTCATGAGGCTTTAGCTGCCTCGATGCATACGCTATCACATGCCCCCTCTGCATAAGCACCACACCTAACCCTGATATCGATGCATCACAATAAACTACAAAATCATCAACTCCCTCTGGAAGGGATAACATCGGGGCTTCGCATAGCTTTTGGCGAAGAGTCTCAAACGAGGTGTGCTGCTCTGAACCCCATGAAAAAGAAACACCCTTCCGAGTCAACCTAGTGAATGGCACTGCAATCTTGGAGAAATCCTAAATGAATCTCCGATAATAACCGGCCAACCCCAGAAAACTCCTGATCTCTGAGGCAAACTTCGGTACCTCCCAGCTCATCACCGCCTCAATCTTAGCCGGATCGACCAAAATTCCATTCTGGTTAACGAGATGCCCCAGGAACTGGACCTCCCGTAACCAGAAATCACACTTAGAGAATTTGGCATAAAGCCTCTCCGATCTCAACACCTCAAGAACCTCTCTCAAGTGTTCCTCATGCTGCTCTCGAGATCTAGAATATACCAGTATATCATCAATGAACACAATCACCGATCGATCCAACATCGGCCTACATACTCTGTTCATGAGATCCATGAACGCTGCTGGCGCATTGGTGAGCCCAAAAGGCATCACCACGAACTCATAGTGTCCATAACGCGTCCTGAATGTCGTCTTCTGGATATCCTCATCGTGCACCCTCATCTGATGATATCCAGACCTCAAATCAATCTTGGAGAACCAAGATGCCCCCTGCAGCTGATCAAACAAATCATCAATACTTGGTAACGGATAACGGTTCTTAACCGTTAACTTGTTCAACTCCCGGTAATCGATACACATCCGGTGTGAACCATCCTTCTTCTTAACGAAGAGAATCGGCGCTCCCCAAGGCAAGCTGCTCAGACGAATGAACCCTTCCCTAAAAGCTCCTGCAGCTGTGACAATAACTCCTGCATCTATGGTGGTGCTAGGCGATAAGGCGCCTTAGCGATAGGCGCGGCCCCGGGAATCAAATCGATGCGAAACTCCACCTGCCTCTCGGGAGGCACACCCGACAACTCCTCGGGAAATACATCCGGGAACTCACGCACTATCGGGACATCATCAACTGAACTTGGCCTCCCAGTTCCTTCCGCGCATCCATCACATAAGCTACGAATCCCTTGCAGCCCTGCTGCAAACTCTGCCTCGCTCTAGCAGCTGAACAGAATGTTGACCCACTACGAGTTCCCTCACCATAAACCGTCAGCACTCCCCCACTAGGATTTCAGATAGTCACCAGCTACTGCTCGCAGTCTATCACAGCCCCAACACGGCTCATCCAATCCATGCCCACGATAACGCACACATCCCCCATCGCAATCGGAACCAGATCTATCAGAAACCCAACGCCGAAGATCTCTAGCACACACCCCCCGAATCACATCCATGGCATACATTGCTCGTTCGTCATCTATAGAAACACGCGGAGGTCGACTCATCACCTCTCGCTGGGTACTGATGTGTCTACAGAATGCTAATGCCACAAACGACCGACTCGCACCCGAGTCAAATAACACCAAAGCAGGTATAGAATTCACAAGAAAAGTACCTACGCATAACATAATACAAACACAAAATCTCGTAACAGAATAAATAAACATGAACAGAATACATACCAGCCACGACGTCGGGTGCAGCACGGACCTCCTCCACTGTCAGCTGGAACACTCTCCCTTGCGCCTTCAGCGCCTCGACCTTCACCGGCCGACCCTCAATGGCTCTCGCAGTAGCAGGGGCAGATCCCTGAGAGGCTCCCTGCAACTGTGGACACTCTGCCTTCCGGTGTCCAGTCTGCTTGCAATGAAAGCAAACCATGAATCCCTTGGGGCAATCCTTAGCGATATGCCCCTCCTTGCCACACTTGTATCAAGCTCCCGATCTACAAACTCCATCATGACCCTTGCGGCACTTCCCGCAAGTGTGGCCCTTATGGCCCCCAGATCTCGAATCAGCAGGCTTTCCCCGTTTGGCCGCCGACTGAGACTGTGTCGAACGGCGATCCCTGCTCTGAGACTCGGCCTCCTCCCTGGTCTGAGTCTCCAGCTCAATCTCCCTCTTCCGGGCATTTGCCTGAGCTCAGCAAATGTCCGATATGATGAGTTCTCCACGAACTCACGAATTTCTCTCCTCAAAATGCTCAGATATCGGCTCATATGTGCCTGCTCGGTCCACACGTGCTCAGGGCAGAACATCGCCCTCTCATGAAACATCCGGGTAATCAAGTAACTTACTCGGTACCCTGCTTGAGGGTTAAGAACTCCTAAGCCAAACGCTCTCGTTCCACCGGGGGAACGTACTCATCACGAAACATAGCGGTGGACCTCTCCCAGGTCACCGCAGCAAGCTGTGCTGGAGAAAAATGCACTGTCACGAACTTCCATTAATCCTTTGCCCCCAAGCGAAGTTGGTTCAGCGCGAACCGAACTCTCAGATGCTCTGGACATGAACATGTGTAAAAGCACCCCTCGATGTCTAAGATCCACCTCATCGCGGCTATCGGATCCTGAGTCCCATCAAACTCTGGTGGCTTCGTGTTGCTGAACTCCTGGTACAACAATGAGTCATCCCCTTGCAGCCTGGCAGCAGCAACGGCCGCAATGGCTACAACAACAGCAACATCAGTAAGAGCAGCATATCGCTCATCAAAGGTCTTAATCAGGGTGGTCTTGATAGAGTCGAACATCTCTGGAATCTCAGCTCGGATGGCAACAGCTACCTCATCATGAATCATCTGGCGGAGCTCCTCGTCGCTCACACCTCCCTCGCGGGTCTCTGGTCTATGGTGCGTACCAACCATGATGTCTCTGAAATACAACATAAAAATATCATAGAATCGCTCGAGTGTACTCACACTCGATAACCCAACCCTACTCGATTCCTAGAACCCGAACGATTCCTACTTGGGCTGCACACTGATCCGGTGTTTCCAGTAGTATGGGCCCAATACGACCTTCTACACCGTATCAATATTCATCTCAAGTCATCCTCCAAGGATCCCAAGTCCCAAGTACTCTATCTCTTTCCACATGTAAACTACCCTTCGGTAGGCTCTCATTGCACCTCACTGATACCTACTCACTCTAAAGCATCTCATGGCAGCAGAAATCTTCCTAGGCTAAGGCATCACAAATCAGGTCACTATAGTCCTAATATGAATACCTAGCCAATTCTAGCATGCATAACACATTTCAACATATCTCATAACACCAAATGTAAGGGTATTTTGGGAAATCACCGTTCGGGCGCTGGCTGATCGTACACACTGCTTTCTCACATATCTTTCAAATTCTTTTACTCTTTTTATAAAAATTGTTTATTTATTGAAATTTTTTCTCAAATCCTCAGTTTGAGTTCAAATACACCCGAAGGTGAATCCGAATCCCTCAAACCAAGGCTCTGATACCAATTTGTAACACAGTTAAAATTTCAAACAATTTTTCAATTTATTTTAATAAAACATTTCACTTCCAAATCATTCAAAAATCAAATATCCAATATCCACTCAAAATACATAACAAAATCCATATCCCAAGATCTCAAAAAAACTTGTCATCTACAAGTGTGTACAGATCAAGCTGGCGCCTTCCCGCGGTCATCACTGGTACCTGAAACACACATCACACAAACGGTAAGCATAAATGCTTAGTGAATTCCCCAAAATACCACGTATAGCACATACGCCCTTTCAGGCCTTAGGATCTTCCGATCCAAGTGTCTCAGGGGATTTCCATCCCGTTACATTGTTGACCTTCCGATCCATATCATCTTGACCTTCCGGTCCACATCATCATTCTCATATCATAACATATCACATATAACATGCATCACATATACATCATAAACATAAGACCTTCTGGTCACATATAATTACCCAATCGGGTTCGGCATAGTGAAAAAACTCACCTTACTGATGTCGTATAATCACTCGTGCTCGATCTCCCGACCTCTCGTCCTCCTATATCATAATTGCATCTCTAATTAATACTTTTCCTGACTTATTTTGACTAACACTAACAAGTCAACACTAGTCAACCCTGGTCAACGGTCAACGGTCAACCTTGACCCGACTCGTCGAGTCTTGCACAGACTCATCGAGTCCATACGTGAACTCATTTCCTCTGAATCCTTTCTGACTCACCGAGTCACTCACCCAACTCGGAGGGTCATCAACTAGTCTGAGACACGGGACAACCCGCCCCGACTCGTCGAGTCTGATCCTGGACTCGACGAGTTCATTCCATGCACATCCTCAAACAACTTCCTGAGGTCAGATCCAGTCCTCAAAACTATAGATCTATCATCACCAAACCCAATAACCACATAAAGTTTCTATCTTGATGCACATACAACATCTATTTGGTCATATATGATGATTTAGCCCCAAATACCATAACCCAAGGTCATAAACTCCATTGTTCTTCATAAAGCTTGATGAGTAAGGCTCTCTGGACCTCTATGGATCCATATCCAAAGCCTCATCACCAAAAGGGATTATTTGGTCATGAAATCTAACCAACAAAGGGTCTAAGAAACCCTAAATCCATATGATCATCATAAGAACAGAAGGAGAGTCGAATTACCACCTCAAATGTGATGATCTAAGCTTCAAATCCACAGAATAGCAACCTCCTTTGTTTCCCCTTGACTTGGAGCTCCTTCTTCTTGCTAAACAACACCACAAAAGTCAATAATGGCTTCCTTTCTCTCCCAAATCGCTCAAACACTCAAGGGTTTCTCTCTGAGAACAGGTAGCCGCAAATGGAGGCCATAAGGGCCTTTAAATAGGTCCCAAACCCAAGAAATTAGGGGTTCTTTTGCCAGCTCGGACTCGACGAGTCACTCCCCCAGACTCGTCGAGTCCCCTCATTAAACACATCATCCAATCGCGACCAGACTTGACGAGTCTAAGCACCAACTTGTTGAGTCGCCTAAAAAATGAAGAAATTACAATATAATTAATATACCTGGGAAACCGGGTGTTACACCACGTGTCTCTCTGGAGGTATCCCTGGAAACTCCTCGGGGAATACGTCCGCAAACTCTCGCACCACGGGCACATCGCCCACTGTCGCCTTACCCGCCTCCCGGGTGTCAATGACATAAGCGACATATCCTGCGCAACCCTACTGAAGGTAACACCTTGACCTTGCTGCTGAACATAAAGCTGGCCCTCGCTGTGGCCTCTCGCCCTGAATCACTAACTTTCCCCCTCCTGGGGTCCTGACTCGCACCAACTGTTGTGCGCAATCTATCACTGCCCTATTGGGGCTTAGCCCACCCATGCCGATAATAACTTTGTTCCCACGCAAAGGTATGGGAACCAAGTCTACCAGGTAATGCTCCTCGAACAATCTCAAAAGACAATCTCGGAAGAACTCTGATGCTCGCACTGACCGGTCGTCCGCAATCTCGACCTCTAGAGGGCAATCCAACATGCCCGAAGACTCAGGAAACTTATTGCTAAGCGTAAGAGAGACAAATGATCGGGTAGCACCCGAATCAAACAATACCTAAACTGGGATATTGTTCACATGGAAGGATCCTAAACAGAGCACATACATAACATATCAAAATCACAGCAGCATATCATAATAGCATAAATAAGAAGTCATACCTGTCACCACATCGGCTGTAGCACGTGCCTCCTCGGTAGTCAACTGGAAGGCTCAGAACCTCACCACTGGAGCTTCAGCCTTGGCCTGCCGGCCATCAGTAATCTGCAGGGTTGCTGGAGATGGCACCTTCACTGGCGTTGCTGCTGTCAACTGGGGGCAACTGCCCTTCTTATGGCCCCTCTGGTTGTAGTGGAAACACAACAACTCGGATGTCTGAATAGTAGGCGCAGGGGCGGTACAGTCCCTGCTGAAATGCCCCGTCTTACCCCACTTGTAGCAGCCCGACGATCCCAAGCTACATGCTCCCTCGTGCGGCCTACCACATTTCCTGCAGCGGCCCTGTCCTGACTGGCCTTTCGGCCTACCAGCTGATCCCTTGGGCTTCTTCCCCGAATCCCCAGTCGCCTCCCCCTCCTCTACCTTCCTCTTCCGGATATGCTCCAGATCGATCTCCCTCTCCCTTTCCCTGACAATCATGGAATCCAGGGTAGGGCAAGCTGAAAAACTGACATGCTCCTGAATGTCAGCTCGTAGCATGTCATGATAGCGGGTCCTCCTTATGTCCTCATCACCCGCATACTGGGGCACCAGTAACGCCCTCTCCCAGAACTTGGCGGTGATCTCCGCCACAGTCTTCGTGGTCTGTCTCATATCCAAAAACTCCCTGGCTAACTGATGGAGCTCCACTGCAGGTGCAAACTCCGCTTTGAACCGGGTCACAAAGTCCGGCCATGTCATAGCCTCAACAGCCGAGCCTCCCAATGAGTCACCAACAGACTCCCACCAATCTCTAGCTTTGTCTCTCAAACACCCTACTGCATATCTCACCTTCGACCCCTCGGGGCAGAAGCTGGTCAACTGCACAGAATCAATGTCCGCAATCCATCGTCTGGCAGCAATGGGGTCCTTCGCCCCATGGAAATCCGGCGCACCACTGCCCCTAAAGTCCTTAAAGGACAGTGTGCGGGATCCTGACTGGCTGGTCGCCATGTCACTCCTGAAAGCCTTATGGCGATCCTCCATTAGCTCGACAATCCCTTCCTTGATTGACCCAAAGATGACTGGGGTAGCATCAATCATGCCTTTAGTGATCTCTGACGCGATGAACTCGCGTAGCCTCTCATCCACTGTTTCGGAGCCTGAAACCGAACCCGATCCCTCTCCTGAGCTGCCAACTGCTGGCCTCGGACGTAGTACCACCATTCTGCAATACAGATCATGACAACCGTCAGTGATACCAGTACATCTAGAGGGATCACATCCATCATAAGTTCCTTGGTATTGCCTCAGCTTTCCTCAATTCGAGTACGGATCCTCTGCTTTCAGTAGTACGAGCCCGTACTACCTTCCACATCTATCTGTACTTTCCTCAAGGACTGCCTTGACTCCACCAAGTCCCTTTTACCACTGCTGATCTCTGCTACTCTCATCCTAGGCTTACCCTAGGGAACCTCTAACTTCACCCAAACCGGTCCTCAGCCGCTAAAGGCTTCCTTGTGATGCCAATTAGCCACCACCTGAATACCATCACATGTGACGAGGGTCAGATAATCCTTCAAGTAAAAGACTCGTCCCTACAACGGTTAGACTCAAACGAGAGCTGCGCAATAGGGCCAAATCTAGCACTCTGAGATTATGCAATCCTAATCACGTGTGACGCGACATACTCTCCTAATGGCTAACTCCCATCATTCAGAGCCCTACAAGCATGAAGCAAGAAACATTCGGACATAGGAAACTACTCAAGCAACTTTATTCTCCTAAGGAGAAACTGTACCAGCATACAATGTTGAGCTCATACTACCAGGCATAACTAAACATGCTATCCTGTTACTGTCTACTCAATACTAGCATGCAATTCTCATAAGCTGAAGCTCATAAAGCAGGCACATAAGGCATCATTCCTAGATCCTTAGTCCTATTCTAGCATGCCGTTCTACTGAAACTGATAAACATAATATAAACTTGTATGGGTACTTTGGGGAATACTTACTTGAGCTCGGCCGGTCGCGCACATCACACACTTTGTTCTTTCCCAAAACTATTTTATCTTAGCTTTTAGGAAACCTTTTTTTCTTGTAAAAATCTTTTAATCCCTCGATTTGAGTCCAGACGCTCCCAAGGGTGTGTCCGAATTCCTCAAACCAGGGCTCTGATACCAACTTGTAACGACCCAATTTTCAAGTCCAAAAATTTCATTTTAATTAACTGACTCATAAAAACATTCATAAGAAAATATTGTGGAATCACATCATCTCATGAAACATTGTATCATGTCTGAAAACCCAAGTCATAAAAATAGTAACATGTCAGAGTACAATCCTAGAATATCCATAGTGCGGAAAACAAAGAGTGTGTGTATGATGTGCCGCTACCGTGCCAGTTCCTTCCCCTTCGCTGAAGAGGTGCCTGAAACCAAAACTGTAAACTGTAACCACGAAGCTTAGTGAGTTCCCCCATCGTACCACATACCATACAATCACATAGCATACATACTGCAGGGCAATTCTGGGGTGCCCGACCTACTCGGTACGACCATTCTGGGGTGCTGACCTACCCCTGCGGCCATTCTGGGGTGCCGTCCTACCCGTGTCAAGCCATTATGGGGTGCTGACCTACCCATGTCAAACCATTCTGGGGTGCTGACCTACCCGTCGGTCCTAACAACCGACCCTCGGGGACTAATCCACCCCCTACTGCAACTGTCACATATATCATAACATAAACATACTATCAGACATATCTGGGGTGGCCGAACTACCCTTCGGTCCTAACAACCGAACTTGGGGACTATTCCCCTCCTACTACCACTATCACATGTAACATATCATGCCAGCATATAAACATAGCATCACATACTGTTAGACATATCTGGGGTGTCTGACCTACCCTTCGGTCCTAACAACCGAACTCTACTACTATCACATATAACATATCATGCCATCATATAACATATCAAGTAGTAGCAAACCTAGATGATATCACAAAGACAATCATCTAACATACAACTCCTACTGGTGGGTCGACATTGTGGTCGTAGACCCACTGCTACTGGAAAGTAACTCACCTCGTACGAGTAGCTGCTGATAATTTATGCGGGAAACCTCTGTCTGCTGCTGCTCCGGAAATCCTCCGGTTATAATCCCCACAAAACACTCAGTCAGAATCTGATATCTACTCTTAGGGTAAAATGACTATTTTGCCCCTAACCAAGTCCAAGTCAAAGTCAACTTCCAGTTGATCCGACTCGCCGACTTGGGCTGTCAACTCGTCGAGTCCCTAACCCTTTACACGTCCTTATCCATGACTCGACTCGTCGAGTTTGGCAACGACTCGAAGAGTTCCTCTTCTATGTGAACATCGAATGAACCTTCATCCGACTCGCCGAGTTCACCTTCATCTGATGAACAAGTCTTGTGCTTGACTCTCCGAGTTGTATGAACAACTCGTCGAGTTCTTCTTCATGTTTTGGGAGATTGCCTTGGACTCTCCGAGTTTGTTCTAGCACTCGTCGAGTCCCAAGAACGGACTCGCCGAGTCGATAACGTCCACGTACTATTTCCTCGATTTCTGATGTATAACCTTTGACCAAATGATAGATCCAAGCCCCTAAGCTTGATCTAGCACGTAAAGTTACGAACTTTATGTGCATGCATGGGACTTTTGAGCCTAAAAGGCTCTAAAATGGCTCTTATGTTGCATGGGACCTTACTTGAGTGCAAAAGCAACCCAAATCTGCCTTGTGACTCCTCCCAAGACTTAGATCTAAGGTCTTGACCCCCAACCATGTTTGCAATCATGGTTGGCTACCTCATATGGCTTAAAAGCCCTAAATCTTACCCAAAAAGGGATCTAACAATTGAACAAGCAAGGTATAGACTTTATACCTTTTAAAGACTGCAACTGATGTACCAAACTCGAATCCTTTAGTCTCCTCTTGATCCTTCTATGCTCTTCCTTCTTCCTTGAGGTCAAAACCTACAAAAATCACTCAAAAGCCTTAGATCTTGCACCAAAAAACTTAGGTTTTGCTATGGAGGGTTTCTGGGAGCAATAGGGACGAGTGGTGGCTGAAAGAGATGATTAAATAGGGTGCACACCCTCAGATTAGGGTTTTTGTCCAGTCAGAGCCTACTCGTCGAGTCCGGGACCCGACTCGACGAGTCCAATACTTAAATACCGCGTCCCATCTCGCTTCTACTCGGCGAGTTGGTCCTTCAACTCGCCGAGTCCCAGGCATAAAATGCAAAACACTTAAATAAATTACATACCAAGAACCAGGTGCTACATAGTATGCGATATGTATGGCAATCCAACCGGGAGGTTGTGGGCTAGGGTAATCCAACTGTGAGGTTGTGGACCCAGTATGTAATATGTAGGGCAATCCAACCGGGAGGTTGTGGGCCAGGGTAATCCAACCGCAATGTTGTGGACATATATGTTATTTATTTGTGTGATGGTACTTTGGGGGAACTCACTAAGTTTCATGCTTACAGTTTTAGTTTTATGTTTCAAGTACTTCAGATGATTGGGACAAGGAGAAGGCATGATCGTACACATCCTCTTGGTTTTGATGATATTGATTTGGGGACACTCTGATATATGATTTCTATTTTTGAAAACAATGTTTTATAAATGAATTTTTTTGATTTGGATGCTATCTGAAAACAATGATTTTACTTGATTTAAAAATGAAATTTTTTACCTTGATTTTTGGTATGGTACACACACATACTCTCTCTCTCTCTCTCTCTCTCTCTCTCTCTCTTTCTCTCTCTCTTTCTCTCTATCTCTCAAGTCATAATCTAAAACTTGCATGTCTAATTGGGTCTTCCAAATATTTTCTTGTCATTCACCATGAAGAACATTGCATCCCAGCACTATCGGAGATATTTTTTCAAAATGTCCACATTCAACATTAAAACCATTTGATAGTTCCTCTCTTTAAAGGTGGTCGGTGTTTAGAATCAAAAACTTGAATCATTCTATTTTAGATTCAATGCTAAAAGTTCCCAACACTCATTACATTTGAATGACCTTCTATGGTTGCCCTCGTTAAATAAGGTATTGTTTGCTTTTTCTAAGGCAAAATGCATCTAATCTGCAGACCACATATGCCGACATTTGTAGTAGAAGAGGTGGCTCAAACGTTTGCAGACTGAAAGAAAAAGACTGATTGTTTTTAACATCTGCATGCTGCTAGAATAAACTAAAATCTAATTAAAATGATTTTTAAAAAAAAAAATAAAAGAGTTTTTCAATAATTTTATGACTTTATTATAGATAATTAATAAATGTAGATCAACTTTTATGTATTATTGAATAAAAAGTGAATAAAATTGTACGAATTAACGTATATATTTGATAACCAACAAACTTTGTTTGCAAAGTTATACCTAAACATTGTAATTAAGGATAAAAGAATTTAACACATAAAATGGATAGAAATAAACTTTGATTTTCAATGAAAATTTACAAAACTTTTATTTTACTTTTTCAATTATATCAAATTAAAAATTGGGCATAAAATTTTCCTAATATATGGATGGTTCTGCATTAAATAATATTTTATAAATTTTGGCACAAAAATATAAGATAATGTTATGATTTTTTTTTCATATCTATATAAACAGCTCCAATGACCATTATTGTAATTAAATATTTCTTTATAAATTTGTTACAAAGATAATGATTGTGTCGTCAAACCTTTTTCTTTAAGTATTGTAACTTTTTATTAAAAAATATTTATCATAGATAAAGTTGGAAAAAATCTATATATATATATATATATATATATATATATATATATATATGTGTGTGTGTGTGTGTGTGTGTGTGTGTATTTTAGGATAGAAGATGTCTAAAGAGGTTTGAAGACTCTATGTTCTTCAAAAAAAACAATCTACGAAGTCTAATGTCTGCACGTGGTCTGCGTGGCGCTGACATAAGAGGCCAAGAATATCTTCAGACAAAAAACAAAGAGCACGTAAAGCATACACCTTCTTCAAAATGTCTTCATCACTTTGTGGTAGGGGTGAGTAAAATTGAACCCTAAAATCATAACTGACAAAACTTAAATCGAAATAGAAACTAACACTTTAGGTTTGAGTTTTTTAAAAATAGAAATAATGGGTTCGATATCAGTTTTAGTATATGTAAAAACTGATAAAACTTAAGTGAATCAAATTATGAAGTTAATAGTATATATATATATATATATATATATATATATATATATATATATATATATATATATATATTATATCATAGTTTTGTGAAAGTTAGACACAAGCAGGAACTTGTCCGGTTGGTTAAGGTGTTGGATGCATAAGCAAGACCACTAGTGACATGAATGGTTTTATTTTGTTTAGTAATAGCTTATCTCACATCATTGGTAAATTCTTTATTTAACTCAAACTTATCCCACATGAGATCTCATATGAAACTGATGTCCTCTTTATCTCTTATATAAGACAACACCAGATTCTCAATTCTCAAAGTTAGGTTTGGAATGGTTTCGGGTTTAAATTCGAAACCAATTGACCGAACCCATAAATTTGGGAGTAGGGTTTGGTTTTAAATATTTGAAAACCGATGCTATTGGTTTTTGGTTCAATTTTAGGTCAAGTCCAACCCAAATCGACGCATGTTAATCCCTACTTTGTGTGTTTTTCCTTTGGTTTTTAGGCTGGTGTACAACTTTTTTGTCTTTGTAATACTCTTTTTGATATCTCAAACTTTGTATTCAGTTGGTGTTTATTATAGGAGTCACCACGACCCATTTTTCGAGAAACCATTTTGTAATGTATCGAGAAAAATGATTTGTATCCTTGGATATGTTGACTCATGTTTTTCTTTAATAAATTTCAAAAGTTTCTAGTTATTTTTGTCAGATACTCATATATAAATAAAAACCACAAACTAGTTTTATCAAACATGTCATTAAGCTTGTACTCCATCTTTATTTATAATCTTGGTTTTGTATAGTATTATAAGGGTCCATTTATTGGTAACTTAACGGTGGTAGTAAAATTCATGAATAGACATGAATCAAACTTCAAAAAGGATAAACCAATTTTTTTTCTCACTCTGGTTTGGCAAAAGTACAATTTAACATAACGCACTTAATTTTCAATCAATTCATTCGGTTATAGTTTCTTTATACTAACAAAACACCATCAACCAGTTATTCAAGGTGACGTGTAGGTTATTCCCTTATCAAATACACAATCAACTTGTTGCAGACTTTTATGCAAATGAATGTCCAATACTTTTGGAAAAAAGTGGCTTTGTTGGGTGTGTTATTATTGATTATCCTATCTTTGTCAATATCAGAAACTTTACAAAAATTCATTGTATCATGACATATGATAAAAGAGGTTACGTAATGTTCTGACTCTTATCAAGATTTTGATAGTATTTGTTGATAATTGATAATAGTTACGTTTAAAGCATTTATCTTTTAAGGTGTTAGGCTTTTGTATGTGTTTGACACTTGAAGTGTTGAAAGATATTGCTAGCAAGTTATAGCACTTGCATAGTACATATGTTTAATTAAATTTGTCACATTGCTTATACATTACAAACATAAATGATTGATATTATGATTCCTTACAAAGATGCTCACAAAAATAATATAATATAACTAATGCACTATGGCGTAATGCCCAAAAAGATAGAACAAATCATCAATGCGAATTGTGGTTCATGTCCGACTATAAATAAACTGAACATTAGTTCACAACCTTTGAAATGTTGAAAAGACGATACAACCCCGTATCCATTCAAGAAAAGCAACAAGTTGTGTCTGATTTATGGGTTCCTTGATTCCGTATAGATAAAGTTAATCATGATATAAACAGATTTGATAGTATTGGATTTCAAGAGGCTTTAAAAAATTTTAATATTTGAAAATTTTTAAGATGTCAAAAAGGGCATTGTGAGAGAAAAAAGAGACGGTAGTGTCAAATAAAAAGATGAGGAGAAAAGGTTTACTGAATAATTAGAGTATCTTTGAAACATATATTTTTTATTCAGATACAATTTATTCTATTAAAAATTAAAAAAATACTAAATAATTAAGAAACCATAGTTAAAAGGTTATTAAATGACAACTTATTCTATTAAAAATTAAAAAATTGCTAAATAATTAAGAAACCAAAGTTAAAAGGTTATTAAATGCTCTGAATCTAAAAAATTAATAGTTTACCGAACACCCATTAATTTAAAATTTTAAAATAAGAAAATTTTCCAATCTTAATGTTGAATATGAGTAAATTAAATAAAATAGTTGTACAAAACTAAATGTCTAATATACAATGTCTAACAACAATAACGTGGGACAACATGCATTGAAATTATATTTTAAATATGTGGTTCTTATGTGGGTAAAAAGACGTATTTGACCTTAAAATTAAAGAAAAATGCCAACTCTTACTACATGTTTAAAAAATGTTTATGACACACTTACATATGTAGGAAATGTTTCCTTAGAGATCTCATGAATATACTTTGAACCATGCTCTTGCATTAACTAATCATTTAATACCAATTGTGATCGTTTAATCAATTTGTAAATTCGATCCGGCAAATCTTGCGATATCTTTCCTTTGTTTAATATTCCCTTACAAAGATTTCACACTATATGAACATATTGAGGACTATAAAAGAAAATTATTTAACCACTTATATATTTCAATCAAATATCTTCTGCTTTGAAATTACGTCTAATATTTTTTACTTTATGATTCTTTTTCTTTATTTATTCAGATAATACAATTTCTTTTAGATTCTTAAAAAAACATAATTCTCTTGTTATCACATAAGTTAAGGTATCTAAATATATAAGAAAAAGTATTATAAAGATATATCCAAAAGATAAATTAAATATTCTCCTTACCTTTTTTCCTACCAATCTTACTACCATTTAAATGACGATATGTGTCAAATTAGTATCTAAAATATCATTAAATGAACATTAAATGTTACATATATCATAATTTTATTAGGTAGGAGAATATGTAGGAAAAAAATAATAGGAAAATAATGGATATATGCATATTGTTTATAAACCCAAACAAACAAAATTAAGTTCGATCTCTTGGACATTATGAATTGTAACGTACTTTTAAACAATTTTTTATTTTTTTTATAATCAACAAGTAAACATTAGTCAATAATCAATAACTTGTAATAAAATAAGGAACACTATAAAATAAAATTCTTTATATTTAATTAATTATAAATATATAATACATGTTTTAAAACACACTTTTCAAGTTAAATAAAAATATATTTTTGTCCTTCCAAAAACAAATTTGGGCAACAAATTATTTTATAAACACGGAAAAATCATATAAACCACGTTTCCATAAATATCCTTTAACTATCACGCGCTCTTTCTGTTTTCCATTATTTAAATCATTTTATTTTCACATAATTCCAAATCTAAGTACACTTTCCAATCTACAGTCCTATTTATACCACCATTGTTGCAGCAGTTTTTCCCCAATTGATCAATTTGTTTGTGAGAAAGAAAGAGAAAAGCCTATGGATACACAGATGGAGTGGGTGAGAGGTCAAGCAATCGGCCATGGAAGCTTTGCAATTGTCAGTTTAGCAAAAACAACAAGCCTCAATTCACGTTTTCCGCCATTAATGGCCGTCAAAGCTTGTGGGGCATCTCAGTCTGATTCGTTGAAGAAAGAGCGAATGATCTTAGACGAACTTAAGGATTGCCCAGAGATTCTTAGGTGTTATGGCGACTGTTTCACCATTGAAAACGGCGAGAGATTATATAACATCGCATTGGAGTTTGCTTCCGGCGGTTCTTTAGCTGACAGAGTGAAGAACTCCGATAATTTAAGGTTGCCGGAGTCTGATGTCCGGAGGTACACGAATTCAGTCTTGAAAGGGCTTCAATTTGTTCACCAGAATGGGTTTGTGCATTGCGATATCAAGCTTCAAAATATTCTGTTATTCGCCGGCGATGGGAAGGACAATGTTAAGATCGCCGATTTCGGGTTAGCAAAGAAGGTGTCCAAGGAATCAAACTCAAACTCAAAAAACGAAATTCGGGGTACACCGATGTATATGGCGCCTGAGACGGTGGTCGGCGGCGAGCAAGGTCCGGCGTCCGACATTTGGGCAGTTGGGTGTTTGGTTTTGGAAATGTTCACCGGAAAGCCAGCGTGGACGTGCTCCGGCATGGGCGCGGTTTTGATGAAAATCGGAGTTGGCGCCGAAATTCCAGACATTCCCGGGAAATTATCGGACGCGGGAAAAGATTTCCTCGGGAAATGTTTCGTGAAAGATCCTAGTAAACGATGGACGGCTGAGATGCTTCTAAATCATCCTTTTATCAACGGTCAGGATCAAACCACATCAAGCTCTCCAAGAGACCCATTTGATTTTCCCGATTGGGAATTGGAGCCCTTGATTTCAGTGACACCTTTTTGCTCGCCGGAATTCGATTCTTGGATCTCCGACGAATCATGTCCGTCGCCGGCGAGTAGATTACGGCAGCTCGTGACAGATCGGAGACCCGATTGGACTGAAGGAAGCAGTTGGTTGACAGTCAGATGACCATGATGCAGATTAAAATATTGGAATTTTAAATTCCAAAATTTTGTCAGAAATTTTTTTTTATCAATTTGTAAATATAAAGTGTTGAAAATGGCAATGATTAGTTTTGGTATCGTTTATGATGTCATAATTCTTCCGTAGATATTATTTTATTTGTTCGAAATATGTTCGTTCTTTTAGATTAGTATATAATACCTTCTCAATCACGAAATATTTAAAACGTTTTTTAATCTATTTAAAAAGATTATAATTTGTTAATAAGAGTATAACCTTTTAAACGACTTCATATATTATTATTAAAATTTATCTTAGACTAAAAAAATTGATTTATTAAATGTGTGAAAAGTGAGATGTGTAACTTGGGTTTGAAGCAAAGATAAGATGTTCTGATAATGTCGGTTTTAAATTATTGTTTTTTTTTTATCATAAATTAGCAAAAGTTCTTTTGTAAATACGAAAAAAAAAATTACTATATCAATCATTCAAAAGATTTCGTAATAGGTATCCGATGGTATTTTCCAAATATATTAAATGACTAATTAGAATGCTTTATGAGAAAAGTCTACTTGTCAAAAAAATAATTAATGAAAAATAATATATGATAACATGTTATTTGATCGTATTTGCAATATAATAGAAGCACGAGAATGTTGTTGAATATAATTTATTTTTAAGATGTTAATATTTACCAATAATCATGATTCATATTTTTTATAATTTATTTGGTCAAATTTTCTTACATTTTCAAATCGAATCCAACATTTGTGAGCAAAACAAGTTGTTGAACCATTGTAAGATATGTAACACAATCAAATTATATGAACAAATGTCGTTTTCTTCCTACCAAACAAATTGTTAAAAATGTTTTTTTATTCAACCAACGTTTTAGCATATTTTACATGAAAAAAAGATATTCAAAACCTTTAATAGTAAAAAGAGCTACTCATAAGTATATATATAGTAGAATTAAACACTAAATAAAATTGGTTCAAATGGGAAAGTGTATCCTTATAAGATCGATAATTTATATTTTCACGTTTAATAATCTTTAATCAAATAAAGTATTAATGCAATTATTAAAATTAAAGATTAACTTGTTGATCATAATATTTATATTTAATGTCTAACTTTTGTTTTTAAACTAATATTTTGGAAATAAAAATTGATTAAAACACTGTTTTCACTGTCCCATAATTTGATGAGGGTGGCCTGGTTAGGTGGTGTGGCTAACTGATTATTCATTATATAACCAAGAAATCAGGTCCATTAGCGATAACGGTCTAAATCACAACCTACAAAACTGGCCCAAGGCCTTTCTTTAAATTCCGAAAGTTCTTTCATCACTTAATTCGTGTTTAAGGCGTTTCCATTTTTTGTCTTAGCAAAAATGGGAACCGGTGTAGCAAATTATTGGAGATATATTGAATATATATCTTCTTGTTTATCCTTTAATTTTCATGTAAATAGAGATTGTTGCTTATCCTAATCTTTGTTTTGTTATTTTGATAGCTACAAAACTCTGCATAAATATAGCCCTTTTAGAGGCATGATAACACCGAAGTTGCGTCTCTCGTATACTATTTCGTTGTATCATAACTTGATCTAGATCAAGCAAAAAGGTTTTGAATGTCTCAACGAAATCTCATTATGTTAAGGTTCGAACTTCTTTCCTTCCAAGCCAACGATCATGGATCCAACGTCCCCATTTTATCTTCATATGTACCATCATTTAGGTTTATCCATCTGCATGATGATCTTGAAAGGTGACAATTATCAAGAAATAGCACAACTATTAAAAACGCCTTCCTATCCAAGCGCAAAATATATGGGCTTTCTTGATGGATGTGTTAAGTGTTATCAAACCAAATGACAACAATCAAAACTAATGATTGGAGTGTTAATTAAATGCTCATCAGTTGGATCGTACAGTCAATAAACTTTAGCTTACGCTCATAAAGTACATATTTTGAAGCAGTTCGTAAACAATGGAATGACATGTTTCAATGATTCACAGTTCGCAATGGAACAAGAATCTTGCAAATCATATTTGATATCACCCATTGTCGTCAAAGTGGAAAAATTTATGATAGATTACTATGGAACCCTAAAGAAACTAAGAAACAACTTGTCACATGCATCCCACCAAAGATTTCCAATATTGGCAAATTCACTTGCAATACGACAAGTCTTATTAAGAAATAACGGGAAGAAGAACGGCTACATTAGATTCTCTTATGTCTTGAAGACCGGTCACTTTGGGACATTAATGCTTCTCAATCACATTTATGTTCTTGTTATTTAGGATGAGTGCCATTAATAGACTCTTATTAAAGAGCGTGATCTCAATAAAATGATGTTGTGACTTTTTCTACGCAATCTAGTAGACATCTGACACAACAAACGTCTACTCGCATAAAATGCACTCATTTTGGACACACAGGTCATGATGTTAATAAGTGCTACAAACTTCGCAGGTACCAGAGGGGAGGGTCTCACGAGTTGGTGGCCATGGTTCTAGCACCCCAATAGTAATTAGATGTGGGCACAAGTCTTCTGGTGTTGCTAACGGTGCGCAACATCTTTCTACAAATACTTCAATAGGGGGGGGGGGGGGGGGGGCCTGTGATAGCCACCCACTTGAGAAGCTGGTCGCTAGAAAGAAGCGACGAGGAAGCGAATAGAGAGGGGAAACATAGCATGTCACAAGAGCGAGGCGAGGTTTGGAACTCTACTGCGAGAGGGACGCCTCGCGAGCGGGGGGGGGGGGGGGGGGGGGGGGGGAATTTACCTTTTACTTATACTTAGGGTGTGTTCGACACGGAGCATTTGAGAGCTTCTAGCTTTGACAAAACGCTCCGTTTTGAACAGAAAACATTGTTCGGCACTACAAGCTTCTAGCGTTTAGTTTAAACAAAACGCTCCAAATCCAAATGTTACTACATATAATGTTTAACAAAACGCTACAAGCTAATTTTGTCGAACACACCCTTAGGGTATCCATGGACATCCTTTAATTTGCAATTTAGCCAATAGATTATTTTATAGATTTTAAATAGACACCTGTTATATTTTTTGATGACATCTATAAAACCAAATCGTTACACCAAAACAAAAGATGTAATCGATTTTATGGAATTGATATATTTTCGAAAATAAAACAAAATTGATTGAATGTGGATTGGTGGTTAACAATATATATATATATATATATATATATATATATATATATATATATATATATATATATGGTTAGGTTCATGTGAGACGCCTAACTTTGTGATTTTGTGAGACCGTGAGACGTATTTTTTTATTTATTTTTTATTTTTTTTAAATTTTTTTAGTTAATTCAAGTTCCAAAAATAATATTTAAAAAAAAAATTTGGATTTTTCCATTTATTTTGCATTTTAAAATTATTTTTTAGAATATGTACAGTGTAATATTCTATTAGAATATTTCACGTATTTTTCAAAAAAAATGGAATTTTTTTTTTTGTTAATTCAAGTTCAGAAAATAATATTTCAAAAAAGAATTTTTAGATTTTTCCATTTATTTTGCATTTTAAAATTATTTTTTAGAATATGTCAGTGTAAATTCTATTAGAATATTTCACGTATTTTTCAAAAAAAAAAACAGAATTTTTTTTATTTTTTATTTTTATTTTTTTTTATTCTTTTTTATTTTTTTAGTTAATTCAAATTTCAAAAATAATATTTAAAAAAAGAATTTTTGGAGTTTTCCATTTATTTTGCATTTTAAAATTATTTTTAGATTTGGTCTCACGGTCTAACAAAATTAGAATTGTCTCAAATGAACCTGAGTATATATATATATATATATATATATATATATATATATATATATATATATATATATATATATATATATATATATATATATATATAAATTACTAAAAAAATCACTTATAACTTATGATAATATATTCAAAAAGATGGATAGGAAATCTAAAAAGTAACTAAATATACAAAAAAAAACCTTAAAATACCAAAAATTACGTGTGTTGTTTTTTGAAGTTTCTCCATGGATAGAGGTTTTCTCTTCTTCTGCAGTTCTGCCTACTCATTTCTCTAATGGACAGAGGCTTTCTCTTCTTCTGCCTACTCTGGTCCTCATCTTCTCTGCCCATATGAGGTCGTCGCTATCCCACCCTCTCTCATTGACGGTCTATGGCACTCCCTTTCCACCCTCTTGTTTTTGTCTCCATCTCCTAATCTCCATATTTCTTGAGGTACATATATGTACGTTCTTTGTCTTCTTGAAAATTGAGTTGGTAAATATTTTTAAATATTGAAAGTTGAGAGAAAGAGACTTACACAAATAAATTAAGTTAACAGAAAACACTTAAAATTAAACGTAAAAGATGAAGAGGTCAAGTATTATCCATTCTTTCAACTTTAGACTTAAGTTAATTTTTTATATTTTTTGTTTATATATTCTGATTGTCATAAAGTTAGATTAACTTAGTTTTTATGCATCTATAATTTGTATTAGATGTTTAGATTAACTTGATGTTAATTCTTTTTTTTTTTTTTGTCATAAATGGTTATTATTTGTCTATTTTCGTTTAAAAATGTCTTGATTGTTTTGTAGTTGTTGTTAGGGTTTTTATGTTTATAATGTGCTTAATTTGGTTCAAATGTTTAAAGCTATTATTATATGTGCCTTAATCAGGATTATTTATAATCGCAACAACTCGAGTTTTCGATCCATTTATTTGTCATTTTAGTTATGTAACTAAATTGTACACACGTGAGTTTAAATTAAATCGTAAATTCACTACTGTTCAATCGTATAATTGATCAAGACAAGGTTGTTTTTGATAACACGCTTACCTCTGATTAATGGAGCTCGGTTATGAAAATATTACATACCTTCGAAAACCAATCAAGCAACGAAAAAGAGTCAAGTATCTTACCTGATTTGATTCCTATATAACATATTTCCTTAAGATTACCTCACACTCACTTAGTCACCTCTTATATATCAGGGGCTCTTTAATATTTTTGCCACTAAGATTAATCATGTTATATATATATATATATATATATATATATATATATATATATATATATATATATATATATTGTGTTATTGTATGCATAAATGTGGGTCAATCAAATTTACTTATTTTAAGAAAGTGATTAATATATATTATTGAATTAAATATAATTGAAAAATATCATCTTAATTAATTACAATGGTAATTTAGTCAATTAATATAGATTTAATAAAGGAAAATTGCATTTTTAAGGGATCATAGATTCTATTAATTTTAAAAATCCGATTTTACGAATTATTTTAATTCGAACATTCTGACAGAATATGTTTATGAGTATATTCAAAAATAAAAATATTTTTGAACCATAAATAATAAGAATATTCTTGAACCTATTTCTTGATCATGACTTTAAAAACTTCTTGTACAATAAAAAATTCTTGAACAATCAATTGAAGAATAAAAACAAAAAATACATTATTTCTTATAGAATACAAGTAACAATTGTTAAGAATCACATTTATTGTTAAAGAATAAAACTAAAAAAACTTTCAAAACGGGAAAGAAAATATCAAAATCTAACAACGACACTAATACATTCTAAAAGAATAATGTTGTTTAGAATCACTTTCAATTTTGTGGTCCGTTCTTCAAGCATCAACTTCTGTGATTCCAACAGAACTGGAATTCGTGATTTCATTCCAACAGAATTGGAATTTTTGATTCCATTCCAATAGAATTGGAATCTCACCAATATCATCCATTGAATCATCCACATAAACAAATTGATTTTTATCATATAAGAAGAAGTAAATGTGATATGAAAATAGTGACAAACTACCTTCACTTTGTACTTTACATATAAGAAGAAGGTCATTGACACAAGTGGCAGCTAGCGGAAGAAGAGAATAAGAAGAATGATGGCAGCGGACATCGACCAATGGCAGCGGCTCCTCCACAGCTCCCTTCTCAGGCAAGAAGGTCGCGGCGACCGGCGATGGACGCGTCTCTGAGCGGCAGCAATTGCAACGACAGGCGGCTGTGGTGCATTCCTCCTTACACACGACTGAAATGGCGCAACCCCTCGTCGGTCTCTGTCTTTAGCCTTCACGAAAAGATAGCAACAACAAACCTCGACATGACGGTGGATACGGTGGCCGGAGGAGCAAGAGGGTAGGGTGGCGGCCGGTGGTGGGAGGCATAAGGATGGAGGTGACGACTGGAGATGGTTTGATTAGGGTTACAGTTTACATTGGAGGTGGTTTTAAGAAGCCAACGATAGATGGAGAAAACCTAGGTAGCTGAAGCCAATGGTTATCAAAATTATAGAATATTATTTGTGGAAACTAATTATCAAATTACCTATTTGCCCTTATTTATTTATTTAATTATTTATTTTTATTTTAAATTTTGATTGACCCACATTTATGCATACAATAACACAATAATTACTTTGAATACCTGAACCTAGCTCTCTCTCTCTCTCTCTCTCTCTCTCTCTCTCTCTCTCTCTCTCTCTCTCTCTCTATATATATATATATATATATATATATATATATATATATATATATATATATATATATATATATATATATATATATATAAGTGGTTTCAAAATATAACTAATTTATACGATAACCATATGAAAATGACATATGATCATTTATGAACATCGGTGATTTCTATGTTCATTTATGGTAGGCATATATGGTGTTTTCTAAAACGTCACGTTTGGACCAACATTTTTTTAGTTAATAATTTCTATTTTTATTTTTTGTTTATGGTGTTTTGATAGTTTTTAAAATTAAAATCTAAATGAAACACTTGTTTTAAAAAAAAAAAAAAAACGAAGAATTTCAGTTCTTATTGTCAAAATACATATCAAAATTTATTTATTGGATGCTCGAATATGGTGACCGGAGGTTACTTTTAGTTAGTTTAAAACCAAACAAATGAATTTAACATTATTTAAAAAAGAACAAAATAATAAAATCGTCCCTATAGTTTGTCAAGATTACGTGTTTGGTCCCTAACGATTTTTGTGTACCTATTATTTGATTTCGTTTCAAGTTTAGTCTCTATAATGCCGAAAATAACTATCATACCCTCATATATTTAATTTATAATTTACTTATATCTTTTAATTATTATTTCATTTATGAGCTCCACAATTCTTACCTCACTCTATCCTTTCTTTTTCAAAGAACCGATGACAACAACAATTACAATCAACATCGCCTACACCTCCGGCATCCACCACTAGTGATGCCTCAAAATCAATCAAATCAAAGATGATATTGGATTTTTCTGTTAAAGTGATTTAGTTCTTAATAAAATAAATAATGACCACAATATTGAACAAATATGAATTGTGAAGTACCCTATTTCTAAAAAGGAGTTGATATATCCACAAGTTTTTAAAGAGATTGACAATTGTGTCCCTCGTTGAAGTAAGACACACACATACGATTGTAAAATCTCAAATTTTATACAAAATTTTCATTTTTAGTTTACCGAAAATTGGGTTTCACAAGCCAAGTTATCAAATACTTAATTATCCAAAACAATTAGTATCATAAAATATAAGAGTTCACATTTGTCCTAGTAGCAAATATCTCAGCGAGTGTGTATAATCAGACATTCGTCTTCCAGCAGTCCTTGGAAGTACCTGCCACATATAAATCAACAACTGTAACCACAAAGCTTAGTGAGTTCCCCAAAATACCACATACAACACCGTATAAATAAACAATTGTGGGTTATCAACATCCCTAGGGACTATCAGCAATCCCAATGGGCTAGCAGCATGCCCGGTGGGTTATCAGCAACCTTGGAGACTATCAGCAGTCTCAGTGGGCTAACAGCATGCCATGTGGGTTATCAGCAACCCTGGAGACTATCAATAGTCTCAGTAACAACATAATACAACAATAACAGCTAGACTTTGTTGGTCATCACAGATACAACTATTCTACCACACAGGTAAAAATAAGTGAGGAGACCCACCTGATACAAACGATAAGTAAATCTTACACCCGAACTGTCGGAACTAGACTCCGCCTAATCAACAAAATAATTAACCCTAATTAATAATTAAGGTCTAAAACTCAACTTGTGAGTCTAAATCCCACAACTAAATTTTCTAAGGGTAAAAAGACTATTTTGCCCTTATCATGGTCCAAAACCCTAAAGACTATTTTTCCTTTCTCATGGTCCACCTTATGAATGGTGTCCATAATATCCTCGTCCTCATGCTCGTGCTTTGTGCTTCACAATCATGATGTGAAGGGTGGTAGGGGCTTGTACTCCTTCAAACTCAACTTCACTAGTTGTGGAGTTTATGTTCCTTTATCTTCTTCAGTTTATTCTTCAACCAAAACTTCTTCATATTCTTCTTCTTCGCTTTCTGGTTCTTTTACATCTACTTCTTCAACCATAACTTCTTTATATTCTTCATCGGCTTTTTTTCTGGTTCAGATACGCTTGGACCTTCATAATTTTTCCACTTCTCAAGGAAATAACACTCACATTGTGCTTTGGATTGTTTTCAGTGTTCATGGTAACTTTCCTTGAGATTCCAGTCGACCCACAAAAGACGCAAGTTGAGACACCTGATGTTCCAAATTCTTAATACTAGCTCTGGTTTTCTTCTGAAAAGCTTGGGTGCTCGTGGAAAGACTTTTCACAATATCTTCTAAGGCCATACTGGAACTACTGGGTTGCTGATGCGAATTTTGGTTCTGAAAATTTTGCTGATTTGGATTCTGAAAGCTGTGCTAATTCTAAGATTTTTGTTGAAAATTCATCTGTTGAAAACCCGGCGGTTGCTAAAATTGTTGTCTTGGCTGAAAATTATTGTTCTGATAATAGTTTGGAGGTTGGTTATAAATCTTTTGTTGTTGGTATCCCACAATAAATTTGACTGGAGCAATATCATCTTGCAAATATTGGACACATATATGTTAGATGTTCAACCTTTAGCCAGATACCACATTGTTTCTTTGCAATTGTTTTTTCCTTCGTCAAGAGCAGAACCGTTTTCGTTTGTAACGCCCTGTTTTGAATCATTTCCTATTTCGGGGTAGTGATCAATGATTGGGTATTAGAAAACTTAGGACCCTTGAAGAATTGAGATTTGGACTCATTTAGAGGTGGAAGATGTAATTTGGATGATCTGGGTATTCGGTTGTTCTTTGGAGCCAAAGGGTATTTTGGTAATATGTCATCTCAGGCTTCTATGGAAAATGGATGTTTGTTCAGCATATGGTAAGGCAGGTACGAGTTGATTAAAGTGTAGAGCTTCTCTGTAACGTCCCAAAAATAATTAAGAAAAAGTTTCATTCTTAAGTTAATAAATCATTAATACATATCATTTCCATGAAACCAAAGCGATTCAGAATCAACAAAGCATTATTAATCAGAGTAAAACACAGAATACGGAGACATATGGTGTGTGCTCTGCAATCATCACGAGCCCTTCCTTTTGAAAACCGAAGTACCTGAAACAATAAACTGAAAACCGTAAGCACAAAGCTTAGTGAGTTCCCCAAGATACCTCATATCATACATAACAAAACATATAATGGCGCCCAGTCATCGGGCCCCACTCGGTCATCGGGCTGAGCTTGGTAATAAATCAAGCCCCACCCAGTCATCGAGTTGAGCTCGCTAGTAAATCGGGCCCTGCCCGGTCATTGGGGCCCTCCCGATCATCGAGCTGAGCTCTGTAGTAAATCGGGCCTCGCCCAGCATGCATATAACATATACCTAAATAAACACATACACATGCAACATAGACACATAGCATACAAACAATTATTGGTCCCCGCCCAACATCGGACCTTAGCCCGGAAAACATATAAACGCATACACATGCCAAAGTAACGAAGACAGTTAGCATACTAACATAGCATAAACATGGGCCGACAGTGGTGCCTTCGACCCGCTAAAGTCAGTGACGAAACTCACCTCGCACTGCTAAAGTCCCACGGATAAATCTCTAGCTGTTGGCTGACAGATCCCTAAACTGTCAACATCAAAACAAAACTCAATTAACAACCTAGGTTTCGATGCATAACCATAAATCCACACATGGGATAAAAAGACCATTGTACCCCTAACTAGAGATGAGCAAAGGCAGGTACCCGGCCAAATTGATAGGAACCAGAACCGTCGGTTCCTAAAATATTAAAACCGGAACCGGAACCGCCTATACCAGTTTTGAAGATTTAAGAACTGCTCTCGGAACCGGTTGGAAGCGGTTCCAATACCGATACCCGGTTTTAAGATACTTCTAAAATTTTCTTTTATCTAAATAACGGTTTGACCCTATACAAAAGACGATTTGAGTCCGCCTGATTTAGACAAAAGCCTTTTAAATTCGTCCAACTTATAAAAGATCATTCGGCAGGCCCACAAAAAGCAGGCACACCTAGTAAAACCATCAATGCCTTTCCCTCCTGTTTGCTTTGCAAGACATCCATTTTTATAGGAAGTGGTGTTCCTCTTTTTTCCTTCCTACAAACGATGTGGGACAGGAAGAATGAAAGCAAATTTTCTTTATTCCTTGGCCGCTTACATTTTTCTTATTCACATTCCATTTACGTATAATTTTGTTTAAATCTGTACATGACTATTAATTCTTTTTGTAGTTGCCATTTTCTTTCATATAAACAAACATAAATTGCAACATATGTAATATTATAAATATATATATTATTCGTAAGTAAAAAAAGATGATTTTATTAATCACTACAATTCCAACGAAACATGTTATATATATATATATATATATATATATATATATATATATATATATATATATATATATATATATATAGACACACACACACACACACACAACAAACCGGTTTCGGCGGGTACCAAGCGGGTAGCGGTTCCGAAAAAATGAGAACCGGAACCGGAACCGCTTAAGGCGGTTCCAAAACTTTAGGAACCGTAACCGGAGGCGGTTCCGGTTTCGGAACCGGCAGTTCCGAGGCAGTTTCGGTTCCGAAAGCGGGTACCCGGTTCTGATGCTCATCCCTACCCCTAACCTAGCTTGGTCAGAGACCAAGACCCATACTCACACTCTGAAGGCCCAAAAGCCAAATAAACAACTAAGGGCCAACTATGGCCCAATTTTCCAAATTAGGCCCAAAACCCTTACATTGGCCTTACCCTAAAGCCCATCAAAATATCCTAGTCCATGCACTTGTTCTTAGGTGGCCCATTAAGAACTCAAACACCTAAGCCCAAAAGAAAAGGCCCAACTCGAGCCTATACACAATTAGGGTTTTCACATGAAATGACAATTAGGGTTAAGTAAAAACACTTAACCCATTAAGGACTTAATCCATTAAGTCCATCATTCTACTACGTCGATCATACGATGTGGTTGGGCACAATTCATAATTCAATTCCAACGGTCCAAAATGCGGGTCCCGGCAAGTCCTAAACAAAGGTTTCCAAGATTAGGGTTTTCTAAACCCTAATTAGGGTTTCCAATCCAAGCACATGCCAACTAAGTCCAAGATTAACCTATTGGGTTGATTAGGGTTTTACTAGGTCGGGTACCACCCACAGCCACCTTGGGCGGTGATGGTCGACGACGGTTCACGACGACAGCCACCCACACACGGTGGCGGTTCGAACGAAAATTCCATTAAGCAAAAAGACATACAAGCTGAACATTATTAACACACACCAAATCACACACACATCCACCTCCTCACGGTGGTTGGTGGCAGCAAAAGAAGGAGGCTTAGCGGCAGCCACCATGGTTGGCTGCCATGGTGGTTTGCCTCACCTCCGGCCAAAATAACACCTCATCCACAAGCTCAATGGGTTCTAGCAACAACACACACATAAACATGACATGAGACCACAGCTCGCAGCCACCAACTTGGCGGTTGACGACGTCGAAGTTAACAAAAACGACGGTTGAGGCCGGCAGCGACAACAACGACGTACCCCACGTCACACTAACCGAAAAGAACAAAAGAAGGGAGAGATGGGTTGCAGTCAACTTACCAAGTGCTTTCGGTTGCTCATGACCCACACATCGACGCCTACAACACGTTCCACGGTCTTTAGCGGTTCTCCCGGCAGATCACGATGGATGCAGCTTCGTCATCGACTTCGTTGGCGACAAGAGCGACAACAGTGGTGCTCGGCGGCCATGTGTGACTAGGAGGTGGCGACGGATGGAGTATGGGGCATAAGGGTGGCGGGGGCTGGACTTGAACTAGGTTTTGGGTTTAGATGAAAGGAGGTGACAGTTATGCCCACTCATTTGAAATCTTTACTCATAATTACACTTTCATTCCCTCCCTCTCAATTCTTTTCAATTTAAATCCATAATTTACCAAACACCCCCGCCTTCTGAAATCTTTACAAAACCGCTCCGAAAATTACACTTAACCGCCACAATTCCAAAATTTATGACATTTAACTCCCGAACATAACGCCCTGCTAAATTATTAAGGATCTAGGGCTACAATAAAATAATTTGATTTACATCTCGGGGTTAAGGGTTTATTATTTATTTACTTATTTAATTTAATGACAAACGGAATGTTACATTCTCGTTACCTTTTCATGGATATAAGGATCATCGGAATCAGATTTATAACAAAGAAGTTATGGCCTTCAGAGTGCTTAAGGGTTTAACAGGAAGCCCTAGTACGCGGCGCATACCTAGGGAGTACGTTGGATGTACTTATGTGAAGGGCATTATGATGGGCGTAATGTGGTGTACGCTTACAATACTTCGAGGGTTGGATCGGGGGCGCGAGACCTTGTACGCTGGGCGTACGAGGAGTAAGCAGGGTGTACGAGGGGTAAAGGAAAAACCCTAATTGTTGATGTGTACCCTATATAATCACATTAAGTCTTTTGGGTTGGCCTCTCTACCAACCTCCAAGTCCCCAAAACCCTAGAAAACGCCCCTTAGCTTCCATGGTGGTGTTTTTTTAGCTCATTATGTGCATCTTGGTGTTTTTGAGTCATATCCAATAACATGGAGTTTGGTGCAAGGTTGTGGATCAAGGAAGAGCTTGTGGATCTTGATTATGTGCTTCATTTCTAGCTTGTTTGAGGTAACAAGTTATGATCTTATTCATTAATGGCTTACATCTATTATATATGAATTTTGTCCCTTTTTGGTCCCAAGAGTGAGATCTAGTGGTTTGGTACCACTCCAGGAGCTATAAGTTGCCACTCTTAGTGATTTTGAGGTTCTATATGCATAAAGTTGTCTCCTTTAGGGTTTGGAATCCCCCATGTATGAGATTGTGTCCATTTGGTGAAAGTATAATGCTTTATCTTGAAGTTTGGTTCTTTTGGGGTATGCAAAGTCATGAAGTCAATGACTTTATGGTTCTAGACACTTGTTTGGACTCAGATATGTGGTTTGGACTTCTGGACTTAAGCATTAGTAGCTTCATGTCAATTTTGGCTTAATGTATGAGTATGTTGGGCTTACAAGTCTATACGTGTAGCGCAAAGGCTAAATAGCATGTACTCTTAGCATACAATTGAGTACTCCCTGCATACTCAGTCAGATGATATTTTGCATATTAGGCTTCAAATTTGGGCTTTCTTTTGGGCTTGGGTGTTTGAGTTATTAATGCGCCATCTGAGTACAAGTGTTTTGGACTAGGAAAAATGTTGGAACTTAGGGTAAGGCCCATGTAATGGGTTTGGGCCCAATTTGGAAAATTGGGCCATATTTGGGCCTTGATTGATTAATAGGCTTTTGGGACTTAGTCTTGGACCAAGCTAGGTTAGGGGTAAAATGGTATTTTTACCCCAAGTATGGATTATGGATATGGTTTAGAACCCAAAGGTTGATTGGGTGTTGTTTCGATATTGATAGTTTGGGGATCGGTCAGGCAGCAACAGAGATTTATCTACGGGATTCAGCAGTAAGAGATGAGTTTCCTCACTATGTTTAGCGGGTCAAAGGATCCAATGTTGGCCAATGGTTTGCTATGTAGAGTGCTTGATTCCAACGTTACTCTTGCACGTCTATGTGTTTGTATGCTTACTGGGCGGGGCCTGATGGTCATTCTGTATGCTAGTATCAGGTTATGCATATATGATTTGTATATGGGCGGGGCTCGATGATTGTGCAATATGCTTCTATCTTTGTGATTTTCGCATGTGTTTCAATGTTATATGATTATATGGTTATATGTTTAGTGGTCGGGGCCCATTATGCGAGTGTGGGCAGGGCCTGTTATGCAAGTGTGGGCATGACCCGTATCTCAGTGGGCGGGGACTGTTATGTGATAAGTTATATATGGTATGTGGTATCTTGGGGAACTCACTGAGCTTTGTGCTTACGGTTTCATTTTATGTTTCAGGTACTTCGGTTTTCATATGACATAGCTCGGGATGATTGCAGAGCACACACCACATGTTTCCGTATTCTCTTATTTACTCTTATTTGATGATGTTTTGATAAATCTGGATTACTTTGGTTTCATGGAAATGATATGTATTAACGATTTATTTATTTAGAAACAAAAATTTTATGGTATTATTTTTGGGACGTTACAAGTTGGTATCAGAGCCTTGGTTTGAGGGATTCGGGCACATTCTCGGGTGTGTCTGAACTCAAACTAAGGATTTGGTAAAAAAATTCAAAAAGAAATATATTTGTAGAAATGAATTTTTCTAAAAATAAGAAAGGGTGCGGTGCATGCAATCAGCCAAGCTCAAGTAAATTTTCCCAAATTACCCATACATGTTATCTAATATGCTTTCATCCGTGAATATGTGAATCACATGCTAGTTAGGGCTAAGGATCTGCTCAGTTTTTGCATGATAGAATGCTAGGAGAGATGACATGTATGCCTATTGTATGAGCTTGTAGACTTGAATGCTAGTTCTGATTAGCCATTGATAGGATGGTCTGATATGTGATGCCTAGTAGCCTAGGAAGCATAGGATGCTGGATTGGGTATGATTTGTATGCATAAGGCAATCAGTAGCTGGAATGGGAGCACCTAGTATGGGTTATAGTATGTGGGATTGGATGCTTGTGATTATTCTATGGATTGGAGTGTTATTGCACGAATGCTTCTTGCTTTGTGCTTTGTGGATCTCATAAGTGATGTGATTTAGCTATTGAGGGAATATGTCTAGTCACATGTGGCAAAGGTTGGATAATCTTAGAGTGACGGATTTGACCCTATTGTGCAACTCTCATTTGAGTCTAACCATTTTAGGGATGAAACTATTACTCGAAGGATTATCTAAGCTTTGTTTCATGTGATTGTGTTCATGAGGTAGCTAACTGACATTATGATGAATTCTTCAGCAGCTGATGGCTGGGTGAGGTCGGGAACCTAGGAAAGTTTAGGGATTTATTCAGTGGGATTTGTTGCGCTATTTAGCGAGTGTTGGTGTATGGATTTGAAAAGGTAACTTAGAGGATTCTTAAGGAAGTATGGATAGGTATGGAAGTTAGTATTGGGCCCATACTACCGGAAGCACATGATCCATAGTCGAATCGAGGAGAGTCTTGGAGAATCTAGGAAGCATGTGGGATGAGGATTCTTGGGTATATTCAGATCTTTTGCATGTTGTTTCGGTATGGTGTTGAGCACTCAGGAATGGGGTTCAGATTCTGGTTTCGACTCAGGAGCAGGTAATGAGCTGATCGATGCGCGAACGCGGGAGTTCATCTCATCAGAGATTACTCAAGGTATTTTGGAATGGACCTCGGTGGTCTTTAGTTCCGTCAAGGAAGGGATTTTGGAGCTCTTGGAAAGTCATCT
The DNA here is from genome assembly GCF_051521515.1 of Lactuca serriola. Lineage (NCBI taxonomy): Eukaryota > Viridiplantae > Streptophyta > Magnoliopsida > Asterales > Asteraceae > Lactuca > Lactuca serriola. The sequence goes on along the minus strand of NC_136409.1, from coordinate 179,230,806 downwards.
TAGGGCCTTTTGGGCCGAGATTGTAGCAGGGCGGTTGGGGGCTCATCTAGAGCCCAAAGCTTATGAATATCTAGAATCCTTCAAGAAAGAGGATTCTATTGTTAGTTCTTGTCATTTAGGATCAAAGGGGATTTTTGCACCATGACCTCAAGTTGGTCGGGGTAACTCAGGAGGAGGAGGTCAGCATTCCTTCGGATGCTTTTTCCAGTATGTTATCTTCTAGATACTTGTTTGGACTTAGATCAGTAGTTTGAACTTCTGGACTTAAGCATTAAGAGCTTAATGTCGATTTTATCCTGATGGATTAGTATGTTGGGCGTACAAGTCTGTACGCTCAACATACAAGCGAAATAGCATGTATGCTTAGCGTAAAGCTGAGTACACATCGCGTACCCAGTCAAATGAGATTTTACATATTAGGCTTCAAGTTTGGGCTTTCTTTTGGGCTTTGGTGTTTGAGTTATTAATAGGCCATCTACGTATAAGTGTTTTGGACTAGGAAAAAGGTTGGGCCTTAGGGTAAGTCCCATGTAAGGGGTTTGGGCCCAATTTGGAAAATTGGTCCATATTTGGGCCTTGATTGATTAATTGGCTTTTGGGCCTTTTAGATTGTGAGTTTGGGCCTTAGTCTTGCACCAAGCTAGGTTAGGGGTAAAATGGTCTTTTTACCCTAAGTATGAATTTATGGATATGGTTTGGGACCCAAAGGTTGATTGGGTGTTGTTTTGATATTGATAGTTCGAGGATCGGTCGGCCAACAACCAAAGATTTATCTGCGGAATTCAGCAGTGCGAGGTGAGTTTCCTCACTATGTTTAACGGGTCGAAAGCACCAATGTCGGCCCATGGTTTTCTATGTAGAATGATAGATGTCTGCATGACTCTTGCATGTGTATATGTTTGTATGCTTACTGGGCGGGGCCCGATGGTTATTTTGCATGCTAATATCAGGTTATGCATATGTGATTTGTATGTGAGCAGGGCCCGATGATTATGTAGTATGCTTCTATCTTTGTGTTTTTCGCATGTGTTTGAATGCTATATGATTATATGGTTATATGTTTAGTGGGCGGGGCCCGTTATACGATTGTGGACAGGGCCTGTTATGCGAGTGTGGGCAGGGCATGTTATATGAGTGTAGGTCGGGCCCGTATCTCAGTAGGCGGGGCCCATTATGCGAGTGTGAGCAGGGACCGTATCTCAGTGGGCGGGGCCCGTATCTCAGTGGGCGGGGCCCGTTATGCGAGTGTGGGCGGGGCCCGTTATGCGAGTGTGGGCGGGGCCTGTTATGCGAGTGTGGACGGGGCCCGTTATGTGATAAGTTATGTATGGTATGTGGTATCTTGGGGAACTCACTAAGCTTTGTGTTTACGGTTTCAGTTAATATTTCAGGTACTTCGGTTTTCATATGGAAGAGTTCGGTATAACTGCAGAGCACACACCACATGTTTCCGTATTATGTGATTTACTCTGTTTTGATGACGTTTTGATAAATCTGGATTACTTTGGTTTCATGGAAATGATATGTATTAACGATTTATTTATTTAGAAACAAAAATTTTTATGGTATTATTTTTTGGACGTTACATCGTTAGTTCAGATATTTGGGCTTCCAGATGATGATTGTTGATTTCCTTGACTCCTCGTGGCTGATCAGTGTACCACTTTTCTTTATTTACGGAATGTTTTAACTCTATTGACAACTTCTCATCAGCTCCCAGATTTATGTTGGTGTCATATCGTCTAAGGAACCGCCACTGGAAGCATTTATTAGATGTCGCTCCATTGGTGTCAGACCTTCACAGAAATAGTTGTAGAGCTGATAATCAGTGATCACATGGTGCGGGCAACGAACCAACAACTTTTTGAACCTCTCCCAATAAGTGTGTAGAGCTTCTCTTCTTCCTTGTTTGATACCAATGACTTCTCTTCTGAGACTCGAAACTCGCGTTTATGGAAATATATTTCTCTAAAAACAACTTAGCGAGTTTTGTCCAAGTGATGATCGATCCGGATGAGAACTCCGGAATAATTCGGCATAAAATGTGATCGCAGAACGCATATATGTGATCACAGAAATTACGGTTTTATCCAGATTTACCCCTAAATGATGTACGAAGCTATTTTCAACATTTTTGGAGTTTCGGGGAAAAAATGTAATCGCATATATGATATATGTGATCGCAAAAATTGACTTTTCTTCTCAGATGACTTCCATATGACTTTTTTTTACCCTGGAAAACTTCAACCCATTAATGCGAACACATAAGTGAAAAATACGATTGCATTTTTGGCTTTTTGGCTTTTTGGCATGTTTTGGTCGCGATTCTTTAGCTTAAGTAAACATGAAAGTCGTCCAACATTTTATCCAGTTTCCAGAACATTTTGAATCTCTTTAATCAGAGTTACGAGTCATGAGATATGGTCAAAATACTGACAATGGGTCAAAGTTGCCAGCAACATCCTTTAAGCTTTAGATTGTAGCAATCTATATTCGTAAAATCAATTCGATCAAATGTTTCTTGACCAAAAAGCTTCTAATCATTCCTCAAAATCCTCCTTCAGTTTCAACTCCATTTCGGCTCCAAATATGCATCCAGTTGATCCCAAAATACCGCTCCACTCAAAATATCTGAAAATGACACAAAAATGTTAGCAATATGGGAATTCTGATAAAAGACATGAGTTGAACATTATTGAAACTAATGACATGAAAATATACAAAATATGATGATAAATGCAAATAAAAACTACCCTAAAAGATGCATAAAATGACATCTATTGGTAGCTTAAAGGATAAAGGGCTTAATCCATTACGTTGTCCATGAACAGTTCCCACGACGTGGAGATATGCTCACCAAGTTGTTGTTGGATTAGTGTCTAAGTCCATAACTATTTTGGTATGTACTTGACCCGATTATAAGCATGGTCCTTTTGGGTTGCCTTCACCATAGCAATATGTAGGATGAATTAAGGATAGAAAGGTTTAATTATGATTTATTAATATATTATGAGAATAATATATTAAAGGAGAAATCATGTTGTTTAATTAATATTAGTCAAGAATTAATAAAGAATTAATTTTGTGGCCAAAAGAGATTAATTAAACTTAGGGGACTGGAATTGTAATTATAAGATAATTGCAATTGGGCTATGGATCACCTTGGAATAATAGGTTGGACGAATTCTATGTGGAAGCCCATTAGAAATCGTCCAAGGCATGTTCCAGAAGGGATCCATGGGCTGCTTAGGGCTTAAGCAGTCAAATTAGGGTTTCCTTGTTAGATAACCCTAATTGCCTACCTATATAAAGAACCCTTGAGATCCAAAAACGTGGCTAAGTGTTCCTTTAGGGTTTCCAGCCGTTTTTGGTGCCTCCTTTCTCCTCCCTCTTCATCCAAGTTGCTTAGTGGTGTTTGTGACTCCATTAGAGGTGCATCACTTGAGGCACTAAGCTTTCTGAAGCCAAGGATTGATTGTTATTGCTATATAACAATCAAAGGTAAGATCTAAACCCTAATTTCAGTTATAGTTTATTACATCCAGGGTTTATGGCTTTGGATTATCAATTGCATGTTCATTAGACAAACTAGATCCAAAGCTATTAGGGTTTGCATGTACACCATAGGATTGATGTAGTGCTCAAATCCCATCAGTTGTGGCGTATAGGGTTTCTCACGACAGGTTTGTCCTAAGACTGCCATATTGTGGCAAATGCTTAGCCACGACGCGGTGGCCAACAACGTTTACTTTTGGCTGTTGACCATGATCGTTGATCGTTAACTTTTTGACTAAGTTTAACTTTTGGTCAACTTGAGGGTTTTGGGATATATATATTGAAGATGTACCTTTGATTGTTGTATATGTGGATCATAGCACCCGTCTTTGTTTCGTGTTAGATGTGTTGATAGTCTTCTATCCTGCGAAGTGAGTTTTCTCACTATATTGTGTATTGTATCCTTTATATTGTAGTGTTTTGTTAGATTGGTAGATCTATTATGATTGCCTGTGTTTGATGGTTATTGTTTGTTTGCTTGTTTGCATATGTCAACATATTGAGGTTGGGTTGAGGAGATCCTGCTTTGTGTTGTAGGCCAAGAGACACGGGCGGTCCAGTTGATACTATAGGCCCAAGGAGAGAGGTCCAACCCTATGTTGTAGGCTTAGGAGAGAGGTCCAACTTTATGTTGTAGACTCAGGAGAGCGGTCCAGGTCCATTGTAGGCCTTACGAGACGGTCCAGTCATACTATAGGCTCATGTGTGCATGCATTATATGTGTATTGTTGTGTGGGTTATTTTGGGGAACTCGCTCAACTTTGGCTTATAGTTATGGATTTAAATGTTTCAAGTACTTAAGAAGAATGGGAGGGAAGGCAAATGTGTGATTGTTCACATCATCCAGTTGTTGTCATGTTATGACAGATACATTGATTTTATTACTCTGATTTGATATGATTCTAAAACTATGTGTCACACCCCCGAACCGGACGGCGGAAACGTCCGAGGGCTCTTGTGACTCCAATTGAATACCATCACAATGAATATACATGAATCATAACATAATTCAATACCATGCATTGGAATATTACAACTGATATTGTTTACATTCGGTACATTGTCTTAGACATTACAATTCCATAACATAAACTATCTAATAGATAATTAAAGCAAAACACCATGACATTTCCAGATACTTATTCTTCGGCTTACCTGTTACCTAAGAATACAAGTTACTTTGGAAAAATGTCAACATATGAAATGTTGGTGAGTTCATAAGTAATGTTATGGAAAAATGATTTTTGTGAAGTTTGAAAAACCCATAAAATCCGATATTTTCTGAAAAGAGTATTTGTTTATAAAAAGTGTGAAGATCCGTAAATATGCTTGTCGATTTTGAAAACATGTATAATTGTTGAACTTTGTATACACCACATAGGTGAAAATGTTGAACTTCCCGGGAAAACCCGATGTTTTCCCAATACGTAAATTACATGACTTGTTTATTGTTATACTGATACGACGAATGTTTTTGATTACCCAGGTGACATTGGATTAATTAGGGTTTGTGAGTTGTTACAATCACGCATTAATGAAAATGACTAGTTTATAACTACAGGCTACGAACAATCCTGAAGGCGTCGTCCATACTACTCACATAATCCAACCACCCTGACTTCTCTTGATTAACACCACGAATCTGTTTACTTGAATTCTCATAAGCCGGTCAACCGAGGAGAAAGGAGGGTACGAAGCCCTCTCTTACTTCCATGAGTTATTCTGGGCTATCGGGAATGCGAAAGACACTTGGCCCAGCTCGCATTTGACTTCTCGACCTCACTAGCAATACTAATGGACCACTAGGGCCCAATAGCACAATAGAGCTATTGAAAGTCCTTTTACATGGAATTGGGTCATAGGAGGCCCATTAACACGTAAGCGTGTTCCCTTCGGGCCCAAAGATCATGTTATTGGGCTAGCAAGGCCCAACAAGCACGATTTGAAACTTTCAATCCCAAAGTTGTATGTTGAGTCATCATAGTTATCGCGTGTTTAACGAATTACTTGGGTTATTGATTTTTGTTTTGTTATTGATTCGAGACCGAATCAATTCGTTTTGTAACGATATTTGTTGTTGAGAGTGTATTTGTTTTTCTGTTTCGTCGGTAGTCGTGGATCTTGTATTTTGTCTTAATGAATTAATAAGATTTTTACCTTTTCACAACCTTTCTTTTATAAAAATAACACTTTTAGTCCTTTATATAAAAGAATTTCATTTTTAGTCCTTAAAACATTTTTTTGACACTTTTGTATCATAAACTTGTTGAAAAGACCTTTTTAACCCAAATTTTATTTTGTAAACAGATTTAGCCCTTCCAGAATGATTTTTCTCGGTTAAAACCCCCAGTTTCGCAACTTTGACAGTTTTGGCCTAAAATAGAAAAAATTTACATTTTTGATCCTTTTTGAATTTGAAAAGCATTTTTGACCTTTGAATAGTTTTAATACACTTCAAATCCCCTGTTTTATAGAGAGTTACATTTCCAGCCCCTCAAACTTGTAAATTTCACATTTTGAGGCTTATTGGGCCGAAAAGCCCAAATCTAGCCCATTAAGTTCAAAATTTACATTTTAAGTCCCTCAAAAATGTTGTTGTTTAGAAACATTATTATAGAAACTGTTTGGACCCTTTTGACCCTCCAAAAACTATAATTTGTCGGTTTGTACCCTAAGTTTTTGTATTTTTGACAATTTAAGTCCTAGAATGTGTTTTATGTTAGGATATGTTCATCTTAACCTTATAAACTATTTTTCTTGACATGGATTAGTGTATAATAGCTTAAGTTATGTTTATTTCCTTTCTCATGCCTTAGATCACGGTTTTTACACCCTTTTTGATAACATAATCAACACAAAACACATGATATCACCCTCATACATGCATCAAATCACACATAGCATACATTTACACATAGATCTACACATTTTCTTGTATTCTCCCCCATAAAACTCATAAATGTTGGTTTTTGGTATAATACAACATCCTATGGTTCACATACAACCCTAAATACCTTGGATCTATGCTTACACTAATTATACATGCAAATGGTTTCCAAGGCATTAAACCTATAACTAGCATGCATTTGACATAAACCATATAATATACTAGTTAAGGAAACATACCTTTTATGTGGCTTGAAGTCTTGATGTATTTGGCCTTAAGAGCTTATCACCAATAGTATGAAATGCCTCAAATGGAATCACAACACACCTAGGACAAAGGTGGCTCTTGAGAGAGAATTTCATGCACCAAAACACCTCCATATTTCTCTAAGAAAAGAAGTAGTTATTTTGGCTATGGAGTAACCTATTTATATGTAGGATTCCAAGGGTCATGGGTATAGCCCATAATCCATACCCATGGGTTTTATGATCCATGGTTCATGTGGCCCAACTCTTTATGTATCCATACATAAACTTGGTTCAACATGGGTCATAAGCCCAACACATATAAATATAACTAATTATCATAATTAGTCCCCATAGATTTAATTAGTCTCTTTTGATCACTAAATTAATTCCAAATTAATTCTTGATCGATACTAATTAAAAAATATGATTTCATATTAATATATTATAATTTATAATATATTAATAATCCATAAATAACCTTCTCTCAAAAGTCCATCCTAACAAATTGTCCTGATGATATGCAACCCAAATGGACCATGCTACTCTCGGGTCAAGTACATACCAATAATAGTTATGGGCTTAGACATCTAATGCAAAAAAAAAACCGAAAAGGAAGGGGTATGAAACTCACCTTGAGTTGTGATTTCGGTTTTGAAGAAGATTGGAAGAAGTTTGATGTTACTTTTGGCCCTAGCAAGCACTCCTTTGTTGATCTCGAACTTAGAGGGTTTCTAAGAGAGTGATCATGCTTTTTGCATGGGTTAGGAAGAGATTTTTAATAAAACAAAGAATCTAGATCATAGATCCATGCATGATCTTACCTTAGATGAAGAATTTGTGGGATAATTTCCTTGAAGACTCCCTAGATCTCGAAAATTTTGGAGAGAAATGAAGAGAGTTTCTTTGAGATATTTTTGAGTGAAGTGTGTGTGTGTGTGCTTGGGTTTCGGCCGAGAGGGAGAGAGGGAGAAGAAGAGAGAGGCCTTGATAAGATACTTGCTTGGAAATATGGGTTGCATGCATGGAGACCCAACAAATAAAGATGAGGCGGCACAAAGGTCAACTCTTCCTTTTCTTTGGGCTTGGGCCGAGAATGGAGAGGGAAGAGAGAGTTTTTGAGCCTTAAAGGCTTAAGCCCAATTTCATGGTTATGTTGAGTGATTTTTGGTCCTAATAAATATAAGTGTGATTTTTATGACCTATTAGGGCTAAATTAGGCTAGTTATGGCCCAATGAGGTTCATTTAAATATTTTGTTTCATTCTAGGCCCAATATGGCCCAAAATATTAAAATAAATGAAAGTGGGTCCAATTAGAGCTCATTCAAGAGTTCTAAGCCCAAGATAGTCCAATTGGAAGTTTATTGGTCCATTGGGCCCAATAAGGAAATCCTAGTCCAAAGTGGACTTAAACAAGGTTTTCTAAGGTTTCTAATTGTTGGTTGGCTAGTTGCAGTGCATGTATGAAGTGTTTGATTGAAATTTTGTTGTTAATGAATAAGCATCTTACTTGTTTTCCCATTGTTGGTTTGCGTTTGTTATCATTGTTAAATGTTTACAAGGCTTCAAATTCATAGTTGTGACATCATCCCCCCGTTAGAGGGAATTTCGTCCCGAAATTCTTTTGACAGCTAGATTTGAGAATGCTAGAATAGATGAGGGTACTTTTGCTTCATTTGGTCTTCACGTTCCCATGTGAATTCTGGCCCACTCTTCGCGTTCCACCGTACTTTCACGATCGCGATGCGACTTTGCTTAGTACGCTTTACCTCCCTGTCCATGATTTCGACTGGTTCTTCAATGAACAGGAGATTCTCATTGATTTCAATTTCTTCAAGGGGAATGACGAGAGTTTCATCGGATAGGCACTTCTTTAGATTGGAAACATGGAACACGGGGTGTACACTGCTGAGCTCCACGGGTAGCTGCAGTCTGTACGCCACTGGACCAATTCGGGCAAGAATCTCGAAAGGTCCAATGTATCGTGGGTTCAGTTTTCCCCGTTTTCCAAAATGAATGACCCCTTTCCAGGGAGAAACTTTTAACAACACTTGATCCCCGACCTGGAACTCTAAGGGCTTTCGCCGTCTATCAGCGTAGCTCTTTTGTCGGTCGCGCGATGCTTGTAGTCGAGCTCTGATTTGAACTATCTTTTCCGTGGTTTCACGTATGATCTCCGGTCCCATTAACGTCTTGTCTGATGCTAGTTCCCTCGCTAGCTAGGAGTCGCCCACCTCAGCCCAACACAACGGTGATCTACACTTACGTCCATATAGCGCTTCGAAAGGAGCGACTTTGATGCTCGAATGGTAACTGTTGTTATACGAGAATTCAAATAAGGGTAAGTGAGTATCCCAGGACTTCCCAAAGTCTATCACACATGCACGAAGCATGTCTTCAAGCGTTTGAATGGTTCGTTCGCTTTGACCATCCGTTTGTGGGTGATAAGCAGTGCTCATGTCGAGATGGGTTCCCAGTGCTTTCTGAAGTGATTGCCAAAAACGTGAAGTGAACCTACTATCTCTATATGAGATGATAGACACTGGCACTCCGTGAAGCCTCACAATTTCTCAAATGTATATTCTTGTCAGTCTCTCCATCTTGTAGGATTCTTTTATTGGCAGGAAATGAGCGGATTTCGTCAGTCGGTCAACTATTACCCATATAGTGTCAAATCCATCTGACGTCTTGGGTAGCTTGGTCACAAAGTCCATAGAAATCCCTTCCCATTTCCACTCAGGAATTACTGGTTGCTGTAATAACCCTGAGGGCTTCTGGTATTCCACCTTTACTTTGGCGCAAGTAAGGCATTTGCTGACATAGGTGGCAATTTATGCCTTCATGTTAGGCCACCAATAATGTTGTTTAATATCCAAGTACATTTTGTCCGAACCTGGATGGATGGAGTATCGCGTCTTGTGAGCTTCATTCATGACTACCTCCATAAATCCTCCAAGTTTAGGGACCCAAATACGGTTCATGAAATAGTATACTCCATCCTCTTTCACCTTGAGATTCTTCTCCATCCCGCGTAATGCTTCGCTTGTTTTGTTTTCCGCCTTCATGGCATCTGACTGGGTTGCCCTGATCTGAGTGGTTAGGCGAGATTGGATGGTTATTGAGAGAGTTTTCACACGACGATTAGAGTACTCTTTCCGGCTCAAGGCATCAGCTACCACATTAGCCTTGCCTGGGTGGTACTTGATTTCACACTCATAATCGTTTAATAGTTCAACCCATCTTCTTTGCCTCATATTCAGCTCTTTTTGATTCAGGATGTGTTGGAGACTCTTGTGGTCTGTGAAGATGGTGCACTTCGTACCATAGAGGTAATGCCTCCAAATCTTCAGAGCGAAGACCACTGCTCCCAATTCCAGATCGTGGGTTGTATAATTCACTTCGTGTGTATTTAGTTGGCGGGATGCGTAAGCTATCACTTTTCCACGCTGCATGAGAACGCAACCTAAACCCTGATTTGACACGTCACAGTAGACCACGAAATCTTCCGTTCCCTCTGGTGGAGATAGTACCGGGGCACTGCAGAGTGCTCGCTTCAGAGTTCGGAATGCAACTTCTTGTTTGTCCGTCCATTTGAAGGGTACGCCCTTTTGTGTAAGCGAGGTAAGTGGCTTGACGATCTTAGAGAAGTTCTGAATGAACCTCCTGTAGTAACCTGCTAGGCCTAAGAATTGGCGAATTTTTGTGGGTGTTGTCGGGACTGCCCATCCTTCGATGGCTTTGACCTTTAAAGGATCCACATGTATTCTTTCCCGACTAACAACATGACCCAAAAAGTTCACGCTACGATGACAGAACTCACACTTGGAGAGTTTTGCATATAGCTTCTCAGTTCGCAGGGTTTCCAGGATTTGTCGGAGATGTTGGCCATGCTCTTCTTCGCTTCGGGAATAGACTAGAATGTCGTCAATGAAGACAATAACAAAGTTGTCAAGAAATGGTCGGCAAATTCGATTCATTTGGTCCATGAATGTGGCAGGGGCATTCGTTAGACCGAAGGGCATTACGACAAATTCATAATGTCCGTAACGAGTTCGGAAAGCGGTTTTGGGAATATCCTCTTCCCGGACCTTGAGTTGATGGTACCCAGATCGTAGATCTATCTTAGAAAAGTAACTGGCTCCTTGGAGCTGGTCAAATAGATCGTCGATTCGTGGGAGTGGATAGCGATTTTTGACAGTGAGCTTGTTTAGTTCCCTGTAATCAATGCACATCCTAAAAGATCTGTCCTTCTTCTTGACAAAGAGGACTGGAGCTCCCCATGGCGAGAAGTTGGGTCGGATGAATCCCTTGCCTAGGAGTTCACTAAGTTTACTGTACAATTCATGCATCTCAGCAGGAGCTAATCAGTAAGGCGATTTAGCGATGGGAGTAGCTCCTGGAACAAGATCAATTCGGAATTCAACTTGTCTCTCCGGGGGTATTCCAGGAAGATCTTCAGGAAACATGTCTGGGAATCCATGTGCTACTGGAATGTCTCGAACGTTAACCTCTTCCTTGGTTTTATCCACTATGTGCGCCAGGAACGTCAAGTCGTTCTTTCGCAGATGCTTTTGAGCCTGGACGCACGAGATGAGACGAAGGTTCGTGCTAGGTTTGTCTCCGTATATAACTAGGGTTTCGTGATCTGGGAGGTGAAGGCGAACGGCCTTCTCGTGACACATAATTTCAGCATGGTGGGGGCTTAACCAGTCCATGCCAATAATCACATCAAAACTCCTAATGGAAACAGGCATTAAGTCTATTCGGAAGACGTGTTGATTTAGAGTTAGGGTACATCCGATGTAGACTTCCCCAATGGATTCGGTTTTCCCATTGGCCATTTCCACCGTAAAGCTTTCATTGAGCTTCTGAGGTTGTTGTTTTAACAAATGTTTAAACTTATTGCTCACAAAACTTCGCTCTGCTCCGGTATCAAATAGGATGCATGCATAAGTGTGGTTTAGGAGGAACGTACCGGTAACAACAGTGGGATCCTGAATCACTTCTCCCTGACCCATGGTCAGCACCCTTCCTGTTCTTCCATTTCCGGGATTGTTGTTGTTGGGGCAGTTTCGACGAAAATGCCCAGTCCTTCCACATCCATAGCAGGTGTGGCTAGGTCCTGCATTGTTGTCGCCATTGTTGGTGTTGTTGTTGTTGTTGCGGTTATTGTTGTTGTTGTTTCCCTATTGTTGGTTCTGAGGAGGGTAGGTCCTGCAATACCTTGTCGTGTGTCCCTTCCGATTGCAACTGGTGCACTGCATCTCTCTGCATTCTCCATTGTGATGGAGACCGCACTTGTTGCACTTGGGAAGATTACCGGAATAAGGTCTAGGAGCACTTGGAGCAGCTGAGGCTGGAGCATGTGGTGTGGATGGAACTTGAGTGGTCGCAGCATTAACTGTCACTGTTTGTTGCTTCTTGGACGATTCGGAGCCTTGACGTCCCTTCCTCTTTTTGTTCTTCCCCTTCTTGCTATCATTTTCCTTCTTAACTTCAGTCTCCACTGACTTCTCACCCTTCTTGTTGTTGTGGTCATATAGCTTCTTGGCCAATCTCTTGGCACTGTTGAAAGTTTCGGGATTTGCAGCTATCACGTTTCCTTGGATCGGGGAGGTTAGTCCCCAGATGAATCGCTCGATCTTCTTACCTTTTGAAGTAATCATGCCAAGGCACAGCAAATACAGTTCGCTAAACCTTGATATGTATGCATCTATATCAATGTTTCGGACAGTGAGATTCCACAGCTCTTGTTCCATTTTCTGAATTTCACCTCGAGGGCAATACTCGGCCATCAACATTTTTTTCATCTCTGTCCATGGCATGGAATTGGCTATGGGGAGTGTCATGGCTTCCACAAGTCCGTTCCACCAAGTGAGCGCTTGGTCAACGAAAGTGCATGCGGCAAACTTCACCTTCATCTCCTCAGGGAAATCGCATATCTCAAATACCGATTCCACCTTCTCGATCCATCGTTTCAGGGTGATCATTCATCCAGTGCCGTTAAAGGTTCGTGGTTTGGCGTTGGTGAGGTCTTCGTAGGAACATGTTTTGGTGGGTCCTTGATTCATACCGTTGTTCAAACTTCCGGCCCCTTGTCCATTGACTCCTCCATTGTTCCCTTGGTGAGTTTGTGCCATTGCTGCGGTGACCGCAACAGATACAGCTGCTTGGAATGCAGCTGAGTCGACTTCGGGTGGGGTTGGCCCATGGTTTTTGCGAGTGGGTCGTTGAGGGATCTTTCTGTCATGGAACAGAAAGATGTTGAGTGTTTGTGGTTTTTGTGAGGTTGTAATCCTATAGACTAGGTGCGTGGCACAAACTTAAGTAATTCTACAATTTAGCATACAATCATGGATACGTAACACATAGCAGATTATAATGTCACAATAAAACATGTAAAATCTTTCATTACTATTACCCGCACTTTGATACATGAAAATTTTGCTCGAAAGAGCATACATAAGCGATACAAGTTCGACAGCATAACGGCTCTATGAGTAGTGTAGTCACTTAAACATAGAGTCGGGGTACATAGCATAGATCCTAATGACATAGTAAGGTAAGTCTATCCCTAACACTCTATGGAGTGTCCTAAGATAGTGGCGAGATCATATGCCGAAGTGTTGAGCCAACAACTGAGTCATCTCAGTCATGTCTCCAATGACCTCATCCCTCTCATGCTCAGCTCGCACTGCACGTGCTTCCATGGCGAACAGTTGTTGCCGCAGGGCAGCAATCTCAGCTGCGGGGGAGCGATTCTCCCTTGTGGGATTCACTGGTGGGGCGGGGTGGTCGCGTTGCGCCTCGCTGACAGAGGACGTGGGGTGATCTTTGCCCGATTCTTGTTCTTCCTCCATGTCATCATCGGTCTCCTCGAACTCGTAGTCGGTGTCCGTGTACTCGTCAGGCCCGACGTCATGTGCTTCCCCTTGATTCCCTTCAGGTTCATCTTCAAGCATCCTGTGAGCCACTAAGACTTGATGAAACTGAATGCCCTGCTGCTCTCCTTCCATGAAGACTGGGAGGAGGTATATGAATAAACTATCATTACTCCTATGACTCTACAACTATTGCATAGATTGAGTTGAGGTTCTCTTCTTGGGGGTAAAGGGGTATGTTTTTAGGTTCCCTAGCTATCACGATTTCCTCAGGACATGTGATAGTTGTACCTTGGAGGAAATGTAGTTGATCAGGCTACATCCATTCCTTGATGCGACTAAGAACAGTCCTAGCTTAACCGATATACTAGCATTATCTTGTTTGGTTCGGTATTATGTTCTTTTTCCTAATACAAGCAGGGGTGTTTTTGTTGTTATGTTTTACTAGTTTTGTTCAGAGTTGTGTTAGTCCCTCTTTTTGGTTTATAGTTGCATATCAATGTGTGGTTAGATATGCTAGTTCACTATAAACAGAGCACTGATACCAACCTGTCACACCCCGAACTGGATGGCGGAAACGTCCAAGGGCTCTTGTGACTCGAATTGAATATCATCACAATGAATATACATGAATCATAACATAATTCAACACCATGCATTAGAATATTACAACTGATATTGTTTACATTCGGTACATTGTCTTAGACATTACAATTCCATAACATAAACTGTCTGATAGATAATTAAAGCAAAACACCATGACATTTCCTGATACTTATTCTTCGGCTTACCTGTTACCTGAGAATACAAGTTATTTTGGAAAAACGTCAACATATGAAATGTTGGTGAGTTCATAAGTAATGTTATGGAAAAATGATTTTTGTGAAGTTTGAAAAACCCAGAAAATCCGGTATTTTCTGAAAAGAGTATTTGTTTATAAAAAGTGTGAAGATCCGTAAATATGCTTGTCGATTTTGAAAACATGTATAATTGTTGAACTTTGTATACATCACATAGGTGAAAATGTTGAACTTCCCGGGAAAACCCGATGTTTTCCCAATACGTAAATTACATGACTTGTTTATTGTTATACTGATACGACGAATGTTTTTGATTACCCAGGTGACATTGGATTAATTAGGGTTTGTGAGTTGTTACAATCACGCATTAATGAAAATGACTAGTTTATAACTACAGGCTACGAACAATCCTTAAGGCGTCGTCCATACTACTCACATAATCCAACCACCCTGACTTCTCTTGATTAACGCCACGAATCTGTTTACTTGAATTCTCATAAGCCGATCAACCGAGGAGAAAGGAGGGTACGAAGCCCTCTCTTACTTCCATGAGTTATTCTGGGCTATCGGGAATGCGAAAGACACTTGGCCCAGCTCGCATTTGACTTCTCGACCTCACTAGCAGTACTAATGGACCACTAGGGCCCAATAGCACAATAGAGCTATTGAAAGTCCTTTTACATGGAATTGGGTCATAGGAGGCCCATTAACACGTAAGCGTGTTCCCTTCGGGACCAAAGATCATGTTATTGGGTTAGCAGGGCCCAACAAGCACGATTTGAAACTTTCAAGCCCAAAGTTTGTATGTTGAGTCATCATAGTTATCGCGTGTTTAACGAATTACTTGGGTTATTGATTTTTGTTTTGTTATTGATTCGAGACCGAATCAATTCGTTTTGTAACGATATTTGTTGTTGAGAGTGTATTTGTTTTTCTGTTTCGTCGGTAGTCGTGGATCTTGTATTTTGCCTTAATGAATTAATAAGATTTTTACCTTTTCACAACCTTTCTTTTATAAAAATAACACTTTTAGTCCTTTATATAAAAGAATTTCATTTTTAGTCCTTAAAACATTTTTTTGACACTTTTGTATCATAAACTTGTTGAAAAGACATTTTTAACCCAAAATTTATTTTGTAAATAGCTTTAGCCCTTCTAGAATGATGTTTTCTCGGTTAAAACCCCCAGTTTCGCAACTTTTACAGTTTTGGCCTAAAATATAAATTTTTTACATTTTTGATCCTTTTTGAATTTGAAAAGCATTTTTGACCTTTGAAATAGTTTTAATACACTTCAAATCCCCTGTTTTATAGAGAGTTACATTTCCAGCCCCTCAAACTTGTAAATTTCGCATTTTGAGGCTTATTGGGCCGAAAAGCCCAAATCTAGCCCATTAAGTTCAAAATTTACATTTTAAGTCCCTCAAAAATGTTGTTGTTCAGAAAAATTATTATAGAAACTGTTTGGACCCTTTTGACCCTCCAGAAACTATAATTTGTCGGTTTGTACCCTAAGTTTTGTATTTTTGACAATTTAAGTCCTAGAATGTGTTTTATGTTAGGATATGTTCATCTTAACCTTATAAACTATTTTTCTTGACATGATTAGTGTATAATAGCTTAAGTTATGTTTATTTCCTTTCTCATGCCTTAGATCACGGTTTTTACACGCTTCTTGATAACATAATCAACACAAAACACATGATATCACCCTCATACATGCATCAAATCACACATAGCATACATTTACACATAGATCTACACATTTTCTTGTATTCTCCCCCATAAAACTCATAAAAACCGAAAAGGAAGGGGTATGAAACTCACCTTGAGTTCTGATTTCGGTTTTGAAGAAGATTGGAAGAAGTTTGATGTTACTTTTGGCCCTAGCAAGCCCTCCTTTGTTGATCTCGAACTTAGAGGGTTTCTAAGAGAGTAATCATGATTTTTGCATGGGTTAGGAAGAAATTTTTAATAAAACAAAGAATCTAGATCATAGATCCATGCATGATCTTTACCTTAGATGAAGAATTTATGGGATAATTTCCTTGAAGACTCCCTAGATCTCGAAAATTTTGGAGAGAAATGAAGAGAGTTTCTTTGAGATATTTTTGAGTGAAGTGTGTGTGTGTGTGCTTGGGTTTCGGCCGAGAGGGAGAGAGGGAGAAGAAGAGAGAGGCCTTGATAAGATACTTGCTTGGAAATATGGGTTGCATGCATGGAGACCCAACAAATAAAGATGAGGTGGCACAAAGGTCAACTCTTCCTTTTCTTTGGGCTTGGGCCGAGAATGGAGAGGGAAGAGAGAGTTTTTGGGCCTTAAAGGCTTAAGCCCAATTTCATAGTTATGTTGAGTGATTTTTGGTCCTAATAAATATAAGTGTGATTTTTATGACCTATTAGGGCTAAATTAGGCTAGTTATGGCCCAATGAGGTTCATTTAAATATTTTGTTTCATTCTAGGCCCAATATGGCCCAAAATATTAAAATAAATGAAAGTGGGTTCAATTAGAGCTCATTCAAGAGTTCTAAGCCCAAGATAGTCCAATTGAAAGTTTATTGGTCCATTGGGCCCAATAAGGAAATCCTAGTCCAAAGTGGACTTAAAGAAGGATTTCTAAGGTTTCCAATTGTTGGTTGGTTAGTTGCAGTGCATGTATGAAGTGTTTGATTGAAATTTTGTTGTTAATGAATAAACATCTTACTTGTTTTCCCATTGTTGGTTTGCGTTTGTTATCATTGTTAAATGTTTACAAGGCTTCAAATTCATAGTTGTGACACTATGTTTTTGGTGACTTGGGTTTGATGAAAATACAATTTTTATCCTTTTTGAAAATCAAAAGTTTTACTATGATTTTTGGACGTTACAATCGTCTTCTCCGACGAACCTAGTTTTTCTCCGTAAACTTTATGGTTTGTTGTTAGGTTGTTTCCAGCTACTTCTTGTCATCATGTGTGTATTTTTGATGGTGCCTTGGTTTTGATAATGATGTTGTGGTGATCGACAACAATAAAGGGAAAAAGTGGCATGTAAGTAAGGTGCAAACTTAGAAGCTCAATTTAAAAAATCGTAAGGTAATTACATTTTGGCCCTTGAGTTTTACTGGATTTTTTGATGGGGTGAGAGACGAAAATACCAATCAAAAGGGTTGGGTAGAGAGATAAGTGGGTTAGGGAAAAAAATTTCAATTTAATTAAAAATTATGTATAAGTTCTTTTCAAAAATGATAAAAAAAAAAAACAATGATCGAAAAAATATAAAATATTATTTTTACTTCCACTCATCTTAAATATTATCGGCCTAAAAACATTAATTGAAAATACAGTTTATTATTTTTTATAGAAAATTTTATATATGTTCTTAAACAACAAAATAACATATTTTTTCAACTTAATTTCTTAATATCATATTTATCTTTCATAAATTTCAAAATATCATATTTTTCCAAATCTTTTTTATAATTTATAATCATTTTTTATATCTTAGAATTATTACAATACTTAAAAAAAACTTAACCATATTATCCCTATGTCTATAATAATGGAACGACTATTTCTAAATTATTGGAATGTCGTTCTTTTGACAAACAAAACGCTTCATTTTTAGCTTTTTATACATATAATGTATGCATTGATTACTTAGTTTTTGTTGTTGTTGTTTATTGTCATGTTGTAAATAAATAACATTTTAGATATTATTGTTGATATTTTAATAACAGTCCACATATAGAACGGTGACGATTACACCATATCAAATGAACCACTAAAGTATCAAAATAAAATTTCAATTTTAAAACAACAATAAATACCACAAAAATTATAATGTCTATATAAATCTGGAATAGAGAGTAAAACGTAAATAAATACCGTAAAAGTTTATAACGTTTAAATAAAAAATCATATTAATAAAAATAAAAACTATACAAAATATATATAAAGGACTAAAATCGTAACTTTAAAATAAAACAGGAGACTAAAATTGCAACTTAAAGATAATAATAATTTAACTTTATTTGTGAAAAGTGTTTCTTTTCAAGATATAGTGGAAATTATTATATAATTTTTTTTTGAAAAAAGTATGTATATAGGGCTAGGTTATAATGTGGATTGTAACTATTGTGTGGATGTAGGGATCCTTTGTGGTCCAATCATTTTTTGTAATTTAAAAAGTGATTATCATATTTAATTAGTAAGCTCAAAACGGTTTTAAGGGTAATTATGTCAATTTTGTTAACAATCAAATATGGCATGTGAAATATTCTTGCTACTAATCAAACAATCACATCCGCCTGATGTTAAATGACGACCTTGAAATTTCTTATTGTAACTTGAGCTAAGTCGATTTAAAGGAGTTATTGTTTTGGAATGATAACGCGTTCTATGTATGTCTTTAAGCTCTTTGTTTTATCTTTGTTGTTATTACTACAACTGCTTCATGTTGTGGTTAGTGAGTACCAGCACTAAGAGTGCCCCGACAAATTTTGTGATGAAATTTGTAGTATAAGTCCTACCAGTTTGTTTATAATCGCTAGGTGTAAACTAGTCGTATATCATTAAGATTGCGAGGGCAGTCGAATAAGTGACTCCGCCTTAAGCCCACAACCAAACAAGGAACAGGAAGTAATGCAGAATTATACATTCTAAGTCCATAGAATCTTAATGATATATGGCCATAACATTTACTCTAGCCATCGTAGATTCACTTGTAAAAACCCTATGTTTTTATATATGTGATAAGACTTATTTGGGTTCATCGCGTTTGTGAGATTTATGGTTGATAAACCCTATGTTGACACTAGTTCCAGTAAAATTTAAATCCTACATGTTGTGGTTAAAAGCTCGCACCGTTATTCACGGGTGGTTCTGGGGAAGTTTCTCCTATGGTGATCCTAAGTACCCGCCCACCGTCTCCAGCATTTCTTATCCTTGGACGATATCTCTTAAAGTGTCCTATTGCACCGCACTCGTAACAAGTTGGGCTTGCTCCAAAGCTGGGGACCTGGTTGATGGGTCGTATTGGTGCCTTACAGATACGGGTAGTGTGTCCCTTCCTATTGCAATTCATGCAATGCAATTCCCTGCAAGCCCCAGTGTGATGGAAGCTACACTTGTTACATTTCGGAAGGGTTCCCGCATAACGATTTATGGGTGTGGGAGTGGCACGGGTGGCGGCAGCATGAACAGTGACGATCTATTGCTTATTGGGGGGTCTTGGGCCGATCGATTCTTCTCGTTGTCCCAAGACTTCCTTTTATTGTTCCCCTTGCCATCTAGCTCAGGGGTGGTTGTCATAGTGTCGTGGCTGGCCCTATGGTCGATGAGTTGTTGTGCCAACTCCTTGGCACTATCAAATGTAGTTGGTCTTGAAGCCAATACATTATCTTGAATTTGGGGAGACAATACCCAGAGGTATCGTTCCACCTTCTCTTCCTCAGGAGTGACCATCGCGGGACAAAGGAGTGCTAGATCACAGAATCGGTCAGTGTCACTTGCAAGGTCAGAGTCTGTCATCTTGAGGTTCCACAGTTCTTGCTCCAGTTTTTGCACTTTGCCCCTTGGGCAGTACTCTTTCAGCATCAGCGTCTTTAAGTCTTCCCAGCTTAACGAGTTAGCCACTGCAAGCGTCAGTGACTTAACGTGGCTTTTCCACCAAGTAAGGTCTCGGCCAGAGAAAGTGCAAGTTGCAAATTTGACCTTGCTTGCTTCGGGGCATGCACAAATTTCGAAGACCGATTCGGTCTTCTCTAACCATTGCATCAGTGTAATGACTCCCCCGCTTCCATTAAAAGAATCAGGTTTTCCATTTGTGAAATCCTTAAAGGAACACTCTCTCGAGCGCCCTTGGCTTTCTCCTTGAGTGGAGTTATTAATACCACTCAATGTCCTTCTGGTACCGTCAGTGTTGATTTGGGACATAGCAGCTTCCACTGCGACTGTGACCGCAGCTTGGAGCATGACAGGATCATATTAGGGAGACGGTGGTGGTGGAATTGTTTGCGTTCCGCCAGTGCATCTAGCAGACCTACGAGGCGGCATCTTTCTGTCATAAGTTTGTAAAGACGAACAGACGGTAAGTTTCTAATAGTAGTGACAAGTCGGGTGTTATCAAGCTAGACTTTTCTGTATTATGTTCCGACTTAAAAGTATCTTATATGTACTTCATAACGAGGGTTCATATAAATAACTTATGAATTTAGTGGTAGTGACTCGAATGTAATCTAGTGTTTTGTTTCATGCCTGATCCACTCCTAAGATCACTCGATGTATACCAGTTTTGTATAATTAAGGTCCAATGGGCCGTTGAACTTAATGAGTCTACCCTAGGCCCACAACCAAACAAGGGACAGGACCCAAGACGGACTCACCATTTCTAATTCAATAGTCTCTTAATCATACATAAACTTGAGGTATACATTAAGTAATGTTAGAGTTACTATCAGCAAGTTGTCCGTAATACCGAGTTATGAAATACGTGGAAAATTCCCAATGAATTATAATACATGCCAATTTCTTTAATATAATTTAGTATATAGGGTTCGGGAAAATTTGACCTTATAATAGGTCTACATCTCATTAATGTAATGAAAAATTTTGACGGTGCCAGGATTCCCTTGAATAGTGTAGTCTCCGGATTTTGAAGGATTCAAATGTCTCTATACACATATAGGGGTAGTCGTTAGACACATGCTAGTAGTTCAAGTCTATACTGATATGTCAGTAGTGTACACCCTACTTGTCGCGGGTGATGCTTTGTGGGCTATAGAATGGAGACATGAAAGTCTACATTGCTCTAACCTCTGCCCTGCTTTCTGTCATTCGATGATCTGTCTTTATCACGTGTTTTCTCTAACGCTGCTTGACGTCCCCGATACTCTTTAGTATTGGCTCGAGTCGTGGTTACTTCTCTCTGAAGGCTTGATGTGACTCCAGATTCGTTCATGGCCTCCATCCCGGTGACGAAGGCAAATTGTGGCGATTGCCTACCTTCATGATTCGGCTGACCGATGCTCGTATTTATACATTCCGGCGAGCGATGTGGTATACTATGAAAAGAGGGCCCTGTCTACTGATCCTTCTCTATTGAGGTTATAGAAGCCTCTTTCTATACTCCAGAGGGGATGTTTGATCTTGTTCCAGGTTCTATCTCTTTAAATCTATGTTTCATCGAAGTGCCTGACCATGGAAGTTTCGTCGGGGTGGAGGACACTGGAGGGTGTGTTGCAGACTTTGGGCTCTTCGTCAGAGTCTTCTCCTATTTCCTCTTTGTCTTCGTCTTCATTTGGTTTCGCTTTCTCCGGATTCTCTTCTAGATTATCTTCGGGCTCTTAGCCTATTACTTCTTCAGGATCCACTTCGGAATTTTCTTTGTTCTAGCCACCATCATCCCAGTTAGGAGAATAGAGGTCTCTCGGTAGTTGGGTTCCCTCCACGTTGTTGGCGCGAGAACAGGAGTAGAAGAGATAGTTAATAGACATCTAATCTTGTAATTACTTATAGAGGGTGGTCCTTATTAGTCACTTCTATAATCACATAGTGCATACCAGTTATACATAATCTGAGATAAAATAAACCTTCGAATAAATGACTCTACTCTAAATCCACAACCAAACAAGGAACAGGAAGTAAAGCAATAGTCATAGATTCTGAGTCTATAATATCTTTGATTATGTATAACCTTAGCGTATGCACTTAGTCATTTTAGACCTACTAATAGGGGTCTTTAGTTTTAACATAAGTTAGTTATAGTTCCACAAAATACTCCTATAGTATTTTAAATGTCTGTCTTACGTTCTCGATGTTTCTTTGTAGATAGAGTTGGTAAGTTTTTAGACTTGTTGCAACACCACGACCATTCCTGGGCATATGCTAATCACTTCTGGGTGAGACATAGTTGATCAAGCTATGTCATTCCCAGACCTGACTATACATCCCCAAGCCTACTCGTACTGTTCAACAATCACCACTTTTGTCCCATCCCACCATGATACTGACCCTAGTGTGTATGCATGTGCTCATACTTTTTAATGAGAAACTATTTGTTTCTAAAAGTATAGTTATTTGGAAAATGTTAAATCTGAGACTTTCAGTCCCAATATATTTATAGTTTGTATATCTTGTATGGTTCGATATACTTAGTTCACTATAAACAATGCTCTGATACCAATCTGTCACACCCCCAAACCAGAACGGCGGAAGCGTTCGGGGGTGGATGACTTCATTTACAGTATCATAACAATGAGTATAATAGTGAAGAAAGCAAACACAACCATCATCAATATAATTGAAAGAGTTACATCATAGAGTAAGTTTACATGTTTCAAGATCAATTACATCATGATGACAAAATAAGTTTTGAATTTAACGCCTTAGCATCCAGTCCTCGAAAGCAGTTAATTACCTGTTTAGTGATTTCCTGAGAATACAAGTAGTTTGAAAAAGTGTCAACACAGTTTTAAATGAGAAATAAATTGTTTTCCTTGTAAAAGCGGTAAAGGGATTCCAGAAAAATCCAATATTTTTCTTGAAAAGTGAGTTGCAAGTTTCCGTGTTATGAAATTGTGCATCCTAGAAATTCCAATAATTTCCTTCCATAATCTCCAAGTGTATATAAGTTATATAAAATTAAAGTTAAATAAACCGTCGAATGTAATGGGTCTACCCTAGGCCCACAACCAAACAAGGAACAAGAAATAAAGCGGACCCACCAATTCTATGTTGATCACGACTAAATTCTATATAACTCTAGTATATACACTTACAAATTATAGCTGAAAACTAACGATTCTAGATAGAATGTAGTCTTAAATCCAAAGACCGAAACCGATTCCTAATGTAGTGTATGAAATAGTAGTAGTGGCTGTGAACATAAACTATACATATCATAGTTCACCGAGTAGTGATAGTGGTAGTGAACATGAACTATGCATATTATAGTTTATCAAATGTGATGGTGACGGTGAACATAAACTATACATATCACAGTTCATCAAATACCGATAGTGGTAGTGAACATGAACTATGCATATTATAGCTTATCAAAAGTGATGGTGATGGTGAAATCCCTCCTTGTATAAGTTTGTAGTGTAGATGAAACATAAACTATACCTATTATAGTTTATCCTATTGTTTGTAATGTATATGCAACCTAATTATATCGATTATAATTAGCGTATTTACTTGTGTGTGTGTGTGGGGGGGGGGGGGTGTAATAGCCCTATATATACTTATTATAGTTTATCATAGTTATCCGTAGTGGTAATAACCCCTTTTGTACATGTATTACCTTTAGTAATGTGTTTATTATGTAAATGCATCATAAACTATACCTATTATAGTTTATCAAAATAAGGATAGTTGTAGTATTCATAAACTATATTTGTCATAGCTTACCAAATGTTTGTATGCAATGGATGTAAATTTGTTTATATCAATTTATCATTTACCATGCTTAATATAGCAAATATCCATTTGTTAACTGATGTATGTCTATATAACAAGACAAAATGACATATATAGTAATAACATATATTCACATGAAGGTACACACCTTGCTCAACAAGTTACAAGACCTAAATGAAATTGAAAACATTTTTCTAGTATTACAACCACACTAATTTTGAGACCATGCTAATTTTGTGAGACCGTGAGACCAAATCTAAAAATAATTTTAAAATGCAAAATAAAAGTAAAAAATCCACAAATTCCTTTTTTAATTATTATTTTCGGAACTTTAATTACCTAAATAAATAAAATAAAAAATAAATTACCGTTTTTTTTTAAATACATGAAATATTCTAATAGAATATTATACTGTAAATATTCTAATGTGATTTTTAGAATTATGAATAGTATACTAGATTTCTCAGATATGTAGAATATTATATTATTCTATTAGAATATGTATAAAAAATTGTATTTATTTATTTATTTTTTTGTATTTTTTATTTTGGAAAATATAAATTCCGAAAATAATAATTGAAAAAAAAATTCGAAAATTTTCAGTTATTTTGCATTTTAAAAATATTTTTTGTTTTATATACCAAATGAATGGCTAGGATTACGTCTCATGATCTCACAAAAATAGATCATCTTACACGAACCTAACCCTATATATATATATATATATATATATATATATATATATATATATATATATATATATATATATATATATATATATCAAACCACAATGTGTACAGATATTGTATATGATCTTAAGAGTGTATGAGGAACTTCGTCGGGTTGTAACATGAATTATACGGTTATCGCGGTCGAAAATCAAATTTATCAATAAGCAACCTCTATTTGAGATCTTAATACTCAGCATCATATAATATTTTTTTATATTACGCAGAATTCATATTATATATAATTTATATATTAGAATATTAACACTGTATATAATTAATTTCGTAAAAAAAACATATAAAAATATAATATAAAATAAAACCTATGTAATATTCTAACTCTAAGAGAGGAAGTCCGAACTTTGAGGTTGTCAATGGGTGGGATGTCGACTCACGTACGTCACTCGAGATGAAAGATAAATACTTTGAAAGTATTTTTTTTCTTTTCAATTATGTTTGAAAAATAAAATCTAATACATATTTGGGCTAAAATAAATCTGATTTTATTTGGGTTAGCCCAACGGATACTAAAGAAGTCCCCTTATTTTCATTAAAGAAGTCCCCTTATTTTCATTAAACTGAAACAATCAAAATCATGAATCCAAATAGTGACGCTACAACAGCAATAGCACTACCCTAAATCGCAGTAAACAACGGTAAATGTCGGCGTTAAGCTGGGCGGAATGGGCAGTGGCAAAATTCGACATGTCCGAGTTGGCTTCAGCAAACACCATGCCACCAACTTCGCATGCTGAGTTTGGTGGGGTAACTCGGTACGATGCTGTCGATGTGATTTTTTTTACTATTTATTCAGTTTTTTCATTTTCAAAAAATACTTTATTTTAAAAAAAAAACCCTATTTTAAAAAAAAAAAAAATTTCAAAATTTCAAAATTTAAACATTATATTCTCTATTATAAATAACATATAAATATCTTCATTCTTCACCACACGAACCTTCTTAATTTAATTCTTCTTATCTTATTTTTCATCTTCTTCAAAACTTCATAGCAAAAAAATTGTTCATATTTAGTCAACTGGTGAAGAGATCATATAGGTTCGTTATGAATTAATATAACAGAAGACTCAATCAACAATAACGTCACTACGACTACTTTCTGAGGGAAAGTAGCCGAAAAATACAACCGCGAAGCCGGTCTATCTCGAAGTAAAGATCAAGTCTTCTCCAAATGGGGAAATGCAAACGCAATTTCAATTCAGTTTAACAATGTGTTTTATATAGTAATGCATGAAGTCGAGCATGGTGTAAATGAAATTATTTTGTTAGTGAATGCTCTTGAGACTTTTCGTGAATAAACTAACAACCCTTTCCGGCTTGTTGAATTTTGGCAAATTGTAAGGCCGTGCGACAAATGACGTCGACTTTAAGCTCATTGTCTTTTATTTTCTAGTGGCTTGTGTGTTTTAATTTCTAGTTGTCTTGTTTGCTATTTTAATTTCAAGTGTGATGTTTTTTTGAAGTGTGTTGTGATTTCCTTTCAAGTTAATGAGATTATAGTATTTATTAAAATAATTTGTTTATATAACTTTTTTTTTAAATTAGCATGGCAAGTGTGTCAACCCCGTGCCGCCACCTCAGTAAGCTCGACTCAGCTTCGGTACTCGACGAGATTGTACCGAGTTTTAATATAACATCCCGAAAATCCAAGGTAAAGTTTTCATTTTTAAAACAATAATTTATATAACAAATTTTTCGCAAAACCATTCAAGATAAAAATAGCATTTAAACAATAGAGTAAAAATTATCAACGCATAATTAAACTTTAGGGGATGTTGTGCAGTCACGCCAGGTCATTCCTTTTCGAACCGGAAGTACCTGAAACCATAAACATAAACAGTAAACACAAAGCTTAGTGAGTTTCTGAAGATACCACATACCATACATGTCATGTAGGGTCCCGCCCGACATCGGGCCCCGCTCGATACACTCATCAGACCCCGCCCGATACATTTATCAGGCCTCGCTTGGCATTGGGCCCCACCGGGTATACATACATACATAGACAACACATGCAAGAGTCACAAAGACATCTAGCATACTATAAGATAATCCAATGGGTTGGCATCGGTGCCTTCAACCCGCAAGTACTGTAAGGAGACTCATCTCAATCTGCTAAAAAGATAGTTGAACAAATCACAACTCCAACTGCTGACTCTATAGGTCACCTATACATCAACCAAGGATTGAGTCTCAAACTTCTGCTCAAAATACCCAAAATACCCCCAGGTCACACTTGGTCAAAATCATCGTCAACATCAACGGTCCACATCAGTTGGACAGGTCACCATGTTGTGGCCTCATATTGCCATGTCGTGAGAGCTTCACGACAAAATAGTCGGTCTTCCCCAGTCGCCACGTCGTGGCATCCAAACGCCACGTTGTGGGAAGAGGGTTCCAACAACTTAAAAGATCTAGCCCTTAATATTTTAAGCCCTTTACTTCCAACCTTCTAGAATCCTTACTAAGGTCTAAAATATTCCAAAGATCGTTGCCTTTTCAAACATGCGTGCCCAAAACAAGTCTAGAACCCAACTTAGGTCAAAATGAAGCAATACCACTAAAAATATCATGCATGAAACTCAAAATAACATTAAACTCCATATTTGAAACATATGATAGCAAGGGGACCTTAATAATCGATAAAGTTGCCAACTTTATGGACTCCATGCATTCCACTCAACCCATCATGAAGAAATAAGAACAAAAACCTAGATCTAGCATGCTTGAAAGAGAAAGGTATAAGCTTGACAACTTAAAAAGGTCCAACAACAACACATGATGATAGAAAAAAGCTTGCTTGCTCCAAACAATACACCAATGGAGTCTTCTTCTATAAGAAGGAGCTAAAAACCACCCACAAAGGCCCAAATTAGTTAAAAAGCTTCAAAGGAGATAAGGGTTATGAACTCAAAGGTTTATGGGTGATGGAGGTTAGGGGAACCCTAGCCTCATTCTTTCCTTTAAATACCCAAAAATTAGCATTTAACGTTTCAGCCACTCACCACGTTGTGGCCAACAATGTCACCTTGTGGGGGAACATTAAAGTCTCGCGAACATTCTAGCATGGACACGTCATGATGAGCCTGCACCATGTCGTGGTCAACCAAAACTCAAGAATTATTTATAAAAATTTTACCTTAGAGAAATCGAATGTTACGAATCTCCCATACTTGAATTTGATTTCATCTT
The DNA here is from genome assembly GCF_051521515.1 of Lactuca serriola. Taxonomy (NCBI): domain Eukaryota; kingdom Viridiplantae; phylum Streptophyta; class Magnoliopsida; order Asterales; family Asteraceae; genus Lactuca; species Lactuca serriola. The sequence continues at coordinate 179,203,101 of NC_136409.1, read as the reverse complement.
CGAAATCACTCCCCACTTCCTTCCAGACGCCCGACAACCTAGACGATACTCCCACAACCCCGATACGGACTGAGAAGTTGACTCATACATATAACAACTTACCAAAACTATAATCGAACCCAACCTTAGAAGGGATCTCATATCTTGACGATGAACAGATCCTTACACCACCAGTGTTAACCACTGAAGAATAACCAACACTACTCTGCCTGAAATTCGAAATCCCAAACCTTGTCTGACTCCCCAACAAACGGACAATTTTGAATCACTGCTGATTCGACTCCACTTCGCAATCCAACTGAGCATAAACCTTTCTAACCCCGGATATATTGTTGTTTCCACCGGGAAACAGAATCCCTAACCATTCATCGCTATGGAAAACATTTCACTTGATAACAAGGCGACTCCTAACACGAGTCTTAATTACAGACACCATCTCAGGCTCATCTTGTTGTCTCATAATTACGTTTCTGATGCAACCGAGACCTCCCTGGTCTCGTGCTCACCAATCTACTAAAATACCGGATTTCTAACTGGTTGTTGAGGTTGATAGCCTCACATAATCGTACTATGCGACTCCTAAACAAGGGTCTATCTGGCAAGAATTGTCCTAGCTCGCCTGCCCTATTGGCTCCAACAGCCCTCCTGGTCCAAACGAGGTTACCATTATTGGGTTAGGTGTCTAAGCTCATAACTATAATTGATGTATACTTGAATTGATAGTAGCACAATCCCTTTGGGTTGCCCTCAAACCTAGCAATTGGACGGGATGACTTTTAGAGAGAGATTAATTTATTATGTGATTAATAAATTGAAATAATTAGTTTATTAATGTATTATGAAAATAATATATTAATTAGAAAATATATTATTTAATTAATAATTGATCAAAAATTAATTAGAATTAATTTTGGGAATAATGAAATTAATTAAAAGTGCAGGGTCTAAAGTGTAATTGTTCAATAGTTGAACAAAAGGCTCCAGAACCTTCCAACCCTAGGGATGGACGGTTTTGAGGGAATATTCTAGGGTTTCTAGAATATCCCATGTGGATAAATAAGGAATGAGATAAATACCAGATTTGAAATATTAATTTAATATTCAAATTAAGGTTATCTAGGTTTTCCTGTGCCACTATATAAAGACCTTTAGGCCTCTTATTTTTGGCCACTCCTTCTCCTTAAGAGATAGCCGAAAATCCTACTCTCCCGTTTCCTCTCTCTTAAGCCTCCTTCTTGATAGCTTGGGTGTGAACCATTAGAGACACGACAATTGTGGTGCTTGCTTTCAAGAGATCTACAAGTGATGGATTCTTGTTATTTACTATAATAACAATAAGGTATGGAATCCTAAACCCTTCTTTGGTATTTTCAAAAATAGCCTAGGGTTTCTAGGGTTTATTATATGATGTTCTTAGTTATAGGTTCAATTAGTGAAAACATAGATCCCTTAGGTTGCATGTGAACTTAAGGGGTTTTAAGTTTATTTGTTTTACCTAAATCCTATCAGTGGTATCAGAGCATTTGGTTTTTTTTCAATTGAATATCTATAATAGTAGAATTAGATATATTAGGGTTTATAGAAATTAACCCTAAAAGTGAAGAATTTCGACATGGATTAGGGTTTTTCGAAACCCTAGCCCGTTCCCCTTGATTTCAAAATTTAGGGTTAGGGTTTTTGAAACCCTTGCCTTCCTCCCCAGGTTTTTTGAAATGGCTAGGTTGTTAGGGCTTCCTATTTTAGATAATTGTTAGTTTAATTTGATTAAATGGCATAACTATAAAATTGGATAACTCCTATACCCTAATTTTCGAAAATTAGAGGATTAGTATTAGGATTAAATTATTTGATAAATTTAATTAGTTAATCCTTATTTGATTTAATAAATTTAATTAATTGTTAATTAATAGAAAAATATTAAATCAATTTTTGGTTTGTTTTAGATTTAAATCAATTGATCTTTAATTTCCGAAATTTAAAATTCAATAAACCTAGTTTTCTGAAAAGTTTAAAATACACCTTATATATTATTATTAATTGTTTATTTATTATATGTATAAGAATCAGTCAGTCAAATCGCTAGTATGCCTCATTCACGAAGCTAGTCTATAAGGGGGAAGGGGGTATTAGGAAACTACCTATAAAATGGTAGTTGAATGGGTGTCCACTCTCATCCACCGCTTCCTTGATTAGTGGAAGGTCATTAGCAGAACGGATTTGATAGGACAACTATATCTTATTAAAAGTATAATGTTATTAAAAGTACTAGAACCTTTTATTTAAATTCAAAAATGTAGCTACTTTAGGAAAAATGTGAATTAGTATGTTAACCCATGAAATTGCACATTACACTTTATAAGTCGTTAGTGGAGCATGTTTTGCTTAACCACCACACTAATAGGGATTAATAAACAGTTTTAATGGGTATCTCATAAGTTATCATTGTTGATGGAGCGTCTGTGGTTTACTGCACATCAATTAGGATGATAAATGACAATGAGGTTACCAGGCACATTTTCATGGTTATTCACATTTTCTTTGTGATTGTCGATATCCCAGTCACAAAGAGAAGACAATAATTTGAGATTAAACATTTCATTGAATAGTTTTAGTGAATCTCAAAATACCTAGGAATTTCACTTAATTTCATTTATTTTCTGGTGGAATTGGTAAATCGTCATTTACATACCTTTATAAAATTTACAATTAGATTACGACATCCCTTTTCTAAGTTGTGAATTATATAGTTGGGTCCTAGCCTTATTTTTTTGGGTTATTATATTAAGGATTATATTTATCTAACTATAACAATAAGATGTCTACTATAACTGATGCTTCTGCTCCTTCCTCCTTCAACCACCATAACTTCTTGTTGTTGTCGATTTGCTCAAACGTGACATTGGATGGAACCATCTATAATGGTTGGATGCGTAACATAAAGATGACCCTTCGATTCAAGTATAAGGACTATGTCCTTGAGAAGGAACTTATTGAAATCGACGAAGAGAAAACCTCTTCTGAATAAGTAGCCTCCTACAAGAAACACTACGATGATGTGACAGAAGTTGCTTGCATCATGGTCACCACAATGAGCCCTGAGTTGCAGAGATTTTATGAGGACTACTAGCCTTATGAGATGAACAAGGACCTTATGGAAAAGTTTCATAAGCTAGCTCGTCAAGAAAAGTATGAAAGAGGGAGAATCTGTTTGTGGCCATGTGCAGAGAATGCAACGATACGTGGAGTGCCTTGTTAGGCTAAATGTACACTTTGATGAGGATTTTTCACTTGATATAGTCCTAAACTCCTTACCAAGTTGTTACGTTCATTCTGAATGATCATTTGAACAACACTAAAACCACCTTGGCTCAATTGCACAACCTACTACAGATAGCTAAAGGAGGAATAAAGGGAAAAGGTTTATCCTCCACTCCTGATAGTGCTCCCATTTTGGCTATTGGACAAGGAAAGGGAAAGAAAAGGAAAGGTCATCCTAAGCATAACTATAAGGGCAAGGCCTATGTCAGGTCATCTAGAAGTAGCCCAAAGTCCAACCCAGTTCTGACATTCCTCACACTTCTGATCCCAAAGAGGTCACTTGCTTTTACTTTGAGGATAAGGGGCATTGGAAATGAAGCTGCCCAAAGTATCTGCAAGATATCAAAGATGGCAAGGTGAAGCCATCTTCTGTAGTTATATACACTATTTTGTAAAATAACTCATCATCTTCTCATTCTTTGGTCCTTGATACAGGATGTGGATTTCACATTTATTCTGATTTATAGGGGCTAAAAGAAAGGGAGGAGGTGGAGCACGGAAGGATGAACATGATCATAGGGAATAATCGATCTTATAATGTTACCAAGATTGGACTTTATAGTCTAGTTCTTATTAGTGGAGTTTTTTTAGATTTAATAAATTGTTGCTACTCATCAGAAATGACACGAATCATTATTTCTTTTCATGCATTGCTCAAACAAGGTTTTAGATATTCTTTTGATGATTTGAAAGGTTCTATTTTAGTTTATAAAAATGGTATTTTTATATTTGAAGATTTACCTTGTAATGGTGTTTATGAAACTATGATGTGTGTTGAAAATTTATGAAATAGTGTATTTCACATTGATTTGTCTAATGGTGTAGACAAATCATGCTTATGGCATTCTCGTCTTGGGCACATTAACAAGAAACACATCGCCCAACTCTAAAAGGATGGAGTGTTGGAATCATTTGACCTAAGTTCAAATGATACATGTGAATCTTGACTTTTAGGAAAGATTACAAAATCACCTTTCACGGGATCTTGTGAAAGAGGTGAAGGTTTGTTGGATTGCATACATACATATGTGTGTGGACCCTTCAGATCATCCAAAAGGGATGCTAATCGATTCTATGTGACTTTTACAAATGATTATAGTATATATGGTTATATCCACTTAATCAAGCATAAGTTAGAAACCTTTGAAAAGTTCAAAGAGTTTAGAAATGAAGTCGAGAATCAGTTGGGCAAGAAGATAAAGATGCTTAGATCTAATAGAGGCAGAGAGTATCTTACTATCAAGTTTAACGATTATCTAAAGGAATGTGGAATATTTTCACAATTAACTCCTCCTAGGACACCACAGTTGAATGGTGTGGCTGAGAGGCGTAATCGGACATTGTTAGACATGGTTTGTTCCATGATGAGTCGTATTTCTCTTCCTATTCACTTTTGGGGGTATGCCTTAGAGATAGCCGCCCCCATCCTCAATCTTGTCCCTACAAAGAAGGTTGCCAAAACACCTCATGAGATGTGGACGGGGAAAGTTCCCTCATTAGCAGATATCAAAGTTTGGGGTTGTGAAGCTTTCGTTATACGAAAGACTCATGACAAGATTGTAGCTAGAAGTGAGAAGTGTATTTTTATTGGTTACCCAAAGCAGTCATTTGGATATTTGTTCTATAGACCTAGTCAAAATGTGGTCTTATTAACACGACGAGGAGTCTTTTGAGAGGGAGAGAGAGAGAGAGCGAGAGAGAGTGTGTGTGAGAGAGCTCATATTTGAAGAGGATAGTAGGAGTATCATTGACCTTGAATAAATTAAAGATTCAACCAGTAAAGGAACCTTAGATGATAGTAGCACTCGACAAAAGGAAGAGGTTCCTATTGAAACGATAGACAAGTCATTACCTCTTAGGCGTTCCAGTAGAATTAGCATGTCACCTGATTTTTATGGCTTCCATATCACTACAAATGGTGATACGTTTGTCAGTGATAGGACATTAATAAATTTGGATGAGTCGGCTAGCCACAAGGAAGATATGACAGGCCCTGAGGATGCTAAATGGAAAGAGGCAATGGACAGTGAGATCAAGTCCATGTATGAAAACCAAGTTGGAATTTGGTTGATAATACTAGTTTGAAAGACAGTTGGGTGTAAATGTGTTTTCAAGAAGAAGACCGACATAGATGGAAAGGTACACACTTTCAACTCTCTACTGGTTGCAAAGGGATTCAGTCAAACCCCATGGGTTGACTATGATGAGACCTTCTCACCAGTAGCCAAGATAAAATCTGTTAGGATAATACTTGCCATAGCCGCCTTTCATGACTATGAAATTTGGCAGATGGATGTCAAAACCACTTTACTTAACGGAAAGTTGGCTGAAGATGTTTACATAGGTCAGCTAGAGGGTTTTGTAGATGCAAAGTTTCCAAATAGAGTGTGCAAGCTTGAGAAATCCATCTATGGATTGAGAAAAGCATCTCGCAACTTGAATCTTTGCTTCCATGAGAAAGTCAAAGAGTTTGGCTTCTCTATAAGTGAAGATAAGTCATGTGTGTATATCAAGGATAGTGGGAGTGTTGTGACTTTTCTGGTATTGTATTTTGATGACATACTACTCATGGGAAACGACATTCCAACTTTACAAGAAGTTAAGACTTGGCTTGGAAAGTGTTTTGCCATGAAAGACCTTGGAGAAGTAGCCTATATTCTCGAGATAAGAGTCTTGAGAGATAGAAAGAAGAGACAATTTAGACTTAGTCAAAGTACATACTTAGATAAAGTATTAAAGAGGTTTAGTATAGAAAATTACAAGAAAGGAGAGCTACCTATCTAGAGCAATACCAAATTGAGTAAGACTCAAATCCTTAGTACAAATGAAGAGAAAGCTGATATGAGTAGGGTACCTTACGCTTCGACTGTTGGGTCGATCATATACGCTATGAAATGTACTCGCCTTGATGAGTCCTTTGCCTTGAACATGGTCAATCGATATCAGGGAAATCCCGGTAAATCTCATTCGATAACGGCTAATAACATTCTCAAGTATTTGCGAAGGATGAACGACATACTACTAGTCATTGGTGGCAGTGATACGTTAAGAGTGAGTGGGTACAGTGACGCCAGATTTTAGACAGATAAAGACAACTTTCATTCTCAGCCAGGCTGGGTGTTCATTCTAAATGGTGGATCAGTAACTTGGAAGAGTTCCAAATAGAACACGGTGGCTGATTCAACATGTGAATCAGAGTACATGGTTACAAGTGAAGCATCAAAAGAAGTGGCTTGGCTGAAGAATTTCATCGGTGAAAGTACCATTACATCAGACATAGAGTAGAAGAAGGTCACCTCATCATGAAGAGGGTATCATCAGAAGAGAATCCTGTAGATCCTTTGACAAAGGCTCTAAGTAGGGTCAAGCAAAGTCAGCATGCTAGGAGCATTGGTCTAAGTAATGATATTAGTTTTAGTAGTTAGATAGTTAGGTCGAAACTTGAAAAAAAAGATAAATGTAATTGATTTTTGGTGATTAAATAATGGAGAATTATTTATGAGTTGGTTTACTGCCTTTTGTCAATTGATAATTCTTATGTTTCATTTTGCATGTTTTACTTTTCGAATTATATGATTATTCAAATTTCATAGCCGTTCGTACTTTTGGAAGTAAGTAGTGAATTAAGACTGCATGAACTGGATTGTAGGTTGTCTAAGGGAGTTAGACATAGAAATAGTATTGTTGCAATGTTCACGGGTACTTAGAAATAGAGATTTAAGTATTGGATAAAACCACGCTCATAGAATTACTTCATGGATTCCATCATGAATAATTTTGAGACGATAATATCTTATGATCTTGAAACAGAGATATATGAGTTGTAATTCACAAGTCGGTTGTATATTGGTAATGCGTAAACACATCAGTAACTTGATGTTATAAAATGTACTGTGATGCATGATTTAATGAGTAGAAGATGCAATAATATGAGTCGAAGTTTATTCGTTCCTTTTGCCATAACAGGAAAAGCGATATCATTGGGCCACTCTATGATTTGGTGTTGACTTATAGTGTTGGGCCCAACCAGGACTAAATTGATGTGTTTGATTTGAAGTCCTATATCATCACAAATCAGAAATCGGGAAACAAAGTCTTAGAAAATGAGATTGATTCTCTTCCATTTCTCATGTTTGAATGATATCTTGCAGAATGGAGGATTATTTGATCACTTATCTTAGGACATGTTTCTGAATGGGTCAGAGTTCGACAGCGGCTTTTGGAACCTACAATTTGAGGAAATATTCAGAAGTTATACTAGCAATTATAGTTATAGACTTATCCAAGTGGGAGACTATTGGATTAGGTGTCTAAGCCCATAACTATAAATGGTATATACTTGAATTGATAGTAGCACAATTCTTTTGGGTTGCCCTCAAACCTTGCAATTGGACATGTGACTTTTAGAGAGAGAGAGAGAAAGAGAGATTAATTTATGATGTGATTAATACATTGAAATAAATAGTTTATTGTATTATGAAAATTATATATTAATTAGAAAAGCTATTATTTGATTACTAATTGATCAGAAATTAATTACAATTAATTTTTGGATTAATGGAATTAATTAAAAGTGCAGGGTCCAAAGTGTAATTGTTCAACAGTTGAACAAAAGGCTCCAGAACCTTCCAATCCTATGGATAAATGGTTTTGAGTGGATATTCTAGGGTTTCTAGAATATCCCATGTGGATAAATAAGGAATGAGATAAATATCATATTTAAAATATTAACTTAATATTGAAATGAGGGTTATCTACGGTTTCCTGTGCCACTATATAAAGATCCTTAGGCCTCTTATTTTTAGCCACTCCTTCTCCTTAAGAGATCGCCAAAATTCTTACTCTCCCCTTTACTCTCTCTTAAGCATCCTTATTGCTAACTTGGGTGTGAATCATTAGAGGCACGACAATTGTGGTGCTTGCTTTCAATAGATCTACAAGTGAAGGATTCTTGTTATTTACTATAATAATAGTAAGGTATGTAATCCTAAACCCTTCTTTGGTATTTTTGAAAGTAACCTAGGGTTTCTACGGATTATTTGATGTTCTTAGTTATAGGTTCAATAGTGAAAACATACATCATTTAGGTTACGTTTGAACTTAAGGGTTTTTAAGTTTATTTGTTTTGCCTAAATCCTATCAAACATAACCAACCATTCATCACTGATGAATCCTTCAATTGAGGTCAAGGGTGACTCCTAATGCAAGTCTCACGCCTAAGAGCCAAACCATTCTAAAAACTCAAATGCTGATAATCAACAAAATTTTCACAAATTAGATCTATTCGAGATCTCCTGCATCCACGGTGACCTCCCATTGAACTGATATGTAAACTCCCCAATCAATCGTAGAGACTAACAGTCTCACATCAAGTCCCACCACAAGGCTTTAGCAAAAAAATCTAATTGATAAGGGCTACCTAGCCTAACCATCACACTGATACCAACCACTGACCACAGAGTCATCCCACTATAAACGTGATCCAATACCTTGCTTAAGCCAATTTACACCGGGTCTCACCCACTCTATCATAACCAAATAGGCCTCCCCCATGGGTCTCACCCAATCAAGTGTTATACTGGGCTAAACTCGCCTCGGATCCAATGATCCTCATACCAACACAAAGAGAAATCCTCTAACAATAGTGTCATATCATGGTCTAATCCCACCTAGAGGAAACTACGACCCAAATCATAGATTTACCACACTCTCACAGCTGCTCAAGAACCAAGTGAATGCTATGGGTCACCCCGTAGTCTTACAACACTACCACATTACCTGCTAACCTAATGAATGTTATGGACACCCCTACAGTCTTACAACACTTCTATACTGCTATGGTCCTAACCCATGGTCTTCCCGCTCACTTACCATACCGACCCTGACCATCCTAAGTCGAATCTGCATCCAACTATACCTCAACCAGGTATTTGGGCTATGCTTTGAACCCCAAAATCTTAATCACACAAGAATAGGCAGAGAGGATCTAACACCACGCTTAACCCGTTTCTGATCACATAACCACTAAGCGTCACTACTGATGTGCAATGAAACCTGAATATCCATTCTTGTGCAACCCTTAGACCAAACAATTCTCCCCCACTTGGATTCGACTGCACTCTTTCCAATCCACAAAACTTGATGGATTTCCAGTCCACCTTCTAACCCCACAATTCAAACTGTCGACCACCTGAACTTACAAGAACTATCATTCCGTTATTAGCCAATCTTCACGATCCCACACATTCCAAAAGCAGATGAATCGTTACTGAAATCTCAACGAGCTCTATATCCCCAAGTACTTATTGACTTCGCTACAAGTCGTCAGCGACTTATCGGATGATGAAGAACAACATCTTAGCTATCAAAATTGGCACCCAACCTATTCCATGACCTTCTTGCACTTAGAATAACTCCCATGCAAACTTGCAACTGACAACAATATGAAGGTATGAACTTGGAAACTAATGATCTTATACCCATGATCAAACAAATTCCTCATTTTCTTGAAGCCAGGAAAAACCCTTTCATGTCATGTATTCAAACCCGACATGCCCACCATGCAGATTCCTTGAATTCTTGCCAATACCACCAAATATCAAGTAGATTGTTGATCTCTTCTCACTTTAAGCTTGTTTTGATGAGGACCAATGCCTCTCACCTCAAAAGGCAAGACTAGCTCAGCCAAATATCCCATAAACACAGCTCTCGGTATGCAAAATGGCATAAAAAGATTCTCATGATCAAATGACTAGACCATCATGAAGCAAACTCTAATTTCTAGGTGGAGACTTAGATAAACCACATATAGTGCCTCACACACAATCATGATACCTTAAGCATTATTTATAAGAGCATGAAGGAAGAGAATACAAAACATGCCAGCGACGTTAACTGATGGGTCTCTGATCCCCTCGGCCTGTGACTGCAATGCTCGGCTCCTCACCACAGGAACCTCCACTTACCCTCACAACCATCAGTAATCCATAGAGTGGTTGGAGCAGGTGCCCTCATCCCCGCTCTCATCAACTCAAGACAATCGGCCTTCTTGTAGCCCACTTGGTTGTAGTGAAAACATAACGTACTCATCCCCTGGGGACAATCTCTGCTGACATGACCAATCCTACCACACTTGTAACAGCCCATACCCCTAGATCGAAAAACACCATCTTTGTTTCCCATAAGTGTTGCACTTACCTCGGCCCTGTTATCCCCTCAATTGATTATCATAAGTCTTGGGTCTCTTCGCGGGTCCCCCAACTGTCTACACCTGCTTTGGCTTCCTCTTCCCCGGGTGCTCCAAATCGATCTTCCGCCAGTCTGACCTCATTAGTTCTATTCAGTTTGCGAGGTGATTTTTTCTCATTGTACTTACTGGTCGAAGGCGCCAAGGTCGACCCATTGGTTTGATAAGCTGATATTCGTTGATATGCTAAGTATGAAATATATATATATATATATATATATATATATATATATATATGTATGTATGTATGTATGTATATGCATGCTAGTTAGTCTGGTAGATCAGTAGAACTATATGTGATACTGTATGTATGATTATCTATATATGTTAATATATATTATATGTTGACATATTGTGTGGGTTGGGTTGAGGTTGTACTGCTCCGTGCGGTAGCCAACAAACCCTGGATAAGTCCATATATGAGTTGACGGCCGGGTAGGGCATGCCAGACTCATATTGAGGGCTCATGAGCATTCCAGATACAAGCTGAGGGTCGGGTAGGGCATGCCAGACTCGTACCGAGGGCTTGGTGGTATTCAGTCCGAGGATTGATGTCTTCGAGGAGCAAGCCAGACATAAGTTGTGGTCCCCGAGGGCAAGCCAGACTTATGATGTGGGCTCAGGGGTAACCCAGTCTTTTAGTTGTGGACCCATTGCATGTTGTTATTGTATATATGTTATTTGTTTATGTTTTGGTACTTTGGGGGATCTCACTAAGCTTTGGGCTTACAGTTTTGGGTTATGTTTCAGGTACCTTAGATGATTACGGGAAGGCGAAGGCATGATCGTACACCTCATCATGTTTTGATTTATGATTTTGGGAAAAATCTAATATTAATCATGTTTTGAAAACTATAGTGTAAACATTTATGATTTATGGATTGGTTTAAAAAGTTTAAAATTTTCATGATTTTTATGGGTGTTACAAGTTGGTATCAGAGCCTTGGTTTGAATAAATTGGAGGAACACTCGTGTGAATCCAGTCTCAAACTAAGGAAAAATATTTTAAAAATGATTTTCAAAGTGTTTAAAAATAATTAAGGAGGATGTGATGTGTACGATCAGTCGGAACCAGTAAGTAGACCCCAAATTACCACACTATTATTTGATATTTTGATATGTTAGAACAACATGCTAGTGATAGGCTAGGGATCTTCATGAATTTGAATGATAGAATTGCCTGATTACATGATGCCAGATAGCCTAAGATCCTTCTCTATATGAAATTGACATCATTACTGTAGTTGCTTAGTGTATGCACCATGGTTATACATAAATTAGATTCTATAGCCTAAGAATGTTTGGTTTGGCCTTATTTCCTGTTCTTGTTTGATGAAGGGCGTAGGTTAGGATCATATATTCGACTATTTATACAGTCTAGTGTTATGTATGATTAGCATACACGAGTACTACAGGGTTGGTGGAAGTTTCATGGATGAGTTGTGAGGGGTCATACGGCCACTGTCAAGATGTTTAGCCTTCCTATAGGGTGTGAGGCTTCCATGTGTTTGTATGCTAGTATGTATTGCGAGGGTTCTTGTGATGATCCTTGAGACAAATACGGGTAGGTGTGGAAGGTAGTATGGGCTCGTACTACTGAAAGCATAGGACTCGTACGCGTAACAGGAAGTCACAACCCCTAGGGTTTTGTTGAGAGTTGGTTCCCTTGATGTTATGTGTGTTATCTGCTATCTCCCTGGTTTATTTTCAGTATGGTAATGACAAGGAGATTTGAGGCTGGATCCGAATCGGTATCGGGAGCTGGCAGTCAGAGTGGGCCAGCTGTGACTGATGACCGTATCAGAGAGATTATCCATGAGGAGGTTGTGACTATTGTCTTGGGGTAGATACCAGAGCTATTTGGGTATATCAATACTATAAGGATAGAGTTCTTTGATGACAAATACGCAACCAGTTTTTAGACTACTGTTGTTGCAGCCTCCGCAGCCGTTACAGCTGCAGGCGTTGGTCTTGGATGAGTTTTTCAGTATCGGGACTTCGACAATATGACGCCCATGACTTTTGATGGAGTTCAGGACCCAATCATAGCCATGAGGTGGTTGTATGATGTTGAGGGATGCTTTTTAATGTGCTCTTGCTCAGCTGACCAGAAGGTCAGGTGCGTTATGAACCGTCTGAGGTTCGAAGCGAAGGATTGGTAGAGGCGTGCTACTAGTTCATTATCTTCTAAGTAGAGAGGTGTTGTGGCTTGGGAGCAGTTCTTCGAGATGTTCCATTGCAGATATGTGTCGCCGGTGGAGTGTGAGAGGTTGGCCCAGGAGTACCTGGATTTGAGGTAGGGGATGGAGACGGTAACGAAGATCACCAAGATGTCCACGGAGAGGGCCATGTTTTTTCGTGAGTTTGCCGCTTCTGAGCAGGCTCAGATGAACCGTTACTTGAGAATGCTCACGAAGGACACCAAATAGTTTGTATCCACCCGACGCTATGGTTCCTTTTGATGGAGTTGGAGCTCCAAATGAAAGAGCAGAGACCGGCCCCGGCTCAGTCTGCGACGAAGCGGTTTAAGGCCACTAATGTCACTTCTAGGGGTCGGAAGGGCCTCACTTGTGGGAAGTGTGGAAAGTTTCATGAGGGTTCTTGCCGATCATCTTCTGGGAGCCACAATTATGGGCGGCAGGGCCATATGGCAAGGATTGCCTCCAGTACGCCCCAATAATCAGCTCCATGATTTCTTACCATTGTGAACAGGTAGTCCATGTGAAGGCCAACAACCCCTTTCTTGCTGCTAGGCCGACACGGGCTCTAGATTTTGCTAATTTGATGATCACAGATGGAAGTCATGGCAGGGCAGAGCCCCCGAGGACTCGAGGTCGCACTTTCCATCTCACTGCCGAGGAGGCTAGGGTAGCTCCAGATGCTGTGACTGGTATGTTTCTATCAATTATTTTGTTAATTATGTTTTGTTTTATGCTTATATGTGTCTCTGTCAGTGTAACATCCCAAGTCGAGGTATACCTTGTGAACCTTGATATTTTGAGCTATTGTATATTTTGGCCCTCACTATTAAAATGGGCGAAACACGAGTACGTGGGGCGTACCTGAGATGTACGCTTAGCATACTCGTCAGCGTGCAAGTGACGCGGAGACCACCTAGTACGCTGGGTGTACCTATGGGTACGCTGGGCGTACTAGGCCCAGAATGAAAATCCCAATCTAGGGTGAGTCCCCTATTTAGAGGATATGATGGCCTCATTTCTGGCCTTCATCCTCAGACAACAAACCCTAAGTGTGCGCTAACCCTCGTTTTAGAGCTTGTGTGTGTGTGTGTTTATGAGCCTTTGAGAGTTCTTGTGTGTTCTTGAAGAGAAGAGGAAGCCTTGAAAAAAAAAGAGTTGGATTCCAAGATTTTATATCCGAGCATATCTGAGTTGGGGGATTCTTATTAAGGTATAAAGCTTCAAACTTTACCTCTCTTTTGTTATGAATATCTTAATGGAGTATTTTTAGGGTTTTGTCCCACAAAGGTGGAGACTTGATGAGATCTTGAACTCCAGAGACTATGACCAACCCCTTGTGAGCTTATGAGTGGTGTAATGTCATAAAAATCCAATCTTGGTCGTTGGAATCACTCCATGCATGAGTTATGAGCTCCTTAAGGCAAAAGAGTGTACATTTTGAGGGTTGGTGACCTTTTCAGCCATGCAAAGGCTTAAAGTCAGTGACTTTATGGGTTAGGAGCTGTTAGAGAGTCTGGATCTATGAGATAAGCCAAGGTGGTAACTGTTTAAGACCAAATGAGTGAGAAAGAGGAAACTGGAGAGTACGATGGGCGTAAATTCAGTACGCGTAGTGTAGGGGGTCGCGCATCCTCGATGCCTGCATCGCATCCGAGTACGCGCAGCATACTCCCTGGCCATTCAATTTTGTTGACTTTTAGGGTTTGCTCAAATTGTGGACTATTAAGCCCATGGAGGGGTAGAATGGTATTTTACCCTTTTGTGAGTTTTTAGAAGGACTAGCCTAGCTTCTTGAGGGCCATTATTAATTAGGAATAATTATTATATGTGTTAGGCGGAGGCTAGGCCAGTGGTTAGAGTTCGAGATTTTCGAGTACGAGATTTTCACTTGCTAGCTTAGGAGGTGAGTCTTCTCACTATACCTTACCTAGAGTGGTAATTATGTGTGACCAGAGGGTCTTATGTGCTTGCTTGAGATATGTCTTCCTGTGTGATATGTATTGTATGTTATGTTATGAGATACTTAGACAGGACTGGAGGGTCCAACGAACTATGAGACTGGAGGGTCCTCACTTAGACCGGACCAGAGGGTCTAACGAGCAGTGAGACCGGAGGGTTCTCACTTAGACCGGACCAGAGGTTCCAACGAGTTGTGGGACTGGAGGGTCCTACTGAGACACATTGACTGGAAGGTCTTACAGAGCTATAGCCTCGAGTGGCTAATTATCTGTGTGGTATTTTGGGGAACTCACTAAGTTTTATGCATACCATGTTATATGATATGTTTCTGGTACCTCCGAGGATCGCTGGAAGGCACCGAAGTGATTGTACACACCCGTTCGAGATTATGTTGAGGATTCTGGGATTTGACTTTTCTTGTAGAATTATGTTGACTTAAGACACTTGTGATTTTCTGAAATCACTTATATGAATATTTTATGAGTTTTGAAAATAAAAATAATTTGTTTGAAAATTTTCGTCGTTACAAGTTGGTATCAAAACCTTGGTTTGATGGATTCGGATGCACCTTCGGGCATGTCCAGACTCAAACTGAGGATTTGAGAAAAAAAATTTAAAAGAAACGATTTTTTCTAAAACGAGTAAGAGTTTCTAAGAGAAAAACGAGAAGGAGCAGTGTGTACAATCAGCCTTAGCCCGAACGCTGATTTCCCAAAATACCCTCACTTTATGTGTTATGAGATATTTATGAGATATTATGAGATATTATGAGATATATTATGCATGCTAGAGAGCAGGCCAGGTATTTCATAATTTATGCTTGGAGTGGCCTGATTTGTGATGCCTTAGCCTAGGGATTACTGCTACCAGTATTTTGCTTCGAGTACGAGTAGGTAGTAGAGAGGAGAATATGAGAGGTCTTCTAAGAGAGTAGTCTGTGTTTGGTGAGATATAGAGTACTTGGGAACTAGGATCCTAGGAGGAAGACTTGGAATGAACACATATGCGATGCGGAAGGTAGTATTGGGCCCATACTACTAGAAACACCAGATCGGTGCGTAGTCCAAGTAAGAATCCTTGGGGGTGCTAGGGAACAAGTAGGAGCGAGTGATCGAGTGTGAGTACTCTCGATCGAGTCTCTGATTATTTTGTGTTATGTTTCAGATACATCATGGTGGGTACGCACCACACCCCAGAGACCAGTGGAGTTAGCAATGATGAGATTCACCAGATGATTCACGACGAGGTGGCCGCAGCTATCTGAGAGGCCATCCCGGAGATGTTTGGGTCTATTAAGACCACTTTGATTGAGACGTTTGATGAGCGATACGCTGCTGTTACCAAGGTGGCTGCTGTTGCAGCCACCGTAGCTGTCGTTGTTGCAAGGCCACAAGGGGTGACTCGATGATGTATCGGGAGTTCAGCAATACGAAGCCACCAGAGTTTGATGGGACTCAAGATCCGATTGTCGCAATGATATGGATCTCTGATATCGAGGGGTGTTTTTACACTTGTTCATGTCCGAAGCATTTGAGGGTACGATCCGCGTTGAACTTGCTTCGCTTGGCGGCGAAGGACTGGTGAAAGTTTGTGACAGAAGCTTCACGTCTGCAGAGCTCACTGCTGTCACATGGGAGAGGTTTAATATGATGTTTCGAGATGATTATGTTCCCCCAGTAGAGAGGGAGCGGTTGGCCCAGGAGTTTCTGTCCCTCAAGCAGAGGACAAAGTCAGTGACAGTGACTACGAGGATGCTCCATGAGAGGGCGATGTTTTGCCCTGAGCACGCGTCTAGCGAGCAGGCATGTATGAGACGGTATTTAAGCATTATGAGGAGGGATATTCGAGAGTTTGTGGAGAACTCGACGTATCGGTCATTTGCTGAGCTTCAGGAAAATGCCCGAAAGAGGGAGATTGAGTTGGAGACTCAGGCTAGGGAGGAGGCGGAGTCTCAGGGGAGGGATCGGCGACCGGCACAGTCTCAGACGGAATATTCGAGATCTGGAGGCCAGAAGGGCCGCACTTGTGGGAAGTTCGGCAAGAGTCATAAGGGAGTATGTCGAGCAGGCGTTTGCTACAAGTGTAGCAAAGAGGGGCATATTGCGAGGGATTGCCCCAAGGGGTTTGCAGTCTGTTTTCACTACAACAAGACCGGCCATCGGAAAGCGGAGTGTCCACAGCTGCTATAGGGATCAGCACAGGGATCTGCCCCTGCTGTTGCACGAGCTACAAAGAGCCGGCCAGTGAAGGCCAAGGTACCGAGGGTTCGCGGGAGAGCCTTTCAGCTGACAGCGGAGGAGGTCCACACAGCACCAGATGTCGTGGTCGGTATGTATTCATTATTTTATAATGTCTTGACTTATTTTGTGCTTACATATTTATATGCTTAGGTACTTTTCTTGTGAGTTATGTACCTGCTTTGGTGTTATTTGACTCGGGTGCGAGTCGGTCCTTCGTATCATTAGCTTTTAGCCGTCACCTCAGTATCCGACGAGAGGCGTTGAGTCGACCTCTGAAAGTTTCTATAGCTGATGAGCATGCGGTGTTTGCGACTGATGTGGTTTGGGGATGTGTGCTCGAGATTTCTGGTGTTGATTTCCTGATAGATTTGGTCCCGATCGCGATGGGTGATGTTTGTGCCATTGTGGGCATGGACCAGTTGAGTCGATTCGGAGTTGTGATTGACTGCGAGCGTCAGTTGGTGACTATACAAGACCCTAGTGGGGGAGTGCTCACAGTGTATCGCGAGGGTACCCGATCTGGGTCAGCATTCTTCTCAGCCTCCAGACAGAGTCTACAACAGGGTTGCAAGGGTTTTGTAGCATATGTGTCGGATACACGCGTTGCTGCTGAAAGACTAAGTTCTATCGCGGAGGTCTCGACAGTGAGTGAGTTCCAGGATGTTTTTCTCGAGGATTTACCGGGTGTGCCTCCCGAGAGGCAGGTGGAGTTCCGGATTGATTTGGTTCTGGGAGCGGCACCTATCTCCAAGGCACTTTATCGCCTTGCTTCGCCTGAGATGCAGGAGTTATCCTAACAGCTTCAGGAGCTGTTGGGGAAGGGCTTTATCCGACCGAGTAGCTCGCCGTGGGGAGCGCCGATCCTCTTTGTGAATAAAAAGGATGGTTCACACCGAATGTGCATTAATTACCAGAGTTAAACAAGCTGACGGTCAAGAACTGTTATCCACTTCCGAGGATCGACAATTTGTTCGATCAGTTGCAGGGCGCGTCTTGATTCTCCAAGATCGACTTGAGGTCTGGATATCATCATATGAGAGTCCGTGAAGAGGATATTCAGAAGACGGCCTTTAGGACTCATTATGGGCATTACGAGTTCATGGTGATGCCTTTTGGACTCACCAATGCACCGGCAGCGTTCACGGATCTCATGAACCGGGTGTGCAGGACTATGTTGGATAAATCAGTGATCGTGTTCATTGACGATATTTTGGTGTATTCGAGATCCAGAGAGCAACATGAGGAGCATTTGATAGAGATTCTTGGAGTATTGAGATCGGAGAGGCTTTATGCCAAATTCTCCAAGTGTGATTTTTGGTTACGAGAGGTCTAGTTTCTACGACATCTCGTTAATCGGAATGGGATATTGGTCGATTCGACCAAGATTGAGGCAGTCATGCGATGGGAAGTGTCGAGATCCCAATCCGAGATCAGGAGTTTTCTGGGATTGGCCGACTATTACTGGAGATTTATCAGAGATTTCTCCAAGATTGTCGTTCCCCTCACCAGATTGACCCGAAAGGGTATCACGTTTTCTTGGGGTCCCGAGCAGCAGACTTCATTTGAGACTCTTCGCCAGAGGTTGTGCGAAGCCCCAGTGTTATCTTTTCCCGAGGAAATGGAGGACTTTGTAGTTTACTGTGATGCATCTATATCCGGGTTGGGTGTGGTGCTAATGCAGAGAGGGCACGTGATAGCTTACGCCTCGAGGTAGTTGAAGCCTCATGAGAAGAGATATCCTAACCACGACCTAGAGCTGGGGGCGGTGGTGTTCGCCCTCAAGATCCGATGCCACTATTTGTACAGATTCTGGTGTACCATATACACTGACCATAAGAGTCTGAAGTATCTCATGGATCAGCCCAACTTAAATATGAGACAGAGCAGGTGATTGGATGTGGTGAAAGATTATGACTGCGAGATCTTGTACCATCCAGACAAAGCTAGTGTGGTAGCTGACGCCCTGAGCCATAGAGCAGAGAGTGCTCCGATCCGAGATGTGTGTATGAGGATGAAGGTGATGACTCCAGTCTTAGATACCATTCGGGAGGCCCAGGTGGAGGCCGTGAGACCGGTGAACTGCAAGAGGGAGCAGGTGGTTGGTGTAACAGCCCAGTATTTCAGGTATTGTTTTAAAACTATTTTTGGGGACATTTTAGGAAGGGACTCGGCGAGTTGGTGCCTGACTCGCCGAGTAGGACCACAGGCTTGGTCGCGGATGCGCGACTGGACTCGACGAGTCCAGATATGGACTCGGCGAGTCGACGCTGTTCAGCAGAAACCCTAGCCGTTTAGTTTGGAACGTATATAATGCCTCTTAGGCCGTCACTGTACGTTTTTTTGGCCGATTGTGAAGCACCTAGCATCTGTGGACGATTAGAGGAGAAGGGAAGGCTATTGGGGACCTTGAGGAGATTGGTAGGCAAGAAGAGGCAAGGTTTTGGTCAAAGGAAGATCAAGAGGATTGAGTTCTGAAGGTTGGGGACACAGAGATCACGTTCTTCAGGTAATACTCGGCCCATTTCTGTTGTTTTGATGGTGAGCACGAATCTAGGGTTTATGAAACCCATTTAGTGATTAGATAGATTATAATGTTGTTACCAAGCGTTTAAATCCCAGTAATAGTATGTTTAGAGGTCCAGGAAGTCCCATGTATATATATATATATCGGAACCATGCGGATTACAGGAGGCAGTTGATCGACTGCATGGCATGGACTCGCCGAGTCCAATGATCAGACTCGGCGAGTAGCTTGAAGGCTCACTGGGACTCGCCGAGTTGTTCTTCAGACTCGGCGAGTATCTTGAAGGTTCACTGGGACTCGCCGAGTTGTTCTTTAGACTCGGCGAGTGGAGTCGGGGTGGCCCCGCGATTCTTCCACGAGGATCTCGTCGAGTCAGGAGGGATACTCGACGGGTAGAAAGGGGAACAACAGGGAAGTTGGGGAGGACGTCTAGACTCGCCGAGTCGCCTTTGCACTCGACGAGTCCGGTCAAGTTGACCGTTGACCAGAGTTGACCTGCATGTAATTTCGTAGGGTCAGTTGTCTTGTTTGATAAGATTATTAATAAGGGTATGTGGTATTATAGGGAGTCTGCAGTTTGGCGGATTGAGTGCGAGTAGTTTCAAGAGTTCTAGCCTACATACTACGAGGTGAGTTTTCTCACTATACTCCACCCGGAAGGGTTTGACTGTGAGACCGGAAGGTCGTATATGATATGTGTTATTTATGTTATAAATAGAAAGATAGATGTTATGCATGATATGTATGTTTATGTGGGCCGGAAGGCGATATATTATGTGGCAGAAAGGTCAAGTATGATGTATGTGCTACGTGCTATGTGTGTTAAGTTATATGTATTATGTGTTGTAAATGTTATGGGCCGGAAGGCAATATACTGTGGGCCGGAAGGCAATATGATACGGGCCGGAAGGCGATATGTCATGGGCCGGAAGCCAATTATGTTACGGGCCGGAAGGCAATGTATTGTGGACCGGAAGGTCAGGGCCTGGAAAGGCGTATGTGTGTAAGCCGTATACTGGGGAACTCACTAAGCATTTATGCTTACAAGTTGTATGTATGTGTTTCAGGTACTAGCGAGGACCGTGGGAAGGCGCCGGCGTGACGCGTACACACTGCCATTGTTGGAGATCTTGGGTATCCTTTAAATTGTATTTTGAAATGAAATTTGGAATAAATACTATTGTTGAGTGAAATTGTTTTATTTTAAATGAAAAATTTATTTGAAAATTTGAGCTGTTACAATTGGTATCAGAGCCTAGGTTTGAGGGATTCGGGTGTACCTTCGGGTGTAACTGAACTCAAACCGAGGATTTGAGGAAAAATCTTTTAAAAGTAATAAAGACATACAATTTTATAAATGGTAAAGCGGTAAACAAGAACGGAGCAGTGTGTACGATCAGCCAGCGCCCGAACGGTAAAGATCCCCAGACTACCTTACAATGTTATGTTATGCACTGAATTATGAATTGTTATGCATGCTAGAAGACTAGGTATACATGATAGGACTAGAATGGCCTGTTTTGTGATGCCTTAGTCTAGGGAGATTGCTTATATGAGATATTTGGTAGCGTGCAAGTAGATAGTGCATACTGGAGGTAGAGTACTCATTATTCGGGGTTTGGGGAGGAAGATTTGGGACGAATACTGATACGGTGTGGTCGGTAGTATTGGGCCCGTACTACCGAAGACACCGGGTCGGTGGAAGACCCAAGTAAGAATCCCTGGATATCGGAGACTGAGTAGGGTGCGTTATCGAGTACAATTGTACTTGGTGGAGTCTCTGATAATTTTATGTTGTATTTCAGAGACATCATGGTTATCACACGCAATGGGGCGAGTTCGAGCACTGTGAGTGACGAGGATATTCGTCAGATGATCCAGGAGGAGGTGGCTGCAGCGATCCGGGCCGAGATCCCGGAGATGTTTGGGTCTATTAAGACCACACTGATGGAGACATTCGAGGAGCGGTACGCCGCACTGACTGAGGCTGCAGCTGCTGCCGCTACCGCAGCCATGGCCGCTGCCAGGCCGCAAGGGGGCAATTCGTTGCTGTTCCGAGAATTCAGCAACACGAAACCCCCTGAGTTCGATGGGACACAGGATCCGATTGCGGCGATGAGGTGGATCGCCGACGTTGAGGGGTGCTTCTGTACTTGCTCATGCCCGGAGCACCTGAGGGTACGGTTCGCCCTGAACCAGCTCCGACTGGGAGCGAAGGATTGGTGGAAGTTCGTGACGGCGAACTTCACTCTGGCGGAGATTACAGCGGTGACGTGGGAGAGGTTTACCGAGATGTTCAGGGACGAGTACGTTCCCCCGGTGGAGAGGGAACGATTGATTCAGGAGTTCTTGACCCTTAAACAAGGTACTGATTCTGTTGCAGTGGTCACACGGAAGTTTCATGAGAGGGCGATGTTCTGCCCCGAGCTGGTATCTACAGAGCAGTCACGGATGAGCCGGTATTTGGGCGTGCTGAGGAGGGATATCCGGGAGTTTGTGTCAAACTCCACCTATCGTACTTTCACTGAGCTTCAGGCGAACGCCAGGAAGCGCGAGATCGAGTTGGAGACTCAAGTGAGGGAGGAGGCCGAGTCTCGGCAGGTGGATCGGCGGCCGGCTCAGTCTCAGCCGGCAGCCAAGCGGATCAAGTCCGCTGATTCGAGGATGGGAGGTCCGAAGGGCCGCACTTGCGCGAAGTGCGGCAAGGGTCATGAGGGGGCGTGTCGAGCTGGTGGTTGCTACAAGTGTGGCAAGGAGGGACACATTTCCAGGGATTGCCCTAAGGGGTTTATGGTTTGCTTTCACTGCAACCAGACAGGCCATCGGAAGGCCGAGTGCCCGCAGCTTCGTCAGGGAGCTACACCTACTACCAGGACTACTGAGGCTCGACCGGCGAAGGTCGAGGCCCCGAGGGCTCGCGGGAGAGCCTTTCGGCTGACTGCGGAGGAGGTCTGCGCTGCGCCCGATGTTGTGGCAGGTATGCTATCGTTCATGTATTTACTTTAAAGTCGAAATGTTGTGCTTATATTAATGTATGTGTAGGTACTTTTCTTGTGAACTCTATGCCTGCTCTAGTGTTATTTGATTCGGGTGCGAGTAGATCTTTTGTATCGTTAGCTTTTAGTCAGCATATCGGCGTTAGTCGTGAGCCGTTAAGACGGCCTTTGGGCGTTTCTATTGCGGCCGAGAGGGTGGTTTGTGCTACGGAGGTTCTTCGGGGATGCGTGCTAGAGATTTTCGGGGTTGCGTTTCCGATTGACCTAATTCCTATTGCGATGGGGGATGTCTGTGTCATCGTAGGCATGGACTGGTTGAGCCGATTCAGCGCCGTCATTGACTGCGAGCGTCAGCTGGTGACTATACGAGACCCTAGTGGGGGAGTTCTTATGGTATACGGCGAGGGTACCCGTTCGGGATCAGCTTTTTGTTCGGCTGCTAGGGCGAGGCAATGCCTACAGCAGGGATGTAAAGGTTTTGTGGCGTATGTGATGGATACGCGGGAGACTTCCGAGAGACCGAAGACAGTGGAGGAGGTTCCAGTGGTGCGCGAGTTTCCAGATGTTTTTCCCGAGGATTTGCCGGGAGTACCTCCTGCGAGACAGGTAGAGTTTGGTATCGATCTGGTTCCGGGGGCTGCGCCTATTGCGAAGGTGCCTTATCGTCTTGCACCTCCAGAGATGCAAGAGTTGTCCTCGCAACTCCAGGAGTTGCTGGCAAAGGGATTTATTCGGCCGAGTAGCTCGCCGTGGGGAGCACCGATTCTGTTCGTCAGGAAGAAGGATGGTTCACACCGGATGTGTATCGATTACCGGGAGTTGAACAAGGTGACGGTAAAGAACCGCTATCCGTTACCGAGAATCGATGATCTATTCGATCAGTTGCAAGGGGCATCTTGGTTTTCCAATATCGATTTGAGATCAGGGTACCATCAGGTAAGAGTGCGGGATGAGGACGTCCAGAAGACAGCATTTAGGACGCGGTATGGGCATTACGAGTTCGTGGTGATGCCTTTTGGGCTCACCAATGCCCTGGCAGTGTTCATGGACCTCATGAACAGGGTATGCAGGCCGATGCTGGATCGGTCAGTGATTGTATTTATCGACGACATCCTGGTGTATTCGCGGTCTAGAGAGCAGCATGAGGGGCATTTGAGGGAGGTCCTTAAGGTACTGAGGTCGGAGAAGCTATATGCGAAATTCTCCAAATGTGACTTCTGGTTGCGGGAGGTCCAATTTCTGGGACATGTTGTTAATCAGGCAGGGATATTGGTTGATCCGGCCAAGGTGGAAGCAGTGATGAGTTGGGAGGCACCGAAGTCACCTTCCGAGATCTGGAGTTTCCTTGGGTTGGCGGGGTACTATCGGAGGTTTATTAGAGACTTCTCCAAGATCGCGGTACCGCTCACTAGATTGACCCGGAAGGGTGTTACATTCTCATGGGGACCCGAGCAGCAGACTTCCTTCGAGACACTTCGTCAGAGACTGTGCGAAGCCCCGGTATTAGCTCTCCCGGAAGGGATGGAGGACTTTGTCGTATATTGCGACGCATCGATTTCGGGACTGGGTGCAGTGTTGATGCAGAGGGGCCATGTGATAGCTTATGCATCGAGGCAGCTGAAGCCTCACGAGGCGAGGTATCCCACGCATGACTTAGAGTTGGGGGCAGTAGTGTTCGCTCTCAAAATTTGGCATCACTACCTGTACGGGGTTCGTTGTACTATATACACGGACCATAAGAGTTTGAAGTATTTGATGGATCAACCCAACCTAAATATGCGACAGAGGAGATGGTTGGACGTGGTTAAGGATTATGACTGTGAGATCCTATACCACCCAGGCAAGGCTAATGTGGTAGCCGATGCATTGAGTCGTAGGGCGGAGAGCACGCCATTGCGGGACGTATGTCTGAGGTTGACGGTGATGACTCCGATATTAGATGCTATTCGTGGGGCACAGGCCGAGGTTGTGAGATCCGAGATGCAGAAGAAGGAGCGGGTCGTCGGGTTAATTTCAGAGTTCGTTAAAGATGGACGAGGACTTCTGACGTTTCAGGGTCGGATTTGGGTACCATTCGTGGGCGGTACGCGTGCTACTTTGATGGAGGAGGCTCATAGATCGAAATTCTCGATCCATCCCGGTGCTACGAAGATGTATTTGGATCTGAGAAAGGAATATTGGTGGCCTTGCATGAAGAGAGACGTCGCTTGGTTCGTTGAGAGGTGTTTGACCTGCCGTAGGGTTAAAGCCGAGCACCAGAGACCGCATGGTAAGTTGCAGCCCTTGGAGATTCCTGAGTGGAAGTGGGAACAAATTACGATGGATTTCGTCACCAAATTGCCGAGAACTGCCAGAGGAGTCGATGCAATTTGGGTGATTGTGGATAGGTTGACAAAGAGTGCACACTTCCTTGCCATTAGCGAAATTTCATCAGCAGAGAAGTTGGCGGAGTTATACATGAGAGAGATAGTATCTCGGCATGGAGTGCCGATCTCGATTGTTTCGGACCGCGATGTACGTTTCACTTCCAGGTTCTGGAAGAAATTTCATGAGGAGCTGGGTACTAAACTGCATTTTAGTACCGCATACCATCCCCAGACAGACGGTCAGAGCGAGCAGACGATTCAGACATTGGAAGACATGCTTAGAGCGTGTGTGTTAGACTTCGGGGGTAGTTGGGATGCGCATTTGCCTTTGGCTGAGTTTTCCTACAACAACAGCCATCATTCGAGCATTGGTATGCCACCTTTTGAGTTGTTGTATGGTAGGAGGTGTCGGACTCCCATTTGCTGGGGAGAGGTGGGACAGAGAGTGATGGGCAGTACAGAGATCGTACTTCAGACGACCGAGCAGATTCAGCAGGTTAGGCAGAGGTTATTGACCGCCCAGAGCCGACAGAAGAGTTATGCGGACAGACGCCGGTCCGAGCTCGAATTCCAGGTTGGCGACTTCGTCCTCCTAAAGGTTTCTCCTTGGAAAGGAGTGATCCGGTTCAGAAAGAGGGGCAAGTTGGGGCCCCGATTCATAGGTCCATTTCGTGTAATTGCAAGGGTAGGTCGGGTAGCTTATCGGTTGGAGTTGCCAGCAGAGTTGGGTCAGATTCACAATACCTTTCACGTATCACAGTTGAGGAAGTGTATAGCCGATGAATCGGCAGTGGTTCCGTTAGAGGATATTCAGGTGGATGCGAGCCTGAATTACGCCGAGAGACCAGTAGCTATCAGGGATCGGAAGATCAAGGTTCTGCGGAACAAGGAGATACCTCTGGTGTTGGTTCATTGGCAACATCGGAGGGGATCGGAGATGACTTGGGAGCCGGAGCGTGAAATGCGGGAGCAACATCCGGAGTTATTCGCAGAGTGAGACTTCGAGGGCGAAGTCTAGTTCTAGTGGGGGAGAGTTGTAACAGCCCGGTATTTCAGGTATTGTTTTAAAACTATTTTTGGGGACATTTTAGGAAGGGACTCGGCAAGTTGGTGCCTGACTCGCCGAGTAGGACCACAGGCTTGGTCGCGAATGCGCGACTGGACTCGACGAGTCCAGATATGGACTCGGCGAGTCGACGCTTATCAGCAGAAACCCTAGCCGTTTAGTTTGGAACGTATATAATGCCTCTTAGGCCGTCACTGTACGTTTTTTTGGCCGATTGTGAAGCACCTAGCATCTGTGGACGATTAGAGGAGAAGGGAAGGCTATTGGGGACCTTGAGGAGATTGTTAGGCAAGAAGAGGCAAGGTTTTGGTCAAAGGAAGATCAAGAGGATTGAGTTCTGAAGGTTGGGGACACAGAGATCACGTTCTTCAGGTAATACTCGGCCCATTTCTGTTGTTTTGATGGTGAGCACGAATCTAGGGTTTATGAAACCCATTTAGTGATTAGATAGATTATAATGTTGTTACCAAGCGTTTAAATCCCAGTAATAGTATGTTTAGAGGTCCAGGAAGTCCCATGTATATATATATATATATATATATCGGAACCATGCGGATTACAGGAGGCAGTTGATCGACTGCATGGCATGGACTCGCCGAGTCCAATGATCAGACTCGGCGAGTAGCTTGAAGGCTCACTGGGACTCGCCGAGTTGTTCTTCAGACTCGGCGAGTATCTTGAAGGTTCACTGGGACTCGCCGAGTTGTTCTTTAGACTCGGCGAGTGGAGTCGGGGTGGCCCCGCGATTCTTCCACGAGGATCTCGTCGAGTCAGGAGGGATACTCGACGGGTAGAAAGGGGAACAACAGGGAAGTTGGGGAGGACGTCTAGACTCGCCGAGTCGCCTTTGCACTCGACGAGTCCGGTCAAGTTGACCGTTGACCAGAGTTGACCTGCATGTAATTTCGTAGGGTCAGTTGTCTTGTTTGATAAGATTATTAATAAGGGTATGTGGTATTATAGGGAGTCTGCAGTTTGGCGGATTGAGTGCGAGTAGTTTCAAGAGTTCTAGCCTACATACTACGAGGTGAGTTTTCTCACTATACTCCACCCGGAAGGTTTTGACTGTGAGACCGGAAGGTCGTATATGATATGTGTTATTTATGTTATAAATAGAAAGATAGATGCTATGCATGATATGTATGTTTATGTGGGCCGGAAGGCGATATATTATGTGGCAGAAAGGTCAGGTATGATGTATGTGCTACGTGCTATGTGTGTTAAGTTATATGTATTATGTGTTGTAAATGTTATGGGCCGGAAGGCAATATACTGTGGGCCGGAAGGCAATATGATACGGGCCGGAAGGCGATATGTCATGGGCCGGAAGGCAATTATGTTACGGGCCGGAAGGCAATGTATTGTGGACCGGAAGGTCAGGGCCTGGAAAGGCGTATGTGTGTAAGCCGTATACTGGGGAACTCACTAAGCATTTATGCTTACAAGTTGTATGTATGTGTTTCAGGTACTAGCGAGGACCGTGGGAAGGCGCCGGCGTGACGCGTACACACTGCCATTGTTGGAGATCTTGGGGATCCTTTAAATTGTATTTTGAAATGAAATTTGGAATAAATACTATTGTTGAGTGAAATTGTTTTATTTTAAATGAAAATTTTATTTGAAAATTTGAGCTGTTACAGTTGGGCAGGTATCTGAGTTTGTGATGGATAGTCGAGGGCTTATGACTTTCTGAGGGCGGATTTAGGTGCCCTACACAGGAGGAGCTCGACGTATACTGATGGAGGAGGCACGTAGATCGAGATTCTCGATCCATCTCGGGGCCACTAAGATGTATTTAGATCTGAAGAGAGATTATTGGTAGCCTTATATGAAAAGGGATGTTGCTTGGGTAGTTGAGAGGTGCGCTTGACCTGTCGTCGGGTGAACACATGGTCCATTGCAGCCACTGGAGATTCCCCAGTGGAAGTGGGAACAGATCTCTATGGACTACATCACCAAGCTACCGAGGACTGCGCGTGAAGTTGACGCAATTTGGGTGATAGTGGACCGTTTGACGAAGAGTGCTCACTTTCTTGCTATTAGTGAGAGCTCTTATGAGGAGAAATTGGTTGAGATCTATGTGAGAGAGGTGGTATCTCAGCATGGGGTGCCGATCTCGATAGTGTCAGATCGAGACGTGCATTTCACTTCCAGATTCTGGAAGAAGTTTCATGAGGATTTGGGTACGCGCCTGCATTTTAGTACTGCATACCACCCGCAGACGGACGGGCAGAGCGAGCGGACGATTCAGTCCCTCGAGGACATGTTGTGTGCCTGTGTTATGTACTTCGGAGGAAGTTGGGACACATACTTACCCCTGGCTGAGTTTTCCTACAACAACAACCACCATTCGAGTATTGGTATGCCCCCCTTTGAGCTTTTATATGAGAGGAGGTGTCGGACTCCTATTTGTTGGGGGGAGGTGGGGCAGAGAGTGATGGGTGGCACTGAGATAGTGCTAAAGACGACTGAGCAGGTTCAGTAGGTGAGACAGAGATTGCTGACGGCCCAGAGGCGCCAAAAAATTTATGCGGACAGGCGACGATCCGATCTGGAATTCCAGGTCGGAGATTTCGTCCTCCTAAAGGTATCCCCATGGAAAGGGGTTATCCGATTCAGGAAACGGGGCAAGCTGGGGCCCCGATACATCAGTCCTTTTAGAGTGACCGCCAGGGTAGGCAGAGTAGCCTACCGATTGGAGTTACCTGCAGAGTTGAGTCAAATTCATAACACCTTCCACGTGTCCCAGTTGAGGAAGTGTATAGCCGACAAGATGTCGGTGGTGCCATTAGAAGAAATTCAGGTGGATGCGAGCCTAAATTATATTGAGAGACCGACTGCGATTTCGGGGCGGAAGGTGAAGGATTTGAGGAACAAGGAGTGCCCCTGGTTCAGGTCCAGTGGTAGCATCGGATGGGATCCGAGTTGACTTGGGATCCGGAGTCGGAGATGCGGGAGCAGCATCCAGAGTTATTTGCGGAATATGACTTCGAGGGTGAAGTCTGATTCTAGTGGAGAGAGTTGTAACATCCCAAGTCCATGTATACCTTGTGAACCTCGATCTTTTGAGCTATTTTATATTTTGGCCCTTATTATTAAAATGGCTGAAACACGAGTACGTGGGGCGTACCTGAGGTGTACACTTAGCGTACTCGTCAGCGTGCAAGTGACGCGGATACGTTGGGCGTACCCGTAGATACGCGGGGCGTACTAGGCCCATAATAAAAACCCTAATCTAGGGTGAGTCCCCTATTTAAAGGATATGATGGCCTAATTTTTGGCCATCATCATCACACAACAAACCCTAAGTGTGCCCTAACCCTCATTTTAGAGCTTGTGTGTGTGTGTGTTTATGAGCCTTCGAGAGTTCTTGTGTGTTCTTGAAGAGAAGAGGAAGCCTTGAAGAAGAAGGAGTTGGATTCCAAGCTTCTAGATCCGAGCATATCTGAGTTGGGGGCTTCTTATTGAGGTATAAAGCTTCAAACTTTACCTCTCTTTTGTTATGAATATCTTAATGGAGTATTTTAGGGTTTTGTCCCAAAAAGGTGGAGACTTTATGAGATCTTGAACTCCAGAGACTAGGACCAACCCCTTGTGAGCTTATGAGTGGTGTAATGTCAGAAAAATCCAATATTGGTCGTTGGAATCACTCCATGCATGAGTTATGAGCTCCTTGAGGCAAAAGAGTGTATATTTTTAGGGTTGGTGACCTTTTCAGCCATGCAAACGCTTAAAGTCACTAACTTTATGGGTTAAGAGTTGTTAGAGAGTTTGGATCTATGAGATGAGCCAAGGTCTTAACTGTTTACGACCAAATGAGTGAGAAAGAGGAAACTGGAGAGTATTTTAGGCGTAAATCCAGAACGCACGACGTAGGGGTCGCGCACCCCCGATGCCTGCATGGCAGCCAAGTACACGCATCGTAGAGATCGAGTACACGCAGCGTACTCCGTGGCCGTTGACTTTTGTTGACTTTTAGGGTTTGGTCAAATTGTGGACTATTAAGCCTATGGAGGGGTAGAATGGTCTTTTACCCTTCTGTGAGTTTGTAGAAGGATTAGCCTAGCTTCTTGATGGCCATTATTAATTAGGAATAATTATTATATGTGTTAGGCGGAGGCTAGGCCGGTGGATAAAGTTTGAGATTTTCGAGTACAAGATTTTCACTTGCTAGCTTAGGAGGTGAGTCTTCTCACTATACCTTACCTAGAGTGGTAATTATGTGTGACCAGAGGGTCTTATGTGCTTGCTTGATATATGTCTTCCTGTGTGATATGTATTGTATGTTATGTTATGAGATACTTAGACCGAACTGGAGGTTCCAACGAACTATGAGACTGGAGGGTCCTCACTTAGACTGGACCGAAGGGTCTAACAAGCAGTGAGACCAGAGGGTTCTCACTTAGACAGGACCAGAGGGTCCAACGAGCTGTGGGACTGGAGGGTCCCACTGAGACACATTGATCGGAAGGTCTTACAGAGCTATAGCCCCGAGTGGCTAATTATGTGCATGGTATTTTAGCAAAATCACTAAGCTTTATGCTTACCGTGTTATATGATATGTGTTTCAGGTACCACCAAGGATCGCGGGAAGGCACCGGCGTGATTGTACACACCTGTTCGAGATTACGTTGAGGATTCTGGGATTTGACTTTTCTTGTAGAATTATGTTGACTTGAGACACTTGTGATTTTGTGAAATCAATTATATGAATATTTTATGAGTTTTAAAAAAGAGAAAAAAAATTTGTTTGAAAATTTTCGTCGTTACAGTTAGGTACGTTTCTAGTGAACTCTTTGCCTACTCTGGTACTATTTGACTCGGGTGTGAGTCGGTCCTTTGTATCTCGATCATTCAGTAGAGAGTTTGCTATGTCTATTAGGGAGTTAGACTCTCCGTTGCGGGTTTCTATCGCCAACGAATATGGGGTTTCTGTGTCATCAGTGTATCAGGGTTGTGTACTGGAGATCTTCGAAGTGCCTTATCCGATCGATCTGATCCCTATTCCCATGGTGGACGTTTGCGTGATTGCGGGTATGGATAGGTTGAGCCAATTTGGTGCCATGATTGATTATGAGGGCCAGCGAGTGGTAGTTCAAACCCCAAATGGGGGAGAACTAGTTGTCTATGGAGAGGACTCCAGGATGGGTTCAGGGTTCTGTTCAACGGCCAGGGCTCGTCAGTATATTCATCATGGGTGTGTGGGCTACTTGGCTTACCATGTGGATACGTGTGTTGGGGATCATATTTCAGTTTCAGAGGTCCCGGATGTTAGGAAGTTTGCAGATGTGTTTCCGGAGGATTTACCTGGTGTGCCTCCCAAGAGGCAGGTCGAGTTCATGATTGACCTTGTGCCAGGTGCGGCCCTAATTGCCAAGCAGTTGATCAGACCAAGTAGTTATCCACGAGGAGCGTCGATTATGTTCCTCAAGAAGAAGAATGGTTCACACTAGATGTACATTGATTACCGGGAGTTGAACAAGTTAACGGTGAAGAACCGTTATCCCTTTCCGCAGATTGACGACCTCTTTGTTCAACTATAGGGTGCATCTTGGTTCTCCAAGATAGATCTGAGGTATGGATATCATCAAGTCAGAGTGAGAGAGAAGGACGTGGAGAAGACCGTGTGTAAGACTTGTTATGGCCATTACGAGTTCGTGGTGATGCCATTTGGTCTCACCAATGTGCCTGAAGTGTTTATGGATTTGATGAATCGGGTTTGCAGGCTGATGCTTGATCGTTCCATTATTGTGTTTATTGATGATATCTTGGTGTATTCCTAGACCTTAGAGTAGCATGAGGAGCATTCTCTATAGCTTCTGGGCGTTTTGAGGCGAGAACGGCTTTATGCTAAATTCTTGAAGTGTGAGTTTTGGTTTCGATAGGTTCAGTTCCTTGGGCACCTCATCAACTAGGATGGGATTTTGGTCTATCAGACCAAGATCGAGGCTGTGATGCAGTGGGAGGTTCCGAAATCTCCCTCCAATATCAAGAGCTTCTTGGGTTTGGTAGGGTACTATCAGAGATTCATTCAGGACTTCTCTAAGATTGTTGTACCCCTCACTCGCCTGATGAAGAAGGGGGTGGATTTCCAATGGGGCCTTGAGCAACAGTCAGCATTTGAGACTCTTCGACAGAGGTTATGTGAGGCCCCAATTTTGACCCTCCCAGTGGGAGCTGAGGACTTTGTGGTATTCTATGATGCATCCATCACCGGTTTGGGGGCAGTCCTCATGCAGAGAGGACGGGTGATTACTTATGCTTCACGGCAGCTGAGGTTGCACGAGACGCGATATCCTACTCATGATCTGGAGTTGGGTGCAGTGGTTTTTTCCCTCAAGATTTGGAGACACTATCTTTATGGGGTCCATTGTACTACCTACACGGATCACAAGAGTTTAAGACATATTATGGATTAACCGAGCCTGAACATGAGGCAGTACAAGTGGTTGGATGTAGTCAAGGGTTATGCCTGCAAGATCCTTTACCATCCGGGCAAAGCGAACGTGGCAGCGGATGCTTTGAGCCACAAATCAGCGGGGTCTTCAGATAAGGTGACATGTATGAGGTTATCGGTTGATTCTCTGCTTCTGGGTTTGATCAAGGAGGCTCAGGCCGAGGGAGTTCGGACAGAGAACTAGAACAAAGAAAGGATCAGAGGTGAGATTGATATATTTGTCACGGATAGTCGTGGGTTGTTCACCTGATTTGGTTGGGTCAGAGTTCTGATGTCTAGTGGGACTAGATAGATTGTGTTAGAAGAGGCTCATAAGTCTCGTTTTTTATTCACCCAGGGGCCACCAAGATGTATCGGGATTTGAGATTGAGATATTGGTGGTCGTGTATGAAGAGATAGATAGATTGGTATCTTGAGAGATTCATGACCAGCAAGATGCTTAAGGATGAGCATCAGATGCCGCATGGCAAGTTGCAGTCTCTAGAGGTTCCCATGTGGAAATGGGAGCAGATTTCGATGGATTTTATCACCAAGTTGCCGAAGACGGCAAAGGGTTTTGATGCTATATGGGTCATCGTGGATCGATTGACCAAGAGTGCCCACTTTCTGGCTATTCGGAAGAGTTCTTCGACTGAGAAGTTGGACGATATGTATGTTCGCGAGAACGTTTCTCGCCATGGGGTTCCGGTCTCCATTTTTTTACTCCGTGATGTTCAGTTCACCTCCTGTTTCTGGTAGAAGTTCCATGAGGAACTGGGCACGAGGTTGCACTTCAGCACTGCTTATCATCCATAGATCGACGACCAGAGTGAGAAGATGACACAGGCCCTTGAGCTGTGCTATTGATTTCGGTGGGAGCTGGGCTCCTACCTGCCTCTTGTGAAGTTTTCCTATAACATCAGTTATCACTCTAGCATTGGAGAGCCGCCTTTCGATCTCTTGTATGGGAGAAGATGTCGTACCCCGATTTGTTCTAGCGATGTTGGTCACAAGGTTAAGGGATGGACTGAGGTGGTTCTTCAGACCATAGAGCTTATTCAACAAATTAGACAGAGATTGCAGACCGCTCAAAGTCTGCAGAAGAGCTATGCCAACCGGCTCCGATCCGAGTTGGAGTTTCAGGTCGGCGACATGGTATTACTAAAGGTCTCACCTTGGAAAGGTATGATACGCTTCAGGAAGAGGGGTAATTTAGGTCCTTGGTATATTGGTCCTTTTCGGGTGATTGCTAGGGTTGGCAAGGTTGCTTACAGATTGGAACTTCCTGAGGAGCTCAGTCAGATTCACAACACTTTCCATATTTTGCAGCCACGAAAGTGCGTATGGGACGAGGATGCAGTGGTTTCCTTGGATGATATTCAGGTCAATGAGTGTCTGAACTATGTTGAGAAGTCAGTGGCTATTCTGGAAAGAAGGATGAAGGTCATGCTTAACAAGGACGTACCTTTGGTAAAGGTATAATGGCAACATCGGAGAGGCTTCGAGTGGACCTAGGATCCGGAGGCTGAGATGTGGGAGCATTATCTAGAGTTGTTCACCGCAATAGACTTCGAGGACGAATTCTAGTTCAAGTGGGGGAGAATTGTAATATCTCAATGTTCAAGTACTTCTAAAATCATCCTTATAATTTATTTCCAGTCATTTTGGTCCTTAAGTCCAAGAAATTGTGTTCTGAATCCCTAGTGGAAATTTTGTAATTAAGGCAGGAGGAGTATGCCATGCGTACATGTGTGTATGATGAGCATACTAGGGTGCGCCCTAGTACACTGAGTGTACACCTATGTACAAGGGGCGTACTAACCTCAGGTGGAAAACCCTAATTTTTAGGGTTTTGGTGGTATTTAAGTAACATTAAGCCTCATTTCCCCTCACATCTCCAACCTCCATTTCCTTTGAGACGTTTTTGCAAACCCTAGCCCTTTAAGTGTGTGTTTTTGGTGTGTTGAAGGAGGAAAGAAGATACATTGAGGAGCCTTGGTGTGGAAGCAAATTTGTGGATCTGGGATCTTTGCTTTCTTAAGAAGCTCCGGAAGGTATAAAGTTCATTGCTTGATAACTTGTTTTCTAAATCTCATTTTGGGTGTTTTTATGTCACTTTTGGTCCCAAAGGTCCCACCTTATTAATGGTTTGTTCTTGTCATCTTGAGTTGTCCTTTCAGACCCTAGAATGGGTTCTAAGCCATAAAAATGAGGTCCCACTTGTTAGGATTGCTTCATGCATCTTGTAGAAGGTCTTAATGGATTAATACCTTGTGTTAAGCACTTTTTGGGCTTGTAAAGTCATAAAGTTGGACACTTTATGACTCTAGAGTGCATTTGGACCGAAGATATAAAATATGGACTTAAGTGCTTAAGCTATTAAACACTTATTGGAGTTTGAAGTTTGTAAGGGTACGCCCGCATACATGGGAGTACGCCCTGTGTAGTCGGTCAACCACCCCGATGGTGGTCTTCTGCGAGGCTGCGTGTACGCTAAGCGTACCTCCGGAGTACGCCCTACGTACTCGCATGGGTCATACTTGTTGAGTTGAATCAGTTGGGTTGAATCTGTTGACTTAGTGGGTTTGATCAATTGATTTTAAATTTGACTATGACCAAGTTTGACCTTGATGGTATTGTGGGTTTTCTGCAATTTTGATGGAATTGGTCACTTGGTAGATATAGGTATCTGTTGGAGAGTTGAGATTCAGAGTCGGACCTCATCAGTTATGTTCAGTTTGCGAGGTAAGTTTTCCTCACTGTACTTACGGATTGAAGGTGCCAAGGTTGGTCCATTGGTTTGATAACCTGATATTCTTTGATATGCTGAGTATAGAATAAATATACATGCTATTTTTGATATGCTAGTTTGGTAGATTGGTAGGACTTGCTGTGATACTATTTGTATGATTATCTATGTATGTTAGTATATGTTATATGTCGACATATTGTGTGGGTTGGGTTGAGGTTGTACTACTACATGTGGTAGCCAACAAACCCTAGAGCAATCCATATGTGAGCATATTGAAGGCTCATGAGTATTCCAGATACGAGCCGAGGGCCGGGTAGGGCATGCCAAACTCGTACTGAGGGTTTGGTGGTGTTCACTCCTAGGCCGGATCTGTTCGGGGAGCAAGCCATATATAAGTTGTGGGCCCCGAGGGCAAGCCAAACTTATGTTGTGGGCTCATGGGTAATCCAGTCTTTTAGCTGTGGACCCATTGCATGTTGTTGTTGTATATGTGTGATTTATTTATGTGTTGGTACTTTGGGGGATCTCACTAAGCTTTGGGCTTATAGTTTTGGGTTGTGTTTCAGGTACCTCAGATGACCGCGTGAAAGCGAAGGCGAGATCGTACACCTCCTCGTGTTTTGATTTATGATTTTGGGAAAACTCTGATATTAATCATGTTTTGAAAACTATATTGTAATCAATGAAGATTTGTGGATTGGTTTTAAAAGTTTAAATGTTTCATTTTTTATGGGTGTTACATCCCAATAATGTCAGTTAACTACTTCATGAATACAATCATATGCAACACAACTTAGATAATCATTCAAGTAAAAGATCCATCCCTACAACGGTTAGACTCAAACGAGAACTGCGTAATACAATCAAATCCATCACTATGAGATTATTTAACATTTGCAACATGAGACCTAACATATTGACTCAATAGTTAACTCACTACTGCCTACTAATCCTCTCAGAACATACAGTCCCACTACCAGCTAACTGCCATAGAATGCATAACCATAACTAACCGAAGGTGAGATAGCCACCCAAACAGATGGTACTACCATAGAGCCACAACCAAACAAGGAACATGCAAGAGAGCCTAGACCAAGAGTTCTTAGGCTATCCTACATGACCACCGACAGTCCCTAAGGGCACTCCATAGATGATAACTAGCAAACATAGATAACATAGAGTTCTACAGGTTATTACCACAAAGCAACATACTCAATACCAGGAGAAAGATCTAACTGATCACTACAACATAGCAACATACTTGATACCAGAACATAGATCTAACAGATCACTACAACATAGCAGCATACTCAATACCAGAACAAAGATCTATCAGATTACTATAGAATAGCATCATACTCAATACCAGAACACAGATCTATCAGATCACTACAACATAACATCATACTAAATATCACAATCCAAGGAATGCATGGCCGTATATACTCAAAGGTGATATAGTCATCCGGACAGGTGATCGTACTCTAGAACCACAACCAAACAAGGAACATGTAATAGAGCTTAGATCAAGAGTCATCAGTATATCCTGCATAACTATATATAGTCCCTAGGGCATTCCTCTACTAGCAGATAACCAAAACTAGTGGGCTAGCATATGTGCCTTTGACCCATGGGTTCAGTGAGGCGAAACTCACATTGATATACGCGTAGATAAGCACTGTAGCAATGAAGGACTCTACCAGCTTCAACTCAATTATAAACACCTACAATAAGATACTTGAGTCAATACCCGATCATAGGTCAAAGTCACTTGCAACAGTGACCACCTCACATGAAATGACGATTAGGGTTTCACATAAAATGACCATTAGGTTTAAGTAATAACACTTAGCCCATTAAGGACTAAATCAATTAAGGGTATGGTTGATTAAGGTTTGACTTAGTCATTCTCGGGTGAAATGATAATCCAATCAATGGCCCAAAATATGTGCCTGATCATTGTCCAAAATAGAGCTCCCCGATTCTAAGGTTTTTCACATAAAATGATAATTATGGTTAGTGTTCCACACTTAACCCCTTAAGGACTTCATCTATTAAGTCCAATATTGCATTAAGTTAATTGTAGAGAATTATTAAGTATTATTTTAATTTTAATTAATAGTTTTAATACGGGTCCCGACCAACTCCAAGACTATGGTTTCTTGACATTAGGGTTTTCTAAACTTTAATTAGGGTTTCTAACTCTTAAGTTAGATAATTAGTTAATTATATATATATATATATATGTGTGTGTGTGTGTGTGTATGTATGTGTGTGTTTATAAATCGGGCACCACCCACTGCCACCTCGGACAGTGTTGGTGGGCGGCGGTTCATGGCGGCAGGATGCAGAAACCACCATTGTTATGGCAGGAGTTATAATTTTTTATGTCCAAACACACACATAAGCACACAGCCACCCAGGGTGGTGGCTGGTGGTGGTAGAACGGTGGCATGAGGTGGCAGCCACCACCTCACAATGGTGGTGGTGGGTTTTGCTTCAGTTCTCCAGCCAAGAAACGCTCAAACAATCCCATATCATTAAAACACAAACACAACCACCATATCACACACATCCACCTCTCACAGTGGCTAGTGGCGGCAGAAGAAGGCAGCATGGCGGCAGCCACCATGGTTGACTGCCATGGTGGTTATTCATGTTTTCCGGCGACCTACACATACCCATCGAATGAAACGCGCACTCCCTCGCCGAGCTAAACTGAACATGTCCATACACACGAAAATAACACACACAACCCTGCCACCCACATGGTAGCAGATGGCAGCCGAAGAACGCAGCAAAAGGAGCAGTCGCTCAGACCAGTGGCAATGACAGGACTCAAAGAAATGGCACAAGAAGCGAAGGGGTGGAAGGGTTGCGCCATTATCAGAGAAGGAGATGCAACAGCGCCCACGAAATCGCCAGTCTTCGTTATCGTCGGCAATAGTAGCGTGCGGGATTGGCTTCGGTGTTTCCAGCTTCATCAGAAACGGGTGCAACGGAGGGGTGTTAGGCCGTTCAAGGCGGCGTCAAGGAAGTGGTGGCGGCGGCTGGACATTGGAGATACAAGGTCGCGGCTGAATAGTAATTAAGGTTAGGTTTGAGAGGGTATCAGGTGTTACATGAGATGAAGGGAAGGGATGGGTGACGAGTTTAATCTCCCGTCTCCAATACCAAACTTAAGTACACATTTGACACTTCCAACGCCTCCAACCACTAACATTTTCAGATTAGGCCCATTATTTACCAAACAACCCTTGGTCACGAAATTCTTTACATTTCAAGTACAATTGATACAATTGAGACTCCAAATTCCTGAAATTATAATATTTAACTCCTCTGGCTAACATTGATCAATTATTACTGCTTTGGGCTAAATTAAAATAAAATATAAAATACATCACGGGGTTTTAGGGATATATCTATTTTATTTATTTAATTTTAAACGAAATGTTACAAACACCCAAAGCTCCCTTACTACAACCCATGCTAGGAACTTCCATTCTCACTGTCGGTTTCCTTATTCATGCAAATTATATACAATACATGATCAAATAGATTGTCGAATAAAAGACTCTACCTTAGGACCACAACAAAACGAGGAACGTGAAATAAGGCAAAATTAGTCATTCTAGGTCTATATGATCCTAATCGTATACAATTTTTTAAAGCATTCACTTATCAATTACTTCTACCAATACAAATTCCAATTCTAGCATAACATCCGATCCTATTAGGCAACAAGGCATAACATATCAGGCCAATCCATCCAATCATCTGAAATACATACTAGCATGCAATTTCAAAAGCTCAAACAAACATGCATATAAAGGCAACTCTCCTAGCATGAAATCCTGAGCAGATCCTTAGCTCTAATCTAGCATGCCAACATTCATATCATAAAACATATCAACGTGTATGGGTATTCTGTGTATCACTTACTTGAGCTCATCTGATTGCACACATCAAACAATTTCTTTTATTAGAAAATCCTTTAATAAAAACACTTTTTATGTAAAATCTACCAAACCTTCAGTTTGAGTTCAGACACACCCGAGAGCATGCCTGAATCCCTCAAACCAATGCTCTAATACCAAGTTGTAACGTTCTGAAAATACAAGGTAAAGTTTTCATTTTAAAAACAATAATTTATATAACAAATTCTTCTCAAAACCATTCAAGATAAAAATACCATTAAAACATCAGAGTAAAATTTATCAATGCGAAATTAAACTTTGAGGGATGTCGTGCAGTCACGTTGGGCCCTTCCCTTTCGAACCGGAAGTACCTGGAACCACAAACATAAACTGTAAGCATAAAGCTTAGTGACTTTCCCAA
Organism: Lactuca serriola; assembly: GCF_051521515.1. Classification (NCBI taxonomy): domain Eukaryota; kingdom Viridiplantae; phylum Streptophyta; class Magnoliopsida; order Asterales; family Asteraceae; genus Lactuca; species Lactuca serriola. The sequence goes on along the minus strand of NC_136409.1, from coordinate 179,163,659 downwards.
AATACCACATACCATACATATCATGGATACATACATACATTGGGCCCCGCTTAGTACATTCATTAGGCCCAGCCCAACATCGGGCCCCGCCCGGTATACATACATACATAGACAACACATGCAAGAGTCATAGAGACATCTAGCATACTATAATATAATACAGTGGGCCGACATTGGTGTCCTCAACCCACAAGTAATGTGAGAAGACTCACCTCAATCCACTGAAAAGATAGTTGAACATATCACAGGTCCAATTGTTGACTGTACACGTCACATATACATGAAACAAGGACCGAGTCTCAAGCTTCTGTTCAAAATACCAAAAATACCCCTAAGGCATACTTGGTCAAAATCATGGTATAAGTCAATGGTCCATGTCAATAGGACAGGTCACCACGTTGTGGCCTCTCATTGCGACGTCGTGGTCGCTTCACAAAAAAATAGTGGAGCTTCCACAGTCGCCACGTCTTGGGAACTGGGTTCTAGCAGCTTAACAGATCTAGCCCTTAATCTGTTAAGCCCTTTCATTCCAACCTTCCAGAATCCTTACTAAGTTCTAAAATATTCCAAAGATCATTTCTTTTTCAAACATACATGCCCAAAACAAGTCTAGATCCCATCTTAGGTCAAAACGAAACAATACCACTAATAATCTCATGCATGGAACTCAAAATAGCGTTAAACTCCACATTTGAATCATGTGATAGCAAAGGAACCTTAATAATCCATAAATTTACCAACTTTATGGACTCCATGCATTCCACTCTACCTATCATGAAGAAATAAGAACATAAACCTATATCTAGCATGCTTGAAAGAGAAAGGTAGAAGCTTGACAACTTACAAAGGTCCAACAAGAACACAAGATGATGGAAAGAATCTTGCTTGCTCCAAAGAAATCACTAATGGTGTCTTCTTCTTCAAGAAGGAGCTAAAAACCACCCACAAAGGCCCAAATGAGCTCAAAAGCTTCAAAGGAGATTAAGGTTTTGAACTCAGAGGTTTAAGGGTGATGGAGGCCGAATGGGGGGAGGGGGGGAACCCTAGCCTCCATCTTTCCTTTAAATACCCAAGAAATTAGGGTTTAACGTTTCAACCGCTCGCCATGTCATGGCCAACAATGCCACGTCGTGGGGGATCATCAAAATCCTACGAACATCCTAGCATGGCCACGTCGTGGTGAGCCTTCACTACATCGTGGTCAACCAAAACTCAAGAATTATTTTTAAAAATTTTACCTTAGAGAAACTGGATGTTACATTGAATGCATCCCTTCCACCAATGAACAACGACTCTTTTGTTAAAAAAAATAAATATAAATATACCTAACATTCTTTCATTTACCATATCAAAATCTTTTTCTACACTCTCTCTAAAATGGCATCTTCATCTTCTTCATCATTGGGTATGTTTGATGTGTTGTTTGAATCGGCCACCGAGGTCATTCAAGAGGCTGACACAGAAGATAGAAGAACTACATTAGCAAAATGCCGATAATGTTCTCTAGAAAAAAAAGGTTCATACAAAGAAATCGTGAGGCAGCTCACCAATGCCTCATGCAAGATTATTTTGCAGAAAACGCGACTTTTCAAGTATTTTATTTCCGTCGTCGGTTCCGTATGTACAAACATATGTTTATGCATACCGTCAATGACGTCATGGTAGGGTGTCCATAATTTCAACAACGAGCATATGCTAGGCACAGTTGGTTTTACTTATTTACAAAAATACATCACTACACTTCATCAGTTAGCATATGTCGCTTCCCTCGATGCACTAGATGAAAATCTTAGGATGTTCGAACGTACTGCACAACAAAGCCTTCAAAATTTTGTAAGTATGTCATGAGATTGTATGGTCTATGATATTTGTGCAAACCTACTTCTAGTGACGTCCAACAATTATATGCTTATCATTCGGATGTGCACGGCTTCTGTGGAATGTTAGCAAGCCTATATTTCCTCCATTGGGAATGGGGCAATCGACCAAATGCACATCAACGCCAACACACCTGAGGTGATCATCGTTATCCAACTATCATACTTGAAGCGGTGGCCTCACAAGATTTATGTATATGACATGCATTCTTTGGTTATTTTGTTCCCTAAATGACATAAATGTTCTTAACATGTTTTCGTTATTCGACAACATGTATTACAGGACTGCACCAGATTCTTCGTTTGATGTGCATGGAACGTCATATAGGTTCAGGTATTATCTTATGGACGGGAACTATCTGGAGCGTGCTTGTTTTGTGAAGTAGTTGTCTTGCCCTAATGATTGAGAAAGGTTGAAGTTTAAGAGAGCTCAAGAGAAAGCAAGGAAAGATATTGAACGAGTGTTTGACGCTCTTAAAAAACGTTGGCATATACTTAAATACAATGTATTTTTTGTTGATGAGAAGAAAATAAGTGATGTGATGTATACTCGTATCATATTTCATAATACGATTCTTGAAGACGAAGGAAATATAATATGTAATTATAATGAAAACGAGATTGTTCCACTGACATAAGCCTTTGACATTGGAAACGATGAGTACTTGGCGATGAGGGCAATGGTTCATGACATAGAAAAGCATTGTAACACCCCATTTTCGCCTTATAGTACAAACGACCAGTTACGTAAATAAATGTCTTTGATAGAAGAATATTTAGGAAAAATAGTTTGGATGAAAGTCGTAGTAATCGCAAAACCAAGAGCGTGCGTACAGAGAACGTCTAAATTTAACTTCATAAGGGAAAGTTATGATTTTAGAAGTTGCAACGGAGCAATGTGTAACACGGAAACTTAAATTAGGATCGATCGATTGTTGGGAAAACAATCTAAATGAGAATTGAAGATCTCGTCGATACCTACCTGTCGATACAAAGACAATCGAGAACACCCAGTTTGAGTAGGATAGTCGGGGATAATTAACCCGATGTGGTCGGGTATGGGTTCCGATGTTTGGTGGGTCAGACAGACAGTCATGGAGGAGGCTCATAAGTCTCACTTCTCTATTCACCCGGGGGCCACCAAGACGTACAAAGACTTGAGTTTGAGTTACTAGTTGCCATGTATGAAGCAAGAAATCTCTTGGTATGTCGAGAGGTGCTTGACCTGTAGGATGGTCAAGGCCGAGCATCAGAGACCGCATCACGTGATGGAGCATCTAGAGATTCTCATGTGGAAATGAGAACAGATCACGATGGACTTCATTACCAAGTTGTCGAGGACGACAAAGAGATTTGATGCTATATGGGTCATCGTAGATCGATTGACCAAGAGTGCCTATTTCTTGGCGATACGGGAGAGTTCATCGGACGAGAAGTTGGCCGACATATATGTTCGCGGGATCATTGCTCGCAATGGGGTTTCGGTCTCCGTTGTCTCCGACCGGGATGTTAGATTTACCTCCCGTTTCTGGCAGAAGTTCCACGAGGAACTGCGCACTCGGTTGAACTTTAGCACAGCATTCCATCCGCAGACCGACGGTCAGAGCGAGCGGACCATTTAGACCGTCAAGGATATGTTGAGGGAGTATGTCAATGACTGTGGTGGGAGTTGGGATTCCCATCTACCCCTTGCAGAGTTCGCCTACAACAACAGTTATCATTCTAGCATTGGCGCCCCGCCTTTCGAGCTGTTGTATGGGCGAAAGTGTCGTACCCCGGTTTGTTGGGGTGAGGTCGGACACAGGGTGATGGGACAGACGGAGGTAGTCTTGCATACTACCGAGAAGATTCAACAGATTAGGCAACGACTGCAGACCACTTAGAGTCAGCAGAAGAGTTAAGCCGACAGACGCTGATCTAAGTTAGAGTTTCAGGTGGGTGACATGGTACTCCTGAAGGTCTCACTCTGGAAGGGTGTGATCCGCTTTAGAAAGAAGGGGAAATTGGGTCCCCGTTACATAGGTCCGTTTAGGATTATTGCCAAGGTTGGCAAGGTGGCATACATGCTAGAGCTACTGGAGGAGCTTAGTCGGATCCACAACAATTTCCACGTTTTGCAGTTGCGAAAGTGCATTATGGATCAAGAGGTAGTGGTGTCGTTGGATGATATTCAGGTCGATGAGCGCCCGAATTTTATGGAGAGACCTATGGCCATACTGGATAGGAAAATGAAAGTTCTGCGGAACAAGGAGATACCTTTGGTGAAGGTACAGTGGGAACATCGTGGGGGTCCGAGTGGACGTGGGAGACAGAGGTAGAGATGCGGGAACACTATCCGGAGTTGTTCGTCACGACAGAATTTGAGGATGAAGTCTAGTTCAAGTGGGGGAGAATTGTAACGCCCCGATTCTCAGGTATTGATTTTATATAAGAATTTTCTTGAATTCAAGGTCTACTCAACGAGTTCGTTGCCCTACTCGTCGAGTAGCAACGGGTTGGTCCATGAGTTTTAGTGACCTACTCGCTGAGTCCAAGAAGGGACTCGACGAGTAGGATTTGGCAGGTGAAACCCTGAATTCTGGGGTATTGCACCCTATTTAAAGGATCATTGGCCTCCCCCAGCCTCCCCTTTACAGCTCTTTGGCACCCTTAAACCCTAAATCGTGTGTGTGTGTTTCTTTGGTGTGTTAAAGCTTAGTAGAGGGATCTTGGTGAAGAAACACTTGGGGAAACAAGTAAATTGAAGCAAGGAACTCATGGGAAGCAAAGAACTACTTCAATTGACACTCTCTTGAAGGTATTAGGTTGTTTCCTTCGCTCATTTCATCTTTAATCTCTTTTGGGTGGGTTTTAGGAAAGGTTTCTTGTGTTTGATCCAAGATCTGAAGTTGCAACTTTAGATCTGGACTCCCTTGAGCCTCTAGATCCATAAAGTTATCAAACGTGGCAAGTATGAGCCTTCACTCAAGTGTGAGACTTCTTTACAAGCTTGGTGTTGTCATTTTAAGACTTTAGAGCTTTGCATGCACGTAAAGTTTGCAACTTTACGTGATAAACATGCCTTGGGAAGATGTATCTACAATTTGGAGCCTTATCATTGCTTAAAAAGCCTCTTTATGGATGAAGGACTGAAGGGACTCGGCGAGTCGCATGGTCGACTCGGCGAGTCCGATGAAGATTGTTATGGGCTCGGCGAGTCAGATGAGTGACTCGGCGAGTTGGCTAGGGTTTTACCAACCTTTGGACACGTATGAACACGACGAGTTATAAGGGGAAAACTCGGCGAGTTGGTCGAGGAGTTACAACCATTGACATTAGGAACTCGACGAGTCACTCAAGTGGCTCGGCGAGTTGGCGAGTTATGCCAGGAACTCGGCGAGTGGCTGAGGGTACTTGACGAGTTGAGGTCAACATGGACTGTTGACCTTGATAGTTGACTTTGACTTGACCAAGGGTTGACTATTGGACTTCTGGGATATTTTGGGAAAATATGAGCATGGTGGGGACATTTAGTCAAGAAGGTCATGATGGGTGTGAACTTATTATTTATGGTGTGATAGTGTGGGATTCCGGGGAGACAATAGTCAGAGATTTGCAGTGCTTCAACACTACTTGCGAGGTGAGTTATCCTCACTATATCAATAGGGTCTAAGGCACCAAGGTCGGACATTTACAGATTGTATTCGGTTATGGCATGATATGTTTATTGATTACATCATGGTAGTTAGGATGGTGATATGCTTATGTGTAAAGATCTGGTTAGGTCAGTGTCCAGGTTATAGGATGATGCTATGTTAGTGACCGGTTAGGTCTGTATCCCGGTTATTGGGATGTTGCTATGATTAGTGATCTGTTAGATTGGTTTGACTGTTATATGATATGAGCTAGCGTATGATATTTATGTGCACATGTTTGTTTGATTGGGGTTGGGTTGAAGCGGTCCCGCTTTATGCTAAAGGCCAACATACCCGGTGAGCGGTCTGGATAGGTTGTACGCCCTGCGAGGCGGTCCAGTCATGCCGAAGGCTCATGAGCAGTCCAGATAGACTGTAGGCCCTGCGAGGCGGTCCAGTCAGGCTAAAGGCTCATTATGCATGCTGATTTGTATTTGTGGATGTGATATGATTATGGTTATATGAGATTGGTATTTTGGGGGAACTCACTAAGCTTTCGGGCTTACAGTTCCAGTTTATTGTTTCAGGTACATCAGGGGATCGCGGCAAGGCGAAGGCATGATCGTACAGCTCCTCATGATTCGTTTATGTTTCTGGGAAAAATCTGATAGTATACATTTTGAAAACAAGTCTGTAATATTATTGGGTTTAAATGTTTTGAAAAGTTTTAAATTGGCTTGAATTTGATGGGTGTTACACCTCCCAGCTGTCCGACCTGGGTGATCATTGTTTAATAGAGCTCTCAGTATTCATTAGGATTAGTGAAAGATCTAGCTTTCATTACCATATTATCATAAGGATTAATAAGTAATAGTATTATAGGTTAATACTCGTTAGGCGGTTTGCCCACTAGTGGGATCGCCTAGGAAGCTGTTAATCGTTTAAGATATTGTTTAAGTGAGTTATCTCACTATACCATGTATTATAATATATATATATATATATATATATATATATATATATATATATATATATATATATATATATATATCCATGTATGTTAGGATAGGGAACGAGTAGAGTAGAGCTAGGGGTATAATCTTTATGTGCTTAAGTGTGGACTGCTAAAGTACAAAGTATAAATGTAAATTCTTTAGTAGAATCTAAAGTGCATTCTCTATATGCGTAATTGTTGTGATATTGGATTTAGGTAGGGGTTGATGGTGGAATGATTAAAGAAGACAGGAACCTATAGACTCACATAGATTTAGTTAGGGGATGATGGTGAAACAGTTAAAGAGGTCGGGAACCTATATGCCCGCGTATTCCAAGATACACGTCTTATTTGCAGATCGCGAGTTATTGTATGTATGCATGTATATGTATTGTGGTATATGGTATTTTGAGGAACTCACCAATCCTTATGGTTACCTAGTTGAATAAAAATGTTTTTCAAGTACTTCAGTGATTCGTGAGAAGGGTAAGGTTCGATTGTACATATATGCATTTACAGCATGTTTCCGCACAATAATCATACTTTGATATATTTTAATAAAAAATGAAAATTTTGCCTTGAAAATCGGGATGTGACACCCATCATGTTCTTCATAAAGACTTGACGGAATATATGTGGACCGTTGACCACATCGATCTTAACACATAACCGATCGATGATTTAACGGTCAATTTTTACGATGAAGATGTCATTTAGGTCTATCTAGGTTCGGTAATTTTAATTTCCATGTTTTATATTTTTAAATTCTATGTTGTTTTTTTGGTTTGTTTGTTGTAATTTTCTATGAAATTTAATGAAATTTTAGTTTTAAAATATTTTGGTTAAATTGATTATTTTTAATATAAATTAATTTAAAAAAAAAATAAAATGACAGACGTGAAAACTCATGTCCTATATATGGCGAAATTTTGATGCAGTGTGGCAAATCTTAGGTGCCGCCTACATGGACTCTGGCAAACGTGTCACCACTCACTCCAGCAGTAGTCCAGCCTAAATGACTAACCCCTAAATTAAACCGCTATTTGTAGGTCGCTAACCGTTATAGGCGCACGATTAATGTGCATAGATCGAGACAATTAAACTTTATAATACTTCAAAGAAACAGAAATGAACCGGTATCTCTAGTTAGAGATTTGAAAAGTATATTTGGTCCGGTTTTAGGATATATGTCTATTAAAGAATTTATTAATTTAGAAATCTTGGCTCCATGGAAGAAAAAGGGAACCAAACCATAATTTCATTATTATAGTCATTTTAATACAATATCGAAGGTTCTATCGTAGCTTTAGATTATGTTTTTTTTTTGTTGGTGGCAAAGGAATATGGTAAGGAAAAATAAATATGTACTTATTTGAATGATAACATGGATACAAAGTATCATTTCACTTGAATACAAAATTAAACATTCAAGATATACATGAAAGAAGAAATTGCATTAGAAATATCAAATGTGACCAAGCTAGACGAAGACGTCGACGACCTAGACAGCGAAGAAGACAATTTTACGAGTAAACAAAAACGAACATGGCCAAAAGACAATCCTATTTATAAAATATATTAAATAAATAAATATTCCCATTAACATCAATTTATATAAATAACACAAGAAATCAAAATATAGTACACTCCCCGACCACCGTATAATAAAATAGTTCCCAAAGGCCACCGACTCTGTTTTCACATCACACGCTGTGATCATTTACTAATTTGTCGCTCCAATTTCTTCCATAGCTGTACGAAATTTCATTTTTCTTTTCTACTATTTTAATTTTAAAATAAAGGACAAAACTGCAATCTGCTCATCAACTGTTTGTGTTTATGCATGAATGAATGAGCTTAAAGTCAGTTCCCGAAAGAATTACCTGATCAGTAATTTTCCTGGATTACTCAACTGTGCAAGAATTCATCAGAGAAATCGGCTTATTGATGGCCTTGATTGGATTGTAAACAATGGCACACGAAACCTTTTTGTAGAACTTGGGTTTCACCAATTTACCTAACACGTAAGCTTTAGCTTTCACCGTGAAATTTAGGTTCAGTGGCAACGGCGCTGTCAGTTTTCCGTTCTCGCTGCTCCAGTTCAGTCCGCCGCCGTACAACGGCACTCGTACACCTCGTACGTTCACACTCACTATTCTGTGACCTTTTCTTGATTGATAAAATTTCTTCACCTGTAAATTAATACCCATTTGAGTTTAGATAGATTTGAATAGCACACACAAATCATTTGAAACTAAAATCATTGGAGTAGTTGAGATTTTGTTACAGTTCCGGTGGCCAGAGTCAACTCGGTGTATGCGAGATCGAGTGGTGTGGATGATACATGAACCCCAAAGAAGGTTCCACGGTTGCGAAAATTGAACTTCACGGTGGCGTTTAAAGTCACCATCTCTGTCGCAACTCCAGATGCATCTGCCCCAGCATTAACTGCAAATTGATCGAATGCGATACTCTGCAAAAGTGAAAAGCCCCACAGTGATGATGAAATTTAATTACATACCGAATTGATCTTTGATCCAATCAACTACGAATATAAATCATATGAGATCGAGTAACATGGATTTTGTAATCAATTGGAACAGATTAGAAATTAGAGTTGAAGAATTAGTGATTTACCCTCATGGTGATGACGGGCTTCTGAGGTCTGGCAGCGCCCCAGAGAACGAGAGCGAAAAAAGTGAAGAGAACGAAGAAACCGACAACGAACGCCAGAAAATAACACCGGCGAGGGATCCCCCGATGACCAACTTCATCGTTGTATCCTTCTTCCTCAATCGCATCAAATCCCTTTTCTCCTTTCCGGTGATGTTGATGTTGGCTGCCTTTCCTCGATCCGGGTCTGAGGGAGCCGGAATATCTGGTGGAGGAAGAGTTCCGGGATTGACGGCCGGGTGATCCACTGGGGCTGAGCACAGGCGTTGAGTGAAAGGAGTTGGTGGTCTTCTCTCCGTCGTGGGAGTCGCGCGATGGACTCTGGACGTAGTACACCGGCCGCCGTGGTTCAGACCTTGTCGGTGACGACGCCGTCAAACTCGTCACCTCCGAATCCGTCTTTGCGTGCATCGACATTTTCCTAGAAAGCCTGGTGAGAAGGTAATGGCGATATTTGTTGGATTTTGGTGAGGAGATTTGACAGAGAAGTACGAAACTGAAAAAGAGGAAAAGCAAAGTCGATCTAGTAGAATTGCAGTGCACAGTGCCCAGTGAGACAGAGTCCCTCTAAAAATAGAGTGGAAGATGGGGTTGGTTTGAAGATTTGTACGTTAGTGTATTTGTTTATTATAGGAACAAACGAAGCCAGGAAGAAAGCAAGCCATGTTACAAAATGTTTTAGTCAATGGATCAAAATAAAATTGTAGGGAACCATTAGAAGTTAGAACTATCGTTTCGGTACATCGACATACCATCAACCAATAATAATAATATACATCACCTATGTATTTAGGGTTCTTATATAAGAAAAAAGTTTTATCAAAACGTTGAAAATAGTATATGTTAACATACTCATAAACTTACGTAAGATTGTCAGGATTGAGATCCTACGTTAGATCGTTTTTGGATTTGCAAGATCAGAATCGAAATCTAAGATCCCACAAAATGAAACATAATCTTAATTTATAATTTTAAAACATGAAAAATATTTCACACATTCAAATTTTCATTTACAAGTTATAAAAACTTCAAAATATTAATCATAAGTCACAACACATAATAATAAACGAAAATTTTGTAAAGGGTTAAAGACATAAATTGGTAAAAAAAAAATTCGCTTGCTCAAAAAAATATCAAGGGAAGATAGGATCGGATCAAATCCCGATCTTACAATCTTATCTACGATCTTATCCCAAATATGATCCGACTCGTTTTTCATACTTAAGATCGTACGATCCTACGGTCAGAATAGCGATTTTGACAACCATGATCTTATGTGTATTATAATTTTTAATTTTTATTCTAACCTTATTTAAATGGTATTGTGAGTGTGGGACAAAAACTTCAAATTTTTACATGAAAACAATGTATATGAGATTTCTAATGTGTTTTCTAAAATAACAAAATTTATATTAAATTAAGATTAATCTTCGTAAATGGTCATTTGGTTTTTCAAAATATTAAGTTTAGTGTTTAATTTTTTTCGGTCTAATGAAAGGTTCTTGTGTTTTCAATTGTTGGTCGAACCTTATAATCAAATAAATGTCAAATTGACTTCTCGTTGATCATGTGACGTCTCGTATATTGTATATGTTTATATGCGTCGGAGTAAAGGTTTTTTTTGTGCTTAAGATTCTGATCCGTAATCTTAGTGATTAAGATCTTATCATTGTAAAGTTTTGTTTAAGTCTCTTATATGTATGGATTTCCTTTTATTGTGTATATCATCTAGTATATAAGTTATGTTCGGGTTAACATTTGTAATCATCGTTTTGTGCATTTTCTCTTTTTAAGAGTTTTATTAATCAAAATAAGTTTTTGATTAACTCTTTTTTAAATTCATGTTTCATTTTTACTTGTTTTTCATCTCTAAAGACCAACAATTAGTATGAGAGCGGGTTTTCTATTTTCAACAATGTAACGCCCGCAGATTCTAGCTAGACAATTAAAATATAAAAAAACGATAAAAACGCCATTTTTGATAGAATGTTATTTAGGACAAATAACCATAACGAAATTTATAATATATGTGACAAAGATTTCGTACATATAAATAGCGCCCAAAACTGACTTCATGAGAGGAAATTATGATTTTTCAAAGTTTCAGCACAATAATGTACGACACAGAAACTTAAATTGAAATCGGTTGATTGTTAGAAAAAATAATCTAAATGAGAGTTGAATATCTCTTGAATACCTATACGTTGATATAAAGACAGTCGATAACAAATATCGTATGAAAAAATTATGATTTTTATACGGACTTTAACAGTTTAAGCTTATAAAAATATAACTTTAAAAATAAAGTGAAAATTAACCGACGAAGTCTAAATGAAAGTTGTAGATCTCGTCGCTAGCAACGCGTGGATAGAAAGAATGTCACAAACGAAATTCGTATGAAGAAAATACAAATTTTTGAAAAATATTAAAATTTAATGCGCACCAACAGCCAGACGTGGACCCCCCAATTTTTGCCATGTGTCAAAATCTGAATGAAGCCACGTCAGCACCCCCGACAGATACGCAATGTGCACCCTTTCTATAAATAAAAGTCCTCGGTTTCTTTCATTATGTAACGCCCTATTCCGAATCGTTTCCTAATGCGGGGCGGTAACCCAAAGATCGGGTATCATCAGGCTTAGGGCCTTTGGGGAAGAGAGATTTAGACCCATTTGGGTATGGGTAATGTAATTTAGATGATCTGGGGGTCCGATTTGTGTTTTAGAGCCAAGGGGTATATCAGTAAAGTGTCAGTTTGGGCTTTTATGAAAATTGGATTTTTGTTCGAGAAATTATAAGGCAAGGATGAGTTGTAGAATCGTAAAGTTTCTCGTTACCTTTCCGTGGATATAAGGATTGCCGAAATCGGACTTACAACGAAGAAGTTATGGCCTTCAGAAGTTTAGTGGCTTTAGGGTAAAACCGAGTACTCGGGGCGAACACAAGTGTACGCAGGGAGTACTAGGGCTAAGTCCAGTACGCGGGGCATACTTTGGTGTATGTTGGGTGTACAAAGCAGAAGGATCGCGGAGGCTTAAGGGAGTATGTTGGGCGTACCAGAAGTACGCAAGACGTACTCCGGTCAGACCCAAACCCTAATGTAGGGTCTTGGACCATATTTAAACTCCTTAACTCACCACCAAATCATATTATCTTCAGCCTTCATCCCTCTAAACCCTAGAAACGAAACCCTAGCCCCTATTTGAGTGGTTTTTGAGCTTTTAGTGGTATTTCATGCTTTTTGGTGTTTATAGAATAAGAAGGAACTTCTTGGAGAAGTTTGGGATTGCTTGAAGCTTTTGGATCCAGGCTTGTTGTATCTTGACCTACATTTTGGAGGTATAAAGTTTCTATCTTGATGACTCTAGGTGTTAGATCTAGTTTAAGGAGTATTTTGTGTTCATTTTGGTCCTTAGAGTCATCCTTGTGAGTATGAGCTACTCTAAGAGCTTATAATGTTGGATTTTGACCTTTGCGGGGTCCTTTGTTCATAAAAATGTCATCTTGATGAGTTATTTTTTGGACAATGCATGAGTTTGGATGTTATTAAGGATTTGGCCCCATTAAGTCATCCAAAGGTGTAAAGTTGTCAACTTTACGTGTTAAGACATCTCATTAGGGTCATATGTTACGACGAAATTTTCAAAAAAAATTTCTAATTTTAAAAACATAAAATAACTCGTTTCATAATTCTCAAAAGCACATATGTCTCAAATGTCAACAAATAAAACACAAATCCCATAATCATAAAAACAATCTCTCGCCAGTGTGTACAATCATGTCGGTGCCTTGCCGCGATCCTCAAAACTACCTGAAACACATAACACATAACACGGTAAGCATAAAGCTTAGTGATTTCCCTAAAATACCACATATCACACATTAGCCACTCGAGGCTATAACTCTGTATGGCCCTCCGGTCCTACAACTCAGGTGGACCATCTGGCCCCTCAACTCAACAACTCAATATAATACACAGTAAACATATTACAATACAAATAACAGGATATCTCAATACTAAGCACATGCACATAAGACCCACTAGTCACACATAAGTTACCACTCAAGGTAAGTATAGTGAGAAGACTCCCCTCGTAAGCTAGTGAATGAAAATCTCGTACTCGGGATCTCGAACTCTACTCACCGGTCTAGCCTCCGCCTAACACATAATAATCATCCCTAATTAATATTGGCCCTCAAGAAGCTAGACTAACCCTTCTACAACTCACAGAAGGGTAAAAGACCATTTTACCCCTCTATAGGCTTAATAGTCCTCAATCTTGACCAAAACCCTGAAAGTCAACAAAAGTCAACAATAGGGAGTACGTTGCACGTTCCACCTCCCTACGTTGGGCGTACTCGACTGCTATACAGAAACGGGGGTGCTCGACCCCTACGCTACGCGTACTAGGGTTACGCCCAGCGTACACCCCAGTTTCAATCAGTTAAGACATGGACTCATATTTCAGATCTGGCCACTCTAATGTCTCTTAATCCATAAAGCCAGTGACTTTAAGCTTTTGCATGGTTGAAAAGGTCACCAACACTCAAAACACACAACCCCTATCCTTAAGAAGCTCACATCTCATGCATGGCTCACTCTTAACATCCAAGATGGGATTTTTATGACTTTATATCACAATATACACTGAAAACGGGTAGATCAAGGTCTTTGGAGCTTATTTACTCAGATCCAAACTCTTGAACTCTTACTCCTTCTCTTCCAAGCTCTTTCTCCACCTCAAGATCACAAATATGTACTCACAAGCTCCTAAATGCACTCTCCAGCTACAAGGACGAAGATTTAGGGTTTAGAGGTTTTGGTGTCTGGGAATGATGGCCATAAATGAGGCCATCATGTCCTTTAAATAGGGTGCTTGTCCACAATTATGGTTTCATTATGCGCCTAGTACACCCAGCGTACCCACTGGTACGCCCAGCGTACTAGATGACCATCCGCGTTACAAACACGCAAACGAGTACGCTAAACGTACTCCCAAGTACGCCCTACGTACTCGCTCACCACCCTTTTCTCAATTAAGGGTCAAAAATGAACAAAAGCTCAAGTTCAGGGTTTTATAGAATATGCATAGACTTGGTATGTTACAATTCTCCCCTACTAGAATCAGACTTCGCCCTCGAAGTCGTGCTCCGCAAATAACTATGGATGCTACTCTCGCATCTCCGACTCTGGCTCCCAAGTCAGTTCAGACCCTCTCCAATGTTGCCACTGGACCTAAACTAGAGGCACTTCCTTATTCCTCAGAACCTTAATTTTCCGATCCAAAATCGCGATCGACCTCTCGATGTAATTCATGCTCGCATCCACCTGAATATCCTCTAGTGGTACCACTGCAATCTCATCGGCCACACACTTCCACGTGGAATGTGTCATGGATCTGCTCAACTCCGCAGGTAGCTCTAAACGATATGCTACCTTACCAACTCTAGCGGTCACCCTAAAAGGGTCGATGTATTGGGGCCCCAGATTCCCCCTCTTCCTGAACCGTGCCACCCTTTTCCACGAGGATACCCTCATGAGAACGAAATCTCCAACCTGAAACTCAAGCTCGGATCATCGCCTGTCCGCATAACTCTTATGGCGACTCTGACCTGTCAGTAACCTCTGTCTAACCTGTTGAATCTGCTCAGTCGTCTTTAGCACTATCTCAGTGCTACCCATCACTCACTGCCCCACCTCTCCCCAACAGATGGGGGTCCGACACCTCCTCCCATAAAGAAGCTCAAAAGGAGGCATACCAATACTGGAATGGTGGTTGTTGTTGTAAGAAAACTCAGCCAAGGGTAAATATGTGTCCCAACTTCCACCGAAATCCAAAACACATGCTCGAAGCATGTCCTCGAGCGTCTGAATCGTTCGTTCACTCTGTCCATCCGTGTGAGGGTGGTAGGTTGTACTAAAATGCAATCGCGTTCCCAATTCCTCATGGAACTTCTTCCAGAATCTGGAAGTAAAACGTACATCCCGATCAGACACTATAGATGTTGGCACTCCATGCCAAGCCACCACCTCTCTCACATATATCTCTGCCAGCCTCTCAGCAGAAGAGCTCTCACTGATATCAAGAAAGTGAGCGCTCTTTGTTAACCGATCCACAATCACCCAAATCGCGTCGACACCCCGCGCGGTCCTCGGCAACTTGGTGATAAAATCCATGGAAATTTGTTCCCATTTCCACTGGGAAACCTCTAGTGGCTGCAACTTTCCATGCGGATGTTGGTGCTCAGCCTTAACCCGATGACAGGTCAAGCACCTCTCGACCTCCCAAGCCACATCCCTCTTGATACATGGACACCAATAGTTTCTTTCAGGTCCAAATACATCTTAGTGGCCCCA
Organism: Lactuca serriola; assembly: GCF_051521515.1. NCBI lineage: Eukaryota > Viridiplantae > Streptophyta > Magnoliopsida > Asterales > Asteraceae > Lactuca > Lactuca serriola. The sequence continues at coordinate 179,148,143 of NC_136409.1, read as the reverse complement.
GGGTGGATCGAGAATCTCGATATGTGCGCTTCCTCCATCATTACACGTCGTGCTCCGCCCGAAAAGGGCACCCAAATCCTCCCTTGAAAGATCATAAGCCCCCGGCTGTCCATCGCAAACTCGGATACTTGCCCAATCACCCGCTCCCTCTTGCGGTTCTCCGGTATCACGGCCTCTGCCTGGGCCTCTTGAATGATATCCAAGACTGGAGTCATCACTATCATCCAAATGCACACATCTCAGATCGGGGTACTCTCTGCTCTACGGCTCAGGGTGTCAGCTACCACATTAGCCTTGCCCGGATGATATAGGATCTCACAATCATAATCTTTCACTACATCCAACCATCTCCTTTGTCTCATGTTAAGGTTGGGCTGATCCATAAGATACTTCAAACTCCTGTGGTCCGTGTATATAGTATACCGAACCCCGTACAGATAGTTTTGCCAGATCTTGAGGGCAAACACCACCACCCCCAGCTCTAGATCGTAAGTGGGATATCTCGTCTCATGAGGCTTCAAATGCCTCGATGTGTAGGCTATCACGTGCCCTCTATGCATCAGTACCGCATGCATTCCAGAAATAGATGCATCGCAATAAACTACAAAATCCTACATTCCCTCCGAAAGGGCTAATACGGGAGCCTCACACAATCTCTGGCGAAGGGTCTCAAATGAGGTCTGCTGCTCGGGACCCTAAGTAAACGCGACGCCCTTTCGGGTCAAACTGGTGAGTGAGACGGAAATCTTGGAGAAATCTCTGATAAATCTCCGATAGTACCCGGCCAGCCCTAGAAAACTCATGATCTCAGAGGGGGATCTTGGCACCTTCTATCTCATAACTGCCTGAATCTTGGCCGGATCGACCAAAATACCATTATGATTAACGAGGTGTCCCAGGAACTGGACCTCTCGTAACCAGAAATCACACTTGGAGAACTTGGCATAGAGCCTCTCCGATCTCAGTACCCCCAAAATCTCTCTCAAATGCTCCTCATGCTGCTCTCTGGACCTCGAATACACCAAGATATCATCGATGAACATAATCACCGAACGATCCAGCATGGGCCTACACACCCAGTTCATTAGATCCATGAATGTTGTCGGTGCGTTGGTGAGCTCGAAGGGCATCACCACGAACTCATAGTGCCCATAACGTGTCCTGAAGGCTGTCTTTGGGGCATCCTCCTCGAGAACTCTCATATGATGATACCCCGAACTCAAACTGATCTCGGAAAACCAAGATGCACCCTGCAACTGATCGAACTGATCGTCGATCCTCGAAAGTGAATAACGGTTCTTGACCGTCAACTTTTTCAACTCTCGGTAATCAATGCACATCCGGTGTGAACCATCCTTTTTCTTAACAAAAAGAATCGGAGCTCCCCATGGTGAGCTACTCGGCCTGATAAACCCTTTCCCCAGCAGCTCCTGAAGCTGTGAGGAAAACTCCTGCATCTCTGGCGGCACAAGGCGATAGGGTGCCTTGGCAATAGGATCCGCACCCGGCATCAAGTCAATCTGAAACTCTACTTGCCTCTCGGGAGGCACACCCGGTAACTCCTCGGGAAAAACATCTGGAAACTCGCACACTATCAGAACCTCAGAGAGGGAACTCGATCTCTCCGCAGTAGCCCGTGCATCTATCATATACGCTAGATACCCCATACATCCATGCTACAAACTCTGCCTCGACCTGGCAGCAGAGCAGAACGTTGATCCAGATCTAGTACCCTCGACGTATACCGTAAGTACTCCCCCACTAGGGTCTCGTATAGTCACCAACTGGTGCTCACAGTCGATCACAACTCCAAATCGACTCAACCAATCCATGTCCACGATGACACAGACATCCCTCATCACGATCGGCACCAGATCTATCGGAAACTCAACTCCAAAAATCTCAAGCACACATCCTCGGATCACATCAGTCGCAGACACCGCATGCTCATCAGCTATGGAAACTCTCAGAGGTTGACTCAACGCCTCTCGACGGATACTGAGGTGACGACTAAAAGCTAATGACACGAAAGACGGACTCACACCCGAGTCAAACAACACCAAGGCAGGCACATAACTCACAAGAAAATTACCTATACACAATCATAATATAAGTACCAAATATCTTAAAAGAAAAAAATAAGAATAAGTACCGGCCACAACATCAGGTGTTGCGCGGACCTCCTCCGCTATCAGCTGAAAAGCTCTCCCACAAATCCTCGATGTCTCAGCCTTCACTATTCGGCTCTCAGTAGCACGCACAGAAGTAGGTGCAGATCCTTGAGCTGATCTTTGCACGAGCCGGGGGCACTCGGCCTTCCGGTGGTCGATCTGGGTGCAATGGAAGCAAACTGAGAATCCATTGGGGCAATCCTTCGCCATGTGCCCCTCCTTACCACATTTATAGCAAATCCCTGAACGGCAAGAACCCTCGTGAATCTTGTCGTACTTGCTACAAGTGCGACCCTTTTGGCCCCCAACTATGGTATCAGCGGGCTTGGCCCGCTTCGTCGCCGGCTGCGACTGCACTGGTCTCCGGTCCCTACCCCGGGACTCCTCCTCATCCTCCCTGGTCTGTAACTCAAGCTCAATCTCCCTCCTCCTGGCATTGGCTTGAAGCTCGGCCAATGTCCGGTATGACGAGTTCGGCACGAACTCTCGTATATCCCTCCTCAATATGCTCAAATATCGGCTCACACATGCCTGCTCAGTGGACACGCGTTCAGGGAAAAACATCGCCCTCTCATGGAACATCCTCAAAATCTCAGTCACTGACTCTGTCTTCTGCCTGAGAGACAGAAACTCCTGCGCCAAACGTTCCCTATCCATTGGGGGAACATACTCATCTCGGAACATCTGAACAAACCTCTCCCATGTCACTGCAGTATGATCTGAAGTGGTAAAACCATCTGTCGCAAACTTCCACCAGCCCTTCGCTCCCAAGCGAAGTTGGTTCAGCGCAAACTGAACTCTCAGATGGTCGGGACAAGAACACATGTAGAAACACCCCTCGATATTAGAGATCCACCTCACCGCAACGATTGGATCTTGCGTCCCATCAAACTCTGGTGGCTTCGTGTTGCTAAACTCCCGAAACAACAACAAATCACCTCCTTGAGGCCTAACAACAGCGACAACTGCAGTGGCCACAGAAACAACAGCCTCACTGATAGCAACATATCGCTCATCAAACGTCTGTATCAAGGTGGTCTTGATAGACCCAAATATCTCTGGAATCTCTGCTCGGATAGCTGCAACTACCTCCTCGTGGATCATCCTCCGTATCTCCTCATCGGTACTCCCACTGCCCCCATGATTGTGGCGAGTTCCCACCATGATGTCTCTGAAATACAACACAAAATTATCAGAGACTCGCCCGAGCATGCTCGCACTCGATTACTCTTCCCTACTTGTTCCTTAGCATCCTAAGGATTCCTACTTGGACAGCTCACTGATCCGATGCTTCCAGTAGTACGAGCCCAATACTACCTTCCACGCCCCATCAGATTTCACCCCAAGTCCTCCTCCTCGGATCCTAATCACAAGCAATCTATGTCTCATAAGCTACTCTCATAGAAAACCTTCTCACTGGCTCACTCCTACTAAACACTCATACTCAAAGCAAATCACTGATAATAGAAATCCCTAGGCTAAGGCATCACAAATCAGGCCACCCTAGTCCTAATATATGGCTTATGTATCCTATTCTCTAGCTTGCATCATATGTCATAAAATATCTTGCAGCACACAATGAGGGTATTTTGGGAAATCACCCCTCGGGGCTCTGGCTGATTGTACACACTACTTCGGCTCGTTTTCTCTTAGACTCTATCTTGTTTTAGAAAAAAATTGTCTCTTTTTGAAATTTTTTTCTCAAATCCTCAGTTTGAGTCCAAACACACCCGATGGTGCATCTGAATCCCTCAAACCAAGGCTCTGATACCAACTTGTAACGAAGAAATTTTCAAACAAATTTTCTAATTTTAAAAACATAAAATAACTCATTTCATAATTCTCAAAAGCACATATGTCTCAAATGTCAATAAATAAAACACAAATCCCAGAATCATAAAAACAATCTCTCGCCAGTGTGTACAATCATGTCGGTGCCTTGTCGCAATCCTCGGAACTACCCGAAACACATAACACATAACACGCTAAGCATAAAGCTTAGTGATTTCCCCAAAATACCAGATATCACACATTAGCTACTCGAGGCTATAACTCTGTAGGACCCTCCGGTCAATGTGTCTCAGTGGGGCCCTCCGGTCCCACAACTCAGGTGGACCCTCTGGCCCCTCAACTAAGCAACTCAATATAATACACAGTAAACAAATCACAATACAAATAGTAGGATATCTCAATACTAAGCACATGCACATAAGATTCATTGGTCACGCATAAGTTACCACTCAAGGTTAGTATAGTGAGAAGACTCCCCTCGTAAGCTAGTGAATGAAAATCTCATACTCGGGATCTCGAACTCTACACACCGGTCTAGCCTCCGCCTAACACATAATAATTATCCCTAAGTAATATTGGCCCTCAAGAAGCTAGACTAACCCTTCTACAACTCACAGAAGGGTAAAAGACCATTTTACCCCTCCATAGGCTTAATAGTCCTTAATCTTGTTGAAACCCTGAAAGTCAACAAAAGTCAACAATAGGGAGTACACTGCACGTTCCACCTCCCTACGTTGGGTGTACTTGGCTGCTATACAGAATCGGGGGTGCTCAACCCCTACGCTACGCGTACTAGGGTTATGCCCAGCGTACGCCCCAGTTTCACACTCCTCACGATTTTGGTCTTAATCAGTTAAGACATGGACTCATATTTCAGATCTGGCCACTCTAATGTCTCTTAATCCATAAAGCCAGTGACTTTAAGCCTTTGCATGGTTGAAAAGGTCACCAACACTCAAAACACACAACCCCTATCCTTAAAAAGCTCACATCTCATGCATGGCTCACTCTTAACGTCCAAGATGGGATTTTTATGACTTTATATCAAAATATACACTGAAAACGGGTAGATCAAGGTCTTTGGAGCCTATTTACTCATAAAGTCTCCACCTTTTGGGGCTAAAACCCTAAATACACCAAATGAATGAACCAAAGCAAAGGATAAGAAAGCTTTAAGCTTTATACCTTTTTAGGAAGCCTTTCACGTAGCTAAGCTTAGATCCAAACTCTTGAACTCTTACTCCTTCTCTTCCAAGCTCTTTCTCCACCTCAAGATCACAAATATGTACTCACAAGCTCCTAAATGCACCCTCCAGCTACAAGGACGAAGATTTAGGGTTTAGAGGTTTTGGTGTCTGGGAATGATGGCCATAAATGAGGCCATCATGTCCTTTAAATAGGGTGCTTGTCCATAATTATGGTTTCATTCTGCGCCTAGTACACCCAGCGTACCCACTGGTACGCCCAGCGTACTAGGTGGCCATCCGCGTTACAAACACACAAACGAGTACGCTAAGCGTACTCCCAAGTACGCCCCGCGTACTCGCTTACCACCCTTTTCTCAATTAAGGGTAAAAAAATGAACAAAAGCTCAAGGTCAGGGTTTTATAGAATATACATGGACTTGGTATGTTACATCATATCTGAGTTTGGAAGTTATTGTCTTAACCATTAAGAGCTTAATATGGATTTTTGGTCCCTGATAAATATGTTGGGCGTACGCAGGAAGTACGCTCATCGTAATGAAGGTTTCATGCATCATCCTCTTGTACTATGTGCTTTGAGGGTGGGTAAGCGGGGCGTAACATTCCGGTACATAAGGCGTACTACCCAGCTTGTCATTTTGGGATTTTGTGGTTTGGGTCTTGTTAGGCCATTGGGATTCTGGATTTGGGCCATGGTTAGACTGTGGGCTTTTGTAACGTCCCAAAACTATGATCCAAAAATTTTATTTTTAGTTTGAATAAAACAGTATTCCAAAAACATTATCCATACAAATCAAATAAAAATAAGTATCTCAACATCATAATAATCAGAGTAATATCTCAAAGCGGAATCCGTGCGGCATGTACAATGCAGTCAACCCGAGATCTTCCCATTGGAACCAGAAGTACCTGAAATATAAAATGAAAACTGGAAGCACAAAGCTTATGAGTTTCCCAGAATACCACATACTATACATAATAACACATAATGGGCCCCGCCTGCCATCGAGCCCCGCTCGGAAAACAGATCGGGCCCTGTCCAGCATACATATAACATATATCAAGTAAACACATACACATGAAATAATCACAAAGATACTTAGCATACAAAATGGTCATCGGGCCTTGCCTGATAAGCATACTAACATGCAAGAGTCACACAGACAACTAGCATACTAACACATGCAAGAGTCACGCAGACAACTAGCATACTAACACATGCAAGAGTCACGCAGACAACTAGCATACTAACATATCATAATCATAGGTCGGCATTGGTGACTTCAACTTGCTAACCCAGTGAGACAACTCACCTCACAATGTTGAATCAAACGAATAATCCCTGGCTATTGATCCGACAAATCCTCGAGCTATCAATATCAAATAAAACCCAATTCACATTTAGGTTCCAATCCATAACCATAAATCCATACTTAGGGTAGAATGGTAGATTGTTCCAATACAAAGGCCCAATCTCACAATCTAAAAGGCCCAAAAGTCAAATAATCCACCAAGACCGAATTATGGCCCAATTTCCAATTTAGCCCAGTCCCTTCTCATGGGCCTTAACCAAAGGCCCAATAATGTTCATGAACCCAAACTCCCAAATTCAGATGGCCCAACTAAACCCTAACCTTTTAAGCCCAAAACACGGCCCAAACCCAAAGCCCAAAATCATAAAGCCACCTGACTGAGTATGTGGGGCGTACTCAACTTGTACGCTAAGCGTACTGGCTCAAGGGATTGTATGATGCGCGTACAGGCATGTATACCCAACGTACCCTTCCAGTTTTAGCCACCTTCTAATTTCAGCTCTTAACTCATTAAGACTTCACTCCAGAATGTAGATTTAACTTCCTTGAGCTGGATTCCCACGTAAAGTTGCTAACTTTATATCCATGTATGGCTAAATGAAGCTCTTAAGCTCAAAAAGGACTTAATAAGAGACTTAATGCATGCATGAGGCCCTATACACCATAAAGTTGGCCCCTTTATGCTTAAGGAGCCCATGATAAACCTAGATTTGAAAGGATAAGTCCTTACGATGTCTTAACTCAACAATCCACACAACAATGGCCAAAAGCATGACAAATCATCCCAAAAGAGATCTAAACAACTAGAAGTCAAGATGAGAACTTGATACCTCTAAAGCTTTGCAAAAGGGTGTGGTGATTCTAGATCCAAGACCTTCTCTCCAAGCTATGAAACTTTAACCTAATGGGTTTTAGGTAAAACAAATAAACTAGAAAAACAACTCCTAAGTTCACATGCAACCTACTTTGGATCTATGTTTTAACTATTGGACATATAATTTTGAATTGTAAAACAAGAACCCTAAGGAGAGAGGCTATTTTCAAAAATAACAAATTAGGGTTTAGAGTTACATACCTTTCAATTGTTATAGCAAACAATCGGTAATCCTTTTGATCTTGATCTTCTAGGAAGCCTAGCACCACAATTGTAATGCCTCTAATGGAATCACACCCAATAGCTAGCAAGAAGGAAACTTGTGAGGAGAGAGGTTAGGGTATGAAATTTCAGCCTAGGGTTTCTTCAAAAGAAGGAGTGGAAATTTTGGGAGCCCCGAGGCTCCTTATATAGCTGAGGTATCTAGGGTTTAAGGAAAACCCTAATGTTCCTTTGCTTAGGGCCTAAGCTTATCCAAAGGCCTTATCTAAGCCCCTTGGACGAAATCATTAGGGTTTCCCCTATAGATTTCGTCCACACCCTTCCAAGGAGGTTCTGGAACCTTCCACTCAACTATTTAATAATTGAAAACTAGTCCCTGCAGTTTATAATTAATACAATTAACCCCAAAATCAATTCTAATTAATTTCTGGCTAACTATTAATTAAACATAATGATTACTAATTAATATATTAACCTTTTAACATATTAATAAATCATTTATATTAATTTATTCATCTTATAACAAATCAACATCTCCTCTCACAATTTCCTTGTCCAGTTGCTAGGTTTGAGGGCAACCCAAAAGGACTGTGCTGCTATCAATTCAAGTACATACCAATTATAGTTATGGTCTTAGACACCTAATCCAACACAAGCTTCTCCAACTGCTTCAAAATGCACAAAATGAATACCAAAATTTCTCCAAGGGCTCAAACACTCAACAATGGAGTCTAAGACTCGTTTCTAGGGTTTTGCGGCTTTAGAGGCTGGTAAGGAGGCCAACCCTAAGAAATAAGGATGTTTATATAGGGTGCAAAACCCCTAAGTAGGGTTTCATTAAAGTCCACATATGCGCAGTACGCCCAACATAAGAGACCAGGGTCTCGACTTACCATCAACTCAGTACGCTAAGCGTACCAAATGGTACGCCCCGCGTACTACTCCGGGGACTAAAATGCACATTCCAAAAATAAAAGGGTCATAAGGTACATACCATAGTACAAGTGTTACAACTTTCTTGGTGTTGGTTGCATGTTAGTTTTTGGGCCCAATTAGGAAGTTGCGTCATATTGGGCTTTGGATTGCCATAAGAGACTGGGGTCTCGACTTACCATCAACGCAGTACGCTAAGCGTACCAAATGGTACACATCGCGTACTACTCCGGGGAATAAAATGCACATTCCAAAAATAAAAGGTTCATAAGGTACATACCATAGTACAAGTGTGACAACTTTCTTGGTGTTGGTCGCATGTTAGTTTTTGGGCCCAATTAGGAAGTTGCGTCATATTGGGCTTTGGATTGCCATTTTGGGTTTTGGACTCCTTGTGCATTTTGGGCTGGGCCTTGGTTTTGGGACAAGTAAGAAAAGGGTAAAATGGTCTTTTAACCTTTAGGAAGTTGGTTTATGGGGTGGGCCTCATATTTTGGGTTATCAAATTAATTATTGATTAAGATTGTATTTATTGTTAGTTGAGGCGAGGTTATCCGTTTCAACGGTCAGAGCATTCATTTGATTATCAATGGGTTGAGGTGAGTTTCCTCACTATGCTTGGCGGGTTGAAGGCACCAATGTCGGCCCATTATTGTTATGTTTAGGGTGCAAGATGTCTGCGTGACTCTTGCATAGGTTTGTGGATTTTATGTTTACCGGGTGGGGCCCGATGTTGGGCGAGGCGTGATGTCGGGAAGGGACCCGATGACCATCTTGTATGATATCTATCTTTTGATTATGTTATATGTTACGTGTATGTGTATTTACCAAGAAATTCCCGATGTCGGGTGATGCCTGATGACTATCTTGCATGTTACTATCTTAGCAATTATTGTCTGTGATGGTATGCTTACCGGGCAAGGCCCGATGCCAGGCGGGGCCTTATGAGTATATTGTATGCTAGTTATCAATATGTGTTTTAATGCATACCGGGCAAGGCCCGATGCCGGGAAGGGATTGATGAATGTATGGTATGTTATTGTCTTCGTGATTATCGCATGTTTTCGTATAATTATATGTTTATATGACTATATGTGTACCAAGTCAGGCCTGATGACTGACAAATCTATATACTGAGCGGGGCCCGATGTCGGGCGGGGCCCGATGTCGGGCGAGGCCCGATGAAGGCCGGGGGCCCAGTATGTGATTATTATGTATGGTATGTGGTATTTAGGGGAACTCACTAAGCTTTGTGCTTACGGTTTTTATGGTTATGATTTTAGGTACTTCGAGTTCGGAAGGGAAGGGCTCGACTTGATCGCAGCTCATCCACCCATGTTTCCGCATTACGATGATTTTGGGATTGTAGTTTGATAATTTTTTTCTTATAAAGTACTTTTGAATATTTGAAAAAATGATATTGAATATTGACTTAAAGATAATTAATGTTTTGGTTGAAATGAAAATGAATTTTTTACCTCATAATTTTGAGACGTTACATTCCTCGCACTTTCTAATTTCTCTCTCTACTTGTAAACTCGGTTTCTAAAGTATTCTTTCGGTATTTCGGAGTATGTTATCTTAGAGAAGCTCTATGCATCTAGGTTCGACTAGTAGAAACGCTTGGTTGGGATTCTGTCAGCGCAATTTCCCGGGTTTCGCTAAAAATCTTTGTATGTTAAGTTATACTTATTTTATTTCACATGTAACTTGTATTTATGTTCATAGTCGTTATTATGAACCTATAAGTAAGATTTATCAGTAACTCGAAGTCATTATACATATTCATCTAGTTACGGGAATGATGTCTATGAGGGATTTAGTGAGGTGTTTAAAGTGGAATTTCCAAATAGTATACTTTGTATACCAAACGGACCCTACCTCCACAATAATCCTACCTGGTTGTTCATTACTTGATAGATCTTTATATGGACATTGGGATTAGTGAGGAATCTAGACTATCATTAATCACCAAGAATATAAGACTAAGACTTAGTGATATGAACCTAAGTCACATCAATTAAAAAGCTAAAGTGCTAAGGTGAAGTTATGCCCAAATTCCAAGGCATCCACTTTTAACATGTGAATGCATAATTAGTTTCATATTATACATATATATGAAGTATTTAAATAATTGAATGTTATATGTTCTTATGTGTAACATGCTATGTGTTAGATGAAATAATATAAGATGATTTTTATATGATTTACTATATATGCAATTTCACACCTATAATATATTGGGTAGTGATGGGTAATGAGGGATGAATAGAATAACGAGCGAGATGGATGATGAGATATGAAAATAATAATAAAAGGCATTGATTTACAATTACTACCGTACTAAGCAATGTAGTCATCTAACAGAGTAAGGATGATGACCACGGGACTATTGATTATAGTCCCATGAAACGCAGACAGACTCCTAACCTGTAAGCGATGAACTACATGCTCATTTGATGTACTCTATTCCTATCGACATGTATTTTGGAGAAATCTCTGTAACAATACAGTTAGCATTGATGATTTTGATGATCCTAAGGAATGAATATATAAGAAAACCTATTGATATGTATTACAGAGAAATCTCTTAAACAATATTGTCAACAATATGATCCTTACGGTAGATCCTTAAGAATAAAGCTAAAAGAAAAATAGGGATGACTAATTGGGTAAACTGTTTGATAATTAAACATATTAATTACATTATTGTGGGTTGAAACCCTACGTACTCACCAGGTTTCCCAACCTGACTCACTCATTTTCTTTGTATCACAGGAAGCAGTAGAAAGATAGTGATGTTTGAACCTGATGATAGATTCGAGGAAATATAGGTCATAGTATAAAAGATATTGTAAGGCCTGTAAGGACTACATTTATGCTTATGTTTCTTGTATCAGTTATGACATCCCAAAGTTTTTAGTAATCAATGAAAAATATTTCTTCCGAAATACTTCTTATGGGAAAAATTCAGCATTTGTAAACAAACTATGTTTTAAAATAAAAATAAATAAAATGGTATTTTTTGCCATGAAAATAGGGATGTCAGAAACAAGCAGTGTCGTCTTCTTTAAATACCTCCTCATTCAGTTCATCGTCTTTAAACAATATTCCTACATTCGATGAAAAGAACTTCTTAATATGGAAAAGCAAGCTGATGATGGTGTTGGAAACCATGGACTACAACATGCTCTATATTGTCACTAAAGGGGCTTCTATCCTTACATTTCAAGAAACAAAAGAAGGTAATTGTAACGTCCCAAAAAAATAGTAAAAACTTTCATTTTTCAAAACACCCGAAAACAATATAGCCAATTGTTTTCAAAACCAAACAATATAAAAAGTATTGTTAGGAAGTAAAGCGGATAAGTAGGAAAACTATAAGCACACAATACACAGTATTTACATGGTTCGGTCAATGTGACCTACGTCCATGGGCAAGAGGGGAGTATTCTTTTATTTTAGAGCTCTCAAACAGAAGTTACAAGTATAATTAAACAGAGATTCGCCTATTACTCTAGAATTCAAGATACAAAATGACCTAGCACGCATCTCGATTTATAGTTGAGGGATCAAACCTAAAACCCTAATGGGCCAAGCATACTGGCTCATAGGCCCATGAAAGGTGTCAACTAATCACAATCCACCATGCAACTTCTTCTGGAACATTCTTCAATGTCATACAACTCATGAGCATCAGCAACACACATGATGGAGCACCCTGCGCCATAATGCAACATCATGATGTACAAGTGGCGCATCATGAACACTCAACACTAGAAAACAACCCTTTAATGACATGAAAACAATGACACGCGGTGATTTACGATATGCAAAAGCGTGTGCCCTAAAAATAACGTCATCTCTTCTAAAATTTGAAGGATAGAGGACATGCTTTTGTGCGTGCCCTAAAATTAATGTCCAACAAAAAAAAAACTAAAAACACGGAGGGCACTTATTTAAAAATGGGTGTCGTCTACAAATGTCGCTTTATATTTTCTTAATGAAAGGCGCGTTCTCTTCTTTTGCAGCTGGGGAGAAACAAAAATCCCAAAAGTTTGAAAGGCCGCCATTATTATCCTCTACTTTGTTTCCATCGTTTTTTTTTTCTCTCTCTCCCCTTCTCTCTCTCTCTCTCTCTCTCTCTCTCGTTACCTATATGTTCAAGAAAACTATTTTGGTCCACGTCGATGAGGTTTTTCCTCGTCCAATAGAAAGACTGGTGGCGACCATTTTTAACTTATACGGCCACACCTTCTCTCGTAGTTGTTTCAATCGATAAGAACAAGACTTCCAAGAGTTTTCCCAAAACTACTTGCCACATCCTGTTTGGTTTGAAGAGCCATGAAATGTGCCTTGTAGCCTTTACTTCCTTTTGGCGAGTTACCCTCTGTCAAGAGCTCCAGCCGTTGCCACAGGAGACTTGAAAGTGGGTTTTGCTTCTAACCTTGCCACCAACTACTTGGTCCGACCATCTTCTGGACTTCGATTCCGTTCTAGGTTTTGTTTCTCTCTTTCTCTTGAACACCATATGATTCATCTTTATTATCTTTTCTTTTCACATGATTTGAAAGAACGAAGATTGTATATTCCACTTCATTTAATTCTTGCCTCTTTTCAACAAAAATTAGAGTTTCAATTTGGAATCCAGTTCATGAGGTCTGCTTAGATATTGGTCGTATTTCATATTAAACTTTCAATTTTTTAACCCTTTTCACTTTAATCCATCTTCCAGCATTCTCTTCATGTGAATATATGTTGAAGCCCTATGTTTATTCTCTTTTCTTCATCATGTCTGGAATCGATCTAGGTAAAGGGCTAGAACCCTAATTTCATTTCTAACTCTTTATTTTGAAAGTTTTTTTAATCAGATGTTGCACCTATTAGTTCGTCCCTTCTCTTCCAAATATCACTTTAGTTTGTGTCTTTGTTATATGATTTTGGTAAAACTTTCTCATTTTATGTAGTTACTTATCTTATTAAACTATAGCCCTATTTCTAAATAATATTTGTTTATTTTTTTGGAAGTGGTTATCATGTTATCTAATTGGAGATTAGGATTCGTCTTAAGAGAGGATAAGACAAGAGAAAACTTTAAATTTAAGGTTCAAGGGAGGAGCCCTAGGAAACGAGAGAAAAGAAGTATGATGTGTCGTTTGGGGGGAAGGCGGTGTAACCTACATCAATCGATGAGTCAAACCGTTTTTCTAACCGGCGTTTGAAACAATGCGGGGGGTGGCGTTCCATGGCAATGAGTGACAATGTTGTGCATCCCCCCTCAAATCTTATATAATTTGAAAATGGGCAATATATGTAGGGACTTGGACACTTTTCAGATTCAAGATGAAACTACCAATGGTAGTTATTTGGATTATGTAAATGGTGTTTGTCCAAGCAGTAGTAAGTACCATATCATATTTCTACTGAGTGATTTTGATTATGTAAACGTTGCTTGGTGTGTTTGATGAATAAGTTTACTTTCAGGTGTGATTCATTTGTGTTTGTTTACAATCTACAAACAGTGCAAAACTTAAAGATATCATATTTTATTCTGTTATTTGTTACTTTGTTTCATCATGCAGATACTTCAATGATTTTCACGTCTTTGATCATGATACTTTTAAGGTGAAGTGGTGAAGAAAGTGAAACAACTTAAAATGGTTGATAATTCTTTTCCGGGTGAATCAAGTTTTGTAATTAATATAAATATAATGTGTTATTGTAGTGGCAAGAAATCATACCTACACCTGGATGCTTGTGGCTAAGTGCTCGAAGTGGCTTCCAACTATTTGTTTACCAAGTTGATGTGAGTTCAAAGTAGATATTTTAAAATTGTAGATTTATTTGTATGGTGAGTACTCAAAAGAGGTATCTTCTGATAAAAACAGCTCAGAAAAAGGGATTGTTCATTCGGATATGTGGTTGCTTGACCCTAAGATGCTACGACGCTAATGGGTCGACCGGTGGGTATACTGGGTATTTTCCACCGACCGACATTAGCTATGTTGATCTCTCCTCCACTGCCTCACTTTGCCTGCACTTCTTCTTACCGGTTTGTTCTTATTTTCTTCCACCGACCCCGGTTTTATCTCTCCTGAATTATAAGTCATCCACATCTTCTTTTGCTTGCTTATGCTTGAAATCATAACCAAAAGGTTTCAGGTTCTTCTGTCTCTTTATTTATGAGATTATTTTCCTTGATTTGGGCATCTGTGTGTTAAAGTCTATTTGGGTGGTTATAAATTAAAATTACAGAACCTATTTCACCACAGGAGCTTCAGGTTCTTCTGTTGATTGACGTGCTCAAGAACGGGCCTAAGAGGAGTACTCAAACTTATTGTGGTGACAGATGGTGAACGTATCTTGGGACTTGGAGATCTTGTGTGTCAGGTAACATAAGAAAATTTTTCTTTCCTTGATGATTACGTTCAATTGTCTCTATTAATCGTTTTCAAATTCTCGAATCAGCAATCAAAGTATGATTTTGATTTCATTTTTTATGATCCATTTGACTTCTTATTCAAGATATGATTTCCATTTCCCACAATATTTTTGTATACACCGATTTTAGGTGATTTGTCTATTTAATTTTGCATTTTTTATCGTTTTCCCTAAGGTATTCTTTTGGGTACATGGAATTTTTTATTTTTGTTATGATGAGAGTGAAGGGGTTCTTTATAATGAATGAAAATTTTCATATATTCCCATTTTACATTTCTCTTTGGTCCCCAATCATCAATTATGTAGTTTTAATAATTTTACTCTAATTTTTCCATCAAATTTATTTGGGTCGATAACTCCCCAAAACTTGTAAAACTCTGGTTCTGAGAGGCATTGGGAATATAGACAGGAGAAAGGGAATTTTATCTAGATACATTCACTAATCACAATCCTCAAGCCAATCAAATAAAGAGTTCAATTTGATCATTTTTCTCATGTTCGTGATGTTTTTCTTCTGAGTAATAAGTCAAAATATGGTTGATGTTTTTGTATTAAACAAAAGATCGTTAATGGAAGAAGTTTTATAAATATATCATTGCTTAATTGCAAATTATGTATTCGCGGGCATTATAGATACCTTCAATATTGTTGTCATTTCGGTTGTAGATTATGTCATGTTTACAAGCCTCCCAATCTTGGCCAGTATGATTATGTTTGAGTTTATTGTAGAAACAAAATAATAGAAAACTTTGCCTTTTTTGCCATATTTTGAAGTTTTATGATCATGGTATTCTTAAAGTGCTTTCAAAAATGAATTAATCAAAATGACTCAGTCGATATTATAGGTAAACAAGAATAAAATCCTGGAAACTGCTACAAATTGGTTCAATCAAGAAGGAGATGATTAAGCCCTATTTCTCTGTCTGGAACTGTGGTAAGTCTTCATATTCTAACAAATCTTTCCTCAAATCCTCTTCTTTTGCCTACTCTTTTCTAAATTACATCAAGATGACACTTAGTGAAAATCCCAAACCCTTCCCAAAATCCGCTTACAAGTCTTCTTCTTTTGTTTGTTCTTCTAAAAGGGAAGCTTTAAATACGTTGTATATATTTGTACTTGGTTATAAATCGTATCTTTTTTTATATACAAGATATATAATCAAATCCAGAATGTGAGTTCTAATTTTTTTGATTGAATGAGAGAATAGTAAATGGAAACATCACATAGACATGGATAAAATGACTTACTGCTTGAACAACAACTTCTGCTTTCTGTAAAAGAGGCAGAAGGGAATCTGCAGCTGCTTTAGGGTCGCTTTCAAGTGCACTCAGACCTGGTTTCAGCTACATTATAAAACTATAAATTGAAATATTAGTACTATTCTTACAACAGGAAAAACAACTTCTACTTTCTGTAAAACATTGCTACTGTTGAATACAAGGTAGGGGAATTTATGTCTTTTCACCAATCTTGTTGCATATTCTTAACTTATCCAATTTTGGCAGGTTGATCCTGCGACATGGCCAATAATGATCTTTGGGGTCTGCTAGAAGGATTAGAGATTACAGTTAAGCTTCTATCTAAGACTTCAAGCCAAGGACTTGATGAATTTAAGCTAGCAATGTTTTACTTGATTCGGACATGAACCCTAAGATATCATACTTTGGCATGGCTATAAGCTTTGGAGGAAAGGAGACTCAAGCAAAAGCAAACACACAGAGAGTTGTTGGCACATAGAAAGCTATATAATGCAATTGTATATATATAAAATTTGCTTCTCTTGAGTTCATTTTTTATAACATTTACTCACTATGGAAATAATTATTTGTATTTGACATATTAGTGAAATGAATTATCTTTGTTATTATGGTATTTTATTTTGTATTATGAGATTTTTAATGTGTTATTTGATTTGAAAATTAGTAAATCTATCAAAATATATAATTTTTAAAACATTTAACTTTATGACACGCAAAATGCATGTCATCTTCATTTATGGCAGGGGCTTTAATGATACGCAATGCGTGTCCTAAACGTGCGTCGTAAGGTGACGACACGCAAATGCGTGTCGTCTTCCTTTATGACAGGGCCTTCCTTGATACGCATTGCGTGTCGTAAATGAGCGTCGTAAATGCGTGTCGTAACTGCGCGTTATAAATGCGCGTCCTCTATAGACGAAGCGCAAAAGCGTGGCGTCTCTCATTATGACAGGGCCTTCCTCTACACGCATTGCGCGTCGTAAAAGGTTGCTTTTCTAGTAGTGACTAATGGTCCAAGATCCATCATGGTGGCACAACATGGAGTAATTATTGAGCAATACCAACTTCTAAGCATCCTTGAATGATCTTGAGCATCATAGAGGACTTCATAGCATATTTGGCTCATCAAGGACCAAGATGGTCCAACTTGCGCCATCATGGCGCAACAGGAATATGGATGGCGCAAGAACATCAATATTGGAGCAACAATACCACCATGTCACAACAAGAACATGCATGGCGCAACAAGGCCATGCATGGAGTAAGAGCAATCCTCATGGCGCAAGATAAGTACCCATTGGATCAAGAGGGATTCTCATGGCGCAATAGGAACCCCTCCTGGTATAAGAGGGTATATCATGGTGCAAGAAGAGATGTCATGGCGCAAGAGTACCCTTCTTGACCTATCCCTTTAACATATGGTGCAACAACGTTCCCTTGTTGCTCCATATCACTCCCAAGTGCTCCAAACCTCTTCCAGTTGCTCCAAACCCCCATTTGTATGATCCGTTTCTTTGGCACTTGATCCGTTCCCTAGTCAGGCACTCCATTCCTTTCTCATATGATTTTTTCCTTTGTCACATGATCCATGAGCCCTAAGTGCTCCATTGAGTTCCAAGTGATCCAAATGTTCCATGATCATGATCCAAATTCTCAAGTCATATTTAACAATCTCCACCTTGACTTGAGCATCCTCTGAACTCCAACTCGGACAAGAACTTCCTCTCCCTTCCTACCATTCGTCCCCGAAGGGACCTACCTCCTACGAACATCAACCAAGTCCAATCAAAGCTTGAACTTCTCCGTGGGCAACAACTTTGTCAACATATCTGTTGGGTTAACGTTTGTATCAATCTTCAGTATTGAAAACTTGTCTCCATCCAAAATATATCGAATGAAATTCAACCTCACATCAATGTGCTTTGTCTTCTCGTGATACACATGGCTATTAGCAAGACTCAAGCACTTTGACTGTCACAATATAAGACATGCTTCTCCACCTTGTGACCAAGACTCTGAATAATCCCTTGCAACCATATCTCCTCTTTTATTCCTTCCGTCATGGACATGTACTCGGATTCAGTTGTAGAAAAAGCAACGGTATCTTGTAACGTTGACTTACAACTGATGGCACATCTGAATATAGTGAATATGTAGCACGTCTATGACCTGCGCTTGAACAAGTCACCACCATAATCAGAGTCAACATATCTCACCAAGTCACTCTTCGTATTTTCTCCATACACCAAGCAAACATTCGTCGTTCCCTTCAAGTATCGCAAGATCCACGTTACAACTTCCTAATGATTCTTCACTAGATTAACCATAAACCTACTAACCATACTAATTTCATAAGCCAAATCAGGTATGGTACAGACCATAGCATACATGTTACTTCCAACAGCACTTGAGTATGGAACCCCCGCTCATGTACTTCCTTTCTTCATTAGTATAGTGCTTGGACCAAGTTTAAAGTGAGCCGCTAAAGGAGTTACAACTGGCTTGGAATGATCATAACTGAAATATTTCAGAATTTTCTCAATGTACTTCTGTTGAAAAATACATAACCGCCCTACTCTTCTGTCCCTTTGAATCTCCATCCCAAATATTTTCTTTGCTGCTCCCAAATCTTTCATCTCAAACTCATTCTTCAAGGTCACCTTCAAGTCATTTATTTCAACCATGTCTTTGGTTTCGATGAGCATATCATCAACATATAGCAATAGATATATGTAGGAATCCGGTGACAATTCCTTTGACTAAACACAACTGTCAAACTGGCTCCGAGTGTATCCATTTTACATCATGAATGAAACAAATCTCTTGTACCATTGTCTTGGAGACTGCTTCAAACCATATAGAGATGTCTTCAGCAAACATACATGATCCTTCTTAGAATTAAGGAACCCTTTTGGATGGGACATATAGATCTTCTCTTCTAAGTTCCCATGAAGAAATGCAATTTTCACATCAAGATATTCAAGCTCCAGATCAAATGCACTCACCATGGCCAAAAGAACCCGAATTGTCTTGTGCTTCACGACCGGTGAGAACACCTCGTGATAATCAATTCCTTATTTCTAACAAAATCCTTTCACCACCAACCTTGCCTTGAACCTAGCTGGTTCAACTCCTGGTATCTATTCATTCTTCTTAAAGATCCACCGATAACCTTTTACTCATATTGCATATCCTAGAAATACGCACTTCATTTCCCTTGGCTCAAGTTTACCATCATTCACATGAGCATATGCGGGGCATCCAAATATACGCAAACCAAAGTAGTTAGAGGGTTTCCCGGACCATACATTTTGAGGAGTCTTCAAGTATATTGCAGTTGATGGTGACCTGTTCACCGGATAGCAAGCAGTGTTAACTGCTTCTGCCTATAATTTCTTGGATAAGTTGGTAAATATTCGCATGCACCTAACACGTTGCATGAGTGTTTGGTTTATCCGTTCTGCAACTCCATTTTGATGTGGTGTGTTTCGTACAATGTGGTGCCTCACTATACCTTCTGCTTTGTAGAAATTATCAAATGGAGCATTGCAGAACTCCAACCCATTGACTGTCCTTAGAGTCTCGACCTGTTTTCCAGTCATTTTCTCAACCCTGAACTTCCACTCCTTGAACATCCCAAAGACCTCATCTTTGGTCTTTAGAAAATACAATCAAACCTTCCTTGAATAATCATCAATGAACGTCAAAAAGTATGAGCATCCTCCTTGAGACTTCACTAGTGCAGGACCCTACAATCCGAGTCAACATACTCCATAATTTCCTTGCTTGTGTGTTGAAAACGAAAAACTAGTATTTCTTTTATGAAAATAGGCCATAACTTAATAACTATATTAATACGTATTAGTAAAAAAAAATGTAAAAAAGAGGTCGCACCAAATCTCTTTTAGAGGTTTGTTTGGTAACTCATTAATGGAACCATTAGTCGTTATATCCGTATTGGGCAATATCCGGTATTTTTGGTACCGCATTTAAACAAATTAAAAATTTTGGAGTCGTTTCTAAATGGTTAAATGATTTTACTTTCTTGTAATCATTAAGAAGCTGAAACTAGGGGTGAGCAAACTCAAACCAAGAAACCGAAAAACCGACTAAAACCGAAACCGAAGCAAAACCGAAACCGAAGCAAAACCGACGGTTAGGGTTTGAATTTTTTATAAACCGAAAAGTCGGGTTCGGTTTCGGTTTTTACCTAGAAACCGACCCATCCAACCCAAGAAACCGACCCATACTTAAAACCGACAAACCGCCCCAATAAACCGATCAATCCAACCCAAGAAACCGACTCATACTTGATTGTGTTTTTTTTGTTGTAATAGACTATTTGGGGCTTTGGTTGTAACTTATAATAGACTATTTGGTTATAAGCCTCATGTTTCTTAAAGTATTTAACTTCAATTTGGTGTTTTTTGAAGTATTTAACTTTTTGCTTTATTTTTGGAAAATGAGTTTGAACCCAAAACTCATGGGTTTAAACCCAGAACCCGTCAATGTATGAGTTGAACCCAAGAAACCAAAAAACCGCCCAAACCGACCTCAGAACCCAAGAAACCGAACCGATCAGAAACCGATCCTATTAGGTTCTGAAAACCAGAAACCGACCATTTATGAGTTGGATTGGGTTTGGGTCTAAAACCGACCCAAACCGACCCATGCATAGTCCTAACTGAAACTATTAAGTTCACTGTCTTTGTTGATACTTTATCTATAAAAAAGGGATAGTTTGTTTTGTCTTATATTAATATAAATATTGATAATAACAATACGGGAAAAATATAAAAAGTTTCATTTTTTTAATATTTTTTTGATAAAGTTTTAATTTTTTTTAATAAAAAATCCTAATTATTTAATATTTTATCAAAATTAA
The DNA here is from genome assembly GCF_051521515.1 of Lactuca serriola. Lineage (NCBI taxonomy): Eukaryota > Viridiplantae > Streptophyta > Magnoliopsida > Asterales > Asteraceae > Lactuca > Lactuca serriola. Next base: position 179,127,048 of record NC_136409.1, on the reverse strand, counting down.
CAAAAAAAATATTATTTTATTTTAACACAGAATAACATATTATTATGTAAAATTAAATAATCAAATGTTTTCGATTTAAAAGAAAAATTAAAACTTACTGAATTTTATTTCCAAAAAAACAAAACTTTATATATTTCCCATAACAATAAAATATTCATTTATATTTGCTTTTAGAGAAAACTTTACTACCCAGCGGGTGCAATTCTATTGACCACCGACAAAGTTGGGGGAAAAAAATCCAATATTCATTGGGATGTGCAACATTTCCATTAATAACATGTAGTTTTGACATTTCTTTATGAATTATACGTATACCAAATTTATGCGATCTAACTTTTTATTGTAGTAAATTATACGTAATATTTACAGGGATTAGACTAACTATAAACCATTATACTATACGTATACATGATCTTTAAATTACTTAATTACTAACTTATATAAATCTTGAAATGTATTAAAACAGAGTGCTAAATTTGATCACCAAATCAATTTTATAAACTTAAAATGATTTAGTATTGATTGGAAAGAGGTGGTTGGGCATATCATTTACCAATGCTAGTGGGCAATTTACTTATAAATAATCGTGTGATAAATGATATATGATAATATACAAATATACAATAACCGTTGCCCCACGTTATTAACTTAATATTTATATATCAACAATTTGATCTTTGTTGTTTTTAATTTAAAAAAATTTTAAAAAAAAATAGTTTGAAACATACATGAAGTTGTATGTACTACGCTATAACTTAATTTAAGAATATTCCCAAAAATATCGCATGATGTTATGAAATAAATATATTTTTGATCAACTTTTTTTTCATTTACCGCAATGATCATTTAGTCCAAAATAAGGAAATTTCATATTCCGAACACTAAATAATGTTAACTAGATGGGAATCATGCGCGCCCGTTGGCGCTGAGTTGTTTTTTTTTGTTCTTTCGGATTCTATATCCGACTTGTACTAAAGAAGAAGTGGAGTTCAACCACCCACAAACAATAAAATATCGATAGCTTAAGCATCGGATGACCTTAAATTCTCCATTTGATCCATTAATGATCTCGATCGTTGATGCCTAAACAACCAATGGGAATATGATTAGGCCAAAGTGAAGGAAATAACAACATACCTTACTTTTTTTACCAATATATAGACAACATACTTTATTTTTCTATCATAATAACAATGTACTTATATTTTTACCAATAACAATACTCTTTCCCTTAAATATTCTTCATTAGGTTTCCTCTTTTGTCCACTGAAACAAAAAAATAAAGTCAAATGACTTTCTTTTTATTTCTTTAAAACAGTTAAGTATAATGACAAAAGTACCCTCAAAGAATTTTTTTTGCTAACATATACAAATCAATAAGCAAAGTGACTATTATTTTTTAATTTGGTAAACTAAAATAACTAAAGTTGATGTGAGATCAAACCTTCAACAATATCATGATTGGTCATGATATTCTTTATTTCTTTAAAACTCTTCCTTTCTTAACATCTTCAACAATATCTATATTGCTTCCACTTGTAGATGAGCTGGCTTTCTTTTGGTTTTGAGTGGAGTAGAATGTCGATCTCTCTTGTATTTTCGTTTTGAGTGTTGACATTGGCTGCATTTTTGGTGATGTAGTTTCATCCAATGTTGTATGCAAGCTAACATAGGTGAAGTTATATAACATTCATAGTTTTACATATGGAATTAGAAACTTACATATCCAAGATAATGTTTAAAAGGTGAAAGAGAGGCCTGTTATGAACAGATATAAGATAATCTAACCTTATTGAAGTGGGACAATCTGTAATCAGGCAATATTCAAAGGCATTCTCAATGATAGATTATATCCCCAACCGCACCAAGCGAATAGTCTCCACCAAAATATACTGATGAGTGTTGATAATTGATATAGGATTTGTTTTAAATGTGTAAAATAAACTTGGAGAGGAGAGAGAATAGTGTAGTGTATCCCACCATAACATAGCATCGTAATCATTTTTATGCAAAACTTTATTTATAGGAGGCATTTCATCTAACACCTTTTGTGCATTCTCAAACTAACTCTGATTTTCAATACCAACCAACCTAAACACTGCTCAGAAACAGATTTATATTAACTTTGTTGCACAAACCCAATACCGGGAAATGAATAAGAGGAAATTATTGAATTACCCCAAGCGTATGTATTGCTATAAACAACATTAACGTGCATGAAAGAGCCAAAAGATTTTTTTTGGTGTTCTTGAAAACGTAGTATGTGAAAATTGAAAGATACAAGGAATCTATAATTTGCACACTTTTGTTTATATACACATTTATTTATTTCAGGAAATTGTCCCTATCATGTCCAATTATTTTAATGGAAGTTTCAAGTTTGCTACCTTTCTTTGACTCTATGCGTATATGGTCTTCATAATTCAAGCTAAGTGTCCTCAAGATAAGACTCATCTTTTGTCTCACAAGCTGCTATTTTTCTATATATATTCACCCCAAATCTGATGTTATTTCTCATCCTCGATCAACAACATTCAATCTTCTACCCTCAATTGAAACAGTCAGTGTAAAAACATGGGAAATGCTCAATTTGATCAACATTCAGAAGATCAGATGTTGAAAACAGAAAACAAAAAGATGGTGGATTCTCCAAAGGCTTTCGATGCAATCTCTATTCCGATGGGAATCTTCTTTACTGTTTTCTTCTCGGTTGTTTATTACCTTCTGATCAGATGGCATGAAAAGATCAGAAACTCCACTCCTCTCCATGTCGTCAACATGTCTGAAATGGCTGCCATCATATGACATCCCCAAAATCACGGCCAGAAAAGACCGATTTTGTTTATGCTTTATAAAAATCAGACTACTTCATTTTATAAAAAGGTTGCGGAATTTGTTCCTAGAAAAACATGGTAAATACGTTATTAAAACATTTTCGAAGAAACGTATTTATTTCATTTTAAAATGTTTAGGATGTCATCGTTAATATCGAAACATAAGCATAAACAGACTTACAATGATTTAAACTAGTGATCTACATCTCTTTTAAATCTCTCAGTGTAATGTCACTTCACTTCGTCACCTGTGATATACATAAACTGAGTGGGTCAGGTTGGGAAACCTGGTGAGAACATAGGGTTTTCAACCCACAATAATATAATTATTATGTTCAATCAAACAATCAACCCAATTACGCATCCCCATTATCTTCTTTACTCTTTAAGGATTTAACCTAAGAGTCATCTATCCTGCATTCGTTTATTCCGAAGTCCCTTACTTCCAGGGTTATGGGACTGGCACTAAATCCATAGCTGCCAATGTTCGTTCATAAAGCACTAATTCCATAGCTGCTATAGTCTATTCATCGGGTACTAAATCCATAGCTACCAGTCTTTATCTAATAGGTACTAAGTCCATAGCTACCAATGTTCAACAGGTACTAAGTCCATAGCTACCAATCCCTACAGGTACTAAATCCATAGCTACCAACGTCTAAAAGGTACTAAGTCCATAGCTACCGGTGTTTGTCCCATAGGCACTAAGTCTATAGCTGCCAATGTATACTCACGTCATCTTCTATCTCTCATCATTCATCTACCCACCTCATACCCAACATTTTCGTATATATAAAATACGTATACAGTTTAAGTCCTTTAAAACATGTATAAAACGTTCAACCAGCATAGACAGCAAGTATTCAGATAATGTGCACACATAGCACGTAGTTTATATAAAATACTTCATATCTATGTGTAAGATGAAAGGGACTATGCACTCACTTGAGAAGGTGGTGACTCGGTACTCGGACAGCGCTTCGTTTACTTTAAAATAATTTCCTTCGACGAAACCTAATATTATTACCACTAGATTTTAGTCTAATATTTACCGTGACTAATTATTAGTCTTATTATTATTATTATTATATAAGCGTTTAAACAATACTTTCCAACCACTATGTACAGACAGGGGCCAGACATAAAACACCGGAGGGCAGGACCATTTTGGCATATAGCACTTCTGAAATCCAACAACCCTATGCGGCTCTTTAAACCAGATTCCCCGTACCGCGAGTAGTTAAAAAGATATTATAACGACACTTATATAAGTCATAATAATAGCTCAAATATTTATTATAAATTTATAATAACAATACTAATTTTAAATATAAACTATATTTAAAATAGGGTAAGCAAAACTTACTTACAAGGGGATTTTAGCTAGGAGTCGGGCTCTGTAGGGGCAGAACTTCGTCGCTGAATCTTTCTAAGAAAGATTCGTGCAGCGCTTCAGCGCTCACCTTACTATGCTAAAACTACAGAAAGAGAAGTCGAATCACGAGGGACCGAAATGCTCGGGGGATAAGGAGAGAAAGACTCTTGAATCAAGAGAATGGTGCAAGAAATATGAGAGCCCAAGCCTCTTATTTATAGTAATTGAATTTACAAAAACTACCCTCCATAATTACTTAATGACCTTATAGTTATATAAACAACTAAACACCCCTTTATAATACTATTTTAAATAGATTTAATGATATTTGCACTAAACTAATGTCGAAAGAACTCAACATTAGTCTTATAATGACCGCATCGTCGATACCTTTCTAATGATATATACATATGTATATATATGTGTACGTATATATGATTTATACTTTATTTTAATACGTAAATATGCTATTATAATTTGTAACTCGTTCATACGAACTTCGTTTTTGACGTTCTTTATATCCATGCGTAGGTGGAGACGCACTCTACAACTTTCGTTTAGACTCCTTCGGCTAATTTTGAATTTATTTTTAAAGTTATATTTTTAACAGGCCGGGACAGGATTGGTCCGTTATAATCTCATAACTTCTTCATCCGATGTCCATTTTCGTCTGTCTTTTTATTGTTACGCTACTAATAATGAGATCTTCAATTCTCGTTTAGGTTGTGTCGGCTAAAAATCGCTCGATCTAATATTCGAATTTCGGACTGTACACTGCTAATCCGAAACTTCGAAAAATCGTAACTTCTTCATACGAAGTCAGATTTGGGCGTTTTTTTTATCGAAGTTCTTAGTTTAACATATTCTACGACTTTCGTTTAGAGCGCTAAATCTAAATCTCGCTCTATCATAAATTTACTATTTACGCTTCCCGGCGCCGTGCCGGTTCCGACGCGAAACTTCGACGGGTCATAACTTCTTCGTTATAACTCGGATTTCGGCGTTCTTTATATGTACGGAAACCCTGTGACATCTTCTACAACTTGGTTAAGATTATTTATTCTAAATAATCTTTTTGTCGAAAAGTCGTTTTCGACCCCTATTGCCTCTAAATTGACTAGCCCGGATCTGCAGGCGTTACAATTATCTCCCCCTTTGGATGATTACGTCCCGAAATCATCAACGAAACAGGGTCATATAATGACTCCATACGTCATCTCTTCATCCTAGGTAATAATTATAACTTCTACATTCCTTCAATTCTATCTCTTAAACTCATTGACTGTAAGAGTACTCGATCGTGCACCTGCTCTCTACCTCAGGTTAGACTCCAAATTATGACCTTCAAGTCACAATCTCAATCCTTGCTGGATACGGACTTGAGATAAGTTCTTTTATTACTACTATAGATCGATGTGTCATATTCTAATGACCTATCATCGTATGTTGCAACACTTAGACTTAGGTCTCTTAGAGTTAAATTCTAAAATAGACTATGCCTTCCTTCATGTTCTAATGTGATATAATCACACTTTAACATTAGGCATTTCTAGCCACCAACTTCTTTAACAACGAGTGCGATACTTCTATTGATGGCTTTGATTTCAACCGTTTGGTTTAAGTCGGACGCTACATCAAACTTGGTCCTCTGAGCCACACAACATACTCATCATAGTCGGACTCGATTCGATATGACCACTAGGGTCGGAATATCAACAATCTTCTTAGTCATTACCGAAACGATGGTAACAACACACTTGAATAAAGCGAAATCAATTACTAGCTTCTTGGTAACCTTGTGACTTTCCCTGATCCAAGTGTGAGTCCTGTGCTTCCGGTAGTATAGGCCTCTACTACCATTCACACCTACTCATACTCGTCCCAAGTATTGTCTCGCAGTTTCCCAAGTCACCATGCAGCAAATCATACAATCATTCAACACATCAGATAACAAAACGACGGTTTTATATTAATTCTTGAAACGATTACATAGGTGTTCAAGTTCACCCTAGACTATGCCTCTACTAGGCTACATCATACGAAACTATGGCTACTGCATAATCCGATCTTCGGGTAAGAAGTCCTCATTCTTGATTCCTCGCATGGTTCTCTGCTTCGTCGAGGATCATGTGAAATGCCCTTGGCCTTGGTGGCGCATCTGGTCTTGCTGCTTTATTTTTCCTTGGGCAGTCTCTGGACATGTGCCCCTTGCCTCCACATCCGTAGCATACTTTGTCATTATGTGTGCAGTCTTTGGAATAGTGACCCGTCCTCCCACACTTGTAACAAGTCACTTCTTCGTTGCACTTCCCACCATGCTTCTTCTTGCATTTATCACACCATCTTGTTTCACCTCCATCTGCTCCTCCGAGTTTTGAGAATTTTCTTTCCTTGTTCGACCTCGAAGATCCCTCAAACTTTCGCTTCTCTCCTGCCTTATCTTTTTCTAGACCCTTTTCTCTTATCTGGGCCTCTACGTTCTTAGCTGCCCTAATAGCTGCTTTTAAGGTAGTTGCCATTTTGACCATTGGACCAAAGTCAGTGGGCAGTCCGTTAGCAAACCTATCAATCTTGGAGAGTTCAGTAGGCACCAAGTAGGGAAATAGCTTCATCCTCTCGGTAAATGCGGTGGCATACTCATCAACACTCATCTTCCCTTTCTTCAGGTTCTGAAACTCGTTGTTTAGGTCTATCAGATCTACCTCCGAGCAGTACTGCATTTTCAACTGTTCCAAAAACTCTTCCCACGACATCCTTAAGGCTTTTCCTCGTGGCATCGTATCTGCCAATAGCTTCCACCAGCTCAAGACTCCAGTTTTCAGCTGTCTTACTGCAAAGACAGTCTTCTGTTTCTCATTACAGCTGCAGCTCTCAAACACCATCTCCATCTCAGAGATCCAATCCATAACCTCAACCGGCTTTAGGCTTCCTGAGAGGCTTGGTGGTTTCGCACCCAATAAGTTCTTGTACATCCGCCCATCCTTGTTGTTTCTCCCTTCTGGGCCATCCCTTTGCTCACCTTGAGTCCCAACTTGACTCACTTGGCGGCTGTAGTTCCCTTCCTCAGATTGCTCGGGAATCAGTTCGGGTTGCTCAATGGGCATAGTAGGTTCGTCCCTATTCAACATCCGTCTCATTTCTTCCCTTTGTTCAGCCAACATAGCCCGAATCATGGCTTGAACTCCAGCCATGGTGACTGGCTCAGGCGCAACTTCTTCTACAACAGGTATTTGCTGAACCACTGGGGGTTGGTTCCTGTTCCCATTTGCGTTTACGTTTCCGCTACGGGTCCTTACCATCTCGATCTATACATCGAATAAGGTGAATTTAGACCTTTACTTGACGTTTAAATCATCCTTATCACTCCGAAACATTTACATGCTAGTTCTAATACCGTAGTCGTACGTTTAGAATCCTAAACACATAAGGTTTCCAGATCCGGTCGGCAACAGACCATAGATCCGAACAATTAACAACATATCATGCACAAAGCATTTAGCACATAAAAGCATTTTAGGCACAATTCCTAAAATAAGCTAGTGCTCACACCTCACAATCATCGCTTAGCATTCTAAGTTTAAGTCTAGAAATAAATCCATATTCCTAGTTCGCTTAAACTAATGCTCTGATACCAACTATGACATCCCCAAAATCACGGCCAGAAAAGACCGATTTTGTTTATGCTTTATAAAAATCAGACTACTTCATTTTATAAAAAGGTTGCGGAATTTGTTCCTAGAAAAACATGGTAAATACATTATTAAAACATTTTTGAAGAAACGTATTTATTTCATTTTAAAATGTTTGGGATGTCATCGTTAATACCGAAACATAAGCATAAACAGACTTACAATGATTTACACTAGTGATCTACATCTCTTTTAAATCTCTCAGTGTAATGTCACTTCACTTCGTCACCTGTGATATACATAAACTGAGTGGGTCAGGTTGGGAAACCTGGTGAGCACATAGGGTTTTCAACCCACAATAATATAATTATTATGTTCAATCAAACAATCAACCCAATTACCCATCCCCATTATCTTCTTTACTCTTTAAGGATTTAACCTAAGAGTCATCTATCCTGCATTCGTTTATTCCGAAGTCCCTTACTTCCAGGGTTATGGGACTGGCACTAAATCCATAGCTGCCAATGTTCGTTCATAAAGCACTAATTCCATAGCTGCTATAGTCTATTCATCGGGTACTAAATCCATAGCTACCAGTCTTTATCTAATAGGTACTAAGTCCATAGCTACCAATGTTCAACAGGTACTAAGTCCATAGCTACCAATCCCTACAGGTACTAAATCCATAGCTACCAACGTCTAAAAGGTACTAAGTCCATAGCTACCGGTGTTTGTCCCATAGGCACTAAGTCTATAGCTGCCAATGTATACTCACGTCATCTTCTATCTCTCATCATTCATCTACCCACCTCATACCCAACATTTTCGTATATATAAAATACGTATACAGTTTAAGTCCTTTAAAACATGTATAAAACGTTCAACCAGCATAGACAGCAAGTATTCAGATAATGTGCACACATAGCACGTAGTTTATATAAAATACTTCATATCTATGTGTAAGATGAAAGGGACTATGCACTCACTTGAGAAGGTGGTGACTCGGTACTCGGACAGCGCTTCGTTTACTTTAAAATAATTTCCTTCGACGAAACCTAATATTATTACCACTAGATTTTAGTCTAATATTTACCGTGACTAATTATTAGTCTTATTATTATTATTATTATATAAGCGTTTAAACAATACTTTCCAACCACTATGTACAGACAGGGGCCAGACATAAAACACCGGAGGGCAGGACCATTTTGGCATATAGCACTTCTGAAATCCAACAACCCTATGCGGCTCTTTAAACCAGATTCCTCGTACCGCGAGTAGTTAAAAAGATATTATAACGACACTTATATAAGTCATAATAATAGCTCAAATATTTATTATAAATTTATAATAACAATACTAATTTTAAATATAAACTATATTTAAAATAGGGTAAGCAAAACTTACTTACAAGGGGATTTTAGCTAGGAGTCGGGCTCTGTAGGGGCAGAACTTCGTCGCTGAATCTTTCTAAGAAAGATTCGTGCAGCGCTTCAGCGCTCACCTTACTATGCTAAAACTACAGAAAGAGAAGTCGAATCACGAGGGACCGAAATGCTCGGGGGATAAGGAGAGAAAGACTCTTGAATCAAGAGAATGGTGCAAGAAATATGAGAGCCCAAGCCTCTTATTTATAGTAATTGAATTTACAAAAACTACCCTCCATAATTACTTAATGACCTTATAGTTATATAAACAACTAAACACCCCTTTATAATACTATTTTAAATAGATTTAATGATATTTGCACTAAACTAATGTCGAAAGAACTCAACATTAGTCTTATAATGACCGCATCGTCGATACCTTTCTAATGATATATACATATGTATATATATGTGTACGTATATATGATTTATACTTTATTTTAATACGTAAATATGCTATTATAATTTGTAACTCGTTCATACGAACTTCGTTTTTGACGTTCTTTATATCCATGCGTAGGTGGAGACGCACTCTACAACTTTCGTTTAGACTCCTTCGGCTAATTTTGAATTTATTTTTAAAGTTATATTTTTAACAGGCCGGGACAGGATTGGTCCGTTATAATCTCATAACTTCTTCATCCGATGTCCATTTTCGTCTGTCTTTTTATTGTTACGCTACTAATAATGAGATCTTCAATTCTCGTTTAGGTTGTGTCGGCTAAAAATCGCTCGATCTAATATTCGAATTTCGGACTGTACACTGCTAATCCGAAACTTCGAAAAATCGTAACTTCTTCATACGAAGTCAGATTTGGGCGTTTTTTTTTATCGAAGTTCTTAGTTTAACATATTCTACGACTTTCGTTTAGAGCGCTAAATCTAAATCTCGCTCTATCATAAATTTACTATTTACGCTTCCCGGCGCCGTGCCGGTTCCGACGCGAAACTTCGACGGGTCATAACTTCTTCGTTATAACTCGGATTTCGGCGTTCTTTATATGTACGGAAACCCTGTGACATCTTCTACAACTTGGTTAAGATTATTTATTCTAAATAATCTTTTTGTCGAAAAGTCGTTTTCGACCCCTATTGCCTCTAAATTGACTAGCCCGGATCTGCAGGCGTTACACATCATCACCTACTTCGCCTCATGTATCTACCTTCTTGGATTCTTTGGTATGAATTTCGTCCAGGCTACACCATTTACAGAAACAGAGGAAGAAGACGAAGTAAAAGAAGAAACAACTCCCTGTGGTGCTTCCATTATTTGCGAATCTGATATCGTATCTGTAAAAGAAGTCATGAAGAAGGAAGTGGAAACAGTAATCGTAGCAACAAATACAGTTGTTACTGAAGAAGATGAAGAGGTGATACAAGCGATGGTTTGGAATCGAACTCCCTGTAGGCGTTGACACGATCGTTCATCAGTCAACTATTAAACTTTTCCGGTTCGTTTTTCATGTTAATTTCAGTATTCAAGAACAATTCATGCGTTTTTCGAAATCCAAATTACAAACACTTTGTTCCAAAACAATAAGAATCAGGAAGAATAACAAAAGGAAAACCTTATAGTGAAGGGGAACGTCAGTGATAGGAGTAACACCCTTTTCTCGAGCTTCATCGGTGTGGGGTGGGGTCAGCAGAGCTGTGTTTGTCGGCGACCAATTGCACACGCCTTGGAGGAGTGGTGGGTGTTCTGTGTAGGATTTGTGATTGGAGCAGAGATGAGCGTTAGTCATACTGAATCGAAGAAAACCATCGAAATCGGAACCTACGAAAGGAATCACAAATCTACGGAATCCATCAAAGGAATGAAGAGAAAACGGCGAATAACAGAACAGGATGAAATTGGAAGCAAATTGAGATAAGAAGAAAGAGGCAAGGACAAAGGTGGTGGAGAGGAATTGTGGCGTTAAAATGAAAATAACAACTTCTGTGTGGCGTTAAAATGAGAATAAGAACTTCCATGTCCAAATATGAAAGAGAAAAAAAGTTCCTGTTCATCAGGTTTTTAACAATTAATAGTATATATAATTTATTTTCCATTTGCACCTTACTATTAAAAAATCTCTTGATCCCAACATCAAATATGTTTGGATTCTCTGTGTTTTAAACAAAATGACAACATTTATGATCTTATAAGTATAATTTTTTTGAGTTTTATAATGTTACTTATGGATATTGGCAACGTTCATTGGATTTCAAAGTCTGAAATGCCTCGTGTATAATATTTCTATTTCAAAATATCATATATATTTTTTTAACGGCAGAATAGATATATAAATACAAAAGCACCGGCAAAAAGCTAGGCAAAAACATCCGAAACAACAAAAACAAACAACTTACATAATGGCCAACAAAGGATTCCGGAGCCACAACACCCAACTAAGCTTCGCTTAGATCTATCGGAACACCAATGAAATGAACGTGAGACTATATCATAAAAAAGATGAATCTTCTTGGGTTTGTTACTCCCAAACAATGATTTATTCTAGAACAACAAGATATGCCACCACAAAACAAAAAAAAAGACTCATTTCAATACATCTTTACACACCTTCCTTAACCAAAGATTGTCAAATTAAGAACTTCGGTCGATGAAAGAGAAAGTAAAGGCGTGCCTACCCCCACCAGTTAAGAATCATTTCTAACAGGGTCGACAAGGCACAGAAAAAAATAAATGATTTACGACTCTACACAGTCATCACAAGTAACAACACAGTTCAAAGAAGGAATGCCCATACCCCTCCTCGAAATATTAAATATGGTAGGGAGTCTATCAAGTTGCATCAATATCGAAACAAAAACATTCACTTTGATAAGAACAATCCTAACACATCTAGTATGCAGTGAAGTGGAATGAAGAAGAATTGAATCCACAAATTGTCGGGCAGAATCAACAAAAAAATCTACAGAATGCTCATGATTCCAAGCCTGTCTATCTGGAATACAATACAGAGAACATGAGAGAAACATAGAACCGAGAGCCTCTCCTTGCTAACTCTCGGCCTCTCCTAATAGGGTTCTTCAAAAAGTCCAGCTCCATGATGGATGTCTAAGATTTTGTCATAACATATACATTTTTATTCAACTCTAAAATGAATATTATGGGGAAACACACGTCGAAAGAATATATCATAACTACCGATCCTACCAAAATAAAAAATAAAAACACGAGTCATCCCCCGACACCCTCTTAAATTTAGACATTAAATCCACATCTTTTTAGCAAGATTCGCCACGACATTGGTGATGTCTAACCAAACCGAACTCCTATCCCGAGCAGGTTTGTGATCTACAAAACCATACGAATTTTACCACTCGGACTCAAAGAGCATTAGGGAGGGCCGAAAAGCACCAAATCCATTTAACAAAAGAAGGGCTATATTAAAAGCAACAAATAACTATTAACACCAAGGCTACCATCTTGTTTCGAATAAAAAACATTCTCCCAACTAACCCAAGTCATCTTCTTTTCTTTCGTGTCAACGCCCATAAAGAAAAAGAACTTACTCCCTAGAGACTCCAAATAAAAGAGAATATCTATAGGAACTTTATAGACATACGTATAATAAGTGTGAAGAGAACCAAACACCGGCTTTAGAAGAGTTAAAAATATCATCTTTTATGTTATATAGTTTGTTATATTGCATTGGGTTTAACAAAAAAATGTATATTTAGCAGTATGTCCCACATTGTTTGTAACACTCAATCCAGATTATTCATTTTTGGTCCCTTATATATTAGGTTGTTGCTTTTTTGCCTTGCTTTGCAAGTTTGAGGGGGTAGAGGGACCATTTATGCCAAGTTTGGACTTTTGGAGGCAGAACTCAAACGCAGGGCGTTCACGCATGGAGCTCAAAACCCTAATTTTTAGGGTTTGTGTCATATTTAAACACCTTGAGTCCCAGGTGTTGGCCTCATTTCCTGCCTCCATAACCTCCAAACCCAAATCTCGAAACCCTAGAGCCTCCAAGAGTGTTGTGAGCTCATTTTGTGTGTGTTGGTGTGTGTTTAAAGCCCATTCAAGGAAGAGAAGCTTTGTGCAAGGTGGTGGTTCAAGTAGGAGTTTACAGATCTTGGTTCTCTGATCCATTTCCAGTTCATTTGAGGTAAAAACTTCTAACCATGCTCATTAGGACCTTAGATCTAAACCTTAATAGATTCTAGTCCCTTTTTGGTCCCATAGTGAGGTCTATTAGTTTGTGATCACTCCAGAAGCTTTGAGTTGCTCCACTTGGTCTTTCTGAGGTTCTAGACTCATAAAGTTTGCATCTTTAGAGGTGTATAAGCTTCATGCATGAGATTAAGCCCTTTTATGGATCTTGGATTCTATATATTCAAGTTGGGACCTTTTGGGGCATGCAAAGTCAACAAGTTGGTGACTTTATGATTTTAGATGCTTTTTAAGACTTGCATCTATGTTTTGGTCGTGTGGCTCAAAGCATTAACTGCTTAATGACCATTTTTGGAAGACTGCGTGTGAACGCCCTGCATAGGGTCGAGGAACACCCTGCATACCGGCGAAGGTTCGCGATCTGTTGGCTGTTGACGAACGCCCAATGTTCCACAAGGGAACACCCAACGTTCGGTTCACCAGTGGGTTTTTTCTTGGGCCATCTTTTGGACTTTTGAGTTTTGGGCTTGGGTTGGGTGTTGTCTGTTGGGTTTGTTTTAGGCTGGAGGTTTCCTTTTGAGTGTTGGACTTCTTGTCATGTTGGGATTGCCCTTTTGGGCCTAGGATAATATATTGTGCCATAATAGGCCCAATGGATTTGGGCCTTAGTGAACCCAATATGTTTGGACCATTAATGGGACTCGTTAGTTGGGCTATTTAGGGGCCTAGAGTTTGAATCTAGCCATAGTTATTTGTGGAACTCACCAAGCATTAGCTTATAGTTTGTTGGTTATTTCAGGTACTTCCGGATCTAAGGGCAAGGGCCCGGCTTGATGATGCAGCGTGCACTATCCAACATTTTCCACACTAGTTGTTATGGACACTCTAATCTTTCTAAATATTATGGTTATGTAATGGAAACTTGGAAACAAATTGTAACATCCCAAAATTCAAGGTCAAAAATATCATTTTAATTAAGTTAATATAAAAAACGATAGTGTAAAAACATTCATAGTGTCATCCTATATCAAAACCAACATGTCATAATGAAACAACATCATAGTATAATCCCAACGATTTCATGTGTGGAATACATAGTGTGATGCGCTGTGATCATGCCAACTCCTTTCCTTTTGAAGAAGTACCTAAAACCAAAACTGAAAATCGTAAGCACGAAGCTTAGTGAGTTCCCCAATCATACCCCATACCATACTAATAAACATATTGTCATGCATATTTGGGTGCCCGACCTACCCTGCTGAGCATATTTGGGTGCTCAACCTACCCATGTCAAGCATACCGGGGTGCCTGACCTACCCCTATCAGGCATATCTGGGTGCCTGACCTACCATGTCAAGCATATCTGGGTGATCGACCTACCCTGGCAGGCATATTTAAGTGTCCGACCTACCCTCCGGTTTATATCAACCGACTACGGGACTATTTCACTACCTACCACTACCACATAATAACTTAGCATAAACATACTATCAGGCATATATGGGTGCCCGACCAACCCTCTGGTTCATCTCAACCGGCTACAAGGCCTAACCTACCCCTCGTACCATTATCACATAATATTGTAGCATACTAGCACATAAAGCATAACAGATAGTGGCATACCATACAATTATCACGAGTACAATCATCTTAACTATAATCAACTACTAGTTAGCCAACATTGGTGCCTTCGACCCACGTTTGCTGGAAGGTAACTCACCCCACACTATAGAAGTCTCGCGAACAAAACTCTGACTGCTGGATGACAGATTCCCAAACTGTCAATATCAAAATAACACCCAATTAATAATTAGGTTCCAATTCAAAACCATAAGTCCATGCTTGGTGTAAAAGACCACTTTACCCCCAACTTAGCTTGGTTCAAGCCCATGCCCAATCCAAAGGCCCAGAAGGCAAAAAATAAACCAAAGCCCAACATATGGCCCAATTTTCCAAATTGGGCACAAAACTTTACATGGTATTACCCTATGGCCCAACCATTTATTCTAGTCCCAACACTTGGCATTCCGATAGTCCGATGTCTCATAATCATCAAGGCCTAGTTATGGGCCACCTATGGCCTAATTTTCCAAATTGGTCCCAAACCCCTCACATGGGCCTTACTTTAAAGCCCATTCAAATATTCTAGTCCATATACTTGTTCTTGGATGGCCCATCAATAGCCCAATCACTAAAGCGCAATAGGAAGGCCCAACTCAAGGCCCAAACAAAATTAGGGTTTTCACATAAAATGACGATTAGGGTTAAGTGTTCCTACTTAATCCATTAAGGACTTAATCCATTAAGTCCATCACCCCATTAGGCCAAGCATACAATGTAATCGTGCATAAGTCATAACATCAGTCCCTTGGTCCAAAACGCGGGTTCTGACAATCCAAAACCCATATATCCAAAATTAGGGTTTTTCTAAACCCTAATTAGCGTTTCCAACCCTATCGCGTGCCACTTAGACAAACGGTTAGATTTTTAGGTTTATTAATGTTAATTAAGTCGGGCACCACCCACTACCACCTCGGGTAGTGGTGGTCAATGGTGGCTCGCGGCGGCAGCCACCACCTCACGGTGGTGGTGGTTATGAGTCCAAACTAAAACATGTTCAAACATCTAAACTAGCAATCCAATCACACAATGCACACCGCCACCCAACATGGCAGCTGGTGGCGGCAGAAGGCGGTAGCCACCACCTTACAATGGTGGTGGTGGGTTTCCTTCGGGTTTTCCGGCCATTCAATACATTATACATCATAATATTCTAAATAACACACACACACACAACCACCCTTGTGGCGACAGGCGGTGTTCGGAGGTGCTAGCCGCCACCTCATGGTGGTGGTGGTGGCTTTCCTCGTGAAATCCAGCCAAGCAACCACACGTACGTCATGTGCACTGGTGGCAGAAGCACACACACACACCTTTTGTTCGTAAAATGAACCTAACCGCCCACCTGGTGGCGTACGGCGGTGGCAGCGACAGAGAATGGCTGGCAACAACAGCGGCTAACAGCGGCAGATGAAGTTGGTACATAGCAACGATGAAGCGACAACACGTGATGAGCTTGCAAACGACAGCAGAGCTAGCAGTTGGCGGCGCTGCACTGTGGAAGGAAGGTGATGTATGGTGGTCTCGGCTGAACGACGACATGAGGTTGGTCCTCGTCTTCAGCCTCGGCAGGAATGGTGACAGTGAATTTATCCCGGTGGTTTCCGGCTTTGACAGCGATGGCGGCGGCTGGAAAGTCACGAATCGGCGTCAACCACGACGTCAACTTCTTCTCCGGTCTTCAAGTGATGCAGCGCCCTTTCCCGGTTTCCCATCAATATTCGTTATTGTCGGTAAAAAGAGTCGTTCGATGGTGCTAGGTGGTCGAAGTCGATAATAGCAGCTGGAGGTAGAGAAGAAGGTGGCGGTTGACTCTTGATGTTAGCGTCAGGGTTACAGGGAGGGTGACGTGTTATAAACCCCGACCCTATGAAACTTCATTCTGTAATGGCAAAATAAGCCCCTCCTTCTCCTTTTTCTTTCAAATTAAGTCCATGATGTACCCTTTTAGCCCCATCCTCTAAAAATCCTTTCATAACAAGCCCAATATTTTACCAAACAACCCCTTAGCCTCCAAAATCTTTAAATTTAGGTCCAATATTTACCCAACACTCCCTAACCTCTGGAAATCTTTACAAAACCAGTCAAGACTTACACTTTTAAATCCCCAATTCCAAAATTATGATGTTTAACTCCCCGAAGCCAACACCCCGCTAAATATTATGGATTTTTGGGCTACTATTCATTCGTTAATTTTATCTATTTATTTATTTAATAATTGGAATGTTACAACTCTCCCCCACTTAAATTAGATTTCGTCCTCGAAATCACTCCTTATGTAACGACCCGTCTCCGGTATGGTGATTCCTTGGTATTTATCTTGAAGTTTTGTAAGAGGGACTCGGCGAGTTCATAGCCTGACTCGCCGAGTAGGGACGGGATTTCGAGCACGTGTTAGCTGGCGACTCGGCGAGTCTGTCCGTCTGGGAGAAACCCTAAATCCCCGGGTTGCCCACTATTTAAGCCACCTTATGGCCTCCATTCTCGCCTCCTTCACCCTCAGAAGCTGTGAGAAAACCCTAATTCGTTCTTGAGTGATTTTAAGTGATCTTGTGTGCATTTGTGAAGGCTTGAAGAAGGAGAAGAAGAAAGGAGCAAGGAGAAGGATTGTAGAGCAGAGATTCAAGGGAAAACAAGAGTTCTTTGAGGTATTCTTCGGATTTCCTTCCCTTTTATGCTTTAAAACCCCCCCTCTAGATCTAGTTGATGCTTTTCTCAAGCCTTATGTTGATATGGAAGCCCTTTTATGTCAAGATATCTTTAGATCTGTTCATTTAGGAGTTGTAGAGCCCAGATCTATTGCCTTTATGGAGCTATTTTGCATCATAACCCTAGATCTACCCTTTTAAGTGCCTTTTTAGCCTTTATTCCCTTGTTCATGTGTTTGTACACGTAAAGTTGGAAACTTTACGTGGTAAATCAGCTTATTGGACTCAGATCTATCATTTGTATGTATTGGATTCGAGCAGAATCGAGTGTAGAATAGTTGCATGGCGGTGACTCGGCGAGTCGGAAGAACGACTAGGCGAGTCGAGTCGCGAGTCCCCGATTCCTTCCTTTTGAGCGGTGTCGAGTGGGACCAGTGACTAGTGGAGTGGACTCAGCGAGTTTGAGGGTAGACTCAGTAATGGAGGGACTCGGCGAGTTGTTCATACAACTCGGCGAGTCCAAGGCAATCTTCTTAAGCTCAAGAACAACTCGTCGAGTTGTTCATATGACTCGGCGAGTCGGATGAAGATTGTCTGAGTTCTTGGATCGAGAGGGTACTCGTCGAGTCGATGCCATACTCGACGAGTAGCAGCGAGTAGGGTCGAGGAGTGAGAATAGGGACTCGGCGAGTTGGCGGCCCAACTCGGCGAGTCAGGTCAACTGAGAGTTGACTTTGACCGAGAGTTGACTTTGACCAAGGGTAAAAGAGTCATTTTACCCAGTTCAGTGTTTAGTATTTGATTGAGTGTGTTTATGGACTTGTAGCCGGGGAGATACCGGAGCAGCAGCAGTTAGCTTCCAGAGCCATACACTCAGCAGCCAGTTCACGAGGTGAGTTTCCTTTCAGTAGGAACGGGTCTACGGCCATAATGCCGGCCCGTTTAATTATCAGTAGTTCCGGACTTTGGTCTGATGCAGTAGTTAGGGTGCTTGATGTCTTTGTGATACAAGCATGTTTGTGTTATGTGTTCCGGACTCTGTTCCGATGCAGTATGCAATATATGTGTTTATAATAGTTGTTATGTTTATGTTATGCCATGATCAGTCAGTTCCGGACTTCGGTCCGATGCAGTTAGTTCCGGACTTCGGTCCAATGCAGTCAGTTCCGGACTTCGGTCCGATGCAGTTAGTTCTGGACTCTGGTCCGATGCAGGGGATATGGTCCCAGTCAGTTTCGGACTTCGGTCTGATGCAGCTAGTTCCAGATAGTTGTTATGTTTATGTTATGCCATGATCAGTCAGTTCCGGACTTCGGTCCGATGCAGTTAGTTCCGGACTTCGGTCCGATGCAGTTAGTTCCGGACTTTGGTCTGATGCAGTCAGTTCCGGACTTCGGTCCGATGCAGTTAGTTCCGGACTCTGGTCCGATGCAGGGGATATGGTCCCAGTCAGTTTCGGACTTCGGTCCGATGCAGCTAGTTCCAGACTTTGGTCTGATGCAGTGGGCAAGGCCTAGTATGTGCTTTATATATGTATTGTATGGTATGTGGTAGTTTGGGGGAGCTCACTAAGCTTCGTGCTTACAGTTTCAGTTTTGGTTTCAGGTACTTCCGCAAGCAGAGGGAAGAGCTCGGGATGATGGCATCGCACACACCATAGCTTCAGCTTTTATCCTGGGAGTTGATTTAGTTTTTGATTTTGCTATGACATAGATATGATACAGTTTCCCGCACAGTGTTTTTATTATGTTTGGGATACATTACGTATGGTTTTATGATATGACACTCAGATTATGGTTTTTGGTTATATTGAAAAATGAAATTTTTGGGTCGTATTTTTGGGTTGTTACAAGTTGGTATCAGAGCCCTGGTTTAAGGGACTCGGATACACTTCTGGGTGTATCTGAACTCAAACTAAGGGGAAATAAAAAGATTTTTAAAAGGAAAATGTTTTCTAAAAGAATTTTGAAAGCACTTAGAAAGAAAGAAATTTTAAACGAGATAAGGGTGTGGTGCATGCGATCAGCCGAGCTCAAGTAAGTACTCCCAAATTACCCATACAAGTTATTTGTTCAGTTTCAGTTTTAGTAGAACAGCATGCTAGTATAGGACTAAGGATCTAGGAGGATGCCTTATGTGCCTGCTTTATGTGTTACAACTTTATGAGTATTGCATGCTAGTATTGAGTAGACAGCAGTAGGATAGCCTGTTTAGGTTATGCCTGGTAGTATGAGCTTAGCATTGTATGCTAGTACAGTTTCTCGTTATGAGAATAGTTTTGCCTGAGTATGTTTCCTTTATATGAATGCTGCTTGCTTCGTGCTTTGTGGGGTTCTGAGTGATGGGAGTTAGCCATTAGGTGAACACGTCACACCACATGTGATCAGGGTTGAATAATCCCAGAGTGCTGGAACTGGCCCTATTGCGCAGCTCTTGTTTGAGTCCAACCATTATAGGGACGGGTCTTTTACTTGAAGGATTATCTGATCCTCGTCACATGTGATGGTGTTCAGGTGGTGGCTAATTAGCATTATAAGGAGACATTCAGCAGCTGAGGACTAGTTGAGTTGAGTCTGAGGTTTCCCTAGGGCAAGCCTAGGATGAGAGTAGCGGAGATCAGTAGTAGTAGAAGTGACTTGGTGGAGTCAAGGCAGTTCTTGAAGAAAGTACGGATAGATGTGGAAGGTAGTATGGGCCCGTACTACTGAAAGCAGAGGATCCGTACTCGAATCAAGAAAGGCTGAGACAATACCAGGAAGCTAGTTGTAGTATCAATGATCCCTTGAGATATTTCCGTTTTCTGATGTAGTTGTGATGTGTTTCAGAATGGTGGTTTTGCGTTCCAGACCAGCAGCCGGCAGTGGAGGTGCCGGGGAGGGATCAGGTTCAGGCTCGGGGGACGAGCGCATGGATGAGCAGACCCGAGAGTTTCTTTCTTCGGAGATTACGCGCATCATTATAGAGCAGACTCCTGTGATCTTCGGTTCGATCAAGGAGGTAATTCTAGAGCTGATGGATGAGAGATTGGGCACCTTTCGTGCCGAGGTGGCGGCCATGATGGGGTCGCGCACCCTTACTTTCAGGGAGTTCAGGGCATGTGGAGCTCTGGACTATCATGGGGCGCGGGACCCCATAGCGAGTACTAGATGGTTGGCGGATGTGGCCAACGCTTTCCGCACTAGCAGGTGTCCCGAGGGGGACAAGGTCAGATTGGCGTCCTGTCTTCTGAAGGACAGGGCACGGGATTGGTGGGAGGAGGTCGGACATGCTATTGGAGATGATGTAGCATTGGACGCCATGACCTGGGCTGATTTCTCTACCAGGTTCAAAGCGGAGTTTGCACCGGTTATTGAGGTGCAGCAGCTAGCTAGGGAGTTTCAGGACCTCACCCAGACTACAGAGACAGTGGCAGAGATCACCGCCAAGTTCAGGGAGAGGGCTCTTCTCGTTCCTTAGTACGTGGCTGATGAGGAAATGAAGAAGGCCCGCTATCATGAGATGTTGCGGAGCGATATCCGCCAGTTTGTGAGTCGGTCCAGCTGTAAAACGCTGGAAGATATGATTGCTAGGGCTCGGGAGAGGGAGATTGATCTCGAGATGGAGAAGAAGAGGAAACCGGAGGCGGTTTCGGGTTCAGGTGGTTCGGGCAAAAAGCCCAAGGTTTCAGATCACAGATCTAGGAGTCAGCAGAGCCACGGTCGATGTGGCAAGTGTGGGAGATTGCACGAGGGGGCATGCAAGGCAGGGAGTTCCGGCTGCTACAAGTGCGGTCGGATTGGGCATTTGAGTAGGGATTGTACGGCCCCTGCTACTGCCGTTGCAGCATCAAATCTGATTTGCTTTCAGTGCAATCAGAGGGGATATAAAAAGTCCCAGTGTCCGAGTTTAGCTGCAGCAGGGAAGGTGGTTGCACCTGCCCCTGCTACCTTGAGGATTACAGATGGCCGGCAGGGCCGAGCCGAGACGCCAGTCGCGAAGAGCAGGGCGTTTTAGATGACAGCAGAGGAGGCGCGAGCAACTCCTGATGTGGTGACGGGTATGTATCTTCCCTTCATCTCTCTATTATTATTGATTAAATATTGCTTGTGATTGTATGTTTTATTCAGGGTCGTTCTCTGTGAACGGCATTTCTGCTATGGTATTATTCGATTCGGAGGCTACCCGATCATTCGTATCGCTTGCGCTTAGCAAGAGATTTAGTAGAGCTCCAGGGGAGCTGGATTGTCCATTAGAGGTTGTGATAGCAGATGATAGGACCGTGAGGGTCGGCAGAGTGCATAGAGGGTGTTCTCTTCAGTTGTTTGATGAGCAGTTTTCAGTGGACCTGGTACCTATTCCCCTGCGAGGGAATAAGGTTATTGTGGGCATGGATTGGCTAAGCCCCAATGGGGCAGTGATTGATTGTGAGCTTCAGCTAGTGAGGGTTCGCACTCCCAGTGGGGGAGAGTTAGTGATTCAGGGCGAGAGGCCACAGCGTGGACCGACCTTTTGTTCCGCCGCAAAGGCGAGGCGCTATGTTCAGCAGGGTTGCGCCGGTTTTGTAGCTTACGTCTTGGATGCCCGGGAGAAGGGCAAGACGATAGTTGATGATGTTCCTATAGTGCGAGACTACCCGGATGTGTTTCCCGAGGATTTGTCGGGGATACCTCCTGAGAGACAGGTTGATTTCAGGATCGACCTAATTCCTGGTGCGGCTCCGATAGCCAAGGCACCGTATCGACTAGCTCCCCCTGAGATGTAGGAGTTGTCTACACAGCTGCAGGAGCTGTTAGACAAGGGTTTCAGTCGGCCGAGCAGTTCGCCTTGGGGAGTGCCGATCCTGTTTGTGAGGAAGAAGGATGGGTCGCATCGTATGTGTATAGATTATCGGGAGTTGAATAAGGTAACGGTGAAGAACCGTTACCCACTTCCGAGGATAGATGATTTGTTTGATCAGCTTCAGGGAGCGTCTTGGTTCTCCAAGATCGATCTACGCTCCGGTTATCATCAGATGCGGGTTAGAGATGAGGATGTACAGAAGACTGCTTTCAGGACCAGGTATGGTCATTATGAGTTTGTGGTGATGCCATTTGGGCTCACCAATGCTCCAGTCGTGTTCATGGATCTCATCAACCGCGTGTGCAGGCCGATGCTGGATCGGTCAGTGATAGTATTCATAGATGATATCTTGGTATATTCCAAGACGCAGGAGCGGCATGAGGAGCACCTGCGGGAGGTGCTGGAGGCTTTGAGGAGGGATAGACTTTTCGCAAAGTTCTCCAAATGTGAGTTCTGGTTGCGCGAGGTGCAGTTCCTTGGTCACCTCGTCAACCAGAAGGGTATTTTGGTAGACCCGGCCAAGATAGAGGCCGTGATGCAGTGGGAGGTCCCGAAGTCTCCATCTGAGATTCGGAGCTTCCTAGGGTTGGCAGGTTATTATCGGAGATTTATTCAGGACTTCTCCAAGATAGCAGTGCCACTCACCCGACTGACCAAGAAGTCGGTGGTATTTCGTTGGGGGCCTGAGCAGCAGGCAGCATTCGAGACCCTCAGACAGAGATTGTGCGAGGCTCCGATCCTTACCTTGACAGAGGGAGTAGAGGACTTCGTAGTCTACTGTGATGCCTCGATCACAGGTATGGGAGCAGTATTGATGCAGCGAGGCCATGTGATAGCTTATGCCTCGAGATAGTTGAAGCCTCCCGAGGTTAATTATCCTACCCATGATTTGGAGCTGGGGGCGGTTGTGTTTGCCCTCAAGATTTGGAGGCATTACCTTTATGGGGTCCGTTGTACTATTTACACGGATCACAAGAGTTTGAGGTACCTTATGGATCAGCCGAGTCTGAACATGAGGCAGAGGAGGTGGTTGGATGTGCTAAAGGATTATGATTGTGAGATCCTTTATCACCCAGGGAAGGCTAACGTGGTGGCCGACGCCCTAAGCCGCAAAGTGTCGGCGGCCCCTATCATAGATCTGTGTTTGAGGATGACAGTGATCACTCTGTTGTTGGAGCGGATCAAGGAGGCTCAGGTGGAGGGCCTCAAGGAGGAGAGACAGAAGTGTGAGAGGATCGTGGGCCGAGTAGCCTCGTTTGATTATGATAGTCGGGGATTGCTGACGCTTCACGGGAGGGTGTGGGTACCGTACTGGGGTGGAGTACGGCAAGTGTTGATGGATGAGGCTCATAAGTCTCGGTTTTCTATTCACCCAAGGGCGACGAAGATGTATCGAGATTTTCGACCTGATTATTGGTGGCCCTGCATGAAGCGGGACGTCGCCTGGTACGTTGAGAGATGCCTGACCTGCCGGAAGGTCAAGGCGGAGCACCAGAGACCTCACGGCAAGATGCAGCCGTTAGACATTCCCGTGTGGAAATGGGAGGACATCACCATGGATTTTGTCACCAAGCTCCCCAGGACCGCACGAGGAGTGGATTCGATATGGGTAGTAGTGGATCGGTTGACAAAGAGTGCCCATTTTATCCCGATCCAGGAGAGTATATCGGCGGAGAAGTTACCTGATATCTATGTGCGAGAGATTGTGGCACGTCATGGAGTGCCGGTATCGGTGGTGTCAGACCGAGATGTCCGTTTCACATCCAGATTCTGGAAGCGGTTCCACAACGAGATGGGTACTCGTCTCCATTTCAGCACCGCTTTCCACCCTCAGACGGACGGGCAAAGCGAGAGGACGATTCAGACTCTTGAAGACATGCTTAGGGCATGTGTTCTAGATTTCAGTGGCAGTTGGGATACGTATCTTCCGTTAGCGGAATTTTCGTATAACAACAGTCATCATGCGAGCATTGATCGACCACCCTTTGAGATGTTGTATGGGAGGAAGTGTAGGACCCCGATTTGTTGGGGCGAGGTCGGTCAGCGAGTCATCGGGAGCACAGAGGTGGTGCTCAAGACGACCGAGTTGATCCAGCAGGTCCGTAGTAGACTGCAGACTGCGCAGAGTCGGCAGAAGAGCTACGCCGACAGGAGGCGTTCGGACTTGGAGTTCCAGGTAGGGGATATGGTCCTTCTGAAGGTCTCACCTTGGAAGGGTGTCATCAGATTCTAGAAGAGGGGCAAATTGGGCCCCAGATTTATTGGTCCTTTCAGGGTTTTGGCCCGGGTGGGTCGGGTTGCTTATCGGTTAGATCTTCCTGAGGAGCTTAGTCAGATCCACATCACTTTCCATGTGTCTCATTTGAGGAAGTGTTTGGTAGATGAGTCGGCAGTCGTTTCCCTAGAGGATATTCAAGTTGATAGCAGCCTGAATTATATTGAGAGGCCGGTCGCGATTCTGGACCGGAAGACCAAGACCTTGAGGAACAAGGAAATTCAGTTAGTGAAGGTGCAGTGGCAGCACCGGAAGGGATCGGAATGGACGTGGGAGGCTGAGGAGGAGATGAGAGAGCACTACCCAGAGATATTTGCAGATTCAGCCGTAGAAGACTTCGAGGACAAAGTCTGAGATAAGTGGGGGAGAATTGTAATGACCCGTCTCCGGTATGGTGATTCCTTGGTATTTATCTTGAAGTTTTGCAAGAGGGACTCGGCGAGTTCATAGCCTGACTCGCCGAGTAGGGACGGGATTTCAAGCACGTGTTAGCTGGCGACTCGGCGAGTCCATATTCCAGACTCGGCGAGTCTGTCCGTCTGGGAGAAACCCTAAATCCCCGGGTTGCCCACTATTTAAGCCACCTTATGGCCTCCATTCTCGCCTCCTTCACCCTCAGAAGCTGTGAGAAAACCCTAATTCGTTCTTGAGTGATTTTAAGTGATCTTGTGTGCATTTGTGAAGGCTTGAAGAAGGAGAAGAAGAAAGGAGCAAGGAGAAGGATTGTAGAGCAGAGATTCAAGGGAAAACAAGAGTTCTTTGAGGTATTCTTCGGATTTCCTTCCCTTTTATGCTTTAAAACCCCCCTCTAGATCTAGTTGATGCTTTTCTCAAGCCTTATGTTGATATGGAAGCCCTTTTATGTCAAGATATCTTTAGATCTGTTCATTTAGGAGTTGTAGAGCCCAGATCTATTGCCTTTATGGAGCTATTTTGCATCATAACCCTAGATCTACCCTTTTAAGTGCCTTTTTAGCCTTTATTCCCTTGTTCATGTGTTTGTACACGTAAAGTTGGAAACTTTACGTGGTAAATCAGCTTATTGGACTCAGATCTATCATTTGTATGTATTGGATTCGAGCAGAATCGAGTGTAGAATAGTTGCATGGCGGTGACTCGGCGAGTCGGAAGAACGACTCGGCGAGTCGAGTCGCGAGTCCCCGATTCCTTCCTTTTGAGCGGTGTCGAGTGGGACCAGTGAGTAGTGGAGTGGACTCAGCGAGTTTGAGGGTAGACTCAGTAATGGAGGGACTCGGCGAGTTGTTCATACAACTCGGCGAGTCCAAGGCAATCTTCTTAAGCTCAAGAACAACTCGTCGAGTTGTTCATATGACTCGGCGAGTCGGATGAAGATTGTCTGATTTCTTGGATCGAGAGGGTACTCGTCGAGTCGATGCCATACTCGACGAGTAGCAGCGAGTAGGGTCGAGGAGTGAGAATAGGGACTCGGCGAGTTGGCGGCCCAACTCGGCGAGTCAGGTCAACTGAGAGTTGACTTTGACCGAGAGTTGACCTTGACCGAGAGTTGACTTTGACCAAGGGTAAAAGAATCATTTTACCCAGTTTAGTGTTTAGTATTTGATTGAGTGTGTTTATGGACTTGTAGCCGGGGAGATACCGGAGCAGCAGCAGTTAGCTTCCAGAGCCATACACTCAGCAGCCAGTTCACGAGGTGAGTTTCCTTTCAGTAGGAACGGGTCTACGGCCACAATGCCGGCCCGTTTAATTATCAGTAGTTCCGGACTTTGGTCCGATGCAGTAGTTAGAGTGCTTGATGTCTTTGTGATACAAGCATGTTTGTGTTATGTGTTCCGGACTCTGTTCCGATGCAGTATGCAATATATGTGTTTATAATAGTTGTTATGTTTATGTTATGCCATGATCAGTCAGTTCCGGACTTCGGTCCGATGCAGTTAGTTCCGGACTTCGGTCCGATGCAGTTAGTTCCGGACTTCGGTCCGATGCAGTTACTTCCGGACTCTGGTCCGATGCAGGGGATATGGTCCCAGTCAGTTCCGGACTTCGGTCCGATGCAGCTAGTTCCAGACTTCGGTCTAATGCAGTGGGCAAGGCCCAGTATGTGCTTTATATATGTATTGTATGGTATGTGGTAGTTTGGGGGAGCTCACTAAGCTTCGTGCTTACAGTTTCAGTTTTGGTTTCAGGTACTTCCGCAAGCAGAGGGAAGAGCTCGGGATGATGGCATCGCACACACCATAGCTTCAGCTTTTATCCTGGGAGTTGATTTAGTTTTTGATTTTGCTATGACATAGATATGATACAGTTTCCCGCACAGTGTTTTTATTATGTTTGGGATACATTACGTATGGTTTTATGATATGACACTCAGATTATGGTTTTTGGTTATATTGAAAAATGAAATTTTTAGGTCGTATTTTTGGGTTGTTACACCTTACCATTCCTGACAGGCCAAACAACTTAAGAAACTCGGCCACAACCCTTAGCATCCCGCTGCCTTTCCAAGGCAACTAGAACCAACCCTCATAGGGCTTTGCGACACAAATGTGAACAAATTCCTTGTGGCATAAACGCATTTACACGATTTCAAATTTGTAGTACTGAGATGGCCTGACTCTCTAACAGACCACCCATACTTAATCATTATTGTTGAATCCAGTCCACTTATCTCTCAACTAACTATTCAACTTCTAGTAACTGGAGGTTCCCATTGGAAAACAAAATCAGGGAACTAATTATCCTTTCAGATCACTTACACTTGGCCAAGGCTCAGATAATCCTTCGAGTAGAATATCCCTCCCTGCAATGGTTAGACTCGGACGAGAGCTGTGCAATAGGGTCAAATCTATTACTTTGAGATTATTTAATCCCAATCTGTGTGACTTATCATAACCCAAGAAATTAGTTACTCCATCCATACATGAAATCCTAAAACACTAATACTGCCCGAAACAACATGTTACCACGTGGCTGCTTTCCAAAATCTATCGAGACCTCCCTGGTATCAATTCGTTTGCCAGTCATCTGAAATACTGGGTTCTGGCCCGGTCGCGGAGCCAAAAGAGTCCCACACAGTCTCCCCATACGACTTCCGGACGGAATCCTTGTCTGTCAATAGTTGTCATTAGTTATCTTGCCACTGTGGTTCTAACGACCTCCTGATCCAAGCGATTGGGTCCATACATCAAATCTTGACATCACCAAATCCAAGGCTAAAGGTGATTGCTACATGACCAAGGGTTGCCTTATATCACAAACAACCTTAAGTGGCCCATCGCTTCCTTGATCCCATGGTTGCAGTGGTGTTCCTATGGTCTTATCATTGGCTTAAACGGGTCTAATTCATTTGGGAAGTCCGTAAACCAATATGTGGATTTGCCACGCCCTCGCTGTTGCACCCCAACTGATGGGTACTACTGTTCCTTCCGCGATCTAACAACACTACCATGCTATCTACCAACCTAGTGAATTCTACGGCTACACCCGCAGTCTCACAACACTCTAGCACTATATGCCAACCTTGTGAATGCCATGACTACACTCGCAGACTTACAACACTCTAACACTATTTTCCAACCTTGTGAATACTACGACTACACTAGCAGACTTACAACACTCTAGCACTATCGGCCAACCTTGCGAATGCTATGACTACACCCGCAGACCTACATCACTCTAGCACTATCTGCCAACCTTGTGAATGTTACGACTTCACCCGCAGACTTACATCACTCTAGTACTATCTGCCAACCTTGTGAATGCTACGTGTACACCCGCATACTTACAACACTCCAACACTATCTGCTAACCTCATGAATGCTACGGCTACACCTGTAGACTTACAACACTCTAGCACTATCTGCCAACCTCGTGAATGCTACGACTACACCTGCGGAAAAAACTCTAGCTGATGGATGACAGATTCCCGAACTGTCAACATCAAAATAACACCTAATTAATAACTGGGTTCCAATTCATAACCATAAGTCCATGATAGGGGTAAAAGTGTAACATCCCAAATTTCGAGTCCAAAATTTCTTTTAAAAACATTAATAATTTATAGCGTTAAGTCATTCAAACATACAAAAAGGGTTTATATGAAAATTCATAGTCTCATTTCCAAAACACTTGTTTAATTATCAGAGTAAACATACCAGGTTAACTTGCCATGGTGTGTGAACTGCAACCCTCCCGAGCTCCTCTTCTAAAAACTGAATACCTGAAACCAAAACTGAAATTTGTAAGCACGAAGCTTAGTGAGTTCCCCAACCTACCGCATACCATTCATATCTACCGATCCATACATGCCATACATAATACTGAGCACATAACCACATACTGCATATAATGGGCTGTAACATCCCGGAAAAGCAAGAGTATAGTTGAAGGGATAAAAGAGTACAAATTGGAAGGGGAACTCGGCGAGTCCATGGGTGGACTCGGCGAGTAGAGTCACGACTTGGTCACGTGTTAAGTGGCCGACTCGGCGAGTCAGTAAGATAGACTCGGCGAGTAGGCGCTGAATGGAGAAAACCCTAAATCCGGAGGTTGATTCCTATATAAAGAACATTATGTTTCCTCCCTAGCCTCCTTATCATCCCTTGAGTTCCAGAAACCCTAATTTCGTGAGGAAACCCCATTGTTGAGTGAATTGGAGCTTGGAGAGGTGGTTGTTGAAGAGATCTTGAAGGAAAAGAGACTTAGATCAAAGGGCTTTGCAAGGATTCGGGTTAATCTTCTCTTGGAGCTTCCTTTTGAGGTATCATTTCATTGTTTGAGCTGCTATTGTCTAGATTCTTCATTTTGGGGGTGTTAGAGATCATATCTTTTGGTGTTTTGGAGTTTAGAGGTTAGATCTGAGGTTGTTACCTCAGATCTGGAATGGAGAAGGGTTGGAATGCCTGAAAGTCCCTGTGTTTGAGTGTGTAGTGAAGCTATCATGTCCCAAACCCTAGCCCTAAAGTGTAAAAGGCCTAGATCTCTTTGGATTCACGTAAATTTTGCCACTTTACGTGATGGATGGGTTGTAGGAGGCTAGATCTATGTTTTGGATCAATTGCATGGCCTGGAATGCTTCTGTATGGATTCAGACCGGTGGTACTCGGCGAGTCACATGGGTAGACTCGACGAGTTGCTTAAAGATGAGCTGGAACTCGACGAGTTGGAAGAACAACTCGACGAGTTGGATGAAGATGGCCTGGAACTCGACGAGTTGGAAGAACATCTCGGCGAGTAGGTTGAAGATAGCCTTAGACTCGACGAGTCTGTTCTTGGACTCGGCGAGTCTTGTCGAAGAGTCCCAATATTTTCTGGTTGAGTCGAGAATCGGTGAGTCAAGGGATGACTCGGTGAGTTGTGTGCAAGTGGACTCAGAGTTGTTGGACTCGGCGAGTCTCGGGGTGACTCGGCGAGTTAGGTCGCGGATTGAGGGAAGTTCTGAGCTTGGGGACTCGGCGAGTCATCGGGTTGACTCGGCGAGTAGAGTCAGTCAGGGGTTGACTTTGACTTTGTCCAAAGGTTGACCAGTTGTCTTCCAGGGGTATTTTGGTAATTATGGGTATTTATTGAGTTCAGTGCTTTGTTGTTGTTCAGTGGAGGAGTTCATGTCAGAGTTTGGAGTAGCGGGAACTTATCCTTTCAGCAGGCAGTTTCGAGGTGAGTTATCCTCACTATATCAATAGGGTCTACGGCACCAAGGCCGACCTTTATCGGATTGAGATCCGGGTAGTTGTTGTTATGTTATTGATTTGATATGTTTGCATCCTGATAGCTAGGATGGTATATGTTAGAGACCTGATTGAGATCGGTATCCTGAGAGACAGGGTGATGCTATGCTAGTGACCGGTTAGGTCGGTATCCTGGTTAGGATGATGATATGTCATGTGATATGTTTGATCTGCTTGTTGACTGTGAATTGCTATATGATTGTATGTATATGTGCACATGGTTGTTTGGACTGGAGTTGGGTTGAGGCGGGTCCTGCTTTGTGCTGTAGGCCAAGATACCCAGGGCGGACCAGTTGTCCCGAAGGTCCAGCGAGCGGTCCAGATAGGCTGTAGGCCCTAAGAGGGCGGACCAGACGTGCCGAGGCTCGGAGAGTGGACCAGGCCGACTGAAGGCCCGGTGCGGGCGGACCAGTCATACTGTAGACTTAGAGAGTGGACCAGGTGGATTGAAGGCCCGGTGCGGGCGGACCAATCACACTGCAGACTCGATGTACGTGGTTAGATTCGGAGAGTGGACCAGGTGGATTGAAGGCCCGGTGCGGGCGGACCAATCACACTGTAGACTCGAGGTATATGGCTAGACTCGGAGGGTGGACCAGGTGGACTGTTGACCGGTGCGGCGGACCAGTCCCACAGTAGACCCGAAGTGCATGGTTGTTCTGTGATCGGTTATGTTATGGCATGTTATGCGTGTATGGTATATGTGGTTGGTATTTTGGGGATATCTCACTAAGCTTTCGGGCTTACAGTTGTGGTTTTATGTTTTTCAGGTTCTTCAGGAGACCGTGGCAAGGCGAAGGCGTGATCGTACCGCTCCTCGTGTTTATGTTGTGATGAGATTCTGGGAATACTTAAAATAAACTGTAATGAAAACCTTTTTGTAATAACTTTAGTGGAATCGAGTTGTTTTCGGAAATTTTAAATTGGTTGAAATTTTTGGTCTTTACATGGGCCACGCCCGCTACTTCGGGCCTCTCCCACTACCTCGGGCCTCGCCCGCTACAACGTCCCCACTGCTCCAGGACCCGCCTGGCTTCGAGCCCCGCTCGAATACATATCTGTTTCTCTTAGGCCCCGTCTGTCTCTGGGCCCCGCCCGCTAACATATACTAACACAAAAACATACCACAACACATAACCGAACATATACTACTGAATCCTGTTCTAAGGCCTCGCCTATCTTGGGCCTCGCCCTTGTCCTGCTACTGATGAGTCGTGGAACCCCGTCCATACACCTTTTGATAATGAGATACGGGCCCAACCCACACTCACCCCTTTCCTAACTTAGGCCTTGCCCCTTGCTCTGCTGCTAATGAGATGTGGAACACCGTCCATACTCTGCTATTGGTGAGATACGGGATCTCGCCCACACTCACCTCCATACCAGGCACGTACATGTATCACACAGACAATAAGTATATTGTGGGCACCCGCCCGTTAATATTGGACCTTAGTCCCGAATGTCATACTAGCATACTGTGCCTAGGGCTAACCCCCGAGTCTTCCTACTTATAACTACAAGGGCCGGCATTGTGGCCGTAGACCCATTCACACAAAGGGAAACTCATCTGCACTGTTGGACTTGTTGATGACTCTCTAGCTGTTGTCCGACAACTCTCCGAACCGCTGCTCCACTCGCTCCCCGAGCTACTAATATCAATATAACACTTAGTTCCAAACTAAACTCTAGAAGTCAAACTAAGTCAACTCTGGTCAAAGTCAAAGTCTTGGTCAAAGTCAACCTTCCAGTTGACTCGAGTGGCCGAGTTCTTAAACTCAGAAACTCTCAGAATACGACTCAACTCGCCGAGTCACTCCAAGACTCGTCGAGTTCAACGATCTCCTAGTCCCATCCCATCCAATTCACTGAGTCACCACTCACTCACTGATATGAGTCTTAACCAGAAAAGGTTGGGGTTCTGCTACCAGACTCGTCGAGTCCAAGAACAGACTCGCCGAGTCCAAGAACAGACTCGCTGAGTCCAAGGCAATCTTCAACAGACTCGTCGAGTTGTTCTTCCAACTTGTCAAGTTCCTGCCCATCTTCATACAACTCGCCGAGTCCACCCATGTGACTCGCCGACTCGCTTCAGTTCTTAATCCACACAGTGGCTTTTCTAGCAATGTAGGGGCTCAAAACTGTAGATCCACTCTTCTAAGGCCCACCCTTCACGTAAAGTGGCAAACTTTACGTGAAACCAAGGAGCTGTAAGCTTAAAACACTCTAGGGCTAGGGTTTAAGACAAACATGCTTCACCAACACACCAAAGGATGATACTTTACGGGTTTTTGGACCAAGACAAGCCTAGATCTGAAGTAGCAACCTCAGATCTGGACTTCTAACTCGAAATGGCTCCTTAACATGCCAAAATAGCCCCAAAACATCATCTAAGAAAGGATCTAGAAACAACAAAGGCAAAGTGATAGATTGTTACCTTCAAACTGATGCTCACAACCAAAGATTTGAATCCTCCAACTCCTTAGTGGTCAAATCCTCCAAATCTCCCTCTTGCAAAAGCCCCAAGCTCAGTTTCCTCCTCCTCTTACTCAAATTAGGGTTTGGAATCGCTTAAAGAAGCTTCTGGCCGACAAGGGGGGCTGAGGAGAGGACATAAGGTCCTTTAAATAGGGTGCAAACTCTAAGATTAAGGCTTTTCTCGTCCAGACCAGACTCGCCGAGTCCACTCGCCGACTCGCTGAGTCGGTCACTTATTCTATAACCTGGATCCCGCTCCGACTCGTCGAGTTCTTCCCTGGACTCGACGAGTTGAATCCTTGACTTAGAGATTTTCCTTTCTTTTCTTGGTCTTTTTGATTCTGGGTGTTACAAAAAGACTACTTTACCCCCAACTTAGCTTGATTCAAGCCCAAGGCCCAGTCTAAAGGCCCAAAAGTCAAACAATGAACCAAAGCCCAACATATGGCCTAATTTTCCAAATTAGGCCCAAACCTTTACATGGTCTTACCCTAAGGACCAACCATTTATTCTAGTCCCAACACTTGGCATTACGATGGTCCAATGTCTCATAATCATCATGGACCAGTTATGGCCCACCTATGACACAATTTTCCAAATTGGGCCCAAACCCCTCATATGGGCCTTACCCTAAAGCCCATTCAAATATTCTAGTCCATATACTTATTCTTGGATGGCCCATCAATAGCACAATCACCAAAGCCCAATAGGAAGGCCCAACTCAAGGCCCAAACAAAATTAGGGTTTTCACATAAAATGACGATTAGGGTTAAGTGTTCCTACTTAACCCATTAAGGACTTGATCCAAGTCCATCACCTCACTAGGCCAAGCATACAATGTAATCGGGCATAAGTCATAACATCAATCCCTTGGTCCAAAACGTGGGTCCCGATAATCCAAAACCCATATATCTAAAATTAGTGTTTTTCTAAACCCTAATTAGGGTTTCCAACCCTATCGCGTGCCAATTACACAAAGGGTTAAATTTTTAGGTTTACTAATGTAAATTAAGTCAGGCACCACCTACTACCACCTCGGGCAATGGTGGTTAATGGCGACTAATGGCGGCGGCCACAACCTCGCGGTGGTGGTGGTTATGATTCTAAACCAAAACATGTTCAAAACATCTAAATTAGCAATCCTATCACAAAATGCACACCGCCACCCAACATGGCAGTTGGTGGCGCCAGAAGGCGGCAGCCACCACCTCACTGTGGTGGTGATGGGTTTCCTTCAGGTTTTCCGTCCATTCAATACATTATACATAATAATTCCCCAAATAAAACACACACACCCAATATAACACACACACGCTCAGCCACCCATGTGGCGGCAGGCGGTGGTCGGAGGTGCTAGCCACCACCTAACGATGGTAGTGGTGGATTTTCTCGTGAAATTTGGCCAAGCAACCACACGTACGTCATGCGCATTGGTGGCAGAAGCACACACACACACACACACTCCTTTTGTTCGTAAAATGAACCCAACCACCCACCTGGTGGTGTACGACAACGACATCGACACATAATGGCGGGAAGTAGCAACGGCTAACGACGACAGACGGAGTTGGGATGTAGCAACGATGAAGCGCCATCATGTGATGAGCTTGCAAACGATAGCAACGCTAGTGGTCGGCGGTGTTGCACTATGGAAGGAATTTGGCATACGGTGGTCCCGACTAAACGACGCCATGAGGTTGGTCCTCGTATTTGGCCACAACAGGAATGGCGACAACGAAATTATCCCAGTGGTTTCCGGCTTTGACAGCTATGGCAACGGCTGGAAATTCACGAATCGGCGGCAACCACGACGTCAACTTCTTCTTCAGTCTTCAAGTGATGCAACACCTTTTCCCGGTTTTCCATCGGTCTTTGTTATTGCCGGCGACAAGAGTCATTCGATGGTGCTAGGTGGTCGGAGCCATAGCGGCGGCTGGAGGTAGAGAAGAAGGTGGCGACTGACTCTAGATGTTAGGGTTAGGGTTACTGGGAGGGTGACGGATTATATACCCCGACCATTTGAAACTTCATTCCATGCTGAGGGACGATATCTGGGAGTTTGTGAGCTTTTCAGGGTGTAAGACCCTGAATTATATGGTGGAGAAGACCCAGGAACGGGAAATTGAGTTGGAGCTTCAAACAAAGCCGAAGTTGGAGCAGGTATTGACAGTAGTGGTTCAGGATAAGAAGCCTAAGACCTCTGATTTTTACAGTAGGGCCCAATAGGGTCGGGGACAATGTGCCAAGTACGAAAACCACATAGTGGAGCTGAAACGTCCCAAAAATATGGTCCAAAATTTTTGTTTTTATTTTATAAATAAAACCATAGTAATCCAAATCATCTCATAAAACATAAGTGGTAATATCTCAAAACATCATATCAAAACACTATATCAAAATCACATGTCCAAATATCAGAGCAAATCATCCCGGGCTAAAACGGTGTGGTGTGTGCAATGCAGTCATACCGAGATCTTCCCTTTACTAGCGAAAGCACCTGAAACCAAAACTAAAAACTGTAAGCACGAAGCTTAGTGAGTCTCCCCAAACTACCACATAATGTACAAATAATCAAGTTACTAGGAGATATGGTCCCCGCCCACGCTCTACAAACTAGGAGATACTGGGCCCGCCCACAATCTGCTGACTACAAGATACGGGCCCCACCCACACTCGGCTATCTACGAGATACGGGCCCCACCCACACTCGACTGACTATGAGATACGAGCCTCGCCCACACTCAACTACTAAGCATGCATACAAGTATCAGACAGACAACAAGTATAGTTAAATCTATCAATCAGTTCTATATCCATACTCAAATAATTCTAAGAGATATGGGCCTCACCTACACTCGGCTATCTATGAGATATGGATCTCGCTCACACTCAGCTACTAATCAAAACATATACGAGTCGGCCTTGGTGCCTTCGACCCGTTCAAACAGGAGGAAAACTCACCTCACAAAGCTAACTGTGAAATATTGCGTGAGGAATCTCTAATTGCTGCTCCAACGACTCCTCGACTATCATTATCACAATAACACGTAGTCAAAATCCAATAATCCTTCTTAGGGTAAAATGACCATTTTCACAATTCTAAATCCTTATCGCAAGTGTAAGAATACCAAGTCCTTTCCACTTACTGTAATTTGTTAGATTCTAAGCTTATATGTAGCGATCCTTTTGTAACGACTATGTACACAAGTCAAAGAGATTTTGCCAATTTCAAAACTTTCCATTGGAAATTTTTACAAGACAAATCCATAGATACAAAGTCTCATATTCAAGGCACATTCCTTCGAACATCCTTCTTGCATAAAAGTTTCTAACTTACTCATAGATTCCTGATATCCAACTCCCATTATGGAAACATTTCCATATATGCCATACGATATTTCATTACAAATAGAATCTTGTTTATTCATAATAATGTCAACATGGTCCATCCATTACTATACTTCGAACTGCCCACAAGTGACCAATCCTTAGTGAACCTTGGACTGTCCTTAACATTTGTTTAATAACTTTCGGTCATAACTAGTTCTGGTCCCTTTTCCCTCTCAATGCCCTAGTCATTTGGAAAATTAGAACAGGTGAATATTATAGCGTATGCAATTGATCCTATACCCAAAGCATATGGAACACGATTCATAATGTCTTACATAAAGACATGATACCAGACTAGTCTTTTGCTATAATATTTCCATATATAGAATTTCCAATTTTGAAATATTTCAACATGGTATTCATATATCCATGACTAAGTTTGATTAATACTTTAATCTAAACTTTTAGATTCAAAATAAAGTCTAAGTATCCTCTCCCTTACTATAGCGAAACAACTTTGCAAATTCTTAAACCTTTGTTTCCTATAACCAGTATTGCTAACTTTCAACACTTCACATAACAATCATGCTCCCACTATCACGATAATTATATTCTTACTAGCATAACACTTATGCTCCCACTAGCTTTGACATGTATCCAGAAATCAGTGGACTTCTAGAAATCAATACTTATAGACTTTCTTACTAAAGTTCAGATTTCTGATACGAGATGCTTTGATAAGCCTTTATCTAAGCTCGTACACATTTTATTAGAAAGCTCATATGTGTGTCTAAACTATTCAGAACTAACAACAATAAGTTCCGAATGCTCAAACTATTAGCCATTTCTCACAATTCGAACTATGAAGATGGATGTCGTAATTATAATCGAATTTGAGAACGCAATTAATACAACTGCTATCTCCTTAAAATCTACTTACTCACAATCATTTTCATGAATTGGAGAGAACCTTATGACACTTAGATTTTATGGTGTATGTGTTCCTATACACGTGAATCTGTCATTCCCAACCATTATCATAAGACAAGGCCTATGACAAATTCAAACTCATATGGATTGAACTTGTTCAATCTTAATTTCTTGCCACTTGGTAGCTCAAGGTCCTACCATGTCTTCCACGTTGTTAAGCAGCTTACCCTTACTGATTAATGAACTTTCACTTATCAAGGTGCTTCACCTTATGCAATAAATCGAGAACTCACAAAACTCACATGCATAGTCAACTTTAACTGGAATGGGCACAAAAACAAGAATATGTCAACATGATAGGTTACAAACCTCAAGTCGTGTGCTAGTGATTAATAATATGTTTACTCTTGATTAGTTCTTGAAGCTTTTCAAGGCCTTTAAGACTCCCACTGACCTCTTGACGTATAAGATTCCATTGTCAAGAAACATTCATTGACAAACAAATATTCAAGAGTTAGTGCGGATTATTATCAAGGAAAAACATTTCATACAATTGGTCTTAGTTGGTCTTTGTTTTAGCCAAAACATCATAGCTACCAATTCCAAATGTGCATGAGCAAGAAAACTTTTTTGCTCCATATTTCATGATGTGTTATAAACCTACTTAAGATATGTCCCTCAAGACACAATATTGGAGAATGACTCTAGGACTCAGTTTTGGAATAAAGTATGACTTACCTTAATTGATTTAAACATTTCAACAATTCCTGATTCCTCTTCTTAGCCATACAAATGCACTAAGGGGTACTTAGAGGATCAATTGTGATGTGGTTTTCATCATTAAGATGATCATAAAACACAATACTAAAGTACTCTCTTTTCTCCTTTCATATTGGAGAAACTTTTATCTTTATGCCTAATTGATTCTTCTTATTCGTTCTGCTATACATTGAAATTTTTTCAATGATTCAGAATTACACTTAATCTTATAAGTATAACCATATTTACTAACTTTAGTAAATCATGATGAATAGTCTTATCATTCTTTGTGGTGGACCTGACCAATGCACAACAAAGTGTACTAGATCCCCTAGTCCTTCACTTGACTCACATCTATATGTGAACAAGGAATTAGTCTTAATTTCCTAAAGTTGAAGGTTCTCATTCACCATACAATACAAGTTGCACGATTCCAAGTTTTTCTCCAATTGAAACTTGGTGATGAGAATCTTTCCTTATTTGGTAAATTTAGACACTACCACAAACGAAAGTATCAAATCCATATTGCTAAAAATAGAAACATACAAACATCAACTTTCACAAATGCCATTGCAAGGAAATATAAAATAGGATAGAATCATTTTTTATGTTCAAAATGCATAAAACTTTTCCTTACAATGTAAGTACATATGAAAACTATGTTTCTAAATATTCCTAAGCAATCTATCATAGCTCGTATGCAGCAGCTCAAAACTCTAATTATCGAATCATGTGATCGAAATCTATCTCTTCGCGATCAGACTCAACCGACTCTTTCTTTAAGCTTCCTTTCTCTTCTTCGATCCTACAAAACATCAAAATGTGATCTCATCACATCATGTATTAAGAATATTCAAATAGGAACTTAATAGAGTTAGATAGTGGACTTACCTGAAGCAGAGTCATACATTTTGACTTTACCATCCTTATGGTCCTTCAGGTAGATACGACAGCTTCGCATCCAATGCCCCTTCTTTCGGTGATAGAAACATACAGACTCTTTCAAAATGGCACATGGGACAATCTTAAACTTAGCCTTTCTTTTTACCATTTGGTCAATCCCTTTCTATTGGGAAGAGAAGACTTTTCTGGATTTCTAATGTTTCCATTGTCAGTGTCCATGGAGGTTTGGGAACTATATCTTCCATTCAAATTTGCTTTACTAGTGCGCCAAATCATTGCTGATTCAGCAACAATTAGCAAATAGATAAGATCAATTAGGGCCACGTCGTGATCTATCACATAGTAGTCTTTAACAAATTGACTAAACGACTCGGGAAGTGATTGAAGAACCAATGCATCAAATCTGAAATCTACCATCAGATGCATCACCACGTCGTGGCAACCATTGCCACGTCGTGGTGATCATGCATAATCGAAATTGACATATTTTCCAGCTTTGAAAATAATACCAATGCATCAATATAACAAAAAACTACCCTAGGCTCTGATACCACTGTTGGGTTTTATGTACTATAACACTCCTATGGTCCACATACAACCCTAACGCTTTGGATCTAAAATTTCTCTAGTTATACATGCAACACAAAATTATCCAAAGCATGAAACCTATCTAGCATATAAATTTGGTACATGAATCATAAAACTAGTTAGAAGAATACCTCTTATTTGTAGCTTGTAGTTGTTGGCTTTTCAAGAGCTTAGCACCTCAAGTGTGATGCCTTAAACAAGTCACAAACACTAATAACGATTGGATGAATATGAGAGAGAGGTTATGAACCTAAAATCGGCTAGGCATTCACCTTAGGAGTCTTAGGGGGGGGGGCGATTTTAGCAAGCTAGGGGTTCATTTTATAGTTTGGAATTCCTAGGGTTTCAACTTCTAAGCCCTAATTCACTTGGGCTTTTAATCCAATAACTCATTAGCCTTTTGTACCAACTCTTCATGGACTCCCACAAAGATTTATTCCAATCCTAATCAACATGGATCTTTAGCCCAAACTATAAATATTACTGATTTACCTAATCAGTCCTCGTAAATTTAATCAGTCTCTTTTGATCACTAAGTTAATTCCAAATTAATTATTGATCAATACCAATTAAATAATATGATTTCTTAAGTAATATATTATTTTTATAATATATTAGTAAATCATAAATAATTTCTTTCTCAAATATCCATCCTGTTAAATTGTTCTGGTGAAGGCAACCCGAAATGGACCATGTTACTCTCGGGTCAAGTACATACCAGTTATAGTTATGAGCTTAGACACATAATCCAACAATTTTTATAGATGATTTCACGGTATATGGCAACTCTTTTCAAGAATGTTTGACTAATCTCACTAAAATTTTGAAAAGATGCATCGAAACAAATTTGGTTTTAAATATTTAGAAATGTCATTTTATGGTGAGTCAAGGTCTTATTTTGGGTCACATTGTGTCTAAGAAAGGAATCGAGGTAGATAAGGAAAAATTGATGTTATTCAAATCTTACCCTACCCGACTTGTGTTCGGGAAGTTCATTCTTTTTTGGGCCATACAGGTTTTTACCGAAGATTTATTAAGGATTTTTAAAAGATAACAAGACCAATGTGCCAACTCTTGCAAAAGGATGTTGATTTCAAGTTTAATGAGGCATGCAAAGAAGCTTTTAATAAGCTCAAGGAGTTGCTTACGTCCACTCCCATAATGCAAGCTCTAAATTGGGATCTCCCAATTGAAATCATGTGTGATACAAGCAACTATGCTATTGGCGTCGTTTTGGGTTAAACAAATGGAAGAGTCTCCCATGTGATCTACTATGCATCGAGAACACTAGATAATGCTCAAATCAACTACTCTACCGACCGGACTCGGCGAGTGCCATGGCGACTCGGCGAGTCTAGACGTCCTCCAACTCTCTGAGATTCCCTATCTACTCGTCGAGTATCCTCCTCGACCCGACGAGTTACTCCTGGAAGAATCGCGGGGCCACCCCGACTCCACTCGCCGAGTCTGAAGAACAACTCGGCGAGTCCCAGTAAATCTTCAAGCTACTCGCCGAGTCTGAAGAACAACTCGGCGAGTCCATGCCATGCAGACGATCAACTGCTTCCTGAATTACGTATGGTCCCGAGATATACAATCATGGGACTTTCTGGACTTCTAAACACCTTGTTACTGGGGTATAAACGTCTGGGTAATAACATAATAACCCATCTAATCACTAAATGGGTTTCATAAACCCTAGATTCGCATACACATCAAAATAACATAAAGGAATCCGAAATATTACCTGGAATATGCCCTCTCTGTGTCTCCAAACCGCAGAACTCGAATCCCTTGCTGTTCCTTTAGCCAAAACCCTTCTCTTCCTTGCCCAACAATTTCTTCAAGCGCTAATATCCTCCAATCTTGCTCTAGATGCCCACAGCCGTTTAGGGTTCCTCTCAATCGACTAAAGACGGACAATGACGGCATATAAGAGCATTATATACGATCCAAAACCGAACGGTTAGGGTTTCTGCTGAACAGCGTCGACTCGCCGAGTCCATATCTGGACTCGTCGAGTCCAGTCGCGGACCCGCGACCAAGTCTGCGATCCTACTCGGCGAGTCTAGGCTCCAACTCGCCGAGTCCCCTCTTAACTCACCCCAAAAACATAATTAAACAATACCTGAGATTTCGGGCTGTTACAACTCTCCCCCACTTGGATTAGACTTCGCCCTCGAAGTCTCACTCTGCAAATAGTTCCGGATGCTGCTCCCGCATCTCGCGTTCCGGTTCCCAAGTCATTTCCGATCCCTTACGGTGTTGCCATTGAACCAACACCAGAGGTACCTCCTTGTTCCTCAGAACCTTGATCTTTCGATCTCTGATAGCCACTGGTCTCTCCGCGTAATTCAGGCTCGCATCCACCTGAATATCCTCCAATGGAACCACTGCCGACTCATCGGCTATGCACTTCCTCAACTGCGACACATGAAAAGTGTCGTGGATCTGACCCAACTCCGCTGGCAACTCCAACCGATAGGCTACCCGGCCTATCCTTGCAATCACACGAAATGGCCCAATATACCGGGGCCCCAATTTGCCCCTCTTCCTGAATCGAATCACTCCTTTCCAAGGAGAGACCTTCAGGAGAACGAAGTCGCCGACCTGAAATTCAAGCTCGGATCGGCGCCTGTCTGCATAACTCTTATGTCGGCTCTGGGCAGTCAATAACCTTTGTCTCACTTGCTGAATCTGCTCTGTCGTCTGGAGCACGATCTCCGTGCTGCCCATCACTCTCTCTCCCACCTCTCCCCAGCAAATGGGGGTCCGACACCTCCTACCATACAACAGCTCAAAAGGTGGCATACCAATGCTCGAATGATGGCTGTTGTTGTAGGAAAACTCTGCCAATGGTAAATACGCATCCCAACTACCCCCGAAGTCTAACACACACGCTCGGAGCATGTCCTCCAGCGTCTGAATCGTCCGCTCGCTCTGACCGTCTGTCTGGGGATGGTATGCGGTACTAAAATGCAATTTAGTACCCAGCTCCTCATGGAATTTCTTCCAGAACCTGGAAGTGAAGCGCACATCACGGTCTGACACAATCGAGATCGGCACCCCATGCCGAGATACCACTTCTCTCACATATATCTCTGCCAACTTCTCCGCTGAAGAACTCTCGCTGATGGCAAGGAAGTGTGCACTCTTCGTCAACCTATCCACAATCACCCAAATTGCATCAACTCCCCTGGCAGTTCTCGGCAATTTGGTGATGAAATCCATAGTGATCTGCTCCCACTTCCACTCGGGGATCTCCAATGGCTGTAACTTGCCATGCGGTCTCTGGTGTTCAGCCTTAACCCTACGGCAGGTCATGCACCGCTCGACGAACCATGCAACGTCCCTCTTCATACAGGGCCACCAATACTCTTTCCTCAGGTCCAAATACATCTTCGTAGCACCGGGATGGATCGAGAATTTCGATCTATGAGCCTCTTCCATCAAAGTAATACGCGTACCGCCCACAAACGGTATCCAAATCCGACCCTGAAATGTCATAAGCCCTCGCCCATCCTTAACGAACTCTGAAATTAATCCCACGACCCGCTCTTTCTTCTGCATTTCTGGTCGCACAGCTTCGGCCTGCGCCCCACGAATAGCATCCAATACTGGAGTCATCACAGTCAGTCTCAAGCATAC
This sequence comes from Lactuca serriola, assembly GCF_051521515.1. Taxonomy (NCBI): domain Eukaryota; kingdom Viridiplantae; phylum Streptophyta; class Magnoliopsida; order Asterales; family Asteraceae; genus Lactuca; species Lactuca serriola. The sequence goes on along the minus strand of NC_136409.1, from coordinate 179,083,964 downwards.
ATCTCGCAATGGAGTGCTCTCCGCCCTACGGCTCAACGCGTCAGCTACCACATTAGCCTTACCTGGGTGGTACAGGATCTCACAATCATAATCCTTGACCACATCCAACCACCTCCTCTGACGCATATTTAGGTTGGGCTGATCCATCAAATACTTCAAGCTCTTATGGTCCGTATATATCGTACATTGAACCCCATACAGGTAGTGACGCCAAATCTTGAGAGCGAACACTACTGCTCCCAACTCTAAATCATGCGTGGGATATCTCGCCTCATGAGGCTTCAGCTGCCTCGACGCATACGCTATCACATGACCCCTCTGCATCAACACTGCACCCAGTCCCGAAATCGATGCGTCGCAATATACCACAAAACCCTCCATCCCTTCTGGAAGAGCTAATACCGGGGCTTCGCACAACCTCTGGCGAAGTGTCTCAAAGGAGGTCTGCTGCTCGGGCCCCCATGAGAATGCAACACCCTTCCGGGTCAATCTGGTGAGTGGCACTGCGATCTTGGAGAAATCCTTGATGAATCTCCGATAATACCCTGCCAACCCCAGGAAGCTCCTGATCTCAGAAGGTGACTTCGGCACCTCCCAACTCATTACCGCCTCAACCTTGGCCGGATCGACCAATATCCCTTTCTGATTGACAACATGTCCTAGAAATTGGACCTCTCGCAGCCAGAAGTCACATTTGGAGAACTTTGCATAAAGCTTCTCCGACCTCAATACCTCAAGGACCTCCCTCAAATGCTCCTCGTGCTGCTCTCTAGATCTAGAATACACCAGAATGTCGTCGATGAATACAATCACTGACCGATCCAACATCGGTCTGCATACCCTGTTCATGAGATCCATGAACACCGCCGGGGCATTGGTGAGTCCGAAAGGCATCACCACAAACTCATAATGCCCATATCGCGTCCTAAACGCTGTCTTCTGGACATCCTCCTCCCGCACTCTCACCTGATGGTACCCTGACCTCAGATCGATCTTGGAAAACCAAGTTTCTCCCTGCAACTGATCGAATAAATCATCGATCCTCGGCAACGGGTAACGGTTCTTGACCGTCAACTTGTTCAACTCCCGGTAATCAATACACATCCGGTGTGAACCATCCTTCTTCTTGACGAACAGAATAGGTGCTCCCCACGGCGAGCTGCTCGGCCGAATGAATCCCTTCCCCAACAGCTCCTGGAGCTGCGAGGACAACTCTTGCATCTCTGGAGGTGCAAGACGATAAGGCACTTTAGCAATAGGCGCGGCCCCCGGAACCAGATAGATACCAAACTCTACTTGCCTCACAGGAGGTACTCCCGGCAGCTCCTCGGGAAAAACATCTGGAAACTCACGCACCACAGGGACCTCCTCAACTGATTTCGGTCTCTCGGGAACCTCCCGCGTATCAATCACATACGCCACAAAACCCTTACAGCCCTGCTGTAGACACTGCCTCGCCCTAGCGGCCGAACAAAAAGCTGATCCCGAACGGGTACCCTCGCCGTACACCGAAAGGACTCCCCCACTATGGTCTCGTATGGTCACCAGCTGACGCTCACAGTCGATGACAGCGCCGAATCGGCTCAACCAGTCCATGCCTACGATGACACAGACATCACCCATCGCAATAGGGATCAGGTCAATCGGGAATTCAACCCCGAAAATCTCTAGTACACATCCCCGAAGAACCTCCGTGGCACAAATCACTTTCTCGTCAGCTATAGAAACTCTCAAAGGTCGACTCAACGACTCACGACTAACGCTGATATGCTGACTAAAGGCTAAGGACACAAAGGACCTACTCGCACCCGAGTCAAATAACACTAAGGCAGGCACAGAGTTCACAAGAAAAGTACCTACGCATATAATAACATAAGCATAACATCTCGACATTAAAATAATTACATGAATTACAACATACCTGCCACAACATCGGGCGCAGCGCGGACCTCCTCCGCAGTCAGCTGAAAGGCTCTCCCCCGAGCCCTCGGGGCCTCGGCCTTCACCGGTCGAGTCGCAGTAGCTCCGGCAGCAGGTGCAGATCCCTGAAGAAGCTGAGGGCACTCGGCCTTCCTATGGCCAGTCTGGTTGCAATGAAAGCAAACCGTAAATCCCTTGGGACACTCCCTAGCAATGTGCCCCTCCTTGCCACACTTGTAGCAAGCACCAGATCGACACGCCCCCTCATGACCCTTGCCGCACTTTCCGCAAGTGCGGCTCTTCGAACCCCCCGTCCTCGCATCGGCGGACTTGGTCTGCTTGGTTGCCGGCTGGAACTGAGCCGGTCGCCGGTCCACCCGCTGAGACTCGGCCTCCTCCCTGGCCTGGGTCTCCAACTCGATCCCGCGCTTCCTGGCATTCGCCTGAAGCTCAGCAAAAGTATGGTAGGTGGAGTTTGACACAAACTCCCGGATATCCCTCCTCAACACTCCCAAGTACCGGCTCATCCGAGCCTGATCAGTGGACACCAGCTCGGGGCAGAACATCGCCCTCTCATGAAACTTCCGCGTAATCACCGCAACAGAATCAGTACCCTGCTTGAGGGTTAAGAACTCCTGCACCAATCGTTCCCTCTCCACCGGGGGAACGTACTCATCCCTGAACATGGCAGTAAACCCCTCCCATGCCACCGCTGTAGTCTCTGCCAAAGTGAAGTTCGCCGTCACGAACTTCCACCAGTCCTTCGCTCCCAGGCGGAGCTGGTTCAAAGCGAACCGTACCCTCAGGTGCTCCGGGCATGAACACGTGTAGAAGCACCCCTCTATGTCCGCGATCCACCTCATCGCAGCAATCGGATCCTGCGTCCCATCGAACTCCGGTGGCTTCGTGTTGCTGAACTCTCGGAACAGCAACGAGTCACCTCCCTGTGGCCTAGCAGCGGCCACAGCTGCGGTAGCTGCAGCGGTTGCAGCCTCAGTCAACGCGGCGTACCGCTCATCGAATGTCTCCATCAGGGTGGTCTTAATAGACCCAAACATCTCCGGGATCTCAGCCCGGATCGCGGCCGCCACCTCCTCGTGAATCATCTGACGAATATCCTCGTCACTCACACCGCTCGTACTCGCTCCGTGGCGTGGTCTAACCATGATGTCTCTGAAATACAACATAAAACTATCAGAGACTCCTCCGAGTATAATCGTACTCGATACGCAACCCTACTCAGTCCCCGATATCCAGGGATTCTTACTTGAGTCTCCCACTGACCCGGTGTCCTCGGTAGTACGGGCCCAATACTACCGACCACACCGCATCAGCGTTCATCCCAAGTCCTCCTCCCCAAACTTCGGATAGTGAGTACTCTACTGCTGATATGCACTATCTACCCGCATGCTAGCAACGCATCTCATATAGGCAAACTTCCCTAGACTAAGGCATCACAAATCAGGCCACCCTAGTCCTATCATGGATACCTAGTCTTCTAGCATGCATAACAATTCATATCATATAATATTGTAAGGTATTTTGGGGATCTTTACCGTTCGGGCGCTGACTGATCGTACACACTGCTTCTTTCTTACTTACCACAAAACCATTTACAAAAGTTTATGCCTTTATTTAAAAAGTTTCCTCAAATCCTCGGTTTGAGTTCAGTTACCCCCGAAGGCGCACCCGAATCCCTCAAACCAAGGCTCTGATACCAATTGTAACAACGCAAATTTTCAAACAAATTTTTCTTTTTAAAAATATATTTATTTCCATTCATAACAAGGCATATATAGTTTGAGTATTCTGCCAAATACAAATAGTCAAAATCCCAAGATCATAAAAGCAGTCTTCAGTGTGTATCGATCACGCCGGCGCCTTCCCACGGTCCTCACTAGTACCTGAAATACATGTGCAACAACTGTAAGCATAAATGCTTAGTGAGTTCCCCAATATACAGCTTACGCACATACGCCTTTCCAGGCCCGACCTTCCGGTCCATGTGTCTCAGGGGACTTCCGTCCCTGCTGGGTAAACCTTTCGGTCCTACCCACGCCGACCTTCCGGTCCATCACACAACATATCGCCTTCCGGCCCATAACATATTGCCTTCCGGCCCATAATATAATCGCCTTCCGGCCCATAACATACATTGCACATATAACAAATAACTTACCACATATAGCATACATATCACATATCATATCCGACCTTCCGGTCACACAGTCAAACCCTTCCGGGTACAGTATAGTGAGAATACTCACCTCGTAAAGGCTGAACGCTAGCAAATCCCGAAATGACTCGTGCACAACCGACGAGCTACAACCTCCCTATAACATCACATATCTCATTAATACTTATATCTTCTAAGTGTGACTATCCCTAAGAAGTCAGACTTAGGTCAACTCTGGTCAACGGTCAACGGTCAACGGTCAACTCGACCGGACTCGGCGAGTGCCATGGCGACTCGGCGAGTCTAGACGTCCTCCAACTCTCTGAGATTCCCTATCTACTCGTCGAGTATCCTCCTCGACCCGACGAGTTACTCCTGGAAGAATCGCGGGGCCACCCCGACTCCACTCGCCGAGTCTGAAGAACAACTCGGCGAGTCCCAGTAAATCTTCAAGCTACTCGCCGAGTCTGAAGAACAACTCGGCGAGTCCATGCCATGCAGACGATCAACTGCTTCCTGAATTACGTATGGTCCCGAGATATACAATCATGGGACTTTCTGGACTTCTAAACACCTTGTTACTGGGGTATAAACGTCTGGGTAATAACATAATAACCCATCTAATCACTAAATGGGTTTCATAAACCCTAGATTCGTATACACATCAAAATAACATAAAGGAATCCGAAATATTACCTGGAATATGCCCTCTCTATGTCTCCAAACCGCAGAACTCGAATCCCTTGCTGTTCCTTTAGCCAAAACCCTTCTCCTCCTTGCCCAACAATTTCTTCAAGCCCTAATATCCTCCAATCTTGCTCTAGATGCCCACAGCCGTTTCGGGTTCCTCTCAATCGACTAAAGACGGACAATGACGGCATATAAGAGCATTATATACGATCCAAAACCGAACGGTTAGGGTTTCTGCTGAACAGCGTCGAATCGCCGAGTCCATATCTGGACTCGTCGAGTCCAGTCGCGGACCCGCGACCAAGTCTGCGATCCTACTCGGCGAGTCTAGGCTCCAACTCGCCGAGTCCCCTCTTAACTCACCCCAAAAACATAATTAAACAATACCTGAGATTTCGGGCTGTTACAAAAGGATTTTTTAGCCATAGTGTTCGCTTTGGATAAGTGTAGGCAATATCTACTTGGTACCAAAATTATAGTGTATTCAGATCATACGACTCTCAAGTACTTGATGACAAAGAAAGATGCAAACCTAAGACTCATCCGGTGGATCTTGTTGCTGCAAGAATTTTATTTGGAAATTCGGGACAAGAGCGGATGCAAAAATCTTGTTGCCGACCACCTAAGCTGCATCACTTCAAATAAGACTCCTATCCCGTTGTGGGACGAGTTTCTGGTTGAGCATCTCCTTTCCCTTACTCAATCTATTCCTTTGTATGTTGATATCGTTAACTTTTTGGTCACGAAAAGGTATCCCGGGACATTCACACGTGCTCAAAAAGATCAATTGAAAAGTGATGCAAAATACTATGTGTGGGATGAACCTTATTTGTGGAAACATTGTCCCGATCAAATTATTAGGCGATGTGTACCCCAACAAGAACATCAATATATTTTGCAATTTTGTCAAGAATTTGCTTGTGGGGGACACTTCGGATCTAACTGAACTTTGAGAAAGGTTCTTGAGTGAGTACTATCTTGGCCAACCATGTCATGCGATTGTTATTTGTTTCGTAAAAGTTGTGAACGGTGCCAAAGGACGGGGAGCATTTCACATAAGAACCAAATGCCACAAAATCCTATTCATGTTTGTGAAGTTTTTGACGTATGGGGGATTTATTTTATAGGCCCATTTCCCGTCTCATTTGGCAACGTTTATATTTTGCTCGCGGTTGACTATGTCTCCAAATTGGTTGATGCCAAAGCCACAAGATCGGATGATGCCAAAACGGTTATCGAGTTTTTAACATCTAATGGCTATGGGATATTTGGTGTGCCTAGGGCGTTGATTAGTGATCGAGGGATGCATTTCTGCAACAAGACGATGAAGGCTTTATTGAGAAAGTACAATGTGACCCATCATGTCTCAACCACTTACCACCCCCAAACAAACGGTTAAGCGGAAGTTTAAAATCGTGAAGTGAAGAGTATCATTGAGAAAACAGGGAATCCGACAAGAAAGGATTGTAATTTGAGGCTTGATGATGCCTTATGGGCCTACCAGACCGCTTATAAGACCCTGATAGGCATGTCTCCATTTAGGTTGGTTTTTGGAAAGCCATGTCATTTTCCCGTCGAATTAGAGCACCATGCATTTTGGGCGGTTAAACAATGTAATTTCAATGTTGATGAGGTGGGAAGACATAGGAAGATTCAACTCTAAGAGTTAGAAGAAATTAGAAATGACTCTTATGAAAATTCAAGGATTTATAAGGAGAAAACGAAACTTTTCCATGACAAGTCCATCACCCGGAAGCATTTTGAACCGGGGCATAGGGTCTTACTTTACCATTCATGATTGAAGTTATCTACGGGCAAGTTAAGATCAAGATGGATTGGCCCTTTTGTTGTGATCAAGACTTTTGATCATGGAGCAGTCGAAATTCAAAGCGAAAAGAAGGGACAAGTTTTCAAAGTCAATGGGCCCTGTTTGAAGCCATTTTATGAAGATTTCAATGCTAATGCTCTTGAAATCATCCATTTGGATGTTCCGATGTGTTGAAGCAAGCGAGGAAGTTGGTTCAGCGCAAACCGAACTCTCAGATGCTCCGGACATGAACATGTGCAGAAGCACCCCTCAATGTCAGAGATCCACCTCATCGCAACTATCGGATCCTGAGTCCCATCAAACTCCGGTGGCTTCATGTTGCTGAAATCCCGGTACAGCAACGCGTCACCCCCTTGCGGCCTGGCAGCAGCAACGACCGCAGTGGCTGCAGCAACAACAACATCAGTAAGAGTAGCATAACGCTCATCAAAAGTCTCGATCAGCGTGATCTTGATAGACCCGAACATCTCTGGAATCTCAGCGCGGATGGCAGCAACCACCTCATCATGAATCATCTGGCGGAGCTCCTCATCCCTCACACCCCCTCACTTGTCCCTGGTCTGTGGCGTGCCCCCACCATGATGTCTCTCTGAAATACAACACAAGATATCAGAGACTCACTCGAGTGTACACACACTCGATATCCAAATCCTACTTGATCCCTGGTACCCTAAGGATTCTTACTTGGGTTGCGCACTGATCCGGTGCCTTCGGTAGTACGGCCCCAATACTACCGTCCACACCACATCAATATTCACCCCAAGTCCTCCTCCTAGGATCCCAAATCCCAAGTACTCTACTCTCTCTCTATGCATAGTCTACTCTCAAGCAGATCTCTCATAAGCTCCTCGTTGCTAGCTATTCACTCTCAAGCATCTTCTAGCAGCAAAATCCCTAGGCTAAGGCATCACAAATCAGGCCACTCTAGTCCTAATAAGAATACCTAGCCTACTCTAGCATGCATATCATATCATAACATATCTCATAACTCATAATGTAAAGGGTATTTTGGGAAATCACCGTTCGGGCGCGGGCTGATCGTGCACACTGCTCTGCCATGCTCTTTCAAAAACTTTTTACTCTTGAGAAAAATTTTGTAAATTCTTTTTTTGAAAGTCCCTCAAATCCTCAGTTTGAGTCCAGATACGCCCGAAGGTGCACCCGAATCCCTCAAACCAAGGCTCTAATACCAACTTGTAACACCCAATTTTTCGAATAAATTTTCACATTAAAAAAAACCATTTTCATTCATAATTGTTATAAAACATCACTGTATCACATAGTCAAATCATAACATCACATCCCAAGATCATAATATAAAAACTCCTCGTGTGTGTACTGATCAAGCCGACGCCTTCCCGCGATCCTCACTGGTACCTGAAACACATAACACAACACTATAATCATAAATGCTTAGTGAGTTCCCTAAAATACCACACACAACACATATTAGCCACTCGAGGCTATAACTCTGTTTGAACCTCTGGTGAATGTGTCTCAGTGGGACCCTCCAGTCCCATAACTCTGTGGGCCCTCTGGCCCTAACTCTGTGGACCTTTCGGTCCTAAATCTGAAAACTCTGGTACATACATGGCATAAATCACATAGAAGTCACAAGTCACATCATGCAAAGGCATACAAAATACTCTGTCACATAACTCTAATTACCACTATAGGTAAAGTATAGTGAGAAGACTCACCTCGGGTAACTCGGTAAAATCTCGAACTCGGTAAAATCTCGAACTCTGTAAAATCCGATCTAGCCTCCGCCTAATCATATGAAATAAACACTCTAAATCAATACATCCCTTAAGGCTAGGCTATTCTCTCTCTTAGTACACTCAGAAGGGTAAGAGACCATTTTACCCCTCTCATGGCTCAAAGACCCTAAAGTTGACCAAACCCTAAAAGTCAACAAAAGTCAACCTCTCGGGTTACGCTGCGTGTACCAAACATATACGTTGGGCGTACCCGGTGCCTTCTCAGAAAACGGGGGTGCGCGACTCCTTACGCCCAGCGTAACTCCCTGTTTCAGACTCTAAGCATTTTGCGGTCTTAATCAGTTAAGACCCACGTCCAACTTCTAGATCTGACCATTTATAACCCTCTTAATCCATAAAGTCGGTGACTTTAATCTTTTGCATGGCTGGACAAGTCACTAACACGCATAATACTCCACTTCCTAACACTAGAAAGCTCAATACTCAAGCATGACCACATATCCACGACCAAGATGGTAACTTTATGGATCTATAACACAAATACCACTGAAATGGGACAGATCTAGGTCCATGGAGCACATTACACTCATAAAGTCTCCACCTTTGGGACTTTTAACCCTAAAATGGCTCATGCAACTTCTAACCAAAATGAAGAGGAAAGTTTTGAACTTTATACCTCCAAATGCAGCTCCTTCCTCTGTAGATCTCAAATCCAAACTTTCAATTCAAGATCTAGGCTTCACAAGCTCCTCTCCTTATTCTTCACTAACACACCAAGGCACTTCTAGCTCCACAACACTCACTCTCAAGCTAAGGACGATGGGAGGCTCTCTTAGGGTTTCACTCACTGATATGGAGGTTGAGAAATGAGCCTTAGCATCCATTATATAGTGCACAAGTCAAATATTAGGGTTTGCGTCTGGACCCATTACGCCCAGCGTAACCCTGGGTACGCCCAGCGTACCCAGGCGAGTCCGCGTCCAATTTAAGCGCATGAGTACACGCAACATACTCATTTGCTACAAGAACTCTTTCAAAGGACCACTTTTGACAATTCGACAAAATGGAAGGATATAATAGCTTTACCTGGATTTTGGGATGTTACAATTCTCCCTCACTAGAACCAGACTTCGCCCTCGAAGTCTCATGCCGAAAGCAACTCCGGATGCTGCTACCGCATCTCTGACTCCGATTCCCAAGTCAGCTCGGACCCTTTCTGATGCTGCCACTGGACCTGAACCAATGGCACCTCCTTGTTCCTCAGAACCTTGACCTTCTGGTCCAAGATCGCGATCGGTCTCTCAATATAATTCAGACCCACGTCCACATGGATATCCTCCAATGGCACCACTGCCGACTCGTCGGCTATAATCTTCCTCAGCTGAGACACGTGGACGGTGTCATGAATCTGGCTCAACTCTGTAGGTAGCTCTAATCGATATGCTACCCTGCCCACCCTCGCAATAATCCTGAACGGTCCAATGTACCGGGGCCCCAACTTGCCCCTTTTCCTGCATCGGATCACTCCTTTCCAAGGAGACACTTTCAGGAGTACAAAATCTCCAACCTAGAACTCGAGCTCTGATCGACACCTATCCGCGTAACTCTTCTAGCGACTCTGGGCCGTCAGCAATCTCTGTCTAACCAGTTGTATCTGCTCTGTCGATTGAAACACCATCTCAGTGTTTCCCATCACTCGCTGCCCTACCTCTCCCCAACAAATGGGAGTCCGACACCTCCTCCCATACAATAACTCAAAGGGAGGCATACCAATTCTCGAATGTTGGTTGTTGTTATAAGAAAACTCAGCCAAAGGCAGATACGTGTCCCAACTCCATCCGAAGTCCAACACACATGCTCGAAGCATATACTCGAGCGTCTGAATCGTCCGCTCACTCTGTCCGTCCGTCTGCGGGTGGTAAGCGGTACTGAAATGCAGCCTAGTACCCAACTCCTCATGGAACTTCTTCCAAAACCTGGAAGTGAAACGCACATCTCTATCTGACACAATCGAGATCGGTACACCATGCCGCAATACCACCTCTCTTACGTACACCTCTGCCAGCCTCTCTGCGGAAGAGCTCTCACTGATAGCGAGAAAATGAGCGCTCTTCGTCACCCGGTCGACGATCACCCAAATTGCATCGACGCCTCTTGCAGTCCTCGGCAATTTGGTGATAAAATCCATGGAAATCTGTTCCCACTTCCACTGGGGAACCTCAAGCGGCTGCAAATTGCCATGCGGACACTAGTGCTCGGCCTTAACCCTGCGACAAGTCAAGCACCTCTCTACAAACCAAGCCACATCCCTCTTCATACAGGACCACCAATAATCTCTTTTCAGGTCCAAATACATCTTAGTGGCCCCGGGATGGATCGAAAACCTACACCTGTGCGCCTCCTCCATCAAAATGGCACGTGCCCCGCCCTCAAATGGCACCCAAATCCGGCCCTGGAAGGTCATAAGCCCCCGGCTATCGGCAATGAACTCTGATATCTGCCCAATCACCCGCTCTCGCTTGCGGTTCTCCAGTCTCATGGCCTCCACCTGGGCCTCTCGAATGGTGTCCAACACCGGAGTCGTCACTGTCAACCTCATACAAACATCTCGCAAAGGGGCACTCTCTGCCCTGCGACTCAAGGCATCGGCTACCATGTTAGCCTTGCCCGGGTGGTACAGGATCTCACACTCATAATCCTTTACCACATCCAACCATCTCCTCTGACGCATGTTCAGGTTAGGCTGGTCCATCAGATACTTCAAGCTCTTATGGTCCGTGTAAATGGTACACCGAACCCCATACAAATAGTGACGCCAGATCTTGAGAGCGAACACCACAGCCCCCAACTCCAGATCGTGAGTAGGATACCTCGTCTCATGAGGCTTCAGCTGCCTCGATGCGTATCCTATCACATGCCCTCTCTGCATCAGCACTGCACCCAGTCCCGATATCGACGCGTCACAATATACCACAAAGCCCTCGATTCCTTCCGGAAGGGCCAACACTGGGGCTTCGCACAATCTCTGGCGAAGTGTCTTGAATGAGGTCTGCTGCTCCGGGCCCCAACTGAAAGCCACGCCCTTCCGGATCAGCCTGGTGAGAGGAACCGCAATCCTGGAGAAATCCTGAATGAATCTCCGATAATATCCAACCAACCCCAAGAAACTCCTGATCTCCGAAGGGGATCTCGGTACCTCCCAATTCATCAACTCCTCAATTTTGGTCGGATCAACCAATATCCCATTCTGGTTGACGAGGTGCCCTAGCAATTGGACCTCCCGTAACCAGAAATCGCACTTGGAGAATTTGGCGTAAAGCCTCTCCGATCTCAGAACTCCGAGGATCTCCCTCAAATACTCCTCATGCTGCTCTCTGGACCTCGAATACACCAGTATATCATCAATGAACATGATCACCGAACGATCCAACATCGGCCTACACACCATGTTCATGAGATCCATGAACGCCACTGGTGCATTGGTGAGCCCGAAAGGCATCACCACGAACTCGTAATGCCCGTAACGAGTCCTGAATGCTGTCTTCTGGATATCCTCATCACGTACCCTCATCTAATGATATCCATACCTCAAATCAATCTTGGAAAACCAAGACGCTCCCTGCAACTGATCGAACAAATTGTCGATCCTTGGTAAGGGGTAACGGTTATTGACCGTCAGCTTGTTCAACTCCCGGTAATCATTGCACATCCAGTGTGAACCATCCTTTTTCTTGACAAAAAGGATCGGCACTCCCCACGGCGAGCTACTCGGCCGTATAAACCCCTTCCCCAGCAGCTCCTGAAGCTGCGAGGATAACTCCTGCATCTCTGGAGGTGCAAGGCGATAGGGCGCTGCCCCTAGAACCAAATCGATACGGAACTCCACCTGCCTCTCGGGAGGCACACCCGAAAACTCCTCGGGGAAAACATCCGGGAACTCACGCACTATCAGGACCTCATCGACCGATCTCTATCTCTCTGCACCTACCCTTGTATCCACCACATAAGTCACAAACCCACTACAACCCTGCTGTAGACTTTGTCTCGCTCTCGCAGCTGAACAAAATGTCGACCCAGAACGGGTACCCTCACCATAAACCATAAGGACTCCCCCACTAGGGACTCGTATGGTCACCAGCCGATGCTCGCAGTCGATAACTGCTCCAAATCTGCTCAACTAGTCCATGCCCACGATGACACAGACATCTCCCATAGTAATCGGAACCAACTTAATCGGAAACTCAACGCCGAAGATCTCAAGTACACATCCTCGAATCACATCAGTGGCATACACTGCTCTCTCGTCAGCTATGGAAACTCGCAAAGGTCGACTCAACGCCTCACGACGAATACTGTTGTGCCGACTAAAGGCTAACGACACAAAAGACTGACTCGCACCAGAGTCAAATAACACCAAAGCAGGTACAGAACACACAAGAAATGTACCTACGCATACCACAATATAAGCATAACACCACAAACTCAAAATAAGCATATGAAAGAATACATACCGGCCACAACATCGGGTGTTGCGCGGACCTCCTCCATCGTCAGCTGGAAGGCTCTCCCACGAGCCTTCGGCGCCTCGGCCTTCACTGGTCGACTCTTTGTAGCTCGAACAGCAACAGGGACAGACCTCTAAGAAGCTCCTGAGCTAACCCTCGTAACTGCGGACACTCAGCCTTCCAGTGTCCGGTCTGGTTGCAGTAAAAACAAACTGCAAACCCCTTGGGGCAATCCTTGGCCATATGCCTCTCCTTGCCACACTTGTATCAAGACCCTGCTCTTCACATCCCCTCATGACTCTTTCCGCACTTGCCACAAGTGCGCCCCTTCTGGTTCCCTGATCTCGAATCGGCGGGATTAGCCAGCTTGGCAGCCGGCTGGGACTCTGCTGGCCGCCGATCCCTCCCCTGAGACTCCGCCTCTTCCCTGGCCTGAGTCTCTAGCTCAATCTCCCTCTTCCAGGCATTTTCCTAAAGCTAGGAAAATGTACGGTACATCGAGTTCCACCAATCCTTCGCCCCCAAGCGAAGCTGGTTCAGCGCAAACCAAACTCTCAGATGCTCCGGACATGAACATGTGCAGAAGCACCCCTCAATGTCAGAGATCCACCTTATCGCAACTATCGGATCCTGAGTCCCATCAAACTCCGGTGGCTTCATGTTGCTGAAATCCCGGTACAGCAACGCGTCACCCCCTTGCGGCCTGGCAGCAGCAACGACCGCAGTGGCTGCAGCAACAACAACATTAGTAAGAGTAGCATAACGCTCATCAAAAGTCTCGATCAGCGTGATCTTGATAGACCCGAACATCTCTGGAATCTCAGCGCGGATGGCAGCAACCACCTCATCATGAATCATCTGGCGGAGCTCCTCATCCCTCACACCCCCTCACTTGTCCCTGGTCTGTGGCGTGCCCCCACCATGATGTCTCTCTGAAATACAACACAAGATATCAGAGACTCACTCGAGTGTACACACACTCGATATCCCAATCCTACTTGATCCCTGGTACCCTAAGGATTCTTACTTGGGCTGCGCACTGATCCGGTACCTTCGGTAGTACGGCCCCAATACTACCGTCCACACCGCATCAATATTCACCCCAAGTCCTCCTCCTAGGATCCCAAATCCCAAGTACTCTACTCTCTCTCTATGCATAGTCTACTTTCAAGCAGATCTCTCATAAGCTCCTCGCTGCTAGCTATTCACTCTCAAGCATCTCCTAGCAGCAAAATCCCTAGGCTAAGGCATCACAAATCAGGACACTCTAGTCCTAATAAGAATACCTAGCCTACTCTAGCATGCATATCATATCATAACACATCTCATAACTCATAATGTAAAGGGTATTTTGGGAAATCATCGTTCGGGCGCGGGCTGATCGTACACACTGCTCTGCCATGCTCTTTCAAAAACTTTTTACTCTTGAGAAAAATTTTGTAAATTCTTATTTTGAAAGTCCCTCAAATCCTCAGTTTGAGTCCAGATACGCCCGAAGGTGCACCTGAATCCCTCAAACCAAGGCTCTAATACCAACTTGTAACACCCAATTTTTCGAATAAATTTTCACATTAAAAAAAACCATTTTCATTCATAATTGTTATAAGACATCACTGTATCACATAGTCAAATCATAACATCACATCCCAAGATCATAATATAAAAACTCCTCGTGTGTGTACTGATCAAGCCGACGCCTTCCCGCGATCCTCACTGGTACCTGAAACACATAACACAACACTATAATCATAAATGCTTAGTGAGTTCCCCAAAATACCACACACAACACATATTAGCCACTCGAGGCTATAACTCTGTTTGAACCTCTGGTGAATGTGTCTCAGTGGGACCCTCCAGTCCCATAACTCTGTGGGCCCTCTGGCCCTAACTCCGTGGACCTTCCGGTCCTAAATCTGAAAACTCTGGTACATACATGGCATAAATCACATAGAAGTCACATCATGCAAAGGCATACAAAATACTCTGTCACATAACTCTAATTACCACTATAGGTAAAGTATAGTGAGAAGACTCACCTCGGGTAACTCGGTAAAATCTCGAACTCTGTAAAATCCGATCTAGCCTCCGCCTAATCATATGAAATAAACACTCTAAATCAATACATCCCTTAAGGCTAGGCTATTCTCTCTCTTAGTACACTCAGAAGGGTAAAAGACCATTTTACCCCTCTCATGGCTCAAAGACCCTAAAGTTGACCAAACCCTAAAAGTCAAC
The DNA here is from genome assembly GCF_051521515.1 of Lactuca serriola. Lineage (NCBI taxonomy): Eukaryota > Viridiplantae > Streptophyta > Magnoliopsida > Asterales > Asteraceae > Lactuca > Lactuca serriola. Next base: position 179,068,889 of record NC_136409.1, on the reverse strand, counting down.
AAAAGTCAACCTCTCGGGTTACGCTGCGCGTACCAAACATATACGTTGGGCGTACTCGGTGCCTTCTTAGAAAACGGGGGTGCGCGACCCCTTATGCCGCGCGTACTGGGATTACGCCCAGCGTAACTCCTAGTTTCAGACTCTAAGCATTTTGGGGTTTTAATCAGTTAAGACCCACGTCCAACTTCTAGATCTAACCATTTATAACCCTCTTAATCCGTAAAGTCGGTGACTTTAAGCCTTTGCATGGTTGGACAAGTCACTAACACCCATAATACTCCACTTCCTAACACTAGAAAGCTCAATACTCAAGCATGACCTCATATCCACAACCAAGATGGTAACTTTATGGATCTATAACACAAATACCACTGAAATGGGACAGATCTAGGTCCATGGAGCACATTACACTCATAAAGTCTCCACCTTTTGGACTTTTAACCCTAAAATGGCCCATGCAACATCAAACCAAAATGAAGAGGAAAGTTTTGAACTTTATACCTCTAAATGCAGCTCCTTCCTCTGTAGATCTCAGATCCAAACTTGCATTTCAAGCTCTAGCCTCCACAAGCTCCTCTCCTTATTCTTCACTAACACACCAAGGCACTTGTAGATCCAAAATACTCACTCTCAAGCTCAGGACGACGGGAGGCTCTCTTAGGGTTTCACTCACTGATATGGAGGTTGAGAAATGAGCCTTAGCATCCATTATATAGTGCACAAGTCAAATATTAGGGTTTGCGCCTGGACCCAATACGCCCAGCGTACCCAGGCGAGTCCGCGTCCAATTTAAGCGCATAAGTACGCGCAACGTACTCCCCAGTACGCCCAACGTACTTATTTGCTACAAGAACTCTTTCAAATGACCACTTTTGACAACTTGACAAAATGGAAGGATATAATAGCTTTACCTGGATTTCAGGATGTTACAGAAATCTTTTGACTAGTTGTTGAATATTGAAGACTTCACAAACTTGTTCTTGAATCTTTATGGAACGTTTTGAGTTTTAACATATTATCACTACTTATATGTTTTTATTCATGAGTTTAAATGTGTTTGTGGTGATTAGTTGACTAATTTATTGATTAAGTAAAAGATCCTTAAATTAGTAAGCAACATATGATTTTTGTGTTATTTTTTATTCACACAATCATAAAAACATTTCCTCCAACATGGTAGTGAGAGCATTTGAGTCCTCTTGGATTTGGTGACTTTTTGGTTCTTAATGCTAGTTGTTTTTCACTAATTACATGTTTAATGGAAATTATAACGCCCGTAGATCCGGGCTAGTCAATTAGAGACGTTAAGCGTCAAAACTGACTTTTTGATGGAAGATTATTTTGAAGGAATAATCTTCACTAAGTTATATTATATGTTACAAAGATTCCGTACATATAAAGAACGCCAAAATCCGAGTTATAACGAAGAAGTTATGACCTATCGAAGTTTCGCGACAGAACCAGCACGACGCTGAATGACGTAAAAAGTGAATTTACGTTAGAGTGATATTTAGCCTTAGCGATCTAAACGAAATTCGTACAGTTCGTTAAACCATGAGCGTACATAAAAAAGAACGCCCAAATCTGACTTTGTATGAGAAAGTTATGATTTTTCGAAGTTTCGACTTAGCGGTATGCAACCTGAATACTCGATTTGAGACTGAGCGGTTTTTATCCGAAACAATCTAAATGAGAATCGAAGATCTCATTAATTGTAGTGAAACGATTAAAATATAGGCAAAAACGGACGTCGGATGAAGAAGTTATGATTTTATAACGGAGTTTTCCTGTACCGGCCTACTAAAAATAACTAATAAAAATAAAGTCAAAATTAGCCGACGGAGTCTAAACGAAAGTTGTAGAGTGTAGTCTCACCTACGCGGGGATATAAAGAACGTTGAAAACGGAGTTTGTATGAGAAAGATATGAATTTTTGAAGTTTATTAAATATTTTCGATATTTAATTTAATTATAAATTAACCGATATTATCCATGGGAGGAGTCAGCGATCTGATCCACATTACGCCCAACATAATGTAGATTTACGCCCAACATAAATGGGTTTCCAGCCCCCTACAAAAGGGTGTTGAGGGCAACCGACTACTTTGCTCATTTCTTCCCTTTCTCTCGCGTTTTTGCATCGTTTTTCGTGCAACTTATACCCCGAAGCCCCGGTATCATTCCCAAGCCCCGAATCAAGTCCCGAGGCCCCGAAGATCCCGAGAAGTGCAATTCCCGAGCCGAAGCTCTGCCCGCGAGGAGTCCGGTTTTTGTGAAGATCTTCTAGATCTGCCGAAGAATACTACTTCTACAAGCCGTAGTGTTGTCCGGTCATCTTCTAATCAAGTGAGTGTGTAGTTACTTTCTTCTAACGCATAATTATGAAGTATTTTATACGAAATATGTGCTATGTGTATAATATAAAGATTTTTATATGTGTGAGTGTGTGGTCACTTTCTTCTAACACATAAATATTAAGTATTTGTTATAAAATACGTGCTATGTATATATATATATATATATATATATATATATATATATTGTTGTTTATATGTATGAGTGTGTGGTTACTCTCTTCTAAACACATAAATATAAAGTATTAGCTATGAAATAAGTGTTATGTGTTATACATTAATTGTCTATATGAGATGGGCTTGGAATTGATGTTTTTATATGGGTGTTAAATGATTTAAATTGTGCTTGTATTTATATCTACAAATATGTTGGGTAGAACATGGGTAGATGAATTAGATGATGTGTGATGATAATTAGGTGATGAGAAATAGGTGATGATAATTAGGTGATGAGAAATAGGTGATGAATGATAATTAGGTGATGAGAGATAGGTGATGATAAATAGGTGATGTGATATGAGAGGAGATACCGTAACCTTGACCGGCGATGTGGAAATTTGGCGATGTAGTCATCTACCAAAGTATAGATGGCGACCATGGACTATTCTAGATGACCCCGTGGAAACACCAACAGGCTCATAACCTGTAGGTGATGAATTACGAGTCTAGGCGATGTTGTGTCTACGTATTCATGCGATGATACTCTAACCCCTAGGTGATGAATTACAAGTCCAAGCGATGTTGTGGCTGCGTATTCATGCGACGATAGTCTAACCCTTACTATGAATTACTAGTGCAGGCGATGTTGTGACTACGTATTCATGCGATCATCCTTAGGAATAAACATATAAGGAAATGTGATGTAAGGAGATGAGAGGTAAATACGATGTAGGATATGACCCTTAGGATAATCCCTTAGGGAAGGTACTCAAGAGATAAACGAAGATAATATGGATGGGTTATTGGGTTGATTGTTTGATGATTGAATATATATATATATATATATATATATATATATATATATATATATAATATTGTGGGTTGAAACCCCTATATGCTCACCAGGCTCCCAAGCCTGACCCACTCAGTTTAACTGTATCACAGGTATCGATATGAAGCTGCTTTGCACTGAGAGATTAAAGGAGATGTAAATCACTAGAGTAAATGAATGTATGTTTTGTTTATGCTTATGTATCTGTATCGGAACATGACATCCCGAGGTTTTATTATTTAATGAAAATACATTCTCTTTGAGAAATGTTTTGATAAGTTTTTATCATATCTTGTTTGGGAACAAATTCCGCAACCGTTTTCTTTAAAACGAATACTCTGATTTATAAAACAAAGCATAAACAAATCGGTCTTTTCTGGCCGTGAAATCGGGGATGTCACATAAATTGTGACTTTGACTAAGGAAATTGTTATGAATTTCTCTAACTATTTTAATAACTAAGAAAAGTCTAAGTAATCTCAAGCTTATTGGATTATTATAGCCAAGTTAAGGATTTAAAACAAGTATTGCACCATTGGATTCGAATGATATGTTCATCAAAAAGTCAAAGTGAGGGTTATTAATTTTATTGGCCTCAACAACCACCATTTTAGTGTAAAATATTTAGGGTTATTAATTTTATTAGCCTCGAGAACCACCAAATTTCCTCTCCAACCTTGATGGTTGTTCCATCTTTGATCACCCCGTGGTTGCTCATATCCTCTTCGATTTGACCCGGAATACCCCCTCCCCCCCCCCCAAGGCATTTGCTTCTTCCTAATCCTCCTCTTGTAGTTGAGGGCACACGTCGGTTAGGTGCCACACTTGAGTGCAAATACTGCAAGGGTGAGGTGTGGGTTGCACACCTTTATCTTTAGCTAGCATCATTACCACTTTTGTAAGCTTGGACGGTTGATCTTCAATTTGAGGAGTTTGGACTTCTTTTACACCACGGGGTGTATCCGTGTACCATTATTCATCATGACTTGAATGCTTAGAGTCTTCATCCATGTTCTTGATTAGGTTGCGGATTTCAGTTGGAGTCTTGTCGGGTAAAGACCCACCACTTGAGGCATTAAGAAACATTCTTTCCATTGGAGTCATGCATTCAATGAAGTATTGGAAGAGCTGGTATTCGGTGATTCCATGCATGGTACAATAGGCACAAACTTTCCTAAATCTCTCCCAATATGTATGAAAAGGCTTCTCTTTTATGCTACTTGATTCCAATGATTTCCCTCCGTATGGCTGAAGCTTTCATCTCGGGAAAGTATTTGTCCAAAAAGAGGCGTGCAACATCTACCCAAATAGTGACCGTCCTTGGTGGGAGGTCATATAGCCAGTCTTTTGTTGCATCTTGCACCGCTAAGGGGAATGCCCTAAGCTTGATTTGATCTTCCGTGACATTGTGTGGTTTCATGCCCACACACACGACATGGAATTCAGTTAGAAACTTGTGGGGATCTTCATTTTCCAGACCTCTAAAGGTTGGGAGTAAGTGGATGAGCCCGATTTTTAGTTCAAAGTTAGTGGCTGCCGAATATGTGATGCAAAGAGGTTATTGAGTAACCTCTTGCCTCGCCCACTAGAGAAGGGTTTGATCGGGTGGTGGATTTGGAGGATCTTGATTCCCTCTAAGGTTATCTCCCATTGTGTGAGTAATGGTTGAAGTTTATGTGGTTGTGGAGTTTGGGATGTTATAAGTAGGTGAAGAGGGTGAAGTGGTACTTTTGGGTGAGGATGGTTGAGGTGAGAGTGATAGAGTTTCTGTTTCGGATGCGGATACACTTGAGATGGGTATATCCTATGAAATGTTAATGACTGGAGGGGTAGATGATGAAGAAGTCCCGGAACCCGATTGCTTCTTGCGAAGCTTGGCTTGCTTTTGTAACCTTTTTGCAATATTCTCTATCTCTGAGTCAATTGGCAGTGGTGTACCTATACAAAAAGATCTAGGCATAAACAATTAGCAACACCTTGTCCCCAACAACGGCGCCAATTTGGTAGGCGTGTCAAACCCAACAAATAAAGGGTTACAAAGTACTCTAAAAGAACAGTGCTATATTGCACCAAAAGATAGTACAGTGCAAGCAGGGTCGATCTACAAAGACACATGGCTAATGTCTATACCTCTTTGCGTAAGGTACTTTGATCAAAAGCAAATGGGGGTTTTGAATGCGACATTAGAACAGATAATAAAGACACAAATAATCGACTAAATGAGTGAATTAAATTCAGAATTTGTAAGGACTCCAACTCTATGTATGACAACTTAGCAATGCGACTCAAAGATGACTAAATATTTGCTCAATTCTATCTAAGTTGGTACTTGAAAGTGTTAACAAGCTCTAACACTTCCCATTCACTACCTTAATTAACCAAAACAACTTCTTTGATTAACCCTAACCGTACTAACCTAATCTAAACAAGCTTTTATAATTAGATTGAAAGATTGCATTAAACTTTATGTGAATGTTCCCAACAACACTCAATACTCCTCACAAGCTCAGGAGCGTAAGAGTGTGTGATTAAGATTTACACTAAATTCGTTCAATGGAAATCAGTTTAGTGCTTGTTACTTAGTCCAATTCATGAAACAATTACGGATTTTGCAATTAGATAACTTGAATGAACTACCACTAATTCAAATGGCCAACTAGAATCAAACATTCGATTAAAGCAAAATCAAATTCACTAGATAGAAATTGAAAGCAAACATCAAGTCATATGATTGAAATCACAACTAAGAAGTCAAAACACAAGGTTGGAGAAACTAGGGTTCTAGTTACACATGGCTAGAACAATCAACATGTCTAGGAAAGATGAAATAATCCACATACGAGACTTACAAATCCGAATACAAATGTTTCCAAATGATCACAATTGAAACCTTGCAAAAAAAAAACTTCGAAATTGCCCTTTTCTCGTGCTCTGAAAATGAAGTCTAAGTCTAAAAATGCTCCAAATCCCGTATTATGAAAGATAGGGAGAACTGTCGAAAGTTAGTTTGTGTTTAGTGAAAATTGGCATGCCATCCTCGTGTTTTCTCCAAAGTACAATGCTCATCTGGGCCAACACGACCCGTGTCAAAATAGGCTAAACTGACATGGGTCGTGTTCAGCAAAGTCAACAACCCCTTCTTGGTCAAACACAACCCGTGTGCATTTTTCAGTACAAATTGAACACGACCCATGTACGCCTCTGTCTCCGAATCCAATCTTGATTTTTTCAACTTTTCCGTTCTGCGTCTGATCATCCCGAAATCTTCACCCATGCTTCCCGGCACCTCCCAAAGCGCGTTCCAACCTCCGGTTTACCTGAAAAGATCATGAAAGCATGCAAATAAAATTGTTATAGAGACTAACATGAATTTGATGAAATGCAAGAAAAATAAAGGACAACTATACTAAATGGATGCATAAAATGGACTAAAATGTGCACAAAAAGGTGCATAAAAAGCACCAAACACTCATGTAATTTGTATGACAAAAAGCACCAAACAATCATGTAATTTGTATGAACTTGTAGGATATCTACTCCAAATCCAAATAGATAGACAAAGTGAATGGTGTTTTTGATTTCCATATATTTGGTGGGACATGGGCCGGATTATGGGCAGAGAAGAAAATACCCGGTTTCTTATTTATGGCTCCACATTTTATGACAGGAGACCGAGGCTTTATTGGAGTCATAAACCAGGTGGGATTTTTGTCTAAGCAATTTGTCCCAGTTTGATTTGTGGAGATTTTAATTTTTAAGTAATTGGAGTTACAACTGGCCCCTGGAAGCTGTTAAAATGTTATTATTTGGCAGGAGCTTAAATTACTTTCTAGAAACTTACAATATGGGCCTATACTTTGTAGAATTATGTTTAGCCCCTGAAGTTATAATTTTATATTGAGAAATTAAATTACCTTTTATCTTTTATCCCTACAATTATTTTTACTTACTAAAATTATGACAAATCATCATTTAATTTAATTTTATTTGATATATTCCTAATATAGCTTTAATGAGTTAGTTAAAAAATATGGAAATATAACATTTGTCATAATTTGATTAGGTAGGAACATTTATAGGCATAAAAAATAGGAATCAATTTAATTTCTTTTTTATCTTTTTAACCCACTGTTCCATCATCAATGCGATCGTGGGGATTTAATATATATATATATATATATATATATATATATATATATATATATATATATATATATATATATATATATTAATTTTAGATTGAAGTAGATAAGTGTATTTTCAACACAACACTCAAATAGTAGAACGGTAGATGAATAATCCCATCATTTTTATACAAAAGTTGTGCTCGGATTGGTGGTGGTTATGGTTCCATGAAATATTAACAATACAAAATCAGTTTGGGTTTATATTTGCGTGAATTATAACAGCATCAATATATTAAAGAAAAGTTTAATCGTTATGTTTTATTTAAATAATATCGAAAAAGTAGCAAATTGACAAAAGTCATGAGACGATTATAAATTTCATATTTACACTATTTGGTATCATTTGCTTTATCAAAGGCAAGAGTAAGGAACATGTTATGCCTCGACTATTCCTGCCAATTGCCATGGTCAATATTAAACAAATTAGAAAATTCAAGGCTTCTAGAGACTAGAACCAAACGATTATATCGTTTCCAGGTTTTGAAATTAAATATTTTTAAAGGTCAAATAATTTTATATATCTTCGTCAATTTACTTCACATATGAAGAATCAGATTTAAAAAGGTTCGAACAATGTAAGCAAACATAGTTAGCAACGATTTCGATGGTTTCAACTTTCAACGCATGACAATAAACAAATTATCTGTCAACAAAATGTGATAATTTAGAATCTTATAACTGATTATCCGATTATCAAACAACATTTATAGATTAAAAGCAAGAAAATATTATAATTTAGAATCTTATAACCAATTATCCGATTATCAACCAACATTTATAGATTAAAAGTAAAAGGTCAAATTAAGAAATTTAAATAACAACGGCTGATATGTATTTTAATGAGTCTAGTAATACTCATGGGTAAAAATCCTCTAACACTATACGAAAATAGTAAATAGGTTTCTACCGAGCTTTTTGACCCGCCAACATGTTTATGTTTATTATATGAATCGTATTTGGGTTTGCAAATAATTTTGTGGGTTGACCATGTACTAGTTTTTTTTTTTTTTTTTTTTGAAAAATAATATCACACAAAAAAGTTTGCATTTTAAGAGTGGTTCGCGGGAAAATATGGGTTCTCAAAAGATAATGACTATATATATAGTCAATATCTTTTGCGAGCCCATAATTTCCCGTGAATCACTTTTAAAATGCGAACTTTTTTATGTGATTATTTTTTAAAAAAAAGTGACAAAAGTATCAAATTTATAGAAACATATTCGCAAAAAAAATCTCGAGAAAAATATGCATATACGACAGGTACATATGTACACAAACGTATGGAATTTATACATATGCACCTGTTGTATATTCACATTTTTTTTGAGATTTTTTTTTTGTGAATATAATTTTATAGAACCGATTTGGTGCTTTATGTCACTTTTAAAAAAAAATTATATCACACAAAAAATTTCGCATTTTAAGAGTGATTCACATGAAAATATAGGTTTGCAAAAGATCTGACCACACACACACATACACACGCACACACACACACACACACACACATATATATATATATATATATATATATATATATATATATATATATATATATATATAGGGTTAGGTTATTTTGTTTTTACTAACTATTGTGTGCCAGAATGCACAGATCTGGACCATCGGATGGAATATAATCAAAGGTAATGATCTGAGGGTCTATGATAGTAGAATATGATAACATGTACCATATAATCATACAAATTTCAACATAAGGGCATTTTAGTCAATTAGCCTATATTAAAAAAGGAATTTTTCGGATTTTTAGGGATGATTAATTTCTTTATTTTTTAAAATTATGAATATTTTAAACTAATTCAAATTTAAAAATCCGATTTTATTCTGTCAGAATGATAGAATGCCAACCATAAACTAGTAAATATATTTTTCGATTTTATTCTGTCAGAATGACAGAATGTCAACCATAAACTAGTAAATACATTTTGAAAGGCTACACAAAATCGATTCTTGAACTAATAATATATCAAAAAATTACATTATATGGTTGTGATTCATTGAATAATAATAAACATTCTGAAAGAATAACAAGTATAATTCTTAAACAATGAGTGTGATCATTCTTTAATTCATTCGTCAACCCTTTCCCATCAGGTCTTCAAGCCATTCTTGAAGCCATTTCTACCAGAAATTCATTGCCAAGTAATTTGTAGTGATACACTTGTAAAACCTGCACATTAAACATACAAATAATTAACTACAATTCTATCAGAATACAACAATAATATTCTTACAAAATAAACTATTCCGCAAGAATATTCTTTAAGAATTTGTATAATCAAGAATATACCCAACAAACAAAATAAGGAACTAGCATCAACCTATTCTGACAAAATAAGGAACTAACATTCTTCGGGTTCCCTGTGTTTCTTCTCGATATGCTCAATGTATTTAACGGCAAATTCTGACAGAATAAGAAACTAGCATCAACCTATTGTTATGAAAATGGCATCCAACCCAATATAAATTGAGTTATATAGTTCTAAAAAGAATAAGGAACAAAGTGAAGTAAAAACATTAAAGATTTTTAACTATTTTTTCATTGAGGCATTTTATCGAACACATGGAGGTCATCACAGAATGTTGTTTGTAAACAAAAATTGCAAATATGGTAATGGATCATAACTCATAAGACTTACATTAATGGATGAAAATGAGGAATACCGGGCAGATTACAACTTATTCCCAACAAGAATCTTGTTAACATTGTTCGAAGCATGTTGTTCAATGTTGCGAATCCAGTTTCTTATGTCTGGAGATATAAAGAGATTTGTCAACAATGTGTCATTCATTATAAGGTAAAAAAAACTTACTGTTGAAAGATGATTCGTCAGTAACATCATACACCAATAAAATCCCCATAGCACCCCTGTAGTAAGTTGGAGTATAGAGGGGTAAAAGTGTCAATTACTAGCATTATAATCTGAAAAACATGAGAAAAATCTATACCTGTTGTGATGGTTTGGAATCGTTCCTGACCAGCTGTCTCCTAAATTTGGAGTTTGATCCGTTTGCCATCAAGTTCAACGGTTCTTATCTTGAAATCAATACTCTATCAAGAATTTTTTTTTAACATATTTAAAAAACAAATTAATTTTTAATACAGTAGTTAAGAAATTAACTCACCCAATTATAGTGATGAAACTAATGATGAAAGAACCATCAGAAAAACACAAAAGAAGGCAACTTTTACCCACATATGTAATTAATTACCATTGTTATAACACACATAGGCACATTCATCATAACACAAAACATTGGAACTTGGAAAAAACACAGTCCATGCAAAAATATTACAATCGAACTATAAGTACACCCATAAACAATTGAATTAAATTACCCAGAAAAATCGAGAATAAATTGTATAAACTTACTGAGAGGAAGAACAGGAGCATAGATCAGCGGAACTAAAAACTTAAACGGAGCTCCATTACTTTGCCTGATTTAAAATCAACATACGATGCTGAAGAAGAATTGTGCTTGTGAAACCTATTCATCATCTTCTCCTTCATCATCTCCTTCATTCTGATTAGCAGCCAATCTTCAGAATCATTTGAACTTAGAATCTTCATAATCAAATGGTGATTTTAGGGTTTATTGCGGCTGTGGTGGTCGTGGTGTCCGATGACTTTCGTGATTTAGGGTTGGGTTATGAAGAAGCGGAGAAGAAGATGAAGGCAGGCCGTGCTTCCTCATTTTATTTTGGTGATTTTAAAATCAAATCCCCCATTTATCTCAATTACCATAAATTTAGAGTCATGATTTACTAATTTACCCTTATTAATTTATTTAATGATTAAATTATTCCTAAATTCCTATTGGTGCATTCATGCACACAATAGTTGCTAAAAACATTTGAACCTAGCTCTCTCTCTCTCTCTCTCTCTCTCTCTCTATATATATATATATATATATATATATATATATATATATATATATATATATATATATATATATATATATATATGACGGTTTACTTGAGATTAAAAAAAGTAAAGATCTTCAAATTCAACCTCAACCATATATTTATCATTTGCCGCTCTATCGCTCCAACGTCCCGGCAACAACGAGGTATGCCTAATCATAAATGATTATACATATACATCTGTTAACCAATTGAGTAATCATTATATGATTATGACAGTTGGTGGAAGAAAAGATGGTGGTGGCAAAGGTGGCGCTGGTATAAGTGACAGAGATGACAGTGGTGGGGTCGGCTGGTGTCGAGGTGGTGGTAGTGATGGGGGCGGTGGCGGTTGTGGTAGTGGGAATGGTGGTGGAGGAGAAAGGTGATGGGTTTTGAGCATAACAACATTCATATGTGATCATGCAACCCTAATTGCGTTGGATCTAAGTTTTTCTCTAGTTATACATGCAAATAGAAATTCCAAAGCAACAACCCTAATAATAGCATACATTTTTCTAGATCTATATGAAAACTAGGGTTTGAACATTACCTTGCTTGTTATCTCATAATAACAAGTATTCATTGGATGACCTTGACTCTTGAAAGCTCTAGTGCCTCAAGTGTTGCACCTCTAATGGAGTCACAAACACCAATAGCAAATGATGAGAGGAGAATGGTGGTAAAGCACTACAATTTTTGCTAGGGTTCTCCAAGAAAGCATGGAGATGAAAATGCTATGCTAGGGGTCTTTATACAGTTGAGGTTGCTAGGATTTTCAGGTGGAAACCCTAATTTCCTTGCTTAGGCCTTAAACAGTCCATGGACCTCCACAATAAAAGCCTTGGACGAAATTCTATAGGGCCTCCTATAGATTTCGTCCACTTCCTTCTAAATGAGTCCATCAATCCAACTCTACAACTATCATTGATTTACAAAACCAGTCTCTATACTTCCAATCAGTTCCTTTAATCTCAAAACTAATATCAAATTAATTTATGATTAAATACTAATTGAATAATATGATTTTTAATTAATATATTATTCTTATAATATATTAATAAATCATTTGTTAACCTCTTTCTCCAAAAGTCATTCTGTCAAGTTGTTATGGTGAAGGCAACCTTAAAAGACCATGCTACTATCAAATCAAGTATATACCAATTGTAGTTATGGGCTTAGACACCTAATCCAAAAGTCTCTATCTCTCTCTCAATATATATATATATATATATATATATATATATATATATATATATATATATAAGACTAAGGACTAATAAGTAAATGTGATATTTAAAATAACCTACGAACCTGAATTCGACTCACCAACAGGCCGGCCTGTATAATTAAACAAGTTACGCAGGTTAACCCATTTATGGATAATTTGGGTTAGTGTTGTGCAAGATACAAGGCCGGTCCAATACAATTTGAGTCCCGGAGCAAAACAAAAAAATGAGGCCCTTTGGAAACAATGGTTGAAAAATAAAAACACTATTGAAAGTACCTTGCTATAAACTTAAACCATTTTAAATACGAAAAATGTTTTTTAAAATATATCGATAAAGTAAGATGCTAATTTGAGAAACAAACAAAAGGACATTGTCATATTTTACATTTTCTCCTCTATTGGGATAAATGGAAAAAATAGCGATTTATTTCGAAGTTTATGTCTACTATAACAACAAACTTCTTTTTAATAACTGTTAATTTTAAGTAATACATTTAAAAAAGTTATCATAAAAGGTTAATACACAAACTTACAAATGTGGTCCCTATAATTAAAAAATATAATAAAAGGTCCAAGAGATACAGAGATCATATTTGTCAATAACATGGGTAAATCTGTCTTAAAACCAATAAAATGTCCTTATTATACATATAATAAAGAACATGTTTAGTATTGAAAATTGCTAACATGGATAAATCTGTCTTAAAACCAATATAAGAGATTTAGATTGTAAAATAAAAATACGATTCTAAATTCCACACCATCTTTGAACAACACACCACCCAATATGATCTCAACCTTAGTTGTGTATCAACCAACAGTAAGAGCAAAAACGTCTAGAAATATCTTCAAGTCTTATCAATCCATAACCAATCTTTATATAAGGTACTTTAGTTTTATACATGTAAAAAAAGAAAATGTATAGCTCTATCAGCCCAAAATATATAGCTCTATCAGTCCTAATATTCTTGCTCATTTATACAGTTCATCGTTTTCTTGTACATCAACATAATTTATTTACTTAAAAAACTTATGCATAGATCATCTTTGAGTTTAATTAGATTGTTCAGTAATAAGAGGCTAACAACAAACATATACCAAACATATTAAAGAAAAAATAAAACTGAAACTAAGAGATAACAAAATGCAATGAAGAAACCAATTCCAATTTCCATGTAATTAAAAAAACTAAAGATAAGAAATCATCTCCAAAGAATTGGAGTAAACTTACTTGCAATTCACAATTAATATGCAGTGATTCATAATCAGATTCAGAAGGTCTATACTTGGATATTATGATTCTACACAAAATAAAATAATGAAGTTAAAAAGATAGATTTTACTAAAAAAAATGAATTGCACAAAATAATCAGAATTTTCAAGAATGCTAGAAAGTAGAACTTACAAATATTCACAATAAGGTCAGATACTCATACATAGAGTCTACTCTCGATTTCGTCTTATTTTCAAGAAAAAGAAACTTGAAATCGAAAATAAGAAGAGCATGAATCGAGATTCACATTCACATTCACTTGTGTTGTTTCAGTAAAATAAATTGGAAATCGAAAGGAAGAAGGGCAAGAATCGATTTCAGTTTTTCTGGAATCGTGAGAAAAAAAAAAGCAATCAAACTCGATTCACTGGTTGTCGTTCCTTAATCGATGGTTGTTATGGAGAAACTCAGAAAATCATAAATATAAGAAAATCAAATAACTGATTCACTTAATCACTTGAAATTTTGAATAAGAAATTAGAAATATAAGAAATCGATTACCGTTGCTTCTTGAATGAGGAAAAACGTCGTTTGGATTTTCCATTGAAATCTAAAGAGTTATTGCGCATTGGAAGTAGGAAGCTATCGCACGTCTGGTCTCAGTATCACTTTCTCATGCTTTATTTTAATCGCCTATAATAATAGTATTGGGATTTAAGAACATGTCCAAAATACTTAAAACTAAGGTGTTATTACCATATAAACACTATAACAAGTATAAAATGGGGGCCCTATCGCATTGAGGGCCCTTGGCGGTCGCCCAGCTTGTCCATGCCCATGGGCCGACACTGGCAAGATGACACAAATATTTATATGACTTGTGTATAGGTTGAGTTTTTTAAACCGAACATGACACGATTGTCACCATAAGTAATAATTTGGGTATTACTCGATTAAATTCAAACTATTATATCACATCATACTTATAAGTCTTTGACTTTGTCATGATCATATTTAAGTTTATGGGTGTGTTTGACAAAAGTAGTTGTTAGCTGGAAGCGGGTAACATGTAGCGTGTAGCTGATAGCACGTACCGGATAGCTAGTAGCCGAAAGTTATAACTTTTATTTGTTATATGAGTGTTTGACAAAAATAATTGATAGCTTTTAAAATATATAAAATTACATAAAAGAACAATTGTTTAAAAATAAGTAAATATATAAATATATTTTTAAGGGCAATTATGGAAATGGATTTCAAGAGCTCAGTAGCGTTTTGTTAAACGCCAAATGAAGTAGTTTTTAAATTTGAAGCGTTTTGTTTAAACTAAAAGCTAAACGTGCGTACTGTCAAACGAAATTTTTTATTTAAAATATAGCGTTTTATTAAAAGCTAAAAATTAGAAGCTCTCAAACGGTTTTTAAAGTTTCGTGTCAAACACGCATGTATGACTCAATCAAACTACGCATTAATCAAATTTAATTCAAGATTATGTCTCAATCATATTTAAGTTTAGGTCGAACTCAATCAAATATTTACTTAATTATATTTAATTCAATCAAGTACGATCAAACAACTTAAAATAAATTTCTCATAATATTTTAGAATGGACTAAATTTGGAAGTTGGAAGTATTTAAAAGATCGTAGGTCCTTTTATTTTACATATATTAATTTTCCTCGTTAAAGAAGCCAACAAGAGTCAAACCAAACTCACGTAAAAGTCAAGATGCAAAAATATGATGTTTTCAAAACTAATTCCAAACTATATAACCGCCCCGCTTCTCTCTCTCCGTCTATAATCAAGATTCTTGCCGAAGAAGAAGGCTCCAAATGCCGCAATTCGATCATCACAATTTTATCCTCGTCATCACCATACTTTGTATATTCCAATTCTCAACGTCTCTAAAGGTCTGTTTTGATTCTTCTCTTCATTTTTTTTTAATTTCCCGAATTCATTCATGGCGCTAATTCCTCCACAATTTGGAACCAGATCGGAGAAACATGTTCCATGGACGACGACAAATGCGACGACGGGTTGCGGTGTGGAACCTGCCCTGCGAGTGGAAATACCCGCCCTAGATGCACTCGAATCCAACCAATCAATCCTACTACGAAGGTCTGGAAGTTAGTTTCTCTTTGTTAAACTCGTATTTGGGGAAGAACGAAGATGAACAGAGTCTCAAATCCGATTGTTGTTCTAGAGTTTTTGCGTAACTTTTTAAATTTTCGAACAGGTGAATGGGCTCCCGTTTAATCGGTATTCATGGCTGACGACTCATAATTCATTTGCGCTTTCCGGCTCAACATCACCTACCGGTTCCCCTGTTCTTGGTCCTGCCAATCAGGAAGATGATGTTGCTTCACAGTTACGCGTGAGTAAGATTTTAAAGCGGATTCCTTATAAAACTTATTTGGTTCATCTTCTTCATCCATTTTGATGTGTTATTCGTCTACGTAGAATGGAGTTCGAGGATTAATGTTGGATATGTATGACTTCAACGACGATATCTGGATGTGCCATTCCTTTGGGGGAAAGTGCTATAATATCACAGCATATGTGAGCAAATCTTCTTCTTTCTATATGATTCATGAATCATGCAGCTAGCTTCAGCTTCTTTATCGTTGTTCTTTTACTGTTAGCAACCAGCCATCAATGTGCTAAGAGAAATTCAAAAGTTTTTAGAGGAAAATCCGAGTGAAATCATAACCATTTTCATCGAGGATTATGTGACATCAGAAGATGGATTGACGAAGGTGTTTAATGCATCCGGGCTTAGTAAATACATGTTTCCTTTGAATCGAATGCCCAAAGAAGGTGGCGAATGGCCAATAATCACCGATATGATCTCCCGGAATCAGCGCCTGATAGTCTTCACCTCCAAATCTACAAAAGAAGCACCTGAAGGTTTCGCATATGAATGGACATACGTCGTAGAAAACCAATGTAAGTTTAGATCAATAACATTCTTATTTTTTTATATCTATTTTTTTAATAGAAGATTGATCGAGATTTTGCAAACCCTAATTGGGTCTTAGATGGAAACGAGGGTCAGATTGCTGGTTCATGCCCTAATCGATCTGAATCTTCTGCAATGAACACAACATCACGAGCGTTGGTTCTTCAAAACTACTTTTCCACTAACCCTAATGTAACCGGAGCTTGTATCGATAACTCCGCTTCACTGATCTCGATGATGAACACATGCCAACAAGCAGCAGGCGGACGGTGGCCGAATTATATCGCGGTTGACTTTTACCAGAGGAGTGACGGCGGAGGAGCTGCGGAAGCCGTTGATCAAGCGAATGGTCATATGACGTGTGGATGTCCGAACATTGCGTATTGCAGGGTGAATGCGACGTTTGGGAGTTGTGATATTCCAGTACTTTCACCGCCACCACCAGCACAGCTGCCGCCGGACGAACCAATTGGAGGTTTTGGCGATGGTTTCTTAATTAGTGCAGCGGCTCAGCCACGGTGGTTCTACGGAGTATTTTTGTCTGCATTGTTGTTGTTGGCGTTGTAAATTTATGCACCACCAATGACTTAAATATCTGATGATTCATTCATGGCTTCTTTTTTCTTGAGCAAGTTGTGTACATAGATTCACTTCCGATCTGGGGGCTGGTTATATTCGTCTCATTTATAACATCTCGACAAATTATTTTTAATGATGTAATTTAATCAATATTTTATTTTGCATTTATTATAAATAAAACTAATATACTAAAATAGTGGTATAAAATAAAACAAAATAATAAAAGAGAGGGTATTATAAGATCTCGTCACTATCTAATTATTGTTGGTACTTGGTCGGGTATCCATGGGAAGGTCACTATAAGCTGGTGTTCGAGACTTAAGGATGGGGGGTCACCGCTACACTTATTTCTGTCAATCGGATCCAAAAATGAGTAAATTGGATAGGTTTATGATTTGCCCAAGATTACTCAACCATTTTCCCAAAATATATGTGGTGGCTGTTTCACGTGAACCGTCTGATCACTGCCCAATTATTTTGCAATCGGTGACCGAGGACTTTGGCAAAACCCCGTTCAGATTCTTCAATTCCCGGATGAACAAGGATGGATTCGGTCAGGTGGTAACCAAAGCTTGGGAATCTTTCGTTGGGTACGGGACGCATGACAGATACCTAGCTGCAAAACTCAAATTCTTTAAAAATGAAATCAAAAAATGGAGGGTTGTTGATTATCCAAATGAGGTAAAAGAATTACATACACTAAAACTCAAGTTACAGGAGTTGGATGTAGCATATGAATCCCGTGAATTGTATGAATCGGAGATTGAGGAAAGGAGAGTGATGTTTCAAAAGATAGTTGAACATGAAAAGATCGTTGCACTTGATGCAAAACAAAAGGCAATGATAAGATGGGCAATTAACGGAGATGAGAACACAAGTTTCTTCCACTCTTTTGTTAATATCAAACAACATAAAAATCATATTCATGGGTTGGTTATAAATGGTGAGTGGAACACAAATGCATATACAATAAAACAGGAGATACATAGATTTTTTCGAATGAAGTTCCAGGAGAATTGGCCTACTAGACTAAGATTGATTAATTAAAAGTTTCATATTCTGGATTCGGATATTAGTCATAACCTTGAATCTCCTTTTTCTATGGAGGAGATCAGGATAGTTGTTTGGGCATGTGGCGGAGACAAAGCTCCTGGGCCTGATGGCTTTAGCTTCAAGTTTATATATATATATATATATATATATATATATATATATATATATATATATATATATATATATATATATATATATATATATATATATATATATATATTGGGACTTAATGAAGGAAGACATATTCTGATTTGTTAAACATTTCGAACAACATGGGGAACTTAGCCCTGGGTGTAACTCCTCATTTATTACTTTGGTGCCAAAAGTTAAGGATCCGTTAGTTCTTGGTTGTGACTTCTGGCCGATTAGTCTAACTAGGAGCATGTATAAAGTTATAGCAAAGGCTCTTGCTATCCGGCTCAAAAGGATTATTGCCCACAACATGAATGAGGTACAATCGGCGTTTGTTGAAGGCAAAAATATACATGATGGGCCGCTAATTGTAAATGAAATATGTTCATGAGTGAAAAAAACAAAAAAGAAACTACTCCTCTTCAAAGTGGATTTCGAAAAATCCTTTGACTCGGTTAACTGGGAGTTTTTGGATTCTATAATGGAACAAATGGGGGTACGAATCAAAGTGGAGGATGTGGATTAGGGGGTGCCTCAAATCCGCTAGGGCATCAGTCGTTTTAAATGGTTCGCCCACAGTTGAGTTCGATTTCGGGAAAGGAATACGACAAGGAGACCCACTCTCTCCATTACTCTTCATAATGGTAATGGAAGGGCTAAATGTTGCTATGCAGTCAGCGTGTGAGAAAGGCATATTTAAGGGGGTCCTCTCAACCGCTACCTCTAAGGCACTGCTTGCACCACAATCGCTATTATCGACCGAAAAAGCCAAGGCGGAACTGCAACCACCGAGAAGCTACCATCGTTGCCCGCTCCAGTGAAGACATAATCACCGTCGAACGTTGCGACTGTCGTCCCCAGCGACGTCGGTTGCTCCTTTATGTCATCAACGAGGGTTGAGCGCATTTCTACCACCGTTTTGTCACTCACGGTTCCACCATCCCTCACGTCCTTTCTTCAGTGATTCGTTCGAGCCTTGAACACCGTGGTAAACCGCCGTCTTCTGCCATTTTCCGTCGTCACCAACCACCGTGGAAGGTGGTTGTGTGTGTGTTTTTCTATGTGTTTAGGTGTGTTGATGTATTATGTTGTATGTGGTGTTTGTTTGGCCATAAATTTGCGAGAATAGCCACCACCACCACCGTGAGGTGGTGGTTGCCACCATGTACCACCACAAGGGTGGTTGTATGTGTGTGTGTGTGTTTTCTTATGGTGTGTGTGTGTGTTAGAATTTCATTGTAAAAATTATAATCGTGAAGGAATAATGAAAATAAAACCCATAACCACCACCGTGAGGTGGTGGCCGCCGGCGTGAGCCGCCATTGACCACCACTACCCAAGGTGGTAGTGGGTGGTGCCCGAATTATGAAACCCTAGTGGAACTAATAAAATCCTAATTGATCTAAAGACTTAGTTTTGGGCCTATTGGGCTATGATTAGGTTGGAAACCCTGATTAGGGTTTAGAAAACCCTAATTTTGGAATTATGGGCTTGGAGTTATCGGGACCCGCATTTTGGGCCATTGGAATTAGATTATGTATTAAGCCCGACCACACCATATGATTTGTCTAGTAGAGAGATGGACTTAATGGATTAAGTCCTTAATGGGTAAAGTGAGAAACACTCAACCCTAACCATCATTTTATGTGAAAACCCTAATTTCACTTGGGCCTTAAGTTGGGACTTTCTTTTGGGCCTTTGGATTTGGCCTTGGGCTGGAATCAAGCTAAGATAGGGGTAAAACAGTCTTTTACCCCCAAGCATGGAATTGTGGGTCTATGTTGGAACCCAATTGCTGATTGAGTGTTATTTTGATGATTGACAGTTCGAGAACCTGTTATCCAACAGTTAGAGTTTTGTCTACATGACTTTAGCAGTGTGAGGTGAGTTACTTTCCAGTAAAAGTGGGTATAAGGCACTAAGACAGGCCCACTAGTAAGAGTTATAGTGGAGATAATTGTCTTCGTGATAATTATTTGGTATGTTGTTATGATTATGTGCTAGCATAATAGTCCCCATGTTAGTATGTAGCATGGGGAATAGTTCTCGTGTTACGGTCGACTGAAGGGTAGGTCGGGCACAGATATGCCTGACAATATGTTTATGCTGTGTTATTATGTGGTAGTAGTAGGGGTGAAATAGTCCCCGTAGCCGGTTGAGATAAACCGGAGGGTAGGTCGGCACCCCTGAATTGCCAAACAGGGTAGGTCGGCACCCCAAAAATGCCATACAGGTTAGGTCGGGCACCCCATAATTTTGCCTGGCAGTATGTTGGGTATGTGGTATGTGGTATGATGGGGGAAGTCACCAAGCTGTGTGCTTACGGTTTTCAATTTTGGTTTCAGGTACTTCGTTTTCAACGGAAAGGAGTCGGTGATCGCAGCGCGTCACACTATGTTTTCCGCACATGAGATCTTTAGGACTACACTATGATATTGTTTTATGATAACATGCTTTGATTATTGACACTTTGGTTTTAACATGAATGTTTTTATAGATGTTTTTGTACTGTTGGTTTTATAATAACCTAATTAAAAATTAAATTTTTGGTCTTGACTTTTGGGATGTTACAGTCCGGATACCACGAGATGATATGACAATATCACATCTTTTTTATGAAGATGACGCCTTGTTTGTGGGCGAATGAAGCAGATCAAACATACACAATCTTGCTCGGATACTGTGATGTTTCAAAATCTCTTTTGGACTCAAAATTAATTTTTATAAGTCCCGATTGTTTGGAATTGCAGCATGCCCTAATGAAGTACAAATTTGGGTTGTGCCACTTGGGTGCGAGCCGTCGTCACTTCCGTTTATCTATCTAGGCGTTCCAGTGAGAGCGAATATGAACCTTAAGCGTCATTGGGCCCGGTGATCGAACGTTTCCGTTCCAAGTTATCTACAAGAAAGGCAAAAACATTATCCTTCGGTGGAAGGCTGACCCTAGTGAAAGCAGTGTTGGGAAACCTTCCAACATTCTATCTATCATTGTTTGTTGCACCTATCGGGGTACTAAATACACTGGAGGGCATCAGGAGAAAATTCATTTGGGGATGTGTTGAGGATAGAAAAAAAATACACTGGGTTGCATGGGAAAAAATAACAGCCCCAAAGGATATGGGAGGTTTGAGTGTGGGCTCAATCAGGGCTCTTAACCTTTCTCTATTAACCAAGTGGTGGTGGTGTCTGAGAACAAACCCCACGGCGAGCTGGGCCCGTGTTATTAAAGGAATTCATAACCTCAATATCAAGCCCTCCAATGTTATATCTAATAAAACCATTATAGGAGTTTGGAACAATATTGTCGGTATTCGGCATGCCTTGAGCAATATATGAATAAATATGGAGCATCTGTTTACAAAGCACATTGGGATAGGAGACGATACTATATTCTGGTTGGATTATTGGATTGGAGGCGAACCTCTAAAATCTACTTTCCTAGGGTTGTATCATCTGGAAAAGAAAAAAGAGATGCTTGATTGAAGATATAATTCAAGATGATGGTCCCTCGTGGGATTGGATCTCGCGTCCACAAAATGATGTCCACTCGGAAGAATTACATAGTATTGAGACATTGCTTGGGTCCTTCCAGTTGCAGGCCTCAAATGATGGATGAAAGTGTGGTGTTACAACTGATTGTGAGTTTCAGGTGGTTGCTCTTAGGAAAATAATCAATAAACCTCAAACCCAGGTAATGATGGATCGGGTTAAATGGATTCGTGAGGTTCCTATAAAAGTTACAGGTTTTATCTAGAGAGCAATGCCGAAGCGTATCCCATCGTTATGTGCCCTTAGAAATAGAGGTTTGGATGTGGATTCGGTGATATGCAACTGTTGCTTAGCAGATGTAGAAGATTCTGACCATATCTTGTTGTATTGCCCGTTCGCGAGAGAAGTTTGGGTTTGGGTGATGAAGTTGTGTGGCATTCCAGTAGCACAGGCATCGACAATCGGAGATTTAGCTGGGCATCTGGTTGATTTTGGGAAGGATAAGGATCGAAAAAATAACATAGTCGCAATTTGCTACAGGACGATATGGTGGATTTGGAAGGCGAGGTGCGACAGAGTAATTAAAAACATCTGTTTGTCTCCAAAAATGGTGGTATATATCAATAAGTCTCAGGTATCCGTGTGGATCAAACATAGACGAATGAATTGTAACTACAAATGGGTTGATTGATCCATTTCTCCTTTTATCTGTATGTAAACTTTTGTTCTTATTTTCTCTGCCGTCTAGTGACTTGCTAAGCGGGCGGTGGTGGAGACTTTTAATATATTTATCGGTTCCAAAAAAATATGAATAATAAATTAAATATTATTAATAAGTGTAATTTTTTGTATTAATTATTCAGTATATCAACTTTATCGAAAACCATTTTTTATTAATCACGCAAGACTTTTTTAAACCGCATTAACCAATCGTATTTTGTATACATGAAAAGGCTATATTTTTTATTTATTTGTTTTTTTTTTCAAAATTAAATATATTAGTTTTCTTAAATCATTTAATCAATTTTTGTTTTAGTTTTATTATTTTTATTATTATTATAACTGGTATAAAGTTTAATAGATATTTTTAAATGGATAATTCATGTAAAAAGTTTATAGGAAAATACTTGGGGACAAATTTAACATCATAATGATCATTTGCGGATTTTTGTCTTAAAAATTTGTTTTTTTTTTTCTTTCTAAAATGACCCTTAATGTTTTTTTATAATTTAAAATATTGTATTATTAAATTAACAACGTTCATATACTTTTTTTTAATAGTTAGGCTGGAGGGAGTGGTACCACCGAAACCGCACTCCTTCACCGCCACATGTGTACCACACCATTTTTTACCACACAAGTATGGTTTCTTGCCACACCAAGAAAGTGATGCACTTTTATTATCTTTTATTATTATTATTATTATTATTTTTTTAACTATTTTAATTTAATAAAACTTCCTTTTTAATAAAAACACAAATTTTCATTACATGAAAATTAAAAAAATATTTAATTGAAAATTCAAAAAACATTACATTGCATTACAAAAAAAAAATTGATGATTTTTTTTTAATAAATTAGAGAGAGAAGGGTTTGTTTTGTTTGAAAAAATAAATAAATATGTGTATTTATGGGAAATAAAGGAAAAATAAAAGTAAAAAAAATCAACGGTCGAATATTTGACGTTTTCTCCCCAACCAATTTGATTGCACGACTTTGAAGGGTCGCATCACGACCTAAACCGCATGAGACCGCGGTCAGTGGGCGGTGTCAGTGGCGTAGCCACATAGAGGCAAAGGTGAGCCTTGGCCCACCCCACAAAAGTTCAAGTATATATATATATATATATATATATATATATATATATATATATATATATATATATATATATATATATATATATGTTAAATAAAAAAAATTAATTCATCTCATTCAAAACTTCAGATCTTATATCTAACTCATATTTTTAAATTATTTGCCCTACCTTAATTTAAAACTTTAGATCCCATATTTAGGGATGAGCATATGGACCGGGGAACCGGCCGGAACCGGCACCGGAACCGAAACGCGATGGAACCGGTCGGGCCGGGACCGGGACGTTATTTTTGTGGATTTTTGGAACCGGTAGGAACCGGAACCGATTTAACCGGAACCGGTAGAACCGGCAAAAACCGGAACCGTATGATGCTATTTTTCAAGGAGCGGTTCCAACATTTGAAGACACGACAAGAACCGGTAGGAACCGGGAACCGGTAGAACCGCCGGGCCGGTTCGGTTCTTGATTTTGGCCGAAGCCGGTTCCCCGGTCCGGTCCAGTTCGGGCCGGTTCCGGCCGGTTCGGTCCTTTTGCTCATCCCTACCCATATTTCATTCATACATTGTAAATTATTTGGCCCATCCTAAAATAAATTTCTGGCTACGCCACTGGACGGTATGTGCAGCTGAGATGGCAAAACTGCGGTCCCAAACCACGACCACTCCCACTAGTCTTATATACATAATAGTATTAAATCTCAAACGTTACTCTATATAATAAAAAACAAAGGTCGAATAATAGTAAAGTTTTTCATTTTCATTTGTTTTTTGTTGTTAGGAATTTAGCCATAATCTTTTTATATGTTAGTTTGGTTAGAGAAATATGTTAGTTTGGTTACAGAAAATGTTAGTGTATATATATATATATATATATATATATATATATATATATATATATATATATATATATATATATATATATATATATATATATATATATATATATATATATATATATATATTTCTTACAGAAATTGTCTATATGTTTAAAATTGACAAATATGTTCCGTGTATAATTGAGATTTTAAAGGTTACTGAAATGATCCATATGTTTAAAAAATTTATAAAATGAGCCTTATATAATTGAAAATTTAGAACAAACTATTGAAATCGTCCCTATAGTTTGCTAAAATTTCATGTTTAGTCCCTAACGTTTTTTTTGTTTGTTTTTTGTAGTGTAACCATACTTATAATATCATTTTGTTGTATTTTTCATCCGTAACACATATAAAAAGGACTATCCTGCCCTTATTTATTTATTATTAATTTAATTAAAAAGATATTAAATAGAAAATATGATCCCACCTACATCATCTCCTCCCCTAAGCCTAAAATACCTCACCCTCACCCTCGATTCTCTACATCGTTCCTCTCATCGACGTAAATTTTGTATATGTTTTCGTGTTTCTTTATATATATATATATATATATATATATATATATATATATATATATAACTTATAACTTTGGTCATATATA
Source organism: Lactuca serriola (assembly GCF_051521515.1). Lineage (NCBI taxonomy): Eukaryota > Viridiplantae > Streptophyta > Magnoliopsida > Asterales > Asteraceae > Lactuca > Lactuca serriola. The sequence goes on along the minus strand of NC_136409.1, from coordinate 179,043,486 downwards.
ATACATTTTCGTACGAAGTTAGTAATATAAAACATAAAGAATAAAAGTTTTAAAACTAAACCTCTGTCGACAATGGACTAAAATGTTTGCGTTCGTCTGCGAAATGGAAAGTTGGCAACTTCTACTCTTCTAGTTTTTATAGGGAAAATGACTCTTGAGGGTAATTAACTTTTGCGTTTGTACTCATTTGGTCCCTTTTCTTTTTTTTTTGTATTCAATATACCATCGAACTTGTTGTTGGTGTTTACCATAGCCCTTTTGACCGGCTTTTGACCTGTGATAGCCGGTCAAAGGGTTATGGTGAACACAAACAACAAGTTCGATGGTATATTGAGTACAAAAAAAAGAAAAGGGACCAAATGAGAACAAACGCAACAGTTGGTTACCCTCCTGATTCATTTTCCTTTTACTCATTTACAACAAATCCCACATCATTTCCTACTGATATTAATGACTTTTATGAGATTCATTCTTGTTTCTCTTCAAAACATAACCTACGAAAGGACATTATTCATACATGTACAACTTTGTAATGCACTTGAATATTTATTAGGGGAATCTTGACTAAGCAGGCGCATTTCATGACTACATTTACATTTCCAATCAAATGATTTATCGTATCATGGATTCTAGACAAGTCTACAAACGAGTGGAATCACAAGTGCTATGATTTTTGAGTTTACTTAGCTTTAAGATCGAACTCATGGGATAAGATACAACATCAGTATGTACAATACAATGGTGTATTGTACATACTGATGTTGTATCTTATCCCATGAGTTCGATCTTAAAGCTAAGTAAACTCAAAAATCATAGCACTTGTGATTCCACTCGTTTGTAGACTTGTCTAGAATCCATGATACGATAAATCATTTGATTGGAAATGTAAATGTAGTCATGAAATGCGCCTGCTTAGTCAAGATTCCCCTAATAAATATTCAAGTGCATTACAAAGTTGTACATGTATGAATAATGTCCTTTCGTAGGTTATGTTTTGAAGAGAAACAAGAATGAATCTCATAAAAGTCATTAATATCAGTAGGAAATGATGTGGGATTTGTTGTAAATGAGTAAAAGGAAAATGAATCAGGAGGGTAACCAACTGTTGCGTTTGTTCTCATTTGGTCCCTTTTCTTTTTTTTTGTACTCAATATACCATCGAACTTGTTGTTTGTGTTCACCATAACCCTTTGACCGGCTATCACAGGTCAAAAGCCGGTCAAAAGGGCTATGGTAAACACCAACAACAAGTTCGATGGTATATTGAATACAAAAAAAAAGAAAAGGGACCAAATGAGTACAAACGCAAAAGTTAATTACCCTCAAAAGTCATTTTCCCGTTTTTATATGAAAACGAAGGATATAATTAATATTGAGACCAATTGTTTTAATTTCACGTATTATATTGTAGATCACAATATATTTATACTGTTAAATGTTATTAGTAAAATATTATCCCTGATCGCGTAATAGGGATTTCGCCAATTTATTTTTGGCGCCAAAACGTTCTTCCCGCTATTTCATACATCTCTTTCTCCCCCTTTCTAGTATCAACCCTATCGACCAAACCCTCCATAGATCGATCCAACAAAATCAAAGAATAAGCAAGCCAAGTCCGTGCGAGATCGAAATGGAAGACGATCAGCGGAGACAAAGGAGAAAAACTAGAGAAATGCAGTCTGAGGAGCGCGCTGAAGCACTCCGCAAGCTCAAAATCCGCAGACAAGGCGGCGGCGCCGACATTGGCGAAGAACGTTACAAGATAAAGATCGATGAGCCGATCTACGATACCGTCGATGACGATGAGTACGAGAACCTCGTGGCCCAACGACGTGAAGATTTTAAAGGGTTTATCGTGGACGACGACGGCCTTGGTTACGGGGACGAAGGCGAAGAAGTTGATTGGACTAAATCCGGCGTAATTCCGTCATCAGAAGAGGAATCGGAAGGTGAATTGGAGAAAAAGAAACCGAAGAAGAAAACGGAAAAGAAGGAACATAAGAAGCCCTCTTTTGAAGCCGCAGCTGCTTTAATGGGTAAGCAAAGGATATCTAACTTGTTTACTTCTGCCGTTTTCAATAAGAGTAAGCCTTCAGTGGCGTCTTCCGATAGTGTTCTTGATGATGTGCTTGCTGAATTTGCGCCGGATGAGAATGATAAAGAGAAAAGGAGACGAGGAAACAAAAGATCATCCCAGAATGGCACAGTTTTAGCACCAGCTGCTTTGATTACCTCGATTAAGACTGAAAATACACCTGCAAGTGTGGTGGCTGTGAATACTCTATCGTCAAATAGTTTGTATAAACACGACGTAATAGAAGAAGGGAAGGAAGTGCTAGAATTTCCTAAAAATGAAACAGATTTGGGTGTTGTGGAGGAGCCACCGGTGGTGACAAGTGAAGTTGAAGCATCTAAGGATACTAGCGAACTGAAAGTTGAGCCAGTGATGAAGGAGGCCGATGGTTGGACTTTAAATGCTAAAATTAAAGTGGAAAAGGATCCAACTTTCAGTGCAACAGCAGGATTGCAGACCAACATAAGCTCTGATTTGAATGCTGAGATCGGTCCTGGTGTATATTCTGATGAAAAACCACCATTTGTGGTGGAACTTGATGGATCTCTTCCTTTCTACATGCTCGATGCATATGAGGAGTTTTCTGGTTCTAATGCTGGCAATATCTATCTATTTGGGAAGGTATTTTAGCTAATTCAGTTACATGTCAGTTTACCCTGTTCATTTGCATTCTAACGCTTAATTAATTATATAAGACTCACTGTTTTATCATTCTTACCAAGATAAAGATTGATCTTGATCTTTAATAACATTCATTTGAATCAAGGTGAAAGCAGGAAGTACTTATCACAGCTGTTGTGTGGTCGTGAAGAATATGCAAAGATGCATGTATGCTATCCCAAATGGTCCTGTTTTTGAAGACTCTGTCATTATGAATCTTGAGAGAGATGTTGAAGAGTCAAAGATATCACCTACAGCTTTTCACACCAAGCTTCATGTAATACACCTCTTGCCTTTGGCCTCTTTTAATTTACAATCACCATATTGGCTGTATTATTAGTACTATTCAGTCATTGTTGACAATCACTGTTTAATTATTTTAATTTATTAGGAGATGGCATCTGGATTGAAGGCCAACATAAAGAAACAATTGCTTGATCGAAATGTTTCAAACTTTAGCATGAAACCTGTCAAGGTCCGGTTCTTAGTCTAATTAGCTTCAAAAATCAATGAATTTATATATATTTTTTGTGCTTAAACTGATTTATTTATTTATTTTCAGAGGAATTATGCATTTGAAAGATCCGACATAGAGCGCAAAGAGAATTATGTACTCAAAATCAGCTATCCATTCAAGGTATTTCACACCTTTAACAAAGAAGATTAATCATGCTACATTTCACAAAGAAGATTCATTAAGTGTTTACTGATGTTGTATATATTGTAATTCCAGGATCCACCACTTCCTTCAGATCTTAAAGGAGAAACCTTCCGTGCTTTGCTTGGAACACATAGCAGGTATAAAAGTTACTGATAAATTTTTATTAATTTCACAGGAATCTGAAAACTAATATTATGTTTCATTTAGTGCTTTGGAGCTTTTTCTTATCAAAAGAAAGATAAAGGGACCTTCATGGCTATCACTTTCAAGATTTACCACCTCTTCCACTGCTCAACGTGTAAGCCTATAAATTTTACATTTACAGTTAAGATCTTAGCAAAATGCTCAAATTACTTTCTTACCCTTTGATCAGGTAAGCTGGTGTAAGTTTGAGGTTACAGTGGATTCCCCTAAAGACATTAAAATTGCAACCTCTTCGAAAAACACAGGAGAGATTCCTCCTGTAGTTGTTACTGCAATCAATCTGAAAACTGTAATAAACCAAAAACAAAACATAAACGAAATTGCATCTGCATCTGTCATCTGCTGTCATAAGGCCAAGGTACTTTCACATTCTTTCTTGAAATCTTGTTTGTAACATTACTGATAACATTAAATTTAAATACTTTTTTTTTTTTTTTTTCAAATTTCAGATTGATACACCAATGTTGGCTTCAGAATGGACAAGACCTGGAATGTTAAGTCATTTTACAGTTGTACGTAAGCTTGAAGATGGATTATTTCCAATGGGATTTAACAAAGAAGCAGCAGATAAAAACATAAAAGCTGGATCAAACATCATTAGCATGGAAAGCAGTGAAAGAGCTTTATTAAATCGGTTAATGATTGAATTCCACAAATTAGATAGTGATATTCTTGTTGGCCACAACATATCTGGATTTGACCTTGATGTTCTTCTCAACAGAGTCAAGGTTTTTACAATACTAACAAACACATTGATTTAATGAGAACATTTGTATTTGTATTACCATTTATTAATAATAATGATATGGTATAACATTTTGCAGGCTTGCAAAGTTCCTAATAGCATGTGGTCAAAAATAGGAAGACTTAAGAGGTCTGAGATGCCTAGACTTAATAAAGGAAATACAGTTTTTGGGTCAGGGGCAAGTCCGGGAATTATGTCTTGCATTGCTGGCAGGCTTTTATGTGATACCTTTTTGTGTTCTCGTGATCTTTTAAAGGAGGTAATATTAATATTAATATAGTATAATAACAATTTAGTGTTTATATTTAATTTCTAACATTTTGTTTTTTGGTTTCAGGTTAGTTATTCATTGACAGAACTTGCAAAGACTCAGTTGAGTAAGAATCGAAAAGAGATTGCTCCACATGATATTCCTGGAATGTTTCAAAGTTCTCAATCCTTAATGGAACTTGTATGTTCTACTTCTCAACTTTTTTTAATTTTTATTTTGTTAATTTTTATTTTTGTTGATATTGTTAACACTATGGATTTGCAGATTGAAATTGGGGAGACAGATGCATGGTTGTCAATGGAACTCATGTTTCATTTGAGTGTTCTTCCTCTCACACGACAACTGACTAATATTAGTGGTAATTTATGGGGAAAAACTCTTCAGGTAAACTAATGAAAAGTTAAAAAAATCATTCACTAAATATGTTTTTTTAGTTTTTTTTTTATTTTTATTTTTATTTTATGAAATAACTTATTATGTGCATGGTTTCAGGGTGCTAGAGCTCAAAGAGTGGAATATCTATTGTTGCATGCATTTCATGCTAAAAAATTTATGGTACCTGATAAGTTTTATACTCCAAAAGAAAACAAAACAGTAAAACGTAAATCAGATGGCCCAGAAGACAAAGTAAACAATGATTTGGGTGAAAATGACGAAATCGCCCCTCCAGGAAATGAGCCTGTAAAATCCAAAAAAGCAGCTTCATATGCAGGTGGACTAGTGTTGGAACCCAAAAAAGGTTTATATGATAAATACATTTTACTTCTGGATTTCAACAGTCTCTACCCCTCCATTATCCAGGTTTGTCATATCTCCACCATACTTTTTAACTTTCAACACTTTCTACCCTTCTCTCTTATCTTTTTTCTGTGTTTATTTTCTTTAATCAGGAGTACAATATCTGCTTTACAACAGTAGAGAGATCTGAAGATGGTTTAGTTCCTCGATTACCATCTGCAACAGCAACTGGAGTTTTACCCGAGGTTAGATCTTAACCATAGTTAAATTGATTACACCGGTTTAATGTTTGTATAAGTCTTTCATATGTTGTTACTTATTTTTTTAGTTACTCAAAAATCTGGTTGAAAGAAGGAAACATGTAAAAAGATTATTAAAGACAGCATCAGGCCTCAAGTATCAACAATTTGATATACAACAACAAGCATTGAAACTAACAGCCAACAGTATGTATGGATGCCTCGGTTTTTCCAGTTCAAGATTCTATGCAAAACCACTTGCAGAACTTATAACACTACAAGTAAGAAAGATTTTAATAAAAAAAATATATATGGAAAAGTATTACAACTTATTTAATTATTTATTTACTTACAGGGGAGAGAGATTTTACAAAGCACTGTTGATCTTGTTCGCAACAATCTAAACTTTGATGTGATTTATGGTGACACTGATTCAATCATGATATACACTGGACTTGATGATATCAATAAAGCCAAATCAATCGCAGGAAATATCATCAAAGAGGTAGTTTTTTACAGTTTTATAAAAATAGTTTTGAGATTATAATAGTGAAAAGTTGTTGAATTGAGTTTTTGGTTTTGATTTAATGGTAGGTGAACAAGAGATACAAGAGATTAGAAATTGATCTTGATGGTGTATACAAGAGAATGCTGTTGCTTAAAAAGAAGAAATATGCAGCTGTGAAAGAGCAAATAAGAGATGGGAAAATTTATAAAGTTATAGAGAGGAAAGGTCTGGATATGGTCAGACGTGACTGGAGTTTGTTGTCAAAGGAGACTGGAGATTTCTGTCTTGAACAAATATTATCTGAGCTGTATGTCTTCTTCTCTTAATAATCATCATCATCATTACTCTCTGAAATTTTAATTTATAATGACAGGTCATGTGAAGAAGTTGTTGAAGCAATACACAACAAACTCAGAAAAGTACAAGAGGATATGAGGAAGGGAGAAATAGGTTTGGAGAAATATATCATTACAAAAACGTTGACTAGACCTCCTGAAGCCTACCCAGATGCCAAAAGTCAACCTCATGTTGAAGTAAATATTCTGACTATTTTGTTTTTTTTATTCTTTTTTATAATTTTTTTATTAATACATAAACATATCTACTTATAGGTAGCACTCAGGCTGAAGAAACTAGGGTACAACAGTGGTTGTTCTGCTGGAGATACAGTTCCTTACATAATTTGCTGTGAGAAGGTTTGTGATTAAGCCTTTATTTTCATTTCTAATTTTACTTTTTCACATTTATTCATCTCTAATTTGCATTATTTAATTTTTAATAAATTTCACAGGGGAATGGTTTGAGTACATCAGTAGGGATTGCTCAACGTGCAAGACATCCAGATGAACTCACAAAGGATAATGAGAATTTGATGATTGACATCGACTATTATCTAGCACAACAGGTATCATTTTTTATTTTCTACTTTTTAAAAAAAAATTATATTATCTTTTTATTAAATCATTTATTTTTGGGTGCATTCAGATTCATCCAGTAGTATCGCGTCTATGTGCATCAATCGAGGGTACAAGCCCAGCTACTTTAGCTGATTGTTTAGGGCTTGATCCTTCCAAGGTATCTATATTCTAATAGTATTCTATAACCTATCATTTCCAAATAACATTGATGAGATAACTAATAAAATTAATAATGATTTTGTTTTCAGTTTCAAAGCAAATCAAGTGAAGTTGCAAACAATGATCATTCTGGCTCTGTTATTTGCATGACAGATGATGAAGAGAGGTAGTTACGACTTACTAGTTCTCTTCTGAATTTTTCACCTTTTATGCTTTTATAAATTTTATCAACATTTTTTTAAAAACTTTTGTGATGTTTGATTATTGCAGATACAGGGGTTGTGAGGCTTTAAATTTATCATGTCCTGATTGCTGTGTTAGTTTTAAGTGTCCATCTGTACTGAGTTACATACAAACAGTAGCCCTTGAAAAGCCACAAGACTTGCAAGATCAATCAACCAACAACACCACTACCTTTTGGCAGAAATTCTGTTGCCCTAAATGTCAAGTGGAATTCCCTCCAGCATCATTATCCAATCAGGTTTTCAATTTTAACTAAATTTAATTTGTTTTTGCTTCAAATGGAAAGAAATAAAGCGAGTAAATTGTTGGTGGAATGGAATCAGGTAAAAAGACGAGCTGAATTGTTCATATCCACATACTACAAAGGATTTATGACGGTATGCAAACAATGCTATTATGATTTTCATTTTTTTAATCTTTTTTACTGAAATTGGATGTAAAATTTCAGTGTGATGATGAAACATGCAACTACACAACAAGGAGTTTAAACTTGCGTGTTGTTGGTGAGTCAGAAAGAGGAACAGTATGCCCAAATTACCCTCGCTGTAATGGTCGTCTTGTGAGACAGGTTGGTTTTCATCTCTTCAACTCTCAAAGTCAAAAAACACTATTTTTGTCATTACCCTTCATCCAACAACAGTTACTGAAAACTTTATTTTTGATTAGTATTCGGAGGCTGATGTGTACAAACAACTCTCTTACTTCTGTTATCTCCTGGATGCGGATCGCTGCATTGACAAGGTTATTTTTGTCATTAGTTAAAAAGTTTGAGATATTGATATGAATTGTTTTGTAATTAGTTAATGTATTTCAGGTTGATGCTAAGTTGAGGGCTGCAGTTGAGAAAGAGGTTGGTAGGATAAGAGGTTTGGTTGGATTAGCTTTTTCTACAGCACAGAAGGTTAGGGACAGGTGTGATTATGGTTGGGTCAAACTTAATGATCTTTTCGCCTCAATTTAGTAAAATAATGGATTAGAGTTGATTAAATTTAATTTAAATCCCGTTTAAAGAAATACAAATTGGCTTTCAAATCATGATGAAGAAGCTAAGCTAACAGAGTTATGTGGCTTTGTGATGAAAAATGGATGAAGATCTTAACAAGTATTGGTATTGGTAAGTCGATGATGTATGTATGTGTGATACTTAGTTATTTTATGCAAAAAGAGTTGTTACTTAGAATAGACATGATCAATTTTGTATTTAGTGGTGTTGTGTTTACTCTAGTTTGTATTTTGTTACTTTAAAAAGGAAGATTTAATGTGCTAGTAAGTTCTATTCTTTTATCATGTGAGTTAATCCTTGATCCATGTTCATTTCAAGTAGTGGTTAACAAGATCTAATACTCTTCATTTACCATAAATGTCTTATTAAAACAAGTTCTTTAATTGGACACAACTTTAGGTCTTAACTAAGTTGGAAATTTGCATGAAGTTTTGTGTAAATGCTCACAACGCTCAGTTCCTTTCATAAACTTGAAGGAGTAAAAATGTACAATCCATGTAAACAATATAAATCCTTTCACATAAGTTATCATTCCTTAAAACAATTATGGATTTCAAGGAATTAACAAAATAAATAAATACTGGAATTCATCTAGTACTAGTGGCCAAGGAAAACTAAATGAGAATTCAAGTAATTTGGATAAATCAACCGCCCTTGATGAAGAATGTTTGGTCAAACTAGTCTTGAAAGTTTGGATTAAGATACTTAACAAATGAACCCCAAAACTCTGGAGTGGAAGCTTAATGATAACAACGTTCTAATGCCCTTTATCAAGTCTTATTTCGTAAAAAAGAAAAAAAAACTCATAGTCTCTCAATCAAGTGCTGAGCCAAAATATAGATGTATCATACAAAAAGAATTGGCAGATACAATTACAGTCAACATCGTTAACGGATGCAAACATTTATTAACATATACGATAAAAGCATGTTGAAATATATAACAAACCCAAAAAAACATACACACAAATAAAAATAAAAAAAAAATTATTATGTTTTTGAGTAATGATATCTTGAATGAGTATTGATGTGATGTGTATTTTTACTATTTGTGTAGTGGCATCAGCATGTGCATCTCCATCCATCCTCTTCCTCTTTTACTGTAACTCCCCAACAGGCGCTTCATTCAGCCATAAGAAATGAATGAACTCATACAGCTTTGTGCTTACACTAACCTACTCCACCAAGGAATTTCATTCAGCCATAACAAATAAATAAAAAAGAGTATCAAGGAATTAAAAGGTTTATACGTTGAGTCAATCAATAAAACAAATTCAAATTAATGTGGTAAAAGATAATTTTTCATGAACGACCTCTTTTATAAGATAGATATGGGATAACAGATAGATACTAATATTTTATTTTTGTTTTAACTTTTAATACATACCTTGTAGGGGGTTGGATTCAATCTTCTCATGTGATCTGTCCTCATTTGCTCCAATTGCTTCATACAATGATCTCTAATCTCCACAAGTGTTGGCAATTCTTCTCTTTCTTTATCTTCATAAATATTATTTTTTCATGTACCACAATCATAAAAAGAAAATAATAATAACTATTATCTAAATCAAAATCTCACACCTGCACTTCCAGGCCAATAACACTTGATAAGATCCTCAACCCGTTGTGGCACCACATAAGCTCTCTTCGATTCATTAAACGGATGTCTACATAAAATCCTTTGCCCTGCCTGTGTTTATTTTTCAACAAATCATTTCAAAAAAATAAAAATAAATACTAATAATCCATTCATTCCCTTCATATGGGTATTTTTGTCATTTTCTCTACATACCTTTGGAGGTGGTTCATTTTCCCCTGACATTATATCCACAAGTGCATAACCTTCCTTCCCATACAATCTATAAGACCTCTTTTTACACGGAATCGATACCTAAACCCCCCCCAAAAATAAAAATTAAAAAATCACCATTGACCTTTCTTTTTTAACAAAATTTATAAAATATATACTGATTCCAAACCTTTGAGACATCTTCTGATAATTTTATACGCGGCTGGTTATTAATCTCAACAAGCTTAAACACACAGCCTAAAGCAGGCTGAGCAAAACATGTCACCAAATTTGTTCCAATCCCAAATGAATCCACCTCATGCCCCTGATCAACCATTTTTTTTTTTTTTTAAATAAATGTTAATAACAACAATTTCACTAGTCAAGAATTTTATAAAAAATTTAAAGTCTCACCTGTTTGTTTAGAGCATCTAATGTTTCCTCATTGAGATCATTGCTAGCAGTGATTCCAGTGTTTCCAAAATCAGGAATCTGAAATTCCTTTTCAATGGTTTGAAAAAACTTTCTTGTTTCACATGAAAGGTAAGCAAGGTCACCAGAGTCTAATCTAATTCCCTTTGCTCTATATCTACAAACATTTTAAATAAAAAAAAATTATATAAAGAAAATGTTAAAAAGAAAAAAAAAAAAACATACCCCATATCGTTTAGTGCTAGAGCTACAGCACAAAAATTAGGGACACCACTCCTCATCACCTAAACATATCCAATTTTAAATATTAAATGAGAAAAAGAAGTTATTGAATTTTTATTTTTGACTTACATCATATGTGTCTACAAGAGCAAGAAAGTTGTTGGGAAATGCAAGGGCGTATGAAACGAAAGCTGCTAACTCACTTTGATTTGTTTCGCCAAAAACGCCCTCTGATGAACTTAATCTCTGTTTATATACAATTTTTAAAAAATTTACAAACGATAAATTATGGGAATATAAATGTAATTATTATAATTTATAAGTATACCTTTAATTTGCTTAACCATGTCTGTGTGAGACTCACAAAATCTTTGCATACTTTTGACCCATCTTGACTTTTGAGAGACTTTTCTGTAATCTCATCAGGTCCCTAAATATCAACAAATTGATTATTATATTAAGTCACAGGAAAATATTAAAAATCAAAAATCAAAAGGTTATATATGTATGACACCAACCGTGAATGAGCTGACAAAAGCATGAGAATGGGTCCCACGGAGTGGTATTCCAAATAACTTTCCAGCTGCACAATTGCTATTCACACACAAAAAAAAATAATGAGTAAATGACCATTTTAATTCATTAAGTCATTTTCTCCATATTAAATGCTTAAAGCATTAAGCTCATTAAGTAAAAAAGAAACAGATCACCTTGTTGCATCAAATCCTCCCATGTAGCAATACCTTGATGCCCCTACACCACCATCTGGGCCCTACACATGAAAGAAAAAAAAGATTTTTTTTCTTTTAATAAATTATAGCCCATGAAATCCGTTAATAATTAAAAAAAAAAGTCTAAAACCTGGGCCCGACGAAGCCCAAACTCAAGAAGAAGTTTATTTTTTCCAGCAACAAAACGGTGTCTTGCAGCATTTGTAGTGACTAAAGAAGCAAAATTTATAAGATTCACAAAAGGAGTTTCCAAAAGTTGAACCACCTGAAATAACAACAATACAAATAGAACTTTCAAAGATTCGATCTTTTTGTCTAAATGTTTCCAAAAATGCCCTGCAAGTCTGAAAACGAAACTTACAGCCACAGGGCCTTCAATCCTCATCAAGGGTACTTTAGGGAATACGACAGATCCCTCAGCAATAGCATATACTTCAACATCAGAACAATCGATTCCTCCAAGATACTCAAAGAAGCCATCCTACACCCATCATCAAAAGGTTAGTGAATGACCATTTGACCCTTCACAACTGTATTTGACAGAATCATTACTTGAGAATTTTGTTGAGTTGAAAGTTAGTTACACTTAACCTCACATGTAGGAGATAAACATTCTCGAATAAAGGCAATGTCTTCTTTTGATAACTTAAAGTTTGCAATGAATCTTATGCATTCTTCTAGACCTGCAAAAACTGTATATTCACCACCAAATGGGTTCCTTCTGAAATATAAGTCAAACCTGAAACAAAATCATGACAATAAGCAATCTAAATAGATTCTAATATAGTTGTAAATTCTTAAAGGCTTTAATTCAACTAGTATTAATATGAAGAATTACTAAAACCAATAGACAACAAAGATGGTTCCAATTCACGATTTAAAGATTTTATTTTACAGAAACACATAATAATTATCTTAGACAGTTAAACCACAAAAAGTATGATCAGTTACAGTTACAATTACAAATCATAATCTCAAATGATATCAAATTTGGAATGGATGCACAGAATACATCAAGCAAAGGCTGATTTATTACTCTTTTTACATTATTCTTCTAATGTTCAGTGTAATCCTTTCCTGTTGAAGACCCTACTTCCTTATGATTGCATGCACTCTGTTTCCTTAATCTTAAGGATTTAAACGCTATCATTCTTGATAAATCTTATACCTGATTCCAGAATAGCATTTGTGCATAATTTACCTCTTATAGCTTCATATAAATACAGGAATCAGAACTTATTCAGCCTTAAAAACGCCAGTATCTAGGGAACTTCATAATTCCATATCCAAACGGCTAAAATTTCCTAATTTGTTCCAATGACAGCTGAAAACAATCCACAGTTTTGGTATATGACAATTAGGAATCACGAATTACAACTTAAATCAATTCTATCTATCTATAATTTTTACGTTTCTCGTGACTAATACGCTTCGGAGACGAATTGTATTATCTGAGTAAACAAAAAGGAATCTGAAGACAAAGAATTTTACACCACATACACCGAATTATACAAAAAACAGAGAAATTAAGCAAGATTATAAAAATGAAAAACAGGAATTGAGAAACTAACACGGCGCGGTCTTTATGCTTGCCGGCTTTCCAATAAGCATAAGCCATGGTGAACTGATAAAGATCTGTAAGGAGTGGCGTAACCATTGGATTGGTAGGACCATGGATTGCCGGCATACGGCGGTTCTGTTTTCCATCTTTTACGCCGCCGTTAACCTTTGGTTTCGCTTCCATTATATCTAACACAATTACAAGAAAAACAAAAGAGTTTCTCTAGGGTTTCCTAATCTTATTCCGAGTATGACGGATATACGAATGGGAGAATGATGCTACTGTATATGCATTAACAACGAGAATGGAGTTTTTACACGAGGAAGAAGAAGAATGGGCATCGCAAGATATATACTCCCTTCCACACTTTCTATTTTACCAATTTACACTTGCACAAAAATATTATATGATAATATTTTTACTTTTTATTTATTTTATTCAAGTAGATATAAATTTCTAAACCAAATTTGGAAACTAAAAGCTTATAAAGATTTGAATGATATTTATACCTTATAGTTGTTTATTTCTATTAATCGCATTCAAATAAGAAATAAAAAGACTCAATTTTCAAACTATAAATTCTATGTCGTATGACTTCGGGTTTTTAAGGTTTTCTATTATATCATATTAAAAGACTTATAAATATTATATTAATCATCTTGAAAGCTAAATAACACTTAGACATGGTTTTTAACGTTGTGTGCAATAAAAAACAATGTTTCAAGAAAAACAAAAAAAAAAAACAATTTCTTAATATATATGGGTTACATCTACAAGAAAAAAGTTTGTATAACTTATATGAATATGATACAACTACTAAAAAATCATATATATTTGGTTACTAATATAAAAGCTCTCATTGAACTACTAGTTTTTAGAGCTTTCTTAACCTTTGTGCAAACACACTTCTCCTGCAAATTAAAAGCTTTTCAAACAGATGGTGGTACTGAATTTATGAATCATCGAGTTCGGGATCTTCTTATTTCTAATGGGACAAATCACCGGGTTTCTTGTCCTCATACACCGCAAACAGAATGGTCGTGCAGAACGCAAACACCGTCATCTTACCGAAACTGGTCTAGCAATGCTCTTTAATGCTAGTGCTCCTGCCTCATATTGGGTTGATTCCTTTAGCACCGTTGCCTACATAATTAATCGAATTCCTTCAAAATTACTTGACAACAAGAGCCCGTATGAACTTTTATATCATGCATCACCGAATTATTCCCTTTTGCGGACATTTGGCTGCCGTGTTTTCCCATACCTAAGGGACTATTCACAACACAAGCTTGCTCCTAGAAGTTCACCGTGTGTTTTTATCGGGTATGATTCTCATTACAAAGGCTATCGTTGTCTAGATCTAGCTTCAAATCAAGTGTATACCACTCGTCATGCAATTTTTGATGAGGCTGTTTTTCCATTTCGTGATACCTCACAATCATCAACATCATCGACACATGTTTTTGCAAAGTCACGGGACTGCCCAATACCTCATATTACACCAGATATTCATTCATGCGTCGCATGTTCTTATGTTCCTACTTCGGCTCCTACAGCACAAGTGCAACCTCCTACTGATAATATTATTGACCCTCCTGCCCATATTGATCCAGTAGCCCACAATGACCCAGCTACTGGCCCTCCTTCGCCGGTCCAAAATTCTACACCAGCCCAACAAGGCCCAACGGCAGCCGCTGCTCCCACAACCTCAGCCCATCCTATGATAACTCGAGGCAAAGCTGGGATATTCAAACCCAAACATCGTGTCGATCTCTCGTATCTTGAGTCAAATCTGTTAATTCAAGCACTCTTTGCTACAAAAGAACCACACATATACAAGACGACTGCCAAGGATCCTCAAAGGTTATTAGCCATGAAAGATGAAATGACTGCTCTTCGAAATAACCACACTTGGGATTTAGTTCCCCGTCCTTCTGGTACAAATATTGTTGGCTCAAAATGGATTTATCGCACTAAATGCAACTCTGATGGTTCTATTCAACGTTTTAAAGCTCGTTTAGTGGCGCAAGGATTTACTCAAATTCCGGTGTTAGATTACACGCATACTTTTAGTCCCGTTGTTAAAGCCGCTACAGTACGCATAGTTATCTCTCTTGCTGTCATGCACAAGTGGCCTCTTCACCAATTGGATGTCAACAATGCTTTTCTCAATGGTCAATTGCAGGATACGGTTTTTCATGGAGCAACCTCTTGGTTTTTCTGATGTTCGTTTTCCCAATCATGTATGTCGTCTCAGGAAAGCATTGTATGGGTTAAAGCAAGCTCCCAGGGCATGGTTTCAAAGATTAAGTTCTCTTCTCATTGGATTGGGTTTTATTTGCAGTCGTGCTGATCCATCTCTATTTGTTTTTAAAAAGCAAACACAAGTGCTTTACTTACTTGTCTACGTTGATGACATTATTTTGACCGAAAATGACATCTCCCTAATTCGTAAGTTTACCTCAAAACTTGATGCTGAGTTTGCTATCAAGGATCTTGGTCTTCTAAACTATTTCCTATGACTTGAAGTCTCTTACATGTCTGATGGCTCTAGTTTATTTCTCACCCAAGCTAAGTATGCACATGACATTCTTCAGCGTGCTTGTCTACTTGACTCCAAGGCTGCCCCTACACCTCTTGCTACTTCTGATTATCTAGTTTCTCAAGGCACTTCTTTTAGTGATCCCGCCTATTATCGTTCATTGGTAGGTGCTTTACAATACTTGACTATTACACGTCCGGATATTTCTTATGCTGTTAATCAGGTGAGTCAATTTCTTCATGCACCTACATTGGATCATTTTCAAGCAGTCCAACGAATTCTTCGTTATGTTAAAGGCACTATTTCATTTGGTCTTCATTTTACGCAACCACGGTCTCCTTCTTTGCTTGGGTATTCTGATGCCGATTGGGCGCGATGTATTGAGACATGTCGCTCCACGTATGGTTATTCTATTTTCTTAAGTGGAAATATAGTCTCTTGGAGTGCTAAGAAACAATCTACTGTTTCTCGATCAAGTTGTGAATTTGAATACAGGGCTATGGCAAATACTGCTGCGGAAATCATTTGGATTACTCATTTGCTTCATGAGCTTCATACCCTTCCACCGGATCGTCCAACTCTTTTATGTGACAACAAAAGTGCACTTTTCTTAAGTCAAAATCCCGTCTCTCACAAAAGAGCTAAGCATATAGATATTGACTACCACTTCATTCGAGAATTAGTCACTTCTGGGCAGCTATATACGCGTTTTGTTCCAACTGCATTACAGCTTGCGGATATTTTCACCAAAAGTTTGCCTCGTCCTCTATTTGAAAGTTTTCGTGCCAAGCTACGTGTTGCTCCACCACCACTAAGCTTGAGAGAGGGGGGGGGGGGGGTATTAGAAATAAGAGTACATAATATTGTATAGTTTTATAAGATTGTGTCAATCGTGTATTTTAATACCTTATTGTATTTTATGTACTATATATATACCTAATGAATAATACAATATCATCAAGGTGAATTAATTGTAATCCTTACAAGATCCATGATCACACCACCCTTTGACATCATTTTGAGGTATCAAGTTCTGAAGTTGGTGTAGTTTCTTGTAGATTTTGTTTTGGGTTAGTTTTAGGTTCTTTTTGTCCCATATGTGGTGTTTCATGAACAAAACATGTTCTTGACCCATTAAGTTGTCCTTTCAGATCTTTGGGAGTGTCTTGAGTCATGAAATTGGGTTTCAAATGGTTGGTTTTGCTCCATGCATCTTGTAGAATGTCTTAATGGATTAAGAAGTTGAGATAAGCACTTAATGGGCATGTAAAGTCATAAAGTTGTAAATTTTAAGACTCTAGAGTGTATTTTAGCCTTGGATCTGAAATATGGACGCAAATGCTTAATCCATTAAGCACTTAATGAGTTTTGAAGTTTGCGAGAGTACGCCCTGCGTATGAGGTCAACCACCTCGTTGGTGGTCAACATGCGAAGACTCGTGTACGCCCAGCGTACCTTTGGAGTACGCCTCACATACTCACACTAGGTTAATCCGGTTGAGTTGACTCAGTTGGGTTGACTCGGCGGGTTGACTTAGTTGGTTTGACTGGTTGATTTTGACTTTGACCAAGTTTGAGCTTAAGGGTATTTTGTGAATTCTAATTGAGATTGGTCATTTGGTTGGAATAAGAGGCGGTTGGAGCTGGGATTTGGAGTTGAGACCTCATTAGCTTTTGTCTAGTTTGCGAGGTGAGTTTTCCTCATTGTACTTACGGGTTGAAGGCACCGAGGCCAACCCATTGGTTTGATATTCACTGATATGATGAGTATGAGATAGATATGCATGTTTATGCTAGTTTGGTATATCTATAGGACTACCTGTGATTCTGTTGCATGATTATCTGTATATGTTTTTTATCTGGTATATGTCGACATATTGTGTTGGGTTGAGGTTGTATTGTTCCGTATGATAGCCAACAAACCCTAGAGCATTCCAAATATGAGCTGATGGCCGGGTAGGGCATGTCATACTCATACCGAGGGCTCATGATCATTCCATATACGAGATGAGGATCGGGTGGTATGCAAGACTCGTACTGAGGACTTGATGGTATCCAGTCCGAGGATTGATCTGGTTGGGGAGCAAGCTATATATATAAGCTGTGGGCTCCGAGGGCAAGCTAAACTTATGTTGTGGGTTCATGGGTAATCCAGTCTTTTAGATGTGGACCCATTGCATGTTGTTATTATATAAGTTATTGTTTATGTGTTGGTACTTTGGGGAACTCACTAAGCGTTGGCTTACAGTTTTAGGTTATGTTTCAGGTATTTCGGATGACCACGGGAAGGCGAAGACATGACCGTACACATCCTCTTGTTATGATCTAAGATTTTGGGAAAACTATGATGTTGGAAATGTTTTGAAAATTGTTTTGTAAACACTTTATAGTTTTGGGTTATATTTAAAAAGTTTAAATTTATCATGATTTTTTAATGAGTGTTACAGTGAAGATGGCCTTTGAATTAGGGCTATAAAACCCATTATTTATAGATTTTTTGCCTCCATGGCGTGGCAATAGCCTTGCCACGGCTTAGCAATGGGTTTCTTTGCTGCACACGAACGCGTAGACCGACATGGGGATTTTTGGATTCGTCATGCTGTGGTAATGCCTTTTCCACGTTGTGGGAACTGGGAATCATAATTTTGCTCAAACACGAAAGTCGTCTGAAATTTTGTCTAGTTTTCGGAACATCTTCAATCTCATCAATCGGAATTACGAGTCATCAGAGATGACCAAAACACTAAAGATAAGTCAATCTGTCAACCAACATCTTTTCTACGTCTCTTTAGCTCTGTTGTCTTTCTTTTGCATCTTAGCTTCATTTTAACTGTAATTTAACATTTTCAAGCATATTAAGTATCATATATCTAAAAATATAATATTTTAATCAAATATATTAAAAATATAGCAATATATATATATATTTATATATATATATATATATATATATATATATATATATATATATATATATATATATATATATGACAATATCAATTTCTGATATAAACTATCCATCCAAATTTACATCTAATTACAACCAAGATTAATATTTTATATATTATTTACGAACAAGGTGCTCCCTCACATGGCAAATGAAATTGTTCATTTGGTTCTATATTTTTTACTCCTAAACTTTATCTGGTTGTGTATTTTTTACCCTTAAACTAATTTTAACCTAACAGTTTTCGTCCTTCATATATTTAAAATTAAATTATTGGTATTTTGTAAGTTGTAATTTTGCTCATTTACTATATTTTAAAATTAAGTTTTTAGTTCCTTACATAATTTGTTTTATAGTTTTTGTTCTTATTAATATTACTTTTTATTATAATATTTTTTAATTAATTGTCATTTGTGTATTGTACCAATCAAGATACACTTTCAAACATTATTTTTGCCTTCCTTCTCCATACATAATTATTTGGATCAAAACTTTATTTTTATACTTTTGTGGTCTATTTTGCAAAATAGTTTTCCACCGCAACACGCAAGATGACTAAATATTAGGTATATATAATTTTAAATGAAATATGCTTCAAATTCGATTAATCCAATTGGAAAACAACGAGATTGTATGTTAGTTGGACTAGATTTAGTCTCACAGAAATTAATTGGATTTGATTGATTTTATTGGATATAAACTAGGTGTAAGACCCGAGTAATACACGAGTGTATTAAAAATAAAAATTTAATATCAATATTTAAACATTAAATTTAATATCAATATCAATTTTAGAGCTTTCATTAATTATGACATTTATTACATTATAAATATATCAATTCTTTTTCAAGGAATCGTTTATTTCTCTCAATATTATAACCGAAATAAGTTATAATATGTGAACAAATCAGAAAATTACATGTGGAAATAAATAAATTCTAAAAATCTATTAAAATGCCATGTATCCAAATCAATAAGGACATGACATGTGGCAGAAAATGAGTTTTATTTATTAGTATAGATTGTTATCCAAAAACCGATTGAATCCATTTTAGTATTAAGTTACTGAGACTTATACTATAAAACTGCAATATTTTGATTTTATTGAATTAATTAGTTTAATTTGAATCTATGTTTTTTCACATATCTACTGAGACGAGGAGGCGTGGTCATGACATATGCTCGGCATTTGTTTGACACTTTCCGGCATACACCATCCCCCAAAGGTAGCATGCCGATTAAACCATGGTCAAACGACATTATTGTGTCAAGGTGAGAGAAAGAAAATAGTGTGTGAGGGTTAGGTTATTTTCTTTTTCTCTTTTTTTTAATATATATATATATATATATATATATATATATATATATATATATTACTATCTTATAAAAGAAATCCCACTATTTCTAAAAATAGATTGAATATAATAATATTATTTTTTTAAGACGTTCAAATCATTAAGCTAATAATACAAGTAGCCATCAATAAAATAATATTAAATTTTAACCTGTGTTTTGAATCCTTATATTTTTCAACAAATTCTATTTGCTTCCCTAAATTTCGGATAATTCAAAATTTGAAACCATCAGAAAATACATGTTGATTCAAATATCCCTCCTGCAGATGGCTCTTTCTTAATAGGTTTTTATTTTAATCCTTACTTGTAATTGATTTCATCATTTTTAACTTTTTGTATTTTTATCTTATAAATATATTGGGTGAAGGCTTTTTTATATCAGGTTTGTTCCTAAAAAAGTTTTTACTATGTTTCTTTAATGTGTTGGCTTTGTAGGTTCAAAGAACTCAACCAAGAGGGTCAGTTAGAGCATTGTATTATCATTAGTTTGTATATTTTGGCATCTTACTTTTGCAATAAAGAACGGTTAAACACAAGATTTGACATGATTAAGGTAGTTTGTATATTTTTCATCTTGTTTAGTCTAAAAATGGAACCTTTTTCATCATTGGTCCTTATAATATCAAGTTTCATCACATGGACTTCCTGATTACGGTGATTATTGTCCTTATTAAAAGGTTCTATATAGATTTTGTTCAATATTTTAAGGTTTCGAGAACCTAAATCAATATGAATCCTTGAATTACATACCATCGTTGAAAATGTTTTAATTTATGACCAAACTTGGTTTAAAATCACAATGAACAAGTTGATACCTGAGTATTTTAGCCTTCTCAAAGGCCTATTTATCGACTTTTGAATCACAATACCTGATATTCTAAAAGTTTATTTTTATAAACTATTATTTATATATTTTAGCATTTTACTTAGTATGACATTAAAGTAATAAAAGAATTAAGGAAAACGAAAAAAAAAGATGACGATAAACAGTACAAGTGGTTTGGGTATGTATAAATGGAAGTAATAACCATTTAGGGGGTGTTTGACAAAATAGCTTATTGCTTATTAGTTTATTAGCTTATAAGTTAATAAGTAAGTGTAGGGTAACTTATGAAAAAATGACGTATTAGAGGTTTCCCACTGGAATAAGTTATTTTAATTCAAACACTTTTTTAACTTATAATGATGTGGAACCTAATAAGTTGTTTTAAAAAAAGCTTAGCCAAACACCCCCTTAATATGGTATAGTAATGTTCTTGAAAAATAGATGTCATTTAATATTCATTTCTCGAAGTGAACGCAAAATGGTTTTAACTCTAAAAGATCAAATTATTTGCCGCCCGCCGCTTTACGCGGGTAAACGGCTAGTATATATATATATATATATATATATATATATATATATATATATATATATATATATATATTACTTTTTGACCCGCTCTAAAATGTTACATGTCTTGCGGTAAAAATGACATACGAATGAGATGGCTACGAAAAGACTAATACAGACCTACGTGTCATACACATTCTTTCCGGTCTAACAATCACAAAATAAAAGGAAAGAAGTTGCATGATTTCAAAGTCATGGTCGTGGAGGAAGACAAATTGAAGTCCAATATGAGTCTCCATTCATATCAACCAATCACTTTTGCATATATCTTCTCCTTCTAATCGGAGAAAATTTGACCATTTTTTAATGATATAGTCATAAAACAGATCTATATTTTTTGGTTTGTTAGAATAAATAATTGTTATTTACAAATAAATGATCATTATATTTACAAAAAAATTTATGTTAGGGATAATTTGTAAGATCAGATAATATATATATATATATATATATATATATATATATATATATATATATATATATATATATATATATATATATATATATATTATGTTATTATTAAATTTGAAATTATTAAAGAAATTAACCTAATAAATGTATATATTACGTTATTATTAAATTTGAAATTATAAATAAAAATTATTTGAAATTATTGATGGATTGGTTTTAAAAACTAGATCTAATTAGTGTTTATATTGTTACTCAGGGATTTAGAGAGTTTTTGACCTGCTCATCAATCTGAAAATTTCAATGGAAGCAAGTATGTGATCTTTCTTATTTTGTTTAGTTTCTTTTAACTAGATTTGAGATCAAGATAAGTTTAAGCTTCTATTTTTTAGATCTAGTTATCAAAATAACTAACAATTGATATCCCATTCTAATCCAATATATTACTAAAAACTTTTTTGAGTTGATTTAAAATTATTAAAACGTGCCTAGTTTGCAATATCTTTAAATACGTTAGAACATTATCCCACTATGCAGATAAAGAAAATGTTATTGGTTTGTTTATTTTTTGTTGAACGATGCTTCTTTTTTGATTTTTTCTTTTGAACATGTTATACACGGGATGAAAAAGTTTTTCTTTCTTCTTGCCATTGACGAAAGAGAAGGTGAGATAAGACTGTAGACTTAATTTGTGCATGAACCACTCTTGAACACAATGAATATAAAATTGTCATTTTCTTGACAAAAGAAAAGTTGTACGTTGGAAGTTGACCACACAATAAAACATTTTCCGTTGTAGCTTCTCATTGTTTATATATATATATATATATATATATATATATATATATATATATATATATATATATATATATATATATATATATATATATATATATAGCGGCGGACGCAGAACATTTTCGTAGCGGTTGCACTAATTTTTTTTTCCAAATAAATCTATATTAGTAGTGTCACTCGTGTTTTAAGCTGGTGCACCCAATAGAAAAAACATTAAAATTTTTTTTTACACTACGTGCCGGCGTCGGAGCAGTAGCCCGGGACTTTTTTGGATTTTTCCTTTTATTTTGTTTTTTAAAATATTTTTTTAGAATGCATCTCACAGTCTCACAAAATTAGTATGGTCTCAAATGAACCTATATATATATATATATATATATATATATATATATATATATATATATATATATATATATATATATATATATATATATATATATATAGATTACTTTTTAAATCAATTTGACCGAGAGATAAAATAACAATCCTTATTTCTTTTTCAAGTCAGGGATCACACATCTATTTATTTAATTTTTAACCGAAGAATCATTAGTCGTAGGGTTTTTTTTATTGGAACAACGATTATAAAATTAGCAAGCAGTTAGAAAAGAATCATAACAATAATAACGTAGCAGAAGCATGATTATGAAGCCAAGAGTTCCAATTAATCTTTGCTTTACTACAACTATTAGAAATCCAAAAAGAAAAAAAAATGATCTATAAACAACATCATAAGAAAAAGATTTTCTAGGGGTAGTCGTTCCAAAATCTGTTGAATTTATGAAATTTCAGAGACAAAAAAAGTCATAACTACAACATCAAATGCCTGTCGTTGGCCCCTTCTCATCATAACAGAGTCAACCCACGTATAAGTGAGGGAACATATATTTGAGTCGGAAGTTGAATTACCCACCAAATAGCAATGCATGACCAAATCTCAATCAGCTTAGTGCATCCTGTAAAAAAGTGATCAACCGTCTCAACCATACGGGAACAAATAGGGCATAAAAATCGAATCCACCATGATTCCCCTATGAGTCTCTCTCTCTCTCTCTCTCGTGGGAATACAAAGTAACTGAATCCTACATAAAAGAACATTAAGCTTGATGGGAACCTAATTATTCCATCTAGTCTCAAACACCTCTAGAGAAAAGAATACTCCCATCCAGAAAACGACGAGCATAAAAAACAAAGAAGGTATAAGAGACATCAACAATCCAACCCAATCTATCAGGAATCGACTGCAACTAGAAATCTTGTAAAAGAGAAAAGAACCCATCCCACTGCTCCTGTTTAATACCACCTCTAGGACCACGTCTAAAAGTAGCAATATCCCTGCCTAAAGTTAACCAGTCTCTGATTGTAGCATGTCTGACAATATCCAAGTCGAAAACTCTATGAAAAGAGACAGCACAAGGCACCTCCCAGTGCATACATCCCAACCAAAATTATGTATACCTCCTATCACCAACCTTGATAGGACACAAGTACTTGTTGGATTAGGTGTCTAAGTCCATAACTATATTTGGTATGTACTTGACCCGATAGTAGCATGGTCCTTTTGGGTTGCCTTCACCGCAACAACTTGATTGGATGAATAATGGGGAAATAGGTTAAATGTGATTTATTAATATATTGTGGAAATAATATATTAAAAGAGAAATCATATTATTTGATTAATATTCGTCAAGAATTAATTTAGAATTAATTTTGTGGTCAAAAGAGATTAATTAAATTAAGGGGACTGATATTGTAATTATAAGATAATTGCAAGATGGGCTGAGAACTCCTAGATAAGGAGGTGGACGAATTCTATGGAAGCCCATGGAAGAATTCGTCCATAGGGAGGGTTCTGGAAGGATCCTATGGGCTGCTTAAGGCTTAAGCAACCAGATTAAGGTATTTGACTGAAACCCTAATACCTCAGCTATATAAGGGACCCTTGGGCGTGCCGAAATCGGCCACTTGAAACCACAGAAGGATCTTCCAACCATTTTTGAGCCTCATCCCCTCTCTCATATTCTTCCAACTTGCTTGTGGTGTTTGTGATCGATTAGAGGTAATACACTTGTGATACTAAAGCTATCAAAGATTAAAGATCTCCAAGCTACAAAGAAAGGTATCATTCTAACTTGTTTATTATTTCAATTTTGAAATAAGCATGCTAGATTAGGGTTTATAGCTTTGGATGATTGTTGCATGTACAGTTAGAGAAAACCTAGATCCAAAGCTTTAGGGTTGCATGTGCACCATAGGAATGATGTAATGCTCAAAACCCATAAGTGGTATCAGAGCCTAGGTCGTTTTTCTATTGTATTTGATGCATTATATAATTGTTCATAGCTAAAAAAGTCGAAATCTTGCAATCTGTTGATGAAATCGTTGAGTCCTCTCATGAACTCGACGAGTCAGGGCTACAGACGAGTCCCAAAGTGTGACTCGACGAGTCGGCTTGTCAGTTGGTAGATTTTTCAGGATTTTGACCAAAATTGAATTTGTATAATTACCAAAAACCTTGTACATCATGGATCGGATCTGGACACCGAAGCTCAGTGGTTTCAAAGACGTGGTCATGAACGAAGTGCACAATACTCGATATTCCTCCACCCAGGTTCAGATAATATGTATGTGGATCTCAGAAAGTTATATCGGTGGCGTAACATGAAAGTAGAGATTGTTACCTTCCTGAGTAAGTGTCTTACTTGTGCCAAGGTTAAGGTCGAATACCAGAAACCCTCAGGTTTACTACAACAACCGGAAATACCTGAGTGGAAGTGGGAGCGGATCATAATGGACTTCATAACCAAATTGCCCAAGATAACGGGTGGTCTCGATACCATTTGGGTGATCGTAGACATGTTAACTAAGTCCGCACACTTCATGCCAATCAAAGAAACCGAGAAGATGGAGAAACTGACAAGAACTTACATTAGGGACATTGTACGACTGCATGGTGTTCCCATATCTATTATCTCGGATAGAGACAGTAGATTAACTTCAAGATTCTGGCAGTCGCTACAAAAGTCCCTGGGAACTAGGCTGGACATGAGTACAACCTACCACCCATAAACTAATGGACATAGTGAGAGAACGATACAAATGTTGGAAGACATGTTGTGAGCTTGTGTGATCGACTTTGGTAAAGCTTGGGATACCCATTTTCCGTTAGTCGAGTTTTCATACAACAACATCTACCATTCTAGTATCAAAGTTGCTAAATTTGAAGCCCTCTATAGACGGAAGTGCAGATCCCCTCTGTGCTGGGTTGAGGTGGGTGACACACAACTAGCTAAAGGACGAGTTCCTAACAGCACTTTCATAGGTCTAGAAATCATTCGGGAAAAGACAGAAGATTATTCAGATTCGTGAACGATTGAAAGCCTCTAGAGATTGACAAAAAAGCTACGCTAACAAGAGACAAAAACCTTTGGAATTCCAGGTTGGTGACCTTGTTCTCTTGAAGGTCTCACCCTGGAAGGGCTTGACATGCTTCGGAAAGCATGGAAAGCTAAATCCAAGGTACATAGGGCCTTTTGAGATTCTCGCTAGGATCGGCCATGTAGCTTACAAACTCAAACTACCTCAAGAACTTAGTAACATACACCCTACCTTCCACATATCAAACCTCAACAAGTGCCTATCCGATGAGACTCTTGTTATACCACTCGATGAAATCGAGGTTAATGAGAGCCTCAACTTCGTGGAAGAACTAGTAGAAATCATGGACAAGGAGGTCAAGCAAACGAAACAAAGCCGTATCCCGATAGTGAAGGTTCGTTGGAATGCAAAGCGGGGACATGAATTCACTTGGGAGCGGGAGGATCAAATGAAACTTAAATATCCTCATCTTTTCCCTTAGTCTATGTGTATTTTCTTAAACTCTAATTTCGGGACGAAATTTCCTTTAACAGGGGGATGATGTGACAACTCGAATTTCTTATCTTGTAAAGTCAATCAAACTAATCAAAAGTTCAGACTTGTTTCTATTATCTTTTACTGAGTTAAGGGCCATTTTATGAGTTCTAGGCCCAATACACTTAAGGGATTATATGTTAGGAAGTGTTAGCAAGAGATAAGTGGATTGCATTCGAGCTGGAAACACCTTCAAACGAGGTTCATGGCCGCAAACTAGGTTCACGTTTGTGAACTCCACTCTATATATACGAGTTTAGCTCATTTTATCTTCACTTCTTCTCTTCTAGCCGTGAACTCTCCTTTCTCTCTCAAGTATCATCCTCATAAGGGTCTCCTTTGACCTCAAAATTGTATTTAACTCATCCTTTTCTTGTGGTTTATAAGAAGTTCCCTGCTTTCATGTATTGATTTATCATCTTTTCATCAAAGATCTTCAAGTGTTCTTGGCAGTGAACCCTTCAAAGAGCCGTGAACCTCCATCTTTTAAATGCTTTTAGGGGGGAATACAAGTAAAGCACAATACAAATATGTTAACCATTTACGTGTGAAAACAGTAAGCAAAAGGATTTCTTATACTCAAAAACTTGTTAAAACTTTTTTAAACTATCTTAGACTTCTTTTATATCAAAATCATATTCGTATATCTATTTACGTATAAGTATGTTTTAACCGACTTAGGACTATTGGTAAATACCTTGAATCCTGTTCCTTGTTTGGTTGTGGGCTTAGGGTAGGATCACAAGTTCGACTTTCGGCTAAATCATAATTATGCTCATTAAATACATATATGAATATTAAACCCATTTTAAAGGATTATACTTAACTTAGTTGCTTATGGTGAGTAATTGAGTCATTTCTACAAATCAGAAACAGTCAAACAATCATGCTAGTAAACTATAATAGGTATAGTTTAGAGGATTACTAGTTACTACTTCCAGATTAGTGAAACATATATGAGTCAGTTCATACATACTATAACTAGAATAGAAAGGAACATACATACTATAACAAGAACAGAAAATAACATATATACTATAACAAGAACATAACAACTAGAATGTGAAACTCTATTTCATGGCATAACAATATACTTGTTGTGTCACGTTTTGAAACCAGAGTCTCCTGGAGGGAGAGCGTGAGTTTGTGTATAGATCTATACGTGATTGACCATCCTACACCTTACTGCTAGCTACAGTGGGACCTGTAGGTCTACGGGTGACAAATGTCATACCATTTTGACGTCTGAAGAACGTCGTGTTTTATACTAGTCAATCAAGCATGGTTATAACCTAATCACATATCTTAACCTTAATTAAAAAATTGGTTTTAAGGTAGTTAGTGCTTCTGTAGAGTATCTTTACACCACACTACTGTACATCTTCATTTCCATTCATTCATATGGTGATATCCTCATATTGAGGAACGCAAACTATTTTTCTAGTAAAGATAGTCATAAACTTGGAAAAACATACATTTTACAAAAGAACAAGCACACAAAACAAATGAGTCTTGGTAGAAGACTAGTTTTCATTTAAGTAGAAAATATAGGATTTTCTGGAAAGATACAAACCTTTTTACTTACATATACAAGCATTATCATAAAACTAATGCAAACAATTGACACAAAAATACTTATGAACTCACCAGCTTAAATGCTGATCTACTCTTTCAAAGTAACTTGTATTCTCAGGTTACCAGTAGACAGGTACAAATGACCAGGTTTTGAGAAGATGGAGCATATTCAAGACTCGTCTTTATTTTGTTGATTACATATTTTTGGTGTCTTACAAACTTTACATAGAACACACTTGTATTAACTATATTATTAATGCAATGGATGATGTTGTTGCTTGTTTTACTATTGTGCATTGTTATGACACTATACATGACGTCCTCTGCCCCCGAACGTCTCCACCGTTCTTGTTTGTAGGTGTGACACGTACTCACCCTCGAAGCATAGAGTACAAACGACTGATTCACAAAACCTTCATTACACTGAGCGTACTTCCTGTATACGCCCAACGTACTCACGAGGGACCAAAAATCCATATTAAGCTCTTAATGGTTAAGCGAATGAATTCCAAACTAATTTATGACCCTAATGAGATGTCTTAACACGTAAAGTTGGCAACTATACTCCTTTACATGGTTTAATGGGACCAAAATCCTTAATAACATCCATAATAAACATCCAACTCATGCATGGTCCAAGATAACTCACCAAGATGACAATTTTATGAACAATGGACCTCTCAAAGGCCAAGATCTATCATTCTAAGCTCGTGGAGTAGCTCATACTCACAAGGATGACTCTAAGGACAAAAATGAACCCAAAATACACCTTAGAATAACTTTATACCTCAAAAGGGTAGATCAAAATGCAACAAGCCTAGATCCAGAAGCTTAAAGCAATCCCACACTTATCTAAGAAGTTTCTTCTTCTTCGATGAACACCAAAAAGCATGAAGTACCACCAAAAGCTCAAAAACCACTCAAATGGGGGCTAGGGTTTCGTTTCTTGGATCCAAAAGCTTAAAGCAATAACACACTTCTCCAAGAATTTCCTTTTTCTTCTATAAAAACCAAAAAGCATAAAGTACCACAAAAAGCTTAAAGACCACTAAAATGGGGACTAGGGTTTCGTTTCTAGGATTTAGAGGGATGGTGGCTGAAGATAATAGCGTTTGGTGGTCAGTTAAGGAGCTTAAATAGTGTCCAAGACCCTAAGTTATGGTTTGGATCAGACTGAAGTATGCCCAACGTACTCCATAAGGCATGCACGATCAAATTGCTCAGTACGCCCATCGTACACCAATTTATGCCCCGCGTACTCGCCTCAATACTAGTACGCCATGTGTACACATGTGTACGTCCCGTGTACTCAATTTAACCCTAAAAACATGAATCTTCTGAATGCCATAATTTCTTTTTTTATAAGTCCATTTTCAACGATCCTGATATCCACGAAGAGGTAATGAGAAGCTCTACAGTTCTATCAACTCATACTTTCCATAAGACTTCCCGAACAAAAATCAAATTTCCATAAAATCCCAAACTGACACTTTACCAAAATACCCATTGGCTCCAAAACACAAACTGAACTTCCGGACCATCCAAATTACATTACCCCCACCCAAATGGGTATAAATCTCTTTTCCTCAAAGGCCCTAAGCCTGATGATACTCAGTCTGCGGGTCACCACTCCGCATTAGGAAAAGATCCCGAATATGGCGTTATAACTCTCCCCCACTTAAATTAGATTTTGTTCTCGAAATCACTCCTTACCACCCTCCTGAGAACCAACGTTTCGAACAAACCTTCTAGTGCTAAACAAATCACTAAAACCATAAATGTAGATCCAGAACGAAACTTTTATAATTCCGAAGCCCATTACTTGCCTGAACTCCACACATGTTGAACTATACCGAAACACAACCACAAGGGTCTCATCCTACCATCAGAACTAAAAAACACCCTTTTTACCCTGAACCTTTCAAATGATAACTTGACACACTGATTCCTTAATACATAACTTGTTGATGTAAAGATCTTGCATACACACAATAATGACTCCCAACGCGAATCCCGACCGAAAGCCAACTCGGTGCATAACTCATAACCCGAGATCCAAGGATTTACACTTGTGTTTCACCTGAAACCTTCTGATTCACTGCATCCATTCACAAAACTTGGATATAAAATCCCCAATCCACCGCCGAGACTACCAGTCTCACACTTGGTCCAGCCACCAGGTTCCTAAGAGTCGAACTGATGAGGCTACCCGAGCCTATGAACCACACTACGCCACTCTCTGGCCACATAATCATCCTATTGAAACCATAATCTAATTCATTGACATCGCTAGTCTCCACTAGTTATCACCTGCATTTACATAATCACACGAGCCACGCCCACGGGTCTCATCCCATCGAGAGCTACATAGGCCCAACCTCGCCTTAGACCCTAATAGTCATCCTTGCCCAAGACACGAGTTGATCCTCCTTTATACTCACAACTAACGCAATTATGGTCTACCTCAATCCGGTGAATGCTACGATACCATCGTAGACTTACAACACTTCCATCCTATCTCCCAATCCAATGAACACTATGGCCACCCCGCAGTCTTATGATAAGTCTATCCCGCCATGGTCACGGTCTATGGTCTTACCACACATAATTCCTTTCACAGAACACGCTGCTACCAATGCAAAACCTGACGAAATCATGGTCGCAAACAACTTGAGAATAGGATAGACGGTCGCACTCTTGATCCAATTCAAAGGCTATAACCCAAAAAGAACCATGCATATAATTTGAACCAAGTGCTCCATTGATACCTCGACTAGCCCATACATATCCCTCTCGACAATATAATGAATTTACCATGGTGCACATCCTTAGGGAACCCATAGCCTCATCCAAAAGGGAAGAAATACTAGAATTCTATTGAAACGACAAACCTCAATCATTATTAGAAGACATCCTCATGAACGATTGGAATAGGACCCCATACCTTGATTGAGACTGAAAAGACTCCACCAATATGCAACCAGCTCAAAAAGACATCCAAGGTGATCCTGAATGCTACCTAAACCCGAGCCTGCTATGAACCAAAATTCCACACCACCATCATTGAGGATAAACATACCCAGAGAATAAAGGAACATAAAACACATTAACTTTGATGATAGGTTGAAACATCAATTGAACTTGAACTGACACAACTTGAAACCTTCGGAGAACCTCCGCTGAATGACGAACAAAACAACCAATGATCGAGGATGCATTGACATTAGATCTAATGAACCAAAACCCACACGGAGCTGAACGTACCGAATTCTGAAACTAATTTCCTGATCACCACCTACTATATACCCCTGCCCTAACCAAATCCTGAATCGAGATTCTATATACCTGCACCGCAGATCCCTATGAGCCATTCTTTCAACATTACGAAATCAAACCGATCGATGATCCTCCAAGAAGAATACCTAGTTCTCCCCTACTGAGGGTTCGAACTACCACCCACAGGTGTTGAAACCAACAATTTATCAAAACCGGCTCAAACAACATGAACCGTCCTTAACTCTTGGAATGCATAGCACATTCAGAATGATCTTATAGATAAGGACCAATCAAATCCAAAGAGAATTTCAGATTTCAGCTGAAGACCTCAGAAATTCCCAATCATAACCACTTTAACATTAAGGATTTCATGCAAACGCAAATGCAAACACTGACTTATGATCCACAACCTACACTCCTTTCCTGCAATCCCAACATCAATCCAATACCTGAGTTTCCTATATCCTAGGAGACAAACTCTTGATCACCTCACAAAGCATCCATACTGATGGGTTTTGAGCATTCTAACACTTCCTAAGTGTACATGCAACCCTAATAAACCTTGGATCTATGTTTGTCTAAGATACATGCAAATAATTATTTTTCCACGGCTTATATCCTAACTAGCATGACATGGGGAACTTGAATCAAATAAAGCTAGTAGAAACACTTACCTTGTAGTTGTAGTTGATTGCTTGGAGTTTTAGAACCTAGCACCAATAGTGTGGATGCCTCAAATGAAAGTCACAAATCACCACAAACTTGGAACTTTGAGAGAATAGTCACCAATTCTCTTGAAATCGACCCTCACCTCAACAAGTGTCAAACTAGTAGTGATTTCAAGAGCCAAGACCTCCTTTATATAGTGTGGTGGATTAGGGTTACATCCATGTAAACCCTAATACCCATGTCTCTTCATTTCCATGAGATCCATGGGTTAAAGCTCCATGGAGTATCCATGGACTTCTCCATGCAAGCCTAGCCCATTCCAAATAAGCATAAGCCTACACTATATAAATATAGAAGCCCATATTTAATTAGTAATATCTTTGATCACTAAATTAATCCTAGATTAATTATAGATCACTACTAATTAAATAATATGATCTTATATTAATATATTAGAACTTATAATATATTAATAAATCATAACCTGTACTATTCTCAAATATTATCCAACAATTGTTCGGGTGAAGTGCAACCCAAATGGACCATGCCGGGTCGGGTCAAGTACATACCAAATATAGTTATGAACTTAAACACTATATCCAACACATACCACATCAATCCTCATGCACACTTTGATATTGACATACTGTCGTCAAAGACCGCGACCAACAAACCCCATGCAGGGTTTACATCCTAACTCTGATAGTCACAAGCTTGCTCACTTATTCTCTGAACCCAGAAACTGAAAAGGGCATAATGCTTGCCACATATAGAGAAAATCCAATCCACCAATCAACTACTCAACTTCCAGTTGTAATCACCTAGCCGATCATAACAATTGTTTCCTTCTTGAGTCCCACGAATCAATGCACGAACTTGAGAAAAATCCTAGAGACCTCAAAACCATCAAACTCGTTGAGGTCTACACTAATCAACCCAAACCGATATTGCCACTGGAGCCCAAAACAACTTCCAGACCCATCCTCATGCCTAAGCAACCATAACCCAAAAGATCAACATATATGGAACCACTGCCACGAATCATGGCTTCTAACCATGTTATCTTTCCCGACAAGCCCATAGAATCCCCGAAACTCTCCTTGATTCAAGTATGGATCATGTGCTTCCAGTAGTACGGGCCCAATACTACCTTCCACACGTATCCATACATTCCTCAAGAATCATCTCCGGTCCTCTAAGACCTACTAATAATAATACTCCCAAAACTTGCTCAACCACGAAACAAATGCGCTGAAATACTTCCTAGGCTCTCCTAGGATTCCCCCCACCTCCCTTTGCATCAGCTGTTGAAGGACTCCAATCAATGTCAGCGAAGCACGTCATGAATACAATTACATGCAACAAAACTTAAATAATCTTTCGACTAAAGAACCCAACCCTAAAATGGTTAGACTCTAACGAGAGCTGCACAATAGGGACAAATGCTTCACTCTAAGATTATTTAACCTTCATAGCATGTAACTTAGTGTATTCATTTGATAGTCAAATCACATCAATGTGAGTCCCACAAAGCACAAAGCAAGAAACATTTGAGCAGTGGAGTTGACTGGCACTAAGACACAATAAAATTAGGAAGATCCTCATATGAAATTGTCGATCTCTATCTCCCAGCATCTCGGATACACGTTCACCCCACCCCCGACCCACCATGCACTGCACCCACTCCTGAAACTTCCACCAACCATGCAACACTCGTTTATGCTAATCATACATAACACTGGATCCTATAGACAGTCGAATACTCGAGTCTACCCTAAGATATGTTTGAGAGTTTCTAAGCCTAGTACACTCAAGGATTGTGTGTTAGGAAGTGTTAGCTTGAGTCCATTGAGTTGTAATCGAGCCGGAAATACCCTCAAAAGTAATTCATGTCCGCAAACTAGGTTTAATTCTTCAAACTCCAGCCGTGAACATCTCCCTTCTCTCTCAACTATCTTCAATTGTGATCACTTCTAAAGGACTAAAAAACGTAAGTATCTCATCCATCTTCTTGCTGTCGCTTTGAAACACTTGATTCCACCTTTGATACAACACTTCCTTGCAAGATCTTCAAGAGTTCACGGCCGTGAACCCTTCATAGATGCAAGATTGGGTCGTGAACACATCATGTGTTCTTAGTCCGTGAACCCTCCAAAGGCCGTGAACACCCCTTGTTTGGCCGTGAACACCTTTCAACCATTCATTTGTGATTCTAACACTTCATTGAAAGTGTTTCCTAGTTCCTAAGGTTGTTTCCTATACTTATTAGTTATTATAGGCCCTAATTCCATACATATATGTGTTGTTATATGCTAAATAGGGTCCATTTGTGCTCGGGACTTCACTTGGCATACTTAGCATCCTATATCGATCTTTCATTCGAATCACTCACTCCAGGTGAGTTCATACCCCTACAACTACACTTTTAAATGCTTTTAGGGGGGAATACAAGTAGAACACAATGAAATTGTGTTAACCATTTACATGTGAAAACAACTGTAACGACCCAAATTTCACGTCCAAAAATTTCGTTTTAAAAACATTACTTTAGAAAATATTAATAGTTAAAAACATTGTTTGATCAAACCATAACAAAATGTAAACCATGTCTAAAAGTAAAATCATACAACCATCAAAATATCAGAGTATAAATCCCAGAGAATCTCATAAGTGCGGAAGACAGTGTGTGTGCATGATGTGCCGCTACCGCGCCGGCTCCTTCCCCTTTGACGAAGAGGTACCTGAAACCAAAACTGCAAACTGTAAGCACAAAGCTTAGTGAGTTCCCCCATCGTACCACATACCATACAAACAAATAACACGCATACTGCCAGGCTATTCTGGGGTGCCTGACTACCCGGTACGGCCATTCTGGGGTGCCGACTACCCGTGTCAAGCCATTCTAGGGTGCTGACTACCCATCGATCCTAACAACCGACCTTTGGGGACTAGTCCCCTCCTCCTACCACTATCGCAAATAACATAACAGGCCAACATGCAACCATATCATCACGTATTGTCAGACGTTTCTGGGGTGTCTAACTACCCTCCGGTCCTAACAACCGAACTCTACTATTATCACATATAACATATCATGCTAGCATATAACATATCATATAGTAGCAACCTAGATGATATCACAAAGACAATCATCTAACATACGACTCCTACTGGTGGGCCAACATTGTGACCGTAGACCCACCGCTACTGGAAGGTAACTCACCTCGAAGTAGCTGCTGATCTGAGCGGGAACTGACTGTCTATTGTTGCTGCTGCTGCTCCGGAAATCCTCCGGCTGCAATTCCCACAACATACTCAATCAAACACTGCTAACTGTCCTTTGAGTAAAATGACCATTTTACCCCTGATCATGACCTAAGTCAAAATCAGAGTCAACTTTCAGTTGACCCGACTCGCCGAGTTGGCTTTCCAACTCGCCGAGTCCCTACCCAAACGTTTGCCCTGAATCCCGTTCCTACTCGTCGAGTTAGGCGACGACTCGACGAGTTCTCCTTCTTAACAGATACTCAAGTCCTTCATCCTACTCGCCGAGTTGTATGAACAACTCGTCAAGTTCATCTTCATCCGATGAACACTTATGCTAAGACTCGCCGAGTTGTATGAACAACTCGCCGAGTCTGTTCTTGATCTAAGGAGATTGCCTTGAACTCTCCGAGTCAGGGCATTGACTCGCCGAGTACCTCCATAGATGAGTTCAGCTTCCGACTCACTGAGTCACACCCCGTGACTCACTGCTCACTCGACACTACGAAACGGGGACAAACTCGGAGACTCGCGAACAGACTCGCCGAGTCGTTGCCATGCACCCACTGAATACACAGATTTGCTCGATTCCAGTCCATGCCATTCACAAATCTGGGCTTCTAGGACACGAATCACACGTAAAGTTTCCAACTTTACGTGTAGATATTCACCAATATGGATTTTAGGGTTCAAAATGCCTCAAAAGGGTAGCTCTAGGGTGAACAAGCAACATGGGTCCATAAAGCTAACAGATCTGAGCTCCTGGAGCTCAATCTTGCCTAGATCTAGAGGCCAATCGACTTATTACGAAATATTATGCACATACAAGCTTGGGGGATGGCTCAAGAATGTCTTAAATAAAGTCTTAAGCATAATGTCTTAAATAAAGTCTTAAGCATAGAAACAGGGGAAAATGGGATATACCTCAATGGAACTGCTGAAATAACACAATGATGCTTGGATGGCTTCCCTTCTTCTGGATCTACTTCCCTTCTTCTTCAAAACCTTCAAGAGCACACAACAAATGCTTCAACTCTTCAAAGAACAAGCTTAAACGAGGGTTGGGAGCTCGGGGGAGGGGGGGGGGGGAATGGGGGCTGGCCTGGGGCGGATGTGTTGCTTAAATAGGGTGCAAACCCCTGAAACTTAGGGTTTCATCCAACAGCTGTGACTCGCCGAGTCCAGGATATGGACTTGCCGAGTCGACAACTTAAACGTGTCCCGGGTCCTGCATCTACTCGGCGAGTCGGACCTGTGACTCGCCGAGTCCAAGGCTAAAAGAAGAGAAATACTCAAATAAGATTTACGTACCAGGAACCAGGTGCTACAAATCCCCCCACTTACTTTAGACTTCGTCCTCGAAGTCTGCTGCTCGATCCTGAAACAGCTCAGGATAATGCTCCATCATTTCATCCACCGGCTCCCAAGTCCATTCCGATCCCTTGCGGTGCTGCCATTGCACCTTCACCAGCTCCACCCTCTTGTTCCTCAAATCCTTCGACTTCCTGTCTAGGATTGCGACTGGGCGCTCAATGTAATTCAGGCTGTCATCAACTTGAATGTCCTCTAACGGCACAACCACTGAATCGTCCACTAGGCACTTTCGCAGCTGAGAAACATGGAAAGTGCTGTGGATCTGGATGAGCTCGGCTGGCAGATCCAACCTATACGCCACCTTTCCCACCCGGGCTACAACCCTGAACGGTCCGATAAATCTCGGGCCCAACTTGTCCCGCTTCCTGAATCGTATGACGCCTTTCCAAGGCGACACCTTCAGGAGAACCATATCCCCGACCTGAAACTCCAAGTCGGATCGACGTTTGTCGGTGTAACTTTTCTGCTGACTCTGAGCAGTCTGAAGCCTACTCCGGACCTGCTGAATCCTCTCGGTCGTCTTGAGCACCACTTCGGTGCTCCCCATGACTCTCTGGCCAACTTCACCCCAACATATTGGGGTCCTGCACCTTCGTCCGTACAACATCTCAAATGGAGGACGATCAATACTCGCGTGGTAGCTGTTGTTGTATGAGAACTCGACCAGGGGAAGATAGGTATCCCAGTTACCACCGAAGTCTAGCACGCATGCCCGCAGCATATCCTCCAGAGTCTGGATGGTCCGCTCGCTCTGACCATCCGTCTGCGGGTGAAAGGCGGTGCTAAAATGCAGACGAGTGCCCAACTCGTCATGGAATCTCTTCCAAAATCAGGAAGTAAAACGCACATCCCTGTCCGAGATCACCGATACCGGCACCCCGTGCCACGCCACGATCTCCCTGATATAGATGTCGGCCAATTTCTCAGCCGATATGCTCTCCTGAATCGGAATAAAATGAGCACTCTTGGTCAATCTATCCACGATGACCCAAATCGAATCCACTCCACGCGCGGTCCTGGGAAGCTTCGTGATAAAATCCATCGTGATATCTTCCTATTTCCACAGTGGAATATCCAACGGCTGCATCTTGCCATGCGGTCTCTGATGTTCGACCTTGACCTTCCTGCAGGTCAAACACCACTCGACGTACCATGCCACATCCCGCTTCATGCAGGGCCACCAATAATCTAGACGAAGATCCCTATACATCTTCGTCGCCCCGGGATGAATAGAGAATCGGGACTTGTGCGCCTCCTCCATCAAAGTCTGGTGCACACCTCCGTGATACGGTACCCACACCCTACAGTGTAATGTTAATAATCCTCGGCTATCATAGTCAAAGGAGGAAACCTGACCCACCACACGCTCGCTCTTCCGATGTTCCTCCTTGATAGCCTCCTGCTGAGCCTCCCGAATTTGCTCCAACAGGGGAGTCACCACGGTCATCCTCAAGCAAACATCCCTGATCGCCGCCGCCTTGTGGCTAAGCGCATCGGCCACCACGTTGGCCTTCCCCGGGTGGTAAAGGATCTCGCAATCATAATCCTTCACCACATCCAACCACCGACGCTGCCTCATGTTCAGATTCGGCTGATCCATGAGGTACCTCAAACTCTTGTGGTCCGTGTAGATGGTACATCGAACCCCGTAGAGGTAATGTCGCCAAATCTTGAGGGCAAAAACCACCGCCCCCAACTCCAAATCATGCGTCGGGTAGTTCGCCTCGTGAGGCTTGAGCTGCCTCGAAGCGTAGGCAATGACATGCCCCCTCTGCATTAGTACCGCGCCCAACCCAGAAATGGACGCATCACAATAAACCACAAAATCCTCTACGCCCTCTGGCAGGGCTAAGATTGGCGCCTCGCACAATCTCTGTCTCAGCGTCTCAAATGCAGCCTGCTGCTCGGGTCCCCACCGAAAGACCACGACTTTCTTCGTCAGCCGCGTCAGGGGCACGACTATCTTGGAGAAATCCTGAATAAATCTCCGATAGTAGCCTGCCAATCCCAGGAAACTCCAAATCTCAGATGGAGACTTCGGAACCTCCCATCTCATCACGGCCTCGACCTTGGCCGGATCGACCAGAATCCCGTTCTGGTTGACGAGGTGTCCAAGAAATTGCACCTCGCGCAACCAGAACTCACACTTGGAGAACTTGGCATACAATCTCTCCCTCCTCAGGGTCTCCAACACCTCCCTCGGGTGTTCCTCATGCTCCTCCTGAGTCTTGGAATATACCAAGATGTCATCGATAAAGACTATCACAGACCGATCCAACATCGGTCTGCACACGCGGTTCATGAGGTCCATGAACGCGACAGGAGCATTGGTGAGCCCAAACGACATCACCACAAACTCATAGTGGCCATAGCGCGTCCGAAATGCTGTCTTCTGCGCATCCTCCTCCCTGACCCTCATCTGATGATAACCCGAACACAAGTCAATCTTGGAGAACCAAGATGCTCCCTGAAGCTGATCAAAGAGGTCATCAATCCTCGGGAGTGGGTAACGGTTCTTCACCGTTACCTTGTTCAGCTCCCGGTAATCTATACACATCCGATGTGACCCATCCTTCTTTTTCATAAATAGTATCGGGGCTCCCCAAGGCGAACTGCTCGGACGAATGAATCCCTTGTCTAGCAGCTCCTGCAGTTGCGTAGACAACTCCTGCATCTCGGGAGGAGCCAACCGATACGGTGCTTTGGCTATCGGAGCCGCACCGGGGATAAGGTCAATCCTGAACTCCACCTGTCGCTCCAGAGGTATCCCAGGTAGCTCCTCCGGGAAGACATCTGCAAAATCTCGAACCACCGGAACCTCGCTCACTGTCGCCTTGCCCGCCTCCCGGGTATCCATCACATACGCGACATATCCTGTGCATCCCTGCTGAAGATAGCGCCTAGCCCTCGCTGCTGAACATACAATGGGTCCACACTGAGGCCTCTCACCATGAATCACTAACTCTCCCCCGCTTGGGGTCCTGACCCGCACTAGCTGCTGCGCGCAATCTATCACCGCCCTATTAGGGCTCAACCAATCCATGCCAATGATCACCTTGTTCCCGCGCAACGGAATGGGAACCAAGTCTACCAAGTAACGCTCCTCAAACAAACGCAGCACGCAATCTCGAAATACCATCGATGCTCGCACCGATCGATCATCAGCAATCTCTACCTCTAAAGGGCAATCTAATTCGCCCGAAGTCTCATGAAACTTCTTGCTAAGCGCAAGAGAAACAAACGATCGGGATGCACCCGAGTCGAACAATACCTGAACTGGGATGCCGTTCACATGGAACGATCCTAATGCATACATATACATACGGAGCACATATCAATATCACAACATCATAAAATAAAAATAGAGGGAAAGAATCATACCCGTCACCACATCGGGTGCGGCGCGTGCCTCCTCGGTAGTCAACTGGAATGCTCGGCTCCTCACCACCGGAGCCTCTACCTTGCCCTGCCGGCCATCTGTGATCCGCAGGGTCGCTGGAGCTGGCGCCTTTACCGGCGCTGAAACTGTCAACTGGGGGCAATTGGCCTTCTTGTGGCCCCTCTGGTTACATTGAAAACACAACAACTTTGATGTCTGAATGACTGCTGCCGGAGCAGTGCAATCCCTGCTGATGTGCCCAGGCTTGCCGTACTTGTAGCAGCCTGACGATCCCATCCTGCACGCCCCCTCGTGCGGCCTGCCGCATTTCCTGCAGCGGCTCGGTCCTGATTGGCCTTTCGGCCTACCATCTGATCCCTTGGGCTTCTTCCCCGAAGCCCCTTCTGCCTGTCCCTCCTCTAATTTCCGTTTCCGGATGTGCTCCAAATCTATCTCCCTCTCCCGCGCCCTGGAAATCATAGAGTCCAAGGTAGGGCAAGCAGAAAAGCTAACATGCTCCCTGATGTCAGCTCGTAGCATATCGTGATAACGAGTCCTCCTCATATCCTCGTCACCAGCATACTGGGGCACCAACAAAGCCCTCTCCCGGAACTTGGCGGTGATCTCCGCCACAGTCTCCGTCGTCTGTCTCATATCCAGAAACTCCCTGGCCAGCTGCTGAAGCTCGACAGCCGGTGCAAACTCTGCCCTGAACCTGGTCACGAAGTCCGACCAGGTCATAGCCTCGATAACTGAGGATCCCAACGAGTCACCCACTGACTCCCACCAATCCCGGGCTCGGTCCTGTAAACACCCTGCTGCATACCTCACCTTCGACCCCTCGGGGCAGAAGCTAGTCAACTGGGCAGACTCGATGTCTGCAATCCATCGCCTGGCAGCAATGGGGTCTTTCACCCCATGGAAATCCGGCGCACCACTGCCCCGAAAGTCCTTGAAGGACAGTGTGCGAGATCCTGACTGGCTAGATGCCAAATCACTCCTAAATGCCCGCAGGCGATCCTCCATCAACTCCATGATCCCTTCCTTGATCGACCCAAAGAGGATGGGGGTCGACTCAAGGGTGCCCCTGGTGATCTCTGACGCGATGAACTCGCGTAGTCCCTCATCTAACGGCTCGGAACTTGATCCCGAACCTGATCCCTCTCCTGAACCGCCATCTACCGGCCTCGATCGAAGTACCACCATTCTGCAATACATCACAACAATAATTAGAGATACTGATACTTCCTGAGGGATCACAACTACTTACAAGTTCCCTGGTCTTGTCTTGGCCTTCCTTGGTTCGGGTACGGATCCTCTGCTTTTAGTAGTACGGGCCCATACTACCTTCCACATCTATCCGTACCTTCTTCAAGGACTGCCTCGACTCCACCAGATCCCTTTCCCTATTGCTGATCACTACTATACTCATCCCAGGATCGCTCTAGGAAATCTCCGACTCTACTCGATCCAGTCCTCAGCTGCTGCAAACCTCCTCGTAATGCCAATTAGCCATCACCTAAATACCATCACATGCGACGAGACTCAGATAATCCTTCGAGTACCCGACTCGTCCCTACAACGGTTGGACTCAAACAAGAGCTGCGCAGTAGGATCAAGTCCGTCACTCTAAGATTATTCAACTCTGATCGCATGTGACGTGACGTATTCGTCTAATGGCTAATTCCCATTATTCGGAGTCCCACATAGCACAAAGCAAGCAGCATCCAGACAAGGGAAACAACCTCAAGCAACTCCGCTCTCATGGAGGGAAACTGAACTAGCACACAGTGCTAACTCACACTATCGGGCACAACCCTAACAGGCTACCCTATTGCTGTCTACTTGATACTAGCATGCAATTCTCATACAGCTGGAACACATAAAGCAGGCACATAAGGCATCACTCCTAGATCCTTAGTCCTATTCTAGCACGCTGTTCTACAAAAACTGATAAACATAACATAAACTTATATGAGTACTTTGGGGAATACTTACTTGAGCTCGGTCGGTCGCGCACATCACACACTTCGTTCTTTCTTAAACTCTTTTCTCAATTTTTTAGGAAACATATTCTTTTAGAAATTCTTTTAATCCCTCGATTTGAGTTCAGACACCCCCGAAGGTGAGTCCGAATCCCTCAAACCAGGGCTCTGATACCAACTTGTAACGACCCAAATTTCACGTCCAAAAATTTCGTTTTAAAAACATTACTTTAGAAAATATTAATAGTTAAAAACATTGTTTGATCAAACCATAACAAAACGTAAACCATGTCTAAAAGTCAAATCATACAACCATCAAAATATCAGAGTATAAATCCCAGAGAATCTCGTAAGTGCGGAAGACAGTGTGTGTGCATGATGTGCCGCTACCGCGCCGGCTCCTTCCCCTTCGACGAAGAGGTACCTGAAACCAAAACTGCAAACTGTAAGAACAAAGCTTAGTGAGTTCCCCCATCGTACCACATACCCTACAAACAAATAACACGCATACTGCCAGGCTATTCTGGGGTGCCTGACTACCCGGTACGACCATTCTGGGGTGCCGACTACCCGTGTCAAGCCATTCTGAGGTGCCGACTACCCATGTCAAGCCATTCTGGGGTGCTGACTACCCATGTCAAGCCATTCTGGGGTGCTGACTACCCATCGGTCCTAACAACCGACCTGCGGGGACTAGTCCCCTCCTACTACCACTATCGCAAATAACATAACAGGCCAGCATGCAACCATATCATCACGTACTGTCAGACGTTTCTGGGGTGTCTAACTACCCTCCGGTCCTAACAACCGAACTCTACTATTATCACATATAACATATCATGCTAGCATATAACATATCAGATAGTAGCAACCTAGATGATATCACAAAGACAATCATCTAACATACGACTCCTACTGGTGGGCCGACATTGTGGTCGTAGACCCACCGCTACTGGAAGGTAACTCACCCCGAAGTAGCTGCTGATCTGAGCGGGAACTGACTGTCTACTATTGCTGCTGCTGCTCCGGAAATCCTCCGGCTGCAATTCCCACAACATACTCAATCAAACACTGCTAACTGTCCTTTGGGTAAAATGACCATTTTACCCCTGATCATGACCTAAGTCAAAATCAGAGTCAACTTTCAGTTGACCCGACTCGCCGAGTTGGCTTTCCAACTCGCCGAGTCCCTACCTAAACGTTTGCCCTGAATCCCGTTCCTACTCGTCGAGTTAGGCGACGACTCGACGAGTTCTCCTTCTTAACAGATACTCAAGTCCTTCATCCTACTCGCCGAGTTGTATGAACAACTTATCGAGTTCATCTTCATCCGATGAACACTTATGCTAAGACTCGCCGAGTTGTATGAA
This sequence comes from Lactuca serriola, assembly GCF_051521515.1. Lineage (NCBI taxonomy): Eukaryota > Viridiplantae > Streptophyta > Magnoliopsida > Asterales > Asteraceae > Lactuca > Lactuca serriola. Next base: position 179,000,087 of record NC_136409.1, on the reverse strand, counting down.
CAACTCGCCGAGTCTGTTCTTGATCTAAGGAGATTGCCTTGAACTCGCCGAGTCAGGGCATTGACTCGCCGAGTACCTCCATAGATGAGTTCAGATTCCGACTCACTGAGTCACACCCCGTGACTCACTGCTCACTCGACACTACGAAACGGGGACAAACTCGGAGACTCGCGAACAGACTCGCCGAGTCGTTGCCATGCACCCACTGAATACACAGATTTGCTCGATTCCAGTCCATGCCATTCACAGATCTGGGCTTCTAGGACACGAATCACACGTAAAGTTTCCAACTTTACGTGTAGATATTCACCAATATGGATTTTAGGGTTCAAAATGCCTCAAAAGGGTAGCTCTAGGGTGAACAAGCAACATGGGTCCATAAAGCTAACAGATCTGAGCTCCTGGAGCTCAATCTTGCCTAGATCTAGAAGCCAATCGACTTATTACGAAATATTATGCACATACAAGCTTGGGGGATGGCTCAAGAATGTCTTAAATAAAGCCTTAAGCATAGAAACAGGGGAAAATGGGATATACCTCAATGGAACTGCTGAAATAACATAATGATGCTTGGATGGCTTCCCTTCTTCTGGATCTACTTCCCTTCTTCTTCAAAACCTTCAAGAGCACACAACAAATGCTTCAACTCTTCAAAGAACAAGCTTAAACGAGGGTTGGGAGCTTTGGGGGGGGGGGGAATGGGGGCTGGCCTGGGGCGGATGTGTTGCTTAAATAGGGTGCAAACCCCTGAAACTTAGGGTTTCATCCAACAGCTGTGACTCGCCGAGTCCAGGATATGGACTCACCGAGTCGACAACTTAAACGTGTCCCGGGTCCTGCATCTACTCGGCGAGTCGGACCTGTGACTCGCCGAGTCCAAGGCTAAAAGAAGAGAAATACTCAAATAAGATTTACGTACCAGGAACCAGGTGCTACAACAACATCCAAAGGGATTTCTTATACTCAAAACTTGTTAAAACTCTTTTAAATCTTTTATAAACTTCTTTTATATTAAATCATATTTGTCTATCTATTTACGTATAAGTATGCTTTAACAAACTTAGGACTATTGCTAGATACCTTGACTCCTATTCCTTGTTTGGTTGTGGGCTTGGGGTAGGATGACTAGTCTGAATGTCGGTGAAATCATAGTTATACTTATTAAATACATATATGAATATTAAACCCATTTTTAAGGATTATAATTAACTTAGTTACTTATGTGAGTAATTGAGTCTTTCCTACAATCAGTAACATTTCAAACAATCATTCTAGTAAACTATAATAGGTATAGTTTAGAGGATTTATACTTACTACTTCTAGATCAGTGAAACTTACATGAGTCAGTTCATACATGAGTCGGTTCATACATACTATAACAAGAACAGGAAGGAACATACATACTATAACTAGAATAGGAAGGAGCATACATGCTATAACTAGAATAGGAAGGAACATATATACTATAACAAGAACAAGATAACAATAATGCGAGACACTACTGTAACGACCCAATTTTCACATCCAAAAATTTTTGTTTAAAAACGTTTCATTGTAAAATATTAATAACTAAAAACATCGTTTGAACAACCATAACATAAAATGAACCGTGTCTGAAAACCAAGACATACAACTAATCAGAATATCAGAGTATCGATCCCAGAGAAACTCATAATGCAGAAACCGGAGAGTGTGTGTCTGTGACATGCTGCTACCGCGCCAGCTCCTTTCCCCTAGCTGAGGAGGTACCTGAAACCAAAACTGAAAACTGTAAGCACAAAGCTTAGTGAGTTCCCCCATAATACCCCATACCATGCATACACATAATCAACCAATGTTCAGCTATGAGTTACGGGCCTTGCCCACACTCGGGAAGATACGGGCTCTGCCCACGCTTCGCTAGCCGGGAGATACGGGACTCGCCCACACTTGTGAAGATACGGGCCCTGCCCACACTTCGCCATCTGGGAGATACGGGCCTAGCCCACACTCCAATCCTCGGAGAGATACGGGCCTTGCCCACACTCAACCGCTAACCCATAATATACAAGTATCACACAGACAACAAGTATAAGCAACTCTATCATACTAACGCATATATCGTACTTAACTACAACAGAGATACGGGCTTGGCCCACACTCTAGTACTAGCATCTCGTCTACACGGGTCGGCCTTGGTGCCTTAGACCCGTTCCTACTGGAAAGGAAACTCACCTCGAAATAGTTGCTGGTCTGTGTGGGAACTGATCACCTACTACTGCTGCTGCTGCTGCTCCGGAAACCCTCCGGCTGCAATTCCCACAATATATTCAATCAACACCTTGCTCACCGACTTTTGGGTAAAAATGACCATTTTACCCCTGACCTTGCCCTAAGTCAAAGTCAGAGTCAACTTTCAGTTGACCCGACTCGCCGAGTTGGCCTCCCAACTCGCCGAGTCCCTACTCAAGCGACTGTCCTGAATCCCGATCCTACCCGTCGAGTTAGGCGACGACTCGACGGGTTCGCCTTCATGACCAATATTCAAGTCCTTCATCCTACTCGCCGAGTTGTATGAACAACTCGTCGAGTTCATCTTCATCCGAAGAACACTCATGCTAAGACTCGCCGAGTTGTATGAACAACTCGTCGAGTTCATCTTCATCCGAAGAACACTCATGCTAAGACTCGCCGAGTTGTATGAACAAATCGTCGAGTCTGTTCTTGATCTAAGGAGATTGCCTTGAACTCGCCGAGTCAGGGCATTGACTCGCCGAGTACCTCCATAGATGGGTTAAGCTTCCGACTCATTGAGTCGCACCCTGTGACTCACCGCTCACTCGACACTATGAAAAGGGGACAAACTCGAAGACTCGCGAGCAGACTTGCCGAGTCACATGAACGACTCGCCGAGTCGTTGCCATGCGCTCCTAAAATATACCGATTTGCTCGATTCCAGTCCATGCCATTCATAGATCTGGACTTCTAGGACACGAATCACACGTAAAGTTTCCAACTTTACGTGTGGATATTCACCAATATGGATTTTAGGGCTCAAAATGTCTCAAAAGGGTAGATCTAGGGCTAACAAGCAACATGGGGCCAAAAAGCTAACAGATCTGAGCTCCTGGAGCTCAATCTTGCCTAGATCCAAAGGCCAAACATCTTATTACGACATATAATGCACATACAAACTTGGGGATTTGACCAAGAAAGACCCAAATGAAGTACTAAACATAGAATCATGGGGAAAACGGGTTATACCTCAAAGGAATTGCTGGAAGAACACAATAATGGCCTGGATGGCTTCCTTTCTTATGGATCTACTTCCTTCCTCCTTCAAAGCCTTCAAAAGCACACAACAAAACCTCAATCTTCAAAGAACAAGCACAAACGAGGGTTGGGGAGCTCTGGGGAGAGAATGGGGGCTGGCCTGGGGCAGATAAGTTGCTTAAATAGGGTGCAAACCCCTAAAACTTAGGGTTTCATCCAACAGCTGTGACTCGCCGAGTCCAGGATATGGACTCGTTGAGTCGACAACTTAAACGCGTCCCGGGTCCCGCATCCACTCGGCGAGTCGGACCTATGACTCGCCGAGTCCAAGGCTAAAAGAAAGGAAATACATCAAATAAGATTTACATACCAGGAACCGGGTGCTACAACTACTTCTTGGCATAACAATATACTTGTTGTGTCACGTTTTGTAACCAGAGTCTCCTGGATGGAGAGCGTGAGTTTGTGTATAAATTTATACGAGATTGACCATCCTACACCTTGCTGCTAGGTACAGTGGGACCTGTAGGTCTACAGGTGACAAATGTCATACCATTTCAACGTATTTTGATCGTCATGGTTTATACTAGTCAATCAAGCATGGTTATAACCTCATCACATTTTACCTTAATTTAACTTATTGGTTTTAAGGTAGTTACAGTTAGTACTTCAGTAGTTATTTTATTTAATACTACTGCACATCTTCATTTTTCCCATTACATTCATATAGTGATATTCTCACATCGAGTAATGCAAACTATTTTCTAGTAAAGATAGTCATAAACTTGGGAAAACATACATTCTTACGAAAGAACAAACATGCAGAACAATCGAGTCTTGGTAGAAGACTACTTTTCATTTTAGTAGAAAATATAGGATTTTCTGGAAAGATACAAACCTTTTTACTACATATACAAACATATGCATCAAAACTAATACAAACAATTGACACAAAAATACGTATGAACTCACCAGCTTTAATGCTGATCTACTCTTTCAAAATAACTTGTATTCTCAGGTCACCAGTAGACAGGTACCGATGACCAGCTTTTGAGAAGACGGAGCATATTCAAGACTCGTCTTTATTTTGATTACATATTTTTGGTGTCTTACAAACTTTATACAAAACACACTTGTATTAACTATATTATTAATGCAATGGATGATGTTGTTGCTTGTTTTACTATTATGCATTGTTATGATGCTGTACATGACGTCCTCTGCCCTCGAACGTTTCCGTTGTTCCGGTTTGGGGGTATGACATGTACAACTATGATGCATACACCAAGCAACTACAATAATGATGTTAATTTCATATAAGAAAGAACCCTAGGCTATCAAGCATCATATAATCAGACAATTATATCATGAAATTCCTAAAGATCCCTAACCTATCACTAGCATGCTATTCTAACATCTCACAATATCAAATAACAATGTGGTAATTTGGGGTCTACTTACTGGCTCCGACTGATCGTACACATCACATCCTTTCTTGATTTTTTGGAAACAATTGTGAAAATTATTTTTAAAACCTTTTCATTTCCTTAGTTTGAGACTATATTCACATAAGTGTTCCTCCAATCCACTCAAACCAAGGCCCTGATACTAACTTATAACATCCCAAAAATTTCAACAAATTAAAACCTTTCAAAACAACCCATTTACTAATAAAAGTGTTTATATAATTATTGTTTCCAAAACACTATTTAAAATCAGAGTCTCCCAAGATCCGATCAGTAGTAAAACCAAGGAAGTGTACAATCATGCCTTCGCCTCAACACTGTCCTCTGAAGAACCTGAAACCATAAACTAAATCTATATGCCCAAAGCTTAGTGAGTTTCCCCAAAGTCCCAACACACAAACAAAAAACATATACAAATAATAGCATGTCGGGTCCAATCAACCATCGAGTTGGAATACCCCCAGGCCCAATCAACCATCTGGTTGGAATGCCAATATACTATGGGTCCAGTCAACCATCACGTTGGAATACCCTAGGCCTAATCAACCATCAGGATGAAATGCCAATATACTATGGGTCTAGTCAACCATTGTTGGGTTGGAATGCTAATATACAATAGGTCCTGTCATCCTCAGGATGGAATACCCTCGCGCCCATTCAACCATCGGGTTAGAATGCCCCCGACCTGTTGGCTCATGCACAAAGCAGTAAAGCCTCAACCACCATCCAGGTATGTGCACATATACATAACAGATAACATATAATCAGCCAACAGACGAACAGGTAGATCTATCGATCACTAAACATAACAACATCCTATATACCAGAATACCAATCAAACAGATCACTACAACATGATAACATACTATCACATAACATAATATCATATCCAAAGGGCTGGTCTTGGTGCCTTCGACCTGCAAGTACAGTGAGGAAAACTCACCTCAATCCGCTGATAATCAAATAACTTCTCTGACCGCTGAACTGAATAACCTCGCACCAACTAACAATAAATACAATCTTAATCAATAATTAACCCAATAACCCAAAATCCGATGCCCACTCCATAAACCAACATCCTAAAGGGTAAAAGACCATTATACACTTTTCTTACTTGTTACATAACCAAAGCCCATCCCAAAGGCATAAAAATCCCAAAACCCAAAATGGCAATCCAAAACCCAAATCAAAAGCAACAAAAGCCCATTATGCCCCAATAACCCGATTGGGCCCCAAAACCGTCATGGACCTACTTCCAAGAAAACCCTAAGTCCATCTATGGCCTAAAGTCAGAAGTCCAATGACCCAACAAGGCTCAAATCTCAAAAATCCCAAAATGGTAAACTGGGGAGTACGATCCGCACACCAGAATGGTATGCCCAACGTACTCACCCTCAAAGCACATAGTACAAACGATTGATGCACAAAACCTTCATTACGTTGAGCGTACTTCCTATGTACGCCCAACGTACTCACTAGGGACGAAAATATATATATTAAGCTCTTAATGGTTAAGCGAATGACTTCCAAACTCATATATGACCCTAATGAGATGTCTTAACATGTAAAGTTGGCAACTTTACTCCTTTGCATGGCTTAATGGCACCAGAATCCTTAATAACATCCATAATAAACATCCAACTCATGTATGGTCCAAGATAAATCACCAAGATGACATTTTTATGAATAAGGGACCTCCCAAAAGCCAAGATCCATCATTCTAAGCTCTTAGAGTAGCTTATAATCACAAGGATGACTCTAAGGGCCAAAATGAACCCAAAATACACCTTAGACTAGATCTAACACCTAGATTCATCAAGATAAAACTTTATACCTCAAAAGGGTAGATCAAGATGCAACAAGCCTGGATCTAAAAGCTTCAAGCAATCCCACACTTCTCCAAAAAGTTCATTCTTCTTCTATGAACACCAAAAAGCGTGAAGTACCACCAAAAGCTTAAAAACCACTCAAATGGGGGCTAGTGTTTCGTTTCTAGGGTTTAGAGGGATGGAGGCTAAAACTAATAGGGTTTGGTAGTGAGTTAAGGAGCTTAAATAGGGTCCAAGATCCTAAATTAGGGTTTGGATCTGACTGGAGTACGTCTAACGTACTTCTGGTACACCCAACGTACTCCATAAGGCATGCACGATCAAATTGCTTAGTACGCTCATCATACACCAATGTACGCCCCGCGTACTGGCCTCAATACTAGTATGCCATGCGTACACATATGTATGCCCCGCAGACTTCATACATTTTCGTTTCGAAAAAAATTAGGCACCATAGATGATCTTGTAACCACTATTTAAATATTGTAAGAACATAAATGATAAAGCAGAAAAAAGTAAGTGATATACATGAGTTTTTATTTTTATTTTCGGCAGCACCAAGCAATATTCATAATGGAGGGGTACATTTGGTCCGATTGAATTGACATTTAGTGGTATGTTCCTAACTCATGGATCAATAACCTAGACGGTGGTGAATATTGGATTTGTAACATGTTTGGACTTTGGTGCACTTCTTTCGCTCTCGTAAACGGACAACAATTCTGTCCAAAATAAAAAAGTAACCCAAAAGTGATAATTAGATGGGCCGAAGTAACAGCCCATGTAATTTAATAAAAAATTTAAGGCCCTGAAATCTAATTTTTTTTTCTTAAGTCTACGTATACGCACACAACATGAATTAAAAATAGGCATAGGCCCACAATCAAATGAGTTTTTAAACAACAATAAAGGGACATGTATCAATTTATTTGGAGGGTTACACACTTTTTTTTATAGGGAGGACCGGAGGGATGAGAAAAGAAGGATATGAGAAGGATTTGAAAAGAAGGATATACAAAGATCCAAGTATAAAAAAAGTGTGTACCCCTCCACATGTCTATATTGGTTTATTTATGAATTAAAAAAAGTCAAAAGATCGATTCTTTCGCTGATATTACTTTTTAATCATACAAGTGCAAATATGATTTAAATTTTTATTGATTCTAACACCTATCTTAGTATCATTGTGGTTCTAACTTGTAAACTAATCTTTGATTATTGTATTGGATTTTTTTTTCTAAAATTTGGGGAAAAAAGTCTAGATTTTATTTTATTTTTCTTTTGTTTTTGAACTGCATTTATTAAAGGAAAAACATCTAAAAACCATCACTAATTGATTTTGTTGGAAACATTCGAAAGTGACACATTGGTAAAAATATATGTCGGTAATTTGTTGGAAACAGTTAAGATTGAAATCCAGGTCTCTGTCGAAACGTCACATAAATGTTTATGTTGGAATTGCGTTGATAATTACTTACTGATGGAATTTTCTATCGGTAAATTGTTAAAGGACCTGTTAGATATATTTATGTATGTTAGAATTCTGCCAGTAATAGACGTTTTCAACACATTATTTGGCCATCGAAATTCCACCATTTTCATAATAGTGTATAGTTTGTTCTAAAAATCTAAATATTTGAAGCAAATAGCTAAACCCCAACTATTCCATTAAACAATTCAGATTAATATGACGATTGACAAACCCTAAGTATAATTAACTGATATACAAACAAAAACAACTTCAACCCACTTCAATCATTGTTTGAGTTGAGATGGTCAAACTTTGAGTTTTGCTTGCTTTTGTCAATTAAGGGAAATAATAGGGAACTATTTCCCATAAAAATGAAATAAAAAAGGTGGATAGTAGTTCAAAATAATCTGAATCAAAATTAAAAAAATATGACCACTAAAGTCTTTTATATAAGAAAAAGGTCTTCAATGCATCCATGCATGTACCAAATATATTAAGAGGAAACTACTTGTATATTAAAAAAGTCATTTTCCTATAAAACAGTGACATCAATATGGTATTCATAACTAAAGTGTTCTCTATGATGGTACTTATATTACTTATATTAGTAAAAAGTTAAAAAATAAATACTAAAAATATGAATTCAAACTAAATTTGTATTATATTAATTAGGATTTTGAAAGACATTTGAGGAAAAAATAGGTTCCATAATTAGAGTATCTATTATACTTCTACTTCGTTTTTCATCTACGTCATCGCCACATTAATCACTCTCTTCCTCCATCTTTAGAAATTAGAATCATGCATGTTATATATCTATCTTTTAATGCACAATGAAAAAGACTTTGATGCAGCATCTCCAAGAGAAAAAAGAAATGGGCAAATGGTAGTAGGGGAAAAAAGATGGAGGGCAATATTTATATATCCTTTCAACTAAATTGATACAGTATATAATTTTATTATAAAAAATAAAAATAAAATAAAACAAGTGGGTTTTACCAACTCTTGGTTTCCAAAATGGTTGGCGAAGTCCACATCAGCAACGAAAGCTCAAGTCTCACCAACCCCACCAACAAGACCACAACCGCACCACTCCACCACCTTCCGATACTCCATGCCCACTCCCTATATAATCTCATAAGCCCCATCCTTCCATTTCAAACCCACCATTAATAATCACTCTCCATTTCATACTCACAAACCAGAGATTCCTCATAAGTCATAATGGCCGCCACCGGAGAAACTCAGCCTGCAAAACACCAAGAAGTTGGCCACAAAAGCCTCCTTCAAAGCGATGCACTTTACCAATACATTCTTGAAACCAGTGTTTACCCGAGAGAGCCAGAATCCATGAAAGAGCTTCGTGAGGTCACTGCTAAACATCCTTGGTAAGTCATAATCAAGTGCATGCATTTCCTAATGTTATAACATATTATGAGTACGTAACAGGATTACCATTGTGGGTGCTTTTCGTTGTCTAATCTGTTTTACTTGTACTACTAAATGCAGGAATCTTATGACGACATCTGCTGACGAAGGACAGTTTTTGAACTTACTTCTTAAGCTCATAAACGCTAAGAACACGATGGAGATCGGTGTTTACACTGGTTATTCCCTTCTTTCTACTGCGCTTGCTCTACCAGAAGATGGAAAGATATTGGCTTTGGACATAAATCGTGAAAATTACGAAATTGGCCTTCCGATTATTGAGAAAGCCGGTGTTGCTCACAAGATTGACTTTAGAGAAGGCCCTGCGCTTCCTCTTCTTGACCAAATGATAGAAGATGCAAAATTCCATGGATCATTTGACTTCATTTTTGTGGATGCCGATAAAGACAACTACCTTAACTACCACAAAAGGTTAATCGATCTTGTTAAAATTGGGGGAGTGATTGGCTACGATAACACCCTTTGGAATGGGTCTTTGGTGGCACCTGCAGATGCCCCACTTCGGAAGTATGTTAGATATTACAGAGACTTCGTGTTAGAGCTCAACAAAGCCCTTGCTGCTGATCCAAGAGTAGAGATCTGTCAGCTTCCTGTGGGTGATGGAATCACTCTATGTCGCCGAATAAGCTAATCACACATCAACATCACAGATCATCCGAAATAAATATACTTTTTAATTATGTTTCATAACGTCAAAACTTGTAAATGAATCATATGTTTTACTGAATTACTTCCTTATTGTAATGCGACAATTTGCATTGTTGTTTTTAATTGCATATATAATCATGTTTTCAGATAAACATTTTAATTGTATAATCTAAATGTTATTGTATATTTCTATGTCATATTCAGTATATGTTATACATCTGTAGACAACAAAAGTTCATCACGTAAAAGCTATTTTTATTTTTTATTTTTAAATGGAGTTAGCGGGCCTTTAAACATGATGAAAATTTCTAGATTTTTTTTTAAAAAAAAAAGTCATGATTTTATTTTATCAATTTAAACACTCCTTACACTTTTGACATAGTGACAAACATGATAAAAAACTATTTTTTACATACATGGCGGCAACATCTTCGATTCCGACTAACTTCTTCCTCAGGGGGATGGAGGTTAATCTGATTGCTATGAACTACAGAACTAGACTGAAGGCTGCAATTGATAGACTGGTTCACGTTGTGGGGCTGATGAAGATAGGACAAATGTACCATACAAGAGGAAGGAAAGTGTTACTCGAGAATCAAAGTTGGGTCCTCAAGGAGGATCATCAGGACATGTTCCTTTAAGTTCTCAAATTCACTCGATTTATATTCAAATTTCCCATTTCCGTTGAATCCAATGAAAAATGACTGCTATGTGGTAGGATTGGAAAGACATTTGACATGTTTATTGCAATAAAGATGTCAAGGATATGCAAATAATTTGGTTTTGTTCGTTAGACAGGGGTGCATGACTTGGATAAAGAATTTTTTGACACATCATTTGGGTTTCACAAATTGTTTGCATCTACTCCTCTATTTTCTAGGGTCATAAGTGAGTGGAAAACAAAACCTAATGAGGTGAGGATGTCATATCTGATGCATACAATGGAATAGACAAACATTCATAGTGGTTCCTATGCTAATGTTGTCAAAGGAGTAAATGGTAATGATTATGAGAAGGTTTAAGAGGGATCGAGTGTTGTGGTTGATCTAAACTTTAACTAATTCTGGCGGAAACATGCAAAGGTGACATATATCGGTAAGGACATTCGTTCGTAGTCCGTGATTGTCCGTTGGAAACAGTTAAAAGCTGAAATCCATCTACATTCCATTGGAAAGGCCACGTAAATTCTGTCCAAATGCTCCGGTGAGGGTAAAGGAGGTTGGTACAACCTCAGTCTCCGATGCTTACATCCACCAATTACACCGTGTGGGCAATGCGTATGAAAGTTGTCCTGCGTATCCATAAAGCCTGGACTGTGATTGATCCAGGAACCGAGGTTAATGAAGAGAAAGATTGTCTCGCTGTGGGTCTACTGTACCAAGCCCTACCAGAAAACCTCATAATGCAAATCGGAGATCAGGATTCAACCAAGAAGTTGTGGGAAGCGATTAGAACACGTAATATGGGCGCTGATAGAGTCAAAGAAGCAAGATTACAAACCTTAATGTCGGAATTCGATCGATTGAAATCAGAGACAATCGACAGCTTTGCTGGAAAGCTGTCTGGAATCGCATCAAAATCAGCGGCTTTGGGAGAATCGATTGAGGAATCCAAGTTAGTCAAGAAATTTCTGAAATCGGTGCCAAGGAACTTCATCCATATTGTCGCTTCCTTGGAACAAGTACTTGACTTGAAGACAATCGGGTTCGAAGATGTTGTGGGACGACTCAAGGCGTACGAAGAGAGGATAAAAGAAGAAGAGGACGACGGAGGAGAAGGTCACGCGAGGGTGATGCTCACGAAATCAGCGTCGTCTGGCAGTGGTGGGTCTTCTGGATTTCATGGAGGAATGACAGGGAAGGCAAAGGGAAAAGGCTTGTCAAGTGGAACTATTCATGGAGCAACCGGGTCGAATGGTGGATCAAGTGGATCAGGCCCAAATATGTTTAAATCAAAACAGGCACAAGATGGGGAGCCCAATTCTAATTGCAAAAATTGTAATTGTTGTTGTCACAAGAATCGGAAAAATAAGGAAAAAGACCGATCTAAGGTAATTTGTTTTCGGTGTGACAAATCGGGTCATTTTGCTTCTGAATGTCCGGAACGACTCCAAAAATTACAAGAAGGTGATTTTTCGGAACGTGATGACATCGATGAATCCGTTTTTTAAATATGGATTTGGTTGAAGAATTCTCTAGAAGGACTTAGAGATTCGGGGGTGATTGTTGGAATCCTAAGTCGAGTAGGACTTGAAGACCAAGTAATAGCAACCTAGTTTTTAGGAAATTATAAACAAGTAGGTTTCTAGTTTTCTAATTGTAATCTAATTACAAGTCGGTAGTTAGGAGTATATATACACATGGTTTTAGGTCGAGTTATGATCATTGGAAAACATTGTAATATCGTGAGTTTTGAGAGAGTTTCTCATATAATCAAAGAGTTATTTTGATTAAAACAATCGTGTTTACATATTCAAATCTTTAAAGAACCCATCTGAGATATTTAGTCACAATTACATATGAAATTTTTTGTTGTCACAAATATTTAACCACACCTTAGTTTATGATATAGTTATCTATTTATTTATTGGGCTTTGTTGGAATATTTTTGGAAAGCGTTTTGAATATATTACTAACATAATTGAATTTCGAAATCTAATCATAATTCTAATAGCACTACTAGAAAAAAATGATTTTAATGACAAACAATTAAACAAATTATAACATATATCATTGTTATGACAGACAAAAAGTCCGTCCTAAATGATATGTCATCTATTATTGATATTTCTGATTTACGATAGAAATAGTTGTTCGTCATAAAATTATGTTATTGATATATGTAAGTTGTAACTATAGGAATAAACCTCTACAGAGACGAAATCTATAGGGACGAGAAATGTTGTCGCTATATAGGACACTATGGGGTCAACATGTCGTCGCTATAGGGTTGACAAATTAAGTTTGACTTTGGAAGCTAAAACGACGATAAATCATCTCTATTGGTTGAGCGGGAACGGAAAAATGTTTTGCGGTATCCGAAAATTTGTAGGGATGACATATTGTCCCAAAAATTAATAAATTTAAATATATATTTTTTTAATGTATTTATCTGGAAAACACCGCACAAAATCATTTTGTAGAAAACTATAGGGACGATAAGTCGTCTATATAGGGTTTAGCTGAAGTGAAAACAAGAGAAAACTCTCTTTTTCCCATTAGTCAAACGACAATCAATCATTTCTTGTTTCTTTCTCACCCGAGCTCTCATGTAAATTCGTCGGCACCAACATGTTGACCAGGTAACGCGGTCGCTTCTTCCTTTGTCTACTCCTTCAACCTTTCACTCCGACATTTTCCTTCTAGCTCCGATTGATTCAGTTTTCTGAATATCTCATCATCAATTGGAGGTCGCCAACACCCTCCCACTTCAGGTGAACGGTGGTTTTATGCTTCCGACGTTCTACCCTTGTTCAACATGTAGAACGGTGGTTTGGCTGTGTTTATGTACTGTGAAATTTGATCTATGATTTTTGTACTATGAAAGTTTATCAATCAAATTTTTTTGATTTGGATATGTTTTTTCATAAATATTTTGTCTAAACGTGTTTGAAACTTTTTGAAACTTTAAGGCTATGTTTAGGGTTATCGATTTCTATACATAGAAGCTGTGAGGTTCTTGGTTGCGTATGATTTTGTTACCCTGGATAGTATTTATGCTAATTACTGTCTAATTTTAATTGTTAAACTTGAAAGTTATTCTGTTTCAAACATGTTAATGTGGATATATAAGCTTTTATATTTTGTCCCTTTTTTTTTTTGTCTAAAATTGAATTAGAATGTTATAAAAAGTAATGCAATACAAGTAGGCCAATTGATCTGTATATATAAACTATGAAATAGAAGTAGAATGTTTGAAACTTTGTGAAACTTTAGGGTTGTGTACATACAAGCTATGAAGTTCTTGGTTGTTTATGATTTTTTTTGATGTGGATAATACTTATGCTATTAACTATTTGATTTTGTTAAACTAGAAAATTATTGTGTTTAAAGCATGTTAATGTGGATTTTCTAGTTTTGTATAGTTTGAGCAGGGATTTTTTTAGCCGTTATGCTGCCAAATTTTAGTAAAATTAACTAATAAATGTTAATTGTACGGTAAAATTAACTAATAAATGTTAATTGTACGGTAAAATTATGGAAGAGTGTAGGAAAATGTTTGAAGATGTTGGTGGTGATAATTCATTGGTTGATCAGACACACTGCCTCACGTGTTCACTTGGAGAAAAAAGCTGTCATATAAGAGATGTTGGAAGAAAAGTGAAAAATATAACACCATATTACGTGCCAAGTATATCAACCAATTGACTCAACAATTTATTGAACAAATGCAACAAATGTTTATATCTCAAAATTCAAATGTCCAACCACCACAATTTCAATTTACTTTTGATCCTTCCTGACTACAAGTTCCAAACAATCATGTTATCAACGAAGAAGATGACGAAAGTGGAGAATATGAAAATAAAGAAGGTTAATGTGAAAAATAGGAATGTAGTTCTAGTGGATCTGATCATTAGGTTGTTTGTGTTGGTTTGGTTTGTGTGAAACATCTAAACAATTTCAAATTAGGTTGTTTGTTTTTGGTAAGCCGAGCATGTAAAATATTCTAGAACTTTGGATTGTATGGTATTTTGAATGTTTTAGATTTAAGTTTACTATATTCGATTATATTTTATATGAAAATTTTATTGTATATAATTTTTTTTAGGAATTTAACAATTCATTGGGGTATGGTAAATGTAACATCCATAAAAATCATGTCAAATTTAAACTTCTTCAACCAATTAAAACCATTAATTATTACAAAGTGTTTTCAAAATAGTTTAATGTTAGAGCATCCTAGAAATAAAAATCATAAAATGTGAGGAGTTGTACGATCACGCCTTCGCCTTCCTGCGATCATCCGAAGTACCTGAAACCAAAACTGAAACTGTAAGCCCGAAGCTTAGTGAGTTCCCCCAAAATACCCATACACACAACAATATACATATAATCACAAACAACATACTATGGGTCCGGTCAACCATCGGGTTGGAATTCCCCAGGCCCTCAACCATCAGGTTGAAATGCCAACATACTATGGGTCTAGTCATCCTCGAGATGGAATACCCCAGGCCCACAACCATCG
The DNA here is from genome assembly GCF_051521515.1 of Lactuca serriola. Lineage (NCBI taxonomy): Eukaryota > Viridiplantae > Streptophyta > Magnoliopsida > Asterales > Asteraceae > Lactuca > Lactuca serriola. The sequence goes on along the minus strand of NC_136409.1, from coordinate 178,984,782 downwards.
GGTTGGAATGCTCACATACTACGAGTCCAATCATCCTCAGGATGGAATACTTATGGCCCGCAACCATCTGGTTGGAATGCCCAGGTTTGTTGGCTCTCGCACAAAGCATATAAGCCTCAACCACCAATCAAACATATGCACATATATTAGATAATCACATAACATTCTATAGACAAACAAACCGATCTAACAGATCATAACAACATAATAACATCCTATCTACCAAGATACTAATCCAACAGATCATAACAACATAATACCATCCTATCTACCAGGATACTGATCTAATAGATCATGCTATCATAACATATCAGGATAACAATCTAAAAGGGTCGGCCTTGATGCCTTAGACCCTTGAGTATAGTGAGGAAAACTCACCTCACAACTGTCGAACTGTAGTGATAAGGTCAAACTCTCGAATCACAGCCGCGAACTCCACCACCTATATTCACCGTAGAACCACTTCCATAAATTCCCAATTTACTAAAATACTCCTAGAAGTCAAACTGGTCAACCCTTGGTCAAAGTCAAAGTCAACGGTCAAGGTCAACAGTCCATGTTGACCAACTCGTCGAGTGTAGTTTACTGACTCGTTGAGTCATCCCATAACTCGAGAAACCGTGAAAACCCTAGTTGACTTGCCGAGTTTCCAGACAACTCGTCGAGTCCATGCGTGTCCAAAAGTCGGGAAAACCCTAACTGACTCGTCGATTCGTCTTACTGACTCGCTGAGTTCATGCAAAAACTAACCATTGTCAATCTTCATCGGACTCGCCGAGTCATCTATGCGACTCGTCGAGCTCATGCAGTCCATTTCTTATCCAAATGTTTTTAAGCCACCCCAAAGCTCCATAATGCAGATCTAACCTCCTAGGGCGTGGTTTCTCCGTAAAGTTGCAAACTTTATGTGCATGCATGGTCCTAAATGCCAAAACCAAGCTAAGGGAAAGGTTTAACTCAAGGGGATATGCCCAATCTTGCTAAATCAGATAACTTTATGGCTATAAGGATCAAGAGGAGTCCAGATATGAAGTTAATGCCTAATACACGAAATGACTCCCAAAAATGCTAAAGATGACCCTAAACCTAAACCTGAAAAGATCTAGCCAAATATAAGCTAAGGTAACGACTTGTTACCTTCAAAATGATGCCAAGATTAAGTATAATTAGATCTACAAGGTCCTCTTTGCTCCAAGCTTCTTATACTTTACACCTTCTTCACAAAATGCACCAAAATCACTCTTTAAGCCTCACAAACACTCAAGAACAAGGTTAATAGCAATTAGGGTTTATTCTGGCCGTTAAGAGGTGATAAGGGACTGGAGGTAAGGACTTAATGTCCTTTAAATAGGGTGAAAACACTAAAAATTAGAGTTTCATCTCCCAGCTCCTACTCGCCGAATCTGGGTCCTCCGATTCGTTGAGTAGATCCAATAATCCACGCGGGTTAACCTGCCTCTACACGACGAGTTGGGGGCGACCAACTCGTCGAGTAAGTCCATAAACATGTATATAATGCTTTAAAACTTATACCTGAGAGTCGGGGTGTTAAAATAATTTTTTTTTGTAAAACCGCAATACCTATAGGGGCGACTTAATGTCACTATAGGTTTACTTATGACGACAATATGTTGTTGCTATAGGGGTAACTATAACGATAATATGTCGTCGCTATATTGGTAACTACGACGACAATATACCATCTCTATAGGTCTTTCTATAGTGACACTTTATCGTCTCCATAGGTTTGGCTATAGCAGCGAAGGCTATGGAGATGGCAATACGACCTAAAGCGACAAATCTTTGGCGACAATGTCTATTGTGACGACATGTCGCTGCTGAGGTCAATAGCGACGTACACTTTGTAGCCATGATTTTAGTCGTCCCCATAGGTCGTTAATCTTGTAGTTATACCGTGTTCATCGTTACAAAACGAAAACATAAATAGACGATTGAATTAGGATTCCATTTCTCTCTCGCATTCTGAGTTCCGTCTCCCTTCTCCACCACCTACTTCGGTAACCACCATTGTCGCTGGTGACGACATGCTGCTCCAATGTCACCATGTGTGATTGATGGCCGATTCAATATATTCAAGTAAATAATTTAGTTCAATACTAATAGTCAACAAACCATAAATATATTGAATTGAAAAAAAATCAAACCCACCTCAATCATTGTTTGAGTTGAGATGGTCAAACTTTCGAGTTTTGCATGCTTTTGTCAACTAAGGGAAATAATAGGGAAACTATTTTCTTAAAAGAAAATAAAAAAGGGTCGACAATAGTTAAAATAATCTGAACCAACATTTATTAAAATTATAAAACAATAAAGCAAGTGGTTTTACCAACTCTTGGTTTCCACTATGGTTGGCCATGTCCACATCTGCAACGGAAGCTCAAGTCTCAGCATTCACCAACCCTACCAACATGACAACACCGGCACCACCCCTCCACCTTCCGATACTCCATGTCCACTCCCTATATATTCCCATACACCCTTTTCTTCCATTTCAACTTCATTTCAACCTACCATTAATCACACTCCATTTCATACTCACACACCAGAGATTCCCCACAATGGCCGCCACCGGAGAAACTCAGCCTGGAAAACACCAAGAAGTTGGCCACAAGAGTCTCCTTCAAAGCGATGCACTTTACCAATACATTCTTGAAACCAGTGTTTACCCGAGAGAGCCAGAATCCATGAAAGAGCTACGTGAGGTCACTGCTAAACATCCTTGGTAAGTCATAATTAAGTGCATGCATTGCCTAATCTTATAACCCTAAAAGCATTTCTAATTCCTTTAACTTGTAATATAAATGCAGGAACCTCATGACTACGTCTGCTGATGAAGGACAGTTCTTGAACTTACTTCTCAAGCTCATAAATGCTAAGAACACAATGGAGATTGGTGTTTACACCGGCTATTCTCTTCTTTCTACTGCCCTTGCTCTACCAGAAGATGGGAAGATATTGGCCTTGGATATAAATCGTGAAAATTACGAAATTGGCCTTCCCATTATCCAAAAAGCCGGTGTTGCTCACAAGATTGACTTTAGAGAAGGCCCTGCTCTTCCTCTTCTTGACCAAATGGTAGAAGACGTAAGTACTTACAAGCTTGGTTTACGAGACATTTATATTGTTATTTTCTATTTTCTGCAAATAAAATTTAACATTAATTTGTAATCTATTTTCTGCAGGTAAAATTTCATGGATCGTTTGACTTCATTTTTGTGGATGCCGATAAAGACAACTACCTTAACTACCACAAAAGGTTAATCGATCTTGTTAAAATTGGGGGAGTGATTGGCTACGATAATACCCTTTGGAATGGGTCATTGGTGGCACCCGCAGATGCCCCACTTCGGAAGTATGTTAGGTATTACAGAGACTTCGTGTTAGAGCTCAATAAAGCCTTGGCTGTTGATCCAAGAGTGGAGATCTGCCAGCTTCCCGTCGGTGATGGAATCACTCTTTGTCGTCGTATAAGCTAATTAATCACACATCATGCACAGATCTACGGAAATAAACAATATTTAATTATGTTTCAGATCGTCAACACTTGTAAATGAATCATATGTTTGATTTATCACTTCCTTTTTGTATTGCCACAATTTGCATTGTTGTTTTTAATTGCATATATATTCTTCAGAACATTTTAATTGTGTAATCATAATGCTAGATTTCTATATCATATGCTGATATATCTCTCGATTAACAAAATTTCATTACGTAAAAGCTATTTAAAAAAAAAACGGAATTAATTGGTGGGCCTTTTAATAAACATGATGAAAATCTTAAAAAAAAAAATAAAGAAAAAATCAAATGTCATGATTTTATGTATCAGTCAAGCTTTTATTACAGTTTTGACAAACCGACAAACATGATAAAATAGATGGACTTGTAAGTACCCTAACTACTTAATATAATATAACATGTTTGACATTATAGTACGAGATAATCGGTCTGACTTGGATAGTATCGGACCAAAAACTGAAAAACTGGGAATCAATTTAGTGTTGAGAACATGATCGACTGTCTTGGTCCCAGTTCCAACCAAGAATTAAATAATCGGAAACCACTTTAACAGAAAATAAAAAATCGAAAATCAGACCGAATACCATGTTCCAATTCCTCCCGGACAAATTGTCATCTCTACGTATCTAAACATCAAAATGAATATCCATCAAGATAATTGGCATTACATTAGATAAATTTAAAAAAAAATTAGGATGTAACAAACAAAATTTTAAATATACCATTGCATCATTCAGATTTAAATCGAATGTTACCACTTGTTATATCCTCATTAGGCATTGTAGAAGGATCAACACTAGTCCATAATATTGTTATTTACCAACCTTTGCATATAGACTAGAAAATGGCTAATCGATGGAGATTATCCCAACTAAGTGATACCTTGTATTTCTCAACAGTGCTCACCGGAACCTAAATATACAACAAGCAACACAAGCTTTCTCATAGTGAAAAAGAGTAAACCACATCCTCTGAATGACGCACATCAAACCTACCCCAATTTTCATCACGTGGGGCTAAACCGTAGAGCACTAACGACAATTTGGACGCACAAAGTTTGAAATGAAAGTGGGTCATTTTTCGTTTGAAATGACATCGCCGAAAAGGATTGAGTTCAGATGTTTGTGAGGCTTGTGGATATTGATTAGAGATGATAACCATATACTTAGAGAGTTCTCGGTAAATAAAGGAGTCCTAAGTTAGTTTTCCAAAATCATTTAATGGTGTAGAGACTTTTACATCAAACACCGGCTGAAAATTTTATAAACATGAAAGGAGTCCCTAATCTCTTCTTTTCTTGTTGTGTAAAGGGTTTCCGATAAGTGTAAGATCCACCGAAAATTTTATAAAGATTGGAGGAAGGTGGGGAGATGGGCTTATAACAAAACGTGGCCACTTCAGTTCCAAGAACATGGTTGCATGGATGGTGTGTGTGAAGACTAAAATAGTAAAATATATTATTGTATATTTTGGAGATCAATTAGAAAAGATGTAATCTCTAGCTGTTGACGAAGTTAAAGGGTCTTTTCGACGAAGAAGTTAAAGGGTATTCTCAGAAGATGGATGAGGAAGTTCAAGAGACATTACTTTTTATGCCTCCTCCTTGTGAACTAATAATGATCTATAAAGAATTGATAGGATACTGTAGAGAGAAAACAACTAGGGTTACATTGTAGATGGAAAATTGATAATACAATGAAAGATAAATAAGAATATAAATACGAAATCTATCTAGGGCTCACCTAGCTAAAGGGCTAATATAAGGCCCAATACAAAAATGGACTAAATTAATTATTATGTTAACATCCCCCGTCAAACTCATAATATGACGGAAACAAACATTGAGAGTTTGTATTCAAAGAAACAAAAACAAGAAGCTGTATTTGTCATTATAACTGGGTCACTACAATTGGTATTAGAGCGGGTGCTTGGAGTTTTCAAGAAATTGATCTATGATGACTTCATGATTTGGTGAATCATAAATTGTTGTAAGTTTTCGTGTTTTAGAGTATTTTTGGTTCTAGAAATCGAACTATTCTTTGATCTTGATTCAAATTCGATTTTCTCTCTCTAGAATTCATGTTGAAATCATTTTTTCTCTCTAGAATTTTGATCAATTTTGCTTTCTCTCTCAAGAAGTTCATTCAAATTCACTTTCCTTTTCTATAGATTTCTTTAAAATTCACTTTCTCTCTCTAGAAATATCCAAGTTCTTGAGATCTTTTTGTTAATTGATCAAAGATAATGTGTCTCGATTATGATTCTTGGATCGTGATGATTGAAGATGTCAAATACAAAGTCAATGAAGAACAATATTATGGATTATTGTTGAAAGGTGGATTAATTACATGAAATACATTGATTTCTTATGGGAATAAGAAAGATAATTATGAAAAATTGATCTTTCAACCTCTTTGTAGATCAAAAATCTAATTGATATAACAATGGATATGTTAGTTTGGAATGGAAATAAAAAGGAGGAAAGAGAAAAAGAATTGTTTAGAAAGCAATATGTTTCTCTAATTGAAGATCCAAGTGATCTTCATGCTCTTGAATTTGTTGAAGATGTTCTTGAAGAAGTTTATCTTGTTCATGTTGTTCAAGACAAACAAATTCAATGCGATTCTCATGAAGTTGTGAAAGTTTTTTTTTTGTTCAATTAGAGTTCAAAACGATGATTGTTTGTATTATTGTGATTCGTTTGAAGGAATGGTACCATATAGAAAGCCTTCAATCCAAGAAGTTCAATGTATCAAAATCCAAAACATTTGATTCTAAAATGCAAAGTTTAAGTTGTGAAGAATGATGTTGTTTTTGAATTCAAATCTTCAAGATCCAAAAAAATGAATAATAATAATAATAATAGTAATAATAAAATAAGATCAAAAACAAGAAAATTTCGGTTTCTAAATAAAATTCTTCAAATGCTGTTTAGATGCCGAAATCAATGAAGAAAAATTGGGTTCCAAAACAAAAGTCATCAATTCTGTTATGAAATCGAATTCAAAACCCAAAATTGTTGAAGATTCTAAAATTCAACCTGATGATGAAGTTAGATCTTGGAGAAATGAGAAGAAGTTCCATGGATGATACAATGTGTAAATTGGAAATTTTCTAATTCCAGCCAAGGAACCTAGATCTTCCATGTTTGATTCATGCACTGTAAATGGGAAAAGAATTTTCAAAGAGGTTTCACAAATTCTCAAATGGATTCCTAAATGACCATGTTAATTCCGATACCTCATCAAAATCAAAAATTCTTTTGACATTCACTGTTCATAGGTTTTTGTTAAGCTAAATTACATTTTCTTTCAATAATCTATTCGATTTGAGCCCAAACTAAATTCAATTACCGTTCACTTGATCCATTATTAAGCCCAAAATTCTCGATCTTTCATTATGTCAAACCCCCGGCCAAGGCGGCAGAATATATCGGACTGTGCGACTAAGTTCATGGATCACATATAAACTAAATATATAACATAAGTACAACATTAAACAAAACAACATTTGTAAGGTTCTTACAAATAATAATATAATATATGAATTGCCTTAAACAGGTAGTCAGATATAAGAAAAGTAGTAAACTAAATTGCCTAAGATCCATGACTATCTGTCGTCTGATTGAAGGTGGATTAATTACATGAAATACATTGATTTCTTATGGGAATAAGATAGATGATTCTGAAAAATAGTGTGCATCATGGATGGTACACCATGTAAATTGGAAATTTTCTAATTCCAGCCAAGGAACCTAGATCTTCCATGTTTGATTCATGCATTGTAAATGAGAAAAGAATTTTCAAAGAGGTTTCACAAATTCTCAAATGGATTCCTAAATGACCATGTTAATTCCGATACCTCATCAAAATCAAAAATTCTTTTGACTTTCACTGTTCATAGGTTTTTGTTAAGCTAAATTACATTTTCTTTCAATAATCTATTCGATTTGAGCCCAAACTAAATTCAATTACCGTTCACTTGATCCATTATTAAGCCCAAAATTCTCGATCTTTCATTATGTCAAACCCCCGGCCAAGGCGGCAGAATATATCGGACTGTGCGACTAAGTTCATGGATCACATATAAACTAAATATATAACATAAGTACAACATTAAACAAAACAACATTTGTAAGGTTCTTACAAATAATAATATAATATATGAATTGCCTTAAACAAGTAGTCAGATATAAGAAAAGTAGTAAACTAAATTGCCTAAGATCCATGACTATCTGTCGTCTGATTGAAGGTGGATTAATTACATGAAATACATTGATTTCTTATGGGAATAAGATAGATGATTCTGAAAAATAGTGTGCATCATGGATGGTACACCATGTAAATTGGAAATTTTCTAATTCCAGCCAAGGAACCTAGATCTTCCATGTTTGATTCATGCATTGTAAATGGGAAAAGAATTTTCAAAGAGGTTTCACAAATTCTCAAATGGATTCCTAAATGACCATGTTAATTCCGATACCTCATCAAAATCAAAAATTCTTTTGACTTTCACTGTTCATAGGTTTTTGTTAAGCTAAATTACATTTTCTTTCAATAATCTATTCGATTTGAGCCCAAACTAAATTCAATTACCGTTCACTTGATCCATTATTAAGCCCAAAATTCTCGATCTTTCATTATGTCAAACCCCCGGCCAAGGCGGCAGAATATATCGGACTGTGCGACTAAGTTCATGGATCACATATAAACTAAATATATAACATAAGTACAACATTAAACAAAACAACATTTGTAAGGTTCTTACAAATAATAATATAATATATGAATTGCCTTAAACAGGTAGTCAGATATAAGAAAAGTAGTAAACTAAATTGCCTAAGATCCATGACTATCTGTCGTCTGATTGAAGGTGGATTAATTACATGAAATACATTGATTTCTTATGGGAATAAGATAGATGATTCTGAAAAATAGTGTGCATCATGGATGGTACACCATGTAAATTGGAAATTTTCTAATTCCAGCCAAGGAACCTAGATCTTCCATGTTTGATTCATGCATTGTAAATGGGAAAAGAATTTTCAAAGAGGTTTCACAAATTCTCAAATGGATTCCTAAATGACCATGTTAATTCCGATACCTCATCAAAATCAAAAATTCTTTTGACTTTCACTGTTCATAGGTTTTTGTTAAGCTAAATTACATTTTCTTTCAATAATCTATTCAATTTGAGCCCAAACTAAATTCAATTACCGTTCACTTGATCCATTATTAAGCCCAAAATTCTCGATCTTTCATTATGTCAAACCCCCGGCCAAGGCGGCAGAATATATCGGACTGTGCGACTAAGTTCATGGATCACATATAAACTAAATATATAACATAAGTACAACATTAAACAAAACAACATTTGTAAGGTTCTTACAAATAATAATATAATATATGAATTGCCTTAAACAGGTAGTCAGATATAAGAAAAGTAGTAAACTAAATTGCCTAAGATCCATGACTATCTGTCGTCTGATTGAAGGTGGATTAATTACATGAAATACATTGATTTCTTATGGGAATAAGATAGATGATTCTGAAAAATAGTGTGCATCATGGATGGTACACCATGTAAATTGGAAATTTTCTAATTCCAGCCAAGGAACCTAGATCTTCCATGTTTGATTCATGCATTGTAAATGGGAAAAGAATTTTCAAAGAGGTTTCACAAATTCTCAAATGGATTCCTAAATGACCATGTTAATTCCGATACCTCATCAAAATCAAAAATTCTTTTGACTTTCACTGTTCATAGGTTTTTGTTAAGCTAAATTACATTTTCTTTCAATAATCTATTCGATTTGAGCCCAAACTAAATTCAATTACCGTTCACTTGATCCATTATTAAGCCCAAAATTCTCGATCTTTCATTATGTCAAACCCCCGGCCAAGGCGGCAGAATATATCGGACTGTGCGACTAAGTTCATGGATCACATATAAACTAAATATATAACATAAGTACAACATTAAACAAAACAACATTTGTAAGGTTCTTACAAATAATAATATAATATATGAATTGCCTTAAACAGGTAGTCAGATATAAGAAAAGTAGTAAACTAAATTGCCTAAGATCCATGACTATCTGTCGTCTGATTGAAGGTGGATTAATTACATGAAATACATTGATTTCTTATGGGAATAAGATAGATGATTCTGAAAAATAGTGTGCATCATGGATGGTACACCATGTAAATTGGAAATTTTCTAATTCCAGCCAAGGAACCTAGATCTTCCATGTTTGATTCATGCATTGTAAATGGGAAAAGAATTTTCAAAGAGGTTTCACAAATTCTCAAATGGATTCCTAAATGACCATGTTAATTCCGATACCTCATCAAAATCAAAAATTCTTTTGACTTTCACTGTTCATAGGTTTTTGTTAAGCTAAATTACATTTTCTTTCAATAATCTATTCGATTTGAGCCCAAACTAAATTCAATTACCGTTCACTTGATCCATTATTAAGCCCAAAATTCTCGATCTTTCATTATGTCAAACCCCCGGCCAAGGCGGCAGAATATATCGGACTGTGCGACTAAGTTCATGGATCACATATAAACTAAATATATAACATAAGTACAACATTAAACAAAACAACATTTGTAAGGTTCTTACAAATAATAATATAATATATGAATTGCCTTAAACAGGTAGTCAGATATAAGAAAAGTAGTAAACTAAATTGCCTAAGATCCATGACTATCTGTCGTCTGATTGAAGGTGGATTAATTACATGAAATACATTGATTTCTTATGGGAATAAGATAGATGATTCTGAAAAATAGTGTGCATCATGGATGGTACACCATGTAAATTGGAAATTTTCTAATTCCAGCCAAGGAACCTAGATCTTCCATGTTTTGATTCATGCATTGTAAATGGGAAAAGAATTTTCAAAGAGGTTTCACAAATTCTCAAATGGATTCCTAAATGACCATGTTAATTCCGATACCTCATCAAAATCAAAAATTCTTTTGACTTTCACTGTTCATAGGTTTTTGTTAAGCTAAATTACATTTTCTTTCAATAATCTATTCGATTTGAGCCCAAACTAAATTCAATTACCGTTCACTTGATCCATTATTAAGCCCAAAATTCTCGATCTTTCATTATGTCAAACCCCCGGCCAAGGCGGCAGAATATATCGGACTGTGCGACTAAGTTCATGGATCACATATAAACTAAATATATAACATAAGTACAACATTAAACAAAACAACATTTGTAAGGTTCTTACAAATAATAATATAATATATGAATTGCCTTAAACAGGTAGTCAGATATAAGAAAAGTAGTAAACTAAATTGCCTAAGATCCATGACTATCTGTCGTCTGATTGAAGGTGGATTAATTACATGAAATACATTGATTTCTTATGGGAATAAGATAGATGATTCTGAAAAATAGTGTGCATCATGGATGGTACACCATGTAAATTGGAAATTTTCTAATTCCAGCCAAGGAACCTAGATCTTCCATGTTTGATTCATGCATTGTAAATGGGAAAAGAATTTTCAAAGAGGTTTCACAAATTCTCAAATGGATTCCTAAATGACCATGTTAATTCCGATACCTCATCAAAATCAAAAATTCTTTTGACTTTCACTGTTCATAGGTTTTTGTTAAGCTAAATTACATTTTCTTTCAATAATCTATTCGATTTGAGCCCAAACTAAATTCAATTACCGTTCACTTGATCCATTATTAAGCCCAAAATTCTCGATCTTTCATTATGTCAAACCCCCGGCCAAGGCGGCAGAATATATCGGACTGTGCGACTAAGTTCATGGATCACATATAAACTAAATATATAACATAAGTACAACATTAAACAAAACAACATTTGTAAGGTTCTTACAAATAATAATATAATATATGAATTGCCTTAAACAGGTAGTCAGATATAAGAAAAGTAGTAAACTAAATTGCCTAAGATCCATGACTATCTGTCGTCTGATTGAAGGTGGATTAATTACATGAAATACATTGATTTCTTATGGGAATAAGATAGATGATTCTGAAAAATAGTGTGCATCATGGATGGTACACCATGTAAATTGGAAATTTTCTAATTCCAGCCAAGGAACCTAGATCTTCCATGTTTTGATTCATGCATTGTAAATGGGAAAAGAATTTTCAAAGAGGTTTCACAAATTCTCAAATGGATTCCTAAATGACCATGTTAATTCCGATACCTCATCAAAATCAAAAATTCTTTTGACTTTCACTGTTCATAGGTTTTTGTTAAGCTAAATTACATTTTCTTTCAATAATCTATTCGATTTGAGCCCAAACTAAATTCAATTACCGTTCACTTGATCCATTATTAAGCCCAAAATTCTCGATCTTTCATTATGTCAAACCCCCGGCCAAGGCGGCAGAATATATCGGACTGTGCGACTAAGTTCATGGATCACATATAAACTAAATATATAACATAAGTACAACATTAAACAAAACAACATTTGTAAGGTTCTTACAAATAATAATATAATATATGAATTGCCTTAAACAGGTAGTCAGATATAAGAAAAGTAGTAAACTAAATTGCCTAAGATCCATGACTATCTGTCGTCTGATTGAAGGTGGATTAATTACATGAAATACATTGATTTCTTATGGGAATAAGATAGATGATTCTGAAAAATAGTGTGCATCATGGATGGTACACCATGTAAATTGGAAATTTTCTAATTCCAGCCAAGGAACCTAGATCTTCCATGTTTGATTCATGCATTGTAAATGGGAAAAGAATTTTCAAAGAGGTTTCACAAATTCTCAAATGGATTCCTAAATGACCATGTTAATTCCGATACCTCATCAAAATCAAAAATTCTTTTGACTTTCACTGTTCATAGGTTTTTGTTAAGCTAAATTACATTTTCTTTCAATAATCTATTCGATTTGAGCCCAAACTAAATTCAATTACCGTTCACTTGATCCATTATTAAGCCCAAAATTCTCGATCTTTCATTATGTCAAACCCCCGGCCAAGGCGGCAGAATATATCGGACTGTGCGACTAAGTTCATGGATCACATATAAACTAAATATATAACATAAGTACAACATTAAACAAAACAACATTTGTAAGGTTCTTACAAATAATAATATAATATATGAATTGCCTTAAACAGGTAGTCAGATATAAGAAAAGTAGTAAACTAAATTGCCTAAGATCCATGACTATCTGTCGTCTGATTGAAGGTGGATTAATTACATGAAATACATTGATTTCTTATGGGAATAAGATAGATGATTCTGAAAAATAGTGTGCATCATGGATGGTACACCATGTAAATTGGAAATTTTCTAATTCCAGCCAAGGAACCTAGATCTTCCATGTTTGATTCATGCATTGTAAATGGGAAAAGAATTTTCAAAGAGGTTTCACAAATTCTCAAATGGATTCCTAAATGACCATGTTAATTCCGATACCTCATCAAAATCAAAAATTCTTTTGACTTTCACTGTTCATAGGTTTTTGTTAAGCTAAATTACATTTTCTTTCAATAATCTATTCGATTTGAGCCCAAACTAAATTCAATTACCGTTCACTTGATCCATTATTAAGCCCAAAATTCTCGATCTTTCATTATGTCAAACCCCCGGCCAAGGCGGCAGAATATATCGGACTGTGCGACTAAGTTCATGGATCACATATAAACTAAATATATAACATAAGTACAACATTAAACAAAACAACATTTGTAAGGTTCTTACAAATAATAATATAATATATGAATTGCCTTAAACAGGTAGTCAGATATAAGAAAAGTAGTAAACTAAATTGCCTAAGATCCATGACTATCTGTCGTCTGATTGAAGGTGGATTAATTACATGAAATACATTGATTTCTTATGGGAATAAGATAGATGATTCTGAAAAATAGTGTGCATCATGGATGGTACACCATGTAAATTGGAAATTTTCTAATTCCAGCCAAGGAACCTAGATCTTCCATGTTTTGATTCATGCATTGTAAATGGGAAAAGAATTTTCAAAGAGGTTTCACAAATTCTCAAATGGATTCCTAAATGACCATGTTAATTCCGATACCTCATCAAAATCAAAAATTCTTTTGACTTTCACTGTTCATAGGTTTTTGTTAAGCTAAATTACATTTTCTTTCAATAATCTATTCGATTTGAGCCCAAACTAAATTCAATTACCGTTCACTTGATCCATTATTAAGCCCAAAATTCTCGATCTTTCATTATGTCAAACCCCCGGCCAAGGCGGCAGAATATATCGGACTGTGCGACTAAGTTCATGGATCACATATAAACTAAATATATAACATAAGTACAACATTAAACAAAACAACATTTGTAAGGTTCTTACAAATAATAATATAATATATGAATTGCCTTAAACAGGTAGTCAGATATAAGAAAAGTAGTAAACTAAATTGCCTAAGATCCATGACTATCTGTCGTCTGATTGAAGGTGGATTAATTACATGAAATACATTGATTTCTTATGGGAATAAGATAGATGATTCTGAAAAATAGTGTGCATCATGGATGGTACACCATGTAAATTGGAAATTTTCTAATTCCAGCCAAGGAACCTAGATCTTCCATGTTTGATTCATGCATTGTAAATGGGAAAAGAATTTTCAAAGAGGTTTCACAAATTCTCAAATGGATTCCTAAATGACCATGTTAATTCCGATACCTCATCAAAATCAAAAATTCTTTTGACTTTCACTGTTCATAGGTTTTTGTTAAGCTAAATTACATTTTCTTTCAATAATCTATTCGATTTGAGCCCAAACTAAATTCAATTACCGTTCACTTGATCCATTATTAAGCCCAAAATTCTCGATCTTTCATTATGTCAAACCCCCGGCCAAGGCGGCAGAATATATCGGACTGTGCGACTAAGTTCATGGATCACATATAAACTAAATATATAACATAAGTACAACATTAAACAAAACAACATTTGTAAGGTTCTTACAAATAATAATATAATATATGAATTGCCTTAAACAGGTAGTCAGATATAAGAAAAGTAGTAAACTAAATTGCCTAAGATCCATGACTATCTGTCGTCTGATTGAAGGTGGATTAATTACATGAAATACATTGATTTCTTATGGGAATAAGATAGATGATTCTGAAAAATAGTGTGCATCATGGATGGTACACCATGTAAATTGGAAATTTTCTAATTCCAGCCAAGGAACCTAGATCTTCCATGTTTGATTCATGCATTGTAAATGGGAAAAGAATTTTCAAAGAGGTTTCACAAATTCTCAAATGGATTCCTAAATGACCATGTTAATTCCGATACCTCATCAAAATCAAAAATTCTTTTGACTTTCACTGTTCATAGGTTTTTGTTAAGCTAAATTACATTTTCTTTCAATAATCTATTCGATTTGAGCCCAAACTAAATTCAATTACCGTTCACTTGATCCATTATTAAGCCCAAAATTCTCGATCTTTCATTATGTCAAACCCCCGGCCAAGGCGGCAGAACATATCGGACTGTGCGACTAAGTTATTGGATCACAGATAAACTGAATATATAGCACAAGTACAACAATAAACAAAACAATTTTGTAAGGTTCTTACAAATAATAATATAATATATGAATTGTCTTAAACAGGTAGACATATATAACAAAGTAGTAAATGAAATTGCCTGACATCCATGACTATCTGTCGTTTGAATTTGCTTGATTACTGATTCACTGAGAATAGATGTAGTTTTGAGGGTCAACACAAGGTTTGTGAGGGTCACAAGTTTTCTGCAAGCAAGGGTAATGATACTTTTAAAAGCGTTCAAAAGGTATTTTCTTTATAAGTAAACCATATTTAAATAAGCTTTGAAAAATCCAAAATGTGTCTTGGCATAAGTTAATTCATGCTTAAAATGATTTGAAAAAAATCAAGTTTATGAGTGGTAGTATGAGTGAGAGAGATTTGAGTTAATGTTTATAGTGAGTTCTATAACCGAACTATGTGACTGAATGTACCATGCTACAACGCTTCATTGGACATCGTAGTAATGATTGTAGACACTTATCACCTGCTTCAATTGATCGGTCGAGGTTGTAGCTAGCAACCGCAAGTGAGGATGTCAACCCCATATAGATCTATACATATGTATCTCGCAACGCGTTCCCGATCGCAGCGCATTCTGCCGTGCGTCATGGCTTACGAACTTCAGACTTGACATGCGACGGGACATGCTCTGGGCTTTGAACGCGGGGCGTTCCTCCTTTGGTAATTGTGCCTCGTACTTCAGAAATTTATATCTTTCGCATACGAGCTCCGTTTTCGACGTTCTTTATATCTACGTGTAGGTGAAATTATGCTCTACAACTCTCGTTTAGACTCCGTCGGCTAATTTTGAATTTATTTTTATTATATTATTTTTAGTAGGTTGGGACAGGAAAGTTCTGTTAGAAATTAATAACTTCTTCATCTGACGTCCGTTTTCGTCTGTATTTTTACTGTTGGATTACTATCGACGAGATATTTAATTCTCGTTTAGATTGTTTCGACTAGAAATCACTTGATCTCATATTCGAACTTTGGGCTGCATACCATTAAGTCGAAACTTCGAAAAATCATAATTTCCTCATACGAAGTCAGATTTAGACGTTCTTTTTATGCACGCCCTTGGTTTAACGTATTCTACAACTTTCATTTAAATCACTAAGGCTAAATATTGCTTTATCGTAAATTCACTATTTACGTCGCGTAGTGTCGTGCCGGTTTTGTCGCGAAACTTCGACAGGTCATAACTCCTTCGTTATCACTCGGATTTCGGCATTCTTTATATTTTCGGAAACCTTTCCATGACTACTACGTCTTCATGTATCGATATCGGTTTTTATCTAATATTTTATTTTTACGCTTATTTTTATTTTTAATTCTTTTAAGCCACACAATTAAGCATAAAACACATAACACTTAAATAATACATTCTTATTATTTCAAAATGAGTTACAAATGTTAACCTAGGCTATTACATCAACATTAATGCCCAGCCCAGAAACACGGGCGTTACATGAAGTTTAGTGTTTACATGGATTTCAAAGAGAGTAATAACAAGGTTCTCATCAGAGAGACACTTCTTGAGATTACATACTTGGAAGGTATCATGAACTTTGTTAAGTTCTTGAAGTAAGTTGAGTTTGTAAGCTACTGGACCAATCCTTTCCAGTATTTACAAAAGGTCGGATGTATCGGGGATTTAGTTTATCTTTTTTTTTCCAAGTCTAATGACACCTTTCCATAGTGCGACCTTTAGTAGGACACGATCTTCTACTTTGAAATCTAGAGGTTTACGTCTCAAGTCAGCGTAACTTTTCAGCCAACTACGTGCGAACTTTAGTCGTTCCTTTATCTAAGAAACCTTTTTCGTTGGTTCATGAATGATCTCAAGACCAGTAAGTAAAGTATCTCCAACATGCTTTCTAGCTAGCTGAGTATCTCTAACTTCTGCCTAGCATATCAGAGAATGGCATTTGTGTCCATAAAAGGCCTCGAATGGAGCAATCTTTATGCTAGTGTGATAACTATTGTTTTATGAAAACTCAACTAGCGATAAGTGATTATCCCTTTCATTAACGAGGTCTATCACACAAACACGAAGCATGTATTCCAAAGTTTGTATCGTCCTTTCACTTTGTCCATCCATTTGAGGATGATATGCAATACGCATCTCTAGTTTGGTTCCTAGGGACCTCTGCAATGATTTCCCAAAATATAGAAGTTAATTTGCTATCTCGGCCCGAGATAATAGATATTGGCACACCGTGTAGTCTGAATATTCCTTGAGATAGGTCCTGGTGCGTTTCTTCATCTTGTCATTTTCTTTGATGGCTAGGAAATGGGTGGACTTGGTTAAACGGTCAACTACTACCTAAATGTGTCATAACCGTTTGAAGTTTTTGGTAACTTCATTATGAATTCCATGGCTATCTATTCATATTTCCATTTCGAGATTGTCAGTTATTGTGATAGTCTTGATGGCTTCTGGTACCTTGCCTTGACTTTGGAGCAGGTCAAGCATTTACTGACATATGTGGCAATCTCCGCCTTCATGTTGGGCCATCAACAAAGATTTTTAAGATTGAGATACATCTATCTGATCAGGGATGTATTGAATATCTCGACTTTTGAGCTTTATTTAGAACTACACTTATTTTTAGAGTTTCAAAAGTTCCTATGTATCGTAACGAGGGTTCCTTATATTATACTTTGTAAGAGGTCATTTCTACGGAAGATCTTGGGCATCATCTCCTTCACCAATCAAGAATACTTTTCCTTGAGTATTATCTGCTTGAATTTTAATCCTCTTATAATTTTGGTGTACCATCCTTAGATAAAGGTTTGCAAGATCATTAAATTGGGAGGTGTAAGAAGTCACCTCAGACCCTTTCATAGTAAGATTCTAAAGCTCTTGTTCCAAAACCTGGACTTCATGCTGGGGATAGTATTCCTTAATCATTATTCTTTTTAGGGATTCTCAGCCAATGGCATAAGCCACGTTGATACTTATGGACTTGACCTGTTTATTCCAAAAAGTTAGGGAGGAATACGTCAGCTGCAAGTGGCCTACTTTACGTGGCAGTCATTAGTACAAGAACTAATGCAAACCATTGCCTCCATTTTCTCTATCTAGCGGGATAGAACAACGAATCCTCCCGTACTGTAGAAGGATTGAGGTTTGCCGGCTAAAAAAATCCTTGTATGAGAAAGATCTAGGGTTGTTTCTGTTCAAGATAAGAATACCGCAACTATTTCTACTTTTTCTGGGAGATTCGTTCAGGGCAGCCTCATATGCAGTTAAGGATGTGTCAATCCCTTGGGCATTCAACGTTTGAAACAGGGTTGAGTTTATTCAAAATGGTGGTAGTTGGGGATGATGTTGGGTCCTGTTGGAGTTCCTCCAAAAGGTGGAGTCTCTCCAGTAGTTTTGCTCACCCTTGGGTTTACCCTTCGGGTTACTCTTAGTGTTGGTGATGGACTAACTCTCAGACTCCTTCGTGGGTCCATCGTTTCCAAATAATTAAGATGAAATGTTAAGTTATTTATACCACTTAGTTATAAATAAGCACGTATGACTCGTATCATATGATAGTACATTAGTGTAACATGTCCCTGAAATCCTATAGACTTTTAAATTTTAGAGAGTGATCGATTCATGAAATCCTACATATTTCCAAATGATAGACATATAGTGATCGATTTCTGAAATCCTATAGATTTTCAAATGATAGAGAGATATTTGAAATATTTCTGATTTCCAATGATAGAGAGATAACTGGAATCCAACCGATTACAGATGATAGAAAGAGAATCATAATCCTACCAATTTTAAATGATAGAGAGAGAGAGAGAGAATTGGAATCCTATCATTTGAAATAAGTTTGATTTTAATTCTCTCTATCATCTGAAATCGGTAGGATTTCAATTATCTCTCTATCCTTTGAAATCGGTAGGATTTCAATTCTCTCTCTATCATTTAAAATTAGTAGGATTTTAGTGATATCTCTATTGTTTGAAATTGAAAGGATTTCAGTTCTCTCTCTGTCATTTGAAATTGGTAAGATTTCAGTTCTCTCTCTGTCATTTGAAATTGGTAGGATTTCAGTTCTCTCTCTGTCATTTGAAATAGGAAGGATTTCAGTTCTTTCTCTACAAGGAACAACCAAAAAGCCCTAGATCAAGAGTTATCAGGCTATCCTACATGACTATATACAAACATGAAGGAACCCAGCTAGACGATCATTGTCCTTTTGTAATCTAAGCAACATACCATTACTCCTATATCCTAACATACAAGGATATACACTGTAACACATAGTATAGTGAGGAAACTCACCTGATACGAAGACCTGAACAAACACAACAACACTAGCAAATCCTCGCATAGATTGGACCTGTGAACCGGCTAATGCTAAAAAAATATCAGCCCTCAATTAACAATCTAAATCCTTAAAGTTTGACCTAAGATCAAATTGGTCAAAAATCAACGGTCAAAGGTCAAAAAAATTCAACGGTCAATAGGTCAACGACCACCACGTCGTGGCAAGCTCTTGGCCATGGCATGGTTTATGGTTGAATGCCATATTCTTCATTAAGTGCTTAATCGTTACATATATAAACCCATAACTTCAGATCTGGTCCTTTTTAATGACTTAATGGATAAAGTTTCCAACTTTATCCATTAGGACTTCATCCCATGGCTAGATCTATAATCCTAAGTCCATTAAGTCCTTAATGTGACCAAAACTTGTGTATGCACACAAGGTGACTCCAAACATTATTCTTTTCTAAATCATCAGAGGTCTATTGACCATAAGAGAGCCATAACAAGCTTTGGAGTTCCTCAAATACTAAGAGCATCCATGGAAGGGACAAAAACACCCAAAAACAAGCTCAAACTTGTATCTAGAAGAAGTGCCAAGGTATGAACAATATACCTTAAATAGAGCATAAATATAAAGAAGATGTTGGATCCAGGCTTGGTCCGTGCTTCCTTGCACCAATATAGACTCCCTCCTTCCTTAAGCTTCACCAAAGTCTAAAGAACAAACCCAAAATTAAGTAAACTTGCTCTCAATCTGCATAGAAGATAGGGTTTCGTGTGGGAGGGTTGGACACTGAAGAGGATACCCTAATCCAAGGGCTTGCTCTCAATCATGCTTAGAGGCTAGGGTTTCGTGTTGGAGCGTTCACCACGTCGTGGTACCTATCTTGTAACGTCGTGGTGAAAAATGAAACGTTGTTTTCATTAACCATGCATCACGTCGTGGCCATCACTCTACCACGTTGTGGTCCCAAATTTTGATTTAAGCCCAATGCCTATCAAAGCCCAAAGTATTACACCAAGTCCAAGAACCTTATTCCTCAAGGTCGAAACTTAATCCTTTGAGACCCATGACCTTCACATGTCAATTACCACTCGAGCCTCCAAGTTTAGGTTATCTCGAAATAGGATGTTACAATCTACCTCTTCGTCTGTATTGTCATTATTTGTACTTCCATCGTTTGTAGTGCCATTCTCAACATATTTATTGCCATTATGTTCATCAGATTCAACTTCATTATCTTCATCATTAGACAAAATGTTCAAGACTGCATCCTTGTACCTGTCCATCCCTTTTTGGCTTGAAATGTTCTTCCACTGTAACATCGATGAGTTCAAAGTCGAGCTATTCCTCTCCGTAATCATCTGAATCGTAATTTGTTTCCTCCATGTACGTACGACACTGCAATAACACATAGGAAAAATATTACTACATTTTACATACATTATAGGAATCAATGAGCTAGAACGTGGTGGAGATTATCTTCTGATGCACGATGCACCGTAACAAGCTATTTTTTTAGATTCTCTCGTTTTTCACCGGGTGCAACACTTTACAAATGCATAAAACTATGTTTTACTGAAAGGGCCATAGTCCACATAAACAAACAAACGTTTCACTAACCGGTTAACCCACTAATAATCCTGTTTTGAGTAAGTTAACCTAATCAGGACTCAATTGACTTAAAAAAAGATAAAGACTAAATCGATTATGAAACCTATAGATAAAGTCTTTCCGGTATTCATATATTTGATTTTATGTTTATTTGAAGTTTTCTATAGATAAAGTCTTCCTTTGAGGGTCTTCGGTTTTGGTTCCATTCGGGTATGGTCCAGTTTGCATCGGGTTTGGAACCAGTCTCCACCCTTAATAAAACCGATCAACTAAATTGGCATATATTTTTATTATAAAAAAACTAGAATTAAACAAGTGAGTTTTACCAACTCGTGGTTTCCACTATGGTTGGCGAAGTCCACATCTGCAATGAAAGCTTAAGTCTCACCAACCCCACCAACAAGGACACAACCACAACCGCACCGGCACCATCCCTTCACCTTCCGATCCTCCATGCCCACTCCCTATATATTCCCATACACCCAATCCTTCAATTTCAGATTCATTTCAAGTTCAACCCACCATTAATCTCCATTTCACACTAACACACCACAGATTCCTCACAATGGCCACCACCGGAGAAACTCAGCCTGCAAAACACCAAGAAGTTGGCCACAAAAGCCTCCTTCAAAGCGATGCACTTTACCAATACATTCTTGAAACCAGTGTTTACCCGAGAGAGCCAGAATCCATGAAAGAGCTTCGTGAGGTCACTGCTAAACACCCTTGGTAAGTCATTAGTGCATGCATTTCCTAATTAATATGATAACATATATCATGAGTACGTAAGTGGAATACCATAAAAACATTGTGGGTTGTGGCTGCTTTTCGTTATCTAATCCGTTTTACTTGTAATACTAAATGCAGGAATCTTATGACGACATCTGCTGATGAAGGGCAGTTTTTGAACTTACTTCTTAAGCTCATAAATGCTAAGAACACGATGGAGATCGGTGTTTACACTGGTTATTCCCTTCTTTCTACCGCGCTTGCTCTACCAGAAGATGGAAAGATATTGGCTTTGGATATAAACCGTGAAAATTACGAAATTGGCCTTCCGATTATTGAGAAAGCAGGTGTTGCTCACAAGATTGACTTTAGAGAAGGTCCTGCTCTTCCTCTTCTTGACCAAATGGTAGAAGATCCAAAATTCCATGGATCATTTGACTTCATTTTTGTGGATGCCGATAAAGACAACTACCTTAACTACCACAAAAGGTTAATCGATCTTGTTAAAATTGGAGGTGTGATTGGTTATGATAACACCCTTTGGAATGGGTCTTTGGTGGCACCTGCAGATGCCCCACTTCGGAAGTATGTTAGATATTACAGAGACTTCGTGTTAGAGCTCAACAAAGCCCTTGCTGCTGATCCAAGAGTAGAGATCTGTCAGCTTCCTGTGGGTGATGGAATCACTCTATGTCGCCGAATAAGCTAATCACATATAACGGATCAACCAAAATAAACTTGTAAATGATTCACATGTTTGATTGATTATTTCCTTTCTGTAATGCGACAATTTGCATTCATGTTTTGAATTGCGTAATCATAATGTTAATTTTATATTTATATATCATTTAACCTTGTTGACAAATATTTGAAGTTTAGAAATATGTCATCAAACACAATAGGAACTCTATTTCGGTAATTGTATCTTGAATTGGTTGGCCTTTAATCTTATTGAAAATATTAAAAAATAATCAAAAGATTTCATCCTATCATGGTATTTAGCGACAGATTAAAAAAAAAAAAAAGACGAATTTGGCGTTGGATACTTCGAAATTCAGTGACCAATAAAGCCGTGCTTCTTCCAATCAAGTTTACCACAAAATTTGAAACCCATCAAATGGCCACAAGCCCACAAATTTATCACTAACTTGCGACAAAATTTTGCAACAGCCTAGCGACCAATGAAATGATTATGGACGAATGTCTATTGTAGGTTATTAACCAGGTCACTAACTGCTACTTACTGTCGCCGCTATTACTTTGTCTGTCGTCGCTAAAGGGTACTGTCGTTGCTAATGTCCGTCGCTGCTAATACCCTTCGCATATAATACCCATCTTCCCTCGTTCTTTCCCCTTCTGTGACATCTTCTTCCTCGATCAATTTCCTTTTCTACCTCAGCAAAACCTCGACTTTCTCCGTCCAAAGCCACATCATCGTCCACTACATCGACAATAAAGCTCATCATCGGCGACGTCACATCAGCAGCGCCGAAGCACCATTTCCGGCGACATTAACAAGTGAGGCTTCATGTTTTTTTTTTTTCTCTTTTTCTTTTCATTTCCTCCTCTCGCCACTGAATATACTTGTTGGTGTTGAAGGAATTTGGAGTATTCTGCCGAAATTTGAGATCCCCACCATGGTAGAAATGTTATTGTCAATCCTCACCAGCATTTAACCGCTACCACCACTGTTCTCGCCGGAATCTACCTTCACGGCCACCACACCACAGGTTTTCGTTTTTCTATTTTATTACATATAATATGTTGATTTTGTGTATATAGAAGTGTATTTATATGTGGATGTGTATGTATATGTGTATTTTGGATGCGTATGATGTATGTACATGTGATTTTATATATTTGTATATGCATCATATATGTGTATTTGAATGTGTATGATGTATGTATATGTGCTTTTGGATGTCTATTATTTTTGTATATGCATATTTATATGTATAGATCATTTTGTATGTAGTTTGTGTAGTTGTATGCAATTTAGAAACTACAATGCTATAACCAAAAAAACTGAAAAAAACAAAATATGATGCTATAATGGAAAGTGTATTTGTATGTATATGTATGCATGTATTGATTGAAACATCATTTAACTTTTAAGGTCTTATGCTATAATGGAAAAAATGAAGGTAAAAAAAGCAAAATGTTATAATGGAAAGTGTATATATATGTATATGCAATATGAAAAGAAAATAAAGAAAGTCACTTATATGTAGATAACGTAGGCAATATTTTAAAGGATGATGCCACATTGTTGGGTAATTAGTTTTAATTTTCAAAAATATTACTTATTTTATTTATTAAAAACCACAAATTATTCATGATTGTGAATGCTAACGACAAATAAAAGATGCTCAATCGTCTAGATCCAGATGATTCACCGATGATTCACACCTCCTTTTTTTTTCACAGTTGCTGCAAATATATATGAAAGCAAGCATCACATAAAAACATTCTTTTTCACAATGTTTTTGATGGAGAAATTTACAAAGGTCTAAAGATAAGAATGGAAATTGATGTGTGCGTGTATCACACCCCAAAACCGGAACGACGGAAACGTTCGGGGGTGGAGGACGTCATGTTTAGTATCACAAGACATGTATCATAGTAAACAAGTAATGAACAACTATTTCATTAGAAAGAAAGTGTTTACAATGTGTGCGTTCACAAAACATAGAATACATATGCAAATAACAAAACAAGACTTGAAGCTATACTGCTCCATCTTCTGATTTCCCAGAGCGAGTAGCTGTCTACTAGTTTCCTGAGAATACAAGTTATTTGAAAGAGTTGATCAGCAATTAAGCTGGTGAGTTCATAAGATTTTAGTGATGTAAGTATGTTGTAGAAAGTTTAGTAAGATGTAGTAAGTTGTAAGTTTTGTTTAGAAAAGTTCGCCTGTTCCTCCAGAAAATCCTATATTTCCTATTTTGATGAAAGATAAGTAAAAATGACTCTACAATCCTTTCTATGAGTACTCAATGGATACAGGTTATATAAAACCCAGAGTAAACAAACAATCGATTGAGTGTATCTGCCCTAAGCCCACAATCAAACAAGGAACAGGGAATGAGGCGGATGACACACATCCCATTGGTTGTTAGATCATCGTTGTATATAGCCATGGTGTATTCAATTGGTACTTACGGAGTTAATTGCAATAGTTTCTTATATATTTAAATGAAAAGATCCTTTAAGAAAACCCTTATTTCTTATAATAAAATAGTGACCACAACAGTTCCTTCTATAATCACTTAGTTTATACTAGCTATATATAATCTAATATCGAACAGATAGTTAGTTGTATGAATCTGCCCTAAGCCCACAACCAAACAAGGAACATGGAATGAAGCGGAAGTCACACATTCAACTACCTATCAAATATTAATTATATATAACCTTTGATGTATAAACTAAGGTATTGTAGAGTTAACTACCTACGGTCCTTTAAAAATGATGGTTTAATAAAATGGATTAAACCCTTTACTTGTTAAGTTTCTAGTTTTGTATATCAAAAGTTCTGATTTGAAAAGTATGTTTTGTACTAGAAAACTGTGCATTGAATTAGTGTCCAATGAATTGACCCATACCTGGTACCCCTTATGATGACTTAATGTATACAGAAGATATATATAACTAAGATCGAATAGATAATAGGCTGGGTGAATCTGCTCTAAGCCCACAACCAAACAAGGAACATGAAATGAAGCGGAAAGCACACACCCTATTACATGTCGGATCCTATTTATATATATCCCTTGATGTATACATTAAGGAATCATAAGGTTAGCATTATGGTCCCTTTCTACTGAATGTACTAGACCCGACTGTTCTGTTTGTCACTTTGAAAAGATGTAAGTTTTCCCTGGTTTATAACTATCTTAACTTGAAAATAGTTTGCATTAACTTTCAAGTGGATCTGTCACAATATGAAAGTAATGGGAAAATGTAAGTATCCAGTTGTCTTTTAAATTGACATCCTGACGTACTGATTACCTTAAAACATGTATGTTTTATTAAGGTCATGATGTGATGGATAGTACCCATACTATATGCTCTCCCTGCAAGAGATTCTGGGGACCAAACGCGACTTCCGCAAACAAATTGCTAGGTCGTGTAAATTGACATTAATGTTATATGATCATGTATACCCAATTTAACTATCACCTTTTGTTTAGAACAATGAGTTAGTGATTCATTGGTATAATTAGATCCTGTAGTGTCCCATGCTATAGCATCTTCGTATGTTTATTCTGTTATAGTATCTTAGTATCTTCTCGTTATAGTATCTT
This sequence comes from Lactuca serriola, assembly GCF_051521515.1. Classification (NCBI taxonomy): domain Eukaryota; kingdom Viridiplantae; phylum Streptophyta; class Magnoliopsida; order Asterales; family Asteraceae; genus Lactuca; species Lactuca serriola. The sequence goes on along the minus strand of NC_136409.1, from coordinate 178,958,736 downwards.
AGTATCTTCTCGTTATAGTACCTTAGTATCTTCTCGCTATAGTATGAACTGAACCCCTAAACTATACCCATTATAGTTTATTAGTATTCTACTTGAACTGTTATTGAAAAGACTCATTTTACTACCAAGTTATGCTTCTACTTTAAAAACGGAGTTTTGTTAAACTATAAAGCAACATAACTTTAAAAGAGTTTTAGAAATGTTTTGATTACTTATAAAAGACATAAGCAATCTTTTGAAAGATGTTTATAACAAACATTTACACAATTATCATTGTGTTCAACTTGTATCCCCCCTAAAAGCATTTAAAACAGTTAAAAGATTCATTACGGGGTATGAACTCACTTGATGTGGGTGATTCAATGAATACGCGTGTAAGGATGAGAAGTTCCACGAATGAAGTCCCGAGACACAATAAGTCCTAAATGACATATATTGGCATGAATATAGTGTTTATAAGCAACTTTATGAAATGAAACACCTTCCGGGACTAGGAAACACTTTAACCAAGTGTTGGAATCACATGTGATTAGACTAAGGAGTGTGGAATGGCACTAACAAGAGTTTACTACCATGGGTTTACGGCCAAAGGGAGTTTACGGCCGTATACTCATGGTCAAACATGCATAAGTGTTTGTTTGAATGCTAGGGAACTTGAGGGACTTTTGCTCTACACAAGGATGAGAAAGACCAAACCAATGGAGGCTTTTGATGAGTTTACGGCCCAAAGGAGGTTACAGCCGTAAACTCATGGTCATTATGTATTTGAGAGTAGTTCAAGGTCCTATTAACATCCACTAAGGGTTCAGGGTCAAAGGTTTGCTTGATGGAAGAGTTTAAGGCCCAAACATGCCATAGCATGGAGTTTACGGTCAAGGAAGATCTTGGGCCGTAAACTCATGATCTTCATGGGAAAAGGCATGTTTCAATGTCGTAATTTAAGGCATCCTACTAGATATGAAGTGTAGGGAAGAGTAGTTACGATATAGAGGCTTGAAATGGTTGATTTTGGCCAAGAACACTAGTGTGTGTTCTTGGTGTTTCTTGAAGATCTAAGAAAAGATGATTTCTATGGATGAAATCAATGGATGAAGCGAGATTAAGAGATGTATCAACTAATCAAAGAAGAACACTTACAACTTTTGAAGATCTAGGATGAAAAGTTGGATGACACTTGAGAGGATTTGAAGAAAAATCGGCCAAGGAAGGAGGAATGAGAAAAATGGCCAAGTTATATATATATATATATATATATATATATATATATATATATATATATATATATATATATATATATATATAGTCGTGAGTATACGGCCCCCTTGAGTTTACGACCGTAAACTCATGGTAACTAGGCCGTAAACTCCTCCTGATGGAGTTTAAGGTTTGCATGCTATACTATGGTCCTAGTAGGTACTTCCTTACACTCATTCCTTGAGTGTATTAGGCTTAAAACTCCTTAGAATGACCTTTATCAAGGCTAGAACTCATTACCGAGTCTAACACACAGTTGAGTTGACTGACTGAGCTTTTAAAGCAAAAAATTTTCGGGTTGTCACAGCGTGTGTGTATCTCTGAGAGAGAGAATTTTTATCCTCCTTAATAAATGAAAATAATTTTGTCACATGTCACTCTTTTATTAAATTGGACACATGTCATTTTTTGGTATTTTTGAATAAATGTTTTTTTTCCATTTGTCATTTTCTTATGTTTTTATCTTTTCTTAATTAATACATCATATTTACATCTCAATTTATAATTGCCTTAATTGAAAATAGACATTAAATTACAATATTACTACTCATATAGTATTTGATATGTTTCCTTTTAAATTTTAAATTTTAAATTTCAAATTTAAATAATTTTTTGTTTAAACCTTGATATTTATTATTTTTGTTTTATCCAACCCGTATAACTTACGAGTTTCACAACTAATTTCATAATAGATAGTTTCATAAAATTTCAAAAAGAAGTTAAATAAGTGTTACCTATACCAAAACTACAATGAAGTCTACAAAAATGATCAAATTTTAATTTTGAAACCACATGGACCCATAGCTCAAAAAATGACAAACCACATGGACCAAATTTGAAGTTCTCTCTTAGAATTAGTAGATACTAACTACCTTTTTTTTTTCCTTTCATATACAGATAGTAGAAATAATACACGATTGATAAAGAAATATATAAAGAAATATAATCAATATAACAACGTTTAATTTGTTTTTGGCTTTTGAAAAAAAAATTGTCTTATTGTTTATTTGCGTATTGTTTAATTTTGTTTTATATTGTAACGCCACGAATTTAAAAATATTTTTCGCATTTAATAAAGACAAACTTCATTTAATATTCATAAAAACATCATTGTTTGTAATTCATTTCATAACATATATAAAAACCCCAAGATCACATAATATAAAAATCCCGCGTGTGTGCACTGATCAGGCCGGTGCCTTCCCGCGATCCTCACTAGTACCTGAAACAAATAACACCAACACTATAAGCATAAAGCTTAGTGAGTTCCCCAAAATACCATATAATACATATTAGCCACTCGAGGCTATAACTCTGTGGGTCCGTGCACCCATACTCTGTGAACCCTCAGGTTCTAACTCTGTAAACAAGCATAGCATAAATCACATAGAAGAATGCGGTGCAACACATAACATACATAGCATACAAATACTCTATCATATAACTCTGGTTACCTACTCAAGGTAAAGTATAGTGAGAAGACTCACCTCGCGTGTCTCGATATCTCACAACCTGGGACTCCCTCGTGCCCGATTCTCCGAGCTCTAATCCTCCTATAACATCATAATGTCCCTAGTTAACACTTTATATCTCTAATGTTGACTATCCCTAAGAAGTCAACACAGGTCCACTCTGGTCAACGGTCAACTTTGACCGAACTCGGCGAGTGCTAAGGCGACTCGGCGAGTCTACACGTTCTCACCAATTCTCTAAGATTCCCTTTCTACACGTCGAGTATCCCCCTTGACTCGACGAGTTCCTCTTGGAAGAATCGTGGGGCCACCCCGACTCAACTCGCCGAGTCTGAAGAACAACTCGGCGAGTCCCAGTTAATCTTCAAGCTACTCGCCGAGTCTGTTCATCGGACTCGGCGAGTCCATGCCATGCAACCGCTCAAACTGCTTCCTAAGGTCAGATCTGCTCCGACCATTCATAGGTCTGGCCTTCCTAGACTGATTCATCACGTAAAGCCCTCATTTCGGTGCTCATAATACACCCCAAGACTCATAATTTACATTTTGACCTAAGGCATAAGGATTCCAATCCAAAACCTCCATTGATTCCCGAAATGCTCAGGCATGGGACATTCTGGACTTCTAAAGGTCCCAATATAGGGTTCCAATCGCTTGGGGGACTAAGGAAACACTCAATCTAGCCACAAAAGGGTTTAATAAACCCTAAATCCATATACACATCAACATAGAAGAATGCAACTCGAAAATATTACCTGAATAACGTTGCTCTGTGTCCCCAAATCCTCAGAATGTGGCTTCTCTTGTTGTTCCCTTAACCAAGCCTCCTCCTCCTTGCAAAATAACACTTTCAAGATCAATAATGGTCTTCTACCTTGCTCCAGATGCTCACAATCGAATTAGGGTTTCTCTCAGAGGACTAGGATGAACAATGACAGCCATAAGGCCCCTTATATATGTCCCAAACCTGGACGGTTAGGGTTTCGCTAAACAGCGCAGACTCGCCGAGTCCATATCCGGACTCGTCGAGTCCAGTCGCGAACCCGCGATCAGATCCGCGATCCTACTCGGCGAGTCTGAGCTCCATCTCGCCGAGTCCCCTCTTAAAACACCCAAAAATCATAAATATAACGATACCTGGAATTCCGGGCTGTTACATATATTTTTTTACTTTGAATTATGTAATTATTGTTGTTGGAGTCTCTTGTTAGGATGTGCTATTTGCTATCAACTTTATGTCTTTACATATAAAAGTACTCATATATTTGATTTTATGTTTATTTGAAGTTTTTTATATTTGTTTTAAAATATTAAGGATGTACTTAAGGTAAGTATTCTTAATTCATTATTGGTATATTACTAATATATTTTTTTTGACACAACTAATCTATTCTAAATTATTAGTATACCAGTTATGTTTCAAATAAGATTTGAACTCAAGAGTGTTCAATTGAAATAATTAATCCTTAGTTGTTACAGCTAGGGCAAAAGTATATTTGTTCATAAGCTTTAATAAAAAGGTTACATAAGTGTTATATAAGACAAAATAACAATGAGACATGCTAATAAGGACCAAATTTGCAATATATTTTAAAACCAAATGGGCCAAACCCCCAAAAAAACGATAAATCACGGGACCAAATTTGTAGTCATCTCTTAGAATTGTTAGATACTTGCTACTTTATATATATATATATATATATATATATATATATATATATATATATATATATATATATATATATATATAGGCTTAGAATATTCTATCCAAAGTAATTATTGTGTTATTGTATTTATAAATATGGGCCAATCAAATTTATTTATTTTAACAAAGTGATTAATATATATTATTGAATTAAATATCACTACTAGAAAAATAGCCTTTTACGACGCGTAAACCACGACACTCATTGATTTATGTTACGCAAACGAGAGTGACATTAAAAAAGTGTCATCTACTCAGAAAATTTAAGGGTTTAGGTTACGCATTATTGCGTGCCCTTAAATTAGTGTCATAAGAAAAAAAATTAAAAACACGGAGGGCGCTGTATCTTAAATGTGCGTCCTCTGTAAGTATCGCTTTATAATTTTTATGAACGCGCGTTCCTTAGTTACAAGCGGGAAAAGAAAAGCCAAAAAAATTAGAAAAGCCCGCTACCCTCTTTGCCCTAAAGAGTTTTGACGCATCTTTCATTCTCCTTACAATGTTGTGCAACTTCTCAATCAAAGATCCAAGGTTACGATTTCATCTCCATATCTCGACTTCATCATCTCAATCAAGAAAAAAGGCTTCTGATTTCCATTTATCTGCTTCATCTCTGCTGTGATTTCACCTGCTTCATCTCTTCTATTCTTGAAAATACTCGCCAACAGTGTTCTTGCACTATTCCTTGACCTGCTTCTTTCCTTATTCTTTTCTCCACAATATCTTCAAAGACATTCTCACACGCTTTCTCAAAAAATCATTTGTTCTCTCTTAAAAACCCTAGCCGTCACTCACACCACCATATTTGTAGTGTGTTCTGTTCGGATGTATATGCATCGATGAAACAAGGAACCGTGATATGGAAGGCCACCCAAGTCTTAACTCTTCAAGATTCAGATCGCCAAGGGTTCATTGATTTATATTTCTCATGTTAGAGTTTTTGGCCAATGTTTATCATTTTCGGGTTTCTTAATTACCCAGGTCTGGATACTTTAGTATTTCTTTGATTTCCTTTTCCTCTTTTACTGATTTTTATTTATGGGTTATCTTTACACGATGCACACAATCGTTTGATGAAATAACCAAAGCAGGAAGAAACTTACAGTCCACCAATGGCGATGGCAGCTCCAACAACAAATACAGTTCCTCCGCAAGCTCCATTGTACATCACCATCCTGCTACCATACCAAGACAAAAAATACCAAACTGCAAAAATGACGCCTTTGCTGCGAATCGCTATTCCTTTAGCCAAACCTTGCTTTAAACCTAATTTCACAGTACCTTGAAGAGCAACAGAGTACTCTGTTATCGTCTTGTTTTCACCCACAAAAGAATAAACGGTCCTCATGGATGAAATCGCCTGCTCGGCCACTCTACTCCTCTATGATCTTTCTCGACAATCTCATAAGAACCCTTTTGTAAATCAAACTAGGTATAACGAAAATTATAATAAACCGAAGCCCAACAATCGCTAGCCTCCATAGTAATATAAACGCCACAACATACGCCCCTCCAAAAATTGACATGTTCATCGAGAACACAGGTACCTGCATTTTTATTTCCACTTAAAAGTCAAACACTTGTAATGATTTTAGACTCATGGAGTCATGGTCATGAACGCACTCTTCCAAGTTCTATTTTAGTTTTTCTCAAATTAGGGCTTGCCAACTGTATGATGAAATGTCTGAGAGAAAAATTACAACCAAAAGTGCATTTTGATTCCCTTTCAAACACTTCAACCAACTGACCATATTACCCTTGTGGTAGTTAACTTTTGTATCATTAGTGAACTAAACTTGGTTCTCTGTAATGTGCAGACAAGGCAAACTGCTCTCTTTTCTGCAACTCAAACAAAGAAGGTAAAACCTTTTTTTCATACATATTTGTATATTTTAACTATTTATTTCATTGTGTAAATTAAATCATGATAATATTTATTTATTTATTTATCTATATACTTGTTCAGAAGCACTTTGGGCTTTCTCGTTGTGGTAAAAGCTATCGTTTAAGGTGGGCAAATCACTTAAATCCTGATCTCAAAAAAGGTGCATTTACACCAGAGGAAGAACACCACATCATTGAACTCCATGCTAAAATGGGGAACAAATGGGCACGCATGGCTATTGAGGTCTATTCCTCTACTTTCTTTCCCAATTACATTTTTTTTTCTTTTTAATTCCAATCCTTCCTTAGCTGTTATATCCAAGCAAGTTGCATACATTCATATTCTTTTGTGAATGTAAATTGATATTGGTGATCATAAGTTTATGTTTATACATACATACATGCTTTAAAAGTTATAAATGGCGATGAGGACAGGTTGGTCATTTCTATGTAGATAGGATATAACATAATGGTCCTTTAAAACACTCTAAAAAAAAGAAATGCACATGGTGTGTTCATTGAAGGTGTGAACGAGGGAAAACAGTAAATTAGAGAGTATAAATATGAAGATAATTAAATAAAAACTGATGGTTCTTATTGTTCCCTGCATTTATTTCATCTGTTAATTCCTTTTATCTCTTTAAGAGTCTAAAACGTCTCATACTTGAATAGCATTGAAAATGAAGATAACTAAATAAAAAGTGAAATACAACTGTATTATTGTTTGTTTCTCATATTTCCACAACTGATTAGTTTACACAAAACTTTTAAAATTCATCTACACATCTCATTTCATGATCAATTCTTTATCTTCAAGTATTAGTGACACTATTCACATGAAGCTTTGAGATGAAAGCAAAGGCAGCACCCAAAAAAAATTGTTGAATTTCGCCAAAACATCACCAAGGGCAAAATGGTCAAAAGTTGAATCTACTGCCTCCGATGTTTACCCTGTTGAAGGATAGCAATTGAATCTCATTAAACACTGCATCTTGATGGTTAAAAACTCTTGATTCTTTAAAAGTTTTCCTAAAAGATTCAGCCTTGAGGTGGGAGAAGATCACAACTGTTGGTCCTGGAAGATCAAAGGCAGCTTGCATGAAGAGGGTTGCTAATCATAAAAAAGAAAGGCCCTGTCATATTGCAATCATTGAGCCATCTCGATTGAAAAAGTTGTTAAACTTTATATTCTATAATATGATAATTTCTGTCAGTATCTCTCTCTGCTACCGAATCATATGAGCTTAATACCTAACATTCATTATAGACATTCAAAACTAGAATTATTCCTCAATTTTGATGAACACTTATTTGATTACTGCGATCTCTGAACAGAAGAAACTTCGATTAGAATGTTGTATCACCAAAATTTTAACTATTAATATAACTCGTTAACATTAAATCACCTTCAATAATGTGGTATCTTATATGTTAGTTTCTTCTGAGATAGGTTAGTTTGTGTTGTTTGTTGCTGTGTTGTAGTTTTTTTAGCCTCTTACGGACAATTTATTCCATGGTAATTTTGGTCCTAGGTTTTGGCCAATTAAAAGCAACACTTATATTTTGTAGATATAGTTAGTTATGAGAGTTTTCTTTTTTTACTTTTGGTTGTAGATTACTTGTGGATTCTGGACAACATTAGCCGATGGACTAACCCAACCCAAATGAATTTTAAAGTTTAAACAATATAAACTCTGTATCAGGTAGCTTTTTCTTTTCATGCCTATATATACATATATATATATATATATACATATATATATATATATATATATATATATATATATATATATATATATGATACAAATGCTTTTATATATATTTAAATAATATATTCAGTGGTTTTACTTTTATCATTTATGTTGTTTGATTTGGTAAAGGTGCTGGAGGAAAAAGAAGAGAAGATAGCACCAGGTAGGGATGAGCAAAACCGGGTACCCGCCTATTTTCGTTGGAACTGGAGCCGCTCCCGGAACCGGCGGTTCTGAAATTATTGGTATTGGAACCGGAACCGCTTACACCGGTTCCTTGAAAGTTGGAACTGCTCTCGAAACCGCTTAGACCGGTTCCGATTCCATACATGCCATGGAAATTAACTTTTATAAACAATAGGAATACATGATATAAAACTAAATAATTATAAAAACTTGATCTCAAAACAACAAAACAGCAACAAATTGAATTTAGCAAGTAAATATGGCAAAAATAATAAGGTACAAAAGAATAAAATAGATCAAAACAAAAACAGCAAACTACAGATATAGTCTCAAAAAAACAAACTACAAAAATAATCATAAAATTGCAACAACTCAAAACAAAAACAACAACAATAGCAACAACACAAAAAAGCAATAACAACAATCAACAACAGCAAAAACAACAAAAGTATATGTCTTGGAAAATGGCTCTCTGGTCATCCTGATCTGCCATGAATCTGGATAAGAAAAGAAAGGCATGAAGCGACATTACCATATTTTATAGAAAATAAGATAATAAACAATGTTTCTTACATCTCAAGATTGAAAATAAAAAAAGTATGGAAATGAAACCTATAAATAAGATAAAACTCTGCTTTAGATCATTTGCATCTCATCCCTAATCAAAATAACATCACGAAGACCAAAGACTTGCAAAGGAAACCTACAAATTAGAAGCAAATTCAAAACATTATATGATATCAAAGAACAAAACTACAGATTAAAAACAAAATCAAGGGATTTTTTTCACATTTGTACTCTCAAGTTCCAACACATGTACATTTTAAAACATCATAAAACTATTAAAAAAGAAAAAGCAAAAGCAAAAGCAAACTGTGAGTAGGATTATTTATTTGTATCTATTATCTAACTTCTAACCTTGGTGCAAAGCTTTTCAGTAAACTTACATTCTGGTTTAACTGTATGGACGAATTTTTCCCCTTTCTTCATTGTTTTTACAGCCTTAGCCAGAGCCGGGCAGAAATGGCCTGATAAAAACCAAATATGTCAGCAACAATGAAAAAAGATTGTAAGGTCACAATAGAAATGTAACACCCGAAATCAGAAAGGTCAAGAAAGGAAAGGAAAAACCCTAAGTTGAAGAGGGTTGACTCGTCGAGTCCAGGGAGAAACTCGGCGAGTCGGAGCGGGATCCGGATGTAAAGCAATTGACCGACTCGGCGAGTCGGCAAGTGGACTCGGCGAGTCAGGTCTGGGTTTGGAAACCCTAATTTCGGGACTTGGTACCCTATTTAAGCATCTTATTCTCTTTCCTAGGGCTCAGTTGCGGCCCTATAGTCCAGAACCAGAAACCCTAAGCCTCCATTGTTGCTCATTCAAGTTTTCTTGCCATTTTGGGTGGTTTGAAGGAAGAAGGAAGAAGGCTCACATTGGGGATTCAAGAATTGGCAGTAGATCCAGAGTTTGTGAGGTCTTCCAGAGCATTTGAAGGTAATGAGTCGTGACCTTCCCTCTTTTGCATTTAGATCAACCTTTATCATAGGATTTGGGGCTTTTAGGGCAAGTTCTTGAGCCATTTCGAGTTAGAAGCCCAGATCTGAAGTTGGTACTTCAGATCTATGTGTATCTTGGCCTAGAGAATCATAAAGCATCAGTCTATGGGTTGATTGTTGAGCCCCTTTGTCTCAAATCCTAAGTTTATGGTGTATGGTGCCTAGATCTCCTTCTCTACACGTAAAGTTTGCAACTTTACGTGGGGAATAGGCTTGGGAAGGGTAGATCTGCAGTATGGAGTCCATGCATGACTCAAAAGTCCTCTGCATGTATGAAGATCTGAATAGACTCGGCGAGTCCTTCGAGTGGACTCGGCGAGTAGCTTGAAGATGAGGAGGAACTCGACGAGTGAGATGAACAGCTCGTCGAGTCGGATGAAGTTAAGCATGAACTCGGCGAGTTGGAAGAACAACTCGACGAGTTGGTTGAAGATTGCCTTGGACTCGGCGAGTCTATTAGTGGACTCGGCGAGTCAGGTCGCGAAACCTCAAACCCTTCGAGTTGAGACTCGAATCAGTGAGTCGGGTGGTGACTCAGCGAGTTGGACAGGACAGGACTTGGAACTAGTTGGACTCGGCGAGTCATAGAATGACTCGGCGAGTCGAGTCGCGAATAGAAAGACCCTGAGCTTATGAACTCGGCGAGTCATTAGGAGGACTCCGCGAGTAGGGTTGACCTGGAAGGTTGACTTTGACCAGGATTTTGACTTTGACCAGAGTTGACTTAGTTGACTGTCAGACTAAGTGTTATATGTATATTGATAGCTCGGAGAGCTAGAGGAGCAGCGGTTCAGGGGAATGTCGAGTAGCAGCCAGAGGTTTGTCAACAGAGCTCAGCAGTTCAGGTGAGTTTCCTTCCAGTAGGAACGGGTCTAAGGCCACAATGCCGACCCGTTTAGCTAGTAGCAGTTTCCGGATTTTGATCTGATGTAGTATTTAGTATGTTTGATGCCTTCGTGGCTTAGACAAGAATTATGTGTTATGTGTTCCGGGCCACGGCCCGATGTAGTATGCAGTATATGTGTGTTCATGCTAGTTGATATGTTTATGCTATGTTCTGTTCAGTTAGCCCGGACTTCGGTCCGATGCAGGGGGCAAGGCCCCAGTTAGTCCGGACTTCGGTTCGATGTAGGGGGCAAGGCCCCAGTTAGCCCGGACTTCGGTCTGATGCAGGGGACAAGGTCCCACTTAGTCCGGATCCGGTCCGATGCAGGGGGCAAGGCCCCAGTTAGCCCGGACTTCGGTCCGATGCAGGGGACAAGGTCCCAGTTAGTCCGGACTCCGGTCCGATGTAGGGGGCAAGGCCCCAGTTAGTCCGGACTTCGGTCCGATGCAGGGGGCAAGGCCCCAGTTAGCCTGGACTTCGGTCCGATGCAGGGGACAAGGTCCCAGTTGGTCCGGACTTCGGTCCGATGCAGGGGGCAAGGCCCCAGTTAGCCCGGACTTCGGTCCGATGAAGTGGGCAAGGACCAGTATGTGCTTTATATGTTATTGTATGGTATGTGGTAGTTTGGGGGAGCTCACTAAGCTTCGTGCTTACGGTTTTTAGTTTTGGTTTCAGGTACTCGGTTTCAAAAGAGGAGCTCGGGAAGATTGCAGAGCACACACCATAGTCAGTTAGCTTGGGAATGTTTGACTCTGATAATGATATTATATTTTGAATTTAATACTCGAAAGTTATGTTTGACTTATGATACGTTGTTTATAAATCTAGTTTTAGTAATGTTTTAAAAGAAATTTTTAGTCGTGATTTTTGGGTCGTTAGAAGTTGGTATCAGAGCCTTGGTTTGAGGGATTCGGGCGCACTTCCGAGTGTGCCTAAACTCAAACTAAGGAAGTGGTATAGAGTTTTCAAAAGAAAAATCGTAGTTACAAAAGAATTTTGTGAAAAGAAAACAATTTTAGAAAAAGTGTAAAGAAAAGAGTTTTAGAAAAAGCAAAAAGAGTTTTGAAAAGAGAAAAGGGTGTGGTGCATGCAATCAGCCGAGCTCAAGTAAGTACTCCCAATTTACCCATACAAGTTATGTTATGATTATCAGTATCAGTTTCAGTATCAGTTTCAGTTTCAGTTTCAGTTCCAGCTTCAGTAGAACAACATGCTAGAATAGGACTAAGGATCTAGGATGATGCCTTATGTGCCTGCTTTATGTGTTCAGCTTGATAAGGATTTCATGCTAGTAATGAGTAGATAATAGCATGATAGCTTGTGTAGGTTATGCCTGATAGTATGAGCTTAGCATTGTATGCTAGTGCAGTTTCTTGTTATGAGAATAGCTTTGCCTGAGTATGTTTCCTTTATCCGAATGCTGCTTGCTTTGTGCTTTGTGGGATTCTGAGTGATGGGAGTTAGCCATTAGGTGAATACGTCACATCACATGTGATCAGGATTGAATAATCTCAGAGTGCTGGATTTGGCCCTATTGCGCAGCTCTTGTCTGAGTCCAACCGTTGTAGGGACGAGACTTTTACTCGAAGGATTATCCGAGCCTCATTGCATGTGATGGTATTCAGGTGGTGGCTAATTGGCATTACAAGGAGGCCTTCAGCAGCTGAGGACTGGTTTGGGTGGAGTCAGAAGTTCCCTAGGGCAAGCCTAGGATGGGAGTAGTAGAGATCAGTAGAAGTGATTTGGTGGAGTTGAGGTAACTCTTGAGGAAAGTGCGGATAGATGTGGAAGGTAGTAGGGGCCCATACTACTGAAAGAAGAGGATCCGTACTCGATTCAAGAGGGGCCAAGACGAAACCAGGGAATGGTGGAGTGAGTGAGAAATCCCTCAGCAGTAGTGTGTAAATTGATCAGGAATTGTTATATTTTCAGCATGGTGACATTGCGCGAGCTACCAGTTAGCAGTTCAGACGTCGAGCAAGGATCTGGCTCGGGCTTTAGAGCCGGGCAGCTTGATGATTAGATGAGGGATTTCATTTCCGCAGAGATCACGCGCAACATCATTGATCAGACTCCAGTGATTTTCGGTTCGGTTAGAGAGGCCATTGTGGAGCTCATGGACTGTCATCTTGAGGCCTTTAAGGCCGGGATAGTTTCAGGACAGTTTGGGGCTCGTCTAGGTCCCGAATCTTATGGAGTTCAGGGATCCATCAGGGAAGGAGATCCCATATCTAGTTTCTGCCATCAGGGGACAGGAGTGAGTGGGGCACCCTGTCTCCAAGAGAGACCTCTGTATGATTGGATAGTTGAGGAAGTTTCGCGAGCCATTCGCGAGGATCTGCCCGACATGGTCGTGAGGATCACTGATAGATTGATCGAGAGGCTCCAGGATCAGACAGCTATTGTTCAGTCGGCGGTCAGGGAGTCGGAAAGGAAGAGGAAAGCGGATGAGACTCAGGTAGCCTCAGGTTCGGGTAAGAGGCCCAAGGGTTCGGATTTGAGGGCGAGGAACTATCAGAACCACAGTCGATGCGGGAAGTGCGGAAGGACGCACATGGGTGTGTGCAGGCGTAGAAATGGTGATGATTTGGGCTGTTTCAGATGCGGTCGAATGGGTCATATCAGCAGGGATTGTACTACTACCATTGCCCAAGGACTTGACCCGATATGTTTCCATTGCGGTCAGAGAGGCCACAAAAGGCCCACTGTCCAAGTTTGTAAACAGCAGGGCAGGTATCAGCTCTTGCTCCTGGGACTTCGAGAGCCGCCAGTGGACATCAGGGCCGGGCAAGGCCGCCTACAGCTCGGAGCCGAGTTTTCCGGTAGATTTCAGCAGGGATACGAGCAACACTGAGTGATGGAGGTATGTATCTTTTGCTTTTCTGTCAGCTATTATTTGTGATATTATTATTATGTTGTTGCATTGTTATCAATAAGCTTAAGTGTTGGGGTATTGTATTACCTACTTGTGGTTGAGTTTTATGCCATCTGCATACCTTGGAGTTAGAATGGTGAATTGGAGGTCGTTCCCTCCAGATCAGGTTACTTCGGATACAGTAACTGTAGCATGTATGTGTAAGATGCAATAGTGCCTTACTACTTGCGGAAGGCGTTAGTCAGGTAATGATTAGTTATATTTTCAGTAGTGATAACCTAAAGTTTTTAGTGGAGCAGCTAGCGGTCAGTAAGGAGGTGGTATGGGGATGTGCACCCCAAACGCAGGTTCTCGGAATGCAGTCCCTAAAGCAAATACAGTTAATGATCGAAGGGTGCTCAGTCAGATAGCAGGAAGGGTGCGGATCTGATAAGAGTTAGTTGGAGCGCTGGCAAGGGTAAACGTCGGCGGGCAGCATGTCGCCCTTTTAATGGAAGGAAGGTTGGAAATCCTTTCGACCAGTGAGCAATAAGGATCTAGCCGAATCCAAGTGGGGGAGAACCCTCCGAGTATGCAAGGATAAGAGCCACATGGACTCAGAATGAGTGCGCGGCCTCTGAGAGGAAATGATAGTAGCACAGTGATCGATGGATTGAGAAGTTCAGAATCGGGAGTTCGAGGACCTTCCCAACAGTTAGTTCATGTAATCGAAATGGTTAGAAGCTGGTTGAGAATCCAGGATTGGAGGACCACCTGTAGAGGCTCAAGTGAGTCGGAATGAGGATCCTGAGAACGGTTAGCAAGAGATGTCTACGTATTAGTAGCCAGTGTCAGCGTCAGCATGCAGGATTGTGTAGATTTAGGAGTTGGGAGTTTGGAAACTTCCCAACAATAGCTTCTTGTATCCGGAATAGTAGACGGTTGGTTTGGGAACCAAGCCGAAGAGTTCCTTGACGAAGCGCTAAGTATATCAAGGATACAAGATGTCGAGGATGATGCAGTATTCAAAGACTGAGGGCTGTTTTTGAGAAATCAGGATGAGGAATCACTAGCGGGACTAGGGATAGTCAGGATGTCCTCGGGATAGTAGTAGTAGTAGTGTTGTAAGTCTGCGGGGGTAGCCGTAGCATTCATTAGCAGTCAGATAGTAGTAGTAGTGTTGTAAGTCTGCAGGGGTAGCCGTAGCATTCACTAGCAGTCAGATAGTAGTAGTAGTGTTGTAAGTCTGCGGGGGTAGCCGTAGCATTCACTAGCAGTCAGATAGTAGTAGTAGTGTTGTAAGTCTGCGGGGGTAGCCGTAGCATTCACTAACAGTCAGATAGTAGTAGTGGTGTTGTAAGTCTGCGGGGGTAGCCGTAGCATTCACTAGCAGCCAGATAGTATTAGAGAGTTGTAAGTCTGCGAGCGTAGTCGCAGCCTTTATCAGATTGGTAGGTAGCATGAGCGCGTGTTGGACGCGGGAAAGCAGTAGTACCCACCAGTTCGGGTGCAGCAGTGAGGATATGGGAATCCACGGGTTAGATTTCGGATTTCCCAAATGGTTCAGTTATGGCTAAGTCAGCAATTTTGGCTATAGATCGTCACATCAGTTATGAGATCAGAGTAGCAGTGGACCGTTGGGGTTCGGGTATGTTAAGGGCTACCGTCAGTTTGGGAGCCATCATGTTGTTAGTCGTGGAATTGATGATGTCAGGACGTGACATATGGACCCGATCGGTTGGATCGGAAGGTTGCTAGAGCCACAGTGACAGGATAACTAGTGGAGACTAGTTCTAGAGAGAGATTTCGTTCAGAAGTCGTGGGAGCGACTAAGTGAGGAGTCCTTTGACTCCACGGTTGAGTTGGAACTCAGTGTTGCAAATAACTGACGAATGATTGGAGACCAGGAGGGTCTCAAGATATTTGGGAAGCAGTCGTATGTCAGTTCAGTGTTTCAGGTAGCTCAATGTTTCAGTCAGTTCAGTGTTTCAGGCAGCTTAGTGTTTCAGTCAGTTCAGTGTTTCAGGCAGTTTAGAGTTTCAGGCATGTTCAGTATTGCAGGCAGTTCAGTGTTTGGAAAGTTTCAGAGTGTTGGACAGTATTAGTATTTGTGTTGGAATGCAAGTGCTGACGGTATAGTTGGTTGATTTGGAAATGGCAAGTCCCTCTCAGCAGGATCAGTTGAGCCTTCTGCCAAGTATAAGTGATCTGTAAGGATAGCTAGGCAGGAAGCTTTTCTTTCAGGATGGAAGGCTCGAGTTACTAGGAGTTGAGTAATCAGATGGGATATAAGCAAGCTGGTTCCAACAACATCGTTTCAGTATGAGCGGCAGAGTGGATAGAACAGTTATATATAATCGAAGTATCTACAGAAGTCGTTGGAGGCGACTAGGAGATTGCGATGGAGTGTAGTGACCGGTGGGAGTCCGGTAACTCAGATATCGGCAGATTAGTTAGACCTGGGTAGTCTCAGTGCACCCGGTAGGCGGATGAGGGGCAACAGGATTTTCAGTCGGAGGAAGTAGCGTAGAGGAAATTATAGAAAAGAGAAGGATTCAGTATGTACCAACAGTAGTGACCGACACTGTGAGTGGCTGGAGTGATGGACGAAAGGGTATTAGTTTTTCCAGGCAGAGAGTTGGAGGCAGTTCGTAGAACAGTTGGCCATAGCAAACTTCGAGGACGAAGTTTAGTTTAAGTGGGGGAGAGTTGTAACACTCGAAATCAGAAAGGTCAAGAAAGGAAAGGAAAAACCCTAAGTTGAAGAGGGTTGACTCGTCGAGTCCAGGGAGAAACTCGGCGAGTCGGAGCGGGATCCGGATGTAAAGCAATTGACCGACTCGGCGAGTCGGCAAGTGGACTCGGCGAGTCAGGTCTGGGTTTGGAAACCCTAATTTCGGGACTTGGTACCCTATTTAAGCATCTTATTCTCTTTCCTAGGGCTCAGTTGCGGCCCTATAGTCCAGAACCAGAAACCCTAAGCCTCCATTGTTGCTCATTCAAGTTTTCTTGCCATTTTGGGTGGTTTGAAGGAAGAAGGAAGAAGGCTCACATTGGGGATTCAAGAATTGGCAGTAGATCCAGAGTTTGTGAGGTCTTCCAGAGCATTTGAAGGTAATGAGTCGTGACCTTCCCTCTTTTGCATTTAGATCAACCTTTATCATAGGATTTGGGGCTTTTAGGGCAAGTTCTTGAGCCATTTCGAGTTAGAAGCCCAGATCTGAAGTTGGTACTTCAGATCTATGTGTATCTTGGCCTAGAGAATCATAAAGCATCAGTCTATGGGTTGATTGTTGAGCCCCTTTGTCTCAAATCCTAAGTTTATGGTGTATGGTGCCTAGATCTCCTTCTCTACACGTAAAGTTTGCAACTTTACGTGGGGAATAGGCTTGGGAAGGGTAGATCTGCAGTATGGAGTCCATGCATGACTCAAAAGTCCTCTGCATGTATGAAGATCTGAATAGACTCGGCGAGTCCTTCGAGTGGACTCGACGAGTAGCTTGAAGATGAGGAGGAACTCGACGAGTGAGATGAACAGCTCGTCGAGTCGGATGAAGTTAAGCATGAACTCGGCGAGTTGGAAGAACAACTCGACGAGTTGGTTGAAGATTGCCTTGGACTCGGCGAGTCTATTAGTGGACTCGGCGAGTCAGGTCACGAAACCTCAAACCCTTCGAGTTGAGACTCGAATCAGTGAGTCGGGTGGTGACTCAGCGAGTTGGACAGGATAGGACTTGGAACTAGTTGGACTCGGCGAGTCATAGAATGACTCGGCGAGTCGAGTCGCGAATAGAAAGACCCTGAGCTTATGAACTCGGTGAGTCATTAGGAGGACTCGGCGAGTAGGGTTGACCTGGAAGGTTGACTTTGACCAGAGTTGACTTAGTTGACTGTCAGACTAAGTGTTATATGTATATTGATAGCTCGGAGAGCTAGAGGAGCAGCGGTTCAGGGGATTGTCGAGTAGCAGCCAGAGGTTTATCAGCAGAGCTCAGTAGTTCAGGTGAGTTTCCTTCCAGTAGGAACGGGTCTAAGGCCACAATGCCGACCCGTTTAGCTAGTAGCAGTTTCCGAATTTTGATCTGATGCAGTATTTAGTATGTTTGATGCCTTCGTGGCTCAGACAAGAATTATGTGTTATGTGTTCCGGGCCATGGCCTGATGTAGTATGCAGTATATGTGTGTTCATGCTAGTTGATATGTTTATGCTATGTTCTGTTCAGTTAGCCCGGACTTCGGTCCGATGCAGGGGGTAAGGCCCCAGTTAGTCCGGACTTCGGTCCGATGCAGGGGGCAAGGCCCCAGTTAGCCCTGACTTCGGTCCGATGCAGGGGACAAGGTCCCAGTTAGTCCGGATCCGGTCCGATGCAGGGGGCAAGGCCCCAGTTAGCCCGGACTTCGGTCCGATGCAGGGGACAAGGTCCCAGTTAGTCCGGACTTCGGTCCGATGCAGGGGGCAAGGCCCCAGTTAATCCGGACTTCGGTCCGATGCACGGGGCAAGGCCCCAGTTAGCCCGGACTTCTGTCCGATGCAGGGGACAAGGTCCCAGTTAGTACGGACTCCGGTCCGATGCAGGGGGCAAGGCCCCAGTTAGTCCGGACTTCGGTCCGATGCAGGGGGCAAGGCCCCAGTTAGCCCGGACTTCGGTCCGATGCAGGGGACAAGGTCCCAGTTGGCCCGGACTTCGGTTCGATGCAGGGGGCAAGGCCCCAGTTAGCCCGGACTTCGGTCCGATGCAGTGGGCAAGGCCCAGTATGTGATTTATATGTTATTGTATGGTATGTGGTAGTTTGTGGGAGCTCACTAAGCTTCGTGCTTACGGTTTTCAGTTTTGGTTTCAGGTACTCGGTTTTCAAAAGAGGAGCTCGGGAAGATTACAGAGCACACACCATAGTCAGTTAGCCTGGGAATGTTTGACTCTGATAATGATATTATGTTTTGAATTTAATACTCGAAAGTTATGTTTGACTTATGATACGTTGTTTATAAATCTAGTTTTAGTAATGTTTTAAAAGAAATTTGTAGTTGTGATTTTTGGGTCGTTACAAGAAAGCAACTATGTGCTAAAGTTACCATCTTCTACTTTAAACTCCACTTCATCATCTTGATACCCAGATCCCATCCCTTGATCACTTGCCCTATTGTCAAATAACACAATAAAATAGTGTTAATAGGTGATCACCTTGACCGAGAGTGAACTTAAATGGCGTTTCCCTATCACGAATTGAATCAAACTGAGTCCCGTCGAGCAAAGTTACAGTATAATGAACTGTCAAAAACTCAAATCCACATAGCGATCAATACAATCATACAATTTAACCACAAAATAGTACAAGATGCATTGGATATTAGCTATACTCCCAAATCGAGCTATCAAATTTCATAGTCAATAAATGCAATCTAAGAACCGAGATATCAAATTTAAGAAAACAGATGCAATCTAAAAGAACAACCTAAAGCATCGAGAATCGAAATATCAAATTTCATATATTTACATAACAACATAACAAATCGAGAATCTGACCTTGACGAGAGGGACATGGGAGAACCTAAGTAGGGATGATCAACGATTGAATATAGATGGTCTACTACAGTGAATCAAGCAACGTGGTCCACTGTCGTCTTCTACTCTTCATTAATCGATGTGGTATTTGCCTATTTGGCTCCATTTATATTCAATCACAATGAGAGGCAGAGAGACGAGGGAGACGAGAGAACTCAGAGAAGAAGTGTGTGTCGGCGTATTTTTTAGAATGAGTCAATATAACCTTAGACCAAATATAACCCTAGACAAAATCAAAAATATATAAATAATTAAATATATAACTTTTTAGAAATAGGCGGGTACCCGTCGGTACCATTTCCGGTTAACCGCCGGTTCCGGGTACCCGATATTGAAACTGGAACCGGCGGATATCCAGCGGTTATCATTTTTTTGAAAATGAGAACTGGAACCGGAACCGTTTAAGGCGGTTCCGAGACTTTAAGAACCGAAACCGAAATCGTTTAAGGTAGTTCCGGTTCTATAACCGACAGTTCCGGTTCTGAAAGAAGGTACCTGCTTCCGCTGCTCATCCCTACCCCCAGGAACTTTAATCTACTTCTTTCCTTTTTTTTTTACTTCAATAATCAATATAATGCATTTATATGTTCAAAGGTAATTTTTGGAATAAGATCTTTTTGATTTTGGTTCTAGGTATGATGATGAGGTGGGTATTGGCAACAACTCCCTTTGTCTCCTATACTTTATCAGATCACACCCTTTAATTGTACATAATTCACTATTTCCTTAAAATTGCAGAAGTTGGTTGAAGGATACTTGCTTAGAGCTGCTCAAAGAAACTCGATTTTTTTAGGGACATCTACAGATTAGTGGTCAGCCACGTGTCAAGGTATTATTTTATTTATTAAGATGTTATCTAAAGTTCTTAATACTTCATACAAGTTCTTAATATTTGCTAATTTTCTGCTTTCATATCTTTATGGCATGGAAGTGCAAAATGGATCCCAAATTGGTATGGCATTTTGGATCCCCTTCAAAGGTGTCTGAAGGTAACATATCATATCTATTTATTGTTGGAGTCTTTATATATTAAGTACATGCAATCAGAATATTGACAACTTTATATGTAGTGTGTATTTAAATAGTGATTTTAATGATCTTGTAGGACCTAGATGCATTCACTGCAGCTATTGTTGTGAGTATTGGCTTCTCTTTCATTCGTGCTTCGTTAGTTGTTGCTATTATGAAGGTAGGCCACTCTCCGGTTGTATTTTTCACATAATTGACAAGGAGCTGTTGTATCTATTCAGACTAGGCTTAGAGCAATGGTTGCAAGAAATGAGTTCAGAAGAAGAAGAAACAAGGCTGCAACTATAGTTCAGGTACTATGGATGAATTATGTTTGTAAATTATTTAAGAAAATGATTAGAAACAAGGGTGAATTTATACATATTAGTTTGCTACTTACATGTTGATCTTGAATAAGCAAAGCGACAATGGATTGTATTTTTTGTATCTAATTCGTTTTTAAATTTTTGTTACAACTTCTATTGATTTGTTTTATCTTTTCATGGAACGATTATTTGTATGACATTAAATTTATGCAATGGATTCTATTTTTTGTATATGATATTTTATTTTCTATTATGAAACATTAAATACAAATTTAATTTGAAAATAAGTAAATCTATAACTAATATTTTTTTTTAAACATTTAAAATTATGATACGCAAAAATGTGTGTCATCTTCATTTATGACATGGCCTTTCTTGACAGGGGCTTTCTTGATACGCATTGCGTGTCATTAACACGAGCGTCGTAAGGTTACAACACGAAAATGCGTGTCGTCTTACTTTACGACAGGGCCTTCCTTGATACGCATTGCGTGTCGTAAACGCGTGTCGTAATTGTGCATCGTAAATGAGCGTCGTAAATGCGCGTCGTCTCTCTTTATGACATGGCCTTCCTTGATGCGCATTTGCGCGTCGTCTGAGCCTTTTACGACGCGCAATGAGCGTCGTAAAAGGCTGTTTTTCTAGTAGTGTATAATTGAAAGATATCATCTAATTTAATTACAAAGATATTTTAGTCAATTAATATAGATTTAATAAAGGAAAATTACATATTTTAAGGGATCAAAGATTCTATTAATATTCAAAATCCAATTTTACGAATTATAATTCTTTTAATTCGGACATTCTGACAAAATATGTATATGAGTGTATTCAAATATAAAAATATTCTTGAACCTATTTCTTCATCATGACTTTAAAAACTTTTTGTAGAATAACAAATCCTTGAACAATCAATTGAAGAATAAAAACAATAAATACATAATTTCTTATAGAATACGGGTAACAACTGTTAAGAATTACATTTATTGTTAAAGAATAAAACTAGAATAATGCTGCTTAGATTCACTTTTAATTTTGTGGTCCGTTCTTCAAACATCAACTTCTGTGAAAACAAAACCAAATTGTAATTTAGATTCCAATAATGCATTAGCAAATGAAAAATAAAAAGCTAAATTCCTTTGGAAAAATATGTGGACTTGTGAATTGCACCAAAACCATTAACCAAGAATTGTAGAACATGCATAAATTAGTGAGAAAAAAATCCATACTCCATTCCAATAGAATTAGCATTCATGATTCCATTCCAACAGAATTGGAATTCTTGATTCCATACAATTTGTGAACAAATGTCATTGATCTTCTTCAATGGTCCATAATCGATTGATTCAAACCATTCTCAGGAGAATGACATTTTATGAGACTAATTCCAGACGGGAATTACGTTCTACAAGAATACCATTCTATGAGAACACATTTATCCTCCTTTTGTGTCTCCCAAATCAAATCAACATACATTAATAAAGCATTTCCATCGCTAAGGTTTGCCAGGATTGCTCGACTGCAATACTCCTCAGCCCTCGAGAAATCACCTCGCATCTGTTTGAATGAGTAAATCAGATCAAAATTGGCTAATAGATCGGAAGCCAAATGAAACTTGATCTGGTAAAACAAGAAATTGAAATCCGTGAATTATGAATATTTTAAATTACCTCTATCTTTCGTCGAATTGCTGAGAATCAATGAATTTCCAGGGTTTGCTTCGATTATATTATGATAATATACATCTGTACCATCACTTCCATTATAATCGCCATTACCAACACCGCCTCCACATATCTTTCCACCACCGTCACTTCCACCAGTGTGTAGGAACTGCTATGGCCATCCCGCCCCTCTGCGTCGGTGGGATTGAAATTAACGATGAAGAAGGAATGATGGATTGAATCTAGCCCAGGTACACGAGACTCCAATGATCTGCACCTGGTAACCTGGAATAGAGGGTAGGTTTGGGATTTGAGCTTCTTCTGGTAATCTTCGCCAAATCGAAGGAAATTTCATCGAGTGTTGACTCTAGCCCATGTACACGAGACTCCAATGATCACATCCCATTCTGTCAACGACCAACACATCGTGGCAAGCTCTTGGCCATGGCGTGGTTTATGGTTGAATGCAATATTCTTCATTAAGTGCTTAATCGTTACATATATAAACCCAAAACTTCAAATCTGGTCCTTTTTAATGACTTAATGGATAAAGTTTCCTACTTTATCCATTAGGACTTCATCCCATGGCTAGATCTATAATCCTAAGTCCATTAAGTCCTTAATGTGACCAAAACTTGTGTATGCACAGAAGGTGACTCCAAACATTATTCTTTTCTAAATCATCAGAGGTCTATTGACCATAAGAGAGCCATAACAAGCTTTGGAGTTCCTCAAATACTAAGAGCATCCATGGAAGGGACAAAAACACCCAAAAACAAGCTCAAACTTGTATCTAGAAGAAGTGCCAAGGTATGAACAATATACCTTAAATAGAGCATAAATATAAAGAAGATGTTGGATCCAGGCTTGGTCCGTGCTTCCTTGCACCAATATAGACTCCCTCCTCCCTTAAGCTTCACCAAAGTCTAAAGAACAAACCCAAAATTAAGTAAACTTGCTCTCAATCATGCATAGAAGATAGGGTTTCGTGTTGGAGGGTTGGACACTGAAGAGGATACCCTAATCCAAGGGCTTGCTCTTAATCATGCTTAGAGGCTAGGGTTTCGTGTTGGAGCGTTCACCACGTCGTGGTACCTATCTTGTAACGTCGTGGTGAAAAATGAAACGTTGTTTTCATTAACCATGCATCACGTCGTGGCCATCACTCTATCACGTTGTGGTCCCAAATTTTGATTTAAGCCCAATGCCTATCAAAGCCCAAAGTATTACACCAAGTCCAAGAACCTTATTCCTCAAGGTCGAAACTTAATCCTTTGAAACCCATGACCTTCACATGTCAATTACCACTCGAGCCTCCAAGTTTAGGTTATCTCGAAATAGGATGTTACAATCTACCTCTTCGTCTGTATTGTCATTATTTGTACTTCCATCGTTTGTAGTGCCATTCTCAACATATTTATTGCCACTATGTTCATCAGATTCAACTTCATTATCTTCATCATTAGACAAAATGTTCAAGACTGCATCCTTGTACCTGTCCATCCCTTTTGGCTTGAAATGTTCTTCCACTGTAACATCGATGAGTTCAAAGTCGAGCTATTCCTCTCCGTAATCATCTGAATCGTAATTTGTTTCCTCCATGTACGTACGACACTGCAATAACACATAGGAAAAATATTACTACATTTTACATACATTATAGGAATCGATGAGCTAGAACGTGGTGGAGATTATCTTCTGATGCACGATGCACCGTAACAAGCTATTTTTTTAGATTCTCTCGTTTTTCACCGGGTGCAACACTTTACATATGCATAAAA
This sequence comes from Lactuca serriola, assembly GCF_051521515.1. Taxonomy (NCBI): domain Eukaryota; kingdom Viridiplantae; phylum Streptophyta; class Magnoliopsida; order Asterales; family Asteraceae; genus Lactuca; species Lactuca serriola. The sequence continues at coordinate 178,934,848 of NC_136409.1, read as the reverse complement.
CTATGTTTTATTGAAAGGGAATCGTTTATTAACCCTTAGATGCCATGCCATAGTCCACATAAACAAACAAACGTTTCACTAACTGGTTAACCCACTAATAATCCTGTTTTGAGTAAGTTAACCTAATCAGGACTCAATTGACTTAAAAAATGATAAAGACTAAATCGATTATGAAACCTATACATAAAGTCTTTCCGGTATTCATATATTTGATTTTATGTTTATTTGAAGTTTTCTATAGATAAAGTCTTCCTTTGAGGGTCTTCGGTTTTGGTTCCATTCGGGTATGGTCCAGTTTGCATCGGGTTTGGAACCAGTCTCCACCCTTAATAAAACCGATCAACTAAATTGGCATATATTTTTATTATAAAAAAACTAGAATTAAACAAGTGAGTTTTACCAACTCGTGGTTTCCACTATGGTTGGCGAAGTCCACATCTGCAATGAAAGCTTAAGTCTCACCAACCCCACCAACAAGGACACAACCACAACCGCACCGGCACCATCCCTTCACCTTCCGATCCTCCATGCCCACTCCCTATATATTCCCATACACCCAATCCTTCAATTTCAGATTCATTTCAAGTTCAACCCACCATTAATCTCCATTTCACACTAACACACCACAGATTCCTCACAATGGCCACCACCGGAGAAACTCAGCCTGCAAAACACCAAGAAGTTGGCCACAAAAGCCTCCTTCAAAGCGATGCACTTTACCAATACATTCTTGAAACCAGTGTTTACCCGAGAGAGCCAGAATCCATGAAAGAGCTTCGTGAGGTCACTGCTAAACACCCTTGGTAAGTCATTAGTGCATGCATTTCCTAATTAATATGATAACATATATCATGAGTACGTAAGTGGAATACCATAAAAACATTGTGGGTTGTGGCTGCTTTTCGTTATCTAATCCGTTTTACTTGTAATACTAAATGCAGGAATCTTATGACGACATCTGCTGATGAAGGGCAGTTTTTGAACTTACTTCTTAAGCTCATAAATGCTAAGAACACGATGGAGATCGGTGTTTACACCGGTTATTCCCTTCTTTCTACCGCGCTTGCTCTACCAGAAGATGGAAAGATATTGGCTTTGGATATAAACCGTGAAAATTACGAAATTGGCCTTCCGATTATTGAGAAAGCAGGTGTTGCTCACAAGATTGACTTTAGAGAAGGTCCTGCTCTTCCTCTTCTTGACCAAATGGTAGAAGATGCAAAATTCCATGGATCATTTGACTTCATTTTTGTGGATGCCGATAAAGACAACTACCTTAACTACCACAAAAGGTTAATCGATCTTGTTAAAATTGGGGGAGTGATTGGCTACGATAACACCCTTTGGAATGGGTCTTTGGTGGCACCTGCAGATGCCCCACTTCGGAAGTATGTTAGATATTACAGAGACTTCGTGTTAGAGCTCAACAAAGCCCTTGCTGCTGATCCAAGAGTAGAGATCTGTCAGCTTCCTGTGGGTGATGGAATCACTCTATGTCGCCGAATAAGCTAATCACATATAACGGATCAACCAAAATAAACTTGTAAATGATTCACATGTTTGATTGATTATTTCCTTTCTGTAATGCGACAATTTGCATTCATGTTTTGAATTGCGTAATCATAATGTTAATTTTATATTTATATATCATTTAACCTTGTTGACAAATATTTGAAGTTTAGAAATATGTCATCAAACACAATAGGAACTCTATTTCGGTAATTGTATCTTGAATTGGTTGGCCTTTAATCTTATTGAAAATATTAAAAAATAATCAAAAGATTTCATCCTATCATGGTATTTAGCGACAGATTAAAAAAAAAAAAAGACGAATTTGGCGTTGGATACTTCGAAATTCAGTGACCAATAAAGCCGTGCTTCTTCCAATCAAGTTTACCACAAAATTTGAAACCCATCAAATGGCCACAAGCCCACAAATTTATCACTAACTTGCGACAAATTTTTGCAACAGCCTAGCGACCAATGAAATGATTAAGGACGAATGTCTATTGTAGGTTATTAACCAGGACACTAACTGCTACTAAGGGTCCTGTCGTCGCTAAAGGATACTGTCGCTGCTAATGCCCGTCAGCAAAACCTCGACTTTCTCTGTCCAAAGCCACATCATCGTCTACTACATTGACAATAAAGTTCATCATCGGCGACCCCAAAGGTATCACCGGTGACGTCACGTCAGCAGCACCGAAGCACCATTTCCGGCGACATTAACAAGTGGCTTCGTTTTTCGTTTTCTTCTCATTTCCTCCTCTCGCCACTGAATATACTTGTTGGTGTTGAAGTAATTTGGAGTATTGTGCTGAAATTTGAGATCCCCACCATGGTAGAAATGTTATTGTCAATCCCCACCAGCATTTAACCGCCACTACCACTGTTCTCGCCGGAATCTACCGTCACGGCCACCACACGACAGGTTTTCGTTTTTCTATTTTATTACATATAATATGTTGATTTTGTGTATATAGAAGTGTATTTATATGTGGATGTGTATGTATATTAGTATTTTTGATGCGTATGATGTATGTACATGTGATTTTATATATTTGTATATGCATCATATATGTGTATTTGAATGTGTATGATGTATGTATATGTGCTTGTGGATTTGAATGTATATGATGTATGTATATGTGCTTTGGGATGTCTATTATTTTTGTATATGTGTATTTATATGTATAGATCCTTTTGTATGTAGTTTGTGTATTTATATGCGATTTAGAAACTACAATGCTATAATGAAAAAAACTGAAAAAAAACAAAATAGGATGTTATAATGGAAAGTGTATTTGTATGTATATGTATGTATGTATTGATTGGAACATCATTTAACTTTTAAGGTCTTATGCTATAATGGAAAAAATGAAGGAAAAAAAAAGCAGAATGTTATAATGGAAAGTGTATATATATGTATATGCACTATGAAAAGAAAATCAAGAAAGTCAATTATACGTAGATAACGTATGCAATATTTTAAAGGATGATGCCACATTGTTGGGTAATTAGCTTTAATTTTCAAAAATATTACTTATTTTATTTATTAAAAACCACAAATTATTCATGATTGTAAATGAAAGCGACAAATAAAAGATGCTTAATGGTCTAGACCCAGATGATTCACACCTCCTTTTTTTTCACAGTTGCTGCAAATATATATGAACGTAAGCATCACATAAAAACATTCTTTTTCATAATGTTTTTGCTGGAGAAATTTATAAAGGTCCAAAGATAAGAATGGAAATGGAAATTGATGTGTGCGAGTGTATCTGTGTGTGTGTGTGTGTGAGAGAGAGAGAGAGAGAGAGAGAGAGAGAGAGAGAGAGAGAGAGAGAGAGAGAGAGAGAGAGAGAGAGAGAGAGTTTTTATCCTCCAAAATAAATGAAAATAATTTTGTCACATGTCACTTTTTCATTAAATTGGACACATGTCATTTTTTGGTATTTTTGAATAAATGTTTTGTTTTTTTCCATTTTGTCATTTTCTTATTTTTTTTATCTTTTCTTAATTAACACTTAATATTTATATCTCAATTAATAATTGCCTTAATTAAAAATAGACATTAAATTACAATATTACAACTCATATAGTATTTGATATGTTTCCTTTTAAATTTTAAATTTCAAATTTAAATAAATTTTTGTTTAAACCTTGATATTTATTTTTTTGTTTTATCCAACCTGTAACACCCATAAAAATCATGTCAAATTTAAACTTGTAAAACATTTCAAAGCACATGATTATTACAAAACTTGTTTTCAAAATAGTATATTGTTAGAGTATCCCAGAATTAAATCATAAATCATAAAATGTGAGGAGCGGTACAATGACGTCTTCGCCTTCCCGCGATCATCAGAAGTACATGAAACATAATCAACAACTGTAAACTCGAAGCTTAGTGAGTTTTCCCTAAAATACCAACGTCATACAGATATAACAATATCATTCAAACATATAAACAACAATACATCATGCATAATGAGCCATCGGTCTGACTTGAACGACTCCCGGTCCTCAGTCTATCTGGACCGCTCTCCGAGCCCTCGACACGTCTGGACCTCCCTCCTCGGGGCCTTCAGCTTATCCAGACCGCTCGTTGGGCCTTCGACCTAACTAGATTTGCCCGGCCCCGACCGGTAGTCTACCCGGTCCGCCCAAGGTGTCTTGGCCTACTGCACACAGCAGGACCTACCTCAACCCTTTCCCCAACCAATAAACATGTGCACATAAATATTATATGCTAGCATGCAATAACAGATAGTCATACATATCTAACCGATCTCTAACATAGCAAACATTGTATAACCAGGATATCAATCTAACATATTACTAACATAGCAACCATCCTAAACCAAGATGAAATCTAACATAACAACCATCCTAAAACCAGGATGAAATCTAACATAGCAACCATCCTAAACCAGTATGTAAATCATCAAGGGCCGACCTTGGTGCCTTAGACCCTGTTGATATAGTGAGGATAACTCACCTCGCAAAAGTCGGCTCGATAGATAAACTCCAACTCTCGGATCGCTGCCACAAACTCCACCACCTATTATCATAATAAAACCATACTCGTAAGTTCTCAACCTTTCAAGGTACCCCATAAGTCAACTAGTCAACCCCTGGTCAAATTCAAAGTCACAGTCAAGGTCAACAGTCCATATTGACCCCAACTCGTCGAGTATCCTCAGCTACTCGCCGAGTTCCTTAAGATACTCGTCCACTTGCCGAGTCACCAGAGTGACTCATTGAGTTCCTAAGGCTCGCGATCGAAACTCTAAGGTAACTCGTCGCGTTTCCTCCTTGCAACTCGACAAGTTCACACACATCCATCAATTGGGGAAACCTTAACCGACTCGCCGAGTTGTTCATACAACTCGTCGAGTCTACGGCAACCTTCATCGGACTCGTCGAGTTGTTCATCCAACTCACCGAGTTCATGCCCATCTTCATCTGACTCGCCGAGTCGGCTATGCGACTTGCCGAGTCCCTTTAGCCCTTTAACCATACATACACTTTTTAAGCCATGCTAAGGCCCCAAATTGCAGATCCAACTTCCTTAGACACGCTTGTCTCATAAAGTTGAAAACTTTATGTGCATGCAAGGCTTTAAGACCCTAAAATGAAAAAAAACTAAGCTCGTAATGAGGTCACATCCTCGAGGGAAAGCTCATACTAGGAAAAGTTGATGACTTTATGAATCTATAAGCCAAGGGGAGACTAGATCTGAAGTTACAACTTCAGATCTTGGCTTAATCACGAGAAACCTTTCTTAAAACTCATGCACAAGAGGGCTTAGGAGAAAATGAGCCAAGGAAAACGATCTAGTGCCTTCAAGAGAGTACTTACTGATGCAGAACTTGAATCCCACGAGCTCTTGCTTCAACTAGCTTGTTTTCCCAAGTGATTCCTTCACCAAAATCCTTCCTCCAAGCTTAAACTCTCCAAAAGAACACACACACTCGAATTAGGGTTAAAGAGAGACAAGAGGCTATAAAGGGGAGGCTGGGGGAGGCCAATGATCCTTTAAATAGGGTGCAATGCCCCGAAATTTAGGGTTTCATCTGCCAGCTCCTACTCGTCGAGTCCCTTATTAGACTCGGCGAGTAGGTCACTTAAACACGCGGACCAAACCGTTGCTACTCGATGAGTAGGGCAACCAACTCGTCGAGTAGACCTTGAAAACAAGAAAATTCTTATATTAATTCAATACCTGAGAATCGGGGCGTTACACAACCCGTATAACATACGGGTTTCACAACCAGTTTCATAATAGATAGTTTCATAAAATTTTAAAGAGAAGTTAAATAAGTGTTATCTATACCAAAACTACAATGAAATCTACCAAAATGATCAAATTTTAATTTTGAAACCACATGGACCCATAACTCAAAAAATGACAAACCACATGGACCAAATTTGAAGTTCTATCTTATAATTAGTAGATACTAACTACCTTTTTTTTCCTATACAGATAGTAGAAAAAAAAAATACAAATTTGATAAAGAAAAATTATAAAGAAATATAATCAATATAATCAACGTTTAATTTGTTTTTGGCTTTTGAAAAAAAATTGTCTTATTGTTTATTTCGGTATTGTTTAATTTTATTTTATATTTTTTTATTTTGAATTATGTAATTACTATTGTTGGAGTCTCTTGTTGGGATGTGCTATTTGCTGTCAACTTTATGTTTTTACATATAAAAGTACTCATATATTTGATTTTATGTTTATTTGAAGTTTTTTATATTCGTTTTAAAATATTAAGGATGTACTTAAGGTAAGTATTCTTAATTCATTATTGGTATATTACTAAGATAAATACTTTTTGACACAACTAATCTATTTTAAATTATTAGTATACCACTTATGTTTCAAATAAGATTTGAACTCAAGAGTATTCAATTGAAATAATTAATCCTTAGTTGTTACATCTAGGCCAAAAGTATATTTGTTCATAAGCTCTAATAAAAAGGTTACATAAGTGTTATATAAGACAAAATAACAATGAGACATGCTAATAAGTACCAAATTTGCAATTTTAAAACCAAATGGGCCAAACCCCCAAAGAAAGGATAAATCACGGGACCAAATTTCTAGTCATCTCTTATATATATATATATATATATATATATATATATATATATATATATATATATATATATATATATATATATATATATATATATATATATATATATATATAGGAAAATCTTGAGAAATGTCCAAAAATTATAGTCCAATTTACGATAAAATCCTAAACTAAATTTTATTTACAGAAAAACACATAATACCTGTTAAAACTTCGAAAAAATCCTTTTCGTCCGGTTTTAAAGATTTAGCCGGTATTCCGTCTTTTTTCGTTAGTTTGTTTAAAATTTTGGGACTTTTTCGGAAACTACCTTATAACCAAAATATTGGGACTTTTACCATGGAATTAATGGATATTATTATTAACAAATCATTTATAAACATAATAAAAAAAATATACTTGTTAATTTATAGGAATAAATTGGTGGTCTAAGTACTCCTTTATTGCTTATTAACCACATCAAATTCTCTACGTTCCTCCTATGCATCATTATGGGTATGATGGTGAGATGTATTCAGTGAGTGTTCTTCTAATGTTGGTGCTCCTTTTATGTTGTTTAACCTAACTACCACCCAACATCGATACCTCACACGGTAACAACCATAGGCTAACACACATCTATCAAATGTGAAAAAGTGAATCGTGAATGATAGTTTATATGGAAAAAAGTGTAGGGTGATTATCTATTTAAATTTTCATTCAAAATTTATTTTTCACTATGTTTGTAATTTGATAGTTGTTACCGATTAATGTATGGAAGTTAGGTGGTATTTACATTAAAAAAACATAATGAAAGATCTATATATTCAAAAATTATTATTTAATGATATTTTCTAATAACATGTGATCCTATAGAGTCACACCTAATAAAAAGTAGACACTTATTGATTGTGTATTAATAAATATTATCAATTCTTGTATAACGATACATAGGAGGAACACAATGAGTTTGAAGTGGTCAACAAACAACAGACCGTGTCGACCATTCTATTCCTAGAAATTAGAAACAAATATATTTCCTTTGTTTATAATAAAAAATATTCATTATGTTTATAAATGATTTGTTAATAATAATATCCATTAATTCCATAGTAATTTTCATAAAAGTCATAATATTTTGGTTATCGGCTAATTTTCAAAAAATTCCTAATATTTTGAACAAACTAACGAAAAAGGACAGAATAACGGCTAAATCTACGAAACCGGCAAAAAAAGATTTTTTTTTTCCGAAAATTTAGCAGGTAGTTTGTGCTTTTCTATAAACAAAATTTAGTTTGAGACTTTTTCACAAATTGGACTAAAATTTTGGAACTTTTCTGGAGATATATATATATATATATATATATATATATATATATATATATATATATATATATATATATATATATATATATATATAAAAGAAGCAATAAATCAGCAAGACCGAAAAAAAAGATAATTAATGATTATGTTGAAAATAAGGGTAATACAGTTTTGCAATCTCATATTTATTTATAACTTAGAGGGTGTAATGTGTACAAGTCTTGTTCTTCTGGAGTTAAGTGATTTTACAGGAAAATGCACGCGGATCTTAAAGCGGGTCAAGAAGACTTGGGTTGGATCCGATTTACTTGGATAGCATATAAAGAAGAGAGAGAGTGTATCTGGAGAGTACTCTCGATCACTTCTCATCTGGTTTATTCAACTTGAAGCTTTGCTATACGATTAGGGTTTCTCTGTGTTTAGGGTTTCTCGTTGTTAGATCGTTAATAGTTCAGTGTATTTGTTGTTCTTTTCTTGTTGATCATTTGTTTCGGATGAGTAGATCTTAGTTCTTACATCTTCTGATTGTATCTGTAGTTTAGGGTTTGAGTGTTTTGTTATGAGAGTAGTTTAGGATTTATGTAGTGAGGTTCTCTTGTAAGTTCTTGAAAACCTTCTGTTTCTTTGTCCTAAAATGATATAAGAAATGAAGATGTTGGGAAAATCGTAGTTGTGAGTTTTTTAACATGGTATCAGAGCTATGGTGTAGTATTTGTTGAAGATCTTGGTGATTTGAAGACATTCTTGTACAGGTTTGTCTTACTCATATTTTTTTCTGTGTATCCTTGAGTCCGATCATCTTCAGATCGTTTGTTTGTTGATTACATATTTTTTGTTAAGAAACAAGTTACTGCGAAGCTGTTATGTCATTTGCAGTTTGATGATATTGTCCGATTCTTGAGGATCTGTGGTTCGATCTTGGAAAATCTTCTCAGCGTTTCTTGTCTGCTCACTTAATCCCTGCAAAAGGTTCAAGTTCTCTGTCAGGGAACGGACTAGTGTCTGAAATAACTTTGACAGGGAACAACCCTAGGGGAGGTGAGCGGTCTTTTGCCTTGTAACATCTGTTTAGTATCACTGTGAGCAATTTCTAGTTCCCTTCTCAACTTTTTTATCGTAGATGTGTGAGTTCTGATGTCTTGAGTACATCAGTGACATATTTGTGCTTATTTGATTACTTGATTTAGTTTGTACTTGTTGTTTCCTTGATTGGTCTCGTTGCTATCTTTAATTTGTTTTCTGATCTAGACTCTGTGTTGATTGCCTTGGGCCCCGAAAAATAGTGGTGACCATCTGGACTTTAAGTCACACAGGTGTCTGTTTTCTTTTAAGTTTTTTTTTTTTTTTCTGTTTTGTATTTCCGGTTGCTTGTTTCTTATGTGTCTTTTGTGACTAGTCATGACTGGTGAAACTTCTGAAGGGAGTGATACTCCCAAGGATGTTCCTGTTGATTTTGATGACCCTTTGTACATTCATCCATCTGATAATTCAGTTGCTTCTATTATTACAATAAAATTGACTGGAAATGAAACTTTCGAGTATGGCGTAGTGCTATGACTAGGGGCCTTAAGGCTAGAAATAAATTGGGTTTTGTAGATGTAACTTTAACTCGGGAAAAAACTGATAACACTAAAAGTGCCAAATGGGAACGTGTAAATGCTGTTGTGTGTAATTGGTTGCTAGGATCAATTTCAGAAACTATATATGCTAGTCATGTTCATTCTGATAATGCTAAAAGTATTTGGGATGAATTATTTGAAACTTATAATAAGGCTGATGGTTCAGTAATTTTTAATATCTATCAGCAGATAAATACCTTAAAACAAAATGGTACTTCTCTTTCCAAATATTATAATAAACTTGACTCTTTGTGGAAAGAATTTGATGGTTTGACTAGTTTAACTGAATGTGTATGTGTGGCTGCTACTAAACTTAATGATCATTCTAAAATGATGAAATTAATGCAGTTTTTGAGTGGTCTTGATGATGTGTACAATCAAGTTAAAAGTCACATTCTTTTAATGGAACCTTTACTTAATGTTGAAACAGCTTTTTCAATTCTCTCTAGAGAGGAATCTCTTCAAAAAAATGGTTCTCTGAGTTCTGTTTCTTCTTCAAAGCCCCAAGTGTCTGTTTTTAATAGTAAAGTTACTGATTCAAAAAGGGGTCAAGGTCAAAATAGGTTTAGAAATCAAGGTTTACAGTGTAAGCATTGCAATCTTAAGGGTCACACTATAGAGAGATGTTATAAATTGATTGGTTATCCAAAAGATTTTAAACCTAAGAATGATAATAATAATTATCAAAATAAGTCTTTTCCTGTGAACTCTTCTTCTGTTGTTCCAACCAACAATTCTGGAGTTTCTTCTGGTTCAGTTCCTAGTAGTGAATGTCACTATCTCACTAGTGAACAGTATTCTAAATTTCTTCGTCTCATAAATGAGAACTCTGCTAGTGAGGATGTATCTGTTGCTGCAAATATGGCAAGTACATCAACATATTGTTTTAATTCCACTGTTAGTTTAAATAATTCTCAAAGTTGGATTGTTGATTCTGGGGCAAATCAACATATGATTGCCTCATAGTCACAACTCCAAGACACTGTGGATGTGTCTAAACTTAATCTTCTTGTGAAACATCCTAATGGTTCTTCGGCATCAATAAATAAGATTGGGAATATTCACTTATCCTCTAATCTTACTTTATTTGATGTTTTTGTTGTGCCAGATTTTAATGTTAATCTTTTGTCTGTACATAAATTGTGTAAGGATAATGGATGTGAGGTGATTTTTTCTGAACATAACTGTAAAATTCAGGATTCACTATCAAAGAAGATGGTGGAGAATGGTAGAGAGTCTGGGGGACTATATTATCTAGATCATGTTCCCTCAGGTAATTCAGTTAGTCTAAATAATTCTAAATGTTGTGTTTCAAAGTTAACTTGGCATAGCAGACTTGGTCATCCTGCTGACCAAGCTTTAAACTCATTAAAAGATAAGCTGAAGTTAGGAAATGAATCTCTTCCCCCTTGTGATGTGTGTCACAGAGCTAAACAGACTAGATAGTCTTTTTCTCTTAGTCAACATAGTTCAACTCAGTTAGGAGAATTAATTCATCTAGATGTTTGGGGTCCCTATAGACTTGCTTCTGTAGAAGGATTTAAATATTTTCTGACTATTGTTGATGATTTGCTAGGGCTACTTGGGTTTTTCTTTTAAGGTCTAAAAGTGAAGTTTTTGATTCTTTTAAATCTTTTGTGAATATTTTATTAAATCAATTTAGTGTTAATATTAAGGTTGTGCGTTCTGATAATGGTACTGAGTTTGTTAATAATCAAATGAGATGTTTTTGTATAGAACGAGGTATCATTCATCAGACTTCCTGTGCTTATACTCCACAACAAAATGGGGCTGTGGAAAGAAAGCACAGGCACATTCTTAATGTTGCACGATCTCTTTTGTTTCAATCAGCAGTTCCTTTAAGGTTTTGGGCAAATGTTGTTTTAACCTCTGTTTTTTGATAAATAGAATGCCTACTTTAGTTTTAAATGGTTCTTCTCCTTATGAACTTCTTTTTAAAAAGGCTCCTAATTTCGATCATCTGAGAATTTTTGGTTGCCTTTGCTTTGCTGTCAAACAAAATATTAATGATAAGTTTTCTGAGCGTGCTGAAAAATGTGTTTATTAGGGTATTCATCTGATAAAAAGGCTTATAAACTTTTTAGTCTGGATACTAAAACTTCTTTTATGTCCAGGGATGTGAAATTTTATGAGTCTGTGTTTCCTTACAAATTAAAGTCAACAAATGTTGACAAAACTTTACATATTTTTGGCCCTAGTGATCCATTTTCCTATGATGATTTTGATACTAATGAATACTTAAATGATTCTATTGATCCTGATGAGTTGAGAATAGAGTCACAGTTGGATGGTGCTGATGCAACCACTCACTTGGATAATAATAATTCTAATGATATTATCAACTGTAGTGGCGAGGCAGTTGTGCCTCCTTCTGTTGGTTTTGTTCCTTCTTCTTTTGATATTTCTGAGGAAAGTAGTCAGTCACCTTTAATTCCTTCTGTTGAGCAGTCTATAGGTTCTTCTAGGTCTAGACGTGAGTCACATATGTCTGTTAAGTTTGCTGATTATATTGTTGAAGTTAAATATAAATATGGTATTGAAAGGTCTATCAATTATTCCTTATTAGATAATAACACAAAATGCTTTATTTCAAATTTAAATAAAATTGTTGAACCAAAAGATTATAAGAAAGCTTTAACTGATCCTAACTGGGTTAAAGCAATGAATGAAGAGATGGAGGCACTCCATCGAAATAATACTTGGGAAATTACTAATTTGCCTAAAAATAGAAAACCAATAGGTTGTAAGTGGGTTTTCAAAATTAAATATAAATCCAGTGGTGAAGTAGAAAGATATAAAGCTCGTTTGGTAGCTAAAGGGTATAACCAAAGAGAAGGAATAGATTTTGAAGAAACTTTTTCTCCAGTTGCAAAAACTGTGACTGTTCGTATTGTTATTTCTTTATCTGTTCATAATTCGTGGCCTTTATATCAACTTGATATTAATAATGCTTTTTTATATGGTGATTTAACTGAGGATGTTTATATGTCTCTTCCTCCTGGATATTATTCTGCTGGTGATTCTAGGGTGTGTAAACTTACTAAATCTTTATATGGATTAAAACAAGCCCCTAGAAAATGGAATGAAAAACTTTGTTCTTCTTTATTTTTATATGGTTTTCAGCAAAGTATAAGTGACTATTCCTTATTTGTGAGGAAGTTTGAAGGTTCGTTAACTGTGTTACTTGTATATGTAGATGACATTATTTTGACTGGAAATTGTGAACATGAATTACAGAAAGTTAAAAATTTCATGAAAACTCAGTTTTTAATTAAAGATCTTGGAGTTTTGAAGTATTTTTTGGGAATTGAAGTAGTAAGGTTTAATAATGGTTTATGCTTAAATCAAAGAAAATATTGTTTAGAGTTATTACATGAGTATGGTATGCTTGCATGTAAACCTGTAAGTACACCTTTGGAAACAAATTTTGGGTTAGATTCTGGTGGAAAAGATAAAGGAAATGCTTTATTAGAAAATAAAATGGAATTTCAAAAACTGATAGGGAAATTAATATACCTAACTGTTACTAGACCTAACATTTCTTATGTTGTTCAAGTGCTTAGTCAATTCATGCATAGACCTAACAGGTCTCATCTTAAAGTTGCTTTGAGACTTTTAAGATATTTAAAGAATAGTCCAGGAAAGGGAGTAGCTATAACAAAATTTGACAGTTTTGAACTTAAAGGATTTGTAGACGCAGATTGGGCTAAGTGCTTGGTTACAAGAAAGTCAGTGTCTGGATATTTGGTCTATTTTAACAATTGTTTGATATCTTGGAAGAGTAAGAAACAATCTACTGTTTCTAGATCTTCTACTAAAGCTGAATATAGGGCTCTTGGTTCTATTACATGTGAAATAATTTGGGTGTTAAAAATTTTGTTTGAGTTAGGAATTAAGGAATTAATTCCAGTTTCAGTTTTTTGTGATAATGAGTCAACTATTAAATTGGCTTTAAATCCTGTTTTTCATGAGAGGACAAAGCATTTTGAAATTGATCTGCATTTTGTTAGAGAAAAATTTTCTAGTGGTGTGATAAAATTGGTCAAAATTTGTTCCTCTGAACAAACTGCAGATGTTCTTACCAAATCTTTAACTATAAAACAACATGATTTTCTGTCTAACAAAATGGGTCTTGTAGATGTTTTTAAAAAAAATGAAAAATAAATATTTCGATTGAGGGGGGATGTTGAAAATAAGGGTAATACAGTTTTGCAATCTCATATTTATTTATAACTTAGAGGGTGTAATGTGTACAAGTCTTGTTCTTCTGGAGTTAAGTGATTTTACAGGAAAATGCACGCGGATCTTAAAGCGGGTCAAGAAGACTTGGGTTGGATCCGATTTACTTGGATAGCATATAAAAGAAGAGAGAGAGTGTATCTGGAGAGTACTCTCGATCACTTCTCATCTGGTTTATTCAACTTGAAGCTTTGCTATACGATTAGGGTTTCTCTGTGTTTAGGGTTTCTCGTTGTTAGATCGTTAATAGTTCAGTGTATTTGTTGTTCTTTTCTTGTTGATCATTTGTTTTGGATGAGTAGATCTTAGTTCTTACATCTTTTGATTGTATCTTTAGTTTAGGGTTTGAGTGTTTTGTTATGAGAGTAGTTTAGGATTTATGTAGTGAGGTTCTCTTGTAAGTTCTTGAAAACCTTCTGTTTCTTGTCCTAAAATGATATAAGAAATGAAGATGTTGGGAAAATCGTAGTTGTGAGTTTTTTAACAGTTTAATTTATTTTTTGGATTTCGGAACAAACATTTTAGTGTTTTATTTGGATTTAATTTTTCTTTTAATATTTTTTGATTTGATTTTATATTTCTTTTACGTCTTGTTCCCGAGTTCCACTTAAGGAGAAAAATGAGAGGATACAGAGGGAAAGTGAGGGGTGTCGAAGGAAAATCGTGTTCCCGAGTTTCATTAATGGAAGGAAAGTGAGGGGAGGGAAAGGATTTTGGAGTCATATTTTCCTTCCAAAATTTCCTTTCAAATTGGGCGGATTTGGGAAGAAAGTGAGGGGAAGGAAAATTTTAAGTTTATTTTCTTTTTCCTCCTAACTCAGAAACACAAAAACTAAAAATTTTCATTTCCTTTCCTTTCATCTCCTTCGAATTCGAAAACACAGAATAATGAATATTTTTCTTCGCCTTCCTTTCTTTCTGTCAAAATTTTCCTTCTCTTTACTTTAATGAATTTACAAAAAAAAAAAAACTTAAGAACAAGGTGTTAATGTTAAAACTTGTAAGCATGCATCATATAATATATATATATATATATATATATATATATATATATATATATATATATATATATATATATGATTTACCCTAATATAGTTGGAATCTCTTTATCTTATTGAATAAACATGTGATAAAGAAAAATATAAAAAATAATAGACATGACAAGAATTGTAGTCTCTTGATTCTTTGCCCATGTGCTAATTTGCCCTAACTTTACGTATAAAAGTACTAAACTATTTGATTTTATAGTTGTTTAAAAAAATGAAGTGTTTAAAGTAAGTGTTTGTAATTTGTTATCGGCGTATTACTAATCTTACTAAGAACATCCATAATGCATAGTTCAATGTGAGAGTTGAATGAATTGACATGCATAATTGACATTCAATGGATTAAACTCTATCATTGTGGAATGTCATTTTGGCATTCAATGAATTAAACTCTATCATTGTGGGATGTCATTTTGTCATTCAATGATATGAAGTTCAATGGTCATTAAATTTTTCAGTGGGAAACAAAAAGATTTTAACTATTAAGGGGGTGTTTGGCTTAACTTTTTAAACCCCAAAAGTCTTTTTTGGAAAAGTTACAAAAAGTCAGGATTTCCTGACTTTTCCAAAAAGTTCCTTTTCCTTATGTAAAAACTTCAAAAGTAGCTTCTAAAACTAGTTTGCCAAACATCTTTTGCTTTTTTTTCTTTTCCAAAAAAGACTTTTGGCTGTAAAAAGCTAAGCCAAACACCCCCTAAATATATATTTCATTGAACTCTATTGAGTTCAATACATTATAGGAAAATTAATATAAAGTTATATAATAAATAAAATGATGATGTGTCAATCCATTAAACTCTAATAAGACCATCTTCAATGCATTGAACTCATATGAGTTCAATGGATTAATATATGTAGATTTCACTCAATATACAACTTTACCTATTAAACTTTACATTCCATTAGACTCTGTACAATTTAATGAATTGTCACATCATTTATCATTTTTCTTTTTATTTATTGTTATTTTAAAAAAAAATTAATTAGCATGAAATTAAAAACTAAAAACTACAATTAAAATTAACATTAATTAAAATTTTAAAATAAAAAATAATTTATATATATATATATATATATATATATATATATATATATATATATATATATATATATATATGTATGTGTGTGTGTGTGTGATGAAAGAGAATATAGAGTTCAATGAGATTTAACTCTCTGTTCCATTGAATCTTAGTCATTTTCCGACAACGAGGATTTGAGTTTAATTAGATTAAATTTCCCATTAAACTCTTATTGGAGATGGCCTAAGTTTAATACATTCTGAATGCCCCAACTAAATTCTAACTTTTAAATAAGCATAAAACCACATTTAACAAACTTCATAACAAATGTAACGATTTTCTTTTTCAAAAAATTGCATAACAGTATCCATTCGGCTATTTACATATTGCTGCAGTTATATTGCGAGCGGCAAGCCCAAATCCTTGACAAGTGAAAAACAGAACCGGATTACTCATTGAGCTCCGGTCCCCAGATCTTCCTTTGAGGGTCTTTAGTTTCTATTTGAATCGAGTTCCGTCCGGTTTGGGTCAGGTTTGGAGCCGCGTTTCTCACCCTAATATAACCGATCAACTAAATTGACATATCCTTTTATTATAAAAAACTAGAATAAAACAAGTGGGTTTTAGCAACTCGTGGTTTCCACTATGGTTGGCTAAGTCCACATCTGCAACGAAAACTCAAGTCTCACCAACCCCACCAACAAGGCCACAACCATACCGGCAACACCCCTCCACCTTCCGATACTCAATGCCCACTCCCTATATATTCCCATACACCCAATCCTTCAATTTCAGACTAATTTCAAGTTCAACCCACCATTAATCATACTCCAACACCAGAGATTCCCCACAATAATGGCCGCCACCGGAGAAATTCAGCCTGCAAAACACCAAGAAGTTGGCCACAAGAGTCTCCTTCAAAGCGATGCACTTTACCAATACATTCTTGAAACCAGTGTTTACCCGAGAGAGCCAGAATCCATGAAAGAGCTTCGTGAGGTCACTGCTAAACACCCTTGGTAAGTCATAAGTGCAAGCATTTCCTAATGTTATAACATATTATGAGTACGTAACAGGATTACCATTGTGGGTGCTTTTCGTTGTCTAATCTGTTTTACTTGTACTACTAAATGCAGGAATCTCATGACGACGTCTGCTGATGAAGGACAGTTCTTGAACTTACTTCTCAAGCTCATAAATGCTAAGAACACAATGGAGATTGGTGTTTACACCGGTTATTCTCTTCTTTCTACTGCGCTTGCTCTACCAGAAGACGGAAAGATATTGGCTTTGGATATAAACCGTGAAAATTACGAAATTGGCCTTCCGATTATTGAGAAAGCAGGTGTTGCTCACAAGATTGACTTTAGAGAAGGTCCTGCTCTTCCTCTTCTTGACCAAATGATAGAAGATGCAAAATTCCATGGATCATTTGACTTCATTTTTGTGGATGCCGATAAAGACAACTACCTTAACTACCACAAAAGGTTAATCGATCTTGTTAAAATTGGAGGTGTGATTGGTTATGATAACACCCTTTGGAATGGGTCTTTGGTGGCACCTGCAGATGCCCCACTTCGGAAGTATGTTAGATATTACAGAGACTTCGTGTTAGAGCTCAACAAAGCCCTTGCTGCTGATCCAAGAGTAGAGATCTGTCAGCTTCCTGTGGGTGATGGAATCACTCTATGTCGCCGAATAAGCTAATCACATATAACGGATCAACCAAAATAAACTTGTAAATGATTCACATGTTTGATTGATTATTTCCTTTCAGTAATGCGACAATTGTTGGCACAAGCCCTTGAAAACACACACACAACACACACTCTCACGTAGTTACAACAAATAGGATATGCAGAAGCTTCACTATTCTGATGGAAAAAGGTGAAAATACAAAAGGAAAATAACACCTATTTGTAAGTAAAAAAACAAACATGCACATGCTAATCTCGTATCTCCTATAAACTTGGTCAACCTGACCATTTTCTGTTGTGCACCTTCTAGAACATGGTATAATCCCTTTATTTCAGCATGACTCAATCAAACACTCCTGGATCATGAACTAGATCCGACCCATGACCCGTTGAACCAACCGATTAACCCAGCAACAATTTGCATTCATGTTTTAAATTGCGTAAATCATAATGTGGTATATTTATATACTATCATTTATATAACCTTGTTGACAAATATTTCAAGTTTAGAAATATGTCATCATACACAATAGGAACTCTATTTTGGTAATACAATGAATTGGTTGGCCTTTAATCTTATTGAAAATATTATATATAAAAATAAAAAAAATAAAACAAAGAAAAAAAATAAAAAAAAAATCAAAAGAGTTCATTGTATCATGGTATTTAGCGACAGATTGGAAAAAAAACATGCCAAAATTTAAAAGACGAATTTAGCATTGGATACTTCGAAATTCAGTGACCAATGAAGCCGTGCATCTTCCAATCAAGTTTGCCACAAAATTTGAAACCCATCAAATGGCCACAAGACCATAAATTTATCACTAATTTGCGACAAATTTTAGCAACAGCCTAATATCTAGTGTAGGTTATTAACCAGGACACTAACTGCTACTTAAAGAAAAGTTTTTTGTTTTTTTTTTTGTTTTTTTTTTTTTTAAACATTACAGAAAAATCTGATCGGATAATCAAACAACTTCAGATTTTGCAATATTAAGCAAGGTAATAAACATAAATCTATTAAACCCAACCTTGTTGGAAGTGATGCGAGCACATAAATGATATGGCAGAAGTTTCATGGGCAAGTGAGAACACAAATAAGACCAAAAGAGGCCCAAGTTAAAAAGAACATAACTTTTGATTCATAAGGAATTTTGGAGGCGTTCGATATATCGACAGAAAGGTACCGACGGGCCGGAGCACCTTATAAATTGACAAAATATCCGTTTTCCTTGTTTTTTGAGATTTCATATCTTATTTAGAAGTTTATTTATTAGAATTTATTGTTGATTCCAGTTTTCCAAATTTGGCCGTACACTACAAGAATAATAATAGCCTTTAGTGGCGACAAACAACTTCCGCGTTATTTATGGCCACCAAAGGTGTGCGTCGGCGCTAAAGCCGATCCGTGTCAAACGCTGAGGTGAAATCATAGCCATTGATTTAGTGCCTAATCCAACGACTAGAAATCCACATTGTATGCAACTTTTAGCAGCGACACCGTTACTGATGACAGTGTCACCACTAATACTAAAAAAAAGTATCACCAAAGATTCCCTCTAAAGGTGTTGCCGCTATTACTCCGTTCGTCGCCGTTAAAGGATACCATCGTTGCTAGTGTCCGTCGCCGCTAATACCCTCCGCAGATAATACCCATCTTCCCTCGTTCTTTCCCCTTTTATCGCATCTTCTTCCTCGATCGATTTCCCTTTCTGCCTCAGCGAAACCTCGATTTTCTCCGTCCAAAGCCACATCATCGTCCACTACATCGGCAACAAAGCTCATCACCGGCGACCCCAAAGGTATCACCGACAACGTCACATCAACGACGCCGAAGCACCATTTCCAGCGACATTAACATGTGAGACTTCGGTTTTTTTTTTATCTTTTTTTTTTCATTCCCTCCTCTCCGCACTAAATATACATGTTGGTTGAAGGAATTACGAGTATTTTGTCGGAAATTTGAGATCCCCACAAAGGTAGAAATATTGTTGTTGATCCTCACCAACATTTAACTGCCACCACCATTGTTCTCGCTGGAATCTGCCTTCTGTAACACTGTGATTTTTCACCCAAAGGTTTTTTTTAAACATTTTTTAACAGATTACATTTGCGGAAGACTTATTATGAATATTTCAAAAACATCACCAATGTTACCTTAATGTCAAAACAACCCATCAAAATCTAAAGTTCACAAAAACAAAATGAGGAAAACTCAAAATGTCCAAATTGTATGATATCTAAAGATACCAAATACTTCTACCCAAAGAGTTCCCATTCTCACCAATGCATCATGTCAAGCTACCTGTTCCAATTCACAATAATCAATAAGCAAAGAACAAATGTTAGCATAAGCTAATTAAGTCAATTACAGTATAGTGTTAAAAGAACATACATATCATAATAGGATCACACAATACATTCTCACACAATCAAAGACTCACAAGCAAGACATAACATCACACCGCATATCCAACACTGTTTAGCTCATTTAATTTTATTCTTCTCTTAGAAATTCTTATTGTCAGTTACTCTCCTCAACCATGTTGTAACTAATTTTCTATCTTTTCACCGCTATAATATTATTATGTAATATTTTTCTCCTCTTTATTTTAATAATTAGTCACTACTTACCATCACTGTAATTATTAAAGTAATACTTCCTAGTTAGGGTTGATTTATTCACTTCAAACCCCAAGGCAAGTACCACATTCGTTACTAACGTGACTGGCACGACCTAATGCACTAGGTGATGTGCGACTCTCACTCGTAATCATTGCTCACGGTTCTCTACATACGCTACTCCGACTTTGGACATACGTATACATGCGTTATCATTAAGTATTGGTATAAAAGGTGCCAATTCCACCGCATTACACCTCCCAATCTCACATGATGTCTAGACCACATCACTCCAGCCTGCCCATCGTTCATACCATGTCTCGAATGTTCTCCTAGAAAAATCATTTGACACCGCTTTTGCCTAAGCTCTTTTCCTGTAGCTGACATTCAACCCAGCGGGTCCCCGCAATAATCCAGATAGGATATATTGTGACATCCCTAATTCCATAGCCAGAAAAGACCGATTTGTTTATGCTTTGTTTTTTAAAATCAGAGTAATCTTTTAAAGAAAACGGTTGCGGAATTTGTTCCCAAAACAAGATATGATAATAACTTATCAAAACATTTCTCAAAGAGAATATATTTTCATTTAATAATAAATCGGGATGTCATGTTCCGATACAAACATATAAGCATAAACAGAACTTACATTCAATTACACTAATGATTTATATCTCCTTTAAATCTCTCTGTGAAATATGTCTTCGTATCAATACTTGTGATACAAAGAAAACTGAGTGGGTCAGGCTTGGGAGCCTGGTGAGCATATAGGGTTTTCATCCCACAATGTTATATCATATATTTATAAATATAGAACATTTAAACTTGTACAATTTCACCATAGAAAGACAACTCTTATCCCACCCCATCGATCCTCACAACACACGATCTAAACTCTCGTATCTAAAATTTTCCTCTTTACCTGATCCCTACTAACGGATCTAAAACTAACCTTTTCACCTGATCCTTACTCACGGATCTAAAACTACCTGATCCATACTCACAGATCTAAAACTAACCTCCTGATCTGATCCATACTCCCAGATCAATAATTGGACCCAATCCATACTCCCGAAATAAGGACAATTAACTCTACCTTAATCTTGATCTGATCCATACTCCCGGATCAATAACTGTGCCCAATCCATACTCCCGGACTAGGGACAATGAACTTAGTCTTAATCCATACTCCCGGACTAATAACAAGTTTTATCTCTATACCTGATTCATACTCTCGGATTTAAAACTAACCTCTTGGTCTAATCCATACTCACGAATCTAAAACTAGCCTCTTGATTTGATCCCTACTCACGGATCTAAAACTAACCTCTTGATCTGATCCATACTCACGGATCTCATCTACCCATGTACTATCCAACATATTTGTAGTTATAAAATACATATACAGTTTAACTCATTAAAACCTATATAGTTCATCCATTCCACCAACATCTCAAATAAACAACAATATATAAACACATAGCACGTATTTCATAGCAAATACTTCATACTTATGTGTTAAAAGAACATAACTATACACTCACTTGATTAGAAGATGATCGGATAGCGCTACGACTCTTGAAGTAATCTTTTGCGACAAAACCGGGATTCACGCGGGCAGAGCTTCGGCTCGGGAATCTTTCTTCTCGGGATCTTCGGGGCTTCGGGACTTGAATCGGGTCTCGGGAATGATATCGGGGCTTTGGGATATTTCTTGCACAAAAATCGAGGCAAAATGGGAGAGAGAGAGAGAGAGAGAGAGAAGAGAAAATGAGCAAAGAAATAAGGCAGCCTTGCATTCTATTTATAGGGTGCTGAATCTGGGATTACGCTGGGCGTATATCTTGGTATGTTGGGCGTACTAAGCCTTATGTTGGGCGTACGCGGCATCATTGCATGCGTATGTACTCGAGTGACGTCATTGCATGCGTAGCTGAGGCGGTTCCGAGAACGTTGGGCGTACTCCAAAATTACATTGGGCGTACTCGATTAAGCAGACTTCAAACTTGCGTAACTTTTGCATACGAGCTCCGTTTTGGACGTTCTTTATATCCACGCGTAGGTGAGACTAAGCTCCACAACTTTCATTTAGACTCTGTTGGCTAATTTTAAATTTATTTTTTATTATTATATTTTTAACATGCTGGGACATGAAATATCCGTTAAAAATTCATAACTTCTTCCTCCGACGTCCATTTTCGTCTGTCTTTTCACCATTGCACTACTAATAACGAGATATTCAATTCTTGTTTAGATTGCTTCGGCTAGAATTCACTCGATCTTATAATCGAACTGCGGGTTGCATACTGCGAAGCTGAAACCTAGAAAAATCATAACTTCCTCATACGAAGTCAGATTTGGGCATTCTTTTTATGCACGCTCTCGGTTTAACGAACTCTACGACTTTCGTTTAGATCACTAAGGCTAAATATCGCTCTAACGTAAATTCACTTTTTACGTCATTCAGCGTCGTGCCGGTTCTGTCGCGAAACTTCGACAGGTCATAACTTCTTCGTTATAACTCGGATTTCAATGTTCTTTATATGTACGGAATCCTTGTAACATATACAAAAATTTAGTTAAGATTATTCATTCTAAATAATCTTCTATCAAAAAGCCATTTTTGACGCTTATCGTCTCTAAATTGACTAGCCCTAATCTACGGACGTTACATATATACATATGTCAAGGTTACTACCCTTCGCTCCACTAGTGTATTCCCCTTTTTTTGAATTTAATAATAATTAATCAATTAAGGAATTACACTTTTACCCTCTACAAGTAATCATGCAAATATTATGATTTTTCCTTTATTAACATACTACCTCTTTAAGGGTTCATTTTCATGTAGACATGTAATTTTTTATTATTTAATTATTACGTTTTACATCACACACCACTTTCATACACAACACTTCAATAATGATTTTACAACACTAGCATGATTGTCCTAAAACAACTTAGGCGAATATTTTGAAACAAATATTGACATGCTCACATCACGTTATATCCATGTACAACACTTAATCTAACAATAGCCTTATCACACATTTCACATTCAACGAATAAGAAAATAACATGCAAACATCCTAGATTCTCTTACACTTAACGAAATACAACATTCATCTCACATTACTTAATACCAAATGGGGCACATACATCCTAGGTAACTAGGTTAATCCATTTCAATTTAAGATATGGGATTCTACTAACAATGTACTTTAAAAATCCACAAAATTAACTCACATTTGCCAAAGATGTGTCCCCCTCACACTTTGTAACATCGTGTCATTGATGTATTCCCATTTTAATCCCTAAGTACGAGAATATATTTCATTTTAGACCTTAGTTGTGAATTGATTACTAAATTGAGCCCTAATGGAATTTCCGTAATTATTGGAGGTTGAGCACTTATGCTGGGCGTTCCTTGGGAACGCTGGGCGTAGGTTGCCAAGGTGAAAACCCTGATTTTTAGGGTTTGGACCCTATTCAATCATTCTTTTGGCCTTCAACCCACGTCTCTCATCAGCCCCACCCCATTTTGACCCTCTAGCAAACCCTAGTCCATTTGAGTCCATTTTGAGCTTGGTGTGTCCGTGTGTTTTAGTGTTCTTAAAGGAGGAAGGAAGAAGAGGAGATCACCCTAGAAGTGTAGAGCGCTTTGGATCTAGAATCACATCACCTTCGAGCACTCTTTGAAGGTAAATAACTCTTAACTTGATAAAGCTATGCTTAGATCTAGTATATCCATGAAGTTTATACTCTTTTAGTCCCATTAGTTTTGGCATTTTGAGTATGATATAATCCAATCCATTTAGGATGTCCTTTCAGGCGTTTTAAGAGGTCTAGAAGCATAAAAATATGATTTTGGCTCTTAGTTCTTCCCCATGCATGAGTTAGGTCGTCTTAATGGCTTAAGATGATGGGGTTTTTAGTATTTTTCACTTAATGGACATACAATACAATAATTGGGGCTTGGATCTATAATTTGGACGTAAGCGCTTAAGTATTAAGCACTTAATGAGTTAGGAAGGAATTCAACCATGTACGTTGGGCGTACCAAGTGGTATGTTGCACGTATGCACTTAAGCCCCCACATATGGTTAACGACCGAGTATCCCCTGCATTCAGCTGGGAGCATCCAGCATAGTCAGGTGGATTGACTCGGCTGGTATATTGACTTTTACCAGGATTTGTGTAACGCCCTGTTCTAAAATATTCGTTTATGGAATTTCAGAGGCCAAGGCCAGGGGCGTTTTAGTCCTTTATTAATTTGGAGTTATTATTCGAGAAGTTTTCGGGTCGGGTTATGTTTCTAGAAGCGTAGGACTTCTCGCCACCTTTTTGTGGATATAAAGTTCATCAGAAACGGATCTAGAACGAAGGAGTTATGACACTTTGAAGATTTTTGATGAGAATGGCCCTTATAGAGAAAAGTTTGCATGGAAGGCCATGCATGCATGTTTGGAACACGCGTGGGTACGCCCAGCATAAGCTGGGTTACGCCCAACGTAATGAGGCAGCTTGGTCGCGGATGTCCAAGGCATATGCCTAGCGTACGCTAAAAGTTATGAAACCCTAATTTCGGATTGAGCGCTATATAAAGGATATTATGGTTCCAACCCTAGCCCCCATATGAGCCTCCCCAACCTCAGAAGAAACCCTAGAACGTCCCTACCTTCATTTTATGAGATCTTGACCTTGGAGAACCTATTTTGGTGGATTAAAGCTTGGAAGCAAGGAGAAGAAGGTTGGCAAGGAGGAACCTTTGAAGCTAGAGCTTGTAGATCTGGGATAAGTGCTTCATTTCGGACCTTTGCAAGGTAAAAAGTCTTGAGCTTGATGATTAACCTCTTAGATCTCCTTAGTACAAGTTTATGCACCTTTTGGTTCCAAGATTGGGACTTTATGACTTAAGCTCGTTTCTAAGACCAGGGTTGCCTCCCTTAGAGTCACATGAGTCCCAGAAGCAGTAAAGTTCCAACCTTTGTGGTCCTATTAAGTCCATGCATGAGATCTAGTCCCCTTTATGGAAGTAGAAGAGTGTTTTGAGAGTTTGGGTTGGTTTGGGCCATATAAAGTCACCAAGTCAGTGACTTTATGGCTTAATGCATGGAATAAGGCTTGGATTTGAGTTTGTAGCTTCTGAATCGGGGTATTAAGAACTTATTAGAAAGTTGAATTAATAAGGCTGTACGCTGGGCGTACAAGGAGGTACGCATGGCGTACAAGCCATCAGCTAGTACGCTCAGCGTACCTAGGAGTGCGCCCCGCGTACGTTGCCAGATTTGGGCCTTGAGCTGTTGGGCCTCAGTGTGGGCTGTGTCTTGGACTATAGGTCTTTGGGCCTTAGTGGGCCATCAAGAATCAGTGTTTATGGGCCAAGTATATGTTTTGGGCTTAAGGTAAGGCCCAATAATGGGGTTGGGCCCAATGTAGCAAACTAGGCCATTAGTGGAGCCATGGATGGACTTAGAAGGAATTGAGGGTTTGGGCTATATTGTGACCCATGCCATAGCAGGGGTAAAATGGTCATTTTACCCATCAAAAGATTCCCCTTTTGATTTAGTGTTTGATTTGTCATGATAGCCGGAGAGCAGCCGGGAAAGCAGTCGGGGATCTTTCACTCAAGTTTTCAATAGTCAGCATTTCAAGGTGAGTTTCCTTCCAGTAGGAACGGGTCTAAGGCCACAATGCCGACCCGTTTAGCTAGCAGTAGTTTCCGGACTTTGGTCCGATGCAGTAGTTAGCATGTTTGATGCCTTCGTGGCTCGGATAGGATTTATGTGTTATGTGTTCCGGGCTACGGCCCGATGCAGTATGCAGTATATGTGTGTTCATGCTAGTTGATATGTTTATGTTATGCTATGTTCAGTTAGTCCGGACATCGGTCCGATGCAAGGGACAAGGTCCCAGTTAGTCTCGACTTCGGTCCGATGCAGGGGGCAAGGCCCCAGTTAGTCCGGACTTCGGTCCGGTGTAGGGGGCAAGGCCCCAGTTAGTCCGGACTTCAGTCCGATGCAAGGGACAAGGTCCCAGTCGGTTTCCGGACTTCGGTCTAATGCAGGGGGCAAGGCCCCAGTTAGTCCAGACCTCGGTCCGATGCGGTGGGCAAGGCCCAGTATGTGCTTTATATGTTGTTGTATGGTATGTGGTAGTTTGGGGGAGCTCACTAAGCTTCGTTCTTACGGGTTCAGTTCTTGGTTTCAGGTAATCAGTTTTCAAAAGAGGAGCCCGGAGAGGTTGCAGTGCACATACCATAGTCAGTTATCCTGGGAGTGTTTTACTCTGATAATGAGATTATGTTTTGAATTAATACTTGAAAATTATGTTATGACTTATGATACGGTTTTTATAAATATGGTTTTAGTAATGTTTTAAAAGAAATTTTTAGTAGTGATTTTTGGGCCGTTTCAATTTGACGAATTCTTACAAAAGGGTACTGTGGGTATTTTGATTTTACTTTAATTTGGGCAATCATTTAAATAATAGGTGACGGGTAGAGCCGGTATTTGGAGCAGAGATTTATTCAACTTTAGTTCGGACTTAGAGGTGAGTTTTCCTCACTGTATTTATGGGTCGAAGGCACCAAGGTCGGCCCAATGGATGGATATCATGTTATATACTGATTGATGATATGTTGGGTATGCGATAGATTTATAGGATTATCCAATAGTTGTTGATATGTGTTAGACTGGTAGATCTGTAGGACTACCTGTGATTATTGACTGTATAATTATCTATCTTCTGAATATGTATATTACCTGTTATATGTCGACATCTTCCAATCTTTATGATATTGGACCCGGGATACTCTGATTTTGTTTAATACTTTTGAAACAATGGTTTTGTAAACATTTTATGGATGAAAATGGGTTGTTTTTGAAATTTTAAAATTTTTATGATTTTTGGCATGTTACAAGTTGGTATGATAGCCTTGGTTTGAGATAATTAGGTGAGCATTCGTGTGAATCCATAATCAAACCAGGGAACTGTAAAAGTTTCTAAAATGGTTTTCAAATGTAACTAATGAAGGATGCGATGTGTACGATTAGTCGGATCAAGAAAGTATACCCCAAATTACCCACACTGTTATTTGATATTATGTTTATGATATAACAACATGCTAGTGGTAGGCTAGTGATCTTCATGAATTACATGATATAATTGCCCGGTATATGATATCTGATACCCTTGGATTATTTCTTGTATGAAATTGACATCATTATTGTCGTTTCTTGGTGTATGCATCATAGTTGTACATAACTAAGGTTTTATAGCTTGAGAACGTTTGGTTTAAGCTTATTTCTAGTTCCTTGTTTGGTTGTCGGCTTAGGTTAGAATCAAGTGTTCGACTGTCTATAGGATCCAATGTTATGTATGATTAGCATACACGCGTGTTGTAGGGTTGGTGGAAGTTTCATGGATGAGTAGGTGTGTGAGCAGCCAGCCAGATGAGGAGTTTTTCACCACTCTCGATAGAGTGGGGATAGCATGTATGTGTATCCTAATTTTATCTGTTTAGGTGGGTGTGACAATCCTTGTGACAAATACGGGTAGGTGTGGAAGGTAGTATGGGCCCGTACTACTGAAAGCATAGGACCCATACGCGTAGCAAGAAAGTCACACCCCCCCCCCCCGAAGAGTTTACACTTGACATGTGATCGTATCTATGTATATTGTGGCATTTTTGATATATTCTGGTTTATTTTTCAGTATGGTGTTCACAAGAGGATCGAGTTCCAGGTCTGGAGCGAGTGTTGAGGATAGGCCAAGGATGACTAATGATCAAATTCGGGAGATCATCACCACTGATGTAGTTGTTGCTGTCTATGGGTCCATGCCAGAGATGTTTGGGTCTATCAAGACTACCATGATTGATTTGTTTGATGATCGCTACATTGCTCTTACTGAGGTTGTCGTTGCTACAGCTACTGTAGATGTTGCTACTGTAGGGATTCGATGGGAGGGAGTCATCAGTACGAAGCCCCCAGTCTTCGAAGGAGTTTAGGATCTGATTGTAGCGATGATGTCACTATCTGATGTGGATGGTTGTTTTTTCACATGTTCTTGCCCTGCTGACCAGAAGGTCAAGTGTGCCCTGAACCTTCTCTAGTCAGGGGCGAAAGATTGGTGGAGATTGGTGAATGGATCATATACTCTTGAATAGAGAGCTGTTGTGACTTGGGAGCAGTTCTCTGAGATGTTTCGCATGAGATATGTCCCATTGGTGGAGAGAGAGAGAGAGAGAGAGAGAGAGAGAGAGGATGGCTCAAGACTATTTGGATCTGAGGTAGGGGACTGAGACGATGACCGACATCACCAAGATGTTTACCGAGAGGGCTCTTTTTTTCCCTGAGTTTTCTGCTTCTGAGAAGGCTCATATGACTCGATACTTGAGCATGCTCAAGACAAATATCCACCGGTTTGTGTCCACCCAACGCTTTGGTACTCTCGTTGAGCTATAGGAGGCCACGGGGAGGTGCGAGATTGAGATAGAGCTCCAGGCGAGGGAGCTGAGGCAGGATCTTGTGCAGTCACAGCCTGTAACAAAGTGGTTCAAGCCCCCTGATTTGAGATTTGGAGGATAGAGGGGTCGTACTTATGGCAAGTGTGGCAAGGTTCATGATGGTGTTTGTCTATCTTCATCTGAATGCCACAAATATGCCAAGGAGGGGCATTATGCCAAGGATTGTCGACAGCAAGCCCTGTACCGAGCGCCAATATTTTTTATCATTATGATCAGGTGTGGAATATGAAGGCCTAGTTCCCATTGCTTGCAGTTAGACCGGTGTAGGCTCCAACGTCATCCACTATGAGGATCACTGATGGACGCCAGGGTAGGGCGGAGCCTCTAAGGGCTCGAGGTCGTGCTTTCCAGCTCACTGCAGAGGAGGCCAAAGCAGCACCAGATGTCATTACTGGTATGTTTAATTTATATCCTATCATTTATTTTATGATATGCTTATGTTTATGTCTCTTCTAGGTGCCTTCTTAGTGAATTCCTTGCATGCTCTTGTACTTTTTGACTCGGGTGTGAGTCGGTCCTTTGTATCTCAATCTTTTAATAGGGGTTTCAATATGACTCTTGGATAGTTGGGGTGTCTGTTGTGGGTTTCTAGCGCCAACAAACACGGGATATCTGCATCAAGCATTTACCATGGTCGTGTATTGGAGATTTTTTGGATGCCTTATCTGATTGATCTGATTCATATCCCCATGGGGGACGTGGGCATGATAGTAGGGATTAATGGGTTGAGTAGGTTTGGTGCTATGATTGACTGCAAGGGTCAACATGTGCTAGTTCGAACCCCAAGTGAAGGATAACTGGTTATTTTTGGAGAGGGTACCAGAATCGGGTGAGCCTTTTGTGTGGCTATCAGGGCTCGACAATATATTCAACATGGTTGTGTGGGTTATCTTACGTATGTGGTGGATACTTGAGCTGGGAAGCAGGTCTTGGTTTCAGATGTGCATGTCGTTAGAGAGTTCATTGATGTGTTTCCAGAGGAGTTACCCGACGTGCCTCCCGAGAGGTAGGTTGAGTTCAGGATTGATTTGTTCCCTGGTAAGGCTCCGATTTCCAAGGCGTCGTATCGATTATCACTTCCTAAGATGAAGGAGTTATCCTCTCAGGTTTAGGAGATGTTAAGCAAGCAGTTTATTCAGCCGAGCAGTTTGCCGTGCGGAGCACCGATTTTGTTCGTCAAGAAGAAGGATGGTTCTCACCGAATGTGCATTAATTATCGAGAGTTGAACAAGTTAACGGTGAAGAACTTTTATCCGATTCTGCAGTTTGATGACCTATTTGATTAGTTGCAGGGTGCATCTTAGTTCTCCAAGATCGTTTTGAGGTCAGGTTATCATCAGATGAGGGTTAAAGAGGAGGATGCAGAGAAGAACACATTTCAGACTCGTTATGGTCATTACAAGTTCAAGGTGATTCCATTTGGGCTCACCAATGCGCCTATGGCATTTATGGATTTGATGAATCGGGTGTATAGGCCGATGCTCAATCGATTAGTCATTGTCTTCATTGATGATATCTTGGTGTGTTCCAAGACCAGGGAGCAGCATGAGGAGCACCTTCGAGAGCTTCTAGGAGTCTTGATTCGAGGACGGCTATATACCAAGCTCTGGATGTGTGAGTTTTGGTTATGAGAGGCCCAGTTCTTGGGGCATCTCATTAACCAGGATGGGATTTTGTTCGATCCGGCCAAGATCTTAGTTGTGATGCAGTGGCAAGTTCCGAAGTTTACTTCGGAGATCAGGAGTTTCTTGGGTCTAGCAAGATATTATCGGATATTTATTTAGGACTTCTCCAAGATTGCGATACCCCTTACTCGTCTGACGAGGAAGGGCATGGATTTCTATTAGGTGCCTGAGCAGCAGGCTGTATTCGAGTCATTGAGATAGAAGTTGTGTGAGGCTCCAGTTTTGACCCTCCCTAAGGTTGTTGAGGATTTTGTCGTATATTGTGATGCATCCATCACTGGTTTGGGGGCGGTGCTTATGCAGCAAGGGAGAGTTATTGCTTATGCTTCTCGGAAGTTGAAGCCGCATGAGGGTCGTTTTCTGACTCATGATTTGGAGTTGGGAGCAATGGTGTTCGCTCTCAATATTTGACGAAATTATTTATATGGGGTCCAGTGTACTATCTACATGGATCACCAAAGTTTGAGATATCTCATAGATGGCTTGACATGGTCAAGGATTATGGTTGCAGTATTTTGCGTCATCCCGGGAGAGAAAATGTGATCGTTGATGCTTTGAGCCGCAAGACGTCTAGTTCTACTGCTGAGAGTCTATGTACGAGGATATCGATTGATTCTCCACTTCTTGATTTAATTAGGTAGGCTCAGGTCGTGGGAGTCAAAAAGGAGAATTGGAAGCAGGAGAGACTTGGGGGTGAGATTGGAAGGTTTGCTATTGACAGTATGGGTTATTGACCCAATATGGATGGGTTTGGGTTCCAGATTGTGGTAGGATCATTTAGACTGTGCTGGAGGAGGCGCACATGCCCAAGTTCTCGATACATCCTGAAGCCACCAAGATGTATTGCGATTTGAGACTTAGTTACTGGTGGTCGTGCATGAAGAGAGAGATATTCTGGTATGTCGAGAGGTGCTTGACATGTCGGATGGTCAAGGCCGAGCATTAGAGGCCGCATGGCAAATTGAAGCCATTGGAGGTTCCCATGTGGAAACGGGAACTTATTTCTATGTTCATCACCAAGTTACCTCGGATGGGTAAGA
The DNA here is from genome assembly GCF_051521515.1 of Lactuca serriola. Lineage (NCBI taxonomy): Eukaryota > Viridiplantae > Streptophyta > Magnoliopsida > Asterales > Asteraceae > Lactuca > Lactuca serriola. Next base: position 178,903,420 of record NC_136409.1, on the reverse strand, counting down.
GATTCGACACGATGTGGGTTATTGTGGATCATCTGAACAAGAGTGCTCACTTTCAAGCCATTCGAGAGAGTTCTTCGGCCGAGAAATTGGATGACTTGTACGTACGCGAGATTGTTTCTCGGCATGATATTCCAGTCTCCATTGTATCTGATCGATATTTTCAGTTCACATCTCGTTTTTTTACAGAAGTTCCATGAGGAACTAGGTACGAGGTTGCATCTTAGCACTGCTTATCATCCGCATACCAATGGTCAGATTGAGCGAATCATTCAGACACTTAAGTTTATGTTGAGAGCCTATGTCATAGACTTCGGTGGGATTTAGGACTCCTACCTTCCCTTAGACGATTTTTCTTACAACAATAGTTATCACTCCAACATTGGTGCGCCGGTAGAGCTTCTTTATGGGAGGAAGTATCGAACCCCAATTTGTTGGGGAGAGGATGGTCATAGAGTCATAGGGAGGACTGAGGTAGTCCTTCAGCCGACATAGCTAATTTGTAACATCCATAAAATTCAAGCCAATTTTAAACTTTTTCAAACATTCAACAAAACCATCATATATTACAAAACATTTTCAAAATAGTTTCATATCAGAGTATCCCAGTAATCGAAAACATAAAATGCGAGGAGGTGCACGATCAAGCCTTCGCCTTCCCGTGATCATTTGAAGTACCTGTAACCAAAACCAAAACTGTAAGCCCGAATCTTAATGAGTTCCCCCAAAATACCAACGCTACAAACCATAACCGTATCATAACAAAGAACATGCATATAGAGTCTACAGTATGACTGGACTGCCCACACCGGGCCCTCAGTCTATTTGGTCCACTCTCAGAACATTCAACATGTCTGGACTGCCTCTCTGGGCCTTCATCCTGTCTGGACCGTTCTCTGGGCCTTCGGCCTGACTAATGTGCCCCATTGGACCTACAGTCTATCAGAGCCGCCCTAGGTATGTTGGTCTTCAGTACAAAGCAGGTCCACCTCAACCCACCCCCAAACATACAATCAACACATAGATAACAAATGCTAGCATGTATAAACAGTCAAACTGATCTAACAGATAACTAATCATAGCATCATCCTATATACCAGGATACCGACCTAACAAGTCACTAAACAGAACATTATCCTATATACTTGGATACCGACCTAACAGGTCACTAAGCATATCATCATGTAATAACCAGGATATCAATCCAAAAGAAGGGTCGACATTGGTGCCTTAAACCCTGTTGATATAGTGAGAAGAAGTCACTTCACAATGTTTACCAGAACTAAAATATCAAACTCTCGAAACACGGCTCCAAACACCAACACCTAACACCACCAATGATCCACTTCAGATCTGAAGTTACAACTTCAGATCATGCTCAATACCAGAAATGACCCACAAATATGCTAGAAATGGCCTTAAACCCTTAAATGATGAGATCTAACACTAGAATGATCAAGGTAACAACTTGTTACCTTCAAATGGAAGCCAATACAGAGTAGGCACTACTAGAAAAACAGCCTTTTACGACGCTCATTGCACGTCGTAAAAGGCTCAGACGACGCACAAATGCGCATCAAGGAAGGACCTGTCATAAAGAGAGACGATGCGCATTTACGACGCTCATTTAAGACGCGCAATTAGGACGCACGTTTACGACACGCAATGTGTATCAAGGAAGACCCTGTCATAAAGGAAGATGACACGCAATTGCGTGTCGTAACCTTACAACGCGTGTGTTAATGACACGCAATGCGTATCAAGAAAGCCCCTGTCAAGAAAGGCCATGTCATAAATGAAGATGACACACGTTTTTGCGTATCATAGTTTTAAATGTTTAAAAAAATATTATTTATAGATTTACTAATTTTCAAATTAAATAATACACTAAAAATCTCATAATACAAAATAAAATACCATAAATAACAAAGATAGTTCATTTCACTAATATGTCAAATACAAATAATTATTCCAATAGTGAGTAAATGTTATAAAAAAATGAACTCATTTATATACAATTGCATTATCTAGCTTACTATGTGCCAACAACTCTCTATGTGTTTACATTTGCTTGAGTCTCGTTTCCTCCAAAGCTTCTAGCCATGCCAAAATATGATATCTTAAATTCATCAAGTCCTTGATGTGAAGTCTTAGATAGAAGCTTAACTGCAATCTCCAATCCTTCTAGCAGACCCTAAAGATCATTATTGGCCATGTAGCAGGATCAACCTACAATCTCTTTTTTGCCTGCTTATTACTTGCAGCATCTTCTGCCTGTTTGACCAAGGTTGTGCCTTCAACAGCAACATGCTGCATTGCGTCAAAAAGATAAAAACAGATGATAACAAATACAAATAACTGCATTCTACTTTAAAAAAAATAGAATCCAACTCCTAAATCACAAACCTGTTTAAACATACTAGAGACAGAACTCAATCCATGGGGTATTTATGGAAAATAGTCTGAACATTCTTGACAAATCATCAATGTGCAAGTGAAGGGTAGAAAGGGAAGAAACAAATGTTCACAACCAGTAAGAAATCTAAACACTAGAAGTTTCACAGTGATTGTTGATTCCTATAAACTCAAATGTGAGATGAGAGGCTTGTTCACAACCCGTAAGAAATACTAAGTAGAAAGAAACAAGCCCTTAATCCAGTAAGCTATATATGAGTGTTTCTTCACTTAATGCAGAAAGTTTCACATGATGTTCTTTCAGAAAAAGATAAATTTTATCTATAAAATGATTTGAAATTTATGCCTCTTTTTGGCGACTTGCAGCCAATGCTTCAAGCTCTTCAATTCGCTTTCTTGCAGTAGTAAGCTCTTCATCTCTCTCAGACTTCATTTGTTGTGCTAATCCTATTCCTATGCATTTAAAAGGGAAACCATAACCTCTTGTTCTTGATCCATTCTTTTCTAGTTTCTTTGATGGTGAATTTGAGATGTGGGAAACAAAAACATCTGATTTGACTTGGTCAGCAACAGCCATTGCCTACAATGCTTTAAACTGTTTTTTGAAGTTAAGATTGTAAAAAAATATATCAAGAATTTAATCAAAAAAATCTAACTATTGTTTACCGTTTGTTTGTATTCACTAGCTTAAGCTTCAGCATGCAGATTAAGCTCGGAAATGTGAGCTTTATGTTGGACAATCTGAGAAAAAAAATTAAAAAAGAATAAAAATACAGGTTAAATTAGTTAACTTACATAATCAGATACAAGAAAAAAGAGAAGAACTTGCACCTCTTTATCTTTGTTGGCAATCTCTTTTTCAAGAAGTTCATCCTCATATGCCATGAATCATGATCATGAAATTCAGATTAGGTTTTATAACATGCATTACAAGTATCTGCTTCTACAAGAAGCTGATTATTAGCATCATCAAACTGTTCCCTTTCTTCTGTGGCATTTTGAAGACGACCATTTGCAACAACCAACAAGTTTTTGACCTAAAACATGGAGTTACTTTCAGACAATCAAACTGACATATATATATATATATATATATATATATATATATATATATATATATATATATATATATATATATATGATGCTCATTAATAAGAAGGCTAAAGGCACCTTCTTTAATTCAGTTTCAAGTTTGTCTCTTGCTTTTCAAGTTCATTAATTTCAGCTCCCAACTCCTGGAAATTGCAATGACATTTTCAGTCTTCTTGAAGTGTTTCATAATATAAGAATATGAAAGGGTATATGGGTATCCTTTATGCACAGTTTATTGCTTATCCTAAAAGCTAAATTCAATAAAAAAAATCATAAAATTAAGGTGCAAAATTATATTTAAATAACAAACAGAAAAAAAATTCAATCCCTGTGGTTAGTGTTTTTTGGTCCATAGCTAGAGCTCATTTAGTTCTTGAATTGAAATTCAATAAACTCCTCTCTCATTTGAAATCAAATTTTTATTCTGATTTTCTATTTCTAGTAGTTTGTATGTATGAGTTTTACCATTTGTCTATGTTTTATGAATTTGTTCTTCCATCTTAAAAGAGTTATTGCATCTAGTAAGCGTTTGTAATGTTTGATTCCAGGGAAAGAGATTATAAAACTAGGTTTTGATTACGAATCTAAATATATTTTGTATTGAGTTTAGATTGGATTTTTGGGATTATGTTGGAAATTGTTTGATTTACGGTGCTTGAGAATGGAGATGAAGAAGATGAAAGAGACAAGGGCAAAATGATCATTTTGAAAAATTCAACAGCTAGGCTGTTAAATTTGACAATCCAAGAACATAAAAAAGGTGTTATCAAATTGCAGCTTGCATCACTCTCGAGACTGCACTCTATTTCTTTCTTTTTCACATGGGAAGGAGATACACTAGGACTAAAAAAAATTAAAAATGTTGCATTAGTCTATTTCAGATCAGGTTTCTGTTAGTGTGTACCTCAAAGATAAGTCAAAAGAAAGTCTCTTTGTTTTTACCCTTATCTCTTTCTCTTTCTCTTTCTCTTTCCCTCTCTATCTTCTTTTTCTCCAACTCATGTTCTTTTTCCCTTTGTTGCTTTTCCTTCTCTTTTTCTCTATGTTGTTCATGCTCAATTCTCTTTTCTCTTTCTCTGTGTTGTCTTTCCTGTTCCTTTTCTCTTTCTAGACATAATTAGAGAGTCCAGGTCCCTCCAAATGAGAAACTTAAGGAAAGCATCAATTGCTCTTTCAACATGGCTGACATCTGATAACAGGTTTTTGTTGTAAAATTTGTCCCTAGATTTAACTCTTGAGTTTTAATATGTTAAATTCCTATAAAATTACCAATTTACCCTTTTAAAGAATTAACATATTTACACTAACAGTGTAGTTTTGGGGATCAAAACTGTGTCATAAGGACGATTTTTGCAAAAAGATTCCTTTGCAGTTTACTTGTGTACTTATATATAGTCTAGGGACTATTATTGTCATGTATGCATTTATGTTACAGGTATATATGTTTTCTCCTTTACAGTACTGTGAAAGGAAAAATATATAACCACACATAAATGCAAATATGACGATAATAGTCCGTTGAATATAGATAACTACAAATTATTTCTTTAATAATGTTAAAAGATTCATTTTTTTTAATAATGATTACAGGGACATGGATGTCCGGTTGGGTTGCCTGGAATCATGGTGAGAATTTTTTGGCCTCCTCGGACTACAGTGGCACTGTCATTGTGTGGAAGAGAGCAAAGACAAATGACAAAAAGTAGACATATGTCTGAGTAAAGTTACAAAAATACCCTCAATTTAAAGTTTACACATACGAAGAAACTTTTTTACTACTTCAACACACTTGTTAACCATCAATAATCAGAAAATTTATGATCATGATCATCTTTTCCCAGTGCCACCAAACAAGTACTATTTTCCATTTTAACTCTGCAGAAAAGGCATACAGTTTTGTGGATTTAGCAGAAAAAATTAAAAGAAATAGGTCATGTACCTGTCTCAAACAAGTAATCCACCTCTAATATTTCAAAGGTCATGTGATTTTGGGAAATCCCAGGATGTTGGAAAGCTATACAACCAAATAATCATACAAATCTAATTATTGTAGCCTTAAATAATCAGAATCGTAATTAGATAATCATTTGATTAAAGCTTTAAATAATCAGAATCGTAAATAATCAGAATCGTAATTAGATAATCATTTGATGAAGTATACCATGGAGTAATCAATGCAACAACACCAATAGGTTCCCTGATAAGATGACACCTAAATGTATCCATTGGAAGACTAACATATGCATTTTGCTTTCTATCCAACTCTTCAGCAAGACCAGCATTATAATCAAAGCATCCAGCAACATCATCCTAAATGATTAAATGTCATATACTAGCAAGTTTGTTAATGAACCTAGTTATACGCAATTAACATACCATATCCCAAGCTGCTTCTTCAAGTGGTTTGCCACAATCGTTGGCTTCAAGTTTTGCCAATTCAGATTTTTTTCTCCACTATCTGTATATAGAACTTATGAATTTGAGACAAAGAAGATGAAGTAACAGATAACCACACACAAACACCTTTGAATCAATAGCATGCAAATACTTCGCATGATGAGCTCCTGATGTTGATGCCCACTCTTTCCCTCCATTACGTTTAAGAGCTTTGTGAGCAGCATCCACAACAACGTTAACATCTTTTTCTGTAGCAGCTGGAATATCCCCTGAACACAATATTTCGAACATAACCAAGTTAACATACAAAAACCCTAACAACTTACACAGCCACGATATCAATAACACATGTGCAAATCGCAAAAACATAATCTTCCCTGAATTCATTGAATCTTCTGAGTTTCTATTCACTGATATTGCATTCTTGAGGTCAATAGAAGGCATCAAATTCGAATCTTGACATGTGTTCATATGATGACTAAACATATAAGCAAACTCAAAGAAGAAGATGATAAATGGAAGGAGAATAGGGGTGATGGTTGAGTACACAAGTCCAAGCAAGAAGTACCACTGTAATCGAGGCTCGGTTACACGCCAAAGCAATGAACCAGGATCCATGGTTTCCTCTGTCTTCTCCGGGATGGCGACTGATCCAAGAACTCTTTTAGTTGCTGAAGCGCGGTTCCAGTTATGATGCTTCCGAGAAACACGTTGAGATGTAAAAAAAAGATGAAAGAGATTAGAATGTCGCATACAAAGATACTTCCTCCATATGGAGCCTAAATAGAACTTGGATCAAAGAGATTAGAAGGTCGCATACAAATAGTATAAAGCAAAGAATAATTTGATTTATTACCGATAGATCTTTGAGGAGGTGAAGTGTGAAGAAAGCTATGGGGGCTAGGCTTCCTTTACGATTATAGGGTTTGATGAATTGTGTTAATCGAATGATACAGCCCAGGTGACAACCGCTTGCTCTTTCATGGGACCTTCTTTGAGAATTTTAACAAACACCGAGCATACACCGACGTTCAACGCTCTCAGGATTACGACCTAGCAATCCGATTGCAGACGCAACGTTCTCCTGACCTTCTGGGGATCGAGAAATGAAGGAGAAGAAAATGTAAAGAGAGAAAAAAAAGTCTGAGAACCATTTGAAGAAGTTAACGAATTCAGATGAGAAATTAGGGCTCGTATGAAGCTGTATCTCTTCCGTCGAGAACCCCTGTGGGTTTGATATGTTCAAAAGACGGGATTATATTGCGATTTTACTGTGGGAAAAAAGAGGATTGGTGATGTTATTAGGGTTTTTATGGGTATTAGAGCGAGAGAGATAGAGAGAGAAAGTGAGAGAGAAGAATGATGGAAATAAGGCAGAGGGTAACAATGGCGGCCTTTCAAACTTTTGGGATTTTCGTTTCCCCCTAGGTGCAAAAGAAAAGAACGCGCCTTTCATTAAAAAAATATAAAGCGACATTTCTAGACAACACCCATTTTTAAATAAGTGCCCTCTGTGTTTTTATTTTTTTGTTTGATATTAATTTTAGGGCACGCATAAAAGCGTGTCCACTATCCTTCAAATTTTAGAAGAGATAACATTATTTTTAGGGCACACGCTTTTGTGTATCGTAAATCACCGCGTGTCATTGTTTGCGCGTCATTAAAGGGCTGTTTTCTAGTAGTGAGGTACTGGATCTACAAGCTTCTCCTTGATCCAAGCTCTTGAATCTTCAAGTTTCTTTCACTAAAACCACATTCCAAGCTTTTACATGCACATAATGAGGAGTAATACACGGTTAGGGTTTTCTGAGGTCGAGGGGGTGATAAGAGAGGAATAGGGTGGCTAATGAGCCTTTAAATAGGGTGCAAAACCCTGGAAATTAGGTTTTTGCATTCCAGCTCCAACTCGTCTAGTTGGGTCCTCTAACTTGTCGAGTAGGTGCTAAAGTTCACGCAGTCGGATCCTTTTCTACACGACGAGCTGGGGCAACCAACTCGTCGAGTACGTCTAAAAAGTTGAACATAAAGCTTTAAAATTTATACAAGGGAGTTGGGATGTTACAACTCTCCCCCACTTGAAGTAGACTTCGTCCTTGAAGTCTGATGCGGCAAAAAAATCTTGATAATGCTCCCTCATCTTTGCCTCCGGCTCCCAGGTCCACTCGGATCCCCTCATGTTTGACATCCCCAATTTCATGGCCAGAAAAGACCGATTTTTTTATGGTTTGTTTTTATAAGTTAGAGTAATCGTTTAAAGAAAACGGTTGCGGAATTTGTTCCCAAAACAAGATATGATAATAACTTATCAAAACATTTCTCAAAGAGAATGTATTTTCATTTAATAATAAAACATCGGGATGTCATGTTCCGATACAAACACATAAGCATAAACATATCATATATTCATTTACACTAGTGATTTACATCTCTTTTAATCTCTCAGTGAAATGGGTCTTCGCATCGATACCTGTGATACAAAGAAAACTGAGTGGGTCAGGCTTAGGAGCCTGGTGAGCATATAGGGTTTTCAACCCACAATAATACATTTATTATATTCAATCATCAAACAATCAACCCAAACACACATCCCCATATCTCCTTTATTTCTTAAGGGTTTACCCTAAGAATCAACTATCCTTCATCCATTCATTCCGAAGGATTTATCTAAGGGATTTGCACGAAGTCCATTGCTGCCAAAGTTTATCTATCAGGTACTAATCCATAGTTTTCAGGTGATAACTCCATATTCACCAAGGTTTACTCAACAGGCACGAAGTCACATCGTCACCAAGGTTTATCAAATAGGCGCTAACTCCATAGTCACCAAGGTTTACTTAATAGTAGGCGCTAACTCCATAGTCACCAAGGTTTATACAATAGGCGCTAACTCCATAGTCACCAAGGTTTACTTAACAGTAGGTGCTAACTCCATAGTCACTAAGGTTTACTTAACAGTAGGCGCTAACTCCATAGTCACCAAGGTTTATACAATAGGCGCTAACTCCATAGTCACCCAGGTTTACTTAACAGTAGGCGCTAACTCCATAGTCACCAAGGTTTATACAATAGACGCTAACTCCATAGTCACCAAGGTTTATACAATAGGCGCTAACTCCATAGTCACCAATATTTCATCTACCCATGTTCTACCCAACATATTTGTAGATATAAAATACATATATAGTTTAAATCATTTAACACCCGTATAAAAACATCAGTTCCAAGCCCATCTCAAATAGACAAATAATATATAACACATAGCACGTATTTCAGAGCTAATACTTTATATTTATGTGTTAGAAGAAAGTAACCACACACTCACACAAAACATATACTTAATACATTCAAACAATACTTGTATTAAAATCGTGTTTGTGAAAGGGACTATACACTCACTTGATCAGAAGATGATCGGACAACACTACGGCTTGTAGAAGTAGTATTCTTCGGTAGATCTGGAAGATCTTCACAAAAATTGGCTTCTCGTGGGCAGAGCTTTGGCTCGAGAATTGCAATTCTCGGGATCTTTGGGGCTTCGGGACTTGCTTCGGGGTTCGGGAATGATACAAGGGCTTTGGGATATTTCTTGCACGAAAAACGAGGCAAAACAGGAGAGAGAGAGAGAGAGAGAAGAGGAAATGAGCAAAGAAATAAGGCAGCCTCGCATTCTATTTATAGGGTGCTAAATCTGAGATTATGCTGGGCATAAATCTTGGTACGTTGGGCGTACTAAGCCTTACGTTGGGCGTACTCCAAAATTACGCTGGGCATACTCGATTAAGTAGACTTCAAACTTGCGTAACTTTCGCATACGAGCTTCGTTTTTGACGTTCTTTATATCCACGCGTAGGTGAGACTAATCTCTACAACTTTCATTTAGACACCGTCGGCTAATTTTGACTTTATTTTTTATTATATATTTTTAGTAGGTCGGGACAGGAAAACTCCGTTTTAAATTCATAACTTCTTCATCCGACGTCCGTTTTCGTCTGTTATTTTACCATTGGACTACTATCGACGAGATTTTCGATTCTCATTTAAATTGTTTCAATCAACAATCACTGATCTCGAATTCGAGTTTCGGGCTGCAAACTGCTAAGCTGAAACTTAGAAAAATCATAACTTCCTCATACGAAGTCAGATTTGGGCATTCTTTTTATGCACACTCTCGGTTTAACGAACTCTACCACTTTTTTTTAGATCACTAGGGCTAAATAACGCTCTAAGGTAATTTCACTATTTACGTCGCATTGTGTCGTGCCGGTTCTATCTCGAAACTTCGACAGGTCATTACTTCTTCGTTATAACTCGGATTTCGGCGTTCTTTATATGCACAGAAACCTTGTGACATATACTACAACTTAGTTAAGATTATTCATTCTAAATAATCTTCTATCAAAAAGTCATTTTTGATGCTTATCGTCTCTAAATTGACTAGCCCTAATCCACGGGCGTTACATCATGTGCTCCCACTGTACCTTTACCAGAGGTACTTCCTTGTTCCATAGAACCTTCACTTTCCTCTCCAGAATGGCCACTTGCCTCTACACGTAATTCAAGCGCTCATCGACCTGAATATCATCTAATGACACGACTGCCTCCTCATCTAGTATGAACTTCCGTAATTGCGATACATGAAAAGTGTTGTGGATCTGACTAAGCTCCTCTAGGAGATCCAGTCTATACGCCACTTTGCCAACCCTGAAAATAATCCTGAATGGCCCAATGTATCGGGGACCCAAGTTTCCCCTCTTTCTAAAGCGAATCACACCCTTCTAGGGTGAGACCTTCAGTAGTACGATGCCACCCACCTGTAACTCTAGCTCAGATCGGTGCTAGTCGGTGTAACTCTTCTGCCGGCTCTGAGCAGTCTGTAGTCGCTGCCTGATCTGTTGAATCCTCTAGATAGTTTGTAGAACTATCTCTGTCCGTCCCATCACCCTGTGACCAACCTCACCGTAACAGACGGGGGTGCGACATTTCCGTCCATACAACAGCTCATATGGTGGAGCACCAATACTGCAATGAAAGTTGTTGTTGTACGAGAACTCTGCAAGAGGTGGGCAGGAGTCCCAACTTCCACCAAAGTCAATGAACGCAGGCTCTCAGCATATCCTCGAGAGACTCTATGGTCCACTCACTGTGGCCGTCTGTCTTCGGATGATAGGCTGTACTGAAAAGCAGCCATGTGCCCAGTTCCTAGTGGAACTTTCGCCAGAAACGGGAGGCTACATCACAATCTGAGACAATAGAGACCAGTACCCCGTGGTGAGAAACGAACTCGCGGATATATATGTCGGCTAACATACTCTCTCGTATCGTTAGAAAGTGGGCGCTCTTGGTCAATCGATCCACAATGACCCAAATAACGTTGAAGCCCCTAGCCGTCCTCGGTAGCTTGGTGATCAAATCCATCGTGATTTGCTCCCATTTCCACATGGGAATCTCCAGAGGCTGTGGCTTTCCATGCGGCCTCTGATGCTCGACCTTGACAATCCGGCAGGTCAAGTACCTCTCAATGTACCAAGCAATCTCCCTCTTCATGCACGGCCACCATTAACTTAGTCGCAAATCCCAGTACATCTTGGTGGCCCCCGAGTGAATGGAGAATCGAGACTTATGAGCCTCCTCCAATACAATATGTCTGACCCCACCAGACATCAGAACCCAGACCCGACCACAATGGGTCAACAACCCGCTGCTATCCTGCACAAACCGGGTGTTCTCGCCCCTGATCCTATCAAGCTTCCAATTATCATGTCGCATACCCTCAACATGAGCTTCCTTAATCAAGCTCACGAGTGGAGAGTCCACAAATATCCTCATACATGCAGCTGGAACAGAAGACCGAGCTGACTTGCGGCTTAGGGCGTCCGCGACCATATTCGCTTTACTAGGATGGTAAAGGATCTTGCAGTCATAATCCTTGACTACGTCCAACCACCTGCGCCATCTCATGTTCAGGTTTGGCTGATCCATGATGTGTCTCAGACTCTTGTGGTCTGTGTATGTGGTACAGCGGACCCCATAGAGATAATGTCTCCAGATCTTAAGAGCAAACACTACCGCTCCCAACTCAAGATCGTGTGTGGGATACGTCGTCTCGTGTGGCTTCTGCTTTCATGATGCATATGCTATCACTCGTCCTCTCTACATAAGGACCGCTCCCAATCCGGTGATTGATGCATCACAAAACACCACAAAATCCTCAATTCCATCAGGGAGTGTCAACACTGGCGACTCACAAAGTTGTTGTCTCAACGTCTCGAATGTAGTATGCTGTCCAGGGCCCCACCGAAAAACCACCTCATTCCTCATCAGACGACTGAAAGGTACAACAATCTTGGAGAAATCCAGTATGAATCTCCGGTAGTACCCTGCCAATCCCAAAAAGCTCCTGATATCCAAGGGAGATTTCAGAACCTCCCACTGCATAACCGCCTCGATCTTGGCCAGGTCGACCAAAATCCCCTCCTGGTTAATGAGGTGTCCAAGGAACTGAACCTCTCGCACTTCAAGAACTTAGCACACAACCGTTCTTGTCTCAAAACTCCCAATAACTCACGGAGATGCTCATCGTACTACTCTCTGGTCTTGGAATACACCAAGATATCATCTATGAACACAATGACCGAGCGATCGAGCATCGGTCTGCAGACCCGATTCATCAGGTCCGTAAACACTGTCAGCGCGCTGGTGAGCCCAAACGACATCGCCACGAACTCGTAATGTCCATAATGAGTCCGGAATGTGGTCTTCTCCAAGTCCTCCCTAACCCTGACCTGATGGTATCCGGACCTCAGGTCTTGGAGAACCAAGATGCTACCTGCAGCTGATCGAAAAGATCATTTATCCATGGAAGTGGGTAATGGTTCTTCACCGTCAACTTATTCAACTCCCGGTAATCAATGCACATCTGGTGTGAACCATACTTCTTCCTCATGAGGAGGATCGATGCTCCCCATGGAGAATTGCTCGGACGGATAAAGTGCTTGCCCAGCAGTTCCTGTAGCTGTGATGACAGCTCCTGTATCTCTGGTGGTGCCAATCGGTACGGTGCCTTGGCGATAGGGGCTGCACCTAGCACTAGGTCCATCATGAACTCGACCTGCCTCTCCGGAGGCACTCCAGGTAACTCCTTTGGAAAAACATATGTGAATTCTCTAACAATTGGTACATCCAAAACCGAAACCTGATCCCTGACCCGCGTATCAACCACATACGCTAAATAACCCGCACAACCATGCTGAATGTACAGACGAGCCTTGGCAGCTAAGCAAAACCCTAATCCCAATCTGGTTCCCTCGCCGTAGATAATCAGGTCTCCCCCACTTGGGGTTCAAACTACCACCCGTTGACGCTCATAGTCGATCATGGCACCGAAGCGACTAAGTCAGTCCATACCCACAATCACGCATACATCCCCCATGGGAATTAGAATCAAGTCTCTTGGGAAAGATACCCCAAAGATCTCCAACACGCAGCCCCGATAGACAAAAGAAGCGAAAATCTTGTGTTCGTTGGTGATAGAGATTCACAACGGACACTCTAGCTCTCCTACTGGAAAACCAAACTCCGTACTGAATGACTGAGAGACAAAATACCGACTTGCCTCAGAGTCAAATAATTCCAAGGCAGGTAAGGAGTTCACTAAAAATGTACCTAATCATAAAACACATATAAGCATAAAACAAATATAATCAACAAGATAAGGGATAGAAACATACCAGCAACCACATTCGGTGTTGTCTTGACCTCGTCGGCTGTAAGCTGAAAGGCGCAACCCCGAGCGTTCGGAGGCTCTGCTCTACCCTGTCTCCCATTAGTAATTTTTAGTGTAACCGGCGCTAGAGCCTGCGTCAGCCTGTCAGCGACCTGTGGATAGTTGGTCTTCACATGACCAACCTGATTATAGTGATAGCAGATCCTCATATCCTGAATCAGGGCTGGCTGGTGACAATCCGTTCGCAAAATGCCCCTCCTTGCTGCATTTGCGGCACGCACTACCAGATCTACAAACTCCCGAATGACCCTTCCCACACTTCCCACAAGTGTGGCCACGTTGGCCCCCAGACCTAGAATTAGCGGTCTTAGGCTGCTTCGGCGCAGACTGTGACTGCCCCGGGGCCTGCCTCTGCTCCCACAACTGTAACTCAATCTCCAACTCAAGCCGCCTAACGGCCTTCTACAACTCCAACGATGTATCACAACGTTAGGTGGCAACAAACTGACGAATGTCAGTCTTGAGCATGCTTAGATAACGTGTCATCTGAGCCTGCTCGGAAGCAAACTTCAGGAAAAAAATCGCCCTCTCAGTAAACATACGGGTGTTCTCCGTCACCGACTCCAAACCCTGTCTCAAATCCAGAAACTCATGTGTTAGTCACTCCCGATCAACCCGTGGAATGTAACAATCATGGAACATCTCTTTGAACTGCTCCCAAGTAACTGCAGCTCTCTGATCATCAATATATGACACTGTCATCAACCTCCACCAGCCCTTGGCTCTGGACCTCAGTTGGTTCAGAGCACATCTGACCTTCTGGTCAGCAAGACATGAGCATGTGAAGAAACATCCCTCCACGTCAGAAAGCCACCTCATGGCTATGAGCGGGTCCTGAAACCCATCAAAAGTTAGGGGCTTCGTGTTATTGAAGTCCCGGTACTGGAAAGCCTGACTTGTCCTACCACCAATAGATATTATAGCTGTAGAGGCTACAATGGCAGCCGTCTCAGTAAGGGTTGCATAGCGCTCATCAAAATACTCCACCATAGCGGTCTTGATAGACCCAAACATCTCCGGCAACTGTGCCTGGAACAGAGTAGCAACCTCATCATGCAGGATCTCTCGAATCCTGGCGTCCAACTCAGCCGACCTCATTTGACCAATGACCTTGGGTACTGCTAGTCCCTCCTGACCGCCATCTCCTGATCCTGATCCAGATCCAGTCACAAATCGTCTAGTAACCACCATTCTGAAAATATAATAGAAAGATAGCAGACATTCCATATAATAACCTGGGATCAAACTCCCAACAAAGCCCTAGGGGTTGTGACTTCCTTGCTATGTGTATGTGTCATGTGCTTTCAGTAGTACGGACCCATACTACCTTCCACACCTACCCATATTTGTCTCAAGTATTATCACAACGCCCTAACAATATATATAAGTATGGCATGCTCTCAATCCTCACTCTTAGAGGAAGGCTAAATATCTCATAACTGGCCGACTGACCCTGCACAACTCACCCATGAAACTTCCACCAACCCTGCAGCACTCGTGTATGCTAGCCTTACATAACACTGGACCCTATAGACATTCGAATATCTGATCCTACCCTAAGCTCTTCATCAAACAAGAACATGAAATAAGGCCAAACCAAACATTCTCAGGCTATAAGATCCTAATTATGTACAACTATGATGCATACACTAAGCAACTACAATAATGATGTCAAATTCATATAAGCAAAACCCTAGGCTATCATGCATCATATAATCAGAGAATTATATCATGCAATGCCTGAAGATCCCTATCCTATGACTAGCATGTTGTTCTAACATATCATAATATTACACATCAGTATGGTATTTTGGGGTCTACTTATTGGCTCCGGCTGATTGTACACTCTGCATCCTCCTTTAGTATTTGAAAACCATTTGAAAATCATTTTTAAAACCTTTTTCCTTAGTTTGAGACTGGATTCACATGAGTGTTCTTCCAATCCACTCAAAATAAGGCTCTGATACCAACTTGTAACATCCATAAAATTCAATCCAATTTTAAACTTTTTCAAACATTCAAAAAACCATCATTTATTACAAAACGTTTTCAAAATAGTTTCATACCAGAGTATCCCAGTAATCGAAATCATAAAATGCGAGGAGGTGCACGATCAAGCCTTTGCCTTCCCGCGATCATCTGAAGTACCTGAAACCAAAACCAAAACTGTAAGCTCGAAGCTTAGTAAGTTCCACCAATATACCAACGCCATACAAACCATAACAATATCATAACCAGGATACCAATCCAAAAGAAGGGTCGACATTGGTGCCTTAGACCCTGTTGATATAGTGAAAAGAACTCACCTCACAATGTTGATCGGAACTAAAATATCAAACTCTCGAAACACGGCTCCAAACACCAACACCTACAACCACCAATGATCCACTTCCATAAATTCTCAAATTACTAAATTACCCTTAGAAGTGAAACTTGGTCAACCCTGGATCAAAGTCAAAGCCAACAGTCAAGGTCAACAGTCCATGTTGACCCAACTCGTTGAGTGCAGCTTATAGACTCGCCGAGTTCCTTCAGAACTTAGAAAGTCGCAAAAACCTCAGTCGACTCGCCAAGTTTCCAGACAACTCGTCGAGTCCATGCATTGTCTAAAATGTCGGGAAAACCCTAACCAACTCATCGAGTCATCTTACTGACTTGTCGAGTCCATGTAGAAACCATAAACAATCCATCCTCATCTAACTCGTCGAGTTAACCATGAAACTCGTCGAGTCCCTTCGGTCCTTTTCTTATTTAGACGTTTTTAAGCAAAACCAATGCTTCAAATTGTAGATCTAGCCTCCGAAGGCATAGTTACCACGTAAAGTTGCAAACTTTACGTGCATGCAAGGCCTTAAATGCCAAAACTAATCTAAGGAAGAGGTTTAAGCCAAAGAGAAGGACCAAAGCTTGATGAATTCGATAACTTTATGACTATAAGGGCTTAGAGGAGTCTAGATCTGAAGTTACAACTTCAGATCATGCTCAATACCAGAAATGACCCACAAATATGCTAGAAATGACCTTAAACCCTTGAATGAGGAGATCTAACACTAGAATGATCAAGGTAGCAACTTGTTACCTTCAAATGGAAGCCAAGACGGAGTAGGTACTGGATCTACAAGCTTCTCCTTGATCCAAGCTCTTGAGTCTTCTAGATTCTTTCACTAAAACCACCTTCCAAGCTTTTCACACACAAAATGAGGAGTAATACACGATTACGGTTTTTTGAGGTCGAGGGGGGCGATAAGAGAGGCAGAGGGTGGCGAATGAGCCTTTAAATAGGGTGCAAAACCCTGGAAATTAGGGTTTCGTATTACAGGTCCAACTTGTCGAGTTGGGTTCTCCAACTCGTCGAGTAGGTGCTAAAGTTCACGCGGCCGGATCCTTTTCTATACGACGAGCTGGAGTAGCCAACTCATCGAGTAGGTCTAAAAAATTGAACATAAAGCTTTAAAATTTATACCTAGGAGTCGGGATGTTACATCATTCAATAGATCAAGCAGAGATTTTAGACAACTTAGAGTCGACAAAAGAGTTATGCTGACAAGCGTCGATCTGAGTTGGAATTTCAGGTCGGTGACTTGGTTTTGCTAAAGGTATCCCCCTAGAAGGGTGTAATACGCTTCAGGAAGATGGCTAAGTTGGGGCCCCGGTATATTGGGTCATTTTGAGTAATTTCAAGGCTTGTCAAGGTAGCTTACAAGACGGATTTTCCTAAAGAGCTCAGTCACATTCATAGTACCTTCCATGTTTCCCGGCTCTAGAGGTGTGTGGTTGATGATTTAGTGGTTGTTCCTCTGGAGGATATTCAGGTTGATGATCATATGAACTATACTGAGAGACCATCGGTGATTTTGGATCAGAAGACAAAGACCTTGCGCAACAAGGTGGTGTCTTTGATCAAGGTTCAATGGCAGCATCAGAATGGTTCCGAATGGACGTGGAAAGTCGAGTCTGAGATGCGGGAGCATTACCCCAAGTTGTTCACAGCAGCAGACTTTGAGGACGAAGTCTAGTTCATGTGGGGGAGAATTGTAACATCTTGTCGTTGAGGTATTTCCATTTTAAACCCTAAGTTTGAGAATCTATTTCATTTTAGACCTCGGTTGTGAATTAATTGCTAAATTGGACACCAATGGCATTTTCATAATTAATGGAGGTTGGGCACTTATGACGGGCGTTCCCAGGGAATGTTGGGCATAGGTTGCGAGGGTGAAAACCCTAATTTTTAGGGTTTGGATTATATTTAATCATTCTTATAGCCTTCAAACCTCTTCTCCCATCAGCCCCAGCCCCATTTCGACTCTCTAGCAAACCCTAGTCCCTTTGAGGCCATTTTTGAGCTTGGTGTGTGTGTGTGTGTTTTGGTGTTCTTGAAGGAGGAAGAAAGAAGAAGAGATCTGTGACAACCCGATATTTCGAGTCAATATAATGTAAAACCGATCAAATTTAGGTCAAAATGTAACCTTCCTAAAATCTTATTCGGATTAAATAAAGTAATAGGAATCATATCAAGGTTTGCGTACATAAAAAGAACGTCCAAATCTGACCTCGGACGAGGAAGTTATGAATTTTTGAAGAAATTCCTTAATCACGTCATTTTAATAAATAAATAATAAAAATGATTTCGGAATTTGCCAGCGGAATCTAAACGAAAGTTGTAGATCATGGTCTCACCTTCGCGTGGATATAAAGAACGTCAAAAACGGAGTTCGTATGAGAGAGATATGAATTTTTGAAGTTTATTTAAAATAAATAAGAATTTAATTATAAATTCCCGGTAATATCCGAAGAGGAGTCATCGGATTGGACCGAAGTACGCCCTGCGTACCTTCGTACGCCCCGCGTACTGAGATCGAGGGTCTCGGATCGTCCACGTCGCACTATCCGAAGAGTTCTAAACCGTCCGACCCGTCCGAAGCTCCGACCCGTCCGACCCGCTGTCCCGTCCGACCCGCCGTCCCATCCGACCCGCGTACCCAGCAACCCGTCCCATCCGAACCGAGGCAGTCGAGGCTTCGGTCATGCATGACGTACGCGTACGCGCTGCGTACGAGCGTACGCCCCGCGTTCGGAGGCGGTTCAGCCTTCCTATAAATAGGATGCGAGGCTTTCCGAAAATGTTGCTCATTTCTCTTCTCTCTCTCACAACTTTGTCTCGTTTTCCGTGCCCGTTATAACCCGAAGCTCTGGTCTTTTTGCTCAAGTCCCGAGGGTCGATTTTACTCCCGAGATTCCCGAGAATCCCGAGAAAAATCCGTTTTCTGAGACGAAACTCTGCCCGGTTTTCCATCTCGCTTTCTCCAATCAATCAAGTGAGTTTCATACCCCTTAATCAACCTGTTAAATATTCTAAATGCTTTTATATGCTTTCAAAAGGGGGGAATACAAGTTAAATACTTATAGTTATTGTTTCAACCACACGTGATTGTACTAATCACATGTGATTAATAACTAGGGAAATCAGTGGTTTTATCACTATTCAAACTATCTATCAAACTGTTTTACTTCTAAAAGTTTTCCAAACCCATTTACTTTTCGAATTTACACTGCAACTGTGTTTTAAGCAAATGTTCCTTATACTCAAACTGTTTTAATCAAATCTACACCTTCAAATGGTTTTATAGATTGACATCAAGTCAATCTTTCGTTAAAAATAATACTTATGTTTCAAATGCCTTATAAATACTTATTTATGCTTTTATATTACAAATTGCATGCCCATATATGTATAGACGTATAAATAATGTTTAAAGGGCTTAGGAAGGCTATCCACCTTGTTTCCTTTTCCTCGATTTGGATGTGGTCTGATAGGATTTCGGGTGACCATCCGAAGGTCGTTTCCATATTAATTATATATCAAATATACATATATAGACATAAAAGTACTTCCATAATCATACGTACTAAACACACTGTTAACAAGTTACCATCGGGGTAACACAGAATCACACTATTACAACTGCTAGATCAATGAGTCAGTTCATTCATGAGTCTATAATAGGAAGAGAATATATACAACTATACTACGAGAACATATACAACTATACTAGAACAAGAAACATTTCATCACACATGCAAGAATACGATAACAAATGTGATCCACTGTATCGGAGCATGCCTTAAATGTCATGGACCGAGTTGTAGCCAGAATTCTCTTGGAGGGAGAGCGTTGAGTTTGCGTATAGATCTATACTGGATTGACTATCCTACACCTTGCTGCTAGCTACAGCCGGACCTGCAGGTCTGCGGGTGCCAAACGTCATTCCGTTGTTACGACCGTTCTTTATGTCATTGTTATCAGTCGATAGTATGGTGCAATTATCACATTATACCTTAATATAAATCCGGTTTAAGGTAGTAGTAATCAGTACAACAGTAGTTCTTATTATACAAAACTACAGCACTACAATGATTTACCCATTACATATTTTGGTGATAATCTCACTTAAGCATTAATGTACACACTATATTTTATCAAATGATAGTTATACTTGGGTAATCACACACTTTTACAACAGACGAGTTTACAAAACAGTTAAGCCTTGGTAGAAGGTTACTTTTATAGAAAATATAGGATTTTCTGAGAGATTCAAACTTTTGCAAATACTTTTAAACATTTATTTACATTTTTACAAACTTATACATTGGGACAAGTTCAAACGTTTTTGACAATGATCATTGACACTAAAATACTTATGAACTCACCAGCTTAATGCTGATAAACTCTTTCAAAATAACTTGTATTCTCAGGTCATCAGTAGACAGGTACCGATGCCAGCTTTTGAGATGATGGAGCGTACTCAAGACTCATCATTTTATTATTTTGATTTACGTTATATTTTTGGTGTCTGAAACTGTACAGAACACGCATGTATTAAATTTATATATTTAATGCAATGGATGATGTTGTTTGCCTATTTACATTTACTGTGTTGTGATTACCTTACATGACGTCCTCCGCCCCAGAACGTTTCCGCCGTTCTTGGTTTTGGGGTGTGACAGATTGGTATCAGAGCATTGTTTATAGTGAATTGAGTATATCAACCCATAAAAGATATACTAAACTATAAACCCATTGGGGATTAAACTCTGACCAAGAGTCTATACTTAAAATAATAAAATATTTAACTAAGTATACTAGTCTGCATTCATAATAAAATAAGTGTCACAATGACAAGAACAAAAGTGTTACGATTGTTAAATATCACAAGTGAGCTCGGGGATGTATGGTCAGTCCTGGGAATGGCATAGCCTGATCAACTATGCTGATCCTAGGAGTGATTAGCACATGCCTTAGAATGGTTGTGATAGGTTAACAAGTCTAAAAAAAAAAAAAAAAAAAAAAAACTTACCAACAATACCACAAGAAGATCAATAGAATTTAAACTTAAAATACTATAGGAGTATTTTGCGCTACTAGTTACACGTATACTATATTCTTATACCTCTATTCTCGCATAGATCTTGATGGCTAGATATCCATCATAGCGACCCGTACTTTCCCAATGAAGGCAATGCCGGGTGGATCGATGAAGAGCCCGAAGTTGATCATCCAATCCCTTTGGATGATCACCTCGCAGAAGGCTTTTCAGATGGGTCCGACTCCGAGACTGAAGTCAACAACCTACCGATTGTAGGTCAAGCCCCGAACAACAACCCTCGACCAGCGTTTCCAGGCCCTACACCCATATGGGCAAGCAACCTGAACCGCTGGAGCGATGATCAGGGTCAACCCTTACCATACTTTGGGGACCGAACCTTTTACAACGTCAGCGATGGTGGCTCTACTGACCGAGCTCTGCCTGTCATTATCCGCAGAATAGCTCGTATTGTCGAGCAAGGTGGAGCAGCCGTCGACCGGGTCATAGAGATTGATGCCGACTCAGGTGTCAACACAGTCAGCATCCGCCGTCTTGAAGAAGACATGGAACGGACCCGGAGGACAAATAAAACCCTGCAATAGCAGTTGGCTGCCTCACGAGCTGAAATATTGGAACTTCGAGCTCGTCAGAGGACTCAGGATCGACCCATTCAAGAGGTGTTTCGTCAAGTGTCCGACCGCGGTACTCGCCCGGGATTTTTCCCATCGCCGTTGGTTGATGTCTAGTACATCTCCGTCTTTTAATTAAAGGATAGCCTTTAACATCTGTGCTCCAAGTAGCACTTATGTGTAAAATATTTCTAACTTTCCGTACTCAAATTTGAAATCTAGGGACTGTCAAACTTTTCTATATAGTATGATGTATGACCTACTGTTAGGTCAATTTTCACTGAACTTATTACATCAGTAATACCAGTAAATTTTTGAGATCTATCTATCTGGGGAAAAATCTATACACTTGTGCTTTCCCGCTAATAATGCTTGTTGTGGTTTCAAGCACCCTTTCAACTGTTGGACTATGTTTAGTTAGTCCATGTGTCACTCTCGCGTTGCTTACAAATTGATTCTTACCATCTTTCTTATCTTTTTAAACTTTCAGCTGAAGGATGCCTCCTCGCAAGTCTCCCAGGAATAGGAATAATCCTGCACCTCCACCACCTCCTCCGCCTCCGGTCATCGATACTGTAGCCCTGAATGCTGTTGTAGCTGCAGCAGTGGCAACTGCCATGGCTCAGTATCACTCTTCTGATGCCAGCAAAGGTGGAACCCCTGTGGAATCTATTCCGATCGAAATCCCTGTGCGCTCAAGGGAGTGCTCTTACAAGGATTTTACAAACTGCAAGCCGAAGCCTTTCTATGGCACCGGCGGAGTCATTGCTCTCTCGCAGTGGTTCGAGAAGACTGAATCAGTCTTCGAAATCTGTTCATGCCCTGCTGCGTGCAAGGTGAAATATGCCGCCTGCACCTTTGAGGGTAAAGCCCTAACGTGGTGGAACGGCCACGTCAAAGCCCTAACTCTCGTCGTAGCCAACGACATGGGCTGGGAAACAATGAAAGACCTCATGACTGAGGAATACTGCCCGAGGGGCGAGATCCAGAAACTGGAGCAGGAACTCTGGAACCTGTCGATGAAGGGCACCAATGTGGTCACTTATACAGCCCGATTCAGCGAGCTGGTGGCCCTCTGCCCCAATATGGTTCCCACCGAGGGGAAGAAGATCGAGAGGTACATATGGGGACTAGTGCCTCCGTATCAGGGGAATGTGCTAGCGTCAAACCCCGCTACCTTCGACAGTGCCAAACGATTGGCACAACGACTCATTGACCATGGAGTCAAAACCTCTGCAACCACAACCACCCTAGCCATCCCGGAACCCTCCAAACCCGCCGATACTAAGCGGAAATTCTGGGATGAAAGGAAGAAGCAGCAGGCTGCCAAAAAGCAGCAACTGGTGGCAATTCATGCCGCAGTGACCCCTACTGCTGCTACTACTGCCCCGGTTAGTCGGTATGCTGGAAGTTCGCCCAAGTGCAACAAATGCAGCTACCACCACAACGGCCCCTGCCGTGAATTGCAGTGCTCTAACTGCAACAGGAAAGGACACACCGTCCGATTCTGTAAGTTCCCGGCACAACCTATCAACCAAGTCCCTGGCTCTGGCGCGAGCCCAACCTGCTATGGATGTGGCGAAGCAGGCCACTTTAAGAGGGACTGCCCCAAAGCGAGGAATGCTGGAGGAGCAGGGAGGGTACTGGCTATAGGCCACGGGGAAGCAGTTGCTGACCCAACAGTAGTAACCGGTACGTTCCTCCTCGATAACTCCTATGCATGCATTCTGTTCGATAGTGGAGCGGAGCGAAGCTTCGTAAACCATAAATTTGCTCGCATGCTTAATCAACCACCGCACGCACTCAAAGAACTATTTACAGTAGAAATGGCTAATGGAAAAACTGAAAACACGAGTAGCATATACTTAGGTTGTACCCTAACCCTAGACAACCATTCATTTCCAATCGACCTCATGCCAGTCTCAATAAAAAGTTTCGACGTCATCATTGGCATGGACTGGTTAAGCCTCCATCGTGCCGACATCATGTGCTTCGAGAAAGCAGTCCGTCTAAACCTCCCGTCTAACGAAACTCTTATAGTCTATGGCGACAAACCCGGTGCAAGTCTTCGCATCATATCAAGTATTCAAGCACAGAAATATCTGCGTAAGGAATACCACGCATTCCTTGCTCACGTCGTCGACACGAACCTAGAAACGAAAGAACTAAAGAACCTCCCAGTAGTGAGCGACTTCCCCGACATTTTCCCAGAAGAACTACCCGGATTACCTCCGCAACGACAGGTCGAGTTCAGAATCGACTTAGTCCCAGGAGCTACCCCAGTAGCCAAGTCGCCCTACCGTTTAGCACCAGCCGAGATGCAAGAACTCTCTGGTCAACTTAACGAACTGCTCAGCAAGGGCTTTATAAGGCCAAGTTTCTCACCTTGGGGAGCACCGGTCTTGTTTGTTAAGAAGAAGGACGGATCCTTCCGTATGTGTATTGACTACAGAGAACTCAACAAACTGACGGTCAAGAATCGTTATCCTCTACCACGCATAGATGATCTATTCGACCAACTGCAAGGGGCGAACTATTTTTCTAAGATTGATCTGAGATCCGGATATCACCAGTTACGAGTGCTAGAGGAGGATGTGCCGAAGACCGCCTTCCGAACTCGTTACGGACATTACGAGTTCGTGGTGATGCCATTCGGATTGACCAATGCGCCCGCAGTCTTCATGGATCTGATGAATAGAGTATGCCGACCCTACTTGGATCAGTTCGTCATCGTTTTCATTGACGACATCCTAATCTACTCCCGAAGTAAGAAAGAACATGGCGATCATCTGCGACAAGTTCTAGGGACATTACGAAAAGAGAAACTTTATGCGAAGTTCTCGAAATGTGAATTTTGGATCCGAAGAGTCGAATTCTTAGGACACGTGGTAAGCGAAGAGGGAATCCACGTGGACCCATCCAAAATTAAGGCCATTGAGAACTGGTCAGCACCGAAGACTCCTACAGAAATTCGTCAATTTCTAGGTCTCGCTGGCTACTACCGCAGGTTCATTCAGAACTTCTCACGAATAGCGAAGCCTCTTACAACCCTAACCCAGAAAGGTGTGGCCTTTGACTGGGAAGAGAAACAAGAAAGAGCGTTCCAAACGCTCAAACGAGCCTTGTGCACCGCACCAATACTATCCCTTCCGGAAGGAATAGAAGACTTCGTAGTTTATTGCGATGCATCGAATCAAGGGCTCGGATGTGTTCTGATGCAGCGAGGTAAGGTCATCGCCTACGCCTCGAGACAATTGAAGACACACGAGGTTAACTACACGACCCACGATCTTGAACTAGGAGCAGTAGTGTTTGCTCTGAAGATCTGGAGACATTACTTGTATGGAACGAAGAGCACTATCTTTACCGACCACAAGAGTTTACAACACATTTTCGATCAGAAGGAGCTCAACATGAGACAACGACGATGGGTCGAGCTACTCAGTGATTACGAATGCGATATTCGTTATCATCCGGGTAAAGCCAACGTAGTAGCAGACGCCCTAAGTCGGAAGGAATATTCTGGTCGCAAAGTCAAGTCATTATCGATAACCATCCATTCACACCTGACTAAGCAAATTCAGGCGGCTCAACTTGAGGCCATGAAATCTGAAAATGTGTCAAGTGAATCCCTTAGAGGAATGGACAAGAATTTAGAAGCCAAGGGTGACGGAGCTTTATATTTCATGAACCGGATCTGGACACCGAAGCATGGTGGCTTCCGAGACTTGGTCATGACCGAGGCGCACAACACTCGGTATTCCGTCCACCCAGGTTCAGATAAGATGTATCTGGATCTTAAGAAGCTATACTGGTGGCCTAATATGAAAGCAGAGATTGCTACCTTCGTAAGTAAATGCCTTACTTGCGCAAAGGTTAAGGTCGAGTACCAGAAGCCCTCTGGTTTATTGCAGCAACCAGAGATCTCGGAATGGAAGTGGGAGCGGATCACTATGGATTTCATAACCAAGTTGCCCAAGACAACGGGTGGACTTGACACCATATGGGTCATCGTTGATAGATTGACCAAGTCTGCACACTTCCTGCCTATCAAAGAAACCGACAAGATGGAGAAGCTTACGAGATCATACATTAGGGAAATCGTACGGCTACATGGTGTACCTATGTCCATTATCTCCGATAGAGATAGTAGGTTCACCTCAAGATTTTGGCAATCACTACAACATTCCCTAGGAACGAGGCTGGACATGAGCACAGCCTACCATCCTCAGACCGACGGACAGAGTGAGAGGACCATCCAAACTCTAGAAGATATGTTGCGAGCCTGCGTGATTGACTTTGGGAAGGCATGGGATACTCATTTACCCCTTGTCGAGTTTTCCTATAATAACAGTTATCACACGAGCATCAAGGCTGCTCCATTTGAAGCTCTCTACGGCCGTAAGTGCAGATCCCCTCTGTGCTGGGCTGAGGTGGGTGATACCCAATTAGCCAGGGGGCAAACTTCCGACAGTACTCTCACCGGTCCGGAGATCATTCGGGAAACAACAGAGAAAATCGTTCAGATCCGTGAACGATTGAAAGCCTCTAGAGACCGACAGAAGAGCTACGCTGATAAACGAAGGAAACCTTTGGAATTTCAGGTGGGAGACCGAGTCCTCCTCAAAGTCTCACCCTGGAAGGGCTTGATACGCTTCGGCAAGCGTGGAAAGCTTAATCCGAGGTACATAGGGCCTTTCGAGATTCTTGCAAGAGTCGGCCCCGTAGCTTACAAACTCGAACTACCAGACGCACTTCGTAACGTACATTCTACATTCCACGTATCTAACTTGAAAAAGTGTCTATCCGACGAGACTCTTGTAATCCCACTCGACGAGATCGAAATCAACGAGAGCCTCAACTTCGTGGAAGAACCTATAGAGATCATGGACCGTGAGGTCAAGCAGACAAAGCAAAGCCGTATCCCTATCGTGAAGGTTCGCTGGAATGCCAAGCGAGGACCGGAATTCACTTGGGAACGTGAGGATCAGATGAAACTGAAATACCCTCACCTTTTTGCTTAGTTATTTGTAAATTCTAGCTTGCTTAAAATTCTAATTTCGGGACGAAATTCCTTCTAACGGGGGGATGATGTGACAACCCGATATTTCGAGTCAATATAATGTAAAACCGATCAAATTTAGGTCAAAATGTAACCTTCCTAAAATCTTATTCGGATTAAATAAAGTAATAGGAATCATATCAAGGTTTGCGTACATAAAAAGAACGTCCAAATCTGACCTCGGACGAGGAAGTTATGAATTTTTGAAGAAATTCCTTAATCACGTCATTTTAATAAATAAATAATAAAAATGATTTCGGAATTTGCCAGCGGAATCTAAACGAAAGTTGTAGATCATGGTCTCACCTTCGCGTGGATATAAAGAACGTCAAAAACGGAGTTCGTATGAGAGAGATATGAATTTTTGAAGTTTATTTAAAATAAATAAGAATTTAATTATAAATTCCCGGTAATATCCGAAGAGGAGTCATCGGATTGGACCGAAGTACGCCCTGCGTACCTTCGTACGCCCCGCGTACTGAGATCGAGGGTCTCGGATCGTCCACGTCGCACTATCCGAAGAGTTCTAAACCGTCCGACCCGTCCGAAGCTCCGACCCGTCCGACCCGCCGTCCCATCCGACCCGCGTACCCAGCAACCCGTCCCATCCGAACCGAGGCAGTCGAGGCTTCGGTCATGCATGACGTACGCGTACGCGCTGCGTACGAGCGTACGCCCCGCGTTCGGAGGCGGTTCAGCCTTCCTATAAATAGGATGCGAGGCTTTCCGAAAATGTTGCTCATTTCTCTTCTCTCTCTCACAACTTTGTCTCGTTTTCCGTGCCCGTTATAACCCGAAGCTCTGGTCTTTTTGCTCAAGTCCCGAGGGTCGATTTTACTCCCGAGATTCCCGAGAATCCCGAGAAAAATCCGTTTTCTGAGACGAAACTCTGCCCGGTTTTCCATCTCGCTTTCTCCAATCAATCAAGTGAGTTTCATACCCCTTAATCAACCTGTTAAATATTCTAAATGCTTTTATATGCTTTCAAAAGGGGGGAATACAAGTTAAATACTTATAGTTATTGTTTCAACCACACGTGATTGTACTAATCACATGTGATTAATAACTAGGGAAATCAGTGGTTTTATCACTATTCAAACTATCTATCAAACTGTTTTACTTCTAAAAGTTTTCCAAACCCATTTACTTTTCGAATTTACACTGCAACTGTGTTTTAAGCAAATGTTCCTTATACTCAAACTGTTTTAATCAAATCTACACCTTCAAATGGTTTTATAGATTGACATCAAGTCAATCTTTCGTTAAAAATAATACTTATGTTTCAAATGCCTTATAAATACTTATTTATGCTTTTATATTACAAATTGCATGCCCATATATGTATAGACGTATAAATAATGTTTAAAGGGCTTAGGAAGGCTATCCACCTTGTTTCCTTTTCCTCGATTTGGATGTGGTCTGATAGGATTTCGGGTGACCATCCGAAGGTCGTTTCCATATTAATTATATATCAAATATACATATATAGACATAAAAGTACTTCCATAATCATACGTACTAAACACACTGTTAACAAGTTACCATCGGGGTAACACAGAATCACACTATTACAACTGCTAGATCAATGAGTCAGTTCATTCATGAGTCTATAATAGGAAGAGAATATATACAACTATACTACGAGAACATATACAACTATACTAGAACAAGAAACATTTCATCACACATGCAAGAATACGATAACAAATGTGATCCACTGTATCGGAGCATGCCTTAAATGTCATGGCCCGAGTTGTAGCCAGAATTCTCTTGGAGGGAGAGCGTTGAGTTTGCGTATAGATCTATACTGGATTGACTATCCTACACCTTGCTGCTAGCTACAGCCGGACCTGCAGGTCTGCGGGTGCCAAACGTCATTCCGTTATTACGACCGTTCTTTATGTCGTTGTTATCAGTCGATAGTATGGTGCAATTATCACATTATACCTTAATATAAATCCGGTTTAAGGTAGTAGTAATCAGTACAACAGTAGTTCTTATTATACAAAACTACAGCACTACAATGATTTACCCATTACATATTTTGGTGATAATCTCACTTAAGCATTAATGTACACACTATATTTTATCAAATGATAGTTATACTTGGGTAATCACACACTTTTACAACAGACGAGTTTACAAAACAGTTAAGCCTTGGTAGAAGGTTACTTTTATAGAAAATATAGGATTTTCTGAGAGATTCAAACTTTTGCAAATACTTTTAAACATTTATTTACATTTTTACAAACTTATACATTGGGACAAGTTCAAACGTTTTTGACAATGATCATTGACACTAAAATACTTATGAACTCACCAGCTTAATGCTGATAAACTCTTTCAAAATAACTTGTATTCTCAGGTCATCAGTAGACAGGTACCGATGCCAGCTTTTGAGATGATGGAGCGTACTCAAGACTCATCATTTTATTATTTTGATTTACGTTATATTTTTGGTGTCTAAAACTGTACAGAACACGCATGTATTAAATTTATATATTTAATGCAATGGATGATGTTGTTTGCCTATTTACATTTACTGTGTTGTGATTACCTTACATGACGTCCTCCGCCCCAGAACGTTTCCGCCGTTCTTGGTTTTGGGGTGTGACAAGATCACCCTAGAAGTGTAGAGAACTTTGGATCTAGAATCACATCACTTTTGGCCACTATTTGAAGGTAAAAATCTCTTAACTAGATGAAGTTATGCTTAGATCTAGTGTAGCCATGAAGTTTATACTCTCTGGTCCCCTTAATTTGGTATTTTGAGAATGAGCTACTCCAATCCATTTACATTGTCCTTTCAGACGTTTTGTGAGGTCTATAAGCATAAAATATGATCTTGGCTCTTAGTTCTTCCCCATGCATGAGTTTGGTTGTCTTATTGGCTTAAGATGTTGGGATTTTTAGTACTTTGCACTTAATAGCCATACAAGACCATAAAGTTGGAAACCTTATCGTCAAGGATAGCAATCGGGACTTGGATCTGTAATTTGGATGTAAAGGCTTTAGTATTAAGCATTTAATGAGTTCAGAAGGAATCTAGCCGCGTACGTTAGGCATACCAAGTGGTGTGCTTCACATACACGGTCAAGCCCATACATCTTCTCAATGAATGAATACGCCCCACAATCAACTGGGAGTGCCTAGCGTACTCTGCTAGGTTAACTCGGTTGGTTTGTTGACTTTGACCAAGATTTGACCAGTTTTGACAAAAGGGTATTTTGGGTATTTTGATATCAATTTAAGTTGGGCAATGATTTGAATAATAGGTGACGGGTGGAGTCAGTATTGGGAGAAGAGATATATTCATCTTTTTTCGAACTGAGAGGTGAGTTTTCCTCACTGTACTTGTGGGTCAAAGGTATCAACACCGACCCAATGGATTGATATCCTGTTATATATCGATTGATGATGTGTTGGGTACGCGATAGATCTGAAGGATTATCCAATAGTTGCTGATATGCATTAGACTAGTAGATCTATAGGACTACCTGTGATTATTGAATGTATAATTATTTGTCTGCTAAATATGTATATTACCTATTATATGTCAACATGCATGTTGAGGTTGAGACTACTGCTTTGTGCTATCAGTCAATAGACCATGTCAATCCAACCGTAAGGTTGTGGGTCTGGGCATTCCAACCGTAAGGTTGTGGGCTAGAGGTAATTCAACCAGGAAGTTATGGACTCGTTGTGTATTAGGCATTCCAATTCTATGTTTGTGGGCCGGAGCATTCCAACCCTAAGGTTGTGGTCCATGGGTAATCCAATCGGGAGGTTGTGGACCCGATATTTGTTTGATTATATGTTGTATGATGGTACCTTAGAGGAACTCGGTAAGCTTTGGCTTACAGATTCAGTTTATTGTCTTAGGTACTTCAAATGACCGTGGCAAGGTGAAGGCATGATCGTGCACATATTCCAGTTCTTATGATATTGGACCTGGGATACTCCGATTTTAAATAATACTTTTGAAACAATGGTTTTGTAAACATTTTATGGATGAAATCGGTTGTTTTTGAAAATTTTAAATTTTTATGATTTTTGGGATGTTAGACACTTCAAGTCTTGCAAGAGTTGAAATGTCACCCTTGCCCCTATTACAATACAAATAAAAGGTTATTGGAATTCTACAATGCCAAAGCTGTTAATTCCATAACCTAATCACATAAATTAATTATCAAACAAAATTCTTAGTTTTGGACCTAAAATAGTTGCCTGCATAGGGTTGTTTTAGTACCTCTGAGACCTATAAAATTTATAGTTTTATTTCATATTCAAGAAGTTCCGAATTGTAGCTTTCTAGAAACTGCTTTTAAAGCTACAAAGAATTTTTCTATAATTTTTACAAAACTGCATATCAATGCAGCTAGATTCTGACCAGTTGGTTAAAAAGGCGATTTTCATCTTAGTTGGAAGCAACAACAAGTCTTGGAAAAATTCAAGGATAAACTGGACTCAAAATAAAACTTTGAAAATTTATGGATCATTAATCCGAGTCCTGATGATTTTTCTATATTTTTTCCAATCCAGGGGCAGATTTGTCAATTTCCAGCTTTGAGTTTTAAAGGCTTTTTGACAACTTAACCCATTAAGTCATCACCCAAAACAGAAAAATAAGTTGAGGAATATGTTCTTACCTCCTAGAACTTTAAACAACACAAAGGAACAAGATGAAGAGAAGAAGCCAATCGCTATACCACCAAAATCCTTAAAAAAATGCAACTCTTCTTCACTTGAATCACACTAGATTAATAGGAAATGAAAACTCACAAGAACACACTCCAAATAGATAATGGCTGAAAATAGGGTTACAAACCCGTATTCTAGGGTTAGCCTCACTTAAATACCACATAACTTCCATAATTGGCCCTCAAAGTATCACAAAATGACACCTAGACCCATATACGTGATCAATGTTCATTTTATTACACTTTAGCCCTCCAAAGTTAACTGTAAACCAATGAAAATATTATTTTAAGAATAAAATTTAACAGAACACCAACATCGATGATGGATAAAAGTTTGGTTGGTTACACTTTCACGGCCACCACAATCAATCATCGCCTCATTAGGGCTCAACCAATCCATCCCCACAATGACCTTGCTCTCGTGTAGGGGAATAGAAACCAAATCAATCGGATATTGATCGCTAAATAACTCCAAAGTACATCCCCGCTGAACCCTCGACACTTGCACAGGACGGTCGTCGGAAATCTCTACCTATAACCGATAATCCGGCTCCCCTTGAACATCATCAAACCTCTTTCTGAGCACAAGAGATACAAAGGATCGGGTAGCCCCCGAATTAAACAAAACCAACGTAGGAATATCGTTCAAAATGAATGAACCTAAACAACAAAACATATATAAGCATAATAAACAACATAAATAAGGAGGAGATACATACCCACAGCCACATCAGGTATTGCACGAACCTCCTCACCTGTTAGCTGAAATGATGTCCTCCTCACAACTGTCTCCTCTGCCTTACCCTGACGACCATCAATGATCCTCAAAGTCGTCGGAGCGGGTGCTGCAACTAGTCCCACTTTTGCTAAGCTTGGGCAGTTGGCCTTTTTGTGGGCCCTCTTATTGCAATGAAGGCAATTCAGATCAGATACATGGATAGTGGTTGTCTCAATGCAAGCCCTGCTGAAGTGACACGTCCTGCCGCACTTGAAGCAGCCATAACCACCCATCCTATAGACCCTATCATGCATCTTACCACACTTGCCACAACAGCCCTGGCCCTGCTGGCCCCTCAATATCAAACCATAAACCTTGGGCCTCTTGCCCAAACCCTCTGATGCATGAGCCTGAGCATACTTCCTCTTCCTCACAGACTCCAAAATAATCTCCTGCTTGCGAACCCGAGCTATCATGTCATCCAATGTCTTACATCTAGATTTACTCACAAACTCTTGAATCTCATCCTTTAGCATATCATAGTACCAAACCTTCTTCATCTCCTCATCCGCCACATACTGCGGAACTAGCAAGATCCTCTCCCTGAACATAACGGTAAGCTCCGTCACCGTCTCAATCGTCTGGCGAAGGACCTGAAACTCCCTCGCCAGCTGCTAGACCTGATCATTGGTGCAAACTCCACCCTGAATCTTAAAACAAAATCATCCCAAGTCATCACCTCCACAGCCTCGCCTCCCAAGGCAATACCTACCTCCTCCCACCAATCATGAGCTCTGTCTTTTAAGAGACAGGATGCAAGTCGGACCTTCGCCTCCTCAAGACATAGACTAGATCAGAAGGTGTTCCCGACATCTGCCAACCACCGTCTGCTAGCAATGGGGTCCTTGTTCCTAAAGAACCCAGGAGCCCCACACGCACAAAACTCTAGAAAAGTTAGAGAGCGTGCACCCATCATAGCCTCCATTTCGGCATGGAATGTGCCTAGATGCTCACCCAATATCTCTATAACATTGTCCTTGATCGAATCAAAGATCACAGGAGTCGGCTCCAAAATGATGCGGGTAATCTCAGACGAAATGAACTCCCGCATCTGATCGTCCAAGGGTTGAGTTCCAGAGCCTGAACCTGATCCCTCACCAGAACCTGAACCACCTCGAGTGACCACCATACTGAAAATAAACCATATTGATATCCCAGCTTCGAGGGACTTTACTTTTTCGGTAATTACTTACTACTTAGTGAGTTGAACTTTGAGAATTTTCATATTAATATCCCAACTTCGGGGGACTGTAAGTCATTAAATATGAAACCAAAATTGACAAAATTATAGTCTAAAATCATGTACAAACTCTAAGCTACAAGTTTGAAAAACCGCATGTCAATCCGACGTCAAACGAATTAGATATGCATTTTTTTAAAACTTTAACAGAATACAAAAAAGCTGAAAAACTAAAAACTTCTAGCTTTGATATCTCGACTTTGGGGGAATACTTCTATATATTTTGGTTCTAACGGTTCTGATCTAGTTTTCCGGTTTTAAATATCATCCCTACTCGTGACTACCTTGACTCGAATATGGATCTTGTGCTTCCAGTAGTACGGGCCCAATACTACCCTCCACACCTATTCGTATTTTCCTCAAGAGTCGTCCCGATTCCCCTAAGTGACCTCAACATTCCATAATCATGCTAATGCACACATTTATTAATGCTAACATGCTTCCTAGGCTCTCCTAAGATTCCTTTCCCGCCACTCTCCGCCATCAGCTACAGAAGAAACCCCCTCAATACCCGCTAACTACCTTACAAATATAATTACATGCCACAGATACTAGATAATTCTTTGACTGTAAGGCCACACCCTACTACAGTTGGACTCAGTCAAGAGCTATGCAATAGTATTAAACCTAACCTAATAAAATTATCTAGTCTCTATAACATATAACCTAGCATATTCGCCTAATAGTCAACTAGTATTAGTAGTGGTTCCTAAAAAGCACAAAGCAAGTAGCATTCGAGCATCGAGTTCTAACCAGAGCATTGTCTAACAGGCAATCCTTACCTGTCCTTAGTAATCGATACTAGCGTATAGGTCTAAGGCTCATACAGTAAACATACAATGCATATCTCCAATCATACAATCCTGAGAAAATTCTTTGCACTAATCTAGCATGCTATGCATATATTCACATACTGAATCAACAACCATGTATGTGTACTTTTGGAACACTTACTTGAGCTCGGTCGATTGCATACACCACACCCTTTCTTTTACTAGACAAACTTTTAGAAAAACATTTTATTTCATGAAAAACTTACCAAATCCTCAGTTTGAGTTCAGGCACACCCAAGAGTATGCCCGAATCCCTCAAACTAAGGCTCTGATACCATCTTGTAACGTCCTAAAATTTATAACTAAAAATTTTCTTTTATATTAAACAAACAACCAAAAATTATATTTTATATAAATCCACAATGGAAAATCAGAGTATATCATCCATATCCAAAATACATTAGAGTCAATAATGTGGAAAACATGGTGAGTGAAATACGATCATCCCAAGCTCTTCCTCTTCGAACCGTAGGTACCTGAAACATAAAATGAAAACCGTAAGCACAAAGCTTAGTGATTTTCCCCAACATTCCCCATACCATACATATAATGGGCCTCGCCCGGTAAAGATCTGATCATAACATGCCATGGGCCCCGCCCAACACATTCATCAAGCCCCGCTTGGCATCGAGCCCACCCAGTATACCTACAAGTACATACAATACATGCAAGAGTCACACAGATAGATAGCATCATAAGAATATAATAAATGGGCCGACATTGGTGCCTTCGACCCGCTAAACATTGTGAGGAGACTCACCTTGATTCACGGATAAACAAAGAACACTCAGGCTGCTGAACCGGAAAATCCCCGTGCTGAATCTAAAATGATAAAACCCTAATTAACAATTGGGCCATAAACCAAAATCAATAGTCTAAACCCTTAATCTCGACTCCTAGGGTAAAAGACGATTTTACCCTTCCCTGAATGAGCATTACTAATCACGACCCAAAGCCTAAAATGGCCCAAGGCCCATAAATGACCCAAATCCGTAAAGGCCTAAGGCCTAACAATGGCCCAAATCCCTGAATAAGCCTTACACTAGGAAGAATTGGTGTTTTTTGTATAATTGTTTGAAGACATGTTGTAGTTAAAATATATAAATACCCGGTGTTTTTAGTTGTGAAAAAAATTATAGTAAAATAGTCATATTATATATATATATATATATATATATATATATATATATATATATATATATATATATATATATGGAAAAGTTCAATAGAGAACCATAATTATGAGTTCTTCAAGGAACCAAATCTTTTTTTTCAATTTCTAGAGCTTATTCTTTATTGAAAAAAAAAATCTAAAAATATCTAAATTCATATATTAACATTGTGAATGTGAAAAATATTTTTCGAATTCACCGTGTGAATCCGGATTCACGTTGTGAATTTTCGAAGATTCATATTGTGAATTTGACGTAAAAAAAATCAAATTTTATATCATTGGAAAAAGGATAAAAAGTTATGAATTTCTGTATTTTTAGTTTTTTTTTATAAAAAATAAGTTCTAAAAATTGAAAAAAAGATTGGTTCCTTGGTTAATTATAGTTCTCTATTGAACCTCACCCTATATATATATATATATATATATATATATATATATATATATATATATATATATATATATATATATATATATATATATATATATATATATATAATTTTAAATAGCCAACTAATTTTTATTTGGAAAACAAGTGCCAACAAGAATATGTTCTGCAGGCATGTCATCCTCCCATTCAATGTTTTAAAAACCGGTTTTTTAGTTGAACCGGTATGGTGGCCGGTTTCCGGTTCAACCGGTT
Organism: Lactuca serriola; assembly: GCF_051521515.1. Classification (NCBI taxonomy): domain Eukaryota; kingdom Viridiplantae; phylum Streptophyta; class Magnoliopsida; order Asterales; family Asteraceae; genus Lactuca; species Lactuca serriola. Next base: position 178,867,316 of record NC_136409.1, on the reverse strand, counting down.
CGACCGCCAAGTGAACCGGTTTCTATATTTTTCATGTTTTTTCCTATTTTTCTACACATACATACATATATAAATCATGAATTTGATGTTTAAAAGTTCAAACATTAAAAATTTATTTAAAAATAAGTTGTAGATAAATCCAAATACATTAAAATAAAATATAACCATAAGTTTTAGTGTTTTACATTAATCCATATACGTCAAAAAAAAAGTATAATACCGAAACTAAATATAGTTTTGGACGAATAAAAATACATCAAAAAACTTTATAACATTTACCATATATTTTTATTTTGAGAAAACTAAATAGAGATGAAAAAAATCACCAATGTTTATTATGTAAATGATTTTTTTCATGTTTTTTTATTCAGTTTAACCGGTTCTACTGGTTTATTTTGACCGGTTCAACTGGGTTTTTCTAAAAACCGGTCGGTTCAATCCGGTTTAGAAATCAATGTAAAACCGGTGATAGTTGAATCGTTCCCTCTCCCGGTTCCCGGTCCAACCGATTCGACCGACTGGTTGAAACCGGTTTTTAAAGCATTGCTCCCATTCCGTTCAACCTAACGGGTTATGTTTTCTATTTTAAGAGACTAATTATTTTATTTATGATAATAAATTTTTGAACACCTTTAATGAATGACTAAAAAAAGCCCCGCCCTAAATATTTCATTTAATTGGATGTATATTTTCATGAAAATTTATTTAGTAGAAAAATGATTTGCACTAGAAATGATTCCATGACTGATGACACATTTAAGCTAACCCAATCTGCATCTAAATAACAATCTCAAAGGCTTTGTTACAGGAACAAATGAAGTAAGCGTGACATATCATAAAATAAAGGAGCAAGCTTACCAACTTCTGAGTGCTGACTAGTCTTCTCCATGATGGTTGGCAAAGTCAACATGTCACCAACAATTGAAACGATCAACCGCAACAACCCACCACCTTCCTTGGTCATATTTCACCAACTCCCTTCTCTATATATTCCGATCAGTTTTCTCCTTTCATCTCAGGTTCACTTCTACAGCCTAATATAATACCTACCAACATTTCACACACCAGACATCCATCGGAATGGCAGCTACCGGAGAAGCTCAACCCGCAAAACATCAAGAAGTTGGCCACAAGAGCCTCCTTCAAAGTGATGCTCTCTACCAATACATTCTGGAAACCAGCGTTTACCCAAGAGAACCACAACCCATGAAAGAGCTGCGTGAGGTCACAGCTAAACACCCATGGTAAGTGCCTTAATTTACCCAAAGTTTACTATGAACTGAATATTTATAGGTGCATTTCGTTTTTCTAAATATTTTGCTTGTCATTTGAACTATAGGAATCTTATGACGACATCTGCGGATGAAGGACAATTTTTGAATATGCTTCTCAAACTCATAAATGCCAAGAACACGATGGAGATTGGTGTTTACACCGGCTATTCCCTTCTTTCTACGGCTCTTGCTCTCCCAGAGGATGGAAAGATATTGGCTTTGGACATAAACCGTGAAAATTATGAAATTGGGCTTCCGATCATTGAGAAAGCCGGTGTTGCCCACAAGATTGATTTTAGAGAAGGCCCTGCTCTTCCTCTTCTTGATGAAATGGTCAATGATGTAAGTACTTACAAACATATAAAAGATAATGTTTTTTTTTTTAAATTTATATTTTCTCCAAATTATGAAAACTCATTTTGCTTTGCACATTTTGAACTACAGGTGAAACTTCATGGATCGTTTGATTTTATTTTTGTGGATGCTGATAAAGACAACTATCTTAACTACCACAAAAGGTTAATTGACCTTATCAAAATTGGAGGTGTCATTGGCTACGACAACACCCTTTGGAACGGGTCTTTAGTGGCCCCACCAGATGCGCCACTCAGGAAGTATGTTAGATATTACAGAGATTTCGTTTTAGAGCTTAACAAGGCATTGGCTGTTGATCCGAGGGTTGAGATTTGCCAACTTCCGGTAGGCGACGGAATCACTTTGTGTCGTCGTATAAGTTGATCACAAATCACGGATAAACTTTCGTACACATACAACTGTTCTTTCTTTCTTTTTTAAGATTCGTACGTGTATCCAAGTCTTGTAAAAGAATTCTATTATATACTATTACATTTCTGTCATTTAACAAATGTTAATGTTATTCTTCGTGATTTTACAATCCCCATATTTCATTTTCCCCAACTTAGTTAATGCAAAATGTTTCAAGATGAAATACAATTCTTCATATATATATATATATATATATATATATATATATATATATATATATATATATATATATATATATATATATATATAGAGAGAGAGAGAGAGAGAGAGAGAGAGAGAGAGAGGGAAGGCTCATGCGAAAATGCAAATATTTTGCGAAAAGGAAAAGAACCAATAAAAAATCTACACCTCATCCATGTTGAATTTTTAAATTTCAAATTACAAATATAAGCATTAAGGACATAAAAGTAATTAACAAATTTTTCATAACTTCCATAATTAGTTTTCTTATATTATAAAACCGTAATATGGTTTAGTTCTTTTATATATTTTGGAATGTTTAAATATCTTTGAAATTCAATCATTTTCCATTACGAAATCAACAAATTATGCCTATCATTATCGACATTTACAAAGAGATAGAAATTGAAATATCAATATTTTAATCTTTCTGCATCTATGAATACAATCTCACCACAGTTGATTATCAACTACTATTAACTACTATTATATGTTTCAAAGACTTGAATTAAATATTAACTCTTATGTTTAATACTTTAATTAAATAATATATGTAACTTGTAATGAGCTAGTTAAGAGATATTGTCCATTTCTTTGATGCTGTTAAAATTTTTGGTTTGGTCAAATGTTAAACTTTTTATATAATCGTCAAAACTACATATAAAATTTTATATAAATGTTATGATAAACTATACAAGGAGTCTCAAAGGCCATTTAAAAAAATACAAAGTATTCATACAAAGCAAATTTGTAGAGATTTCAAAATAAGCCAATTATACCAAATCACATAACATTTACAATAACTATTTGTTCCTGAGTCCCCCTTTTCAACCCCCTTTATGAGTTTTAACCGTCTGACTTGACTGAAGTTATGGATGAACTCAATCTCAATATGGCTATCACAGAATAGCAAATGAACTGTTAGAGTAGGCAAGACCAAACTAACAACAAGCCTGCAAAATTCAAGTATATTTACACCAAATCAGCCATCAATCAACATTTGGAAATTACAAATAAACATAAAACATATGTAAAATAACTAATAGATATGTTTTGGTGTTACCAGGTCATTGCTAGGGAATACAAGCTCACTACTTTTTTGGTTGCCCCTTGTGAACATAAATAGAACAACCAAAGTAGTGCCTTTAGAGACAAATGTGAAAAAAAAAAAAACAAACCCTGGGAATTGCAATTTTAATAAATTCTAGTGGATTAATATTATATTCAAGAAAGTGAGTTGGAATCTTGTTAATTAAATAGCATGTTGCAAATTTTCATACAGTAAAGTGGTGTTCTGGCAAAAAGTATGGATCCTTCGACCATCACTAAGAATTAGATATAACATGAGCTTCACATTGGAGCTCAAAACAATCCAACCATGTAGTCATAATTCATGGAACAACCTTATTAGATGCGCAAAAACATGATGTCCTCATATATAGTGCCAAAGATTTATTGTCTTCTTAATATGAATAGAAATGGATTAGTTTATTAAAAAAAGTTTGTTTTGTCAAAGATTTTCTGCACAGTTCCACTCTGAATAATTATCTTGAAGCTCATTTCATCAAATTTTATCCTTGGGTTAGAGTCTATAATTAGAATAGATTATTTGATAAATGTAGCAACTCGTACCTGCAATTGTCTTATTCGGAACCGGAGGATAAACTTGGATATTTTTCTTAGACTTGATTTTTCCGGCGTTCAAACCAATTCCCATTGTCGAGAACCATGAGATGGATCTGGGTAATAATGAAATTGATTAATTACAAGTGAATTATTCAAAACTTGTTAGGCAGATGATTTCTTTTATAAACAATCTCTATAATATCCACATCTGAAGATGACTCCACATTCTTCCTCATTGAACAATTTCAATTAGAACACTTGTAATAACTTCTCGGATTTTCAATGCCTTTCACTTGTTTTTGCATGTGCCTGTATTTTCTCTAATTATACCTATCATCTAACTTCTCCTGTGACGATCGATGATCAGTTGGGTAATTTGATTCAAAGCTCTGTTTCTGAAATGAATTTTCTGATTTTACCAAATTTCTGTCAACTTTGATTTTGGGTTACTGATAGATTTCTTGAACAGTTTCAATCCAATTTGTGGTGAGTTCTTGAAGAACTAAAAAACCCATAAAAGATAGAGATATGAAATGAAATTAGGACTAAGAAAAAATGAATTAGGGCAAAGTGGAACCCTAGGCATCGGGGGGGAGAAATATGAGTAAAACGCTGAAACAGTGGTCGTTGTTGGAATACAAAATTTAAGAATACGTGATTTCAGTCATTTTCATATACAATAACTCATCAATTTCAAAGAATTAGAGAAGAGAGAGAAAATGACGAAGAAAGAAGGAGAATCATAGATGAGAATCAGACATGTGGAAAGAACCGGTGGTGGCTAACACGGTGGCAATGTCTAGGACGGCGACAGCGAGCGGCGGTCGCTTGGATGATGGTGGAGAAGAAGATGTCGTTGAAGACCGAGCGTGATAGAAGGCTATGCTGACATAAACTACACATATAATACTTGCTCATTCTTCAATCTACAATAGATCGACTAATCATGAAATAAATGAATAATTCAAAATTCATCATCGATCATAGTTACCAAATTTTTTGAAAAAAATGAACCATGCCGGTTAGAACCACCACAATCAACCGCCTAACCCTTTTTACCATCTTACCCTTATATATGAATTAAAACAATTCAAAAATTCATAAACAGCTTTTAATTCTATAATACATGTGTACTATTCTCATTGGATGTTTTCATTTTCACAAAATATTTGTATTTTTACATGAACCTACTTTTATATATATATATATATATATATATATATATATATATATATATATATATATAGAGAGAGAGAGAGAGAGAAAGAGAGAGAGAGAGAGCTAGGTTCAAATGTTTCTAGCAACTATTGTGTGCCTAAATACACCAATGAGAATTCAAGAAATAATAAATAATTAAATAAATCATTAAAGGGTATTTTGAACCTTTTGTGCTTTTAATTAAGGAAATCATTTAATTGAAATCCTGCAATTAAGGAAATAAAATAAATATATTTGACCTAGTCTCTGTCTGTCTTTATTCGTCATCTCCTTCTTATAAACCTAGCCCACCATGCTCCCACCGTCTTCTCCCATCGTCGACTAATGCCCAACCCCATTGAAATCGATCGTGGCTTATTTCCTCAACCAATCAGAATTGTAGGGCTTTTTCCAACCTGTTTTTTGTTTGATCGGGAAAAAGGGAAAAGGCACACAATGAGGAAAGCATGAGGCGGAATCATTGGGGGAAAAGGACTTCGATATGTGCATTCTGATCGAAGAGGAGGACCACGGTTGAGAACGACCGCAAGGTCGATCAATGGTCCAGTGGTTGAATTCGCGAGGAGGGGCGCGCAACACAAGAGGTCGCCGCCTCTTTTCCTTCATTGGGAAGAGAAATTGATGCCTCTCGGTGTTTGGAGGATGAAGCGAGGGCAGTAGGGGCTGATTGACTAGAAGTATCAATAGACGAGGAAACCCTTCCCCTTTCTTATTTGTGCGAAAAATCAAGAAACTTGGGGTTACTCAATTTGTTCTTGAATCACCAGTTACCGAGGAGATGTTGGTAAGTTTACATGAACTTTATTGATCTTTGATTAAGTTTTTTGAGTTGGGTTTTTTTAAAATTTTTAATTTTTTCAGAAATTTGAGACACCATTCTTTGATGGTAGAGAACTTGTAGCTGGAAGTATTGATGATTCAATCTATGTTTATGATGTTGAAGCAAACATATTTTCCCTTAGAATTCAAGCACATACGGTAATAGTATACCCATTTTAGCAATAATTAATGTTGATTTTACAATTAGGTTGTTGGTTGAGAGTGCATATCGTTTTTGGCTGAAGTGAATGTGATATATTTATTTAGTAAAACCTAAATACTTGTTCATGGACGACTTATTTTGGATCTTGATTGATTTGTTATGAATTGGTTGGATTATTTATTAGAGTAACATAGGTTGTTACATGATGCAGTCAGATGTAAACAATGTGTGCTTTGCTGATGAAGCCAATCATCTAATGTATTCTGGGAGTGAAGACAATTTGTGTAAGGTAATAAGAAACAGTTATTTGTAGTTGGAAATCCTTTTTTTATTTTTAGTTTTTTTTTATAAATGGATGGGGAAATAGTGATATAAGATGGATTTTATGTATACATAGGTTTAGGACAGAAGATGCTTGAGATCAAAAGGAAAACCTGTTGGAATCCTGATGGGGCGGCTGGAATGAATTACATTTTTTGACAGCCATTGAGTGGTCGGTATTTCTTTATATATATATATATATATATATATATATATATATATATATATATATATATATATATATATATATATATATATAAATTAAATGATAATTGCACTTTAGATTCTATGATTCAATTAGAATTTGTTTTTTTTTTGTTTGTTTTTTTTTTTTGTAATAGATGTTTCTCTCGATATGCCACTTATATGATATCATGACAATTATTCTCATAATATGATTTCATGATTCAGGGAATACTTGATCAAGTGACTTGAGTATTACATTATGTTACAATAAATTAAAAGTCTTTAATGTCTAACACATTCTATTAGAATTTATAGTGTATTCTTTTAGAATATATTGAAAGTTATAATATTTTAAAGTTGATCATGTTTTTTTAAATGTAGGTTTTGAAGGGGCTGCCATTAATGTGAAAAATGAAGAAAACAAAGAGAACAAGAGTATTCTAGCAGAATGTTGTTATTTTTTAAGATTTTTTTTTTCATTTTTGTTGATATTCTTTTGGAGTATGTATAATTATATTAAAATGTATAAGACTTTTAGGTTGTAAGAATATGTACGAATTTGTATTTAAGTTCGATGTATAAGAATATATTAGAATATTGTTATTTTTAACCTCGGATTCAATAATTTTGTTATTTTTCAATAGTATTCTAATATAATAAAATTCTGAAAGAACATCATTCTAACAAAAAAAATATTCGGACAGAATAAAATTGATTATTTTTACAAATTACGTTAGGATTAAAATTGAATTAATTAAAAAAATTCATAGTTTTAAAATTGGGAGAACTAATTATCCCTAAAAATCCGAAAATTTTCTTTTATAATTGTAGTTAATTGTCCAAAATACCATTTTGCTAAAATTTGTGTGATTATATGATACATGTTATCCCATTGTAATATCATAGACTCTCAGATCATGACCTTTGATTATATTCCATCCGATGGTCCAGATCTGTGTATTCTGGCACACAATAGTTACTACAATAACACAATAATTACTTTGAATATAATAACCTAAGCATATATATATATATATATATATATATATATATATATATATATATATATATATATATATATATATATATATATATATATATATATGCTTAGGTTATTATATTCAAAGTAATTATTGTGTTATTGTATGCATAAGGTAAGCGCTAAAGCGCTGCAAGAATCTTTTTTAGAAAGATTCAGCGACAAAGTTTTGCCCCTGCAGAGCCCGACTCCTAGCTAAAACCCCATTGTAAGTAAGTTATACGTACTTTATTTTAAATATAGCTTATATTTAAAATTAATATTGTTATTATGAACTTATAATAAATATTTGAGTTATTATTATTACTTATATAATTGTCATTATAACACCTTTTTAACTATTCGCAGTACGGGGAATCTATTAAAATGGCCGCATAGGGTTGTTGGATTTCATAAGTGCTATATGCCAAAATGGTCATGATCTCCGGTGTTTTATGCCTAGCTCCTGTCTGTACATAGTGGTTGGAAAATATTGTTTAAACACTTATATAATAATAATAATAATGCTAAGACTAATAATTAGTCACGGTAAATATTAGATTAAAATTTAGCGATAATAATGCTATGTTTCGTCGAAGGAAAATAGAATTGTTAAAAGCAAAGCGCTGCCCGAGTTTGGAATCATCACTTTAACAAGTGAGTGCATAGTTACTTTCATCTTACACATAGATATGAAATATTTTATATAATTACGTGTTATGTGCATATTATATGTATACTTGTTATCTATGTTGGATGAACACTCTTTTTAAATGATTTAAACTGTATACGTATTTTATACCTATAAATTACAAGGGGTAAAGATGGGTAGATGAAAGATCAGTTGGATGATGAAATGAAAGGTGAAATAAATCATGAGATAATTGGCCTCGTCATCTAGCAGAGTATGGATGACAATCACAGACTATTCTAGACACTCTGGTGGAACACTAGCAAGCTCGCAACCTGTAGGTGTTGTGAACGAGACGTTCACCCGGTGTACTCTAAAAACTCATTAACATGTATTGCGAGTGGACTCTAAAAAATAATACTGTCAATAAACGAGATAAACCTTGGCGACTATGGACTTAGTGACTATTATATAAACCCTGGCGACTATGGACTTAGTGCCTATTATATAAACTCTGGCGACGATGGACTTCGTGCCTATTCCTTAGGACAATCCTTAAGAATAAATAATGAGGAGTAGATGATTCATAGAGAAGATACTTAAGAATAAAGAAGATAATGAGGATGAGTAAATGAGTTAATTGTTTGATGATGAAACATAATAACTATATTATTGTGGGTTGAAAACTCTATGTACTCAACAAGTTTTCCAACCTGACCCACTCAGTTTATTTGTATCATAGGTGTCGATATGAAGCTACATTACACCGAGAGATTAAGGAGATGTAAATCACTAGTGTAAATAAATGTGACATCCCCAATTTCTCGGCCAGAAAAGACCGATTTGTTTATGTTTTGTTTTTAAAATCAGAGTAATCTTTTAAAGAAAACAGTTGCGGAATTTGTTCCCAAAACAAAATATGATAAAAATTATCAAAGCATTTCTTTAAATAAATGTATTTTCATTATATAACAAAATCTCGGGATGTCATGTTCAATACAGACCAAAAGCATAAACAGAACAAAATAGACCTTACAACAGTTATTCATAACTACGGGCCTATAATCCAAAATCTATCGTCAAGTCCACCAATTTATACTCTTGTGCCATTACCTATAATGCAAAGAAAACTGAGTGGGTCAGGCTTGGGAGCCTGGTGAGCATACAGGGTTTTCGACCCACAATAATATAATTATTATATTCAACCATTAAACAATCAACCCAATTACCCATCACCATTATCTTCTTTATTTCTTAAGGTTTTACCCTATTAATCAACTATCCTTCCTTCATTCATTCCTAAGGATTGACCTAAGGAATTAGCACAAACTTCCATTTCTACATAAGGCGCATCTGCCAACATTATCCTTTAAGCGCCTCTGCCAGGATTACGTCATACACTATGAGGCGCGACTGCCAGGTTTATGACATTCTCTTTTAGGCACATCTGCCAACATTATCCTATAAGCGCATCTGCCAGGATTACGACATTCACTACTTGGTGCATCTACCGTTATTATTCTTAAGCGCATCTGCTAGTATTATGATATTCTCTAATTGGTGCATCTGCCAATATCATTCTTAATCATCTTTCATACCTCATCATTTTATCACATACCAACTATCTCATCTACCCATGTTCTACCCAACATATTTGTAGATATAAAACACATATACAGTTTAACTCATTTAAAAACTATATAAAACATCTATTCCACACTCATCTCAAATAAACAACAATATATAAACACATAGCACGTATTTTATAACAAATACTTCATGTTTATGTGTTAGAAGAAAGTAACCACACACTCACCCAAACATATACTTAATACATTCAAACCATACTTGTATTATACCCGTGTTTATGAAAGGGACTATACACCCACACATATAAACAAGTTTATATTATACTCATAGCACGTATTTTATAGCAAATACTTAATATTTATGCGTTAGAAGAAAGTAACTACACACTCACCTGATCAGAAGATGATCGGACAACACTACGGCTTGTAGAAGTAGTATTCTTCGGCAGATCTGGAAGATCTTCACAAAAAACCGGATTCCTCGTGGGCAGAGCTTCGGCTCGGGAATTGCACTTCTCGGGATCTTCGGGGCTTCGGGACTTGCTTCGGGGCTCGGGAATGATATCGGGCCTTCGGGGTACTTCTGGCACGCAAAACGATGCAAAACGGGAGAGAGAAGAGAGAAAAAGAGCAAATGAGTCGGCTGCCCTCGCATCCTATTTATAGGAGGCTGGAGCCTCGGAGTACGCTGGGCGTACAGCAGTACGCGGGGTGTACGCGTCCGAATCGTCACTGCATGCGTCATCCGAAGAACTTGAGTGCAAGGCGTGTCATGCTTCGCTGTACGCTGGGCATACTTCGGATCAGATCGGTGACTCCTTCGGATATACATCCGAATTAAAGATTAAATTTAAATACAAATTATTTAATAAACTTCGGAAATTCATATCTTCTTCATACGAACTCCGTTTTCGACGTTCTTTATATCCACGCGTAGGTGAGACTATGTTCTACAACTTTTATTTAGACTCCGTCGGTTAATTTTGACTTTATTTTTTATTAATTATTTTTAGTAGGCCGAGACAGAAAAACTTTGTTATAAATTCATAACTTTTTCGTTTGACGTCCGTTCCCGCCTAACTTTTCATTGCTTCGATACCAACAACGAGATCTTCGATTCTCGTTTAGATTGATTCGACTAAAAACCACTCGATCTCAAAGCGAGTATTCGGGTTGCATACTGCTAAGTCGAAACTTCGAAAAATCATAACTTCCTCATACGAAGTCAGATTTGGACGTTCTTTTTATGCACGCTCATGGTTTAATGAACACTATGACTTTCATTTAGATTGCTAAGGCTAAATATCACTCTAACGTAAATTCACTTTTTACGTCATTCAGCGTCGTGCCGGTTCTGCCGCGAAACTTCGACAGGTCATAACTTCTTCGTTATAACTCGGATTTTGGCGTTCTTTATATGCACGGAAACCTTGTAACATATACTATAACTTAGTTAAGATTATTCATTCTAAATAATCTTTCATCAAAAATTCATTTTTTGACGCCTATCGTCTCTAAATTGATTAGCCCGGATCTACGGGCGTTACAATAAATATAAGGTCTGTTTATGCTTATATTTCTGTATTGACGATGACATCCCAAAGTTTTAAAATGAATAAAATACATTTCTTAGAAAATGTTTTGATAACATATTTATCATGTTTTTTTCGAGAACAAATTCTGCAACACTTTTCTTTAAAAGGTTACTCTGATTTTAAAATAAACATAAATAAAATTTTTAAAATGACCGTGAATTTTAAGATGTCACAATTCGGCATGACCTTTGGACAAATTAGATAAATCCATAATACAAAGTAACTATAAAAACGCAACACAAACATATACTCTATGCATGTTAAGCCATTACATTCCATTAATATACATGTTTTACTAAACCCATATATACTCTCCTTAAAAAAACAAGACATAAATATAGCGTCTAGGGAGACATTCTATCTTCCCATCATCACTTTTATCTATAAATGTTTTGTCTGACTTCTGTACTTTCAACTCTTTTATCCGGTGCTCGGTAACTTGTGTTTGAGATACATGTCCTATAAATCAGAATAGTAAGACAATAATGTCTCAATACTTATATGGATTTAGACACAATAAACTATCAAAACAGTTTGATAAAAAAAAATCTTTAATTTCAACATACTTCATATATATATATATATATATATATATATATATATATATATATATATATATATATATATATATATATATATATATATATATATATATATATATATATATATATATATATATATATATATAATATGCATGATCACGTTCAAATTCAAGCTTTAGGGACTTGATACCCCTATGTCGGGTCGTACCAACACTTTTAGGCCTCACACCCTTTATCTTTATTAGTTATGGACCTTGCATCCTTTATTTTTATTGGTTACGTACATATCATGCTAATTATATAAAGGTCCCACAATATTGACTCTCCATGCATGTATCAAGATAAAAAGAACAAATCAACTGATCAACATATCATGGAATAATGCTAAATAGATATCTAATTAATAATATTGAAGGGAATATTACATTAACAATCAACCAAATTAAAATAATACTAACTAAACAACAAAGAAAAAACATATTTAACTGGTTCTACTATTGACGTGATAATGTACGTCGTCAGAAGAAAGGAATGTATTCTATTCCGATGAGCATCAAACCAAAAAATCTCAAACTAAAAGACAAAGTCATTAATATTGTGTGCATGTTTAATCTCTTGTGCAATGTAAAAACAGTGTGTTTCCTCGAGATATTATTTCAAATACATTTTCTTTATGACGGGTCGGTGTTGAAATCTCGTCGATTTTTTGTGACGTCTCACATGTTTGCTGAAGGGTTATGTTGGTCTGTCAGAAAAGAAACAAAAATCACCACTTTCAACATTGTACCTTGATTCAGTTACTCCAATAAATTTGAGATCTCCTAACTTTTGATCTCACATGACATTGAGTTTTGATCTAAATTATAATGATTCAAATCATGAAAGGAATGACATAATATTTATGATATTGTACTTAGGCATGGCCATTACTGAAAATATCCAAAATCACAGCATAAAAAAAAGACATCTAAAGAAGCCAATAAAACGATACGAACTGCCATAAAAGATATTTATCATTGTCAAGCTTGCATATGATAAAACAAAACTATATTGCTCCAAAAAGTACCAATAAATACATTTATAACAAAAAAATAACATATAAATGCAAATTATAATGAACATAATGAACCTTATACGAAAGCCTAATATAATTTGTCTTGACTTAAGAATATCTCTGTTTCTCATATTTCATTCATGAAACACATGGTGATTGATCAAATCACTCAAATACCACATAATACAAACCTACACACTCAAGTTCACTTCAAGTATTTCAAAAATTAATGGATAAAGTTTTAAAAATGAATATTAACAAATATACCTTAAATGATCCCCCCCCCCCCCCCCCCCCCCCCCCTTGTGTGTAAAAATACCCGCATACTATATGACTAGTACAACTAAACTGACACCTTACTCGAACGAAGTATTGCTCATATAAAAGATGAAACACTAAAGAAATAAAAAAATAAAAATAAAAAAAATAAATAAATAAATAAAAAAGAAAACATCAAACCAAATGTTGTACAACCTAAAAATCTTATGATATCAAAGGCACCAAAATACCATCTAAATTCAAATGCTTTGAACAACTCAAACAATATTCAAACTAATACTAAAGAGGGTCGGTCCAAACATAATTTAGGCCCATGGTGAGAAGAAAAAAAAAGGGTCCCAAAAAGTCACAAATATAATAAAACTTCAAAAATATACATACCGAGTAGAAAAATCAATATTAATATTATCAAAAACACAAAATATAGCAACAACATTTACAAAAGCAACTAATTAAATCAAAAAGACTTCTTGTAGTTCTTTTAGATACAAAATCATTAAAGATACTATCAAAACCAATTTTTGTCTAATATATCCTTTTCTACATATAGTATTGTCAAACCATTAAACTCTTCTTATGATATTCATAACCTTATGTAATTTAAAGCATTGATAAGATGCTATATGCAATCATTAGGAATTTAAAGCATTTAATTATACAATTACATACAAAAAATCTACAAACATTTTACTTTTTTGAGTGAAAATGTGAAACTTGAAGCATTAAGTTTCATTATTTCTGGGTGAAAATGACTTTAGAACTCTTATATACAAGCGAAATATCATAAACAAAAATCACAAATCAATTCAGATTCTAATCTATTTATTATTCAGAAAAAAAAACAAAAATTAATTCATAAATCAGAAACACAAATCAGAAATCGGTTAAAAAAAACTCCTAATCCATTTAGAAATTAGAAACCAGTTAAGAAAGTTTGAATACATTTAGAAATCAGAAACACAAATCAGAAATCAATTCAGAAACTTCTAAATCTATTCATAATTAGCAACACACATCAAAAATCACTTCGGTAACTACTAATCTATTCAAAAATCAGGAACACAAATCAGAAAATAAGTTCAAAAAGTCCTAACCAATTAAAAAAACATAAACATAAACCACACATCAGGGCAGAAACTCATAATATGTTATGAAATTATGATCGATGCACTCCAAAAGTCAGCAAATGGGAAGGTCGAAGGCGAAATTGTCAAGCTTTGTCGGAGTGAGAAGCATATATGGTCGACGGAGAAGGCAAGAATGGTAGAAAAAAACAATTCTTGAATGGTTGATTTAGTTTTTTTTATCCTCTTAGGAACAAAAACAAAAGACTAAACGAGATTCATGATATGTGGATGGTGTCTGATGCCTATTCACGAGGGGATCCTAATTATCGATTCAGAGGGGTTCCCGCCTGCTGTAGATGACGCTTCGATTATGGAGGATAACAATTTGTTTATTAATTTACATCACCCTAATTTTTGCTCTCTTCGTTCCCACTTCTAGAATCCTAAATTATGTGCGTAGGCCGGTTTTTTATTTTAATGGGCTAATTTCAGAGTTGGTTAAATTAGGCCCTTAAGAAACATATAGATTTTTTTAATATATACACTATATAACCCAAGAATTTTGGCCCCTTAGTGTCGTGGGCCTTGGGCGGCTGCCCGGGTCGTCCACCGTTAGGACCGGGTCTGATACTAAATTAACTTAAACCCTCTCTTCACAACCTAAACATGTTTGATTATACGGGTCACGAAAGCCAAAAATTGATGTTATATATATATATATATATATATATATATATATATATATATATATATATATATATATATATATATTAGGGAAAAGTTCAATAGAGAACCATAATTATTGGTTCTTTAAGGAACCAATTTTTTTTTTCAATTTCTAGAGCTTATTCTTTATTGAAAAAAAAAATCTAAAAATATCTAAATTCATATATTAACATTGTGAATGTGAAAAATATTTTTCGGATTCACCGTGTGTAATAAATCGGGGTTGTGAAGCCTTAGATAGATCTAATGATGTAGTAACATGCTTTTAGCTAATTTGTTGTAGACTTTTACCTTTTTTTGTCTAGTATCTACTACTTTATAAACTCTGAAAACCATGGTTATAAAATTAATTAAATTTTCATATTAAAAATCAAAATTATTAATCAATTATTTTAAATAAATTACTATTGAAGAAATGTTTTTTTAGTTATATAAAATTATGATCGTTGATTTAAATAAATAAATGAAGTTATATTATCTTATAATTTGTATTAATTTTATTTCACTTTACTAATCTAATATTATTTATTTAATATAATTAAAGTGAAATATTTTAAAATTTAAAATTTAAAATGAAGAATCAGTTGTTAATTTAACGTAATTAAAGTAAGAAATTAAAATTTAAAATTTAAGATGGATAATTAATAGGTTGACAAATAACACTATATATGACATATAATATTAATAAGAAGTTCTAATATTGTGGTAATTATCGATAGACGAATAAACTTATTCATTTCTTAGAATAGGAAGATTTAACTAGGTGTTTATAAATTTTTGGATTTTCTAAGAATATTATATCTAACACCTAGTTACCACAAGGGAACTCTTTAAGAATTAGATTCTTGATGGGATTCTAATTCAAAATGAACTATGATTTGATTGTCAAAATCTAAGGAGAATAAGAAAAAGTTTGAGTATTATGTGGTCAAACTTAATTAGAGAAGCATGTATGAAATATATTTCTTGAATTATCTTGAATTATTTAAGAGCGTCTATAATATATATAATTTAATGAAAATTTTGAATGACATAAAATGTAATGAATCATAGTTAATTGTCATATTAGAGTTTAATGGATATGAAATACAATAGTAATGTGTTATTCCATAAAAAAAAGAAAAAAAAAACTTTTTTAATCTCTAAATAAAGATAATAAATTAGGTTTTGTAATAATTATTTTTTTTCTAAATATGTTTCGTTGAACTTTGCAGATTTTAATGTATTATACCAAAAATAATAATAATGTATAAAAGATAAAATAATGAGTTGGTGATACATACGCTAACTGATTAAAATCAGAAATGATTACACAAATCCACTACTCAATGTAAGTTACTCAATCTCCATCTAATAAACAACCTTCAAGGCTTTAAAAGGAACAAATGAAGTCAGCATGATATAATAATAATAATATCAAATAAAGGAGCTTACCAACTCCTGAGTATTGACTCGACTTGTCCATGTTGGTTGGCCAAGTCAACATGTTGATCACCCACTATCGAAAGGACCATGCCACCACCTTCCTCGGTCATAATTCACCAACTCCCTTCCCTATATATTTCGATAAGTTATCCCCTATCATCTCAGGTTCACTTTTACAGCCTAATAATAATATAATACCTACCAACATTTCACGCACCAGAAATCCATCCGAATGGCCGCTACCGGAGAAGCTCAACCCGCAAAACATCAAGAAGTTGGCCACAAGAGCCTCCTTCAAAGTGATGCTCTCTACCAATACATTCTGGAAACCAGCGTTTACCCAAGAGAACCACAACCCATGAAAGAGCTGCGTGAGGTCACAGCTAAACACCCATGGTAAGTGCCTTAATTTACCCAAAGTTTACTATGAACTGAATATTTATAGGTGCATTTCGTTTTTCTAAATATTTTGCTTGTCATTTGAACTATAGGAATCTTATGACGACATCTGCGGATGAAGGACAATTTTTGAATATGCTTCTCAAACTCATAAATGCCAAGAACACGATGGAGATTGGTGTTTACACCGGCTATTCCCTTCTTTCTACGGCTCTTGCTCTCCCAGAGGATGGAAAGATATTGGCTTTGGACATAAACCGTGAAAATTATGAAATTGGGCTTCCGATCATTGAGAAAGCCGGTGTTGCCCACAAGATTGATTTTAGAGAAGGCCCTGCTCTTCCTCTTCTTGATGAAATGGTCAATGATGTAAGTACTTACAAACATATAAAAGATAATGTTTTTTTTTTTAAATTTATATTTTCTCCAAATTATGAAAACTCATTTTGCTTTGCACATTTTGAACTACAGGTGAAACTTCATGGATCGTTTGATTTTATTTTTGTGGATGCTGATAAAGACAACTATCTTAACTACCACAAAAGGTTAATTGACCTTATCAAAATTGGAGGTGTCATTGGCTACGACAACACCCTTTGGAACGGGTCTTTAGTGGCCCCACCAGATGCACCACTCAGGAAGTATGTTAGGTATTACAGAGATTTTGTGTTAGAGCTTAACAAGGCATTGGCCGTTGATCCGAGGGTGGAGATTTGCCAACTTCCGGTCGGTGATGGAATCACTTTGTGTCGTCGTATAAGTTAATCACAAATCACGGATAAACTTTCGTACACATACAACTGTTCTTTCTTTCTTTTTTAAGATTCGTACGTGTATCCAAGTCTTGTAAGAGAACGAGGGGTTTAATATTGTGCTTTTCTGAGACAGCTTATAGCAATAATTTTTTGTCAAAATTGACTCTTTTGGAGAGAGCAATTGTGTTTCGCAAAAACGAAAAAGAGCAATGAGCTTTTTGTTTGTGACACATACATAGACAACCATACACAACACAAAGTCACAGAGGTTATGTAAACAAAGTCACAATATTATGTAATAACATTGTATTTTGAAAGCCCTTATAACTATAGCTGGACATTATTTAAAAAGGATTACAAACAATCATAAATAAAAATGCATATTGACCGGGAAAACGAGTATTTAAAAGACAGTAATTCTTATATCTTTTCCTAGCCTACAATATACATGAAAGCGATTATGTAAATATATATATATATATATATAAAGGAAAATCTAAATAAGAATAAACATAAAAGTGGATATGTAAAAATACTAATTCTCCAAAAAAATGTAATTGTGAATTCATAAAAAGATAGGTGTAGAAAGATGTAAAAGAAATTGAAAGTAAAAGCTATTTATCAAAACAAAGAGTTTTCAAAAAACATATAGAAAATAAGTTGAGAAATATTTGTAAAGAAAGTTTAGACCGGTTCATAAAAAAAATAATAACATGGCCAAAATTGAAATAACTGAATAGTGGGTAGGACTTCTATAGGTCCGAATTCAAATAAATAAATAAATAAAAATTAAAAAATTAAAAAAAATTAGGGATTATTTTATAAATTTCTCTCATAGACACCACTTCTTATTAAGGAAACTATTACTCATTGACCGAGTGTTGCCGTGTGTTGATTGTATTTTCCGTTCACCTTTAGCTATATTTAGATAGTTATTATGGTTCTTATTATTTATCATAGAATTAACCTTAGATATGAGTCTCTTACCATTGTATGTATCTTGTAAATGGATATTTATAGCCTTTTTATTCCGTCTAATATTACAGGGCATTTTTCCATTCACAAATCAAAATCTCATATGGCATCAGAGCAACCAATCTCAAACGAGAATTGATCATCTGCACCTCCTTCTTTCTTTTCCGATCAAACACCCCCATGACACCAATCGCAGTTGTTCAACTTACTGCCTCCACCCACTTTAACGTCACCCTTACTAGCGACAATTTTCCAGTATGGCATAAGCACGTCCACTCAACCTTAATTGGCCTTGATCTCGTTCACTTCATCATCGAAACCAATAACGCTCCACCATAGTTCATAGACGTCGAAGCCACTAAACCGAATCCAGATTACCATCAATGGTTTCCACAGGATCAAATCATTCTAGCTAGCAGGATTTCTAGGCAACTGCTCACCCACCATCCAACCAATGATTGCATCATCCAACACTGCTAGGTAAGCGTGGGAACGATTGGTAACCAATTATGCGAACTCATCTCGGTTTCAAGTCATTTCACTAAAATCCAAACTAGCATCTAACCCCAAAGGCACTCATACCGTCACTGAATACCTACATGACATGAAGTCAATCGTCGATGAACTAGCATTTGTTCAAACCCGGTGACAGACGAGGATCTCATGGTTCACTTTCTCTGTCAATTAACTTCAAAAATGTTACACAATCACTTCGACTACTTGATTTAAAGCTCACCTTCCCAAAATTACTTGAGAAGCTTGTTGATTTTGAAAGAGAACTTCAACAACTAACCACTGTTCCGACACCCCTCATGGCTACAACCAACTTCACCCAAAAACACTCAAGGACCAATGCAAGATCCGCAACATACAGACGCAATATGCAAAACAACTTCAACAACAGACCATTACACAATTAATGGTCTAATAAATCTGAATTCAATAACGGTAACCGTGATACCGATACCAATATCTATTGTGAATATTACAACTTTGCAGGGCATATGAAGCAACGAAGTGTCAGAAACTTGTCGGCTTTCTCCGTGAAAATCATGTTACCAAAGGAAACTTTATGACCTAAGGCAAGGCTTCACCAATTTCTAATGTCACAACATCCTCCTATATGTTTTATATAGGAGCTTCTAATCATGTCGATCCAGATCATACACCGTTTCACTCCATTTCTGAATATGGCGGACCGGATGAAATTTTGGTAACACCCTCTCTATAACCCATATTGGTCAAACACAACTTTATACGTCCAATGGATCTCATGTCTTAAAAGATGTTTTGTGTGTTCCTCAATTCAAAAATAAACTTATTTATGTTGCAAATTTGTGCAAAACTAACCAAGTTTATGTGAAATTCTTTCCCACTCATTTTTTTGTCCAGGATCTTCGAAATTAATTGTCATCGTACAATGAGTGAGATGGCAAACGGGCAACAAGTTGTACCGCTAAGCCTTTTTGAATGGTAAAGCTAATTCTTTTAAAGACTACATCCGAAGATCTAGGGGATATAACATTACTTCGTTGTACTCTTTTAAGAAGCTCTACCGCATCCGGTGCGAGGAAACAAAAGATTTTCCAGGCACGATCTCTCATGCTTGGTGACTTTGTCTGTGGCTGCTTTTAAAGCAGCATGTCCTGCTGTGAAACCCCTGGCCCTCAAGCCCACGAGAGGGGATACCCCTGTAAGATCCACACATGCGTGTTTCCCTCCGACCCATCCAAAAATCAAAATGTCAGCCGGTCTGAGGGTTGACCTTCCTTCTGTCGGGTCAGTCAAGAAATTAACAGGTGCCTCTTTCTTAGCGGAAACTCCGACACGCTTAAATATGTCAAACAAAACATCCATAACCATATTGTGCCTGTATTTGAACCCCGGGAGTTCTTTACAGTGAACTGCATACTCTCCAAAAGAGTCCAAACATGCCTTGCGACTCAACCTCAACTAAATGAATTACCTTGATGTTTACTATGCAAACCTTCCAAGTCAACCTCAACTAAATGATTACATTACCTCTTGATTGGCATCACAAACTTGGCTATCCTTCTATTCGAATTCCAAAAAAAATAGCCAAATATTTAAATCTACATTTTAATATACTCAACTTTCATTGTAATTTGTGTTCCATCAATAAAAGTTACAAGGATTATTTTGGCATGAACTCGTTTACTACTACCAAACCTTTACAATCAATATATTATGATGTTTGGGGACCAGTAGAAAAATCGATTGATGGTTTCACTTACTATGTGATTTGTGTATACTTTCACACAAAATAAGTTTGGCTATATCCAATGAAAAATAAATATGATATCTCCACTTTATTTCCACATTTCAAATTGCTGATCAAAAATATTTTCAAATAGCTCTAATCTCTCTCTGCATCAACAATGGTGGAGAACATATCAGACTTACCACATATCAATCTTAATGTAGTTCTCATTTTATCTCCCACAACATACCCTGAAACAAAACGGTGTTGCAGAACCGCGTCAGCCACACATTTTCGAAATTGGTTTATCACTTCTTCACTATGCTCACCTTCCTCTCTCATTTTGGACACATGGCTTTCAACCCATCGTTTATCTCATAAACCATCTACCTACTCCAATCCTTATTTTCAACTCTTCGTATTCCATTATCTACAAACAAGAACCAACTAACACCAAAACCAAACCCTTTGGATGCTTATGTTATCTGTGGCTTCGCCCATATGCAAAATCCAAACTCCACCCTTCACTTAGAAAAATGTGTATTTTTAGGCTACTCATCATCCAAATCGATCTACAAATTCTATGATAACACTAACCAACGACTATACCTCTCCTAACACATGGAGTTCATTGAAGCTACATTTTCATTAAAAGCTCAAAATCCTCCTTCGATCGTTCCTACTTTGGATGAACTTTTTGGTATCCTTTCATCCCAATACACTCACCCTTCCCCATCATCACCTTATTTTACTCACTCGACCCAATCTATATACATCCCACCATTAGGCTCACTTGACCCACCTATACCAACCCAACCCTATCTCTTATTTCACCAATACCATCTACCACATCCTTCCCAAATAATACCATTGAATCTCAAACTCCTACATATTCTCAAAATGTCACTAGATATCACATCATTTCCTTAAACATCTCACCTTCGTTATAAACCTCTAATTATTTACCCTCGCCTTCCATGCTACCCCCACGCACCTGCAAACCAAATTCCAAGTGTTATAACTGTAAATTTGTTAATCACACTACCATCCATCCTATATCTTCAACACTTGAACCAAAAACTCACAATCAAGCCTTATCAGATCTTGAGTGATGTAAGGCGATGGATAATGAGTTTAATGATATTATCCAAAACACCACATAGGATCTTGTCCCTCTTTCGCAACACAAACCTATCGACTGTAAGTGGGTATTTCGCATCAAAGGGCGTCCCAATGGGTTTGTAGATAAATAAAAGGCTTGTCTGGTTGCCAAGGGGTTCCTTTAATAATATGGCAAGGATTAATTTGAAATGTTCATCTAGGTCACTAAACTCATAACTACTTGTACGATTCTCGTTGTTGCTCTATCTTAAAACTCGACAATCTGACAACTTGATGTTAACAATGCCATCTTGCATGGCATTCTACATGAAGATTTTTATATGTCCCAACCACCCGACTATGTCAATAAGGATTTTCCAAATCACTTTTGTCCTCTTCGGAAATCTCTTTAAAGGATCAAGCAAGCACAGCGGGCATGGTACATGGAACTTGCCACATTCCTTCTTGAACTTGATTTTTGCAAATCCTCGACCGATCCATCTTTCTTCATCTACAAATGGGGTGGCATTATCTTGCATTTCTTGGTATATGTTGATGATATTGTCTTCAGCGGAAACAATAATCTATTTATTCAACATATCCTTCATGCGTTATTCAAAAAAATTTCCATTAAAAATCTTGGCATGCTACACCACTTTCTTGGTATAGAAGTTATTAACACAACTACTAGTTTATTTCTATCTCAACATGCTCATGTCCAAAATTTACTCACCAAGTTTAAAACAGATGGAGCTAAACCTGTTTCCACACCACTTAGCCCTACTGAGCCTCTCACTTTCATTGTTGGTTCGCTTACTATTGATCCTACCCTGTATCATTAACTGGTGGGCTCCCTCAAATATCTTTCTTTCATTTGACTAGATATTTCCTATGCGGTCAACAAACTCTCTTAATACATGCATGCACCAACTTAACTCCATTGGTAAGCCTTAAAGCAGTTTCTTTGATATTTGAAAGGCACCAATATTCATCAGAGTTTGGTTCTAAACTGCGGCTCCCCCATCGACCTTATAGCGTTTACCGATTCTAATTTAGGTGGAGTTACCGACAGGGGACATTCCATAACTGCATATATTATCTGCATCGGCTCCAACATCATCTCATGTTGTTCATCACATTAAAAACCAATTTCTCGTTCTTCGACTGAGGCGGAGTACAAGGAATTAGCAAATGGTGCAACTAAACTATCTTGGGTTCAAAATCTACTATTAGAACTTGGCATATCGGTAATTAAACCTCATATATTACTTTGTGACAATGTTGGTGCTACTTACATGTGTGCCACTCAGTCTATCACTCACATATGAAGCAGGTGGCACTTGACTATCACTTTTTTCGATAAAAGGTAACTAATGTTTCATTACGGGTTCTACACGTTCATTCCGTTGATCAACTTGCTGATGTAGTCACTAAACCTCTAGGTCGGGGTCCCTTTCACCTCTTTCGGTAGAAGATTGGAGTCTCTAACAGATCCTACATGTTACCGGGGCATATTAAGGAAACTATTACTCATTGACTTTGTATTGATTGTATTTCCACTTCACCTTTAGCTATATTTAGATAGTTATTATGGTTGTTATTATTTATCGTAGAATTAGCCTTATATACATCTTCTTCAATTGTATATATGTTGTAAATGGCTATTTATAGCCTTTGTAATTTGTCTAATATTACAGAGCATTTTTCCATTCACAAATCTAGATCGCATACTTCTATCTATTTGAAAACTATGAAGACTAAAAATATGTAGATGATGTATTCTGGAACCGTAACAACTATTTGCTAAACGTTAATATATTGAATTCTATGTATAATTACGTTTATGTAGATTAAAAAACATTAATGTTATTCTTCAGGATTTTAACATCCTCATAATTCATTACCCTCTATTTAGTTAAATGCAAGATATTTCAAGATGATACAGAACTCTTCCAAAATACAAATAATGTGTGTCCTTCATTTTTAGGTTGAGAATTGTTCAATAGAGATTGACACGGATGTCCCTTTTTATTGAAGTTGCTTATGTTTTCAAAATGACACCTATTTGGGGTGACCATCGGAACCGGGTACCCGCATTTCGAACTAGAACCACCTTAAAGTTGTTGGTTCTGGAACCTATTAAAGCTATAAGTGAAGGATCTATATATTCAATAATCATTTTAGAATGATGTTATCAATAACATATGATCATATAGGGCCCCACCAATAACAAGTAGACAAAAACTGAATATTTATATGAATTTCATTCTTGATAAATATTTATAACTCTTGCAATTAATTGGAATTTATGAAAATAATAATTTACAATATTAGTATCAAAATAAGATCATAAGGTATGATTTATAAAGTCATGTACATCCTTTTGGTCTTAAATGGTTTTTGGTATAAAAGATATATACAACATATGGTTATAAAAAGAACGTAAAACCTTTATATTTCTCTCGTCTTTTTTTTTAACCAAAACTGGGGGTAGAGTTAGGAGGGACAATAATTTTCTTACTTGTTGTGACATCCCATATTTTAAACTTTTTTTACGCTTTCAAAACCGTGTATTCTTTGTTTGCGGAAAATGTCTCGTTTTATTAAAATATCTTGAGTATAGATGTTGTTTCAAAATAAAAAATAAGGTTGTCATGATCAATACACAACATAAGTTACAACGTAAAGACGTAGCGGTTATGAATACTATTGCAGGTTGTCTTTTTATTTACTCGACCTCCTAATCAAATTCCAGCAACCTTAACACCGCTTCTTGTGATACATATAATTTGAGTGGTTCGGGTTTGGAAACCTGGTGAGACACATAGGGTTTTCAATCCCATAATATTCTAATGATATTAAATCGTATAATAATCCTACAAAACCAACTCTTAACAAACAATATATCTTACTTCATAAATATCTTTAAGATATTAAGCCCTTTTCTCCTTAGTTACCCTAGCCCGTCAATTCTCACACACTAATCTATAACAATGATCCCTTGAGATCCAACCTGATGGATCGTTGTAACTAATGAATAGACTATATTGCCTCAAGGATTCCTTAGTAAGTGTAAGTCAATAAACGCAACCGCTAGGGGGTAGATTACACGAATGAGCAAATAATCATTTTCCCTGGATAAGTGTAACATCCCAAAAATCAAGGTCAATAGTCACAAACATAGTTTCCTAAGTGTCAATAGTCACAAATCATAGTATCTCAGAAAAATTGAAAGATGTGCACGATCAAGCTTTCGCCATGCCCCGATCATCTAAAGTACTTGAAAACATGAAACCAAACTGTAAGCACGAAACTTTGTGAGTTCCCCTAAAGTACCACCACACAAACATATAACATATACAATCATGCATGTTGGGTCCAATCAATCATCGGACTAGAATACCCTCAGCTCTACAACCTCCCAGTTGGATAACCCTTGGCCTACAACCTTCCGGTTGGATTGCCCTGGCCCACAATCTCCCGGTTGCATTGCCATACATACTATGTACTGGGTCCACAAACTCCCAGTTGGATTACCCCGGGTTTGTTGGCTGACAGCACAAAGCAGTAAAGTCCCAACCCAACCACACAATGTCAACATATGCATCAGATAAACATATAACAAGTCACCAGACAAGCAAGCAGATCTATAGGTCACTACCGCATAGCAACATCCTATATACTAGGATACAAATCTAACAGATCACTATAGTATAACAACATCCTATATACCAGGATACATAACCTAGTGGGCCAGTATTAGTGCCTTCGACCCATAAGTATAAAGAGGAAAACTCACCTCTCAGTTTGAAAAGATAGTTGAACGCGGCCTAACTCCATATAACAACTCTACTGGTCACATGTACAACAAACAGTGACCTAGTCTCGAACTATTGTCCAAAATTACCCAAAATACCCTTAGGTCAAACTTGGTCAAAACCATGCTCAAAGGTCAAAGTCAACAAGTCAAGAAGTCAAACTTCAGGTTATGTACGCCCAGCGTACTCAGCTCGTACATATGACGTACTCACCATCCAAAAATGTGACTCCATATGGGCACATGCGACGTACTCGATCAGATTGCATTTTTCCATTCAATTCTTATTCTTTTAAGTCATTTCGTTCAACACTCAAATCTAGACCCATAACATTATTCTAAGTCATAAAGTTTCCACCTTTATGACTTTCCATGGCTAGACAAGGTCCAAAAGCTAAATTCCTAACTTAATGATCCTTTAAGACACTATGACTCTTACATGGAAGGGATATAAGGACCAAGATCACATTTTTATGGCTCTTAATAGCTCCATAATGGATAAATTTTCCAACTTTATCCACTAGGATAATCCAAACAACCAAGATCTAGTCTTTAAGTCTCAAAGGGACCAAAAATGCATCTTTCATAACTTAATCCATTAAGTCCAAGTCTCCAACCTTCAGATATGAATCAATCTGATGAATAGATGGATGAAGTTTCCAACTTTATCCATAATAATGTATCAAGATTTCAAGATCTAAACTTTATTACCCTAAAATAACCTAAATGACCAAGATAATTTGCATGGCTGAATGGGAAGCCAAAAGATCAAAGTTTTCCTAGTCCAAGAGGTCCAAGAAAACATTCTAAACCGATCTAAAAGGTATTTGAGAGTTAAGATCTCCAATTGTCAAGCTTCCAAGATCAATATTGCAGGAAAACATTGCTCCAAAACCACCAAAAACTCTAAAAATGGATGAGGGAAGAAAGGGGAGGCTCAAATCTTGAAAATGGAGGCTAGGGTTTCTCCCAAGAGGTTCTAGATATGATAGATGCTAAGAAAATAACCTAAAACATGAATCCTTACCTTTAAATACCTTGAAAACCCTAAAAATTTTGTGGGTTTTGGGCTGCATAGTTCTCATGTCGTGAGAATATATTCTCACCTTGTGACCACTCTCACATCGTGAGAATCACTTCTCACCTCGTGAGAATGGGTTTTCACCCAATTTCTCTCCAACTTCAAATAGACATAACTTTTTCGTTTCAACTCCATTTTCGATGATCTTTATCTCCACGGAAAGGTATTGACGAACCTCATACTTCTATCTAGCTATTAATGGCTTAACACATGTCGAAATAAAAAAAAAAACATAACTCATGAAAGAAGTCTAAAACATCACTTTTCCCATTTTACCCATTTGACTCCAAGACACAAACCAAGGCTTTAATCACTTATCTAACATTGTCATCATCCAATAAGATCTAATACCCATTCCATTGAAGCCCAAGACCTTTACTTAATCCATTTATTGTCCACAATCCAAAAATAAGAAACTTCTCAAAACTAGCTGTGACAACTCTCCCCACTTAAACTGAATTTTGTCCTCGAAATCCATCTTGGTTAGAATCTCTGAAGTTAATGTCTACAAATTGCACAAGCTCTATTTAACCCCTTCGAATTCAAGGAATCTATCCAGAGAAGTCGAGAGATCACTCAGAAACCCACTGTTGCTAACAAAAAATCCAATAACTTGAAAATACTCAACCACAACCGAAATTGTAAGATCTAACTTCCAGAGAGAACGACTCATACCGAGAACTCTCAAAACTACAACCAAAAATCAACTTCATCAATATACTTCCAAGAACTGGGAACCCATAGTATAAACTATAGAATCATACCCTAGGATTGATGATCATCCATATATTGTAACTACCCCAAGTCCTTGACTAGGAACACCACTAAATCATACAGAAAGAATACTTAAAAGACACCGATCGTGAATTTCCACAATCCTAAATCTGAAAATTGTGCCCAAAAACCTAAAATACTCACTTGACTTCCTGACAAGTAACGATTAACCCACTACTCCCACAAGCATAATGATGGTCTATAATTTCACATTGCATCCAAATTCCTTATCAGCTCATATGTACCTCCACGTGAAAAATCACTCGAGACATTCACAATGGACTTCATGACTTGAGATTCCATAACTGATACCCAAAATTGGTAACCAACTCCTGATAAATGGCCCACAAGACAACAAGGCTCATAATGCAGTCACTCTGCAATAGAATTTTGATGCACAACTATTACTCCCAACAACCTTTAACTATCATACTCTTCTATTACGTATAATTCCTTTCACAATACAGGCTGCTACCAGTGTGAAATTAGACGAAAACATGGTCGCACACGACCATAATGAGATAGGTGGTTGTACTCTTATTCCTTTTCAAAGGCTACAAACCAATTAAGAACCATGCCAATAACTCGAGCCAAGTACTCTCATGCTATTATACTTAGCCTATATACATCCCTAAGGGAATGCATAACCAGCCCTGGATCTAATGCATTACTTTTTCCCTACAACCTTACCCAGAGGGTGTGGCACTTGTAGATCTATCCAGAATGTCGAACTTCAACCACTAATAGAAACATCCTCATAAGTGGATGAAACAAGATCTCACACTTTGAAAACTAAAAAATGCTGCCAATATGTAACTAACGCGATAAAGCTTCCAAAGTTATCCAGAAATGTTGTTAAAACCTCGGGTTTGTTACTTAACAATACTTCCATAATCAACATTTCAGGGTACCCATACCCAAAAATTAAAAGGTATAATGTATAGATTTTGACAATGGTTGACACATCCATTGACTTCCATTGATAAAACACAAAACTTCCAATTAAACTCAACTATTGATGATGAACAAATGACCAACAATCGATAGTTCAAAGCGTAAGTGATCACGTGATCCCTCTACATCAGAACTGCCCCCAAACCCATCATCGGTGCCTCACACAATCTCTGTCTCAGGGTCTCAAAAGTTGTCTGTTGCTCAGGCCCCCAGCGAAAAGTGACGGTCTACTTCGTCAATCGGGTAAAAGGAACTGCTATCTTGGAGAAATCCTGGATAAACCTCTGATAGTAACCTGCTAAACCAAGGTAACTCTGAATCTCAGATGGAGACCTCGGAACCTCCCACCTCATCATGGCCTCGACCTTGGCCGAATCAACCAGAATATCGTTCTGGTTAAGAAGGTGCCCCAGAAATTGCACCTCGTGTAACCAAAACTCACACTTGGAGAACTTCTCAAAAAGCCTCTCCCTCCTCAAAGTCTCTAGAGATGCATTCATTTATGATTATCAAGTATGGGCTTGATTAATCTTCCTCGATATAATTTGACTATAAAGAGTAAGCAAGTTTTCAAGGGAGAAAACATACATGAATAAAAATCTTTCCAAGATTTAAGCTAACATCTCAAAGTAAGAATCTTCTTTCTTATAAGTTAATTACATGGTGTGATTTAATTATGAATCTAGATGATTCTTGTGTTTTCTACAAAGCTAGTGGGAGCGTAGTAACATTCCTAATGCTATATGTAGTCGACATATTAATTCATGGAATAAAGATCTATATAGATAGATCATGGCAACTTAAAGGATTAAGTAAAATTGCATTAATTGTCAAGGATCTTAAAGGAGCTTAAAATAAAGGACTCTGAGAGAGTCATCTTGTCAAATACCGTATGACATGATTTTGAGCAAAATCCTAGTGCAAATGTTTTTTAACTAGATAATATGATTGTATTCTGTACGCTGATGCAATTGGATTAATCATATATATCATGATTATGCACAAAGTCATTAACTTCTTAGGTAATATTTCTAATAATAGCAGGGTTCTTTTGGGTTGGCTTCATGACCCAAATAGTATAAGGAAATGGAGTTTTAAAATGTGTTAATTTATTAAGGAATTAACAAATTAATTAGAAATTATTTTGGTAAATGAATTAAAATGATTTAATTAATTAAAAGAGGTTAAATATTAATTAATCATATGAATTAATTGGAATATTACATAACCGCCTGGAAGACATGATGTGGACAGTTTCTAGATCCCTAGGATATGGATAGAGTTGGTTTGAATGTGATAAGGATAAACCCTAGAGTTTGTATCCATCTGGGATTCTAACAACTACTTATAAATAAATTATTAGGGTAAACCCTAGAGCTAGTTATTCTCTTCTTTAAAATTGTTCATACTATGTCTTTTTTACTCGCCAAATCCAAAAATCACAACCTCTCTCTTAGGGTTGATGATTTTCGAATAAAACCTAATTTATAGGTTCTTCCTTTTACTATTTGGTGTGTGATTCTGATTCCATTAGAAGGGTTCCATTTGGACCATTCATCTTGCAAGAAAGTGGTAGGCACAAGATCACAAACAAGAGAATCTGAGGTTAGTAACCATTTCTATGATGTTTTTTAAAGTATGTTGCTATAATAGTAAAACATAGATTATAGGTTGTATGTGCACTTAGGTATATCAAGTTTTGATTTTTTTTCCACTACTTATCAGTTGTGTACTTGATGCTGATAATCCCCAACAATAATCGAGGGTCACAAATCCACCATTCAAGAGTAAAAGAAACCAAGGAAAATCATGCACCCTTCCTTTTTGATTTACGATTTACATTTCTGTTGCCACCACAAATAATTCGTAGAATGTAGTGGGAGCAAGATATGTTGGTGCAGGCGGAGATGAAGCATAGCTGTCAGAGGTCGGGTACATAGATAACAGAAACGAGATGGAGAGATAAGAAATAAGGCATTAATCATTGGTAGTGTGTACATACTGTTTACGGTTCTTAAGTAAGAGAAGAGTAGCATGTAGTATCACCGATGATGAGTTGTGTTTACTGTTTATGGTTCTCATATAGAGAAGATAAGAGATAGTGATAGATGGAATACGTTTCAACATGGATGTAGGGGCTTCTATTTAATTTTAAGAGTTATAATAATTGTAAGTGGAAGAAAAGAATTATAAAAAAATGGAAAAAAGGTTATAAGTGTCATTTATATATGTTATGGATTAAATCCGAAACAAAATCAAATTATAGACATAATCCTCCGAGTGACAAAAAAGAAGAATTATGGATCAAATATGCAGACTATCTCAAACCATAAGGAACAATTGTGTAATTTACTCTCTTTTTTATGGTTATTTTTATTTAGTTTTGGTATATGTTTTGAACTTTATTCTTCATGTTCAAGATAAAGATATATATGGTCTTTCTTTTATTTTTCTTTTAGAACAGTTGAAACTAGTATGAAAATTACAAAGAATTACAAAGACAAAACTAGAAATGGGTTAACAATCCAAACAACCCATCTAGGTAAAACCTTATTGTTCCTATTAACAAACCATTCAAAAGATAAATCAAAAATTTCTACAAAGATTATATTACGCTTCCATATTTCATCGTTAAAGATAATATCATTTAGAAAACTCTAAATCCGCCATAAGGTGATATAAACGATCGATTCTGGAAGTACACAAACCTTAACTACACCTTAAAAATCTTATATCCATTTGAAAATATCCTTCCCCGCTACCCAAGAAGGAGCTTGTATATCAAACCATTTAAAAATATTCCTCCAAATGAAAGAAGCAAACTCACACGATAATGTCTAATATTAAGTCGTATTACATAATGACTGTGCTAAAAATTATTTTCTTCAATCATGTCCATTCCAAAACTATCCATCGTATACATTGTATTACTACCTACATGATAATATTTAAATGTCGAGTACAATGTGACACACATGTTACTTCTTATCTTTTTACTACGTGACAATCTATCTAAATTTTATTTAGACATAATTTCCATAACTTTAGAGTTTATAGATCTACGAAGGATAGGAGTCACTAATAGGGCAGGAGCTTTATTAATTTATATATTCATGAATGATGCACCATCATCTTGTTGATTGGTGCATCATGTTGATTTAGTCACCAATATGCATTTCAAGACTTGTTCTCAATGCCGCGTAACATTATATATATATATATATATATATATATATATATATATATATATATATATATATATATATATATATATATATATATATAGAGAGAGAGAGAGAGAGAGAGAGAGAGAGTTAGGTTCAAATGTTTTCACTATCTATTGTGTGCATATATTATTGATTATGGACCAATCATTTTAGTTATTTTAAGAAAGTAATTAATACCCATTATATATTTAACATATAATATGCATTAATTACTTTCTTAAAATAACTAAAATGATTGGTCAATAATCAATCATACATGCACACAATAGATAGTGAAAACAAAATAACCTAACCTTATATATATATATATATATATATATATATATATATATATATATATATATATATATATATATATATATATAGGGCTAGGATTAAATACGAATCACAACTATTATGTGAATGTATAACTAATTTTGGTCCTTTAGATTAAAAGAATATATGGTTAGGATAATAATGGCATGATGATAATTAACTGGGAAAAATTAAATTTTCATTTATTAAAACAACGTATTCAGCATTATGTTTAATAACAAATTAGGAAAATGCATTTATTAAGGGATACAAACCAAAAATCCATGGAAATTTCAAATAAAAAATTAACAATACAAATTAACATTTTTGAAAAATAACATTTCAAATCCAAATAAACATTTCAGTCTTCTGTATTTCGTTCTTCTTAAACCAGCTTCAATTTTGCATGCCATTCTTCAAGAATTATATTCAGTTTAACATTTAATTGTTCAAGAATCAATTTCAATTCCGCATTTCATTCGTATACATTGCATTCAAGAATTAGTTTTCATTATGTCTTCCATTTTTCTGCATGAAAAACAAAAAAACAAAAAAAAAAGATTAAAACAATGTTACATCAACTATCAGTAAAAAATGTTGAAAAAAATAATATGATAAATTAAGTATATTCTACAAGAATGTGATACATTCTTTAAGAATGAGATAAAAAAAATATCATATATAAGAACAAAATCACAAAAATAAAAGTTCTTTTGATATTAACAAAAATTATAGCATACTGGAATTATAAGAAATTTAGCATATTTAAAAAAATGTTACCAAATTCTTGTAAGAATGTAAAAAAAATATAAAAAATTAAATATATTCTACAAGAATTTGATCAGATTCATTAAGAATGAAAAAAATATACTAAATATGAAAAAAAAAATCATGAATCAATTATTCTTGTGATATAATTAAAAAATCTAGCAATTCTTTTCGAATGAAATAAAATCAATTATATAAGGTAGAGTAATAAACAAGAATAATAAAGTTTCAATAAAAAAGACCAGGAGGCGAAGTTTTAATATTAAACTAAGCAACCTTTGAATCTATAAAAAAAGAGGCATATCACGATCTTTGGAAAATGGATTTTGAGCATTAAACAATGTAAAGCTTAAACTTGAACTAAAACTTAATAATCACACTAGGAAAACAATTTATCAAACAAGAAAAAAAAATGAAGAAAAAGAAGTACTACATACCTGTTACTTAAAAATTGTGACAGAAGACTACTCAATTGGGGAGTTTTTAATAAATTTATTATGCCTATTTGTTGAATTCATTAAGTTCTTGCTTTTTGGGTAACTAAATGAATCATTCTCATTCAATTGCTACACTCTAAATAACATAATCAAAACCAAGTATCACCAATAACCAGGTAACAACAACCATGGAATAGACTCGCTCCAGTTAAATAAAAAATAGACATGGGCCTTTAGTAACCTAGTAACCTCCACACATAACATCATGCCTCTTCAATAAAAAAACAAAAACATTGAACCATGGATCAAATTAAACATAAAAATGTTAACCCAAAATCGAATTAAACCCCAAAATCTATTAAACAGAAAACACATTAGACCTAAATTAAATTAAACCATATATTCAATTAAACTTATCTTGAATTACACCTAGTGAACAGAAGATGGCGAAACAGGGGCGTCAACGATTATGTGTGATGACAACTCAAGGGTTTGAGAATAATTGATGGCGGTAAAAGTTTGGACAACGTGTAGTTACCTATTACCATAGTTATAGGAAATAACAAATAAGTTACCATATTTATAAGGAATTTATATTAGATAATAAATAATTTAATTAATAAAATTTCATAATTACCATATTAAATGATTGACCTAGAATTAGCCTTATATTCACACAATACTTATAAGTTATATATGAACCTATATATATATATATATATATATATATATATATATATATATATATATATATATATATATATATATATATAATCTGAAATAACTAAAAACGTCGATCCATGATTGTTTCTTCACTTGATTTTAGGTAGGGTTATTTGTTCGAAAAACAAAAGTTAAAGTCACACAGTAAAGATACTTGACTTACAATTTTGTATTAAAAAACTATATATTAACATCACGAAACATTAAACTTTGAAGCAGATCGGACAACCGTACCTACAACTCCGTCCTAACTATATATTTCATTACCCGATCTCCATGTAAGTAACCTCCAAGGCTTTGTTAAAGGAATAAATGAAGTAAGCATGACACATTATAACTAAACAAAGGAGCTTACCAACTCCTGAGTGCTGACTCGTGTTGTCCATGATGGTTGGCCAAGTCAACATCTCCACCTACAATTGAAAGGACCATGCGCTCCAACCCACCACCTTCCTCGGTCATAATTCACCAACTCCCTTCTCTATATATTCCGATCAGTTTTCTCCTTTCATCTCAGGTTCACTATTACAGCCTAATATAATACCTAACAACATTTCACGCACCAGAAATCCATCCGAATGGCCGCTACCGGAGAAGCTCAACCCGCAAAACATCAAGAAGTTGGCCACAAGAGCCTCCTTCAAAGTGATGCTCTCTACCAATACATTCTGGAAACCAGCGTTTACCCAAGAGAACCACAACCCATGAAAGAGCTGCGTGAGGTCACAGCTAAACACCCATGGTAAGTGCCTTAATTTACCCAAAGTTTACTATGAACTGAATATTTATAGGTGCATTTCGTTTTTCTAAATATTTTGCTTGTCATTTGAACTATAGGAATCTTATGACGACATCTGCGGATGAAGGACAATTTTTGAATATGCTTCTCAAACTCATAAATGCCAAGAACACGATGGAGATTGGTGTTTACACCGGCTATTCCCTTCTTTCTACGGCTCTTGCTCTCCCAGAGGATGGAAAGATATTGGCTTTGGACATAAACCGTGAAAATTATGAAATTGGGCTTCCGATCATTGAGAAAGCCGGTGTTGCCCACAAGATTGATTTTAGAGAAGGCCCTGCTCTTCCTCTTCTTGATGAAATGGTCAATGATGTAAGTACTTACAAACATATAAAAGATAATGTTTTTTTTTTTAAATTTATATTTTCTCCAAATTATGAAAACTCATTTTGCTTTGCACATTTTGAACTACAGGTGAAACTTCATGGATCGTTTGATTTTATTTTTGTGGATGCTGATAAAGACAACTATCTTAACTACCACAAAAGGTTAATTGACCTTATCAAAATTGGAGGTGTCATTGGCTACGACAACACCCTTTGGAACGGGTCTTTAGTGGCCCCACCAGATGCGCCACTCAGGAAGTATGTTAGATATTACAGAGATTTCGTTTTAGAGCTTAACAAGGCATTGGCTGTTGATCCGAGGGTTGAGATTTGCCAACTTCCGGTAGGCGACGGAATCACTTTGTGTCGTCGTATAAGTTGATCACAAATCACGGATAAACTTTCGTACACATACAACTGTTCTTTCTTTCTTTTTTAAGATTCGTACGTGTATCCAAGTCTTGTAAAAGAATTCTATATACTATTACATTTCTGTCATTTAACAAATGTTAATGTTATTCTTCGTGATTTTACTCTCTCTCTCTCTCTCTCTCTCTCTCTCTCTCTCTCTCTCTCTCTCTCTCTCTCTCTCTCTCTCTCTCTCTCTCTCTCTCTCTCTCTCTCTCTCTCTCTCTCATATATATATATATATATATATATATATATATATATATATATATATATATATATATATATATATATATATATATATATATATATATATATATATATATATATATATGTGGCAAAAGTGAATATGTGGCTGATATGTATGTAACATTAGGTATAGAACTACTAAAAACAAAGTAGTTTTGATTTAAAACTAACACCATTAAGCTATTCAGACTTTCACATTTTTGATTTCATTCCATTTAGATTCTTCATTTCTTAAATTTTTTAGAATTCAGCTTCTAAAAACTATGTCTACTCCATCTCCATGAAAATGAACCAAAGACACCTCGTAATTAAATCCATAGGAACTCACGTTTGGAATTAATGACAATTTCAATCTTTTGATATTTTGAATATCAAATTGTTGTATATATTACCTATAATAATGAATTACTTTCTTTTTCCTCGTTGAAATCCCCATGTATATATTTTTTAAAATCAATCTATTGATGTCGCCGTCTGCAATCATACGTGATGTTAGATATTACTTTTTGATTGTTTATATTGTTAATATACATTGTTTTAATAATTTTTAATAGATTTTAATTGATTTCTAAACAAACAAAAATGATTTTTGGATGAAAATATGTAATTTTATTAGGTTCTATATTTAAGCTTGTATACATGACAGCCACATATTCACCATGCCATATATATATATATATATATATATATATATATATATATATATATATATATATATATATATATATATATATATATATATATATATATATATATATATATATATTGATGGATTGAGAAGTGTTCTATAAAAACAAAGACCTGAGACAAAAGGGTGCCTATTTGGGGTGAGCGTCGCACCGAGTATCCGTCTTTGGAACCAGAACCGCCTCAAAATTGCTAGTTCTGTAACTGGAAACATAGTAAGTGATGGCTTAGGTTCTTAAATTTTGCAACCGTTCTAAATGGTTATAGTTGATCAGTTTCCTGTTCTTGTTGTTTTTAACCACTACCTGCTAGGTGTCTTTTAGGACCAGTATTTGGGCTTAGGTTTAGAGATTTGTTGTATCATAGAGCATCTTGTTTCTATAGATTATTTTCAAGTATTTATGTTACTATGAGTAATTCGGTAACATTTGTCTATTGATTTTTGTTTCAACCAATCCGAAAAGTGTAATTATAGTCTGGTATCAGTGTCATTTTTTGTATTTTTGTTGATGACATTGATTTTCGATACTAATCAACTTCAAGTCAATAAAGCAAATGAGTTGTTCTTAAAAAACTTCCATGAAGGACATGGGGGATTATGATGTGATCCATAGTATTAGGATTAAATGTGTAAATAGGGGAATTTGCTTTGACGTGATCACGCTATGTTGAGAAGATTTTCAAAAAGTTCAATTATAGTAATTCTTCTCGCGTGGGTACTCCCATGGATCCTAGAGTAAAGTTAATGCCAAATAAAGGCAAGGGATCTCATAGTAAGAATATTCTCAAGATATAGGTTGCTAGATGTATGTCATTATAATCACCTAACCTGAAATTGCTTATGTAGTTGGGAGGTTGAGTTAGTATACTAGTAATCTCAATACTCAACAATGGCAAGCAATTCATAGAGTATTTATAGAGAGATTTAGTTTTCCAAAATTAATTTTCTTAACATAAAGGATTCAATATATAATTACAAAGAATAAGAATTCATTGATTTGTTTCAAGCTAAGAAAAGTAAGCATGATTTATGATGGATTTACTTTCAATCGTGATTAATAAAGTATAAAAGGAATACAAATTAATACACAATAATATCCTAAGATAGAGGGTTGACTATATTGAATAAATATAGTCGATTACTCCACCCCCCCCCCCCCTTCAAGCGAAATTGGTGGCAAACAAACTCTTAAGCGTTCATGAAAGGATTCAAGTAAGGGTCTTGGAAGTGTTTTTTGTAAAAATGTCAGCCACCTGAAGCTTGGTAAGAACAAACTTTGTGTGAAGTTTTCTGGTAGATACAAGTTCTCGTATGAAGTAATAATCAATGTCAATGTGGTTAGCTCGGCGATGTGCAACAGGATTATGACTGAGAAATATATATAGCACTCAAATTGTCATATAAAAATGGTTGGACGGTCCGGAGGTAAGGCATTATGTAGCACCCGGTTCCTGGTACGTAATGTTATTTGAGTATTTCCTTTCTTTTAGCCTTGGACTCGGCGAGTCATAGGTCCGACTCGACGAGTGGATGCGGGACCCGGGACACGTTTAAGTTGGTGACTCGGCGAGTCCATATCCTGGACTCGGCGAGTCACAGCTGTTGGATGAAACCCTAAGTTTCAGGGGTTTGCACCCTATTTAAAGGACTTATTAGCCCCAAGCCGGCCCCCATTGACCCTTAAAGCCTTGTATCTCTCGTTCTAAGCTATTCCTTGAGAGTTTGAGGTTAGTGTGTGTGTTTTTGAAGGCTTTGAAAGAGGAAGGAAGTAGATCCAGAAGAGGAGAAGCCATCCAAGCATTATTTGTGTTCTTCCAGCAGTTCCTTTGAGGTATAACCTGTTTTCCCCTTGATTCTATGCTTAAAACTTCATTTGGGTCCTTCTTGGTCTAATCCCCAAGTTTGTATGTGCATTGTATGTTGTAATAAGGCGTTTGGCCTTTGGATCTAGGCAAGATTGAGCTCCAGGGGCTCAGATCTGTTAGCTTTTTGGCCCCATGTTGCTTGTTAGTCCTAGATCTACCCTTTTGAGACATTTTGAGCCCTAAAATCCATATTGGTGAATATCCACACGTAAAGTTGGAAACTTTACGTGTGAATCGTGTCCTAGAAGTCCAGATCTATGAATGGCATGGACTGGAATCG
This sequence comes from Lactuca serriola, assembly GCF_051521515.1. Lineage (NCBI taxonomy): Eukaryota > Viridiplantae > Streptophyta > Magnoliopsida > Asterales > Asteraceae > Lactuca > Lactuca serriola. Next base: position 178,828,673 of record NC_136409.1, on the reverse strand, counting down.
AGCAAATCCATGTATTCAGAAGGTGCATGGCAACGACTCGGCGAGTCGTTCATATGACTCGGCGAGTCTATTCGCGAGTCTCCGAGTTGTCCCCTTTTCGTAGTGTCGATTGACCAGTGAGTCACGGGGTGTGGCTCAGTGGGTCGGAAGCTTAACTCATCTATGGAGGTACTCGGCGAGTCAATGCCCTGACTCGGCGAGTTCAAGGCAATCTCCTTAGATCAAGAACAGACTCAACGAGTTGTTCATACAACTCGGCGAGTCTTCGCATAAGTGTTCATCGGATGAAGATGAACTCGGCGAGTTGTTCATACAACTCGGCGAGTAGGATGAAGGACTTGAATATTGGTTAAGAAGGTGAACCCGTCGAGTCGTCGCCTAACTCGACGAGTAGGACCAGGATTCAGGGCAGTCGTTTGCGTAGGGACTCGGCGAGTTGGAAAGCCAACTCGGCGAGTCGAGGTCAACTGAAAGTTGACTCTGACTTTGACTTAGGGTAAGGTCAGGGGTAAAATGGTCATTTTACCCAAAGGTCAGTGAGCAGTGTTTGATTGAGTATGTCGTGGGAATTGCAGTCGGAGGGTTTCCGGAGCAGCAGCAGTAGTAGTAGGTGATCAATTCCCACACAGACCAGCAGCTATTTCGAGGTGAGTTTCCTTTCTAGTAGGAACGGGTCTAAGACACCAAGGCCGACCCGTGTAGACGAGATGCTAGTACTAGAGTGTGGGCCGAGCCCGTATCTCTGGGTTTAGTCAAGTATGATATATGTGTTAATATGATAGAATTGCTTATACTTGTTGTCTGCGTGATACTTGTATGTTATGGGTTAGCGGTTGAGTATGGGCAGGGCCCGTAACTCTCCGAGGTTGGAGTGTGGGCTAGGCCCGTATCTCCCAGATAGCGAAGTGTGGGCAGGGCCCGTATCTTCACAAGTGTGGGCGAGGCCCGTATCTCCCGGCTAGCGAAGTATGGGCAGGGCCCGTATCTTCCCGAGTGTGGGCAAGGCCCGTAACTCCTAGCTGAACCGTGGTTGTTATATGTTGCATGGTATGTGGTATTATGGGGGAACTCACTAAGCTTTGTGCTTACAGTTTCGGTTTTGGTTTCAGGTACCTCCTCAGCTAGGGGAAAGGAGCCGGTGCGGTAGCGGCACGGCACACACACACTCTCCGGTTTCCGCATTTACGAGCTTCACTGGGATTTGTACTCTGATATTTTGATGGAATGTATGAATTGGCTTTTAGACAATGTTTTAACTTTTAATATTCTCTAAAAGTAATGTTTTTAAAACGAAATTTTTGGACGTGAAAATTGGGTCGTTACAAGTTGGTATCAGAGCCCTGGTTTGAGGGATTCGGACACACCTTTGGGAGTGTATGAACTCAAATCGAGGGATTTAAAAGATTTTCTAAAAGAAAATGTTTTCTAAAATTTGGAACAGAGTTTTGAGAAAGAACGAAGTGTGTGATGTGCGCGACCGGCCGAGCTCAAGTAAGTATCCCCAAGGTACCCATACAAGTTTATGTTATGTTATTAAGCTTTTGTAGAACAGCATGCTAGAATAGGACTAAGGATCTAGGAGTGATGCCTTATGTGCCTGCTTTATGTGTTCCAGTTGTATGAGAACTTGCATGCTAATTGTTGAATAAACAGTAAATAGGATAGCCTGTTTGGGTTATGCCTGGTAGTATGAGTTGGTACTTTATGCTAGCTCAGTTCCTGAAAATAGATAGAGTTAATTGAGATTGTTACCCTTATCTGAATGCTGCTTGCTTCGTGCTTCGTGGGATTCTGAATAGTGGGGGTTAGCCATTAGGCGAATGCGTCACGTCACGTGTGACCAGAGTTGAATAATCTTAGAGTGCCGGATTTGATCCTACTGCGCAGCTCTTGTTTGAGTCCAACCGTTGTAGGGACGAGTCGGGTACTCGAAGGATTATTTGAGCCTCGTCACATGTGATGGTATTCGGGTAATGGCTAACTGGCATTACAAGGAGGCCTGCAGCAGCTGAGGACTGGTTAGAGTGGAACTAGAGATTTCCCTAGGGCAAGCCTAGGATGGGTATAGCAGTGATCAGCAGTAGTGAAAGGGATCTGGTGGAGTCGAGGCATTCCTTGAAGAAGGTACGGATAGATGTGGAAGGTAGTATGGGCCCGTACTACTGAAAGCAGAGGATCCGTACCCGAACCAAGGATGGCCAAGATAAGACCAGGGAACTTGTAAGTAGATGTGATCCCTCGGGGAGTATCAGTATCACTAATGATTGTTGTGATGTATTGCAGAATGGTGGTGCTTCGATCGAGGCCGGTAGATGGCGGTTCAGGAGAGGGGTCAGGTTCGGGATCAAGTTCCGAGCCGATTGATGAGGGGCTACGCGAGTTCATCGCGTCAGAGGTCACCAGGGGTATCCTTGAGTCGACTCCCATTATCTTTGGGTCGATCAAGGAAGGGATCATGGAGTTGATGGAGGATCGCCTTCGGGTATTCAGGAGTGATATGGCATCTAGCCAGTCAGGATCTCGCACGCTGTCCTTCAAGGACTTCAGGGGTAGCGGTGCGCCGGATTTCCACGGGGTGAAAGACCCCATTGTTGCCAGGCGATGGATTGCAGACATCGAGTCTGCCCAGTTGACTAGCTTCTGCCCCGAGGGGTCGAAGGTGAGGTATGCAGCAGGATGTTTACGGGACCGAGCCCGGGATTGGTGGGAGTCAGTGGGTGACTCGTTGGGAGCCTCAGCTATCGAGGCTATGACCTGGTCGGACTTTGTGACCAGGTTCAGGGCAGAGTTCGCGCCGGCGGTCGAGCTTCAGCAGCTGGCCAGGGAGTTTCTTGACATGAGGCAGACGACGGAGACTGTGGCGGAGATCACCGCCAAGTTCCGGGAGAGGGCTTTGTTAGTGCCCCAGTATGCCGGTGACGAGTACATGAGGAGGACTCGTTACCATGATATGCTACGAGCTGACATCCGGGAGCATGTTAGCTTTTCGGCTTGCCCTAACCTGGACTCCATGATTGCCAGGGCGAGGGAGAGGGAGATAGATTTGGAGCACATCCGGAAACGGAACCTAGAGGAGGGTCAGGCAGGAGGGGCTTCGGGGAAGAAGCCCAAGGGATCGGATGGTAGGCCGAAAGGCCAGTCAGGACCGAGCCGCTGCGGGAAATGCGGCAGGACGCATGTGGGGGCATGTAGGATGGGTTCAGTAGGCTGCTACAAGTGCGGCAAGGCAGGGCACTTTAGCAGGGATTGTACTGCTCCAGTTGCAGCTATTCAGACATCGGAGTTGCTGTGTTTTCACTGCAAACAGAGGGGCCACAAGAAGGCCAATTGCCCCCAGTTGACAGTTTCAGTGCCAGTGAAGGCGCCAGCTCCAGCGACCCTGCGGATCACGGATGGTCGGCAGGGCAAGGCAGAGGCTCCAGTGGTAAGGAGCCGGGCATTTCAGCTGACTACCGAGGAGGCACGCGCCACACCCGATGTGGTGACGGGTATGATTCTTTCCCTCTATCTTATTTTTATGATGTTATGTTATTGATATGTGCTCTGTATGTATATGTATGTATTAGGATCGTTCCATGTGAACGTCCTCCCAGTTCAGGTGTTATTTGATTCGGGTGCATCCCGATCATTCGTTTCCCTTGCGCTTAGCAGGAAGTTTCATGAGTCATCGGATGAGTTAGATTGCCCTTTGGAGGTGGAGATTGCTGACGATCAATCGGTGCGAGCATCGACGGTATTTCGAGATTGCGTGTTGTGTTTGTTTGAGGAGCGCTATTTGGTAGATTTGGTTCCCATTCCGTTGCGTGGGAACAAGGTGATTATAGGCATGGATTGGTTGAGCCCTAATGGGGCGGTGATAGATTGCACGCAGCAGCTAGTGCGGGTCAGGACCCCAAGCGGGGGAGAGTTAGTGATTCATGGTGAGAGACCCCAGTATGGACCCGCTGTATGTTCAGCAGCGAGGGCTAGGCGCTACCTTCAGCAGGGATGCGCAGGTTACGTCGCGTATGTGATGGATACCCGGGAGATGGGTAAGGCGACGGTGAGCGAGGTTCCGGTGGTCCGAGACTTTGCAGACGTCTTCCCAGAGGAGCTTCCTGGGATACCTCCGGAGTGACAGGTGGAGTTTAGGATCGACCTTGTTCCTGGTGCGGCTCCGATAGCCAAGGCACCGTATCGGTTGGCTCCTCCCGAGATGCAGGAGTTGTCTACGCAGCTGCAGGAGCTGCTAGACAAGGGATTTATTCGTCCGAGCAGTTCGCCCTGGGGAGCCCCGATTCTGTTTGTGAAGAAGAAGGACGGGTCGCATCGGATGTGTATAGATTATCGGGAGCTGAACAAGGTAACGGTGAAGAACCGTTACCCGCTTCCGAGGATTGATGACCTCTTTGACCAGCTTCAGGGCGCATCTTGGTTCTCCAAGATTGATTTGCGTTCGGGTTATCATCAGATGAGAGTCAGGGAGGAAGATACGCAGAAGACTGCGTTTCGGACGCGCTATGGCCATTATGAGTTCGTGGTGATGCCGTTTGGGCTAACTAATGCTCCTGCCGCGTTCATGGACCTCATGAACCGTGTATGCAGACCGATGCTGGATCGGTCTGTGATAGTCTTTATCGATGACATCTTGGTTTATTCCAAGACCCGGGAGGAACATGAGGAGCATCTGAGAGAGGTATTAGAGACCCTGAGAAGGGAGAGCTTGTATGCCAAGTTCTCCAAGTGTGAGTTTTGGTTGCGCGAGGTGCAATTTCTGGGACACCTCGTCAACCAGAACGGGATTCTGGTCGATCCGGCCAAGGTCGAGGCCGTGATGAGATGGGAGGTTCCGAAGTCTCCATCTGAGATTCGGAGTTTCCTGGGATTGGCAGGCTACTATCGGAGATTTATCCAGGATTTCTCCAAGATAGTCGTGCCCCTGACGCGGCTGACGAAGAAGGCCGTGGTCTTTCGGTGGGGACCCGAGCAGCAAGCTGCATTTGAGACGCTGAGACAGAGATTGTGTGAGGCGCCGATCTTAGCCCTGCCAGAGGGCGTAGAGGATTTTGTGGTTTATTGTGATGCGTCCATTTCTGGGTTGGGCGCGGTGCTGATGCAAAGGGGGCATGTCATTGCCTACGCTTCGAGGCAGCTCAAGCCTCACGAGGCGAACTACCCGACGCACGATTTAGAGTTGGGGGCGGTGGTATTTACCCTCAATATTTGGCGACATTACCTCTATGGGGTTCGGTGTACCATCTACACGAACCACAAGAGTTTGAGGTACCTCATGGATCAGCCGAATCTGAACATGAGGCAGCGTCGGTGGTTGGATGTGGTAAAGGATTATGATTGCGAGATCCTTTACCACCCGGGGAAGGCCAATGTGGTGGCCGATGCGCTTAGCCGCAAGGCGGCGCCGATCAGGGACGTTTGTATGAGGATGACCGTGGTGACCCCCCTGTTGGAGCAGATTCGGGAGGCTCAACAGGAGGCTATCAAGGAGGAGCATCGGATGAGCGAGCGAGTGGTGGGTCAGGTTTCCTCCTTTGATTATGATAGCCGAGGACTTTTGACACTACACCGTAGGGTGTGGGTGCCGTATCACGGAGGCGTGCGCCAGATTTTGATGGAGGAGGCGCACAAGTCCCGGTTCTCTATTCATCCCGGGGCGACAAAGATGTATAGGGATCTTCGTCTAGACTATTGGTGGCCCTGCATGAAGCGGGATGTGGCATCGTATGTCGAGCGATGTTTGACCTGCAGGAAGGTCAAGGCCGAACATCAGAGACCGCATGGCAAGATGCAGCCGTTGGATATTCCACTGTGGAAATGGGAAGATATCACGATGGATTTTATCACGAAGCTTCCCAGGACCGCACGTGGAGTGGATTCGATTTGGGTCATCGTGGATAGATTGACCAAGAGTGCTCACTTTATTCCGATTCAGGAGAGCATATCGGCCGAGAAATTGGCCGACATCTATATCAGGGAGATTGTGGCACGGCATGGGGTGCCTGTATCGGTGATCTCGGACAGGGATGTGCGTTTTACTTCCAGGTTTTGGAAGAGATTCCATGACGAGTTAGGCACTCGTCTTCATTTTAGCACTGCCTTTCACCCGCAGACGGATGGGCAGAGCGAGCGGACCATCCAGACTCTGGAGGATATGTTGCGGGCGTGCGTGCTAGATTTCGGTGGTAGCTGGGATACCTATCTTCCCCTGGCCGAGTTCTCCTATAACAACAGCTATCACGCGAGTATCGACCGCCCTCCCTTCGAGATGTTGTACGGACGGAGGTGTAGGACCCCGATATGCTGGGGTGAGGTTGGCCAGAGAGTCATGGGGAGCACCGAAGTGGTGCTCAAGATGACTGAGAGGATCCAGCAGGTCCGGAGCAGGCTTCAGACTACTAAGAGTCGGCAGAAAAGTTATGCCGACAAGCGTCGATCCGATTTAGAGTTCCAGGTCGGGGATATGGTTCTCCTGAAGGTGTCGCCATGGCCGGCCCCCATTGACCCTTAAAGCCCTAAGTTTCAGGGGTTTGCACCCTATTTAAAGGACTTATCAGCCCCAAGTCGGCCCCCATTGACCCTTAAAGCCATGTATCTCTCGTTCTAAGCTATTCCTTGAGAGTTTGAGGTTAGTGTGTGTGTTTTTGAAGGCTTTGAAAGAGGAAGGAAGTAGATCCAGAAGAGGAGAAGCCATCCAAGCATTATTTGTGTTCTTCAGGCAGTTCCTTTGAGGTATAACCTGTTTTCCCCTTGATTCTATGCTTAAAACTTCATTTGGGTCCTTCTTGGTCTAATCCCCAAGTTTGTATGTGCATTTTATGTTGTAATAAGGTGTTTGGCCTTTGGATCTAGGCAAGATTGAGCTCCAGGGGCTCAGATCTGTTAGCTTTTTGGCCCCATGTTGCTTGTTAGTCCTAGATCTACCCTTTTGAGACATTTTGAGCCCTAAAATCCATATTGGTGAATATCCACACGTAAAGTTGGTTTTTAATCCAAGAGACTTTTGGTTTTCCATAACTTGAGGACAAGTTATGGACTCCATTAAAACACATTATGATCATGAATTAATCTACCACATAGGTTACAAATAATTCCTATGATCATCTAAACATCATAAGAACAAGAATATGAATATGAACACTTTCAAGAATCAAAATCACATTTAATCTTTGTAATTTTGATAACTAGTTGTTGTAAATGAGTTAGAAAAGACATTACACCTTCTAAAACAAGTTTTCAAGTACCAAAACATTTTAGGGTAATGATTCTAATCCATTTCCAGCAACTCAAGTCGAAATTCTGCACTCTGTCGACCCTACTCGCCGAGTGCATAAACCTACTCGCCGAGTAGGTTGAAGATACACATGAACTCGACGAGTCCTCCCCATGGACTCGCCGAGTCCATCAGTCAGACAGCAGAATTTTCGACTTTCTTCAACTTTTAAGCACAAATAACAAACAAACAAGCCTAGGCTCTGATACCACTGATGGGTTTTGAGCATTCTAACACTTCCTAAGTGTACATGCAACCCTAATAACCTTGGATCTATGTTTGTCTAATTATCATGCAAAGTTGAATTCCAAGGTTATATTCCTATCTAGCATACATGGGGAACAATTTTAACTTGAATCATAGATAGAATAACTTACCTTGTTGTTGCTTGTGTTCCTTGAAACCTTGTGAGCCTAGCACCCCAAGTGTGATGCCTCAAATGCTTCACACAACACCAAATGCTCTTGGAAAGACTCTTGAGATAACACACACTTCAAAATCGGCCAAGCCCTCTAGTTTCTTAGTGTTCAACTTGTGTTGCAAATTTTGTGGAGAATGGGACTCTTATATAGTGTTGGCACATCTAGGGTTACACCATGTAAACCCTAATGTGTCATGACTCTTCATTTCCATGACCCATGGGTTTGTAACTCCCATGGAGCATCCATGGAGTATCCTATGGGTAGAACCCAACTTGATAATCCATGGAGCCTTTTAGCCCACTATACAAGATATGGATGATTTACATAACCAACCCATATATTTAATTAGTTATCCTTTGATCACTTAATTAATTCCAAATTAATTCTTTGATCAACTAATTAAATAATATTATTAATATATTAGAACTTATAATATATTAATAATCTCCAAGTGTTATTTCTCTCATTTAGTCTATCCAATTGCATGGTGCCATGCAACCCAAATGGACCATGCCGGGTCGGGTCAAGTACAAGCCCGAAATAGTTATGGACTTAGACACCTTATCCAACAGTCTCCCACTTGGATAAGTCTAATAACTATATCTCTAGTACTTCAGGAACCGACCGGCAATCGTAGCTCTTTCAAGGTCTCTCGGAACTGAGAAGATGATGATACGCCATTTAAGATAAGTGATCATATAATCCTCTGTTCTAGATATCAGCCGGACAAATACATGGAACATGTCTTGCTTATTGTCCAGCATTTGTTTCCCAATTTCCGATTTGTTTGACATAGAACTTAATTGAACACATCAACTTAGTTCTGACCGGGCCCGGTACATGGGTCAAAACAAAATCATCGAGGGGCCCAGATATCAGCTTCTAATCCAAGAAGGAACAGATAAACTTCGACTCATATGTTTGTTCTACCACTCATTGAATTACACACAAAAGTACGTTTTATAACATCGAGTTACCAATGCGGTTTCGTACAGTCAATGCATAACCAACTTGTAAGTAACAAATCATATCTCTAGGTTTGAAGACTTATATGATATTACCGTCTCACGATCACTCGAGATAAAATTCCATGAAGTGATTCCAGTGAGCGTGGGTTGTGTCCAATGCTCAGAACTTATGAGCACTCATGATTGTTGTAGCCTTGTCCAACACCTTAGACCTCTATAACCAAACATGACAGTCTTGATTCATATCTACTTCCAACATATGACCGACTGTGGAGGTTTGAATAATATGTTATACCAAACAAAATTATTCTGGAAGTCAAAACATGCAAAAGAAATATAGTAAACGATTGACAAGAGTTAGCAACACTTTACTCATAAATAAAACACCTTTTATTCATCATCAAATGTCAATTACACTTTACAAATTTCCGGGTTATCTAACTACTAAAACTTATATCATCCTTCAGCCCTATGCTCCGAGCATGCTGAAGATGCTTAACCCTACTCAGTCCCTTCGTGAGGGGATCTGCTGGGTTCTCATCCGATGATACCCTCTTTGCCACGAGGAGTCCTTCTTCGATCCGATGTCTGATGAAATGGTATTTTCTGTCGATGTGTCTGGATCTCCCGTGATCCCTTGGTTCCTTGGCTAAGGCAACAGCACTTTCACTATCACAGAAAATTTCCAGTGGCTCTTTAATAGCTGGTACAACTCCAAGGTCTCCAATGAAGTTCTTCAGCCATATCGCCTCCTTTGCTGCTTCACTAGCTGCAATATACTCTGATTCACAAGTAGAATCTGCCACTGTTTCTTGCTTGGAACTCTTCCAAGAAATTGCTCCTCCGTTTAGGGTAAAGACCCAGCCCGACTGAGAGCGGAAATTATCCCTATCAGTCTGGAAGCTCGCATCACTATACCCAACAACTCTCAAGTCATCACTCCCACCGAGGGTAAGGACCCAGTCCTTAGTCCTTCGTAGGTACTTGAGGATATTCTTTACTGCAGTCCAGTGTGCCTTGCCAGGGTTCGCCTGATATCTGCTAACCATGCTCAAGGCAAAAGCTACATCGGGTCGAGTACACGTCATAGCATACATGATCGATCCTACAGCCGAAGCGTAAGGTGTTCGACTCATTTCTGCTATCTCAGCCTCAGTGCTAGGGCTTTGTGTCTTACTCAATCTGGTGTTACTCTGGATGGGTAACTCTCCTTTCTTGGAATCCTGCATGCTGAATCTCTTCAGCACCTTATCCAAGTAGGTACTCTGACTAAGTCCAATTAGTCTTTTACTCCGATCTCTCAAGATTCTTATCCCTAGAATATAGGCAGCTTCACCAAGGTCCTTCATAGCGAAACACTTCCCAAGCCAGGACTTTACTTCCTGCAGGGTTGGAATGTCGTTTCCTATGAGTAGTATGTCATCCACATACAATACCAAAAAGCTAACTATACTCCCACTAGCCTTGACATACACACAAGATTCATCTTCACTCCTAGAAAAGCCAAATTCCTTGACCTTTTCATCAAAGCAAAGATTCCATCTGCGAGGTGCTTGCTTCAATCCATAAATGGATTTCTCAAGCTTACACACTCTATTAGGGTACTCGTTGCTGACAAAACCCTCTGGCTGACTCATGTAAACATCTTCAGCCAACTTTCCATTAAGGAAAGCGGTTTTGACATCCATCTGCCATATTTCATAGTCATGAAATGCAGCTATGGCTAACAGAACCCGAATAGACTTAATCTTGGCTACCGGAGAAAAGGTCTCATCATAGTCCACTCCAGGAATTTGAGAGAAGCCCTTTGCAACCAGTCTAGCCTTATAATTGTGTACTTTACCATCCATGTCGGTCTTCTTCTTGAAGACCCATTTGCATCCTACTGTCTTACGACCTGGTACATTTTCAACCAAGTTCCAAACTTGATTGTCATACATGGATTGTATCTCGCTATCCATAGCCTCTTTCCATTAAGCAGACTCGGGGCCTGCCATGGCTTCCTCGTAGCTGTTAGGGTCATCTTGACTTACTAGTGTCTCATCACTAATAAGTGTCTCACCTTCTGCAGTAATATGGAATCCATAGTAATGCTCAGGTGCACTCTTAACTCTCGTGGAACGTCTCAGAGGTACAGATTTGTCAATTGGCTCAACAGGAGTTTCCTCCTCAAGTTGAGGGCTAGAGTTTGAAGTTCCTTCACCGCTTGCTTCTTGAATTTCTTCAAGATCAATTTGCCTCCCACTGTCTCCTTGGCTTATAAACTCTCTTTCTCGAAAGACGCCTCTTCTTGCTACAAAGACCACATTGTCACTAGGTCTGTAGAAGAGGTAACCAAAGGATCGCTGTGGGTAACCGATGAAAATACACCTCTCGCTTCGAGGTTCGAGCTTATCATGAGTCTCACGTCTCACGAAAGCTTCGCAACCCCAAATCTTGATGTGGTCTAGTTTAGGTACTTTACCAGTCCACATCTCGTGAGGAGTTTTGGCAACTTTCTTTGTAGGGACTAGATTAAGAATATGGGCGGCAGTCTCTAGGGCATACCCCCAGAATGAGATTGGTAGCGTAGCTCGACTCATCATGGAACGAACCATATCTAGCAAGGTTCGATTACGCCTCTCAGCCACACCATTCAACTGTGGTGTCCTGGGAGGTGTCAATTGTGAGACTATCCCACATTCCCTTAGATAGTCGAGGAACTCTGAACTAAGATACTCACCACCACGATCGGATCGAAGCATCTTAATGTTCCTGCCCAATTGATTCTCGACTTCCTGTTTAAATTCCTTAAACCTCTCGAAAGTCTCTGACTTATGCTTGATCAAGTAGACATATCCATATCTACTATAATCATCAGTAAAAGTCAAATAATAACGATTAGCATCCCTTGTGGCATGTTTGAATGGTCCACACACATCCGTGTGTATAAGGTCCAACAAACCTTCACCCCTCTCACACGAACCTGTGAAGGGTGACTTTGTCATTTTTCCAAGTAAGCATTATTCACAACTATCATCTGACTTTAGGTCAAACGACTCCAAGACTCCATCCTTTTGGAGTTGGCCTATGCGCTTCTTGCTTATATGTCCAAGACGACAATGCCATAATGATGCTTTATCCAAGTTATTATTAGTAGAATCAATACACAAAACATTATTTCCTAAGTTATCAACAACAGATACAGCTTCATACACACCATCACAAGGTAATGCTTTAAAATAAAGAACATTATTAAAGAAAGCATCAATAGAACCAACTTCATTATCAAATGAAAAGGTAAACCCTTGTTTGTACAAAGCATGGAAGGAAATAATATTTCTTGCCATTCCTGGCGAATAACAACACTTATTCAGATCTAAACTAAACCCACTACTTAGCGATAAAGTATAAACTCCAATCTTGGTAACAGGTATAGCTTTCCTATTCCCCATGATCAAGTTTATCCTTCCTTGCTCCACATCCTCACTTCTTCTTAGTCCCTGCAAGTCACAACAAATGTGAATACCACACCCGGTATCAAGGACCCAAGAATTAGAATGGGGTGAGTTATTAGAAATGATAGTGTAAATACCTGCATGGTTGGGTTTAACTTTCCCATCCTTCACATCTTGCTGGTATTTTGGGCAGTTCCGCTTCCAATGTGATTTTTCATGGCAATAGAAGCATTCAGCCTCTTTTGGGTCAGAAGAAGGAGTAATGAAACCTTTCTTGGTTCCACTTGAAGAAGAGCCATCAAGGGTCCGAACCTTGGTACCCTTCGAAGATCTCTTTCTCTTCCTCCATCGATTCTTCCCAATTGCCAAAACCGGAGTAGAGTTTTGAGTAGGAGTGATAGCAACCGACTTCCCCTTAAGACCTGATTCTGCGGTCTTGAGAAGTCCCTGAAGTTTGCTGAGGGTGACTTCTTCCTTGTTCATGTGATATGTCATGCGGAATTGATCATAGCACGATGGTAAGGAATGCAAAATAATATCTATTGCAAGATCCTCCGGGAAGTTCACATTAAGCTTCAGCAAACGATCCACATACCTTTGCATTTTCTGCATGTGGCTCGTGACGGATTCCCCGTCCTTCATCATGGTTGTTATCATGGAGCAGATGATTTCATACCTCTCTTGTCTTGCACTTTGATGGTATCTTTCCATCAAATCTTGGTGCATGTCATAAGGGTAGAAATCCTCATAAGACTTTTCGAGTTCCGCTGTCATCGTGGCCGTCATGATGCACGCCACTTTCGTAGCATCCCTTTCATGTGCCCGAAATTCAGCGATCTCCTGAGGAGTTGCAGTGGACTCATCAATCTCCTTAAGCTCCTTGTCAAGGACATATTCTTTGTCCTCGTAGCGGGTAATCATCCTGATGTTTCTGATCCACTCATTGAAGTTGGATCCATCAAAGGTGACTTTCCCACACAAGTTCATAAGGGTAAAGGAGCCATTAGGATTAGAGCCAGAAGCATTGTTGAAAGACATCTGAAGGAAGGAGGACAAGATTAGTTTAGATATAAGAGGGTCCTTAATAAAACACCCAAATGTAGTATTAAGGCTAGGATCCAATCACAATATAATATAACTTAGAAAAGGTATGCCGTAATCTAAGCTATATCATATTTGAAAGGTAGGTGAATGACGATTCACCAATTTCCACCACGAAAACCGCAATATTTTAGTATTAGGTTTTTGAATGGTTCTTAGAAATTCCTAGATTCTTTGAGATTCAATGAACTTTTCAAAGGCATGTTTCAATCTCGAGTGTGCCCTCCAAGTTTTGTGACTGGGATACCGAGGATCACAAAACGAGGTGTGAAGTAACCATGCAAATCACTTGGTACCCTTAAATTTTATCACTCAATCGATGTGCCGGTTAACCACACACGCTCCATCGATACTATAATAAACCCTAAGTCACCCTTTACCTACCTTGTTAAGTCCAAGTTAGTGTGCCGGTTAACCACACACGCTCCACCAACGACTTAATCAAAGTGTAAAGTGTAATTTCATGGAATAGCACCTTATTCACATTTTTCCTAAAGTAACTAAGATTGGGAATTTAATAAAACATTTAGTTACTTTATAATATTCATCATACTTTGAATGAGAATTAATAAGTCCTTGTCTTACCCGTTCGGCTAACGACCCTCCACCGATCAAGCAAGCGGTGGGTGAGAGTGGACACCCATTAAGTCACCATTTTATAGGCAACAACCTTATACCCACCTTATAGACCGGCTTCGTGAATGAGGCGTACTAGCGGTAAGACGACTTTGTTCTTATACATATATATATATAATTATTAAATCATAATAATATAAGTATAAGGGTTGAATTTTAACTTTTAAAATTCTAGGGGTTGGAACTAAAGTTTTAACTTAACTTTACTTGTTCCAAAACTTGAGGGCAAGTTTTGTAAACTTTCAAAACTTTTCATTTCTTGTAACTTATGAGTTTAATAGAGTAATAAAATGAGGACTTTTCATTTTTCCTAACTCTTGTGTTCTTTTAATGGTTTTTAATCCAAGAGACTTTTGGTTTTCCATAACTTGAGGACAAGTTATGGACTCCATTAAAACACATTATGATCATGAATTAATCTACCACATAGGTTACAAATAATTCCTATGATCATCTAAACATCATAAGAACAAGAATATGAATATGAACACTTTCAAGAATCAAAATCACATTTAATCTTTGTAATTTTGATAACTAGTTGTTGTAAATGAGTTAGAAAAGACATTACACCTTCTAAAACAAGTTTTCAAGTACCAAAACATTTTAGGGTAATGATTCTAATCCATTTCCAGCAACTCAAGTCGAAATTCTGCACTCTGTCGACCCTACTCACCGAGTGCATAAACCTACTCGCCGAGTAGGTTGAAGATACACATGAACTCGACGAGTCCTCCCCATGGACTCGCCGAGTCCATCAGTCAGACAGCAGAATTTTCGACTTTCTTCACCTTTTAAGCACAAATAACAAACAAACAAGCCTAGGCTCTGATACCACTGATGGGTTTTGAGCATTCTAACACTTCCTAAGTGTACATGCAACCCTAATAACCTTGGATCTATGTTTGTCTAATTATCATGCAAAGTTGAATTCCAAGGTTATATTCCTATCTAGCATACATGGGGAACAATTTTAACTTGAATCATAGATAGAATAACTTACCTTGTTGTTGCTTGTGTTCCTTGAAACCTTGTGAGCCTAGCACCCCAAGTGTGATGCCTCAAATGCTTCACACAACACCAAATGCTCTTGGAAAGACTCTTGAGATAACACACACTTCAAAATCGGCCAAGCCCTCTAGTTTCTTAGTGTTCAACTTGTGTTGCAAATTTTGTGGAGAATGAGACTCTTATATAGTGTTGGCACATCTAGGGTTACACCATGTAAACCCTAATGTGTCATGACTCTTCATTTCCATGACCCATGGGTTTGTAACTCCCATGGAGCATCCATGGAGTATCCTATGGGTAGAACCCAACTTGATAATCCATGGAGCCTTTTAGCCCACTATACAAGATATGGATGATTTACATAACCAACCCATATATTTAATTAGTTATCCTTTGATCACTTAATTAATTCCAAATTAATTCTTTGATCAACTAATTAAATAATATTATTAATATATTAGAACTTATAATATATTAATAATCTCCAAGTGTTATTTCTCTCATTTAGTCTATCCAATTGCATGGTGCCATGCAACCCAAATGGACCATGCCGGGTCGGGTCAAGTACAAGCCCGAAATAGTTATGGACTTAGACACCTTATCCAACAGTTCATACAACTCGGCGAGTAGGATGAAGGACTTGAATATTGGTTAAGAAGGTGAACCCGTCGAGTCGTCACCTAACTCGACGAGTAGGACCAGGATTCAGGGCAGTCGTTTGCGTAGGGACTCGGCGAGTTGGAAAGCCAACTCGGCGAGTCGAGGTCAACTGAAAGTTGACTCTGACTTTGACTTAGGGTAAGGTCAGGGTTAAAATGGTCATTTTACCCAAAGGTCAGTGAGCAGTGTTTGATTAAGTATGTCGTGGGAATTGCAGTCGGAGGGTTTCCGGAGCAGCAGCAGTAGTAGTAGGTGATCAATTCCCACACAGACCAGCAGCTATTTCGAGGTGAGTTTCCTTTCTAGTAGGAACGGGTCTAAGACACCAAGGCCGACCCGTGTAGACGAGATGCTAGTACTAGAGTGTGGGCCGAGCCCGTATCTCTGGGTTTAGTCAAGTATGATATATGTGTTAATATGATAGAATTGCTTATACTTGTTGTCTGCATGATACTTGTATGTTATGGGTTAGCGGTTGAGTGTGGGCAGGGCCCGTAACTCTCCGAGGTTGGAGTGTGGGCTAGGCCCGTATCTCCCAGATAGCGAAGTGTGGGCAGGGCCCGTATCTTCACAAGTGTGGGCGAGGCCCGTATCTCCCGGCTAGCGAAGTATGGGCAGGGCCCGTATCTTCCCGAGTGTGGGCAAGGCCCGTAACTCCTAGCTGAACCGTGGTTGTTATATGTTGCATGGTATGTGGTATTATGGGGGAACTCACTAAGCTTTGTGCTTACAGTTTCGGTTTTGGTTTCAGGTACCTCCTCAGCTAGGGGAAAGGAGCCGGCGCGGTAGCGGCACGTCACACACACACTCTCCAGTTTCCGCATTTACGAGCTTCACTGGGATTTGTACTCTGATATTTTGATGGAATGTATGAATTGGCTTTTAGACAATGTTTTAACTTTTAATATTCTCTAAAAGTAATGTTTTTAAAACGAAATTTTTGGACGTGAAAATTGGGTCGTTACACATTAAGATCCCGTAAAATATGTGTGATCCAAATATGCTCAGCAATTGTGTTAGTCATGGCCCGATATTCAGACTCGCAGCTAGAACGAGACACTGTAGGTTACGTCTTTGAACTCCAGGAGACAAGATTACCACCAAAGAAGATAGAGTAACCATAAGTGGAGCATCGTGTCTCTATGCAGCGGGCCCAATCAGCATCAGAATAGCCTACTAAGGTTGTCTTTGTAGGATAGGAAAAGTGAAGACCGTGAGAAATAGTACCCTCTACATATATGAGGATTCATTTAACCATTTGGAAATGTTGAACAGTCGGCGAGTGAAGAAATTGACTTGTCTGATTAACGGCATATGACAAGTCAGGTTTGGTGATGGTAAGATACTGAAGTACACCAACCAAGGAGCGATAATGAGTAGGATCTGAATAATGAGTTCCCGAACTTAAGAAAACATTGTTTGTGGCAAAAGGAGTCACCATAGGTTTGGCATCCAATAGTGAAGCACGAAAGAATATTGTGTTCATACTTGGTTTGATTTAAAAATAAACCATCTGAAGTGTAGTGGACTTGAAGACCTAGAAAATATCTAAAAAATTGGCCAATATCTTTAGTGGCAAATTCACGGTGAAGACGATCAATGAAACAACATATTGATGACTCATGATTGCCTTTTAGAATAATGTCATCAAAATATACGAGCAAATATAAGATGCATGAGCCTTGGTAAAAACAAACAAGGATGTGTCATCTTGACTGCAATGAAATCCTTGTTGTAAGAGAAAAAGACTTAGTCGTTGAAACCAAGCCCTCGGGGCTTGTTTAAGACCGTATAGAGCTTTGTTGAGCCGGAAAACATAATCAGGGTGAGTAGAGTCAATAAATCCTGTAAGCTGCTCCATAAACACAATCTCTAATAAATGACCATTTATAAAGGCATTTTTTTACGTCAAGTTGGTGAATATGCCAACGATTTGTAACGGCAATAAATAAGACTAATCAAACCATGGATGCTTTAATCATAGGACTGAAAGTGTGCGAAAATCAAACCCTAGAATTTAGGTATAACCTTGAGCAACAAGACACCCCTTATAACGATCAATTGAACCATCGGAGTCATATTTCATGCGAAATACCCATTTGGACCCCATTACATTCGATGATTTGGGATAAGGAACGAGAGTCCATGTATTGTTTTGATGAAGGGCTAAAATCTCCTATTGGATTGTATCTTTCCAATGTTGGTGCTTGAAATTAAAGTTGTTTTGAACCCTTCAGGATTAGTTTCTGCAAACAAAGCCAAGTGCAAACCACCTTGAGTGATTAAGAGCACATTAAATAAATGGTGGGGTTTAACTATACCAGCCCGACTACGAGTGACCATGGGATGCTAAGAAGGATATGTAGGAGTTAAATGAGTTGAACCTGTAGTTTACTGAAGATGGGTTTGATGTAGGACAGTGGGGTTGTTTGGTGAGGAAACAACGGAAGGCTGAATGGGGTTGTCCACTAGTTTAAGAGGAGTAGGTTGATGGTTTGGTAAGAGGCACGTAGAATATGGCTTCATGATAGGTGGTATGTTAGGTTGCGAGGGAGTAGGATACAGGTCACTTAGAGGTAGTGATGAAGTCCCATAGGTGTAGGTTACCTGTTTTAGGACAGAGAGATCAACAGGAGATGTTTTTTCTAGAAAAGGGAAAAACCGATTCATCAAAGCGTGCATGACGGGTGATATAAACCCGATTTGTAATTGGATCGAGACACTTGTAACCTTTGTATTGAGAAATGTATCCAAAGAAAACACATTCATTAATTCTAGGTTCAAGCTTATGAGAAGTATAAGGCCGCAAATAAGGAAAAACACGACACCCAAAAACCTTGAAATTTTTGTAAATAGGTATAGAGTGATATAATAGCTCAAAAGGTGATTTATTTTGCAGCACCAGACTGGGCAAATGGTTTATAATATGGACAGCGGAAGAGAAAGCATCTATCCATCGAGTTGTTGGAACATTTTGTGACAACCCTATATTTTTCCAAAAGCAATGTAACACTCAAAAGTCAAATACAACGAAAACTATTTGGAATCAACGAAATTAACCTCAAAAATAGAGTGTTCAAAATATCTAAATTGGGATGCATCAAATGTTAGATATCGTGCCAAGGTTTCCAAAAACATAAAGAACATTCGAAACCGGGTTATATTGAAGAAACTATAACCACTCAAATATTTACGACACACCTGGCAAAACACTATTTAATGTAAAAAGTGAAATTCCAATAAAATGTATTTTAGCCTTAAGTATCTAAACAAAAGTTGTAGAGTTCGTTAAACTATAAACGTACATAATAAGAACACCTGGTAAAACACTACGTGAGCAAATGTCTGACGTGCGCCAAAGTCAAGGTGAAATACCAAAAGCCCTCGGGATTGTTGCAACAACCAGAAATACCCGAATGAAAGTGGGAGCGGATAACCATGGATTTCATAACCAAATTACCCAAAGACAGCAAGCGGACTCGACACCATCTGGGTAATCGTCGACAGGTTAACTAAATCAGCGCACTTCCTACCAATCAAAGAAACGGATAAATTGGAGAAACTAACTAGAACATATCTCAAAGAGATCGTACGGCTGCATGGTGTGCCCATATCCATTATCTCGGACCGAGAGAGTAGATTCACCTCAAGGTTCTGGCAGTCGCTGCAAAAGTCTCTAGGAACAAGACTAGACATGAGTACTGCTTATCACCCACAAACTGACGGCCAGAGTGAGAGAACCATACAAACCCTAGAGGATATGTTGAGATCTTGCGTAATCGATTTTGGCAAAGCATGGGACACCCGTCTACCCTTGGTCGAGTTCTCGTACAACAATAGCTACCACACTAGCATCAAGGTTGCCCCGTTTAAAGCCCTCTACGGCCGTAAATGCAGATTACCTATGTGCTGGGCTGAAGTGGGGGACACACAACTAGCAAAAGGACAAGCAACAGACAACATGCTCACTGGGCCAGAAATCATAAGGGAAACTACGGAGAAGATTGTTCAGATCTGGGAACGACTGAAAGCATCAAGAGAAAGACAAAAGACTTATGCGGATAAAAGACGGAAACCCTTGGAATTCCAGGTTGGAGACCGTGTCCTACTAAAAGTCTCGCCCTGGAAAGGTTTAATACGTTTCGGAAAGCGTGGAAAACTGAACCCAAGATACATTGGACCATTCGAGATCCTTGCCAGGATCAATCTGGTGGCTTACAAACTTCGATTACCTCAGGAACTCCACAACGTACACTCTACCTTTCACGTATCAAACCTAACGAAGTGCTTGTCCGATGAGACCCTTGTCATCCCTCTGGACGAAATTGCAATAAATGAGAATCTCCAATTCGTAGAAGAACCAGTAGAGATCATGGATCGGGAAATTAAAAGGACTAAACAAAGCCGCATACCTACTGTAAAGGTCTGCTGGAACGCCAAGCGAGGACCTGGATACACCTGGGAACGCGAGGATCAGATGAAACAAAAGTACCCGTATCTCTTCCCTAACCTGTAAACTCAATCTTAGATTAAATTTCGGTACGAAATTCCTCTAACGGGGGGATGATGTGACAACCCTATATTTTTCCAAAAGCAATGTAACACTCAAAAGTCAAATACAACGAAAATTATTTGCAATCAACGAAATTAACCTCAAAAATAGAGTGTTCAAAATATCTAAATTGGGATGCATCAAATGTTAGATATCGTGCCAAGGTTTCCAAAAACATAAAGAACATTCGAAACCGGGTTATATTGAAGAAACTATAACCACTCAAATATTTACGACACACCTGGTAAAACACTATTTAACGTAAAAAGTGAAATTCCAATAAAATGTATTTAAGCCTTAAGTACCTAAACAAAATTTGTAGAGTTCGTTAAACTGTAAACATACATAAAAAGATCGCCCAAATTGGACCTCGTATGAAGAAGTTACGAATTTCTAAGTTTCGTAACAGTAGTAGAGGGCTAAAAACTCGAATTGAAGACCAAGCGATATTTAGCTAAGGCAACCTAAACGAAAGTTGAAGGTCTCCACAATATGAGTAAGATGATAAAAAGACAAACGAAAACCGACGTCAGATAAAGAAACTATGAATTTTTAACGGACTTTAGCAGTCCCGGCCTATTAAAAACATAGCATTAAAAATAAAGTCAAAACTAGCTGACGGAGTCTAAATGAAAGTTGTAGAGCATAATCTCACCTCCGCGTGGATATAAAGAACGCGAAAAACGAAACTCATACGCGAAAGTTACGGAATTTAGAAGATAGAAGTCAGGATTACGCCCAGCGTAATTCAGGAGTACGCCCAGCATACTCAGGTGCAGGGTCGAGTCCCATCGGCTGCAGCTCTACGCCTAGCTAGACTCGAGTCGTAAGCCATGACGCAAAGTTACGCCCAGCGTAACGCGTACGCCCAGCGTACTCGCAATTTCAGCCCTATAAATAGAAGGCATAAGCTCCGGATTTTAGCACACATTTCTCAAACCCACACTTACTCTCACACACTTGCAAGCACCAGAGGCCATCCCGACACCCTCGATTTCCGCACCCGAGCCCCCGACGAAGGTTCTACGCTACCGAGATCCCCGAGAAGCTCGAAGACGCAGCTTTCTGCGGTTGAAGTTCTGCTCGACTCTAGTCCCACTCTCTTCAAACCGAACAAGTGAGTTCATACCCCTACTTTTCAAGTCTTTTCATGTTTTAGGGGGAGGAATACAAGTATAATGCAAGAAAACGTATCGTTTTTATATACACTTAAATGCAATAACTATCTTTACGTATAAAGTTTAGTATATCACCAAGTTATTTTCACCAAATGGAACATACTTTCTGAAAAACTATAATGGGTATAGTTTGCGAGTTATTCATACATTCTTACGTATACATCTTGAAAAACGAAACACTTTCATCTAAAGTGAAATAAAGACTTTCTTATCGTAAATCTATTTATACTAAGTGATGTGAGATATTCAAACTTCAACGTACTCTTATGTATGCATTTCAAGTCCTGTATTATAAGCCATAATCTCTTTGAGGGAGAGCGTGATACTTGTGTATAGATCTATACGGGATTTACAACCCCGCACCTAAACTGTTAGCTATAGTTAGACCGGCAGGTCTGGGGTGACAAATGTCATAACACTACAACACCTGAAGAATGTTGTTACAGGCAGTCTGTGTCAATAGTATGATTATAAGACTCACACAAAAGTATAAAAACAAGCTTGATTTACGAGATTCATACATGCATTCAATATTTACATTATTTTGAGTACAAACTTATCTTTATCATTCAATTACGAAAGATACTAACGCCTTCCAACTTTGGGAACTTTTCAAACTATATATGGAAAATATTGGATTTTCTGAAAACCACGTTCATCGATTTTCTTCCATAAGGACATTCTTTTCAATACAAAACACTTATGAACTCACCAACTTTATTGTTGACACTTTTTCGAAACCACTTGTATTTCTCATGGAATCAGTAATACAGGTAACTACCATCTTTTGAAGAAGGAACGCTAAGGGCGTTTATTATTAAACATTTTACATCATCATATTGTAATATTCTTTTGGAATCATGTATAACGCAACAATGTACGTTTTTATTATATATATGATGGTTGTGTTACTTTCTTTACAATATTCAATTGTTATGGTACTACGTGAAGTCATCCACCCCCGAATGTTTCCGCCATTCTGGTTTGGGGTGTGACAGATTGGTATCAAATAACATAGCTAATTTGGTTTCGGTAACATGACGATGCTTACGTTCGACCTGACTGTTATGTTAAGGTGAATAAGGACATGACAGTGGATGATGTGTGCCATTTTTCTAAAAATAATTTCTTGACTTAATGGTTTATAAATTTTGTACCTCCGTAACTTTGGAAAACCTTCGACTTGTAAGAAAATTGAGTTTGAACAAAACGAATATCAGCACATCTAGAAACTGAGATTTTGCCTGCATGCGGTAGAACCACACAAACCACTAAAAATCATCAAAAAAATGGCATAGAAATGATAACCTTCTAGTGAGGTAATCGATGTTGGTCCCCATAAATCACAGTGTACTAAGTCTAAGAACTTTCAAGGCATGTTTATTATTCAAAACAAAAGGTAAACGATGTTTTTTGGAAAGTTGACATGAAGAACAAAGTACAAGTTTTCGTAAAACTAAAAAAACAACTAAACAACCAATCTTGTTTAAATGAGAAATAACATCAAAAGCCATATGTCCCAAACGTTGATGCCATGAAGACCTGATATATCATATGTTGTTCAGTTCCTTAGTCAGTTTATGCACAAACCCAGAAAGTCTCATTTGAAAGTTGTTTTTAGACTATTGAGGTATTTGAAAAATAGTCCTGGAAAAGGAGTTACATTAACTAAATCAAATTGTTTTGAGCTTAAAGGGTTTGTTGATGCAGATTGGGCTAAGTGCCTGACTACTAGAAAGTCACTAGAAAGTTTGTAAAAGGCTATATGGTGTATTTTAATAATTCTTTGATTTCATGGAAGAGTAAGAAATAGTCTACTGTTTCTAGATCTTATACTAAATCAGAGTATAGAGCTCTTGGTTCTATTACATGTGAAATAATTTGGATTTTAAAAGTATTATTTCAATTGGATATTAAAGATATTATTCATGTGTCATTTTTTTGTGATAATGACTCAACAATTAAGTTAGCTCTTAATTATGTTTTTCATGAAAGGACAAAGCATTTTGAAATTGATCTCCATTTTGTTAGAGAAAAAATTTCTAATGGAGTGTTAAAATTGGTAAAAATAAATTCTTCTGATCAAAATGTTGATATTCTTATTAAATCTTTAAGTATTAAACAATATAGTTTTTTTGTCAAACAAGATGGGTCTTATAGATATTTTCAGAAAAGAAAAATAATAAACATTTTGATTGAGGGGGATGTTGAAAATAATAAATATTTTAAAAATACAATCTCATGTTTATTATTTTTTCTTTCAGGAGCTAATTATAATACATTGTGAAATAAGGGGAAATTGTGTTAAATATAAGTTGTATTGGATTGTGAAAGGAAATTACACGTTGAAGCATGTGGATCTATTCACGGGTCAAGTTATATCCGGATCCGGTTCATATTCGTAAACCGAGGTATAAAGTTAGAGAGAGGGTGAAGGAATTCGTTCATTCAGTCATTTTTTTCAGATCAGATCAGATCAAATTGTTAGGGTTTTCTCTCACGTTATCTCTCTCATTTTCTCATCTGTTTAGATTAGGGTTTGTACTCAGATCTTTGTATATACGAATGTTAGATGTGTTTGTATGATAGATATAGATTAGGATGAGTGATAAATCTGGAGAGTAGATTAGGGTTTTTGTAGTGAGTTTTGCGTTGTAAGTATCTTGAAAACCTTTTGTTTCTTAATCATCAAATGATATAAGCAATGATGATGTTGGGAGTGCTTGATTTGTCTGTATCAATAGTTATCTTATTATCATTTTAATATACAATTTTTAGTTTATACTTGTGTAATATGTATATTTAAATTTATACATATTGTTGAAGATATTCTTATCCACCAGTTTCATAGTGTTGTAATTTGTTCATCATCTTGTTAGTGTCCTTTTCTTTTATATATAT
This sequence comes from Lactuca serriola, assembly GCF_051521515.1. NCBI lineage: Eukaryota > Viridiplantae > Streptophyta > Magnoliopsida > Asterales > Asteraceae > Lactuca > Lactuca serriola. Next base: position 178,804,543 of record NC_136409.1, on the reverse strand, counting down.
ATCATCGGCGTTCAAAAAACTTTTACAAATTATATTATTAAAAATATATTATTAATTAATATCTTCAAGTCATTATCAATATTGAAATATTTTATAACTACATAAATAACAAGATATGTTATTTACATTTAATTAAATTGTAAAATGAAAAACAAAAAATTTTAAAAGCAACAACAGAAAATGTAAAAGTAAAAAACCAATGTGTCACTGTTTATCAAAAAAAACTCTTAAGGTGTGTTCGGCACGGAGCGTTTGAGAGCTTCTAGGTTCTAGCGTTCTCAAACGCTCCGTTTTGAACAGAAAGTCCAGTTCGGCACTACAAGCTTCTAGCGTTTAGTTTAAATAAAACGCTCCAAATTCAAATGTTATTTCATGTAGCGTTTAACAAAACGTTACCCGCTACGGCACTACCAGCTAATTTTACCGAACACGCCCTTAATATTTACATGAATTGTTAACTTATTGATTTTAATTATTTACATTTAACTTTTTATGGCTACAAATTTCATGTAGGGGTGTTCCTTTGGATGGATCGGTTTAATCTAATCCAATCAAGATAATCTAAATTGATTTCGGTTTTCAAAACATATGAATCCGAATAGTCAAAACAAAAATCAAATCTGATCCGATCCAATACAATTACATTTCGGTTGGATCGGTTTTAATAATTCGGTTTCCAACAACCGAAACATTTTAAAACGATATATAATTATAATTTTACCAATTTTACACAAGAAGAATACGACATAAATGAAAATGCAACGTCTAATAGAGTATGAAGCTTCCACTATTTTTATGTGTTTCATGGGAGTTGGGACCACGTCTCGTATGTTGTAACTTGGTAATATCAGAATACGACATAAATGAAAATTCAACATCATAAATACCCAAAATAAGCTCAATATATAAAGACTGGTTACATTTAGATTTCCCTTCGTCATCATAAGAGATCATTTGCTAACTTTGATTGGCCCACCTTAAATAAAGTATCTGTGTCCCTTTTTATCAAGTAAACTTAGAGTTAGAGTATGAACAATATTGTCAAATGTCTTGTTATGAATATTCTCGGTGCCTTCAACGACGTTGTGAGCCACATCATCTCCTATAAAATAGAGCCTTATTGAGGCTCATTTATGGATAACCACTATATATCACCATATTTGGCTACATCGGTTTAGCCAGATTCATAATAATTTTCATAGCGTTTGACCTCTATTTTCCCTCTAAAACTTCCACGAAGAACTATAATAATGGTTTGAAGTACAAAATGAGGATATAAGTTAGGGATATTTTGGTCATTTTTGTAACCATTTGATTATAATCAATAGGCGTCAACTAAGATGAAGTATAATGTAAAAAGGAGCGGGATGTCAAGTTTTTGAGGTGAGTAGGTACCGAATACATGTCCCTTATATGAATAAAGATGATTTTTACTATTTAAATCGTATCAATGGTGTTTGTGTACCTTATATACTATATGTAAATCTACATGCATTCATGAAAAGATAATTTTTGAAAATTATTTTGATTGTGACAAAATGACTGATATTTTGGAAACATATTTCCCCATGAAGTTGCACAAGTGATATTGACTGTATTCTTAATTTTTAACTTAACTACATTTATATACTTAAAGTTTGTTATACATGAAAAGTAATGAATGGATGATACGATTCACAAATAAATTGAAGCACAATGATATTTCTTGCATCGTTTAATTATCAATTGACTTTTGTTTATACACAAATATATCATTTTTAGTTCCACAGCTTAACATACTTTTGTTCATTCATATTTCAGAATAATAATAATAATAATAATAATAATAATAATAATAATAATAAGAGAAAATCTGGTTTCAGTTTTTTCCTAAGAAGCAATTGTTGGATATTACATTCAATATTTTTCACCAAACTTTGTGACATTAACAATAATAAAAGTTGTAGCAATGCAAAGCAATTGGACTAGGCACCTTCTGCAAGGGTTCTCTTGGATGTACTGATATAAAGAACTGCAATTCATTAAAAATAAAAAAACAAAAACATGAGTCATAATGTCATATGGTGAAATGTGAAATTATTTATGATGATGAAGTTAAGTTAGTAATTAAGTTACCATTGTTTCCTCGAATAAAGGCATCACCATATTTGTTCTTGAGTTGTCCATTAACATATTCTTCAGTTTGCTCCATTGCTATGTTCATGTATCCATCCAAACATGCCAAGATACCTGTGCACATTCATTAATCAACTGATTATCATCACTTTCACCATACGAATTTCAATTACTTTTTTATTGTTGTTAAAGTTTCAACTTATTATTCCATTCTTATACAAGTCACAACTACTTAGCAAGTTTTCATGTTTCTTTCTTTTCTCTATGAGACAATGTGTCACCATTTACATATCTTCTTGATCCTCTTCAATAAATTGAAGCACAAACAAACACATATGTAAAGCTTTATTTTCATCTTCAAATAAGAGATCTAAATTAACTAGTAGGTTTAAGAAATAAAAAAAATAATTAGATTGAGTTTTGAAAATCTTTGAGTGGTGTCATTGAAGATTACAATTACAAGAGTTGGTTACACTGTAATTTAGCATTCCATTCCATGAGAGAGTGAGAAAAAAACACCCCTTCACCATGTAATGAAAATCAACCAAATGTAAGGGATGACATTCCTTGAGGAATGGTTCATTCTATTCCAATCTGGGAACTAAACACATTTTTCTTATTCCATCTTAATTGTCCAAATTCTCAGTTTCGTTTTTCTTATTCCATCTGGGAACTTAACACATTTTTAAGAAACAATATCACAGATGTGAGAAGAAGATTGATAAACACAAGTTGAGAACAGTCGATTAATCATCATTGTTTCTTATTACACTCCAGTCAACAATTAGTTGCTACCCTAAGTGGTGGCGGATCAAGCCTAGGAAGCTGATTATGCAGCTGCAATTACTCAAAGTACTAGGGGTTCCTTAACACCTAAGCATAAATTTAACTGTTTAAGCGGCCTTAAACAGGGATTTGTGCAAAAGGAGGACTCTTCATTTTGGGGTTCACCATCACAATTTCGGAAAACACTATCAGATGTCGAGCATAAACATTAAACAGCAGCACGAAAGGACACAAATAATTGACGAATAAGAATAAAGAAGAAGACGAACCGCGATAATCGACGCCAGAATTTAATTTGACGACAACAGGTCTACCCCGAATGGATTTGAGAAAATCGGCTGGGGTTTTGGTTGTTGATGACCCTTTCTCTCCCGCTACGGCTCCTGTTCCACTCATGATTGTATTGATCAACTCGGTGCGACTTGAAATCAATGGAGTTCCGGTAGACGAGAAAAAAACGAGGGTGGGATTGATGGCCGAACAGTGAGCAGATTTTAGGGTTTTGAAGAGAGCGAGAGTTGGAAGGGGTGTAGGAGGAAACGTTGTGCTTTACGAAGGGTGCTTGCGATTGTTTATTTTAAAAGATTAACATAGAAAAAAATTGCGAAAATGGTCCTATGATCGCAAAAAAAAAAAAAAAAATACTATTGTTTTAGTCCAAAAAAATATAGGGTGCATTGGTGGTCCAGTTTTGAATATTTTGTATGACTTTTTGTCCTTATGGAGGTCAAAGTGGCTCGGGGCGGTCTTATTTGAGTTGGCGATACCGTGGTACCGCCGGGAGTGATCATACCGAGCGAAAATCAGTTTCACAGATTCATGCTCAGGCAGTTGTGTGTTATTGTATTTAATGTCTTCTTCCACCTTCGACTGGTTAGCAATCACAAAAAAAAATTAATTTATATATGTATAAACTATCCCTCATTATTTTATTTCTATTACATTCTATCTCTATTTCATTCTATTTTCGCTTACATTTTTCAAATTCATTTGTTTTCTCCAGTTTTTCTAGAAAATGAATTCAAACATTTAAAAAATAGTACTGGAAAGTTATGCAAACGATTCATCTTCATCTGATGATGAAACCAACAATGCTAATTCATTTGTTGCATTATCTCGTTAAGCACTACTTTTGTTTCATAATAATGTTGGTTTAAACAAAATTGATATGAGAAGGTCAATCAATAAAGATCGTATAAAGGCAGAACAACTACTAATCTGATATTACTTTGTTGGTGATTCAAGCTTTCGAAACGAGCAATTTCGTAGAAGGTTCCATCGCTAGATCATTAGTTAACTATTGAAATCTCAAATAAATAGAAACTCTAGAGTTTATCCTTATCTGATCAAACCAGCTCTATCATTATCCAAGGATGCTCAAAAACGTACATATCAAGGCTTGTGGAAGTTTCTGGAATATTTCGATTAATCTTTATGATTAATTAATATTCAACATCTTTTAATTAATTTACCAAAATAATTTTTAATAAATTTATTAACTCCTTAATAAAGTAAAACATTATTAAACTTCATTTCCTTATGCTATTTGGGTCATAAGGTCAACACAAAAGGACTCTGTTATTATTATAAATATTATCAAAACAGTTAATGACCTTAAACACCATTTCCAACAGATGTAGATGTCGATACGAGATTGGAGGTCACACGATGAGAAGAGATTGTGGTGAGGATATTTCTTGACATGGAAACAAATCACGATTGGTAGTTCCACCACTTTCGTCTCACAGACTCATATCACTATCAAAAATAGCGTTATCCATTTCTCTGTCTTTTCTTGTCACCACTTAATAGAAACTATCAAACTATTATATTTTGAATGATGATATTTTACGTTTATCCATCTCAATTGAGTTTGATAATCGCTTATTATATTATTGATAGTGATGTGACAAGAAGGCCTTTAACTTGTCATACTCGATAACTACATCTTCATGAAAGAGTCATACCATTTACTATACATAACAGTGTGAGTGTGGCAAGTTAAGGGCCTTACAAGTGTACAAAATGATTATAATCATGTTTAGATATTATCAAGTTTGCTAGAATAAAAGCATTTTGGCACATAAAAAATCGGTTCATTTACCATGTGATGCAACATTGAGAATAAAGAAAGATTTTGATCTAAACATTTTTCAAGCCTTAACGATGAAAAAATATAAGATTTCGGAATTAATTATTTAGTTATTTATATTTTATCTTGTTAAAAATTATTTAAATAATAATTTAGGTAAATATGATATTTTAAAAGTTTATAAAAAACATAGATGATATTTGAAACGTAGATTTATGAAAGATGTATGACAATCGAGTGATAAAAATAATGTTTATAATGATTATAAATGTTTAAAAACAATTATTTGGATAAATCTTATATTCTGAAAGGTAATGTAATATTTAGAAATTAAGTTGGACAAATATGATATTTTAATATTTAAATAGAGCATATACAAAAGAAAAAAGATAGATTTTTCATTTATTATATGTCAAGGTTGTAAAAATCGTTAGACATTAATCATTTGGTCGACTATTGTCAGTCAATTGTTGTCTACAGACAAATTAGTATAAGCGAAGATTAATCGGAGACCCTAAATTATAAATAAATCTACTAATAAAACAAATATAGCTAATATCCTAAGAAAATAAGTAAATAATTAATATGAAAAAATTATTATTCTATTGTTTTGCCCAAATTTGACCGACTTTAACCAATTTCTATCTAAATGCCTAGACTGACTTTAACTTTGATTGCTTAGACTGATTTTTTAGCACTGGATCGATTTTCACCCAATTTTTTACCAACTTTGAGATTGTCTGATTACCACAAATCCTACCAGGTGAATGGCCTCTAATCATCTAGACGTCGATTAGCCGCCTGTTTATGACACGACTATATATACTCTCCCTCCCGGAGGGAGGGGTGAGGCCATTTCATTTTTTCAGAACAAATCTTTTAAAAAGGTATATAAGAAATAGAAAAGATTAGTTTAATAATTGCAAATCAGGATATTCAACCACAAAAACCATCACACCAATAAAATCCAAACTAGAGGACTCTAAGTAAAAAAGAAAAAAGAGATTGATGAAGAGGGATGCAATTCTTAGACTGCCACAACCATTTTGTAATCGAGTCTATTTCAAATCCTAATATAACCAAGTACAATAAAGATTAAAAACCACTCCAATTCCAAATTCCAAAGATTACAAGTAACACAACCCAAACGCACATTACAACTTCAATTTGGTCTAAAAAATTTATTGATTTTGTTGTTGGAAAGAAAAAAAAAAAAGACTCAAAATTCAATTAATAATCGAATATTACTATAAAAATGTATGTAAAATTAGAAGTTGTTTTCTAAAAAATAAAGACAAGTGAAATCGTATGCTTTAACGAATGCAACACTATTTATAACTTATAAACCATATATTCACATTTTCCGATCATTATTATATTAATATATAATTTTCCAAAACAAAAACCGCTATTTTTGTTATAAACATAGTAACAATAAAACCATATGGAACTCAAGCACGTTTCTTGGCCCGACCACTAGAACTAGCCATGTCTTCTCTCTTTGGACCAGACTCCCCAGGCTTCTTTGCCCAGGCTGGAGTCTGGTCCGGAGCATAATGATAGTCATAAAACACCTCTTCCCCGGCCCATATTTTTTCCTTAGCAAATATACCCACCCTATGATCTCCACCCACCATAATTACCTAAAAAGACCAAAAAGATTAAATTACATTTTTGGTCCTCAATTTTGTCCAAAATTTGCAATTTTGGTCCCTATAGGCACCAAAACTGAAATTTTTGGACAAACTGAAGGACCAAAAATGTAACTTAGTTATATACCTTTGCGTAACAATTTGGATTTGGAGAATGATTGGCAAACTTCAATTTGTCACCCTTACGGAAAGCATCAAGAACATACTACATACACGACATAATTTTTTATTTTGTTAAAAGAATAATTAATACATAAAGCAGCTAAAAAAATAAATAATGTATCTTACTTGATCATTAAGGTTGAAGAGAAACGAAGAATTTTCACGATCATATATCTTTCCACGTTTGTCAGCTTCATGATGTGAGATTAATTCTCCAGTGTATTCACCCAAATATTCATGTTTAGCTACACTATTCTATAAGCGGAACTAAATATGAGTAATTTCATATGGAGAATTAGAATAATAAGAGAGAAGGACAATATGGTAATTTGACCTACCCTTAAGAAAGCACCCCAGCCCGACACGTCAGATCTTCCTAGCAAAACCTGCGTTGCATCAAATAAAAATGAACTTAATTCTTTTAATTTTCATAAAATTAAGTAAAGTTGAAGACCAATTTACGGTTTTACCCTTTGTTGTTGTTTGAGTAGAAGCTTCATGTTCCTGCATTCGTAATTATCACCTTTTTTGCTAGGGGTGCCAAGACTTCCATCACCACAACTATAATTTTTTCAATTAGAAAGAGCAATATGTAACCCACTTGTAATTTTCTTTTACTGATAATAGCAATATTCAACAAAGAAAATATGTTGCTATTTAAAGAAGAAACAAAAAAAAAAATTACTAACTTTATTAGGCTAAATTTTTGGAAAATTATCTCACCTGATCCAGCAATGTCTGCATACATCTGGATCACATTCTCTATTAGCAGCAAAACATGGACACTGACGACTTCTACATTGGTTTTTCGCACAATGGCATCCCCGAAAACGATTTTTGCAAGTTTTCGGGCAACTAATAAAAAAGTAAAAATAAAATTTTAGTTAAACCAACCAAGAAAAATAAACAAAAGAGTATTGTACATTTTCTTGGACCAAAACTGCAAAGTGAACTATATTCAGGGACCAAAAGTGTAATTTTACTTTATAAGAGGCTTACCCGCAGTATTTTTCACAAGTGGTCTCATTTGCAAGGCAAGAACAGTTGTCGCCACATGTAGATTGACACCCGCATGGATTATACTGCCGACATGGCAAATCTTGTTTATCTGAAATACGTTTCCTCATTGAATGGGTCCCACCTGACTTCCACGTGTACTTGAAACGCCGGATTCTACCTCTTCTACGTAACAATCTTGATCTTTTTATCTGTGTGAATAATTAATTAACCAGAAAAACAAAAAGATAATATTGAAAAATAAAAAACTAAAGATAGGTTATCGTTATACTGACCATATTGTTATTACTTTCAACCTTGCAGCTGTCACTTTGAGAATTTGTGATACTGTTCACTTGAGAAGATAAGTTATTGTTGTAACACTTGAGGACATTAAAAACCTCTGTACATGTCTTTAGACCACACAAAAGATTCCTAGCTATCAGACAGCTGTAATAATAACAGATCATGAATTACAAAATCAGAGAGTGAGAAAACATATATATATTTTTTTTGATGGAAATAATGAGAACAGATTATTATATTACCTGTTCCTACCAAAGATCTCCAGACCCTTTTCGAAAAGAGATTTTTCAATAGTTTTCCAGTATTTATAATCTGTATGTGAATTAGATGGAAAATCTGTATCTTTTGAGCCATGATTGGGGGTACTTTTGGTATTTCTTTGAAGAGTTCCATGTTGTCTAATATTATATGGTGATGAGAGTGTATTTGTGTGTTGAGTATCGAGCTCCATAGGAGATGTTGCTGGATTGGCCTCTAGGTTTTGGACCTAAAGACAAGAGTAGAATAAATGTTTTTAGGTGAATTAAAAAATATATTTATAATTAGAAAAAGCTAGAGCAACATGTAAAATTGAGGATGAAAGTTTCACAGCTTTGCACAATTTATAGTAATACATGTGTAATGTTAAAAATGGGGAGAAATAACAATTACCTTGAGATAACAATGTGGGCCACATGGGACATTTTCGTCATCTTTAATGTTCCATGTACAATTCTTTTCAGCCTAGTTAGAATATTTGAAGTTAACATGATTAGTCATGGGATTCATGTCAATATGTTTGAATAAACAAAGGTTTTAACTTACAGGAAATATAAGCTCCTGTGAGCATCCATGTAATTTACAGTCAAATATCTGTTGATACAAAGATAAATGAATCATATGTTACAATAACTGTAACACCAAAACCAAGAACATAAATCAAATCATAACAAAGCTTACAAGGCATCTGCGACAAAATAGGTTGTCTAATGAATCCTGAGCTGCTTCAAGATCTTTATCAAGAAACGAATTCAAATTGAAGTCTGTATCCTCATATTTATTCTCTCTATTAACAAGAGCTTCATATCTTGCCTGTGTAAGATATTTCATGATATTTCACTCTCTAAAACATTCAAAATCAAATGGAAACAAAAAAAAAATAGAAGAGAAGAGCAAAGATGATATAAAGAGAAAAAAATCAGGGGTAAGAATGTCATTTCCAGTAAGTGCTTGCCTTCACTTCGCAAGGTTTTCTAGACAAACGTTGAGCCAGTAACTCCAAGACAGTGTCAGTTGATCCAAGTTGTTCGATAGTCATTCTGGAAAATGAAAAATTAAATCATGTGAAAGTTGAAAAAAATAAGAATATGTAACAAGTGAAACACAAAAACGCATAAATTTGAGATATACAAACCGGATGATGGTATCTTCAGAGTCAACAAACTCTTTCTTGTCCTCTTCATCATCAATAACTTCTTCCTCACTGTCACTGCAGATTAAAGCTTCACCTCCATTTCTGTCATAATAAATTCTCCTTCTACCCACTACAGATTGATCTTCTGTCATTCTTCTATTTCTGCATTTGCATTCAATAAATTAAATACAATAAGTCAATAAGCAATATTTCAGTCAGAATATGACTGCAAGAACACACCTATCCATGAAAACCCATGTGGTATATGGAGGAAGTTTCTCCATTTCTGGAAGATTGATGGGCCTAACAGAATTCTTGACTGGAATCCCGGATCCAAGGAGAACTACAGAAACATGTTCATCTTCTTCAGAGCTGATGTCAACACCATCTTGCATATCAATTGCATCTTTCTGTCTCTTTTCCAATAAATTGATGATGTTCTCTCCATTTATAATCCTAAGGTTTCTTCTTTCTACAGATAACCTGTGATGATTCTTGGTGATTTCAGCCAGTTTCATCTGGTTCTCTTTCATTCTTCTCTGCAAGAGTTATAATAAAGAACCATGAGATCAAGTTTTTTACAGAAATAGGAAAGTGTGTTGTGACAGTATAGCTGGTGTAAGACTGTTACCATGATATAAACACAACGATCAGCATCAACTTTCTTCTTCACCGAGTCAATAACCTTTGAAATTTGTGAAAGAGTTGATGTTGCTTCTTGCAGTTTCGCATTCTGTTCAATATAAATACAATTCACTTTACAATATACAATTCATGATGTCACAACCTTCTTGTTCTTTCTTTCTGTTATTTATTAATATATCATAAGATATGACGGTTGATATGATGAAGAAGGAAATCACTGACTTATTCAAATTCAGTTACCTTGTTTGATTCATTCCTAATACTTTACTTACCTTGGCTTAAATTGTTTATATCTGTGTTAAATTATGAATATTACAGCAATGAATACTCACTTCTATATGGAAACAAGATTAATATAGATGTCTTAGATTAAGTGTTATCATATTATGTATTAAGATTTCCAAGCTCTCTGATTTCCTAACCTTCTAGGTGCATACGTAAAATAGAACTGTGTGTAGACATATTCAATGTACTATACTTGATATTTAGAGTAACATATACCTAAGTCACTTTACAAATAAGACTACCCCATCAAGCCCAGTACTAGTAACTCTTTGTAAATGTAACCCAGATCCTTACCATAAATATGCCATGGATCGATACTTCTCCTTGTTTGTAGTTAGTTTGCCTTTTACCGTTTTTTGTCCTTCAAAGATACAGGTGTCCTAGGTTTTGGAGTCTTCCCAATAAGAAACCAGAGGACCACAGTAAGTTGACATGAAATTTCTACAACTCCAAAACTTATTATTCATCTACAAAACTTTTCACAATGCTTCTAACTTTGGAAATCTCAATTTCAGAGTTTGAACTGCAAGCTAGTATCCACTACTCATGCAACTAGTCAGTACATTAATCAGGGCTTAAAACACAATTCATGCCATGTTAGCTTTAACAACAACTCACTATCTCACCGAACTTCGTCCTCAGTATGTATGGTGGCATCACCCTGAAACTTACATGCATTTACCCTATCTAACATATGCATCAAAACTAAGGCGTTCTATCACTGCACATTAAAATTCTCTAAAAAGCCCAATGGAACAGTACCTTATCAAAACCATTAAATCATAAACTAAAATGTGCGTACACTCTTATTAGTAATCCTCCAAGGTACAAACTCACGTATCAATCATAACAACATTACGAATGAAACGGATAGAAATACACCGATCAATGCATAAACAGACAAATAAATATGAAAACATACTATTTTTTTTTAACTTTAACAAGTCAAACAGACAAATACGCATTTGGATATTTTAATAAACAAAAAAAACTTTGAACGAGTTAATCAACAACTTTATACCGTGGAATCATCCGGAGACTCCGATCTGCCGGCAGTGGTGGAGGGGAGAGAATGGACCTTTGGTGACTGCATTTCCATTGGCAATGTCTGATAGCCGGAGAGGAGCTCCAATCTGCAACGAATTGCAGAAAGGATATCGAATTCATTCAAATGCGCAAGAGAATGAAGATAAATCGGTGCCTCGGGCTTAAAACCCTAGGTTGAGAATTGGGCGCGGTGCTGCTCTGGGCCTCTCGCTGACGAAAATTTATTGGAGAGATTGTCAACGGCCAAGTGTGTTTGCTTGCGTGGATTTCAGTGTGAGTTGGATTTAGAAAAGGTAAAAAGTGACGGGACAACGACACGTGGATCTGATGACGAACCTTTTCTATAGCCACTTGTCAGAATTGAAAGCTCATTTTCTCAAAAATAGTTTGAAGTATCTTTATTGATATGCCAATACTTATGCCCCTTGTATTATAATATGTTGTTATTTTATTAAGATGGCTCGTTGTCACTATTACTCATATCATAAAATTTATCTTTTATATTTAAGGGTTATTGTCATTCTAGCCCAACTATTTTTCGTATATTAGTTTAAATGGTTCCTCGTGACTATTTTTTGATTTTAAAGGGATTATACTTGTAAATGACCGGTTAATATAGGACTTTAACCCACAATTGAAGGTAAAAGAACTTTTTGACTTGCCAACTAAGCAGCTTACTCAACATTGAACTGGAGTCGTGTACTCATCCTCTACCTAAGCGTCCAACTAACCTTCATTAATTAGCCATTATGTCTACCAACCATCCAACAACCCGTAGAGGACAAGGAAGAGTCGTTGGTGGTGGGGGCATAAAGTCTTCTTCACAAATCTTTGGTGCTTAAGGTAGCAGAAATCGAAACCTTTTTACCCTAATAAGCCAAACACGATTCCGACCAACACCCTAAAATCTATCAATGTCGGCTCCACCACCTCCCTGCCTGACTCGATAAATTCTGGAGAGTTTGTTAACCTCAGCGACTTGCATTCGATTTTTTGCGACTGTGGAGACAAGATTGTTGCCAACCAGATCGAGATGCAGACGCTCAAAGATCAAGTGGGTAAAGATTTCATTGTGTGTCGTGTTGATCACATCAGTCTGCATCACAAGTTGGAAGATCATGAGAGGAAGTTAAAAGCGATTGCTCTGGTGATGGGTGGCGTCATGGTGGCAATGCTTGGGATGATGATGGTTGGGGTCAAAGTCCTTATGAAGCTTGGATAAGATGCTTTGGGTACAATATGAAGCTAGGATAGTTATGGATTTTCTGTTCTTAGTTTTTTTTTTTGTTCTTTTGGGTTTCAGATATAACGATCATGTTAAAAGACCTGTGTTAATGACAGGCATTTTGTGTGTATGTTAAGTTTTTTAATGGAAAAGGACCTGAGTAGCTCCCAGGCGTTTTGTATCATAGTACATTTGACCATTTTTAGTTTGGTTGTAAGATCATGCAAGAACAAGAATGATAACATATGTTGGGTTGTTGTACCCCACGTACGTTGCACGGTGAGGGTATTTTTGTCATTTGATGCTTCTAACGGCTGTAAATAACCCTGGAAGACCATTTTGTTTTCTCTTTTTCAAAGCAACTGTGATCCTTCATTTTGTTTTCTCTTTTTCAAAGGAACTGTGGAGTGAGATTCAAAATTTTGCACATGAAGATTGTGTGTGGGTGTGGAAGTCCAGCAATAATTCGCACATCGAAGACTGTCAATAACCCTGGAAGACCATTTTATGCATGTCCAAACCAGGTAATTGTATTCATATGTTTAGAACCCTAGTTTGATGATCGGTTTTTTAATGTTACCTTAATTTTTGTTTTAGGGACCACGATCAGGTTTCATTTCTTGGGTGGATGAAATAAAATGCAACAATGAAGACATAATTTTAAGTGTACTCCTGAGGTCGAAGAAAAACCTGCAAGCAGAGGTGTTGAAGCTGAAGCTGCTTTTACTTTGTAGTTGGGTGTTTTTTTGGGTTTAATCATTTATAAGTTGTAATCAAATGTACTTTAATCATTTATATGTTATGTACTTGGATTGGTGAATTAAGAAGACTATGTAGTTATGTGATGGTTCATTGATGCGTTGTTGTGTCATTACCCTTAATCTAGTCAAATAAAAGCAATTGTTAATGTTCTTGGGTTGCTTAATGAAAATACCCTTACTTACAAGGACCACATTCTTGTGTCAATACCCTTACTTACAAGGACCACATTTTTGTCCATTAAGCACACAAATAGCACATGAAAATAATGGGAATTGACTGCATGCTAGGTGAAAGGTAATAGGAATCCGAAAGTCTTAAAGAAGCAAAGCATGATAATTTTACAAACCATTGTCAATGTAAACATACTAACTTCACACAAACAAGTAAATGTCAAACCAAACAAACAAGTACAACATAAAACCATTGTCAAACATACCCATAGGAAACCATCAAATTATACCTACTCATTAAGGTCTACCGGGTTTGCACTAGTTTCACCTTTCCCATCCTTGGTCTTAACCTTCATTGCAAGTTTCTTTTTTGTGATCCTCTCAAATTTTTTCCTTTTACCACCAATTTTTGGTCCACTCCTTCCTTCATAACCTGTAGTTGGTCCACTCCTTCCTTCACCATCTCTAGTTGGTCCACTACTTCCTTCACCATCTTTACCCTTGTCAATTGTTTTCCTTTTCTTGACCTTTAGTTTCATGATCCTTTGCACCCTTGACCTTTCTACATGTGGCCTTTCAACTTTGGAACAAGTAACCTTGTTATGCCTTGATTGTCTACACACACTACACAAGATTATTTTACCTGCCTTAGACACAGTGTGCCTTGGAAGCTTTTCTGATGCATCTCTTCTTCTATTAACCTTTGGTCTACCTGGCATTCTTCTTTTCAATGGTGGTAAGGGTGGTATGAAATCAGTAACTGGCCACATGTTGCTGCCATTCATCCCATGTATATGGTATTTGTAAGTGTTCTTGTAGAAGGCAGCATACAACATTGGATCAACATAAGTGGCTACATCTCTATTCAAATATGATATAGTAGCTACTAAGTGCACACAACCATACCCATTAAGTTGCCATACTCTACAAGTACAAGTCTTCTTGTCAAGGTCAACAGCATATGATTCTGCCAGGTTTCTGGTTTCAAATTGGTTAAGACCACTTGGTAAAACCTGCCAATACCTATTAAACCCACCTTATTAGTTAGTATGTCACTTATATTAAAAGTGTAAAGACTAGAAAGTACCTTTGAGCTCTTTTCAATTTATTTAGTAGGAGTGTTATTGATGGGCAGGGTTTGTAATCAGGCCATGAACAACCTTTCATCTTCAAATTGTACAGCCTTTCCATAACATATAGTCTAATCTCCTCTAACATGGTGATGATTGGCTTTTTCCTTGCATCCCTGATGACACTATTAAAGCTCTCAGACAATCCATTTTCCACTGCATCACACATCTTTCCTTCTTGAAAGAATGCTCTACTCCAATATTTTGGGTTTGTTTCCATAAGGTAATCATAGGCTGCAGGATTAAGTACTTGAATTTCCTTCATGGCAGCATTGAATAAAGGCTCAGTGGATGCTTTGCTTGCCTTCCAAAACATGTTCTCATGGTGTACACCACTAAATCTTTTCCTAAAGTTGGCTACAATATGCCTTGCACATTGCCTATGTTCAGCAATAGGAAGCACTTCCTTAACAGCCTCTAACAACCCCTACATAATAATAGTCATATTTTAAACATCATGTAACTTAATTGTGAAATATATAAAAGTTGTAAGTATATGACATACCTTGTGTTGATCTGACATCAATGATAAACCAAAACCATCCTCTAGATGAAGGTCATCTTTTAGATTTTCCAAGAACCGTTTCCAATTTGCTTTGTTTTCTACACATACAACTGCCCATGCAATTGGGAATATGTGATTATTAGCACCCCTTCCTACAACAACAATTAGCTCTCCTGAACATAAACCCTTTAAGAAACACCCATCCAAATTTATAATTCTTCTGCAGCTCCCTCTCCACCCTTGCTTGAGGACATCAAAACAAATGTAAAACTTGCTAAAATAAGTCTTACCATCTGGCATAGCATTGACATCTATTTTGACTGTTGATCCAGGATTTGATCTTCTTATCTCCTCACCATATGACTATAGTTTTGCATAGTGATCCACTAATGTTCCCTCAATCAACTCAATTGCATACTTCTTAGCTCTTCTACACTGTCCCATACTTACATCTATCCCAAATTTCTCTTTAACCTCATCCCTAAGGAGCCTAACACTAACTTTTTGTTTCTGTAAGAATTGGGTGGTGTAATGGGTACCTATCCAAGCATAGTTGACAATTGAACCTAATTTGAAGTTTCTTGCACAGTTATGCTCATTTATGAGACTCTTAATTTGGAAATATTTTTCATCAATCATCCAAGATGCCCACAATCTAAACTTGCAAGCACCGGAACAACATTTCACTAAAAGTCTCCTGCTATCATTTTTCTTGTAGCATAACTGATAACCATTTGCAACAGCATAGTTACACAACATGTGTTTCAGTTGTTTAGGATTCACAAATAACATACCTAATACAGGCTTCTGTTTTTTCCAATAAACATTGTCATTATAAATAGCTTGCTCAATAGATATTACTTCATCATCGACTGCATGCTCATATAGCTCTTCATGAGGAGGACTGTTAGGGGTAACTTGGTCATTCGGGCACAGTTTGCTCAAAAACTTATCATCTTTTGTCCTATTCATAGGAATACATTCATCAAGTTCATTTTCAACTTCCAAGTCAATGCCATCATCTTCCTTACCTTGCCAATCCTCCGTACTACCTTGCAGATCCTCCATATCACCTTGATCATTCTCAACTTCAATGTTAATGTCATCACCTTCCCATCTTGCAACTCTTCCCTGGTGCCTTGCAAATCCTCTATAACACCTTGCCTATGACCCAACAGATCCTCAATTTCAATTCCATCATCCATATCTATACCACCTTGCACTTCTTCACCAACTTCAATTCTATCAGACAATTCATCTAATGAACTGCATATTTCGCCTTGCTCCTCAAGGATCCATTTATGTACATTAACACCAAGATGGTCCATGTATACATTAATAACACTACCAGAAGCATATCCTACTTCGATGAAGTCCATATAGTCTATATCAGTAGCTATTAACCTCAATCCATCAGGGAACACCACATCGGGCATGCAAAAGTAAACATTGATGCATACCTCATTAGCGAATCTTTGAATGAACCCCACAAACTCGTTCTTGTCCATTCCAGCAAAATCGACATCATCGAACATTTGTTCTGCACCATCTGAGCAACAAATAGCGGGGTACCTCGAAAAAATTCCGGCAAAATGGAGATCTATCTTCATGTAGACAGGCATGTGATTGATTATGTTGGCCGATTTCAGGGAGAAAGAATTTAAGAAACGGATTCGTGTCAATCACGGTTTGAAAAAAGTATACGAATGCAAATAGTAGCAGAATAAATGAAAGGGACAGTTGAGAGGGTTTAAACGGATATAAGTTTCATTTAGTGACAAAACACGTGGCAATGACCTAGCATATTTAATCTACTTGGCATTGAGGTGGAATAAGAAAACGTCCTAGTCAGATGGGTGTGACCGGTTGCACCCTTCAAATCTAGAAATGTGACCTTTTAAACCATAAAATGACAAGTATAAGCCCTTTAAAAGCAAAAAATAGTCACGAAATACCATTTAAACCAATATACGAAAGATAGTTGGGCCAGAGTGACAATTTCCCTTATATTTAATTTCAAATAGTGGTCATTTTTAGACCATGTTATTCGAGACAAAACATCCTCATGTCAAATATAAAGATTGTATTTGTTGCAACATTGGGCCCTATTCCAAACTAAATTAGCAAGCTTGGTTCCTTTGTCTTCACTTTTTTATCATATGTCCTTTATGACCCATCATGTATCATGCACTTACTGTATCATGCACGTAAATGTAAGTTTTATTTAAGTTGGAATAGATGTGCAACAAAATAGATGGAAAAACAGAACAATGGAATTGCTTGACTACTAAACTTTGACTAATAAACGAGACCACTAAACTCTTGATCTAAAACTTGTACCCAATTTATACTAGACATAATTGAATCTTAAACAAACACAAAAACTAAAACAAGTCCATATCAAGTTTCCTAAAATAAAACAAACTTTCTTTTAACCGATTAATCCAACAATCACTCCCTTAATCGGTTAAGCCACTCGTTCAAAACACTCTCGATTCCTCTTTGATTAGACCCGCTTCTTCCTTTTCCCATTTAGGACACTCGTTTTTATAGTGACCAAGGTCACCACATTTGTAACATCTAACGTGACTTTTATCCCGAACACGTTCATTACCATCTCGACTTCTCCCGGAACCCCGACCTCTTCCCCGGTCACGTCCAAAGTCATCCCGATTTGAACGTCCATTGCCACAATGCTTACAAACATGTGATTTTTCCTCACTAGCCAACAATAACCCACCTTGAGTGTCCTCTACTTTCTCGGTTCCTCTTATACGCTCCTCGTATGCCTTCAATCTACCAACCGCTTCATCGAATAACATTGAATCCAACTCGAAACATTGCTCTATTGAAGCCACGATTTGAAGAAACGACTTAGGCATCGAATCTAGTAACCTTTTTACCAAATCACCTTCTTCAAGCTCATATCCAAGACTCCTTGCTTTTGACGCTAGACCGGATAATTTCGTCACAAAATCATCAACCGTTTCACCCTCCTTCATGCGCAAACTTTCAAGCTCTCTCTTTAACGTTGCAAGCCGAGCCGTTCTCACCCGATCCACTCCCAAATCCCTTTTTTTCAGCCCATCCCACACTTTCTTTGGTCCGGTGTAACTCGTCATTTGCAACACCATGTCTTAGGGTACCGCTTGAAACAAAAAAGAAAGAGCTTGTTTTGACTTTTTTTTTATCCGATGTTTCTCCCGCCTTTGGTTCGACCTTCTCCCATATGCCGTGTGCATCCATAATCGACTTGACTTTGACCGCCCACACCGGATAATTCGTTGGAGTCAAAACCGGAACTTGATACGTCATTCAACCTCCTTCTTTAACCAACAACATCCTTTTCTCCTTAACCTCGATTTCTTTAATCAAGCTTGTTCCGAGAGCATTCTTCCACCGGACAACAAGACAAGGTCACGACCACCTTACTGTCTTCCGTCACCCACAAAACGAACCTATTCGAAGTCACCCGCTTTGACGTCTTCCTGTTCGTTTAGTTCGTGCCTCCGGTTAGTCTCTCACAAGCCCGATTAAAAGAAATCCGGGTTGCTTCTAATCAACCTCGAATCACACCCCTTTCAACGAAACCGTTCTGATACCAAGTGTAAGTTTTATTTAAGTTGGAACAGGTGTGCAACAAAATAGAAGGAAAAACGGAACACTAGAAATTGCTTGACTACTAAACTTTTACTAATAAACGAGACCACTAAACTCTTGATCTGAAACTTGTACCCTATTTATACTAGACATAATTGAATCCTAAACAAACACAAAAACTAAAACAAGTCCATATCAAGTTTCCTAAAATAAAACAAACTTTATTTTAATCGATTAATTCAACAATAAAGACATTTTGGTTTTTTCACACACATTCATCGATTAACATCTCTCTCTCTCTCATGAATTCTTTAAATTAATCGTACAAACTATAAAGTACTCTGATGGTGTTTGATGTGCTATTTTTACTACCAATTTTAAATTTATAAAAAACTATCATATCTCAATAGTTAAAAACACAAATAGATAGTGTACGTAGTCACGAGATAATATAATTAAGATAAGAAAGGTGTCGAACACTATGGAAACAGATATGATTTCAATGAAAAATTGTTGCTACTTATTAAACTAAGAAAATACTATAAATTTGGGGGGGGGGGGGCGTCTGATTTTACAAGTTCGGAAAACTTAAATCATCAATTAAAAACAATTTAGCTAACAATGATTACTTTAACTAAAGCAAGCAAAACAAGTTACGATTTCAATCAAGATTAAGAGTACTTTTGTTTAGCTTCAAATCACATTTTCCTTATGATTGATTTCTTCAATGCAATGGACAATTTAGTTGGTTGCCGAAATCTAATATTACTAATTATCTTGTTATGATTTTCTAACATTTAACAATTTATGAACGACTACTACAATGATCATGTAACAAGTAAACACTTAATTGATTCTATATATTCGGACTATGAATGATATAATTTAATGATTTCTTATTTAAGATCAAGACAATCAATCAAACATATAGCATGGATATCTAATGCTCTCCAACACAATCAAAGTTACTAATTAATATTACCTAACCCTATAATTTGTTCAATCTTTAGATCTAACAATTTAATGATCATAAATAATTAAATATCAAATTAATGCAATCGAAGTGATCATCTAACCGCACATAACTCATAGACAGGAGATAAAAATCAGAACTTTAACATGTTAGGCAGTCAATATATCAAACACAAGTAAAAACCAAGTTAAATAATCCACTAATATCAAAATCAGCACATAGTATAAAGGATCATCTATGCTAAATGAAAATCTAGGGTTTTTAGGCCACAACTAGAACTAGAAAAACAATAAAAAAATGGCGTAAACTTTGAAAAGCATGATTGAAACAGAGAAAATAGAATGATTAATCGTGATTATGCTCATGCTCTCGATCTCTTCGAATCTTATTCTCCAATTGATCTCTGGCCTCCTTAGGGTTTCTAGGGAGTTTTTGGTCGTCTTTAGCCACAAAAATTCACAGCTCTCCTCAAAATATGACCTAATAGTTGTATGTATAAGGTTGCCAAAATTATGCCACCACGTCGTGGTAGATGTCTCACCACGTCGTGGTGTTGTTTCCTATATGTGCCATCCATGCTTTCCATGCAATGCATCAAGGAATCTTCTACGACTTGACACGTCACCACGTCGTGACAATGGTATGACCAAACTTGGCAGACACTTTCTGCACGATTTCCCTTCTTTGATGGTTGCTTCCAGTCCTTAGCCTCCAGTTTAGCATTTTAGCTCCCTTTTCCTCGAGAATATCTTTGACGCTACAAAAACGAAATATAAACAAATTAATTATCATTTATCGCAAATAATGACTAAATGTAGCTAAAAATAAAAATATATCGCCTAAAATATATGACTAAATATTGCGATATCAATGTTATAGGTTTTTATGAATAACCATGATTCTACCACCACTTAAAAGTGACATGACAAGTTAAACTTGGTAAAGATTGTTTGTGTATTATTCATAATGTTGATTACATCGGATATATATATATATATATATATATATATATATATATATATATATATATATATATATATATATATAATTACACTTTCTATCCTCTTAATATTATATTATACAATATCTAATATTCCCCCGCAAGCTAAGGTTGGGTAACGAGCTAAAGCTTGGATCGTAATTCAGTGAATCGTTTTGAGACGGTAACAGCTTGGTAAAAATGTTTGCAATCTAATCATGTGTAGAAATAAACTGAAAATTAAGTTTTCTATCAACAACCTTTTCTCTAACAAAAATGAAAATCAACTTTAGCATGTTTTATGCGAGCATGGAAGACAGGATTCACCAATATGTATATATGTAACGTCCCAAAAATGGTACTAAGATTTTCATTTTAAGTCATTAAATCCATACAAACATTTGTTCCAAAACCAATCAGAGTAAAATGTATATTTTTAAACATAAGAGTAATGTTGTGATATGTCGAAGATGGTTGAACTGAGTCGAGGGTGAGAGTCGAGTTGGTTCCTTCTCCTAATATCACAGTACAAAAGAGAAAGATGATCGTTAGCCGATGTCCGGGAGGGATTCCTAGGACGAAGCTACGACGATCAAGTTAGAATTGATTTTGAGAGAAGAAAGGGTAATTCTAAGGAAAAAGAGTTTCGACCCCATCCTCATGAGGAAGAAGGGTCATTTTATACCTGATTGAGAGGCGTGTGCCTCCTAACTGATTATGTTGAGCCTTCCCTCTGGCGGACCCGTATTTAAGGATCCTCCATCACGTCTTTTTGTCTCGTCACCTCATTGGCTAGAGGAGAATCTTCAATATTATGATGATCGTGGTTATCGTCAGATGGGAAATTGGAACTCTTTGATTGGTTCCACGTTTGTCGGGGCATTTCTTCTGGGAGAAGAGGGCAAGACGCAGTTCTGCCCCTTAACCGCCATACTAGTGAATCCGCGTTGGCGGAGGCCCGACCTTGGTCTTAGACTGGATACGACCAGATTCTAACTAGGCTGAGCTTGGCGTTAGTTTAACTTCTCCTTTTTTTTGACGTTTTTCTTGAGAGATATGTTAACAAGTCCCTTAGGCTTGTAGGCGTACGCATTGGCTTGGTAGCGTCGTTGTTCGAGCATATATTACAACATGTGTATGTCTGAGATTATTTACAGCATTCGACATACTTTAGACAGCGACATCGATGTGTGTCAGATCCATCATGAGACGGTTTGTGATGCTAGTTTTGCCTTTAAAATTCCCCCTTTACCCAAGACTTTTCATCTTTGCCTCCTTTCCTTGCTTTCGTTGTAGCGACTCAGGCATTTTGCGAATTTTTCTTTTCTACCTTTCATTCGTTCTTGACGATGTACCGTTATGGCAGAGTCCCTACCGTAGACGAATTCCAACTTCCACAAGAACGATTTGGTTTCTTGTCGGAGCATGGCGTGATGATTCCTGCGAAGGGATCATCGATTTATGACTATCCTCGAGGGAAAGTGGGGGTTCATGTTCCCCTATTCGAAGCGGGGTTACGCCTGCCAACATCCGACTTTTTTGATATGATCGTGCATCACTACGACTTTTTCGTTGACGAATTAACTCCAAGTGCCGTCAATAAGATCGTAGGCTTCAAATTGATCTGTCGATCTTTAAGTTGTATACCCACTTTTTGGGTTTTCAGTTACTTCTTTTGTGCGTCTACGAACTCCGGCATCCGCACGCTGGCTAGGCCTGACAATTAAGTTGGGTTCGGGTTGACGGGTCACGGGTTGATGGGTTGGCGGGTCAGAAAACATAAACTCAACCCAACCCATATAATATATGGGTTGACGGGTTGGCGGGTCACGGGTTGGTGGGTTGGAAACCTCAACCCAACCCAACCCATTTAACCCGTTTAAGTATATGGGTTCGCGGGTTCACAAGTTAATGGGTCAAACCCAACCCATATAACTCGTTTAATAAATAAGCAACGCAATTTAAAAATGAGATTTTTTCAACATAAATTCTTAAAATGATTATAGTAATTAACATAAAAAAAGGTTTTCAATAATAATTCATAAAGTCAATAACATCTAAATAAAAATGAAAAATAAAAATATCATAGAAAGTAGATGTGTTCATCATTCAAGACTTGTGAGTATCTAAAAATAACGACATGTATTTTTTCTTTTTTTTTATTAACAAACCGCTAACGCAGATTAGTCACATACAAATACGGAAGGAATATGTCACACCCCAAAACCAAGAACGGCGGAAACGTTTTGGGGCGGAGGACGTCATGTAAAGTATCACAACACAGTAAATGTAAATAAGCAAACAACATCATCCATTGCATTAAATATATAATTTTAATACAAACGTAATCTGTACAGTTTTAGACACCAAAAATATAATGTAAATCAAAATAATAAGATGAGTCTTGGATGCGCTCCATCTTCTCAAAAGCTGGCATCGGTACCTGTCTACTGATGACCTGAGAATACAAGTTATTTTGAAAGAGTTTATCAGCATTAAGTTGGTGAGTTCATAAGTATTTTAGTGTCGGTGTTTGTTATCCAAAAACGTTTGAACATGTCTCAAGTGTAAGTTTGTAAAATGTAAGTAAATGTTTGTAAGTGTTTGTAAATGTTTGAATCTCTCAGAAAAACCTATATTTTCTATTAAAGTAGCCTTCTACCAAGGCTTAACTGTTTTGTATGCTCGTTTGTTGTAAAAGTGTGTAATTTCCCAAGTGTAACTATCATTTAACAAAATATAGTTTGTACATTAAAGTTTAAGTGAAACAATCACTAAATATATGTAATGGGTAAATCATTGTAGTACTGTAGTGTTGTATTATAGGAACTACTGTTGTACTAACTACCTTAAACCGAATTTATATTAAGGTATCATGTGACTAATTGCACCATACTATCGACTGGTAACAACGACATACGAATGGTCGTAATAACGAAATGACGTTTGGCACCCGCAGACCTGCAGATCCGGCTGTAGCTAGCAACAAGGTGTAGGATAGTCAATCCAGTATAAATCTATACGCAAACTCACGCTCTCCCTTCAAGAGACTCTGGCTACAACTCGGGCCATGGCATTTAAGTCATGCTCCGATTCATATCACAATAATGAACGTATTCTAGTATATGTACTGTAATGAACTGTTATAGTATAGTTGTATATGTTCTCCCTCTAGTATAGTTGTATATGTTCTTCCTCTAGTATAGTTGTATATGTTCTCTTTCTAGTATAGTTGTATAAGTTCTCTTTCTAGTATAGTTGTATATGTACTCGTAGTAATAAGTATTGACTCATGAATGAATTGACTCATTGATCTAGAAATTGTAGTAGTATGATCCTGTGTTACCCCGATGGTAACTTACTGATGATGTACTGATAAGTATGAATAAAGGAGTAATTTAATGTCTATATATGTACATTTGATATATAATTAATATTGAAACGACCTTCGGAGGGCTACCCGAAATCCCACCAGACCACATCCAAATCGAGAAAAAGGAAATAGGGCAGATGGCCTTCCTAAGCCCTTTAAACATTGCTTATATATATATACATATATGGGCATGAAATTTATAAGAAGTAAAACAAAGTTTAATAAAAGCATTTGATAAGTAAAAGAGTTTGTAAAACATTTTGAAGTAAAACAGTTTGATAAACAGTTTGAACAGTGATAAAATCATTGGTTTTCTAGTTATTAATCACATGTGATTGATGTAATCACATGTGATTGATGCAATAAATATAAGAATTTAACTTGTATCCCCCCCCATAAAAGTATTTAAAACATTTAAAAGCATTTCAAAGGTTAATTAAAGGGGTATGAACTCACTTGTGGTGAGTGGATTGGATTGAAGTATCGGATACCGTGCTAGGTGGCAAACGGAGACTTGTTCACACGCACGAGCCTAGTTATCATATAATGAGCATATATATAACTAATTAGCCAAATAATAACTTAATGAAATAACTTGGGACACTCAGGAACATGTAAACACTTGGTATAAGTGTTATAGGTCCTAAGGGTTGCTTCTAGGTTGTTATGGGACAAGGCTAAAGGGGTTTAATGTATCAAAGGGCCTTATATAAGAGTTTACTACCCAATAAACCCCACACAAGGAGTTTACGGTCGTAAAACCTTGAGTTTACGGCCGTGAACTCCAATCTTAGTGGTAATAGGTGTTTCAAAGTGCTAAATGATTTCTAGAATAAGCCTAGCTTGGTGGTTTAATCATTTGGGTAGTTTAGGGCATAGATAATACTCCTTTGAGGAGTTTACGGCCAAAAGACCATATCCCTTAGAGTTTACGGCCG
The DNA here is from genome assembly GCF_051521515.1 of Lactuca serriola. Taxonomy (NCBI): domain Eukaryota; kingdom Viridiplantae; phylum Streptophyta; class Magnoliopsida; order Asterales; family Asteraceae; genus Lactuca; species Lactuca serriola. The sequence continues at coordinate 178,779,409 of NC_136409.1, read as the reverse complement.
TAAACTCTCATGGGATGGGTGTTTTAATTCTTTTAAGTCCCAAACACAAGTAGAATACTTTCTAGGCATTTGTTTAAGGCTATGGAGGACCCTAGGCACACTTTGGTGCCCTTATCTGGTGTTTACGGCCTATGAATATTCTATTGGCCGTAAACTCCCTTTAAGGGGTGTTTTTGATGTGTTAATGTCCCCATATTAGCTAGAAGTAGTTGAGGGTTAAAGTCTAAAGCCTTTAGGAGTGATTAGGGCACATTTAAGCCCTTGAATTTGGTGTTCACGGTCCAAGAAATTCTTGGGCCGTAAACACCTAAATCTTGGTGTTTTTGATTGTTTTCTAGTCCTTAATTTAATTACATACAAGCCTAAGTTAGTCACTTATCAAGGAAATGGGACTAGATAGCTCTTAAGCCTCTTTTTGGAGTTTACTCCCCAAGAACGTTCTTGGGCGGTAAACTCCCGGATCTCACATATTTGACATGTAATCTATGTTATTAAGCATATAACAAGCATTATAAAACAACTAGAGAAGTGTACTCACGATTTGGGATGAAAACCCGAAGATCCGTGAGAGAGAAAATGGCTTTTCTCTAGTTGGAAATGTGAATAATGAATGAATTTAGTTCAGAAATCTATTTATAGTCCTGAAATATTTTGGCAGAAAATATTTTTATTCCGGAATTGAACTCTAACATTAAGAAGTTTTGAATACTCAAGTTTCACAAACCCATGAGCATCCACTCTCCTGATATCTCCTTAAACGTAAACCCTAATGTACATAAACTTATTCGGAAAAGTCTGAAATTCATTGAAACTGGACTAGCTTCTATTGAATAGCTAATGTTCGTACAAAATGGAAATTTCGAGTTGTCACAAAATACTTGTGGAAATCAAATTTCATTAATAATTAAATATATCATTTTTTAAATGTAATAAGTAATATATATATATATATATATATATATATATGTATATATATATATATGTATATATATATATATATGTATATATATATATATATATATATATATATATATATATATATATATATATATATATAAGTTGGCGGGTTGACCCGCGAACCCAAACAGATAACCTAACCCAACCCATGAAATAAACAGGTTTGTGGGTTGGCGGGTTGACGGGTCAAAAATGTCAACCCAAACCCGTCTATTTTCGGGTTGGGTCAGTGTTGGGTTACGGGTTGGGTCGAGAGTTGCCACCCCTAACGCTGGCGAAAAGGCAGGGCATTCGTCAACTGATCTCTAAACAAGATACTCCGAAGAAAATTTGGTGGAGGTAATGGCTTTGGGTCAACCGAAACCTTGTGGGGCATGGGTTCCGTAAAACCCAAGACTTTCCAGACTGTCTTCCTAAGCTATTTCGGGATAACCTAACTCTTGGCAAATGGCTGGGAAACATTACTGTCGTCGGGGAGAACTGGGAAGATTTCGTCCTTGCCACAGCTGGTATGAGTGCCGCCTGGAGGGTGCACGGGAAGATGGCGCAATTATTCGTCGTGAGATGCGGTATTCACTCGTCTCCTCCCCCCATCTTTAAAAAAAAAAAAATAAGAACATGGTATTATATTGGCATGTGAGTTCTCGTACTTGGTGTTTGTGTTTGCAGGTGCCGAATCTGAGATTTTCTTGGAGCTGGCCCTGCGTGGTCACTATCGGGGTAAGCTTTGTCACCGGGAGGTTGAACTTGTGGAGACTCTTCCCCCTCCCGTATCTAAAAAACATATGCAGGAGGTCGTTGGATTGTTCTCATCACAAAAAAGGTGTCATTAAATTCAAAGAAAACGATACTATCTTGACAAAATTGTTGAACTGAAAGAAGATTGCATTTGATTTGTGGAGTCTGAAGGATATGGATTAAGGAAAAAGTTTTGTTATGGGAGTAAAGTTTAGTGGAACCAAAATTTAAGATAGGTAAACCCTTACCATTCCCAACATGAAGAGAGTCATCACCATAGTAAGGTTTAGCAGTGCCAAGGCTAGAGGGATTCGGTGCTACATGGCTGTTAGAGCCAGTGTCAAGTATCCATGATGGTGTTTGAGAACGATAATCAACATGATTAGCAGAGGGTTGTTGTCTGGTTCACATGGTATCGGATCCTGGTTAGCGCAATCAGATGGAATGTGACCAATATCGCAACTATCACATGATTCATAAACCTTATTTTGATTTGATGCCCAATTAAATTGTTCGATAGTAGCTCGATTACTGGAAAAACGAGCATGACCATGACCATGGTTTTTGGTGGTACGACCATGGATTTGGTTATTTTGAGAGTGAGATGTGAAGAAAGCTTGTGGTTGTTGAGTAGTTGGTTGAGGATTGAAACCAAGTTGAGAGGCAAGTTGATTAAGAGCTTTGCATGGATCTTGTGATAAAGACTCAGTTGAGTTAGGCGTTCTAGTAGTAGTTGCGGTAAAGGCCTGTAGTGGTGGGACAATAGGAAGAGATTTTTTCAACATGTAATCATGATCTGGAAGAAGAACATGTAACTCCGTGAAGGCAGTTTTCCACTATCGAGCAAGAATGGTTAATTTCAACCCATTGTAACCATCGCGAAGACCAGCAGTCACCAACGTGACAAAATCTTTTTCTTTGACGGATTCACCGATATTAGCCAAGGCATCATCATAATCTTTCACCCGATTAAGATAGGCAGAAGATGTTTCATCTCCATGCATATGTATTTTCAGCAGTAAAGTCTTGAGGGTAAATTTTGTAGAAGTCGTGTGTGGAGTATAAGCATGTTCTAGAGAGAGACATACATCATGAGAAGTAGTAGTGCCTTGAACATGAGGAAAAACAACTTCTGATATTGTAGAGATGATCAATATTATGACATGAGCATCATTAGCAACCCATGTCACATAGTTAAGGTTTGGTTGACGTGGCCTGGGAGGATCTTTGTCTGATGAGATCGCTTGTTCAATAGTATGCGATGGACAAGGAACAATACCATCAACATAGTCGGTCTAATTGTTTGTAACAAGAAAAGGATGGATAATTGTTTTCCAAAAGCCATAATTTGTTCGGATCAAAGTAAAACCAAACTTGTATGATTTATGAGAGATCTTCTCAGTTTTTGTGAAAGCAATGATGAGGGCCATTGTGTAGCCAGAAGAAGGTGATTAGCAGAGAAGAAGGTTTACCAGGAAACATTAGGGTTGTCGCACCTAGGATTGTTGATGATCAGAGGACATGGCTCGGATATATATATATATATATATATATATATATATATATATATATATATATAGGTTACATAATTAGACTTTGTATCCTCCTAATAATATACTATACACTGTCTAATATGACATACATAGCTTAGAGCTTCACATGATGTAAACTACATTCACTACAAATAAATCCACATTTAGTGGTACAAAGCTTTACGTCTTGTTCCCGAGTTTTTTTTGTAAATTCATTAAAGGAAAAGGAAGGAAAATTTTGACGGAAAGAAAGGGAGATGAAGGAAAATATTCATTATTCCGTGTTCCCGAGTTCGAAGGAAATGAAATGAAAATTTTAAGTTTTTGTGTTCCCGAGTTAGAAGGAAAGAAAAATAAAACCTAAAATTTTTCTTCCCAAATCCGCCCAATTTGGGAGGAAAATTTGGACGGAAAATATGACTCCAAAATCCTTCCCCTCCCCTCACTTTTCTTTCATTAATGAAACTCGGGAACACGATTTTTCTTCCACACCCCTCACTTTCCCTCCATTTCCTCCCATTTCTCTCCTTAAGTAGAACTCGGGAACAAGGCGTTAGTGACATATTTTGTTTTGTGCCACTATATTATATTGTTAGTGGCACCGTATATTTGTGTGTTGTATCATATTGGAAAATTCTAGTATTCATGTCCCGCTCCTAATTCCCTCCATGGTTAAAAGGCAGACCGCCATTTTTTTTTGGTGAAATCAAATTGGCTCAAAAGGAACAGAACAGAGAACTCTTCTTTTCATCCTCACCGCCACTTCTCCAACCCTCTCTCCTTCTCTCCTCAACCCGATGATCACTGGAGCACCACTGTCAAACCTTTTCACCAACATTCCTTAAACACCAAATTTTTCTTATATGAATCAACCGTATATAAACCTCTAACCAAATACCAAGGCTTTATCTTCTAACAAATCAGATTTGATGTATGATATATTTCGGAGGTCAATCAGGTACGTATGACACATTAGATCGGATATATGGTATATCAAATATGTGTTTATGACATGTTGGAGCAAATTTATAGGGTTTCTGTTATTCCGCCATGAAGAACACGAACCGTAATAAGGGATACATTCTTAAATTGTTTCACTCTCCTTCAACCACTCGACCATTTCCTCTCTAGATTCTCATTAGCAGGGTCTCAAATGATTTATATTTGTGATTGTAGCTTACTAATTCCCTTTTTTTTATTTTTTATCTTTCCAGGTGATAACGTACACAATCATTACAGCATCCTCGGAAGCAGTACTGTATATGTGGCTATTGAATTTAAGGATATGGGCGATGAAGGTCCATCAACTCTATTCTGATAAAAATAAAGTGCACTAACGAGGTTAAAATTCTTTAAAGCCGTTAAACTGAAAAAAAAAACACTCTTCCCTTACCTTTTTCTTCATTTGTAAAGAGAATAAGATTGGACTGGAACTTTTACAGGTGCGTCTCAAATCCAATTTCCCATTAATTCTTTTTATTAGAAATTGTAACTAATTTGGAAGGATGGCGGTGGTATCGGGAATAGGGATGTGTTCTACATGATCTGTATTTTTTTTAGTAGGGGTTTCTTCTTTGCTTTTGATATGTTTTTTGTGGGATGATGGAACATGGCACACCAGGTGTTCGACATATTGTCCATGAGGTTCTTTTGGCGCATTAGACATCCAATTTCATTTTCTTCTCTTTCTATACAGGAGATTCAACCAAGTCTTTGATTGTTTAAGATTTTTAAGTTTATGTTCTTTTATATATGTAGTATCAAACTAAACTGTAGATACACATACCCCCACCTGATGGAAATATGTTGACTAACGTCTTAGATTGGATTAACATATAATTTTTCAGGATGTATGTATGTTGCTTGTTCTAGTGTTGTGACCAATAGTTAATTCATAGATGCAATATGACGAAGATGACAATGAAAAAGATTATGATCTAAGAGGGAAAGCTTGGGAGCTTGTTGATCCCAAAAGTACCCAAACATCAGTCTCAGTTTAGGTGATTGTAAAACTTTTCATTCTAAAAAATAGAGTCCACACATGACAGAAATGTACTTTGTTAATTCTAAATACAAACATAGAATTTACATTATGAAATTAATTTGGTTGTTATTGCAGTGTGGATGAAGTACCAGTATTGACAAGCATGGCAATCAGGTAATAAATTGTAAGCAATTAAATATTATTGTGGTTTGAAATTGATATATGATTATCATAGTTTTTCGTAATAAGAACAATATCAATTTTATTTATAAAGACAAAAATAAAAACAAGAAATAGATAGGAAATGATTGAACTTTTATTTTGTAAAGACATCATGCATAATTCTTAGAGCATTACTGGTTAGCTTATCAAAGGCCTTATGTTTTGTACATTAGCTTTTCTAAAAATAATTTTTTAAAATTAAATAATTGATGTCCATGTATATAAAATATTTTATAAATCTTTTTCTTACATTTCAATGGAGTTAAATACTTGGGGTAGAGTATCTTTGTCCTCCTCACGTTTGAGTAACTTGGCATGGTTTTAAATAGTTGATGTTCATCTAAATAAAATGTTTTATATATTAAGAAACCTATTGTTCTGTGTTTTGATTTGACTGTTAAACCTCACTAAATTTGTCTAGACATTATATTATTACTAATATTCAATCAAATTAAATATATTCCAATAGTCGTTGATTACTTTTATCCATTATTTTAATCATATATAAAACTTATAAATTGGATTTTTATGTTTTATCAATTTTCAAATATTGAAGTGTTTTTTTTGCTGATTTTGTATTCTTGATTTGATTTGACTTTTGTGATTTCGTACATGTTTATAGAGTTTTCCCTTTTAAACATGCTACACAACACAGTGCAACTCGCGAAGCGTAGGTATTTAGACATTACTATTAACTTGAACTTGATTTTGTAAAATCTCAAATTTGGTTATTAAGGAACCTAAAGTCTTAAACTATTATTTTGATGGAAGATATGAGGGAAGATATGAGGCAATGTTAACCATCCGAACTCTTTGCGTAGAAGAAAAACTTAAGACGAACAATTATACAAAGTTTGAGGTTGATAGTTCTTCTTTCCCAACAAGTATTTAGTTTAGTAGGATTATGTTTTGAGTACTAGCACTAACATGTATACTTCTTACACATCTTTGAAGATATTTATATTTTAAATATTAAGAATATTGTTGACAGATAAGTTTGAATTGAAGTAATGATATTGTATTTTTTGTTTATTACTTTAATTATCTTATTATTATTTTATATTCTTTTTAAAATATAAAAAAAAATCAGACCTAGTTTAATAGTGTGTTATATTTATTAAAAAGTGCCACTAAAAGTATTAGAATAATATTTATTTTAATAGTTAAATAGTGATATAAAAATAGTGTCACTAAAACTTGCAAATGTTATAGTGGCATAGTAGAAAAGTGCCACTAAAAGCTAATAAGGTTGCAGCGACACAACCAAAAAGTGTCACCAAAGGCCTTTAGTGGCACTTTTTTTTTTGTGCCGCTGATTGCCGTGGGGGCTTTTAGTGACACTTTTTCGGTTTTTAGTGGCACTTTTTATGTGCCACTAAATATCATTTTATTTGTAATGATTACTTAGGTACGTGTGAATGCAACCACTTTATGAACTATACTCGTATTTTGAGAAAGGTGCAATAGAATGTAAATGTTAGGGACCAAACATATAATTCGTTTTCTTTTTAATTTACTATCAATTTTGTTGAAAAAATTGTAACACGATAACAAATACAACACATAATTGTCTTTCGATGTAACATCCTAAAATTCTAGGCTAAATTTTTCATTTTAGAGCAATATAACATCTTTTTTTAATAAAGTTACATTCATGACAAATCATTTGTTCATAAACCATTATTCAGAAATCAGAGTTCTAACAAAGACAATGCGTAATCTCGGATCATAAAACTGATGATGTGTTTGTACAGTCACGCTTACCGCCTGATAAGTACTTGCAAATAGTTAATCTACAATTGTAAGCACAAAGCTTAGTGAGTTCCCCAAAATATCGCATACAACACAACATAATAATCAACTATGAGTTATCAACAATCCTGGGGACTATCAGCGATCCCGATGGGCTAACAACACAGTTTGTGGATTAACAGCACACCACACAGGTTATAAGCAATCCTACGGACTCTCAACAGTCCCATAGACTCATAACAGTCTAGGAGTTATCTGCAATTCAATTCACATATAATAAAAATCAACAAAATAAAACCCAATTGGTCAACATGCATATCTTACCACACAGACAAGTATAGTGAGAAGACTCACCTCATGAATAACATCTAAACACCACATCTCTCACACACTGGGTAGACATGAACAATGAGACACCTAGCAACAATAAATAATTACCCTCTCACTCTACACCCTAAAGCCCTATTTTGTCTAAAAGCCAACCATGGTCAAAAGTCAACAACCAACAATATTGACAGTTGGTCCTCACGTCGTGATCATCCCTTGGACACGTCGTGATAATGCACCATGACGTGAACCCTCCTTGGTCATGTCATGACTAGTACAGGACAAGATAGTCGTGGGATCCTCCATCGCCACATCGTGGTACTCTCCAGGTCACGACATGAACATAATATGAAGCAAAATCCAAATGGTTTGAGTACTTAATCCATTAAGTCTTCAACTCCCACTTTCCGGAAGGCTTTCCCTAACCCAAAGGACCATAAATATCATAACTTTTTAGTCATGCATGTCCAATGCATGACTTGAACACTAACTAGGTAAAAATAAATGAAAATGAGGCCAAAACCCATGCTTGGAGTCCAAACCACCACCAAACCTCAGATATGAGACATATGATAAATAAAATGCCTCGATGATCCATAAAGTTGTCAACTTTATGGAACCCATGCATGCTATCCAACCCAAACATGAAGAAAAGTTCAATAAACTTAGATCTAGCATGCATAAGAGAGAAAGGAAAAAAGCTTTAGGACTCACCAAGGTCTAGAAACAATACAAGCTGGTGAAGAAAGACTTGATTGTTGAACGAATGCACCAAAGGGACCATCTTCTTCAACTAAGAGCACTAAAACCACTCAAAATGAGCAAAAACCACTAAAATGAACTAGGGTTAGGGTTTCTGAGGTTTAAGGAAGATGGAGGCTGAGAAATGAAACCTAAATATGTGTTTATGGGTGCTTAAATACGAAACAAACCCTAAAAGATAATGGGCTTGGGCTGCAGCCCTATTAATGTCGTGACCAACTATGTGTCACGTCATGATTGCTCGGCTTGTCATGTCCTGACACTCGGTTTTCCCCAAAAACCAAGTTTTGACTCCTTAATGCAATAAACATATAATTATTCCCAATCTATGAAGTCAATCTCATAGTCTCAACTTACCAAAAATAGCTACAATTGGCATTTGTGAAGTTAGTTGAAAGAACACTCGACACTCCATTCTACGAACCTATATGAATGTGTCACACTCATTTGTTCAAAGATAGATTCTACGGAGCCACCCTTAGGACCAGGGGTTGCAAAGTCCATTGTGTGTTTCCTTTCTAAAATGGTCTTAATACGATTAGAAATTAGTTGATATCATCTTTAAAGCTAATCATTAGAGAAAAAAATCTAAACTAATAATCATTTTGAGATTTAAAGCATAAAAATTGATTTTCTAAAATGATATCTATAATATATGATGTGATGATGTTAATCATTATAATGTTAATTAATGATTAAATAAGTTTAGAATATATCTTAATCATTAAAATACATTAAACATTCTAAACTTAATTAACATCCTTGTATCGTAATTAACATCAAAGAGATCATTTAAAAAAACTCTATTTTTATTCAGTAAAACCCAAAATGACGGGTAGCTTTGATTTTCTCCCATTTTTAGCATTAAGGATGATATCAACTAACTTCTAGTCATAGTAATACCATTTTAACATTATTGAAATGATAATTAACTACTTATGTGAAGTTTTAGTCAAAATCTAGCTTAATTCCACTTTAAAGTTTGATAAATCGTTATTTGTTTCGTTTAAGGAACTAGTAATCATATTGAGTTTAAAAACTTCAAAGCATGATTCCAATTCATGATTAATTGCTAAATCAATAACATAACCCAAATCCTAATGAATCTAATCATCAATTTTATCATTTCAAATGTTTTAAATCTGCATTGAAACCTCAAAATTCCTTTAAAATTGAGAAATCCACTTTGGACTTGATTGAAAGTTCTAATATCATGATTTGAAACCTTGAAACTCTAAAACATGATTACAAGGTTGGTAGGTATGAGTCACTCCTTCAGACCAAATTTATGTCACATCATCATCCACACCTGATAAAGACCGATTCGAGATGGTCAATCACCCAAAATAAGGCTAATTCGAGATGGCTAGTCTCTAAAGACCAAAGACAAAGATACTAGAATTTGGATTAACTTTCTCTACGTTTTGATTGATGCAACATACACTAATTTAAATAACAAAAGAAATGAAAGTGCTAGCTAAAAATTAGGAACATGGAGTAATGGAATTAATGCTATTAACTATCTCCTAGTAATGAGAAAATGCATGAAAAACTATAAAGCAGTAACATGGAATCGTGGGACTCCAAACGTGCATATCCATGTAAAGCTTTAATGATAATGAGAATCTAAAAGGTGTTGCAAGAGTATCGCAAAAAGGCTTTCCCATTTAATGTACAACATCTTTTGATGGACTCGACCATGGAGGCGGCCTTCGGTATGGCTTGAGACACATATCAATACTACATCATTTTAGCTAGAAGATGGCCACCACACTATCACACTAAAATAATTACCATGTCAAACGATCAAATGACTTTTTTGCCGTTGAGATGTGTTGAGCAAGCAACGATGAGCAACATTGCGTTTTAGGAGAGGGAGGGAGGGGGATGTTTCAATTGGCCCCACGTCATTGAGGAGGGTCAAGTCTGTCTCTCAGCGACGTTATTAAACCTATACCAAATAGCCCAATTGATGATTAATTGCTAAATCAAAAATATAGTCGCTAGAACTTATCATCGGTGTCATCACTAAAATGTTTTAAATCCTTAATCAAAACTTCAATTAAAGCTTGAGAATTCCGTTTCTGACTTTTATATATATATATATATATATATATATATATATATATATATATATATATATATATATATATATATATATATATATATATATATATATATATAATCTTTAATATTTTAAATAAAAAATCAATATAATTATTTGGAAAAAAACACCCCATGTAATTTCGATATGATGAGAATTTATAAAATATTTAAGATAAACTAAAATTTAATTAATTAATTGAAGAAAAAAAAAACTAACAAACAAACAAACTTTAGAAAAAGTTGACGGTGCCTTATTTAAAACGTGAATGAACATTGAACAATGTGAATCCCTTCCTTTTAAATCATATCATCCCCTTTCTTCCCTCCAAACCCCAAACTCTCATCCTTCTGGTTGCCTGAATTTTACTGCACTCTCCTCATCGGTCTGTTTCTGTTCCGGCGGATATCACGTAACTTTCTCTTCCGAAGTTCATTTCTGTAAATCTTCAAAACTCTAAATCTCTTTCAATTCGTTGTTTCCTGAAACTTTCGAAAGTTGATACATGAACCCTAATTAGTATAACGAAACACGAAATTTAAATATTGTAATGCATACTGAATATTTAGTTTAATTATTTTGTTGTTAATTGTCCCTAATCATCGTAAATGCTTGAAGAAACTAGAAATTAAACATCATCTTCATTTTGTTATTCTAGGGTTACTTATCGATTGCTAAAAACTTAAAAACCTAATTTTAAACATAGGTTAGTAGACTTATGATAAAATTTAGTAAAAGTTGAATCGCCTATAGAACGCTCTGTTCATAATTAGAAGGGGTTCTGTTCAATGACAGTGTATTTTATCAATTGCCCAGGTTGGAAGAAAACGACATCAATGGTTTTCACATCATCCTATACTAAAATGGTAACCACATTTGTTACATTTCTACAACCTTTACAAAATCTTACTCTCCATAACTTGATACTGACAATTATTTTTAAAAATTTGTTACTATCTGCCATTAAAGGGACTTTTTTGCTCTCCATATAAAGATCTGGTCAGAAAGCACCCTAGACATAGTAAGTGATCTTTCAGTGATGGTTTTATGACATCTTGAAATCATATAACCAGGTTCCTCTTAATATCTTATGCAGATGGTATTCAGAACTGTGTGATCTTTAATACACAAAAATACCCCTCCACATCTCAATCCTTTTTTCACCCACAAAAAAGATTAATTGGCATGTATAATCAAAAATATAAATGGCATATCCAGGATAAAAGATTGAAATCAATAGTTGTTAGATCTGAAATTGCTGGAACTGGTTCACCTGGAGCTTCATATTCATATCAATTGTCAGGTTATAATCATCCCAAATTCTTAATTACTATAAGTAGTTCTATTTCTTTATAAATTTAACATTTTATATCTACCCATTTGTCTTTTTTTTTAAGTGCAGAATTCAATTTTGGCTCAAAACTCAGAGGAATATGCTTTTACAGTGTTACATCTTTCATTGCCATATTTCTGTTTATGGTCATGTTAATAGCACATCCATTTGTGATCTTAAGGGATAAATACCAAAGAAAGTTTCATAATTTTGTTGCTAAAATCTGGGCTTCGATGACAATCGCTCCATTTTTTAGACTAAAAATTCAAGGGTCCGAGAATCTACCCCCACAAAACTCTCCAGCTATTTACGTGTCTAACCACCAAAGTTTTTTGGACATATATACCCTTCTGACTCTAGGAAGAAACTTCAAATTCGTTAGCAAGACTGCAATTTTCCTCTTCCCTGTTGTTGGGTGGGCCATGTACTTGATGGGAACTATTCCTCTTAATCGTATGGACAGAAAAAGTCAACTGGTATTTTATTTGACTTAATCCCATGCATTTTTGTTAAAAATGACTCTGTTTTTAAAGAATTGTGTTTTGTTTTCTTGGATTTTGTTATTATGATAGCAAACACTAAAAAGATGCATGGAACTTGTGAAAAATGGTGGATCTGTTTTCTTTTTTCCAGAGGGGACAAGAAGTAAGAATGGAAGTTTAGGCACATTCAAGGTGAGATCTTCTGATCTTGGTTTGTTACAATGATATGCTGTTGAAATTATTAAAGTTTATTTATTTATTTGCAGAAAGGTGCATTTAGTATTGCTGCAAAAACAGGAGTACCAGTGGTTCCAATTACTCTAATGGGAACAGGTAAAATCATGCCTTCAGGGATGGAGGGAACAGTAAATATGGGAATGGTAAAAGTTGTGATTCATGAGCCTGTTAAAGGAGATGATGCTGATTTACTATGCACTCAGGTTAGAAACATGATTTCAGATGAGCTTATTCGCAATTGTTGAGACTTGAGCATTATCATCATGTATGCAGCAAATTTTGTTAGGTTTAATGGTTGTGATGTTAGGTGACATAAAACATTTTGGATACTTGATTTGCTTGTAAAATTCTCCCTTGAATCTTTTTTTTTTTTTTTAACGTATAGATCTCGTTATACACAAATAATGATGACAAAATCGAATAGGATCTGTTTACATATGGATCTTGGTTCTTGCATTTATTTTTCATCCAAGGAGTTGAAGTTTTGTATTGGTGTTTTAATTGTCTTTTGGGGGGTTTAAGGTATTTATCATATATTTTTTGTTTGATTGTGTAATCCTGTGTACATGGGGAAAAAGAATCATCGAGGTGATTGTTTTTTTGGTGGGTGTAGCCACGCCCACCATATTGGCCTCATGCCCATGAAATGCAAATACTGGTCTAAGGCTATGGGGTGTACTCATATTAACACAAAAAAGAATTGTCACATCAGCATCACTTACCTTAAGATATATAATTAATTTAAAACCACTCTTAAAACTTCATATATATAATTAATTTAAAATGAGAGAGAGAGAGAGAGATGTGGCTATGCATGGTTACTCCGTTCACAACTCATAACTCCACCTCATTATAATATATATTAACATGGGGTCTACTTATGTTATAACATGTCACCTCATCATAATGTATGTATATATAACCTTAGACCATTTCCAATGCATTAAACTTATATGATTTCAATAGATTGACACATACATTCCGTGTATGTATAGCCTTAGACCATTTCCAATGCATTAAACTCATATGATTTCAATAGATTGACAACATACATTCCGTTCACTGTACAATTTTACCTATTAAATTCTACATTTCATTAAACTTCATATAATTATATATGTGTGTGTAAGAGAGGAGAGAGAGTGTAGAGTTTAATGATGATTGAACTTCTCATTCTATTAAGTGTCATGTCACTGACTCATAATTGGAATTTTAGAAATTTTGAGTTTAATGAGATTCAACTCTCCATTAGACTATCTGTGGAGATGGCCTAAGAGGTAATCATTGACCCCAAATGGCAAAAGCAAGATAATCACTCTATGCTTGCCTATAGGCTAGACATTAGTTCGAGTTAAAAAGACAACATTTTAGTTATAAACACTATTTAAAATGAAAAATAACAAATATAGCCATTTGCCTTTTTTTTTTGCTAAAATATTTAGCATTTCCGAAAATAGGGCTCACAAAGGGTCTTTTGCGGACTCAACATGCCCTCTATGGATTTAACATATATTTAAAAGGTCAAATTTCAAATTTTCGTTTTCCAATTTGTAAAAGAACAAGCTTTTTTGCGAACTCACTTTTGGAAAATCGAGTTTGTAAAATCAATCCTAAAGAACGAGTCCACAAAGATTTGAGCAGATACTTTTAGTATCCGCACTCTGCATTTATGGAGAATCACCAAAGTATCCTTATATTTGAAGTAATTTCAAGTTCGCAAAAACTCCTCAATGGACTTGATGATTATTTGTGAATTTTTTTTTTGGAAAGTTGGATAAATTTGTCAGATTATGTATTTAAGATGAATAAAATATTTAATAAAATTATTAGACCATTTTGCACACTTTGTAATTTGAAAAACAATGGACCATTTTTTTATTATAATATCTAATTATTATTTTATTTTATTATTATATAAGCATATTTTTATATTTAACTAACTTCTTCATCATATATATACTTTTATATTTTACTAACTTCAAAATTATTATTTTTACAAATTAATTTAATAGAAAAAAATAGTTAAATTATATAAATTTAACTAACTTCTACATTATAAATATATTTATATATGAATCAACTTACTTATTATATTGTATATTAAACGATTAAAGACATAAAATAGTTGTTGATCTATCAACAAGGTCCTTTTTTTTTGCAATGGTAGCATTAATATCTTATAATCCAAAACTCGGCTAGAAGACAAAACAAAATCAAAAGCAAACCCCATTTCCATTTCTTCTAGTTAAAGTTCATCATATTTACACAAGCACAAGAACAAAGTCCTTCCCTCAACCTCAAACTCACACCATTATTTCCAAATAAAACCAAACAACCAAAAAGCTCACAACCCAACCCATCACTTATCACTTATTACTTATTACTACTACTTACTACTTACTACTAAAGCTTTTTTTCCTCCCAAACAATCTCCTCAAAATCCCACCACCACTTTTCTTCTTGTTTGTCACAATCGACAAAAAGTTCACCAAAGCTTCTTCATCCTTCTCATCTTTCACTCCATCAACACTCACAAACATCCTCGGAGACATCACACTCTTGTTGTTCACACTCAAATTACTATCCAACCCTTTGCTCTTTTGACTCCTCAAAGCTCCCGTTGCATCCTCCGTAATCATTTTATCAAGCAGAGAGATCCGCTGGTTACTGTTTCGTTTTGGCGAAGGCAAGGGCGATACCGTAATTTCACACGTCTCTTCTTCAGGTGAAGCACTTAATGCCTTTAACTGCTTCCCAAGGTTTAGTATCGTTTCTTGACATTCAGCCAACTTCTCAGAAGCTTCCATTATTTCCTTCTCCTGCATTAATCGAGTGTGTCATTATTAAGATAATTAATTCAACCATATCATAATTATATAAATTGCGACTCACACTTGGAAGGGCTTTTTCGTCCTTTTCCTTTTCCAAATCACGTTTTTCTATGTCGTTTCCTGTTATCCTGCAACAATAATACCAATAGGAGGAATTAGACTTGGAACAAAAATCAAGAATTTTTCTTATAATTTTTAAATTTTTAAATAAAAGAATAAAAGCTACCTTTCTTCATTTGGGATTGTATTATTTTCTTGATGATTCTCACTGCATTCTTCAATGGTCTTAATAGGATGCTTATCAACACCACCCACCATTACATTCCAAGAAGCCGCCATTGGCCACCCTGGCAACTGGTCTTTCGGAAAGTCAAACTTATCCGTTTGACCGGTTGTGGGCCCACCTTCCACCTCACTCTCAAAATGCTTCTTGATTTCATCTTTCATACTCGAAACATCTTGAAGTGAAAAACAATGGTTGACTATCCAGTCAAGGGAAAAAGTCAACTCTTTACAAAACTCCTCCATTCCCACTTTCCCATTTAACAACTCGTTACAGTTTTTTAAAAATCCCTCCAAAATATCGCGAATCTCGGATAATTTCCATTGAAATATATGAACAGTGTATGATGACGATGATGTTGATGATGATGATGATGATGATAAAATATCATCTTTTTTACACAATTTAACACCTTCAATAATCTCAATAAGTCTCTGGATCGATTTATTCACACCAGAATTGTTAAATTCTAGGGTTTCGTTTTTTTTCATATCTTCAAGTGCCAATTTTTCCATCTCGACAAAATCATCCATCAAACCGATATCAGAAGCATTAACGGTGTTACAAGATGGGGCCCATGATCCAACCATGCTGACTTTTTCATCACTACCCATGTCAGATGACGTGGCAGGTATGACCGTTTGACTTTTTGACTTTTGGTTGAGAAACTCCTTAAGGAGTCTGTTCTCTTCTTCAAACGAACACAACTGTTCAGTCAAGAACGTGATCTTTGATGCTATAGGAAAAGGGTTTGACTTTCTTCTTGTAAGGTCAACTTCGTTCTGCATCTTTGCCACGTCAGCAGGGCCAGGTAAGCGTTTTTGGAGAAGTGAGCGGAGTCTTTGTGCTTCGGTTTCCAACTGTGCGATCTTTTTGACACTTCCTAGGTATTGCTTATGTGCCACGTCAGATGTTCTTCGGTTAAATTCTCTCTCTTCGTTTCTGATCTCAAGTTCTTTTTCTAAAACTCGGACTTCATAACTTAAAGAAGCATTTTCTCTCTGAGTTGACTCCAGTTGACCAACAACAGCACTTAAATCATAATCTAATTGAGCTCTAACAGAGTGCAGTTCATTAATTAGCTTTTCCTTTGATGAAAGAGAGTAAATTAATTGACTGTTTTCCAATTCTAGATTGGAAACTTTTTTATTTAATTCAGCTATCTTTTTTTCATGTTCATTTGATGTTTTCATTAAATCATCATGTATCTTTTTTTCCTGTTCTTCACGAACAAAACGAAGCTGAAGCATACACTCATTTAATGCTTCTCTTTGTTGCGTAGCTTTCTCTAGTTCTTGTTTTAGTGCTAAAACTTCTGATTCAGCTTTCTCCCATCCTGTATGAAGATATGTATACTTTAATTAAATATATAATTAAACTCATGGAAATAAGATTATAAATAAAGTAGAATTTACAAATTACAAGTCACCACCTTTAACAGCTGAAAGATTTTCATCTTGAAGCTTCAAATTTGTCTGTGGTTCCACTGTATAATTTAATTTTGTCTGCAAATAAACATGGTTGATAGGAAAAGTATCAATAGAATATTAGAATATGAACATGTAAAAGCAAAAATACTTTTGAAGGGCATGGGGTAAAAGGAGAATGAATGAGTAAGAAAAGTATGCTTTTATGTTATGTTACCTCATCTTCACTCCCTACGTTTGCTCTGTCAACTGGAATCATTGTTTTCTCTGTAGATGTTTTCTTCCAAGGCCATGATTTGTGGTCCATCACTTGAGAAATCCCTTTGGTCAAAAGTTCATAAGTAACTTAAATCACATACAATCTGCAACAATCAAGAAAAAGATGCATAAATGAACTTATAATCAAGATTCTAACATGACATATACACATGATAAATAAAGGAAATGAAGGGTGAGGGGAAAAAGTTTCTAAATAAACAGGTGAACCCAGATTCAGATAGCAATGTCTTATCTAATTACCTTCTTTGGTATCTTTCCGTTAATGTAATAAAAGCCCCACATGAACAACAGACTACTTGGTAATTGGTATCTTCCATGAAATTTCATTCAATGAAACAACCTAATTTCCTCTATTAAAACATCCGGAGAATATGATTACAGAACCATTGATTTAATTAACCCAATTTTAGGGACCTAATTTGGTATAAACGAAAGCGTACAAGTAGGGGATAGGGGTTTCTCCTTTTGTAAATCGACATTTCAAGTCAAATCGATCAATAATGGTGAAGATTCTGAGATTTGAAGAGTTTTTTCAGAGCATCGTAGCATAATATAACATCCAAAAATTAACATACCTCACTGTGCATGCATCTCGGAACGCTTTTAAAGCTAAATCATTTGAGATTGAAGCAGATGAGGTGAAATCAGTACATATCACTAGCAGGAGGAGCTTCGATTCTATTGCACAGGCCATTGAAACAAGGCAACAAGCAAAAATTAGGTTTCAACTTACACTCAAAACCTTCAACAGTATATTCTCAAACAGATATGAGTACATGGCTACAAACAAAACAATATATAGTGATAATAATCAAACAAAAGCGACAAAACGCTATGGAACAATTCATGTTCATACCAAACAGAGAAAAACAAAACACAACGGCGACTTAAATCAATTTTTTAAATAAAAAATTAGATTAAAGCCATTAATGAACTACTGAAACAAAACAGAACTATAATAATAGCTGAAAAATACAGTAACAAGTACATACCTGAAAAAGGTAAAGTAGAAGCATTCTTGTCGTCGTCTTGCAAAAAAACGAAGCTGAAACTCAAATCTGAAGCATTTTGTAAGATGAAACAAGTTAAAGAGCAAGTAAAGTGAGCTGATGGTTAAGTAAAATGAAGGAGTTCCGATCTTACTGATGAAGCAGCGTCGAAAGGAGCAAAAACTTTGCAGAAAAATGAAAGCAGATGGCAGAAATGGAGGAAGAAAGGCAACACCTGATTTTCAAGAAAGGAAATGGAGGATTACATGTACGGATATAATATTTATGAAAATGAGACAATTATTTAAAGTAGGTTCGCTATTTTTCATACATTTAATTAAATTGTTATCCTATCCAGTTACAATATCATACAATTATAATTATTTATTGTTGCATAGATTCAAACTCATTGACTAAATTGACCAGATGTTGAATGTCACGATTAAAATAAAAAGAAGTTATCGTAAATATTTGGATACCATTTGTTGATATATGACAATTTTGCATAATTATATATGCCTAGTACCTACACTATATGTTTTTTACTCTTGTAACATTATTTCAATATAATAATATTTTTATTCATTTATTGACCATACTTTTATTAACTTCTACGGGAAAAACTAACATTTTTATTAACGGGCGGATGAATTAAAACAAACTAACAATATGCTAGAGCAAAATACAAGATACAGACAAAAAATCATATAGTACAAGCATAAAAAAGGAACTTACACCAATCAAACCAATTTAGACTACTTATAACAAGATCCGTGTTTAATTCAATTGAAGGCACTCAATTGGATGTCATCCACCAATTTCATAGGAGGATATCTCTTCTTTTTAAACTCCAAATCCTTTTTGGCTCTCGAAATCCACCAAATCAAAGAATATACCAAGGCTAATTTCATCTTTCTCTAGTTCTTCCTTTGTGTAGACATTTGCAAGTCGTTTTGTAACTCCTCTATATCAGAGGGGGGATTCAACGTAAAGCAGCAACATGAAGAAAATCAGTGCCAAACCTATTTTCCAAAAGAGCATCGAAAAAAGATATCCTCGATCTCTTCCTCATCAATGTTGCAAAAATGGCAAACAGTGGTAGGTAAAACAATGACTTGAACCATGAGATTTTTAGCAACAGGGATTCTATTAAGTAGCATCCTCCAAACAAAACAATTTAGTTTATTAGGTATCCAATTGACCTATTTGAAATCTCAAGCGGCAACCTCCGAATTACATTTATCAACTATCAACTTTCTTATAGAATGTATCAAGAACAACCCCGAACTATCAAAACTCCAGCTCCATTTGTTCGGGACTGAAGACAACTTTACATCCGCCAAGACAGAATTCAAAACAACAAGTTTGTTAGCCTCTTTACCTCTCCTCGACAATCTTTTCCACACCCCGTGAAAAACATACAATTCTTCACCTGAAACATGCTCACAAACTTTACACTTCTTTTCCACCTCAAATTTGTATAAATCTAGGAAAATATCTTTAAAAGCTAATGACCCACACCACTTATCTTTCCAGAAATAAGTAAAATTTCTGGCCCCCAATTTCCTATCAAAGAGATCTTCAAGAGAGATGTTTCATTCCATGAAATCCCATTTTATTTGAAAAATGCTAAGCCACATCCCCGGAATACCGCACCTAGCAAATGGCTTTCCATCGATACAAGTAATATTATGTAAAGCTTTTATACAAGAACATCAGAGAGTATTACTTTCAACCTTCAATCCCCACGACCATTTGACAAGAAGAGCAAGATTTAAAGTTCTAAGATATCCAACCCCAAGACCACCTTTACCTTAGGTCGAGTAACCACATCCCAAGCAGCCCAATTAATCTTCTTTTTATTATCAATACCACCCCAAAGAAAATTTCTCCTAATGCTCTCCAAAAGGTCAATGACTTTCTTGGGAGCTTTAAAAAGAGAAAAGTAACAGAGAAGGAGACTACCTAAGACAAAATTAACAAGGGTAAGATGCATCCCAAACGAGAGATTTATCGCTTTCCAAGTAAATAATTTAACGTTAAATTTCTCTACAATTGGGTTCCAATTTCTAGAAAGTTTCATATTGGCACCAATAGGAAGCCCACGGTATGTAAATGGAAAACTAGCAGGCTCACAACTCAAGATGTTAGCAAACCGGGCAACATCGACACTATCAACCCCAACACCAAAACATTGCTTTTCACAAGATTTGCTTTAAGTCCGGAAGCTAGATAAAAACATTTAAGAATTTTTTAAGATTAATGAAGTTGACCTTGGACCATTCCCCTACAAAAGTAACATCATCCACATAGTAGGATGAGATAAAAACGGACCATTATGAGGTAATTAAATACCTTGAAAGATGTTAGCAAACCGGGCAACATCGACACTATCAACCCCAACACCAAAACATTGCTTTTCACAAGCTTTACTTTATGTCCGGAAGGTAGATAAAAACATCTAAGAATTTTTTAAGATTAATGAAGTTGACCTCAGACCATTCCCCCACAAAAGTAACATCATCCGCATACGTAGGATGAGATAAAAACGGACCATTATGAGGTAATGAAATACCTTGAAAGATGTGCCAATCACAAGCTTCTTTCAAAGAGACATCTATCCCCTCCATAGAAATTATAAAGAGAAATGGAGATAGCGGATCGCCTTCCTTCCTCCCCCCCCCCCCCCCCCCCCCCCGACGCTTTATATCAAAACTCCCGGGTTAGTAAGCCATTCACCAAAATGGAAGCTCTACTCAAAGATAGACATCCCTTTATCCACTTTCTCCATTTGTCACCAAACTCCATTTGCTCCATAATCGAATTAAGATACCTCCAATTCAAAAAATAAACACCTTCTCAAAATCAACTTTAAAGATAAGCACCTTCTCCCAAGAAAGAATTTCATTTAAAACTAGCAGACTCTCAAGAATGCTTATCCCCTCAACATAAGTCGATTGTTCTTGGCTAATCATCTTACTAATCACCTTCTTTAGTCTTAAGGTAAGAGTCTTGGAAATAATTTTATACATACAACTGATAAGATTAATCGGACGATAGTCCTTTAATGAAAAAGGGTCATAACTTTTAGGAATGAGCGATATGAAAGAGGCATTGCATCCATTGCTAATCTTTATGGTTGTTTCAAATTCCTTCATGTAATTGAAAATCTCAACTTTGAACATATACCAATACTTCTTCAAGAACTTGAAAGTGAAACCACCAGGCACCATGGCTTTATCGTTGCCACAACTCCAAATAGCCATCTTAATTTCCTCCATAGCAAAGGGACCTTCTAAATCAGCCCTATCTTCACACGGAATCTGTAACGCCCCAAAAATCATGATATAATTTTTTTATTAATAAATCGTTAATACATTTCTTTCCCATGAAATGAAAGGTAACCAAGAGTTAGCAAAAACATCATCAAATCAGAGTAATTCACAGAATGCAGAAACATGTGGTGTGTGCCTTGCAATCATCCCGAGCTCTTTCATTTGAAAACTGGAGTACTTGAAACATAAACTGAAAACCGTAAGCACAAAGCTTAGTGAGTTCCTCAAAATATCCTATAACATACAACCAGAGAATATCATGCAACATAAATGTAATTGCCATGGGCTCCCCCGCATAGTCTTTATTTGGAACGTCATGGGCTCCCCCATGGTCTTTGCCTGGAATGCCATGGACACCCCCATGGTCTGATATCCAACTGCCTCAGGCACCTTCAGAGGTCTTCCATGCAAGTATCACAGAGACAACTAGCATACCACATATCACAAAACAACTATCATACCACATAACACATAATGGGCCGACATTGGTGCCTTCGACCCATGGATATAGTGAGGAGACTCACCTCGCACTACAAAAGCTCACTGAAAGAATCCCTAGCTGTTGCCCTGACGACTTCCCGAACTAGCAATATCAATAATACATCCAATTAACAATTGGGCTCCAATCCATAACCACAGATCCATACCTGGGGTAAAAGGACCATTTTACCCCCAACCTATCCTTGTCCAAGCCGATGACCCAAACTATAATCTGAAAGGCCCAAATGCCCACTAATCAACCAATGGCCCAATTTTCTAAATTGGGCTCAAAATCCTTACATGGCCCTGCCTTAAGGCCCAACCATTCTTTCTAGTCCAAACACTTTGTATCCCGATGGCCCATTAACAACTCAAGCCCAAAATACCAGAACTATTGGATCCATCAAAGCCCACTAATGGCCCAAATTTCCTAATTCGGCCCAAACCCATACAGTCCTTATACTAATCCCATAATTCCCTTAATTATAAGTCAAAAGTCAAAGTCAACGGTTAGAGTTGACCCAACTCGCCGAGTTGACTCAACTCGCCGAGTTGTCCTTCAACTCGTCGAGTTTCTCCATTAAATGCACAGATCGAGAAAACTCGCATCAACTCGCTGAGTTCTCGTAACGAACTCGCCGAGTTGGCCAAGAATCAAAAAGCTTAATGCATTAAGTTATTTCCATCGAATCTAGAAGCTTCCATTCTCATATCTCTTCCTAAATGATGACTATAAGGGTAAAGTTTCCAACTTTACCCTTAAAAACCACTACAATGAACCCAAACCTGAATCCTTGACTTAATAGAGTGAGGCTTAACCCATTAAGCCCTTAAACTCTCAAAACATAGACCCAAAACACAGATCTGGCATCCTAATGTTGGATTATCACGTAAGGTTTCCAACTTTACGACCATGCATGTAAGAAAGGAACCCTAGAGCCCAAAATGGATTAATAAATGACTTAATGCATATATGGGACTTAGGACATAGCAAAGCTTGCAACTTTATGACAAGAGAGGTCATAAAAGGGTCAGATCTAACATAACAACCCCTGAAACCCTTAATATTTGGAGAACCCAACCATACACCCAAAAACCAAGCTAAAACATCCCACAAAGAGATCTAGAAGATAAAAACACAAGGTTTCAACTTTACACCTCAAAAGGACTGCAACAAATGGATATTTTCTGGATCCAAAGCCTTTTTTCCAAACTAAGCACCTTCATTCTTCAAACTCCTTCCAAAGAACACCTTCATTCTTCAAACTTTGATAAATCAATTTCTCTTTTTATTAAGGTTGTCGATCACATAATGTTTGCAATATTAATATATATTCATTTAAATTTTCTTAAAACAATATTTATAACCATATATGAGTATTTAATTTGACCACAGGATGTTGGAAGCCATTTTTTTGTAGCATAATTATGAAGCAACTCTATATATATATATATATATATATATATATATATATATATATATATATATGAGATAAGAGAAATAAAATTCCAGTAAATTTTTAATTTTTATATTTAATATCTTAAACAATGAAATTCTATAAAATGGCGATGTGTTTTTTTACCTGTCATATCTGGAGTTGTTTTTTTACCAAAGTAGTGTATTTTAAAAAAGATACTTACCAAACTGACGTGGTTTTATAAAAATATTTACTATTTAGGTTAAATTTTATACCAAATCAAAATTAGAATGTAAAATAAAAAAAGAAGGGAAAGTGAATTATCAAGGTAATTACCTTTTTGTTTTGTTCACATTTGGGTAACCTTTTTCTACACATCTAGGTAACGAAATTGTTAGAAATGTTCAAATATGACCATTATGAACGGTTTAACTTGCTACACCCGGTCATAATGGTCATATGTGAGCACTTCTTACAAGTTTGTTACCTAGATGTATACAAAAAATAAGAAGTTACTCCCTCGACCATCCCAAAAGAAGTAGAGTGCTTCTATTGCCATGAAAAAGGGCACTGGAAGCGAAATTGCCCCAAATACTTGCAGGATGTCAAGGATGGGAAGGTTAAATCCACACATGTAGGTATTTATACTATTCTATCTAAAAACTCATCACATACTAACTCTTGGGTGCTTGACACAGGTTGTGGATTTCACATTTGTTCTGATGTACATGGCCTAAAAATAAGTGTTGGGTAAAAAATATGGTTTATACTTTACTTTTCTAGAAAAATGTATTTTTGTGTCTTGGACCGTAAACTGCTTGGTGTTTACGGCCGTAAGGTGTTTACGGCCGTAAACCCATTTACGGCCCATGTTCAGTTAGCCCATGTTTCCTAGTGTATATATATATATATATATATATATATATATATATATATATATATATATATATAGGTGTTAGGGTGAGGAGTAGAGATTGATGAACACTAAAGGAGCTTAAGTGTGTGCATTTGAAGGTGTTCTAGAGAAGAGAGAAACTAGAGAGCATTTTGTGTGTGAATCTTTTGCATCTGGAACTTTAATTCTAATAAGTTCATACAGAGATTCATATTCTTCTTCTCTTCTATTTTATCTGACATCATCCGTTTGATTGGGATTCCGCACCATCAAACGGATCTGATTGATACATGGGCAAATTAGGGACTTACAAGAAGTAAGGATGTGGAGCACGGGAAGATAAACCTGATCATGGGGAATAGGAAGGTTTCACTTGTCACCAAGATTAGAGTTTATTATTTATTGCTTAGTAGTGGGTTAGAAATAGATTTGAATAATTGTTGCTACTCGTATGATATGGCGAGAAATATTATTTCCTTTCATGGTTTGTACAAACAAGGTTTCACACTTTCGTTTGATAATGAAATTGGTGCAATAAATGCTTATTATAATGGTATTTTTTTTATTTTAGAGCATTACCTTGTAATGGTGTATATGAAACTGTTGTTGGATTAGTGTCTAAGTCCATAACTATTTTGGTATGTACTTGACCCGATTATGAGCATGGTCCTTTTGGGTTGCCTTCACCATAGCAATATGTAGGATGAATTAAGGAGAGAGAGGTTTAAATATGATTTATTAATATATTATGAGAATAATATATTAAAGGAGAAATCATACTGTTTAATTAGTATTAGTCAAGAATTAATTGATAATTAATTTTGTGGCTAAAAGAGATTAATTAAATTTAGGGGACTGGACTGCAATTATTGGATAATTGAGTTATTGGGCTAAGGAATGCTAAAGGAATAAGGGGTGAACGAAATTATGATGGAAGCCCATCATATTTTCGTCCATAGCCTTATCCAGAAGGTTCCATGGGCTGCTTAGAGTTTAAGTTGTCCATTAGGGTTTTGACTGAAACCCTAGCAGCCCACACAACTATATAAAGGACCCCTTAGGCCCCAAAAACGTGTGGAACTATTTCTCTAGGGTTTCTAGTCGTTTTTGGTAGCCTCTTTTCTTCTCCTCTTCATCCAAGTTGTATATGGTGTTTGTGACTCCATTAGAGGTGCAACACTTGAGGCACTAAGCTTTTAAAGCCAATCCAAGCAAGGAATTGATTGTTATTGCTATATAACAATCAAAGGTAATTCTCTGAACCCTAATTCAGTTTATAATATGTTAGATCTAAGTTTATTAGTCTTGGATTCAAAGCATGTACAATTGAGAAACCTAGATCCAAGCATTAGGGTTTGTATGAGCACATATGATTGTTCTTATGCCTAAAACCCCTCAGTGGTATCAGAGACTGGTTGATTTCAGTTGTATGTGATGCTTAACTATTTTGTTTGCTAAAAATCGAGTTTTTGGCCTCTGCCCGACACAACTCGGCGAGTCAGTATCTGGACTCGGCGAGTCCAGGTCTGACTCGGCGAGTCAGTGCGTCAGGCAGAGGGTATTTCGGGATTTAGCTGCTGTTTTGACTTGGATTTGATGGTTAAATTGTTTTATGAAGTTAAAATCCGAATTTTATCTTAATTAAATGATTATCCTTGCCAAAACAATAGATAATTTCAAATCTTTTAAATATTGGTTGTTTATGTGATAAATATGGATTATTTAAAGTTATTTGGTAATTATCTAATGACTAAAATAAGATTAGGTCAAATATAGATAATTATGAAATTAATTGTTTAATTTGAATTATTTGTTATTTGATCCCTAATGTTTTGAAATGTTTCAAAACTTGCCCTCAAGTTTTGGAATTTAAAAGTTGATTATAAGTTTAATTTTGAAATATTAAATTCTAAAACCCTAGAAATTTGAAAATTTCAAATCACACCCTTATGGTTTTATTAATTAATTAAAGTGTATAATTAAAAGTGATTTAATAAACCCATAAAGTTTTGGTTTGCATTTAAATTAAAAGGTATAATTTACTAAATTAAACCACCTAGTATTTTAAAAGTGTAAAATATACCCTATACTATATATAGCATTAAAAGTCTAATATTATATATATGTATGAGTAAACAGTCAGTCTTACCGTTAGTAGGCCTCATTCACGAAGCTGGTCTATAAGGGGTGTTTAAGGAAATTGCCTATAAAATGGTGATTGAATGGGTATCCACTCTTACCCACTGCACTCTTGACTAGTGGAGGGTCGTTAGCCGAACGGGTAGGATAGGACAGAAACCTTCCATTATAAGTATAATGAAGTACAAAGTAACTAAATGCTTTTTCAAATTCCCAAATCATAGTTACTTTAGGAAAAATGTGAAATTGTATGCTAATCCATAGAATTGCACTTCGTACCCCTGTCAAACGTTAGTGTAGCGTGTGTGGTTAACCGGCACACTAATTTGGGGATGACATTGGTAGCGAAGGGTGACTCGATGTTTGTCATAGATCAATGGAGCGTGTGTGGCTAACCGGCACATTGATTAGGTGATTGTAGCATTGGGTGCACCACGTGATTCGTATGGTTATTCACACCTTGTTTGTGATCCTCGGCATCCCAGTCACAAATAGTAGGGCATAATCAAGATTAAACATGCCATTGAAAAGTTCAATGAATCTCAAAAGATCTAGGAGTTTCAATTCATTTAAAACTTAATCTTCCTTTTCGTTTTTCATGGTGGAAATTGGTAAATCGTCATTTACCTACCTTCAAATATTTTGCAACTAGATTACGACATCCCTTTTCTAGGTTGTAGAATATTGTGTTGGATCCTAGCTTGATGTTTCATTTGGGTGTTACATCAAGAATCCTAATCAACATAACTTGAATTTTCTCCCGTTTTGTAGATGTCTGAATCTTACAATGGTCTTCCCAAATCCTTTGGAACAAGCTTTCCAAATGAAGATGACGTTCTGAGATACGATCAAGGAAATGAGAGTCATGCTTCACTTCCTCCACCTCCTCCAATTGTTCTCCCTGACCCACAAGTTCAAAGGCTTGAAAAGTTCAAGCTCACTCAAGCCCTTTTGGCAAGTAAACACGAAGATGGGAAACCTGTGTGTGCACATGTCTTAGAGATGAAGTCACACATTGATAGGTTAAACATGTTGGGTGTCGAGATTTCAAGCGAGTTGGTTGCTAACTGGGTTCTTTAGTCACTTCCTGAATCATATAGTGAGTTCGTTAGAGAGTACTATATGATGGATCACAACGTGACCCTCATTAATCTCACCTATTTGCTTATAGCTGCTGAATCAACAATGATTTGGCGTGCTGGTCAAGCAAATTTGTCCGGTGAATCAAACTCCCAAACTTCAATGGACACTGGCAACATTGGAAGTCCAGAAAGAACTAAGTCTGTGATTGTCCGATGTGTTGTGCCAAAGGAGTCCATTTGCTTTTATTGCCGAAAGAAGGGGCATTGGAGACGAAGCTGCCCTAACTACATGAGAGATCTAAGAGATGGGAGAGTCAAGACGTATGGCTCTACTTCAGGTAAAATCCATTATCTAACTCTTTTAAGTTCCTATTCTAGATTCTTAATACATGATGTGATAAGATTACATTTTGATGTTTTGTAGGATTGAAGAAAAGAGAGGAAGCTTGAGGGAAGAAGTGAGCTGAATCTAATCGTGAAGAAATGGATTTCGATCACATTACTTGAAGATTGGATTCTTGAGCTACTACTTGGAGTTAGAATAGATTGTTAATATATATATATATATATATATATATATATATATATATATATATATATATATATATATATATGTAATAACATAGTTTTTCAATTGAATTGCATTGTAAGGACAAATTTTTTTTTTCCGCAATAAAATGAATTTTGATTTATTTATCCTTGCAGTGGCATGTATGAAAAATTGATGTTTGAATGTTTCTATTATTAGCAATAATGGATTTGATTCTTAATTATGTTATTTGTGGAAATGTCAAAAGTTTACCAAATAGGGAGAGTTTCTCATCGCCCAAGTTTCAATTGGACAGAAACTTGGAATCATGCAATGTGTATTGTATGATGAATGAAAAACTTTCACATTTGGGAAACTTAGACTAATTCTTTGACAAAGTGTCAATTGAAGGACTAGGAGATCAAGTACACTAGGTTGTGCGTTGATCAAGTCCACCACAAGAGTGACAAAGATATTCATCATGATTTACTAAAGTTTAGTAAATATGATTATAGTTATAAGATTAAGTGTAATTCTGAGTTGATTGAAAGAGTTTCAATGAATAGTAGAACGAATAAAGAAGAATCAAATAGGTAGAAAGATAAAAGGTTCTTTATTCTAAGAAGAAGGGAGAGTACCTTTTATTGTGTTTTATGATAAGTCTTAATGATTAAGAACCATGTCTCAATAGATCCTCTAAGTGAGTCTTAGTGCAATTGCATGTCTAAGAAGAGGAATCAATAATTGTAGAAATGGTTAAATCAAGAAGTCAATCATACTTCGTTCCAATATCAAGACTTAGAGTCAAGATTGTGACATTGAGTGAAAAGTCTTAAGTAGGCTTATAACACTCTTCAAATGTGGAACTTGGAAAAGTTTTCTTATTCTTGCACATTTGAAATTGGTGAGTTGTGTTGTCTTGGATAAGACAAAGACCAACTAGGACCAATTATGTTAAGTGTTTTGTCTTGATAAGAACTACACTAACTCTTGAATATTTGCTTTGTCAAGAAATGTTTCTTGACAAGAGAATCTTATATATCAAGGAGTCAGTGGGAGTCTTAATGGTCTTGAAAGGTTTCAAGAACAAACCAAGAATAAACCTTATCGATCATCACTAGCACACGACTTGAGGTTTACAACCTATCGTGTTGACATTATTTTGTTTTTGTGCCATTCCAATTGAGTTAATTGTGTATGTGAGTTCTATGAGTTCTCATTTGAATGCATACTAGAGCCTTAGTAGATGGAAAGTACATTGATATGTAAGGACAAATTACTAAACTACTTGGAAGACATGGTGGGCACTCGTGTTACCATAAGGCAAGAAATCAAGATTAAGAAAGTTCAGTCCATATGAGTTTGGATTTGTCGCAAACCTTGGTTTTGGCAAATTCACATGGATAGGAACTCATACACCATAAAATCTAAGTGTCATAAGATTCCCTCCTTCATGAAAATGACTGTGAGGAAATGTTTTCACTAAAAGAGATTTTAAAAAGATAGCGATTGTGAAAATTGTATTCTCAAAATTCGATTATGGTTACGGCATCCCTTTCCATAGTTCGAATTATGAGATTTGGCAATTAGTTTCAACATTTGGAACTTAGTAACATAAGTTCTGAATTGTTTAAACACACATATGAGCTATCTAAGACAAAGGTGTATAAGGTTAAGAAGCCTAGATAAAGGCTTATCGAAGCATCTCGTATTAGAAATATGAATTTCAGAAATTCAATAGGCATTGTTTTCTGAAAGTTCATTTGTTTTCCGAATACATGTCAAAGCTAGTGGGAGCATAAGTGTTATGCTTGTATGATTATTATGGCGAGTATTGCAAGTTAGCAATATTAATTATAGAAAAAACAAAGATTCAATTTGCAAAGTTGCATGGGTTGAAAAGTTGTTTTAATATAATTAAGGGAGAGAATATTATACTTCGTTTCAAAATCTAAAGCTTAGATTGAGAAATTTTAATATTTTCAGTCAAAGGATACATTGTGTGTTCTTAAAATTCGATTATGATTACGGCATCCCTCTTCATAGTTCGAATTGTGAGAACATGACACATAAAATATTATGGCAAAAGATTGGTAAAGTATCATATCTTTATGTAAGACATTATGAATCGTCTCCCATACGCTTCAGGTATAGGATCGATTGCAAATGTTATAATATTTGACCATTCTAAAATTTTCCAAATGTCTTGCGCATTAAGTGGGAAAAAGGATTAGAATCAGTTTTGACTAAAATAATTAAACAACTATCAAAGGACGATCCAAAGTTCACTGAGGATTGGTCGCTTGTGAGTAGTTGGAAGTATGGTATTGGATGGACCATATTGACATTATTATGAATAGATAAGATTCTATTAAGAATGAGTTGTCATTTGGCAAATATGGAAATGTTTCCATATTGGAAGTTGGATGTTGAGAGTTTATGTCTAGATTAGAAACTTTTATGCAAGAAGGATGTTCAAAGGAATGTACTTTGAATGTGAGACTTCGCGTCTATGGAATTGTCTTGCAACAATTTATGAGAGAGTACTTTGTAATTTCATTAGCCAAGTCTTGGTGACTTTTGTGCTATGACTTTATGAAAGGATCGTTGCATAAGATGTTAGAATCTAGCATGTTCTAATAGTAGCAAAGAACCTTGTATTCTTACACTAATGATAAGGATTGGGAATTGTGAAATGAGCATCATTGAAAAGGTTTTTCAATTGATCTATTTCACAAAGTAAGGACCATAGGAAACATAGTGTGCATGCTTTATGCATGGGACAACTATTGTTGTAATTTGAGTAATAAGTTGATTTTCTGAAATAGTAAACGATAATAATAAGTAATCAATATGGTGGTTAAATAGAAGTGTTTTATTTACTCTCAAAAGTTTGAGGCCATATAGGATTAAGTATTATTATTATGTTTCAGTTTGCATGTTTTGACTTCCATAATAACTAGGTTATTCAAACATCCACAGTCAGTCATACGTTGGGAGTAGGTATGAATAAAGACTGTCATGAATCTGTCTGTAGATTGTCTGAAGTGTTTAGACATAGCACAAGTTTGTTGCAGAGTTCATGAGTGCTTTGATAAGATTAGAGTATTGGATTAAACCCACGCTCACTTGGATCACTTCATAGATTTATCACGAGTGATTAGTGAGACGATAATATTGTATATTCTTGAAACCGAGACATGTGAGTTGTTATTTTTTGGTCGGTTGCACATTGATAATAAGTAAACACACCAGTAACTTGGTGTTATAAAACTTATTGTTGTGTGTGATTCGATCAGTAAATGCAAGCAAGCATATGAGTCAAAGTTTATCCATTCCTTTTACTCAAAGTGGGATAAAAGCGATATCTGTGGGCCTCTCGATGATTTAGTGATGACACCTAAGCGCTTGGCCAAGCCGGGACTAGGTTGATGTGTTCAATTGTAGTCTGTTATCAATCGTCATAAATCGGAAGTCGGGAAACAGTATAGAGAGAATGATTGAAATTCATGTCTTTTGTCTATACGATATCTTGAGAATGGAGGAATATATAATCCCTTATCTAGAGGACATGCTATCTGATAAGATCAGAGTTGACAGCGGCTTTTGAAAGCTACGATTGCTGATCAGGTTTTGAAGTCATACGGAAAATAGTTATTAGACTTATCCAAGTGGGAGACTGTTGGATTAGTGTCTAAGTCCATAACTATTTTGGTATGTACTTGACCCGATTATGAGCATGGTCCTTTTGGGTTGCCTTCACCATAGCAATATGTAGGATGAATTAAGGAGAGAGAGGTTTAAATATGATTTATTAATATATTATGAGAATAATATATTAAAGGAGAAATCATATTGTTTAATTAGTATTAGTCAAGAATTAATTGATAATTAATTTTGTGGCTAAAAGAGATTAATTAAATTTAGGGGACTGGACTGCAATTATTGGATAATTGAGTTATTGGGCTAAGGAACGCTAAAGGAATAAGGGGTGAACGAAATTATGATGGAAGCCCATCATATTTTCGTCCATAGCCTTATCCAGAAGGTTCCATGGGTTGCTTAGAGTTTAAGTTGTCCATTAGGGTTTTGACTGAAACCCTAGCAGCCCACACAAGTATATAAAGGACCCCTTAGGCCCCAAAAACGTGTGGAACTAATTCTCTAGGGTTTCTAGTCGTTTTTGGCAGCCTCCTTTCTTCTCCTCTTCATCCAAGTTGTATATGGTGTTTGTGACTCCATTAGAGGTGCAACACTTGAGGCACTAAGCTTTTAAAGCCAATCCAAGCAAGGAATTGATTGTTATTGCTATATAACAATCAAAGGTAATTCTATAAACCCTAATTCAGTTTATAATATGTTAGATCTAAGTTTATTAGTCTTGGATTCAAAGCATGTACAATTGAGAAACCTAGATCCAAGCATTAGGGTTTGTATGAGCACATAGGATTGTTCTTATGCCTAAAACCCCTCAACTATGATGGTTGTAGACAACTTAAGAAATAATGTGTTGCATATCGATTCTACTAATGATTTAGATAAGCCATCCTTGTGGCATTGTCGTCTTGGACATGTCAACAAGAAGCGCATAGGCCAACTCCAGAAGGCTGGAGTTTTGGAGTCATTCAACTTAAGGTCGGATGACACTTGCGAGTCTTGTTTTCTTGGAAAAATGACTAAGTCACCCTTCACTGGATCTTGTGAAAGGGGTGAGGGTTTTTTGGATCTCATACACACCGATGCGTGTGGACCTTTCAGAACCGCCACAAGGGATGCTAACCGCTTCTATGTGACTTTTATTGATGATTACAGCAGATATGGCTATATCTACTTAATCAAGCATAAGTCAGAAACCTTTGAGAAATTCAAAGAGTTTAAGCAAGAACTGGAGAATCAGCTGGGTAAGAGGATAAAGATGCTCTGATCCAATCGGGGTGGTGAGTATCTCAGTATCGAATTCCTGGACTATCTTAAGGAGTGTGGAATTGTTTCACAGTTGAAGTCACATAGGACACCACAACTTAATGGTGTGGCTAAGAGGCGCAACCAAACCTTGTTAGACATGGTTCGTTCCATGATGAGTCGAGCTTCGTTACAAATCTCATTCTGGCGGTATGCTTTGGAGACTGCCGCCTATATCCTTAATCGAGTCCCAACTAAAAAGGTTGCCAAAACACCTCACAAGATGTGGACAGGGAAGGTTCCCTCGTTAGCACATATCAAGGTTTGGGGTTGCGAGGCTTTCGTGAGGCGTGGGAATCACGACACGCTCGAACCTCAAAGTGAGCGGTGTCTTTTCATCGGTTACCCATAGAAGTCCTTTGGATATCTCTTCTATAGACCGAGTGACAATGTTGTCTTCGTTGCGATGAGAGCAGTCTTTCGTGAGAGAAAGCTAGTATTCCAAAGGAACAGTGGGAGAAAAATTGACCTTGAAGAACTTCAAGAGTTAACTGATGAGGGAACATTAAACTCTAGCAGTAAACTTGAGGAGGAAGCTCCTGTTGATCCGATTGAAAAGTCCGTACCTCTGAGGCGATCCAGTAGAGTTAGTGTTCCACCTGTTTTATATGGTTTTCATATAACATCTGAGGGTGATACATTTATCAATGACAACACACTGATAAATTTGGATGAACCTAACAACTACAAGGAAGCCATGGCAGGCCCCGAGTATGCTAAATGGAAAGAGGCAATGGACAGCGAGATTCAGTCCATGTATGACAATCAAGTTTGGAACTTGGTTGACAGTGTACCGGGTCGTAAGACATTCGGGTGCAAATGGATCTTCAAGAAGAAGACCAACATGGATGGGAAGGTACACACTTGTAAAGCATGACTGGTTGCGAAGGGCTTTACTCAAACTCCGGGAGTTGACTATGATTAGACCTTCTCACTAGTAGTAGAGATGAAGTCTATTAGGGTTATGCTAGCCATAGTTGTATTTCATGATTATGAAATATGGAAAATAGATGTCAAAACCGCTTTCCTTAATGGGTAGTTGGCTAAGGATGTTTACATGATTCATCCAGAGGGTTTTGTCGATGCTAAGTACCCTAATAGAGTGTGTAAGCTTGAGAAATCCATTTATGGATTGAAACAAGCATCTCGCAGATGGAATCTTTGTTTCGATGAGAAAGTCAAAGAGTTTGGCTTTTCGAGAAGTGAGGATGAGTCATGTGTATATTTCATAGCTAGTGGGAGTATAGTTAGCTTTTTTGTACTGTTTGCGGATGACATACTACTCATAGGAAATGACATCCTAACCTTGCAGGAGGTGAAATCCTGGCTTGGGAAGTGTTTCGCTATGAAGGAGCTTGGTGAAGATGCCTATATCCTAGGGATAAGGATATTGAGTGACAGGAGTAAAAGACTAATTGGACTTAGTCAAAGTACCTACTTGGATAAAGGGTTGAAGAGGTTCAACATGCATAATTCCAAGAAAGGTGACTTACCGATCCAACACAATGCCAGACTGAGCAAGGCTCAATGTCCGAGTACAAAGACTGAGATAGTTGAGATGAGTCAATTACCATATGCTTCTGCTGTTGGCTTGATCATGTATGTTATGACTTGTACTCACTCTGATGTGGTCTTTGCTTTGAGCATGGTCAACAAATATCAAGGGAATCCTGTCAAGGCTCACTGGACTGCGGTGAAAAGCATTCTCAAGTACCTGCGGAGGACTAAGGACTGGGTCCTTACACTTGGTGGGAGTGATGACTTGAGAGTGGTAGGGTATAGTGACACCAGCTTTCAGACCGATAGGGATAATTTCCGCTCTCAGTCGGGCTGGGTCTTTACCCTAAATAGAGGAGCAATTACTTGGAAAAGTTCCAAGCAGGAGACTGTAGCTAATTCAACGTGCGAATCAGAGTACATAGCAGCAAGTGAAGCGAAAAAAGGAGGCAATATGGCTGGAGAACTTCATCAGAGACCTTGGAGTTGTACCAGCATGTGGAGATTTTCTGTGACAACGATAGTGCGGTTGCCTTAGCTAAGGAACCGAGGGGTCATGGCAGGTCCAACCACATCGACAGGAAATATCACTTCATAAGACACAAGATAGAAGAAGGACTCCTTGTGGCAAAGAGGGTTTCATCAAATGAGAACCCAACAGATCCCCTCACGAAGGTACTGAGTAGGGTTAAGCAATTACAGCATGCGAGGCGCATTAGGCTGACGGATGATATTAGTTTTAATGATTAGATAGTTTTCGAAACTTGTAATAGTTGAAATGTAATTGACATTTGATGCTTAAATAAAAGGTGCTTTTTATTTACTAGTATGGTACTGTCTTGTGTCAATCATTTACTATTGTTTCATTTTGTATGTTTTGACTTCCAGAATAATTATATTATTCAAACTATCCACAGTCGATTATACGTTGGAAGTAGGTGTTGAAGCAAGACCGTCATGAATTTGGCTTGTAGATTGTCAGAAATGGTTAGACATTGCTATGACATTCATGAGTGCTCATAAGGTCTGAGTATTGGATTGAACCCACACTCACTTGTATCACTTCATGGAATTTATCTCGAGTGATTTATATGTCATGAATTTGAAGCAAGACTGTCATGAATTTGGCTTGTAGATAGTTTTCAAAACTTCTAATCACATGTGATTTATATGTATCTAATCACATGTGATTTATATGTATAATATTCGCTTTTGCGTTTTTGATTAAATATTTGTTCTCGTGTATTTAATCATATATGATTCTATATATGTATTTAATCACATATGATTTATGTGATTAAATATATATAATCACATGTGATTAAACCCACCACCTACCACCACCACCACCTATCCTTCATCGCAACCCACTACTCACCACTACCATATACCACCACCACCACCACTCACTCACTCACCCACCCACCCACCTCCCACCATTACCTACTACCTACCACTCGCCACCACCCACCACCCAAGATTTGTTTTTTCATTCTCGGTTAATTAAATTTTCTCGTGTTTTAAATCATACATGATTAAATATACGAGAACAAATATTAAATCGAAGATGAATAAAATGGGTGGTGGGTAGTGATAGGTAGTAAGTGTTGGGTGGTAGGTGGTGGTGGGTAACGGTGGAGGGCGGTGGTGGTAGGTATTGGGTTTAATCACATGTGATTATATGTATTTAATCATATGTGATTTATTTGGAAAAGATTTGTTTTAACGAATCTTATTTATATAAATCATATGTGTGACTAGATACATATAATCACATATGATTATATGTATTCATATAAAAAAAGTACATATAATCACACATTATTTATGTCATTATATGCATTTAATCACGTACAATGTTAGCGGATGTAGGTAGTGAAATATTGAATTAAATACAATAAACTAACTATTGAATAAAAAATGCAAAAATGAATATTATCTACATATAATTTATGTGGACAATAATTATATTCACATTTTTTTATTCAATAACTATTCTAATGTAAGTAGATACATATAATCACATGTGCTTATATGTATCTAATCACATATGATTTATGTGGACAATAATCATATGTGATTAGATTCATATATAATCACATGTGATTATATGTATTAATCACATATGAATCTTGTATATATAAATCATATATGACTAGATACTTATAATCACATGTGATTATATGTATCTAATCTCATAATATTTTTATGTGGACAATATTTATTTTCACGTTCTCGATTCAATAATTGTTCTTTGTCCATTTCAATCATATGTGATTAAATACATTTCATCACATGTGATTAAACTTATCTAATTGCATATGATTTTATTAGGAAAAACAAATATTGTCTATATAAATCACATGTGATTATATATACGAGAACAACCAATGGGTTGGTGGGTAGTAGTGGTGATAGGGGTTATGTTGGGTGGCTCGGTGGTTGTGGTGTTGATGAGTGGGTGATGACGGGTGGTGGTGTATGTGGTGGTGACGTGTGGTGATGTTTAGTGGAGGATGGTGGTGGTGGTAGGTAATGGGTGGTGATGATATTGGTGGAAAGTGGTGGTAGTTGGTGGTGGCGGATGGTGGGTGGTGGTGCGATAATGGTGATAGGTGATGGAGACAGGTGGAGGTGATGAGTGGTGGTAGTCGGTGGTGAGATGGTGGTGACAGGTGGTTTTGATGGGTGATGCACGGGATGGTGGTGGTGATAGGTAGGGGAAGCGGGTGGTAGTGATGGTGGTTGCAGGTGGTGGTTGGTGATGATTGGGGGTAGTGGTGGGTGGTAGTTCCAAGTGGTTGAGGGTGATGGCTGGTTGTGGTGGTGGATGATTGTGATGATGGTGGGGTTGACGGAGGTGGGTGGTTGTGATGGTGGTTGGTGGTGATTGGTTGTAGTGGTGGGTGGTGGTTACGGGTGGTGGTTGGTTGTGATGGATGATGGTGGAGGTGACGATAATAGGTGATAAAGGTGGGTAGTGGTGATGGGTGGTGGTTAGTGGTGGGGGTAATGGGTGGGATGGTCGTGGAGGTGGGTGGTGGTGGTGGTGATGAGTGATGGGTAGTGGATGGTGGTTGGTATATGGTGGTGGTGAGTGGTGGTGGGTGGATGGTGGTGTTGTGTCGTAGGTGGTGGAGATAGGTGGTTAGTGGTGGCGAGTGGTAGGAGGTGGTGGTGGGTGGTGTTGGTTGGATGGTGAGTGGTGTTGGTTAGTGACTTTTTAATTGTTTTTTATTTATATAAATATATTTATTCACATCTAGTTTTTTATTTAATTACAAAAATGCCGCCTTGCAAATTATACAATTTTTTCTCGAATGTTCTTACAATAAGAAATGATCTCGGTTGAACGCTCCCCTGGTTAGGTTCATGTGAGACCATTATATTTTGTGAGAAATGGAGACACAATCTTAGCCATTCATTTTGGAGAAAACAAAAAATATTTTTAAAATGCAAAATAAATGAAATTTTTTGATTTTTTTAAATATTATTTTCGTCATTTATTTTATCCACAAAAGAATTACCGTTTTTTTTTCAAAATATATATGAAATATTCTAATAGATTATTATACTGCAAATATTCAAATCGAATTTTTAAAATTTTATAATAGTCTACTAGAATATTAAACTATAAATATTCAAAAAGTTCTAATAGAATATTAGAAAATTCTAACAAATTTAACAATTCTAGTAGAATAATTCTAGAATATTTTAACATAACTATCAACTTTAGTAGAATATTAGAATATTGTAACATTTTAAAAATTCAATTTGATTATTTGTAGTGTAATATTTTGTTAGAATATTTCACTTATATTTTGAGAAAAACGGTAACTTTTTCTTTAATATTTATTTATTTAAATGTTTTTTTTGGATATATTAAATAACGAAAATAATATTAAAAAAAGAACTTTTTGATTTTTCTTTATAATTATTTATTTATTTTTATGATTTCCAAGATAAGTTGCTTGGATCGTGTCGTCATGTCTCATAATATTAAAATGGTCTCAAATGAATCTCTCTCTTTCTCTCTATGTGTGTGTGTGTGTGTATATATATATATATATATATATATATATATATATATATATATATATATATATATAATCAAGATCATGTGAAGACTCATGAGAACACCTTAAAAAAAATCGAAACAAATTTAAAAAAAATACAAATTATAAGTATATTGGAGAGAAAAATAATTGCAAAAAAATATAGATTATTAAAATTAAATCATCGATCAATTTTATGATCTATGATTCAATTTTAACAATCCATAATTTTTTTTGTCTCAAATATAGTACTATGCTCGATTTTAATATTTATATTTTTTTCAATTTTTAAGATGACTTTACAAGTCATCACCGAAAAAAGAGTACTCACCGGAACCGGACTATTTATAGATGTGAATTTTTTTTTATTAGATGTCTTTAAGACTTTGTGTTAATTTTTTTTCTTAATTTTTTAAGGTGTTTTTAATTTTAATTTATTTTAAGGTGTCTTTAAGACTTGGTGTTAATTTTTTTATTAGATGTGAATTGAAGAACAAATTCTCTTTTCTATCTTATGAAGAACACAAGGAATAAAAAAAAGAGCGGAGCTTTTTTTTGATTTTTATTGGTGTTTTGATTAAGACGCTATTAGCAAATAATGGTGATAATTGTATTCGATTTGACAATGGAAACTCACGTTTGGCATGGCCCACTGACGAATTGAGCCGTTGGAGAATGATGGCACTTTTTGCCGTGGTTCAACACAAATGATTGTGACATTGTCTTAAATAAAATAAATAATAGCTTGAATTATTAAGTTTCTTCCATAAATTTTTCTAAATTTAAGAAAATTTCTTATATGCTGGGTGTATGGGATTGGACATTGTGAAATGTCTAAAATGATGTGGAATAAAGGGAAAATGACCTTTGAGGGTAATAAAGTGTTCGATAAGTACTCATTTGGTCTCTTATCTTTTTTTTATTATTATACCATTGAACTTAATAATTGTGTTCACCAAAACCCTCGATACCGGTTGTTGTAGGTTAGTGCTTATATGGATATTACGTGGCATAAACTGGGCTTATTAATTGCAAAGCTGCAATACTGCATCATTCTTGCCCTAGATCAACATGGATGCTTCTTCTTCTTCTTTTATTTCTTCCAAACGAAATGCTGAATTTCAACCTGAAAATCCTTGTTACTGTGGGTTACCATCTCGTGTACGAACTTCACGAACTAAAGACAATCCAGGAAAAAAATTCAGATTGTTCCCTAACTCCATGGTAAATTCAATGTTTTTTTACTTTTCGTTTAATCTTCTTTCTTTAATTAATTTGTTACTTTTTTCAAGAATGAATGACTAAAATGCAAGTTCTGGGAATGGTTGGAGCCTGAAACCCCTGAAAATGAAGTCAGTTTTGGGAAGGACAAAAAAGAACTATGCAATTTAACCCTTAAAGTTTCTATATCGCAAAACGAGATCAACATATGTAAGATGAAGATGTAACAAGAAAATTTGGTTGTTAGACAAGAGTTTGAAAAACTCAAATGGAAGCTATTTACTCATAAAGTTGTGATGATTGTGTTGTTTCTGTTGTTTGTGTTTAAGAAGTAGTTAGTTTTACCTGTATTCAAAGACTAAATGTAACCCTTAATGTTGTAATTTGTTTGATGTATTAAGACTAAATCTTTTTTTTATTAATGATAGTTTGATGTTTTGAGTGGTTTCA
Source organism: Lactuca serriola (assembly GCF_051521515.1). Classification (NCBI taxonomy): domain Eukaryota; kingdom Viridiplantae; phylum Streptophyta; class Magnoliopsida; order Asterales; family Asteraceae; genus Lactuca; species Lactuca serriola. Next base: position 178,739,107 of record NC_136409.1, on the reverse strand, counting down.
AAGAAGTATTAATGTGCTTAACAGGTTAGTGAATTGGATATGATGCAGGGGTAAAATGGTCCAGATTAAATTTGGCACTAATCAATTGTTAATGTCTTGATGTGATCCAAGGGTAAAATGGTCCACATTAACCACATTGGATACATCAAACATTTCTTAATGTATTAAGACTAAAATTTTTTATTAATGATAGTTTGATGTTTTGAGTGGTTTCAAAGAAGTATTAATGTGTTTAACAGGTTAGTGAATTAGACATGATGCAGGGGTAAAATGGTCCACATTAAGTTTGGCAGTAATCAATTGTTATTGTCTTGATGTGATCCAAGGGTAAAATGGTCCAGATTAAGTTTGACACTAATCAATTGTTAATGTCTTGATGGGTATATTTTTAAATTACCCCAACTTTGTCCCTCTAGCAGCATTCTATACATCCTCTCCATTGCATAAATCTGAATCTCTTCCAACATGGTGAGGAGTGATCTCTTCCTAGCAAGATCAATAACAAAGTTGAAACTTTCTGATATGTCATTCTCATAAGCATCACAAGCCTTGTCCACTTCAAAGAATGCCCTGCACCAACTTTTAGGGTCCCTTTCCATGAGGTGTTCATAAGCTAAAGGGTCAATTTTTTCATGGAATTCATTTCTGCCTCAAATTTAGGTCGAGTAGTACTAGCAACAGTTGCCCAAAACAACTTCCTATATTGTTCACCTTTGAATCTTTTCTTGAAGTTAGCATAGATGTGTCTAGCACATTGTCTATGTGTAACGCCCGTAGATCCGGGTTAGTCAATTTAGAGACGATAAGCATCAAAAATGACTTTTTGATGGAAGATTATTTAGAAGGACTAATCTTAACTAAGTTTTAGTATATGTTACAAGGATTCCGTGCATATAAAGAACGCCGAAATCCGAGTTATAACGAAGAAGTTATGACCTGTCGAAGTTTCGCTACAGAACCGGCACGACACAACGCGAGGTAAATAGTGAATTTACGTTAGAGCGATATCTGGCCTTAGCGATCTAAATGAAAGTCGTTGAATACATTAAACCGAGAGCGTGCATAAAAAGAACGTTTAAATTTGACTTCGTATAAAGAAGTTATGATTTTTCGAAGTTTTAGCATTAGCAGTATACAGCCCGAAACTCGAGATTAAGGTTGAGTCATATTTAGCCAAAACTTTCTAAATGAGAATTGAAGATCTCATCAATAGTAGTTCAACAATAAAAAGACAGACAAAAACGGAGTTCAGATGAAGGAGTTATGAATTTCGAACGGAGTTTTCCTGTCCCGGCCTACTAAAAATAATATATTAATAATATATTAAAATTAAAGTCAAAATTAGCCAACAGAGTCTAAACGAGAGTTGTAGATCATAATCTCACCTTCGCGTCGATATAAAGAACGTCGAAACGGAGTTCGTATGCGAAAGTTATGAATTTTTGAAATTCGGGCGCGAAACCCCAAAACTGTCAGGGTTCACGACGTGAAAACAGTGTTCACGATGTGAACTGACTTCTGACGCCTTCTGGAGCCTCTAGAGCAAGTGGATGAGTGACGAACGCAGTGACCTACTGTTCTCACGACGTGAACACTTAAAACTCACGACGTGAGTGCATAAATTTCACCCTATAAATAGAAATCAAGGGTCAGCCGATTTTGGTTGCTCCGACTCTTCTCTCTCACTCCCGATACTCTCTCTAAGCCCTATTTTAACCCCCCGAAGCCCTGATATCATCCCGATACCCGAAGCGAGTCCCGAAGCCCCAAAGATCCCGAGGAGAAAAAAGTTTCCGAGCCGAAGCTCTACGTGCGAGAAGCCAGGTATTTGAAGATATTCTAGTTTCACCGAAGAGCTACTACTCTTAGAGCCGTAGTGATGTCCGATCATCTTATGATCAAGTGAGTGTGTGGTTACTTTCTTCTAATACATAAATGTAAAGTATTAACTATGAAATACGTGCTATGTGTTATATATTATTTGTCTATTTGAGATGGGCTTGGAATTGATGTTTTTATACAGGTGTTAAATGATTTAAACTGTGTTTGTCTTTATATCTACAAAAATGTTGGGTAGAACATGGATAGATGGAACAGTTGGTGACGATGCGACTTCGTACCTATTGAGTAAAACCTTGGTGACGATGCGACTTCGTACCTATTGAGTAAGCCTTGGTGATGATGCGACTTCGTGCCTATTGAGTAAACCCAGGCGACTATGTGACTTAGTGCCTATCGAGTAAACCTTGGCGACGATGTGACTTCGTGCCTATTGATAAACCTTGGTGACGATGTGACTTCGTGCCTATTGTATAAATCTTGGCGACTATGGAGTTAGCGCTTGTTGAGTAAACCTTGGTGAATATGAAATTAGCGTCTGATAGCTAGGGATTTAGCATCTGATGGCTAAATTTTGGCAGGAATAGACTTTGTGCCAATTCCTTAGGTAAATCCTTAGGAATGAATGAATTAAGGATAATTGGTTCTTAGGGTAAAACCTTAAGAAATAAAGGAGATAATGGGGATGGGTATTTGGGTTGATTGTTTGATGATTGAATAATAAATGTATTATTGTGGGTTGAAAACCCTATATTCTCACCAGGCTCCCAAGCCTGACCCACTCAGTTTTCTTTGTATCACAGGTATCAATACGAAGACATATTTCACTGAGAGATTAAAGGAGATGTAAATCATTAGTGTAAATAAATGTAAGTTCTGTTTATGCTTATGTGTCTGTATCGGAACATGACATCCCGAGATTTTGATATATAATGAAAATACTTTCTCTTTGAGAAACGTTTTGATAAATTCTTATCATATTTTGTTTTGGGAACAAATTCCGCAACAATTTTCTTTAACCGATTACTCTGATTTTAAAAACAAAGCATAAACAAATCGGTCTTTTCTGGCCGTGAAATTGGGGATGTCACACTATGCTCTGCTGCTGGAACTCTTTCTTTGACAACCTCTACCAATCCCTGAAAGAATAGGAAATGGATGACATAACAAAAAACATTGAACTCAAACAAATCATAAAAGAAAATATACCTTGTGTTGGTCTGATATAAGGGTCAATCCATGACCAATTCCCATTTCAATGTCATCCAATAGGAGGTCAAGAAACCACCTCCATGTTTCCTTATTTTCTACTACCACTACAACCCATGCAATAGGGAAGATGTGGTTGTTTGCATCCCTGCCAATTGCTACTAACAGTTGGCCTCTACATATACCCTTTAAAAAACAACCATCTACCCTTATTACCCTCCTACATGCTGCAATCCAACCATCCTTCACACCCTTAAAACAAACACACATTTTAGAAAAGTAAGTGGTGGAATCAGGCATGACATTCACATCTATCTTTACTGTTGAACTAGGATTTTTCCTCATTATTTCTTCACCATAACTCCATACTTTACCACAATGTTCTATCAAACTACCCTCTATCTCATCCAAAGCATATCTCATAGCATTTCTACATTGAGTCACACTAACAATCAAGTTAAACTTTGTACTCACTTTGGCTTTCATTTTCCTTATGCTCATTTTGGGGTTCTTCAAAAGTTGATTCTTAAAATGCTTTCCAATCCATTTATATGTTACAATGGAACCAAGTTTGAAGACTCTTGAACAGTTATGGTCATCAACTAAGGACTTAATCTGGAAAGACCTTTCACTACTCATCCAGGAAGCCCACAGTCTAAAAGGACAAGATGGGTTCTTGCTATATTTATAACATCTCACTAATAACCTTTAACTATCATTTTTCTCATAATAAAGATTGTACTGATTCTTCACTGCATAGTTAGTCAAACAAATTTTCAATTCCATAGGGTTAGAGAATCTTATACCTAGAATTGGCACCATTTTGTCCCATTTCTGGTTCTCATTATGGACAGGGTACACTGGTTTGTCATCCCCATTGTTAGTTTCAACCTCATCAGTTTCAAGCTCATCATTTTTATCCTTAGAAATACCTGACACCCGGTGTAAGAATTCATCACCAACAGTCTTGTCAAGAGAAGGAATGTAACCATCTGCTTCATGCTCATATGGAATATCATCAGAAAGTTGTGAATCTTTATCATCATCCACGTATGGCTCAGAATAATGCCCTTCATCATCTTCTAGTACTTCTATATTAGCCCAATCAAGTACAACTTCATTTTCATGGTCTATATACACATTCATTGTTAGACCAGCTTCATCACTATAACCCGTTTCAATAAACTCATAGTAGTCAGCATCATTCCCAATTCTCCTAATACCCCCTGCCAATGGTTCATTTCTAGTGCAGTAATATACATTATCGCAACTGCCTTCAATCAACTTTGCAACGAACAACTTAAACTCTTTGAGATCCATTGCACCAAAATCAACATCAGAGATTGAAACAACAAAAAAAGGGGGTGAAAGAGTAACAAGTTTGCAACGTGTTCCAGGTCCATGTAATACGACATGTCATCTCTAATTAAATGAGATAACCGGCAAAACAGGTGATAACCGGTATCGAGGGTTTTGGTGAACATGATTATTAAGTTCAATGGTATAATAAAGACAAAAAAAAGATAAGGGATCAAATGAGTACTTATCGAACACTTTATTACCCTCAAAGGTCATTTTCCCTGGAATAAAAAAGAAAATTTATTGTGTAATATTATTGTTCATCGTAAAAAAAAACATTGTGAAACTCAGCTTACATATTGCGAAATTATTATATCTCTACTAATATTAAGATTTTTTCTCAAAAAATATTTTTTTGGAAGTTTTTTGTGATGACATTTTCAGAGTGGTTAAAACAAAATCTCATGACATGTTTGATATATGTTTGACCGAGTTAGGTCAGACATTTTTTTGTTGACTGGTCGGCTAAAACTATTTGGTAAAACAATTTTATGTGTTTGACTCCGAAAGTGAAATATGACTTGATAAGAAAAGGACAGATGACTGACCGAGAAAGGGAGAAACATATTTCACTTGTGCCCTTGCCATACCGCTCTTCTTTTATCGTCTTTATAGCTGCGGACGTTTCTTGTGTAAAAACTTGTTTTGTAGTATCTCTTGCGAAATGAGTGGTTATTAGAATTTTTTTTTAAATTTTACATTTTGGCTAAATTAAAAAGAAAGCCTAGGAAAAGTTGACTATTTTTTTTTTTTTGCTTTTTGTCTATTTACAAAAATTTTTATCACTGGATTTTTAAGTGTTATTTTCAAATAGAAGATTTTAGACAAATAAATAAATAAATAACTATGTCTTGAACTACAATTTTACATGATCTTGGACCTCAAGTGCTTTATTTATTTTTAGAAAATTTACACATCAAACATTTTTTAAAACTGTGTTTGGCACGCCACAACTCTCTGAAAAACTAACTTATTTTTCGAGTTTTTTTGGGTTGTCGTGTTTGATAAGTTAAAAAGCTAGCGTATAAGCTAGCTTTTAAAAAACTACTTAGAGTAGTTTTTCAAGAGCTTTTTTACAAACTTCTCAAATATATCCTTAATTAATTATAGAAAACTTATTTTGGAAAATGTCTTTTATATAATTTTATATCTTTCAGCTAACTTATCAGTTAGTAGCTAGCTTTTTAACAATCATTTAGCTTTTCAACTAGCGCGAACTAAATGTTTAAAACCAAATATAATAATTACAATTGTTTTTATCATGTACCAAATACATTGTATTTTGTAAAGTAAAAGAAACGAACTACCATTTTGTACTTTAAGGATCTTTTTATGTACCCCCATTATTATAATAAATAAATCTTAATACTAATGATGATTTATTTGGTCTTTGCAAAGATTAGCCCTGTGTTTTGTTTGTATTATGTGAAATTTGGTCCCACGTCCCACTAACATAGAATTGGCTTACTTTCGAGGGGATGCTTGTATTAAACTATTATTGTCGACACCCACACTCATATGCTTGTTCCAACTTTTTATTTGTATATTTTTTATGTGATTGAGATTTTATTTATAGTCAATTGATTATACAATACGGAAAAAAAAAAACATGTGTTCTGGTCTTCTAGAACACTGCGTCGACTATAGCCATCATGCTGGATTTTTTTTTGAAATATAGTATTTATGGTTGAGACGATAAAATTCATAAACGAGGTTTATGATTCAAACTCTAGGTCGTTTAAGGGGTGTTTGGATTAGATTTTTAGTTTATTGTTTATAGCTTATTTGTGGTGGGAATAAGCAATAAGCATGAAGAGGAATGCTTATTAAAATTAGCTTATTTAGCCTAATAAGCTGAATTTTATCCAAACACTCAAATTAGCTTATTGTGGGAATAAACAATAAGCACCTCTTTTTTTCCTATCCAAACACCCAATAACTCTAAAGTTTGTCCGTGTTTTATGATTGAATACAAAGACACCTTAGAAATGGGTGGATGTGGGTTAAAGAGATGGTGTGTTTTTTTTTATTTATTTATTTATTTATTTATTTATTTATTTATCAAAATAATATGATATTAGGTGTGAGATCCAATTTTACATAAGTTTGTTTTAAAACAAAAACAATAAAAATTCTAAACATTTGAAAAGTATGAATTTTTAAGAAAAAAGTGAAAAAATATTGAATTATAAAAATTAAAGTGTTTTTTTTTTTAAATTTAAACAAATAATTTAGATAAATAATTAAAGAAAATTAATGAATCTTTAATTTGGTAATTTTGAAATTAAGGAAAATTCATTAATGAAATTGATATGCATTTATTATTGAATATAATTATCATCTACAATTTAATAAAATAAAAAAAAAATCAGAAAATGACATATGAAATAAAAATTAATTTAAAATAACCACAAAATTACATGTGTCATATGACATGTGACAAAAAGATATTTATTTATTAGGAAAATTCTAATTATCCTACTAAATTACATTTTTGGTCCTTATACTTTGCAGTTTAGGAAATTACACTTTTGATAGATTACAATTTTAATTTTAATGAGAAATGATTTAATTATCGTTTTGGCCCGTATAGTTTACAACTGATTAATTACGGTTATTATCAATGTAGTTTTCTATTAAAAAAGTGACTAATCTAGCCAAAAATCCTAATTCTTATTTAACAGACAAAATTTTACAAGTAGCCAAAAATAGCTATACAAAACGTAGTTAAAAAAAACGTTTGTTATTTCATGGAAACCTACGGTTTATAGGTTGTGTGTGTGTATATATATATATATATATATATATATATATATATATATATATATATATATATATATATATATATATATATATATATATATATATATATATATAGGTTCTGGTTTACGTGAGAACTCATTTTAAAATGAGGACTCGTAAGGACACCTTAAAAAAATTGAAAAAAAAATACAAATCATAAAATCGAATATATATATATATATATATATATATATATATATATATATATATATATATATATATATATATATATATAAGGTCTAGTTTATGTGAGAACTCATTTTAAAGTGATGACTCGTAAGGACATTTTAAAAAAATTGAAAAAAAAAATACAAATCATAAAATCGAACAATGATCTATGTCCGGGAGAAAAAAATTGGAATTTTTTTTGCATCCTTAAAATTGATCCATGATTCAATTTTAATTTTTTATTTTGCGTCATTATGATCCATGATTCAATTTTAATGATCCAAATTTTTTTCTCCCGGACATAGATTTATACTCGATTTTATGATTTGTATTTTTTTAAGATTTTTTTTAAGGTATTCTTACGAGTTCTCATTTTAGAATGAGTTATCACCCGATCCTGTTTATATATATTCTGTGTCTAGTGTACGCTCTAGGTAACTACGGTTTCCGAAAGAGTAGTTTAGTGGAAACCTACGATTTTAAGCATTAAACTATGGTTTGGTGTTTATTTATTTAAAAAAAAATGGTAGTTGACTATTATTTGGTAGAGACAAAATTACAAAAATGGTCCCTATGGTTTGCCAAAAGTCACAAAGTCAGTCTCTGTTAATTTTTTTTTGACGAACATGGTCCCTGTGGTTTTCAAAACTTGCATCAATGGCCTTTTTTGCTGACGCCGTTACTGTTCATCCGTTAGTATAAGGGTATTTTGGTCTTTTCAAGTAGCAGAGACTGGGTTTGTGACTATGGGTAAACCATAGGGACCATTTATGTATTTTTTTTCTATATTTTATGTTTATGAGTAGTGACGTTTCCACCCATTTACTTTTTAAAATATCACTTTGAACCCTTCACTTTGAACTTTGAAAAATGTTACTTTCACCCCTCTATTTTCTAAATTTTCGTGTTTAACCCCGTATTATATATAATTTGTTTTTTATTAATAACTTTTGTTCGCTAACCTAAAAAAAACTATTTTTATGTGTTTATTTTCATATATTTGTCGGTATAATTCAAGGTGATCAACGTTTCGACTATAATTTAGAACTTTCTTTCGTTATTTTTTTTTTAAGTTACATGTTTTTTTTTATAAAATTGTCGGTTTAAATTCGAGCTTATTTTTCGACGTAGTTTTTTTTTTTTTTTTTTAACTTTATGTACGTTTTCTACGTATGAGACGGGTCATATATAATAACTTTCGTTTGTTAATTTTAAAAAATATATTATATTCGAGATTGTCTATGTTTTGATGTATTTTTTATACATTTTGTGCTTAATTTTATATACATTCCTACGTATCATTCGGGTCATATATAATAACTTTCGTTTGTTAGCTTAAAAAAATGTAGTATATTCGAGTTTGTCTATGTTTTGACTTAACTTTTGTTTAATGTTTTTTACGTATCAATATAGATTCGAGTTCGTCTATATTTCGACGTAATTTTTTTATGTTTCGTGCTTATTTTTATGTACGTGTTTTTTTCATTCATGTTTTTTTACGTCGAAATACAACTTTTATGACTACAATCACCAAAATTCAACTTACAAAATTCAAGCTTATAATTACACTTTTATCTATTATATGTGAACAAACTTATACGTAGGAACATACATAAAATAAGCACCAAAACGTACAAAAAAGTTAAATCAAAAAATAAAAAATAAAGAAAAAGAAAACTCAAATTTATATCAGCACGTGCATAAAAATAAGTAAGATTTTTTTAAGTTAACGAACAAAAGTTTAAATAATAAAAAATATATAATATGTGACCCTAGTCATAAGTAGGAAACGTATAGAAAATAAAGCACGAGAACGTTAAAAAAATATGTTTCGCAAAACGTTTTGGTGCTTATTTTATGTATGTTTCTACGTATAAGTTTGTTCAAATATAATAGATAAAAGCGTAATTATAAGCTTGAATTTTGTAAGTTGAATTTTGGTGATTATAGTCATAAAAGTTGCATTTCGACGTAAAAAAACATAAATGAAAAAAACACATACATAAAAATAAGCACGAAACATAAAAAAAATTACCGCGAAATATAGATGAACTCGAATCTATATTGATACGTAAAAAACATGAAACAAAAGTTAGGTCGAAACATAGACAAACTCGAATATACAACATTTTTTTAAGCTAACAAACGAAAGTTATTATATATGACTCGAATGATACGTAGGAATATATATAAAATTAAGCACAAAATGTATAAAAATACATCAAAAGATAGACAATCTCGAATATAATATATTTTTTAAATTAACAAACGAAAGTTATTATATATGACCCGTCTCATACGTAGGAAATGTACATAAAGTTAAAAAAAAAAAAAAAAAAAAAAAACTACGTCGATAAATAAGCTCGAATTTAAACCGACAATTTTATAAAAAAAAACATGTAACTTTAAAAAAAATAACGAAAGAAAGTTCTAAATTATAGTCGAAACGTTGATCACCTTGAATTATACCGACAAATATATGAAAATAAACACATAAAAATAGTTTTTTTAGGTTAGCGAACAAAAATTATTAATAAAAAACAAATTATATATAATACGGGGTTAAACACGAAAATTTAGAAAATAGAGGGGTGAAAGTAACATTTTTCAAAGTTCAAAGTGATATTTTAAAAAGTAAATGGGTGGAAAAGTCACTACTCATAAACATAAAATATAGAAAAAAAATTCATAAACGGTCCCTATGGTTTACCCATAGTCACAAACCCAGTCCCTGTTACTTGAAAAGATCAAAATACCCTTACACTAACGGATGAACAGTAACGATGTCAGCAAAAAGGGCCATTGATGCAAGTTTTGGAAACCACAGAGACCATGTTCGTCAAAAAAAATTAGCAGAGACTGACTTTGTGACTTTTGGCAAACCATAGGGACCATTTTTGTAATTTTGTCTTTGGTAGATGTGAACTACTATTTCATATGAAGTGGTTTCCTTTATTTCTTTATTTTTTTGGAACCAAAATTAGCATAATGTTATTATATTTCATAGTGTTTAAGCTACAAACAAAAAACATATAAAAAAAAATCCGGGCTATTATTTCTTATGAAGCCTATGTTTTTTTTTCAACTAAAATCAAACTCACGGTAGCAGATCTTGTACTAAACACGAAAAGTAAAAGGAAATAAAAAAAGAAAAAAGAAAAAGAAAAATCGAAGATGTCTTGTGGTTTTTAGAAAATTACACTTTTGGTCTTAATAATTTTAAATTTTTAAAAGGAAATTGACTAATAACATTAGTTTAGAAATTTATATTTTTGGTCCCTATAATTTTTAATTCTAAAATTATATCCGGAGTTTGTCTCTTGAAAATGTTATTATCTTGAAGGTCTTTTTCCCTATTTTCTTGAAAGAATGAGTAAATTATAGTTTTAGTGCTTGTGGTTTGCATTATTATACACTTTAGGTCCACGATTCGAATTTTTTTCATAGATAAGCATTGTGTGTAACACCTATTCTAGGGAATAATTCATTTATGTTATGGCAATTAAAGAATTAAAGGATGGGTTTTCTGGTGGCCACGATGTGGTGAAGGATGCACCATGAAATGGCCACGAACAAAGGAAACGCACAACATCTGTGCGTACCACAACGTGGCAGGTGCCTGGGTACGACGTGGTGGCGACCTGTACGCAAAACTCTTTTTTTTTTTTTTTTTTTTTTTTTTTTTTTTTTTTTAAAGTTTTTTGTCTTATTTAAAGGATATGATGGCTAGGGTTTGCACACCTTCAACCTCTATCACCTCCCTAGCCTCTATTGTTAATTGTGTGAGCTTTTATGGTGTTTTTTGTCCATTGAAGAAGAAAAAGGCGTCTTCAGTGCATTATTACAGTAATCAAATCTCTTCCTCATCATCTTGTGTTGTTTCTGGACTCTTGTAAGTCCTCAAGACTCAACCTTTGGTATTCAAGCATGCTAGATCTAGGTTTTTATCCACTTTCATCCATGTCTGGGGTGGTTTGAGTGTATGGATTCCATAAAGTTGGCAACTTTATGGGTCCTTGAGGTTCCTTTGTGGTCTCTTGTCCCAGATCTAGAGAGTTATTGAGTTATGGGTACCACACATGAGATCTTAACCTAATTTTCACCATGCTGACCTAACTTGAGCTCAAGACATATTAGACATGCGTGTCTATAAAGAAATGATTTTTATGAAGTATTGAGAGTAAGACTATATAGTTGTATATAATTAGGATGCTATGCTAGGAGTTGAAATTATCGTTATGCCTTGTAGCCTAGGGGACTGCTCGTGATGCTATGTTAAGAGTTGAAATTAATACTATTAATTGTTATGTAATACTATATAGTTGTACATAATTAGGATTTTATTGATGGATTTTGAGCATTCTAACACTCCTATGGTGTACATGCAACCCTAGAAACCTTGGATCTATGTTTGACTAAGATACATGCAAATTATTGATTTTTTCCAAGGTTCTTATCCTATCTAGCATGGCATGGGGAACTTGAATCAAATAAAGCTAGTAGAATTACTTACCTTGTAGTAGTGGTTGATTGCTTGGAGTTTGAGAGCCTAGCACCAATAGTGTGGATGCCTCAAATGGAAGTCACAAATCACCAAAAACTTTGGAACTTGAGAGAATAGTCACAACCTTTCTTGAAATCGGCCTGCTTAGTATACTCACCACAACTAGTGTCATTTCAAGAACTAAAGCCTCCTTTATATAGTGTGGTGGATTAGGGTTACATCCATGTAAACCTTAATACCCATGTCTTTTCATTTCCATGAGATCCATGGGTTAAAGCTCCATGGAGTATCCATGGACTTTCCATGCAAGCCTAGCCCATTCCAAATAAGCATTAGCCCACACTATATAAATACAAGAGCCCATATTTAATTAGTCATACTTTTGATCTCTAAATTAATTCTAGATTAATTATAGATCATTACTAATTAAATAATATGATTTTATATTAATATATTAGAACTTATAATATATTAATAAATCATAACTTATACTATTCTCAAAAGATTATCCATAAATTGTTCGGGTGAAGTGCAACCCAAATGAACCATGTCGGGTCGGGTAAAGTACATACCAGATATAGTTATGGACTTAGAAACTATATCCAACAGTCTCCCACTTGGATAAGTCTAATAACTATAGTTGCAAGTATGACTTCAGGAACCGATCAACAATCGTAGCTCTTTAAACTCTGTTGAACTATGAAGCGCCATTTTAGATAAGTGATCATATAATCCTCTGCTCTAGATATCAGCCAGACAAATACATGGAACATGGTCTTACTTATTGTCCAGCATTTATTTCCCGATTTTCGATTTGTTTGACATAAAACTTAACTGAACACATCAATTTAGTTCTGACCGGGCCCGATACATAGGTCAAAACAAAATCATCGAGGGGCCCAGGTATCGCTTCTAATCCTAGAAGGAACATATAAAATTCGACTTATATGTTTGCTCTACTACTTGTTGAATTACACACAAAAGCACGGTTTATAACATCGAGTTACCAATGCGTTTTCGTGCAATCAATGCATAACCAACTCATAGGCAACAAATCATATCTCTAGGTTTGAAGACTTATATGATATTACCGTCTCACGATCACTCGAGATAAATTCCATGAAGTGATACAAGTGAGCGTGGGTTGAATCCAATACTCGGAACTTATGAGCACTCATGAGTGTTGTAGCCTCGCTTTGTCTAATATCTTAGACCTCTACAAGCCAACCCATGATAGTCTTGATTCATATCTACTTTCAACATATGACCGACTGTGGAGAGTTCGAATAATATGATATAGACCATAACATAATTATTCTGGAAGTCAAAACATGCAAAAAGAAATAATAGTAAACGATTGACAAGAGATAACATAACTTTACTTATAAATAACAACTTTTATTTATCATCAAATGTCAACTACATTTTACAAATTTCAAGATTATCTAACTACTAAAACTAATATCATCCTTCAGCCCTATGCTCCGAGCATGCTGGAGATGCTTAACCCGATTTAGTACCTTCGTGAGGGGATCTGTTGGGTTCTCATCCGATGATACCCTCTTTGCCACGAGTATTCCTTCTTCTATTCGATGTATGATGAAGTGATATTTTCTGTCAATGTGTCTGGATCTCCCATGATCTCTTGGTTCCTTGGCTAAGGCAACCACACTATTGCTGTCACAAAAAATCTCCATTGGTTCCTTTATAGCTGGTACAACTCCAAGGTCTCTGATGAAGTTTTTTAGCCATATAGCCTCCTTTGATGCCTCGCTTGCTGCTATATACTCTGATTCACAAGTGGAATTTGCCACTGTATCTTGCTTGGAACTTTTCCAAATAATTGCCCCTCCATTTAGGGTAAAGACCCAGCCCGACTGAGAACGGAAATTATCCCTACCAGTCTGAAAGCTAGCATCACTATACCCTACAACTCTCAAGTTATCAGTCCCACCAAGGGTAAGGTCCCAGTCCTTAGTCCTTCGCAGGTGCTTGAGAATATTCTTTACCGCTGTCCAGTGAGCCTTTCCAGGATTCCCATGATATCTGCTAACCATGCTCAAAGCAAAGGCAACATCAGGACGAGTACAAGTCATAGCATACATGATCGAGCCTACAGCGGAAGCATATGGTACTCGACTCATCTCAGCTATCTCAGCCTCTGTACTCAGACTCTAAGTTTTACTCAGTCTGGCATTACACTGAATAGGTAACTCACCTTTCTTGGAGTTATGCATGCTGAACCTTTTCAACACTTTGTCCACATAGGTGCTTTGACTAAGTCCAATTAGTCTTTTACTCCTGTTTCTCAAAATCCTTATCCCTAGGATATAGGCAACTTTTCCAAGGTCCTTCATAGCGAAACACTTCCCAAGCCAGGTCTTTACTTCCTGCAGGGTTGGGATGTCATTTCCTATGAGTAGTATGTCATCCACATACAGTACCAAAAAGCTGACTATACTCCCACTAGCCTTGATATAGACACAAGATTCATCTTCACTCCTTGAAAAGCCAATTTTTTTTTTTACTTTCTCATCGAAGCAAAGATTCCATCTGCGAGGTGCCTGTTTCAATCCATAAATGGATTTCTCGAGCTTACACACTCTATTGGGGTACTCTGTACTAACAAAACCCTCTAGCTGAACCATGTAAACATCTTTAGACAACTTTCGATTAAGGAAAGTGGTTTTGACATCCATTTGTCATATTTCATAGTGATGAAATGCAACAATGGCTAACAGAACCCTAATAGACTTAATCTTGGCCACTGGTGAAAAGGTCTCATCATAATCAACTCTCAGAGTTTGAGAATAACCCTTTGCAACCAGTTGTGCCTTGTAAGTGTGTACATTTCCATCCATGTAGGTCTTCTTCTTGAAGATCCATTTGCACCCAACTATCTTATGATCAGGTACATTTTCAACCAAGTTCCAAACTTGATTGTCATACATGGATTGTATCTCGCTGTCCATAGCCTCTTTCCATTTAGAAGCCTCAGGGCCTGCCATGGCTTCTGTGTAGCTGTTAGGCTCATCCAGATTTACCAGTGTGTTATCACTGATAAGTGTTTCACCTTCTGCAGTAATATGGAAACCATAATAATGCTCAGGTGCAATCCTAACTTTGGTGGAACGCCTCAGGGGTACAGATTCTTCAGTCGGCTCAACAGGAGTTTCTTCCTCAGGTTGAGGGCTAGGGTTTGAGGTTCCTTCACCACTTGACTCTTGAATTTCCTCGAGGTCAATTTGCCTCCCACTGTCTCCTTGGCTTATAAATTCTCTCTCTCTCTCTCTTGAAAGAATCCTCTTCTTGCTACAAAGGCCACATTATCACTGGGTCTGTAGAAGATGTAACCAAAGGATTTTTGTGGGTAACCGATGAAAATACACCTTTCGCTTCGGGGTTCGAGCTTATCGTGAGTCTCGCGTCTCACGAAAGCCTCACAACCCCAAATCTTGATGTGGTCTAGATTGGGAACTTTTCCAGTCCACACCTCGTGAGGTGTTTTGACAACCTTCTTTGTAGGGACTAGATTAAGGATATGGGAGGCAGTCTCTAAGGCATACCCCCAAAATGAGATTGGTAGCGAAGCTCGACTTATCATGGAATGAACCATGTCCAACAAGGTCCGATTGCGCCTCTCAGCTACACCATTCAACTGAGGTGTCCTATGAGGTGTCAATTGTGAGATAATCTCGCATTCCTTGAGATAGTCGAGGAACTCTGAACTAAGATACTCACCACCTCGATCGGATCGAAGCATCTTAATGTTCCTGCCCAACTGATTCTTCACTTCTTACTTAAACTCTTTGAATTTTTCAAAGGTTTCTGACTTATGCTTGATTAAGTAGACATATCCATATCTACTAAAATCACCAGTAAAAGTCACATAGAAGCGATTAGCATCTCTTGTGGCGGTTCTGAAGGGTCCAAACACATCCGTGTGTATGAGGTCCAACAAACCTTCACTCCTAGCACAAGTGCCAGTAAAAGGTGACTTTGTCATTTTACCAAGCAAACAAGATTCACAACTATCATCTGACTTTAGGTCAAATGACTCCAAGACTCCATCCTTTTGGAGTTTGCCTGTACGTTTCTTGCTTACATGTCCAAGACGACAATGTCATAAAGAGGCTTTATCTAATCTAGTGGAAGAGTCAATACACAATACATTATTTCCTAGGTTATCTACAACAGATACAGTTTCATACACACCATCACAAGGTAATGCTTTAAAATAAAGAGAATTATTAAAGAAAGCATCAATACTACCATTATTATTATCAAAATAAAAGGTAAAACCTTGTTTATACAATGCATGAAAGGAAATAACATTTCTTGCCATTTCTGGCGAATAATAACATTTATTCAAATCTAATGTAAACCCACTATTTAGCACTAAGGAATAAACTCCTATCTTGGTGATAGGTGAAGCTTTCCTGTTTCCCATGATCAAGTTTATCTTTCCCTGCTCCACATTCTCACTTCTTCTTAGTCCCTGCAAATCATAACATATGTGAATACCACAACCTGTATCAAGGCCCAAGACTTAGAATGAGGTGAGTTATTAGACAATATAGTGTATATACCTGCATGGTTGGGTTTTACTTTCCCATCCTTCAAATCTTACTGGTACTTTGGACAGTTTCACTTCCAGTGCGACTTTTCATGGCAATAGAAGCATTCAGCCTCATTAGGATTAGCAGAAGGAGTGACAAAACGTTTCTTGGTTTTGCTTGAAGAGGATCCTTCAAGGGTAAGCTTGGTACCCTTAGAAGAGTTCTTTCTCTTCCTCCTTTTTCCATGCCCGATTGCGAAGACGTTGGCCGGAGTTGGAGTAGGAGTAGGAGTAGTAACAACCAACTTACCTTTTAGACCACTTTCGGCGGTCTTCAAGTGTCCTTGAAGTTTGCTGAGGGTGACTTCTTCCTTGTTCATGTGATATGTCAAGCAGAATTGATCATAACACAATGGTAAGGAGTGCAAAATGATGTCTATTGCTAACTCCTCGGGGAAGTTCACATTCAACTTCAGTAGACGGTCCACATACCTTTGCATTTTCTGCATGTGGCCCGTGATGGGTTCACCATCCTTCATTCGAGTTGTTATCATGGAGGAGATTATTTCATATCGCTCTTGACGAGCACTTTGATGGTAGCGATCCATCAAGTCCTGGTGGATCTCAAAAGGATAATAGTCCTCATAGGACTTTTGGAGCTCGGGTGTCATGGTGGCCATCATGATGCATGCCACTTTTGTAGCATCTCTTTCATGTGCCTCATATTCAACAAGCTCTTCAGAAGTAGCTGTTTGCTTGGGTACCTTCAGCTCCTTTTCGAGAACATATTATTTGTTCTCATACCGAGTGACCATCCTGATGTTTCTGATCCAATCTGTAAAGTTGGATCCATCAAAGATGACTCTCCCACAAAGATTCATGAGAGAGAAGGATCCAGTAGGATTTGAGCCAGAAGCATTGTTATTGTAAGACATCTGAAAATAAGAGGGAATATATTAGATTAGATATAGAGATAGTCCTTAATAAAACACCCAAATGTGATATTAAGGCTAGGACCCAACACAATATTTTATAACTTAGAAGAGGGATGTTGTAATCTAAGTTATAAGATATTTGAAGGTAGGTGAATGACGATTCACCAATTTCCACCATGAAAAATGAAATATTTAATTAGGTTTTAATTGGTTTAGAAACTCCTAAATTCTTTGAGATTCATTGAACTTTCTTCAATGGCATGTTTCAATCTCGAGTGTGCCCTTCAAGTTTTGTGACTGGGATGCCGAGGATCACAAAACAAGGTGTGAAGTAACCATGCAAATTACTTGGTACCCTTAATGTATTACCCCTCAATCGGTGTGTCGGTTAACCACACACGATCCATCGATACTATGATAAACATTAAGTCACCCTTTGCCTACCTTGACAAGTACAAGCTAGTGTTCCAGTTAACCACACATGCTCCACTAACGACTTAATCAAAGTGCAAAGTGTAATTTCATGGAATAGCACCTTATTCACATTTTCCTAAAGTAACTAAGATTGGGAATTTCATAAGGTTTAGTTACTTTAGTATATTCATCATACTTAAATGAGAATTATAGTCATTGTCCTACCTTTTTCGGCTAACGACCCTCCACCGATCAAGGAAGCGGTGGGTGAAAATGGACACCCATTAAGTTGCCATTTTATAGGCAACAACCTTATAGCCCCCTTATAGACCGGCTTCGTAAATGAGGCCTACTAATGGTAAGACAAATTTGTTCTTATATATATATATATATATATATATATATATATATATATATATATATATATATATATATATATATATTATTAACTTATAATATTATAAAGTATAAGGGTTGAATTTTAATAATTAAAATTCTAAAGGTTGGAACTACAGTTTTAATTATGACTTGACTTGTTCCAAAACTTGAGGGCAAGTTTTGTAAACTTTCAAAACTTTACATTTCTCATAACTTATGAGTTAATTGAGTATTAAAATGAAGACTCTTCTTTTTTATAACTTATGTGTTCTTATAATGGTTTTTTAATTAAAGTGTGACCTTTGGTTTTCCATAACTCGAGGACAAGTTATGGACTCCATTAAAACACATAATGATCAAGAATTAAACTACCAAGGAGGTTACAAACAATTCCTATGATCATCTAATCTCATAAGTTCAAGAACATGATTATCAATAATTTCAAGAATCATAAATAACTTATATAAAACTTGTAATTTTGATAATAGCCATTGTAAATGGATTAGCATAAACATTACTGATGGGATTTATACAAACAATCCTATGTGTGCATGCAACCCTAGAATTTGATCTATGTTTTCACTGTTAGATACACAACATTATGAACACATAAAGAAACCCTAATATGCCCTAGTATTTTCGAAATTCATATAGTAGGTTAGATCACATACCTCTTGTTGTTATATTGTAATAACAACTCAAATCTTCAAACCCTAAGTCTTGAAAGCAAGTACCACAAGTGTAGTACCTCTAATGGCTCACAAACACCAAGAGCAAATGGAGAGGAAAGAGAGAGAGAGAGAGAGAGAGAGAGAGAGAGAGAGATAAGGTATGAAATTCGTCCCTAGGAGCCCTAGAAAAGGCATGGACGAATTCTTATGGCCTTAGGGGTCTTTATATAGGTGTAGAGATTAGGGTTTCAGTCCTTATCCTTATCTAGGTGCTTGCCCACCAAGTAACAATAAGATAAGCCTTGAAAACCCTTTATCCTTTATCCTTTGGACGATTTCAAGGATATCTTATCCCTTATATTCGTCCAACCTATATCTAGGATAATCATTACCATATTTTGTAACTATCACATAATTACAATTCAACCCCTCTAGTTTAATTAATTACACTTGATCACTAAATTAATTCTCAATTAATTATTGACCAATATTAATTAAACAAATATGATTTCTCCTTTAATAGATTATTCTTATAACATATTAATAAATCATAATAACCTCTTTCTCTATTATTTCTCCAGTCAAGTTGCTTTGGTGAAGGCAACCCAAAAGGACCATGCACAATCGGGTCAAGTACTTGACAAATATGGTTACGGGCTTAGACACTAATCCAACAGTCTCCCACTTGGATAAGTCTAGTAACTATAATAGTAAGCACAACCCGATTAGCAATCGTAGCTCTCAAAGACGCTGTCGAACTCTGATCTTATCAGTAACCTGTCCTTTAGATAAGGGATCATATATTCCTCCATTCTAGATATCGTATAGACGTGAGACATGGATTGAAATCATTCTCTCAGTCTATGTGTTGTTTCCCGATTTCCGATTTACGATGACTGAGTAATTGAAGAAATCAAATTAGCCCTAGCCCGACCGAGCATTTACGTTTGTCATCTTTAAATCATCGAGGGGCCCACAGATATTGCTTTTATCCCACTTTGGGTAAAAGGAACGGATGAACTTCGACTCAATGTTTGTTTGCACTCATTCACCAAATCACACACAACAATAAGTTTTATAACACCAAGTTACTGGTGCGTTTACATATTATCAATGTGTAACCGATTCGCAAGATATAACTCACACATGTCGGTTTCAAGAATACAAGATATTATTGTCTCACCAATCGCTCGTGATAAAATCCATGAAGCGATCCAAGTGAGTGTGGGTTTAATCCAATGCTCAAAATCATATTCATAAGCACTCATAAACGTTGCAGCAAACCTTTGCTATGTCTAATACACTTTAGACAATCTACAAACCAATTCATGACAGTATTCAATCATACCTACTTCCAACGTGTGACCGATTGCAGACCGTTTGAATAATTCGATTATACTTAATAAACTCAATTATTCTGGAAGTCAAAACATGCAAAGTGAAACACAAGAATAATACTAATCCTATATGGTCCCAAACCTTTGAGTATAAATAAAACACCTTTTATTTATCACCATATCGATTACTCATTATCCATTGTTAAATGTTTCAGATAATCAACTTTATAACTCGAATCATAACCACAATTGTCCCATGCTCCAAGCATGCACACTTTGGTTTCCTATGGTCAATACTTTGTGAAATAGATCAATTGAAACTTTTCAAATGCAACTCTTTTCACAATCCCCAATCCTTATAATTGGTGTAAGAATACCAAATTCTTGCCACCTTTTAGAATATGTCAAATTCTAATATTTTATGCAATGATCCTCTTGTGAAGTCACGGCACAAAAATCACAAAGACTCGGCCAACGAAATCATAAGGTACTCTATTAAAATTGTTATAGAACAATTCTATAGATGTGATGTCTCTCACTCAAAGTACATTCCTTTGAACATCCTTTTGCATAAAATTTTCTAATATAGACATAAATTCTTAATTTCCAACTCCCAATCATGGAAACATTTCCATATTTACCATATGACAACTCATTCTTAATAGAGTCTTATCTATTCATAATAATGTCTATATGGTCAATTCAAAACCATACTTCCAACTACTCACAAGCGACCAATCCTCAACGAACTTTGGATTGTCCTTTGATAGTTATTTAATTATCTTAGTCAAAACGGATTCTTGTCCTTTTCCCTCTTAACGTGCTAGACATTTGGAAAAAATTTAGAATGGTCAAATATTATAGCACTTGCAATCGATCCTATACCCGAAGCGTATGGGACACGATGCATAATGTCTTACATAAAGATACGATACTCTATCAATCTTCTGCCATAATATTTTATGTGTCACGTTCTCACAATTTGAACTATGAAGAGGGATACCATAATCATAATCGAAATTTAAGAACACACTATGTATCCTTTGACTAAATTTATTAAAATTTCTCAATCTAAGCTTTAGATTTTGAAACAAAGTACAATATTCTCTCCCTTAATTATAGCAAAACAACTTTACAACCCTTACGACTTTGCAAAGCACGACACTTGTTTTCTATAATTAATATTGCTAACTTGCAATACTTACCATAATAATCATGCTCCCACTTACATGATGATTATTTCTTTACCAGCATAACACTTATGCTACCACTAGCTTCGACATGTATTCTGAAATCAGCTGAACTTCTGGAAAACAATTTCTTAAGCTCATATTTCTAATACTAGATGCTTTGATAAGACTTTATCTAAGCTTCTCAAACTCATAAACTTTTCCTTGGACAGCTCATATGTATATGTCTAAATGATTCTAGGACTCATCTCAATAAGTCTAAAATGTTCATACCCATTTGCCATTTCCCACAATTCGAACTATGAAGAGGTATGCCGTAAACATAGTTGAATTTGAGAAACCCAAATTACATAATGCTATCTTCAAAATCTCTCTTAGTGAAAGCGTTTCCTCACAATCATTCTCATGAATGAAAGAAACCTTATGACACTTAGATTTTATGGTGTATACGTTCCCATCCATGTGAATTCGTCATAACCATAATAACAAGATAATGTCAATGACAAATCCGAACTCTTATGGATAGAACTTGTTCTTCTTAATTTCTTGCCATCAAGGGTGCCACCATTACTTCCAAGTTATTGAGCAGCCCACCCCTTCATTTCAATGTACTTTCCATTGAACAAGGTGTCTTGCCCCTATAAAATCCATTGAGAACTCATAGAACTCACATATGCAGAAAACTCAATTGGAATGGCACATAAAACAAAATAGTGTCAACACGATAGGTTGTAAACCTCAAGTCGTGTGCTAGTGATGATCGATAAGGTTTATTCTTGATTTGTTCTTGAAACCTTTCAAGACCATTAAGACTCCCACTGACTCCTTGACATATAAGGATCTCTTGTCAAGAAACATTTCTTGACAAACAAATATTCAAGAGTTAGTGTAGTTTTATCAATACAAAACATTTCACATGATTGGTCCTAGTTGGTCTTTGTCTTATCCAAGACATCACAACTTACCAATTTCAAATGTGCAAGAATAAGAAAACCTTTTCCCAAATTCCACATTTGATGAATGTTATAAACCTTCTTAAGACTTGTCACTCAATTCACAATCTTGGAGTATTACTCTAAGACTTGATAATGGAACGAAGTAAGATTGACTTCTTGATTTAACCATTTCCATAATTCTCGATTCCTCTTCTTAGGCATACAAATTGTACTAAGACTCACTTAGAGGATCAATTGAGATATGGTTCTTAATCATTAAGACCTATCATAAAACATAATAAAAGTTACTCTCCCTTCTTCTTAGAACAGAGAAACTTTTATCTTTCTGTCTACTTGATTCTTCTTATTCGTTCTGTTATTGATTGAACTCTTTTAATCAACCCATAATTATACTCAATCTGATAAGTATAACCATATTCACTAAACTTTAGTAAATCATGACGAATATCTTTGTCACTCTTGTGGTAGACTTGATCAACGTACGACCTAGTGTACTCAATCTCTTAGTCCTTAAATTGACAATTTGTCATAACTTAGTCTAAATTTCCCAAATATGAAAGTTTTCATTCATCATGCAATACTTGTTGCACGATTCCAAGTTCATATCCACTTGAAACTTGGGCGACGAGAAACTCTCCCTATTTGGTAAACTCTGGACACTTCCATAAATAACCTAATTAAGAATCAAATCCATTTTGCTAATAATAGAAGTACACAAACATCAATTTTTCATATATGCCATTGTAAGGATAAACAAATAAGATAAAACCAAAATTTATTTTATTCATAAAAGCAGCGGAAAACATGTCCTTACAATGTAAAATTCGAATGAAAAACTATGTAATCAAATACTCCTAACAAATCTATCATAACTTCCTAAGCTCAAAATCTGATCTTCGAATCCATGCGATCGTAATCCATTTCTTCGTGATCAGACTCATCTTGCTCTTCCATCAAACTTCCTCTCTTTTCTCTAATCCTGCAAAACATGCAAATGTAATCTTATTACATTATGTATAAAGAATAGGAATTTAAATGGAGTTAGATAGTGGATTTTATACCTGAGGTAGAGCCATACTTCTTGACTCTCTCATCTCATAGACTCTTCATGTCCTTTGGACAGCTTTGTATCCATTTCCCCTTCTATTGGCAGCAGAAACAGGAGGGTTCTTCTAGAGTGTCCACGGAAGCATGGTTGGTTGAATTATCATACAAATATGCTCCATTACTTCGCCAAATCATTTCTGATTCAGCAACAATAAGCATGTAAGTTAAGTCAAAGAGGGTCGCGTCAAGATCCATCATACAATACTCTCTTATGAACTTATCATATGATTTAGGGAGTGACTGAAGAACCCAGTCCACATCCAACTTATTAGGGAAAGACGCACCCAACATAATCAACCTATCAATGTGTGATTTCATCCCTAGGACGTGAGCACACACGGGTTTACCATCTTCATGTTCCATTGCCAATAGGGCTTCGGTGATCTTGAACCTTTCAAATCTTCGTTCTTGTGGGTCAAGGAGAACTACGGGAGGATGAGGAAGAAGTGAAATCAAGCTAGTCCACATTGATCCTTCACTCTGGAACAAGCTTTCACTTTCAACAGGAACACTTTTTCCTTGGGATTCGGGAAAACCACAGTTAGAATCAGACATCTACAAAACGGGAGAAATTTCAAGTTAGTTGATTGAATCCTTAATGAAACACCCAAATGAGACATTAAGGCTAGGATCCAACAACATTATTTACACATTAGAAGAGGGATGCCGTAATCCAACATGCAAATAATTCGGAGGTAAGTGAATGACGATTCACTAATTCTTCACCATGAAAAACATAAAGGCTTAAGTTTTAAATGTATTAAGAATTCCTAGATTTCCTTTGATATTTATTGAACTTTTCAATGGCATGTTTAAATCTCGATATGCCCCTCTCGTTTGTGACTGGGATGCCGAGGATCACAAAGTGGGTGTGAATAACCATGCAAATGTGCATGGTGCCCTCATTGTTACAGTCACCTATTCGATGTGCCGGTAAACCATACACGCTTCATCGAACTATGACAAACATTGAGTCACCCTTTGCCACCTTTGATTAGAATCAATTAGTGTACCGGTTAGCCACACACGCTCCACTAACTTCTTAGCAAGGGTGCAAAGTGCAATTTCATGGGATTGCATCAATTTCAGTTTTTGCCTAAAGTAACTAGGGTTGGGAATTTGTAAAAGCGTTTATTTACTTTACATAGATTCTTTATACTTATTAATGAAGAAAGGATTGCCCTATCCTACCCGTTCGGCTAACGTCCCTCCACCAATCAAGGAAGCGGTGGGTAACAGTGGATACCCATTAAACGGCCATTTTATAGGCCATAACCTTATACCCCCCTCATAGATCGGCTTCGTGAATGTGGCCTACTAACGGTAAGACTAGCATTTTAGTTATACATATATAATATTAGACCTTTAATGTTATACATAGTATAAGGGTGTATTTTACACTTTTAAAATACTAGGTGGTTTAAATTTTATAAATTACACTTAAAATATAAAATCATTATGGATTTATTAACTCTATTTTAATCATACACTTAATTAATTTAATAAAACCATACGGGTGTAATTTGAACTTTTCAAATTTAGGGTTTTAGAATTTAACATTTTTTCAAAATTAAAATTTTAATCTAACAATTTAAATTCCAAAACTTGAGGGCAGGTTTTGAAACTTTTCAAAATATTTAGGTTTTAATCTCACTTTATAATTTTCGAATTTAAGACTATTTAAATTAAAATTTTAAATATTAAAACTCTTGATTTAATAATTATCTTGAATTAAACTATTAATTTAAATTATTAAATCATAAGGGATTATCTAAATCATAAAGGATAATTACCAATTAAACAATTAATTTATCCTAATCCTTTTAATCCCTCTAAATTTCGAAAATCATGGGATAGGATAATTCAAAATCTTTAATTACCATATATAACCATTAAAGGATAATTACAAGATATAGGATAATCCAAATCCCTAAAATTGAGGATCTTATCTTGGGGAGGAGGCTAATTTCGAAAATCATGGGGTTTTGCAAATCCTAGATTTCGAAATCTTGAGGCTTAAGGAAAGGATTTGAAAACCCTTTCAAATTTTTGCAAATTAGGGTATAGAAACCCTAATCTCGAAATTTCTAGCCTCCTAGGGTTTATTGGCTATAAACCCTAATATGTCAAGTTCATACAATTGTATAATACTAATTGAAAACAAGTTTACCAAAGGCTCTGATACCACTGATGGGATTTATACAAACAATCCTATGTGTGCATGCAACCCTAGAATTGGATCTATGTTTTTCACTATTAGATACACAACATTATGAACACATAAAGAAACCCTAATATACCCTAGTATTTTCGAAATTCATATAGTAGGTTACATCACATACCTCTTGTTGTTATATTGTAATAACAACTCAAATCTTCAAACCCTAAGTCTTGAAAGCAAGTACCACAAGTGTAGTACCTCTAATGGCTCACAAACACCAAGAGAAAATGGAGAGGCAAGAGAGAGAGAGAGAGAGAAAAGGTATGAAATTCGTCCCTAGGAACCCTAGAAAAGGCATGGACGAATTCTTATGGCCTTAGGGGTCTTTATATAGGTGTAGAGATTAGGGTTTCAGTCCTTATCCTTATCTAGGTGCTTGCCCACCAAGTAACAATAAGATAAGCTTTGAAAACCCTTTATCCTTTATCCTTTGGACGATTTCAAGGATATCTTATCCCTTGAATTTGTCCAACCTATATCTAGGATAACCATTACCATATTTTGTAACTATCACATAATTACAATTCAGCCCCTCTAGTTTAATTAATTACACTTGATCACTAAATTAATTCTTAATTAATTATTGACCAATATTAATTAAACAAATATGATTTCTCCTTTAATATATTATTCTTATAACATATTAATAAATCATAATAACCTCTTTCTCTATTATTTCTCCAGTCAAGTTGCTTTGGTGAAGGCAACCCAAAAGGACCATGCACAATCGGGTCAAGTACTTGACAAATATTGTTACGGGCTTAGACACTAATCCAACAATTACACCATCTAAAAAAAGTTTTATAACACCAAAACAGTTTAGGGTAATGTTTCTAGTCCATTTCTAGCAGCAAAACTGAACACTACAGCCTCTACTCGTCGAGTGCATGAATAGACTCGACGAGTAGCATGCATTTCTTCATGGACTCGTCGAGTCTCCCCATGGACTCGGCGAGTTCATTCGTGCAGTGAACAAACAAATTCGATTTGCAAGCCATTTGCATCAAGTATCAAGTAAACAAGCCTAGGCTGTGATACCACTAATGGGTTTTGAGCATTCTAACACTCCTATGGTGTACATGCAACCCTAGAAACCTTGGATCTATGTTTGACTAAGATACATGCAAATTATTGATTTTTTCCAAGGTTCTTATCCTATCTAGCATGGCATGGGGAACTTGAATCAAATAAAGCTAGTAGAATTACTTACCTTGTAGTAGTGGTTGATTGCTTGGAGTTTGAGAGCCTAGCACCAATAGTGTGGATGCCTCAAATGGAAGTCACAAATCACCAAAAACTTTGGAACTTGAGAGAATAGTCACAACCTTTCTTGAAATCGGCCTGCTTAGTATACTCACCACAACTAGTGTCATTTCAAGAACTAAAGCCTCCTTTATATAGTGTGGTGGATTAGGGTTACATCCATGGAAACCCTAATACCCATGTCTTTTCATTTCCATGAGATCCACGGGTTAAAGCTCCATGGAGTATCCATGGACTTTCCATGCAAGCCTAACCCATTCCAAATAAGCATTAGCCCACACTATATAAATACAAGAGCCCATATTTAATTAGTCATACTTTTGATCTCTAAATTAATTCTAGATTAATTATAGATCATTACTAATTAAATAATATGATTTTATATTAATATATTAGAACTTATAATATATTAATAAATCATAACTTATACTATTCTCAAAAGATTATCCATAAATTGTTCGGGTGAAGTGCAACCCAAATGGACCATGCCAGGTCAGGTCAAGTACATACCAAATATAGTTATGGACTTAGACACTATATCCAACATTTATAGCCCTAGAATGCCTGGTTTAGCCTTAATTCCTGTTCATTTTTTGGTTGTGGACTTGAGATGGAATCATTTATTCGTCTATCTATCGGATCATAGATTATGTATGGTTGGTATAGGCAGAGCAATTGGTGAGATTAGTGGAGACTTTTAGTAGTGCGGGAAGGTGGTTGAGGAGGAACCTAGGATGAGTACCTAGGAGTTTGATGTGGCTCCTTAGATCATATAGATATATGTGTTGATGCACTTAATGTGAAGTAGTTTAGTGACCGGGAGCCTTGGATGAAATTCTGAATCAAATACGGATAGGTGTGGAAGGTAGTTTGGGCTCGTACTACTGGAAACACATCATTTGTACGAGATTCAAAAAGAGTCCTGATACTACTAAGGAACTAGTAGTAGTGTATATAGTGTATGTGTATGTTATGGCCTGATTCTGTCGTTTTCCTCACTTGTTTCAGTATGGTGGTGATTACCCAAGGTTCAGAATCTAGAGATCCGGAGAGATCGGGTACCAATGATGATGATATCCGTAGGATCATTACTGTTGATGTGGTTGCAACGACGAGGGAGGAGATCCCCGAGATATTCGGTTCTGTTAAGACCATATTGATCGAGTTATTAGACGAGTGCTACCCTCCCCGAGGGAGTTAAGGATTTTTTTTTTGTATACTGTGATGCATCGATCATGGGTTTGGGTGCGATACTAATGCAAATGGGGCATGTGATCACTTATGCTTCCAGGCAGTTGAAACCTCATCAGACAAATTATCCTACTCTTGATCTGGAGTTGGGGGCGGTGGTTTTCGCTCTAAAGATTTGGTGCCACTACCTGTATGGGGTCCGGTGTATCGTGTAAATATACCACATGAGTCTAAGATATATAATGGATCAACCCAACTTGAATATAAGGTTACGTAGATGGCTCGACGTAATAAAGGACTATGACTATGAGATTTTGTGCCATCCAGGTAAGGCCAACATGGTGCCCCATGTGCTGAGTTGCAGGGCGATTAGTAATTCGATGTAGGATGTATAGTTGGGGATTGTTGACACTGCATGGCAAGATTTGGGTGCCTGATTCAGGCGGGGCCTGACAAATTTTGATGGACGAGGCACCAAAAAGAGATTCTGTGTTCACCCCAGCGCGACCAAGATATTGAAAGGTCTAGTATGCTCAAGAGTCATATTAAAGTGATATTGTTAATTAACATATGATACTAATGGGTCACACTAACAACTTGATATAATTGATTATTTATTCGAAATTGATTTTAATAAATATTCAATAAAACTTTTATAACTAAACTAAAAATTATTTATTTCATGGAAATAATGATTTTCATTAGCAAGTAATATTACATAATTCATACGGTATGAATCAATAAGTTGTGTACAACTTTTTGGACTAGTTGAAACCCTTTTGTCTTTTACTCAAATGACAAAATTTATATTTTATATAACTTAAGTTTATAAAATTTAAACTAACTATCCTTTTTATTTATAAATTTGCACACCAAAATACAAAATAACTTAAACGATGAACAAGTCCTAAAGATGCAAAATACTCGTACATCTAAAACTTATTTATACAAAACTACAATAGAAATATACTAATAGAATACATTAAAAAAATTATTAAAATTAAAAACAGTAAAAATACGCGTGAATCCTGGAAAAATCAACTTCAATTCATCAAGCACACAGTAAACTAATTTTAATTTTTAAATTTGTTTTTATAACACTAAATTTTAAACTTGTTAAAGATAAATACATAAATTGGTTCAATGATTTGAAAACATACCTTAAGAAAGAAAGGTCGCGACATTTCAATATCAATTAAGTACATTGTTATCATCCTATCCATCCTAGTGGAACAAAAGGCACGATCTAAATCCTATTAAAAATTAACTATTAAATTAATAAAATAGAAAAATGATATACACGTCACCATATAACTTTAAAATTGCTAGGATTAGAAAACTATTGGGCATATGCCTTAATAAGAAAACAAAATGGAAATATATACATGTAGGATGCCATAATTGACAAACAAATAGAAGTATATTGTTATTTTTTACATTTACTTCTTGTTTATATTAAGTTTTAAGATTGACAAATAATTGAGAGCATGTTTGGGTTAGCTTTTTTTAGCATAAAAGTGATTTTTAAGAAAAGTGATTATTAGCTTATAGCTTTTAGGAAAAGCTGGTTTTAAAAAGTGTTTGGATAAGAAAAACAACATTTTAAGAGTAAAATGGTTAAAAAGCTAAAAAGCTAGGATTTTCCAGCTTTTTGAAAGCTTTACTTTTTCCTATCCAAAAAACTGTTTTAAAAAGTGCTTTTCAATTACACAAACACTTTTTTAGCTTATTAGCTTTTTGAAAAGCTAAAAAGCTATTTTAAATTTTTTTGCCAAACGCCCACTGAATTCAATTTACTGAAACATAAGAACAATACAATCATTTCTTAAAAAGAGAAGGGGATCAATTCATACATATCAACCTTTCTTCACATTGTTACCATTGCTACATCAGTTATCCCTCTAATTCACATCAAAGTTTCTCATTGGCTTCAATTCCTGAAACAAATAAACCAAAAAAGAATTGTTAGCTATTGTCAACCTATGTGAACCAATACATTTATAGCAAAGTGAAACATGGTCATTTTGGTAAATGACAGTCGTCTAATCATTGTACTATATATTAACACGACCTAGTTTTCCCCTTAACATTCAAGCTTACATAATTTTTCAAAGGCATGTGTCAACAAAAAATTAAATTTGATGGTAATTTAGTCATTCAAATTTTTAAATAGCCTAAATTTCTATTTATGGTAGCAATAAAACCTATATTGCTTAGAGATACCAACATCAAGACGTGGTAGCTAAATTCGATTTATAAGATTAGTTTCCTCTAATCCAAACAAAGCTTTCGGTAATAATAACAAAATTCAATTTTTTTTTGTAGCAATAACAATAAAAAATAGTTCTATGCATGAATTTCTTATATTCTAAACATTTGCAATCATATGCGTGACATCCAAAAAAATCAAGGTAAAATTTTTATTTTTAAAATCCAATTAAAAACCATAATTGTTTAAAAAACATTGTTCCCAAAAGTAATAGGGTATCCCAAAACCCAAAATCATAAAACCAGAAGGATGTGCACGATTACACCTTTGCTTTTCCCCAATCATCTAAAGTACCTGAAACGTAAAACTTCAACCATAATCCAAATCTTAATGAGTTCCCCTAAATACCACACAACATAACATATACAAAACACATACTGGGTCCACAATCTCCTTGTTGGATTACCCTGGCCCACAACCTTTGGGTTGGATTGCACGGGTTTGTTGACTAGCAACATAAACCAGTACATGCTCAACCTAACCACACTATGTCGAGATATATAACAAATAAAACACATAACAACAACCAAATAATCTTGTATATATTAATACATCACTATAACATAGCAATATTCCAAACCAGAATACACAATCTACTAGGTCGGCATTGATATCTTCGACGCGCAAGTAGAGTGAGGAAAACTCACATCATAGTTTGATAAAGATAGCAAAATAAATTTGCTCCAATTATCAACTCTACGGGTTACCTATATAGAAAATAGTGACCTAGACTAAATTCACAACTCAAAATACCCAAAATACCCATAGGTCAAACTTGGTCAAAACCATAGTCAATGGTCATAGCCAACAAGTCAAAGAAGTCGAATTTCAGACTGAGTACACCCAGTGTACTCAACACGTACGCATGCTGTACTCACCATCCAAAATCGGGAGTCTATACGAGTACGCACAACATACTTAAAAGTACACCCATCGTACTCGGTCAAATGAAACTTTTCCATTAAGTGCTTATTCTCTTAAGTCCTTTCATCCCAAAACCCGGATCTAGTTCCAAATAATGTTCTAAATCTTAAAGTTTCCAACTTTATGATATTTCATGGCTATTAAATGCCCAACACCAAAACCCTAAATTAACACAAGGTTTTAACCACAAAAGAGCATGTATGGAGGGATGTGAACAATCAAGATTCCATTTTTATAACTCAAGGCACTTTAAAACTTCCAAAAGGACAAATTATTTGGTCTAGAGTAGTCCATACTCACTTAGACCAAGAATATGGGAATAAGAAGCTCAAAACTTCACATCTAACAAGATCTAATGAGATAATCAAAAAGTGCAGAACTTTATGTTGGATTAGGTGTCTAATCCCATAACTATGATTGATATATACTTGAATTGATACTGAGCACAGTCATTTTGGGTTGCCCTCAAGACTAACAACTAGACATGATGATTTTGGAGAAAGAGGTTGAATTTAGTATTTGATTAGTAAATTGAAATAAATGATTTGTTAATATATTATGAGAATAATATATTAATTTAAAATAGTAATATTTAATTAATATTTAATCAGAAATTAATTGGAGTTGATTTTGGGATTAAAGGAATTAATTAAAAGTGTAGGGACTGAATTGTAATTGTTTAATAGTTCAGTAAAAGACAATATATACCATCCATAAGGGATATAAAGATTTCTTGGAGCCTAAGGGTTCTAGAATAATCCCTAATCGATAATCGGGAAAGTGGATAATTACCCGGTTTAAGATAATCTTGGATTTAGGCTTATCTAGGGTTTCTTGACTGCACTATAAATATGGCATAACCCTATGAATTTCGGCTAACCCTATTTAGAAGAGATCTAGCCGAAATTTTGAAGTCTTCTCCTCATTTTCAATCATTCTTCCTAGCTAGTGTTGGGTGTAACCATTAGAGGCGTGGAATTTGTGACGCTTGCTCTCAAGGCTTCAACACACAAGGATTTCGATTGATATTATTATATAGTGATTAAGGTATGATTAATCTTACCCTAAGTTGTGAATTTCGAAATCATAGTAGTATGCTAGGGTTTTATGTTTTGTTGTTCAAGTTGTATATTCAATTAGAGAAAACATAGATCAATTATTTAGGGTTGCATGTACATATAAGATTTGTTTGTTATGCATGGAACCCATCAGTGGTATGAGAGTGTAGGTTTAATTTTCTATTGAATTGATACAATGGTGAACTTAAAAAAGGAAGAGAAAACAAAATCTTCATTATGTTCATCAAACACATCGTGGTGTTCTTCCAACACAATGTGTTGGCCTGCGAAATCGACCCAACACGGCGTAGTGATCATCAAACACGACGTGTTGTGCTGTCAAATCCGAATTTTGTGCCTTTTGTGCCTAATATGCTTTTATATGATAATTACTTGTTATACTTATCCTCTAAATCCAATTTTGGTGTATCTATGATGATAAATTAAAAGCCTAGAAGTTAAGAGATAAGTATTTAACTTAATTAATTGATTTTGTTGATTAATATGATTATTTTAAGTGTATAAATAAATCTAAATATTAATTGAATTAAATAATTAACGTCAAATAACAATTGATATTTTGAAAAGTTTAAAATACATCCTTATGGATCTTATTATTAATTTAATTATGTAATTAATTAAAGGACAATTAATAAATCCATAAATGGTTTAAATTTAATTAAATTAAAAGTTTAATTTACTAAAAGATTAAACCCTTGCAATTTTAACATGTTTTAAAATACACCTTATACTATATATATATAATTAAAAGTTTAATATATATTATATGTATAAGAATAGTCAGTCAAATCGCTAGTACGCCTCATTCACGAAGCTAGTCTATAAGGGGGTATAAGGAAACTTCCTATAATATGATAGTTGAATGGGTGTCCACTCTCACCCACGACTACCTTGTTTGGTGGAGGGTCCTTAGCCGAACGGGTTTGATAGGACAAATAATCCTCATTAATAAGTATAATGAATTATAAAGTAACTAAATTCCTTTTACAAAATTCCTAATCTTAGTTATTTTAGGAAACATGTGAATTTGATGCTAATCCATGAAATTGCACATTACAATTTATAAGTTGTTAGTGGAGCGCGTGTCGCTAATCGACACATTAATATGATACTAATAAAGGGTGATAATGGGTGTGTTGAAAGTTATCGTTGATTAATGGAGCACGTATGGTTAACCGACACATTAAAAGCGGATGATAACTGACATCGAGAGTGCCAAGCTAATTTGCATGGTTATTCACATCTCGTTTGTGATCCTCAACATCCCAGTCACAAAAGTGAGAGCATAATTGAGAGTAAACATGTCATTGAATAGTTCAATGAATCTCAAATGATCTAGGAGTTTCATGAGTTTGAAATTGGTAAAAATCTTATCTACCTAAAATAGATTCGAATTTGATTACGACATCCCTCTTCCAAGTTCGAATCGAAAATATAGATCCTAGCCTTAATTTAAATTTATGGGTTAACAATTAAGGGTTAAAATCAACTAACTTGAATTCTATTTTCTCCTGTTATAGATGCCAAATCAAGACCACAATGGTCTTCCTCGTTCTTTGGGAAGTGGTTTTCTAATTCCTTCCGAAGATGATCTTCCACTTTCTGATCAAGGTGAAAGTATGTTCCCTTCTTCAAGAATGGTGGAAATAGAAGTCATGCTTCTTCAACTCCTCCTCCTCTTCCTCCAATGACTCTCCCTAAGTCATGTTTCCTTCAAGCTGAAAAATACAAAGTTACTCAAGCCATGTTGGCATATAAACATCAAGATGGAAAGTATGTGTGTGCATATGTTCTGAAAATGAAATTGTACATTGACAGATTAGGTATGTTGGATGTTGTCTTCCCAAGGGAGTTGGCCATTAACTTGGTTCTACTTTCCCTTCCCGAGTCATATAGTCGGTTCATTAAAGACTATTATATGAGTGACCACGACGTGACCCTAGTTGATCTGAAACATATGTTGATTGTTGCTGAAGCAGAAATGCTTAAGAGCACAAGTCAAGCAAAAGTGTTTGAAGGATCTGTCTCCTAAATTTCCATGGACATTAACGATGGGAACACTGGTAGTCCATAAAAGGTTTCTCTTCCTAATGGAAAGAGATCGGCCAAGGTCAAACTGTTTGACCATATGGTAAAGAGAAAGGCTAGTTCTGAGATTGTTCTGTTGGATTAGTGTCTAAGTCCATAACTATTTTGGTATGTACTTGACCCGATGGTGCATGGTCCTTTTGGGTTGCCTTCATCAAAGCAACTTGATAGGATGAATTATTGAGATAGAGGAATAATTATGATTTGTTAATATATTATGAGAATAATATATTAAAGGAGAAATAATATTATTTAATTAATATTAGTCAATAATTAATAAGAATTGATTTTGTGGCTAAAAGACATTAATTAAATAAAGGGGACTAGAACTGTCAATTATGTGATAGTTGAATATTGGGCTAATGGACTCCATAAAGGATGGAGTGGACGAATTCTATGGGGAAACCTATTAGAAATCGTCCAAGGCCTTTAAGGAGGGAGTCCATGGGTTGCTTAGGGCCTAAGCAGTCAAATTAGGGTTTCCTTGTTAGATAACCCTAATAGCCTCACTATTTAAGGACCCCTAGGGCACCAAAAACGTGGCCAACTAATTTCCTTAGGGTTTCCACATGTTTTTGGGTGCCTCCACTCTTCTCATTCTTCATCCTCTTGCTCTTGGTGTTTGTGAGCCATTAAAGGAGTGACACTTGTAACTCTAAGCTTTCTAAAGCCATTACAAGGAGGATTTCAGATTGTTATTGCTACATAACAATCAAGGTAAGATCTAAAACCCCGTTCGTATGTTAATATGATTAATTGTATGCTAGATCTAGGGTTTATAGCTTTAGATATTCAATTGCATGTTCATTAGACAAACTAGATCCAAAAGCTATTAGGGTTTGCATGTACACCATATGAATGGTGTTTTCTCATAACCCATCAGTGGTATCAGAACCATGGCTGTTTGTTTGATGTATTTGAGGCTATTGTGAATCATCCTTGCTTAAAATTCGAAATTTAGGGTTTCTGGGGGGTGAACTCGTCGAGTCCATAGATGAACTCGCCGAGTCCATGGTGAACTCGCCGAGTCCATGCCTGACTCGACGAGTTAGCTTGTTAGAAAGAGGGAAAATCAGGATTTTGTGCTCTTTTGGCTTGGGATAGTTACCAAAACGTTTTTTTATTGATATAAATCAGATTTTTATGATATTGGGTGATTATGTTTCCCAAAATTAAAGATAAATTCATATTAGTTAGATAATTATTTCCTTATATGATTAGATTTAATTATTTGAATTATTTGGTGAATTATCTTGCAAAAATTTTGACTAGGTCAAATTAGATAACCACCAATTAATTGTTAATTGCCTTATTTGAATTTCGTGATCTAGAATATTGTTGACAAAGTTTGGAAAAGTTTCAAATTAATCCCTTTAGGTTTTATAGTTTAAATTTGAACTTAAAAGTTTTGTTTTTGAAATTTAAATAAGTTAAACCCTAATGTTTTGAAATGTTTCAAAACTTGCCCTCAAGTTTTGGAATTTAAAAGTTGATTAAAAGTTTAATTTATAAATGTTAAATTCTAAAACCCTAGTATTGTTTTGAAAAGTTCAAATCACACCCTTATGGTTTTATTAATTAATTAAGGTGTATAATTAAAAGAGATTTAATAAACCCATAAAGTTTTGGTTTACATTTAATTAAATTAAAAGTATAATTTAATTAGAACACCTAGTATTTTAAAAGTGTAAAATACACCCTATACTATAAATAACATTAAAAGTCTAGTATTATATATGTATGAGTAAACAGTTAGTCTTACCATTAGTAGACCTCATTCACGAAGCTAGTCTATAAGGGGTGTTTTAGGAAATTGTCTATAAAATGGCGATTGAATGGGTATCCATTCTTACCCACCGTACTCTTGAATACTGGAGGGTCTTTAGTCGAACGGGTAGGATAAGACAAAAACCTTCCATTATAAGTATAATGAAATACAAAAGTAACTAACTACTTTTACAAAATTCCCAATCATAGTTACTTTAGGCAAAAGTTAATTGATGCAATTCCATGAAATTACACTTTGTGCCCTTGTGAAGACGTTGGTGGAGCGTGTGTGGTTAATCGACACACTAAATGGTTCTAAGAAAAGGTAGAAAAGGGTGACTCATTATTTGTCATAGTTCGGTGGAGCGTGTGTGGTTAACCGACACATCGAATAGGTGACTGTAACGTTTGGGGGCACCATGTAAGTTTGCATGGTTATTCACACACTGTTTTGTGATCCTCGGCATCCCAGTCACAAATTGAGGGGCATATCGAGATTTAAACATGCCATTGAAATGTTCAATGAATCTCAAAGATCTTGGAATTTTCAATGGATTTAAAACTTAAATTTCTTTTTCATTTTTCATGGTGGAAATTGGTAAATCGTCATTTGCCTACCTTCAAATATTCTGCAACTAGATTACGGCATCCCTCTTCTAGGTTGTGGAGTATTGTGTTGGATCCTAGCCTCGATGTTTCATTTGGGTGTCACATCGAGGATCCTAATCAACTTAACTTGAATTTTCTCTCGTTTTGTAGATGTCAAAGTATGACAACTATGGTCTTCCCAAATCTCGTGGAACAAGCTTTTCACATGAAGATGATATTCCACGATTCGATCGAGGAACACGAGATCATGCTTCACTTCTTCCACCTCCTCCAATTATTCTCCCTAACCCACAAGTTCGAAGGCTTGAAAAGTTCAAGCTCACTCAAGCCCTTTTGGCAAGTAAACATGGGAAACCTATGTGTGTACACGTCTTAGAGATGATGTCACACATTGATAGGTTAAGAATGTTGGGTATCGAGATTTCAGGTAAGTTGGCTGTTGACTGGGTTCTTCAGTCGCTTCCTGAATCATATAGTGAGTTCGTTAGAGAGTACTATATGATGGATCATGACGTGACCCTCATTGATTTGACCTATTTGCTTATAGCTACTGAATCAACAATGATTTGGTGAGCTGGTCGAGCAAATTTGTCTGGTGAATCAAACTCCTAAACTTCAATGGACATTGTAAATGGTGACATTGGAGATCCAAAAAAGGTATATTTTGAGATAGTTCCTTGTGCCATTCCAAAAGAGTCCATTTGCTTCTATTGCTAAGAGAAGGGGCATTGGAGAGAAAGCTGCCCTATTTACCTAAGAGATCTAAGAGATGGGAGAGTAAAAAACATATGGCTCTACTTTAGGTGAAATCCATTAACTAACTCTTTTAAGTTCCTATTCTAGATTCTTAATACTTGATGTGATAAGATTGCATTTTGATGTTTTGAAGGATCGAAGAAAGGAAGCTTAAGGGAAGGAGTGAGCGGAATCTAATCGTGAAGAAATGGATTTCGATCGCATTGCTTGAAGATTAGATTTTTGAGCTACTACTTGGAGTTAGAATAGTTTGCTAAGAAATATGTATTAACATAGTTTTTAATTTGAATTACATTGTAAGGACAAATTTTTCCGCAATAATAGATTTTATATTATTTATTTATCCTTGCAATGGTGTGTATGAAAATTTGATGTTTGAATGTTTCTATTATTAGCAATAATGGATTTGATTCTTAATTATGTTATTTGTGGAAAGGTCAAAAATTTACCAAATAGGGAAAGTTTCTCATCGCCCAAGTTTCAATTGGACAGAAACTTGGAACCATACAACTTGGTTGCATGATGAATGAGAAATTTCATATTTGGAAATTAGACTAATTCGTTGACAAAGTGTCAAGTGAAGGACTAGGAGATCGAGTACACAAGGCTGTGTGTTGATCAAGTCCACCACAAGAGTGACAAAGATATTTATCATGATTTAATAAAGGTTTAGTAAATATGATTATACTCATAAGATTAAGTGTAATTCCGAGTTGATTGAAAGAGTTTAAATCAATAGCAGAACAAATAAGAAGAATCAAGTAGGCAGAAAGATAAAAGTTTCTCTATTCTAAGAAGAAGGGAGAGTACCTTTTATTATGTTTTATGATAGGTCTTAATGATTAAGAACCATATCTCAGTTGATCCTCTAAGTGATTCTTAGTGCAATTGTATGTCTGAGAAGAGGAATCAAGAATTGAAGAAATGGTTAAATCAAGAAGTCAATCATACTTCGTTCCAATATCAAGTCTTAGAGTTAAGATTGTGAATTGAGTGACAAGTCTCAAGAAGTTTTATAACATTCATCAAATGTGGAGTTTGGAAAAGGTTTTCTTATTCTTGCACATTTGAAATTGGAATGTTGTGATGTCTTGGATAAGATAAAGACCAACTAGGACCAATTTTGTGAAGTGTTTTGTCTTGATAAAAGCTACACTAACTCTTGAATATTTGTTTGTCAAGAAATGTTTATTGACAAGAGAATCTTATATGCCATGGAGTCAGTGGGAGTCTCAATGGTCTTGAAAGGTTTCAAGAAAAAATCAATAATAAACCTTATCGATCATCACTAGCACATGACTTGAGGTTGACAACCTATCGTGTTGACATTATTTTGTTTCTGTGTCATTCCAATTGAGTTAATTATGCATGTGATTTCTATGAGTTCTCATTTGAACGCATAAAAGGCAAGCACCTTGATCAATGAAAAGTATATTGATATGAAAGGGTGAGCTGCTTGACTACTTGGAAGATATAGTGGGCACTCGTGTTACCATAAGGCAAGAAATCAAGATTGAGAAAGTTCAGTCCATATGAGTTTGGATTTGTCGCAAACTTTGGTTTTGACAAATTCACATGGATCGGAACACATACACCATAAAATCTAAGTGTCATAAGATTCCATCCTTCATGAAAATGAATGTGAGGAAATGCTTTCACTAAGAGAGATTTTAAGAAGATAGTGATTGTGAAAATTGTATTCTCAATTCGATTATGGTAACGGTATCCCTTTCTATAATTCGAATTGTGAGATTTGGCAATTAGTCTGAATTGTTTAGACACACATATGAGCTATCTAAGGAAAAGGTGTACAAGTTTAAGAAGCTTGGATAAAGGATTATCAAAGCATTAGGTATTAGAAATATGAACTTCATAAATTCAATAAATATTGTTTTCTGGAAGTTCAGTTGTTTTCTAAAACATGTCAAAGCTAGTGGGAGCATAAGTGTTATGCTTATATGATAATAATCATCATGATAGTGGGAGCATAAATGTTGTGCTTGTATGATTATTAAGGCAAGTATTTCAAGTTAGCAATATTAATTATAGAAAACAAGAGTTATACTTTGCAAAGTCGTAAAGGTTGAAAAGTTGTTTTGCTATAATTAAGGGAGAGAATATTATGCTTCATTTCAAATCTAAAGGCTTAGGTTGTGAAATTTTAATAAATTTAGTCAAAGGATACATAGTGTGTTCTGAAATTTCGCTTATGATTACGGTATCCCTCTTCATAGTTCGAATTGTAAGAACGTAACACATAAAATTTTATGGCAGAAGATTGATAAAGTATTAGATCTTTATATAAGACATTATGCATCGTGTCCCATACGCTTTGGGTTAAGGATTGATTGTAAATGCTATAATATTTGACCATTCTAAAATTTTCCAAATGTCTAGCGCATTAAGAGGGAAAAAGGACAAAAATCGGTTTTGACTAAGATAATTAAACAACTATCAAAGGACGATCCAAAGCTCGCTGAGGATTGGTCGCTTGTGAGTAGTTGGAAGTATGGCATTGGATGGACCATATCGACATTATTATGAATAAATAAGATTTTATTAAGAATGAATTGTCGTATGGCAAATATGGAAATGTTTCCATATTGGGAGTTGGATATTGAGAATCTATATCTAGATTAGAAACTTTTATGCAAGAAGGATGTTCAAAGGAATGTACTTTGAGTGAGAGATATCACATCTATAGAATTGTTTCTGATAGAGATTGGCCAAGTCTTGATGATTTTGAGCTATGACTTTACGAAAGAATCATTGCATAAAATATTAGAATCTAGCATAAGTAACAAGAATCTGATATTCTTATACTTATGATAAGGATTGGGAGCTATGAAATGAGTATGATTGGAAATGTGTTCATTTGATCTATTTCACAAAGTAAGGACCGTAGGTAAAAATTGTGTGCATGCTGAGAGCATGGGACAAGTGTAGTAATAATTCAAATAAGAAGTTGATTACCGAAACAACAAATAATGAGTAATCAATATGGTGATTAAATAAAATGTTTTGTTTATACCCAAAGTTTGGGGCCATATAGGATTAGTATTATTCTTGTGTTTCACTTTGCATGTTTTGACTTCCTGAATAATTAAATTGGTTCAGAACAATCAAATTATTCGAACGGACCACAGTCGTTCATATGTTGGAAGTAGGTATGAATGAAGACTGTTGTGAATTGGTGTGTTGATTGTCTAAAGTGTATTAGACATAAGCAAATGTTTGTTGCAATGTTCATGAGTGATTATGAATATGATTTGAGCATTGGATTAAACCCACGCTCACTTGGATCACTTCATGGATTTTATCACGAGTGATTGGTGAGACGATAATATCTTATATTCTTGAAACCGAGATGTGTGAGTTGTATCTTACGATTCGGTTACACATTGATAATATGTAAACGCACCAGTAACTTGGTGTCATAAAACATATTGTTGTGTGTGATTCGGTGAGTGAGTGCAAGCAAGCATTGAATCAAAGTTTATCCTTTCCTTTTATCCAAAGTAGGATGAAAGTGATATATATGGGCCCCTTGATGATTTAGTGATGGCACCTAAGCGCTTGGCCAAGCCGGGACTAATTTGATGTGTTCAATTGTAGTCTGTTGTCAGTCATCATAAATCGGAAATCGAGAAACAACACATAGACAGAGAGAATGATTTAAATCCATGTCTCAGTCTATACGATATCTAGAATGGAAGAATATGTGATCCCTTATCTAAAGGACGTGTATATGATTAGATCAGAGTTGACAGCGGCTTTTGAAAGCTACGATTGCAGATCAGGATCTGAAGTCATATGCATAATAGTTATTAGACTTATCCAAGTGGGAGACTGTTGGATTAGTGTCTAAGTCCATAACTATTTTGGTATGTACTTGACCCGATGGTGCATGGTCCTTTTGGGTTGCCTTCATCAAAGCAACTTGATATGATGAATTATAGAGAGAGAGAGGAATAATTATGATTTATTAATATATTATGAGAATAATATATTAAAGGAGAAATCATATTATTTAATTAATATTAGTCAATAATTAATAAGAATTGATTTTGTGGCTAAAAGACATTAATTAAATAAAGGGGACTAGAACTGTCAATTGTGTGATAGTTGAATATTGGGCTAATGGACTCCATAAAGGATGGAGTGGACGAATTCTATGGGGAAACCCATTAGAAATCGTCCAAGGCCTCTAAGGAGGGAGTCCATGGTTGCTTAGGGCCTAATCAGTCAAATTAGGGTTTCCTTGTTAGATAACCCTAATAGTCTCACTATTTAAGGACCCCCAGGGCACCAAAAACGTGGCCAACTAATTTCCTTAGGGTTTCCACATGTTTTTGGGGTGCCTCCTCTCTTCTCATTCTTCATCCTCTTGCTCTTGGTGTTTGTGAGCCATTAGAGGAGTGACACTTGTGACTCTAAGCTTTCTAAAGCCATTACAAGGAGGATTTGAGATTGTTATTGCTACATAACAATCAAGGTAAGATCTAAAACCCCATTCTTATGTTAATATGATTAATTGTATGCTAGATCTAGGGTTTATAGCTTTGGATATTCAATTGCATGTTCATTAGACAAACTAGATCCAAAAGCTATTAGGGTTTGCATGTACACCATAGGAATGATGTTTTGCTCATAACCCATCAATTTCCATGCGTTAATACAAAAAGTTCAATATGTTTCTATTGCCAATTGGAGGGAAATTGATTGTGAAGCTACCCTAACTACTTGAAAGATTTTAGAGATGGTAAAGTAAAATCGCGTGACTCCACATTAGGTACATCCATTATCTATAACTCCATTATTTTAATAAGTTCATATGCTTAGATTCTTAATACATGATGTGATAATCAAATTTTGATGTTTTGCAGGATCTATGAGAAAGAATGAAGCTTAAGAAGAGTAAGTTGAATCTGATTGTGAAAGATGGATTTTTGTCGCATGGTTCAATGATCATATTTTGAGCTACTGCTTAGAAGTTATGATAGATTGCTTAGGAAATGTCTAGAAACATTGTTTTTCACTTCTTGATTGTAAGGAAAAGTTCCATAATTTTCGTTTATTATTAATAAAAGTGAATTTTTGTTTGGTTTACTTTATATTTCCTTGCAATGGCATTTATGAAAGTGTTGGTTACATTTGTATTATGAGTAATATTAATTGTGGATTTGATTCTTGTTATATCGCTTGTGGTATTGTCATAATTAACCAAGTGAAAAGGAATTCTCATTGCCCAAGTTTCAATTGGATAGAATCTTGGAGTCATGCAATTTTAATTGTGTGATATATGAGAATGTTGATCGTTAGAAGATTATGACTAGTTCATTGATCACATGTTTATGTGAGTCAAAGTGAAGGACTCATGGATCTAGTACACATTGATGTGGACTATTCATATCCGCTACAAAGGATGATAAATTTATTCATCATGATTTATTGATGCTTTCTGTAAATATGGTTGTGTTTATAAGATTAAGCACAATTCTGATACTTTGAAATGTTTAGAGAGTAGCAAAACGAAATGAAGAATCTATTAGGCAAAAAATATAAAAGTTTCTTCAATCTAAAAGGAAAAGGAGAGTACTTTAGTATCATGTTTTATGATCATCTTAATGATTGTGGAACTATATCACAATTGATCCTCAAAGAACATCTTAGTGCAATTGTATGACTAAGAAGTGGAATCAGATATTGTTGAAATGGTTCAATCGAGAGATGAGTTATACTTCGTTTCCAATCATGTTTTAGAGTCATACTCTAATTACTACACATCGTATCTTGAAGCTTACTAAGTACGTTTATAACACTTCATGAAATGTGGAGTAATAATGTTTTCTTACTCTAGCACATTGGAATTGGAAGTTGTGATGTTTTGGTTAAAAATAAAGGATGAACTAATACCGATTCATGAAGTGTTTCTTGTCGGGAATCCACACTAACTTTTGAATATTTGTTTTTGCTCATCAAGGAATGTTCCTTGAGAGAGAAACTTATATGTCAAGAAGTCAGTGAGAGTCTTAATGATCATGAAGAGTTTCAGGAGTCAATCAAGAATAAACCTTTTAGTAATCACTAGAACACGACCTGAGGTTGATAATGTATCATGTTAAGTTGACACATTCTTGTTTCTGTGCACTTTCCAGTTGGGTTGGCAATGCTTATGTGTTTTATGGTTCTCATTTGACTACAAAAGGCAGAGCACGTTGGTCAGTGAAAGTACATTGATCAATATGGGTGAACTGTTTAACAACATGGAAGCAATGGTAGGGATACAATTCATTGTAAAGAGATCCCTGGTTTCAAGTACCGACATGATGTGGTTAGGGATGTTCTCTTTGATGCTTTTCGGTGTGCTAGTATTTCTATGAAGAAAGAAGCGCTAATAAACTTTTTGACGGACCCGCAAGATGGAAGATCCACACTCATGCCGGCTGACATTTAGGTATTTGGATGGGTAGGAGGGAAACACGCTTGTGTTGATCTTACTAGGGTCTCTCCTCTCATTGGTTTGAGGAGCGGGGGTTTCAC
Organism: Lactuca serriola; assembly: GCF_051521515.1. NCBI lineage: Eukaryota > Viridiplantae > Streptophyta > Magnoliopsida > Asterales > Asteraceae > Lactuca > Lactuca serriola. The sequence continues at coordinate 178,694,970 of NC_136409.1, read as the reverse complement.
AACAGGGCAGGCCACTTTGATAGCCGCTACGTGCAAAAGTGGCAAATCACAAGAAGGCATGTATAGAAAATCAACATGTGTTTGTTCCTTTTGCATTTGATACATTCAGTTTTCTCGCACCAGAGGCGGTGGAACTCCTTAGCAGAGTCCAACAGGTCATGCATTCTAATGTTATATCTCCTAGATCCACAAATGTTGTTTTCAAAAGAATTAGTTTTGCCATCCAGAAAGGGCTAACGACTCAGCTTGTTGCCCTTTTGCTTTCCATCAATATGTATTGAACTATATAAAGCTAAATTAGAATTTGAATTTGTCATAAACTTAGTCTTATGATTGTAGGTTGGAAATGATAGATTTACATGGATGAGAACACATACGCCATAAAATCTGGGTGGAAAAAGGTTTCGCTCTAATTCATGAAAATGATTATAAGGAAACACTTTCGCTAGTAGATTTTACAGATCTGGTAAATATCATTATGGCTAGTGGTTGTGTTAACTGCGTTCTCAAATTCTTAATATCATTATGACATCCTTTTTGATAGTTTGAATTGTGAGAAATGACAATAAATTATTTGAACCTTCGAGACATATGATTATATGTTCTGGAAGGGTTTAAACACACACACACATATGCGATCTGATGAAGGTGTATAAGCTTGAGAAGTCTAGATGAAGACTTATCGAAGCATCACATATCAGAAATCTGCACTTTAGTAAGGAAGTCAAAAAGTATCGATTTCTAGAAGTCCATTTGAATTCTGGATACATGTCAAAGCTAGTCGGAGCATAATTGTTATGCTAAGTGTTATATGTTGGCAATACTAATTTTAGGATACAAAGATTTCACATTTGCAAATTGCAAAGTTTGGGAATTGTTTAGCTATAAAAAGATTTAGGGGAGAGAGCATTCATACTTCATTTCAAATCTAAAAGTTTAGATTGAAGGGTTTAAAAGAACTTAGTCTTGGACATATATGGATATCATGTTGAATTGGTTCAACATATGAAATTCAATATATGGAAATATTATAAGCACGAGATTGATCAGATATCAGGTCTCTATGTAAGACATTGTGAATCAAGTCCCATATGCTTAAGATATAGGATTGATTACATATGCTATAATATTCACTCGTGTTGTTTTTTTAAATGCCTACGACATTGAGAGGGAAAAAGGACTAGAATTTGGTGTGACTAAAGTTGTTAAACAACTGTCAGGAACATTCTGAGGTTTACTAAAGGATAAGTTACTTGTGGACAGTTGGAAGTATGGTATAGTTTGGAATAACCATATTGACATGTTTTAGATTGGGATGATTCTTGGTCAAAATTGATTGTCATATGGGAATATGGAAATGTTTCCATAGAGGGAGTTGATGATTAAAATCTACGTGTGAGTTAGAAACCTTAATGCAAGGAAAGTGTTCAAGGAGTGTACCTTGAATTTGAAACTTCATTACCTTGGAATTGTTTTAGTAACAAAGCTCTAATGGAACATTTTGAAATATTATTGGCAAAGTCTCTGTGACTTTGAAGCCTCGACATCACAAAAGGATATTGCATGAAATGTTGAACTCTAACACATTTAGTAGTAACAAGAATTTGAAATTATGAAATGAGCATCATTAGAATAATGTCCAATCAATCTGTTCATAAAGGAAGGACCACAGAGAGACATAGTATGCATGTTTATAACATGGCATGACTAATGTTTAATTCAAGTGTTTAGTTTATTGCTCGAAACATTTTACAATGAATAAAGTCTAATTAATGTGGTGATTAAATAATAAGAGTTTTTTTTATATATTTAACAGTTTCGAGACCATAGTTAATTAAGTTATTATTGTGTTTCACTTTGCATGTTCTACTTCCCGAATAATTGGATTATTCAAACATCCACGGTCGATTGTACTTTTGGAAGTAAGTAGCTAAATAATATTGTCATGAATTTGATTGTAGATTGTCTATGGAGATTATACATAGAAATTTTTTGCTGCAATGTTCATGAGTACTTCGAAAATGGGGATTTTGAGTATTGGATAAACCTACACTCAGAGAAGTACTTCATGGATTCTATCACGAGTAATTTTGAGACGATAATATCTTATATTCTTGAATCGGAGATAGATAAGTTGTTGTTTACGAGTCATTTATGAATTGATAATACGTAAACACATCAGTAACTTGATTTTATAAAAGTATTATGATTTGATGAGTGAATAGTACAAGCATATAAGTCGAAGTTTATCCGTTCCTTTTTCCATAACAGGAAAAGCGATATATGTGGGCCCCTTGATGATTTGATGATGACATCTAAAGTGCTTGGTCAACCCTTGACTGAATTAATGTGTTCAATTGGTAGTCTGATTTCCGTCGTCATAAATCAGGAATCAAGAAACAAATCTTGGACAGAGAGATTGATTATAATCCATGTCTCATGTCCTTTCAATATCTTGTAGAACAGAGGAATATTTGATCACTTATCTTAGGACATGTAACTGACTGGGTCAAAGTTCGACAATAGATTTTGAGAGCTACAATTGCTAATCAGTTTTAGAAGTTATACTGGCAACTATAATTATTAGACTTATCCAAGTGGGAGACTCTTGGATTATGTGTTTAAGCCCATAACTATGATTGGTATATACTTGAATTGATAGTAGCACAGGCCTTTTGGGTTGCCCTCAAGACTAGCAACTAGACAAGATGATTTTGGAGAAGGAGGTTGAATTTATTATTTGATTAATAAATTGAAATAAATGATTTGTTAATATATTAATTTAAAATAGTAATATTTAATCAGAAATTAATTGGAATTAATTTTGGGATTAAAGGAATTAATTAAAAGTGTAGGGATTGAATTGTAATTGTTCAATAGTTGAGCAAGAGGCAATCTAGAACCATCCATAAGGGATGGGTCGATTTCTTGGAGCCTAAGGGTTCTAGAATAATCCTTAATGGATAATCAGGAAAGTGGATAATTACTTGGTTTAAGATAATATTGGATTAGAGCTTATCTAGGGTTTCTTGACTACACTATAAATAGGGCATAACCCTATGGATTTTGGCTAACCCTCTTTAGTAGAGATCCTACTGAAATTTTGAAGTCTTCTCTCCTTCTCAATCATTCTTTCTAGCTAGTGTTGGGTGTGGACCATTAGAGGTGTGACATTTGTGACGCTTGCTCTCAAGGCTTCAACAACATAAGGATTTCAATTGCTATTACTATATAGTGATCAAGGTATGATTAATCTTACCCTAAGTTGTGAATTTCGAAATCATAGTAGCATGCTAGGGTTTTATGTTTTGTTGTTCAAGTTGTATGTTCAATTAGAGAAAACATAGATCAATTATTTAGGTTTGCATGCACACATAGTATTTGTTTGATATGCATGAAACCCATCACTTTATACCTTCTATAGGTTGCTCAATGGGTGTAAAACTCAAATCTCAAAGCTTAGAACTCCTTCCCTTATATCCAAAGGCTTCTTTCCTTCCGCAATGGACACCAAATCACCAAATTAACTCAAAAAACCACAAATGGAAATTAGGGTTTGTAAGGTATGAAGTAGGCAATGAAGGTTGATGAGGGGAAGGGGTAATGGAATATAAGGATGCTTAAAAAGGATACAAACCCTAAAATTTTAGGGTTTGAGTCTTGACCACATACGCCCAACATACACAAGTGTACGCCCAACGTACACAACATAGGTGCGTTCCTCACTTAAGGCTCCTTGGGAACAATTTTTCAAATAATTTCATATTAAGGGTCAAGAATGTAAATTACCTGGATGATGAATGTTACAATATGCATCTCCAACTAAAAACCAAATCAGTAAAATTTGACCATAAGACAAAAAAACAAACTTAATTTCAATTGTTTGAGTAGAAATAAGGACTAAAATTTGTTTTAAACTCCCAAACCCATCATCTCTCATATTTAAATGGTTATTGGAGGGTCAGCATGGTTAACTTACTTTTGACTTTTGATATTTTAGATTTTGACGATTTCTTTCCAAAAAGCAATCACTATCTACTTTCTAGGAATGTTCCCTTGGTGAAGATGGAAGTTGGGTACTTCTATTCATGTAATCATAAAAAAAATTACATCTTGAGCAAGTTCAAGTGAAAACAAACCCTCAAGTTATGCTTTCATTCAGCTACATGGACAAATCCAATCCAAAGATGGAAAATCAAAAATGTAAATGGGAAAACAAATGACAAAACTTGCACTTGTGAAATCATAAAATAACAAAGAGGAAAATTTAAAATAAAAACAAATTAAAATCTATGTAACGATTATAGGATCAAAACGAAATAGCATGTTATTACCTTTCATCACATAATTTCTAATATTAACCTCTTTTTAGCCACAATTATTTAATCAAAAGAAAAAGTAAACATAGGTCTTGCAGAACCAAAAGTGTTTGTGACAAACTATACCTTGATTAGTGTTGGGCTTTAATGCTTCACAAAATTTAAAAGGAATTTCATCGAACAGTTGGTAGGCAACCCACACTAGCCTTATATGTAACCTAATCTAATTAGAATGTAAGAAAAATATGATTATATAATTGTAACACCCCGTTTCCAAGACAAACCCTAAAATCTGAAGATGTGTTTTAAGTATTATTTTATTCCAATATATGTATAGATTTAAATAAAGAGTTTAGTGAAAAAGTGTGTAATTGACATTATAATTTGTTATGGAGGTCTAAAGAGTGCTTTCGGGGTTTGTAGTTGAAAGAATATTTGAAAATATGGCTAAAGGATAATCAATTGGGCTCGTTTTGTAGTTTGTGGATTTATATTGAAAATATTTTGTAGAGGAGGGGCTATTTGGGCAAATTTGGTTTTAATTTGAAAGAAAAAGAGAAGGAAGGGCTGAATATGTCATAATTGAGATTTTAGGGGTTAAAAAGGTAATTTCTGGATTTGGTTTGCAAAATATTCTCAACTTGGAGGGCTGTTTGGTAAGTATTAGACCTAAATTGAAATGAATTCGGAATGCAGAGGGCAAAAAGGGTAAATTATGGACTTTATTTGAAAGGAATTAGGATGGAGGGCCTAGTAATGTAAATATGGGAAAGTTGTTTATAACCGGGTATATAACCCGTCACCATGTCATAAACCCTAACCCTAATGAACTATCTCTAGTTTCCACCCTCCTTTCAACCACCACCATCGCCGCCACCCCTCTCCGTTGTCAAGGTCACAAACATTGCTAGCAGCGAAGACGTTCTTTGCTACGGTTCGATTACCGCCGATGATGACAAAGCTCGGTTGTCGCTGCTACCATTCGCGATTAGAGAAAACAAACCTCTCACATATCCTTCACCATTTATGTTTAGGTGCAACGTTGTTGCTGTCGATCTCAAGCGCAACATCTTCTCCGTCCTCAGTTGCTACACCCCTTCCCGTGTTCCGTCGCCGCCATGGCTCCAAGAGGCCACCTGTTTGTGGTGCTCCGGTTACGTCTGTCACCCCGAAGAGGAGGAAATTGGTGTGTTTTTCGGTTACATCCCGTGTTCATGATGGTGGTGCCGATTGCAAGCTGTAGGTGCGCGTGTTTGTTTGCCGGTGACCGAGAAGAACCACCATGGCAGCTAACCATGTTGGCTTCCGCCGTCAACACCGCTGTTTCCCGCCTTCCCGTGTCATTGTCGTCGTCGTACGCCACCAGGTAGGTGGTTGGGTTCATTCTCCAAGCAAAAAAAGCATGTGTGGGTTTTGTTTGGCCGCAAAACCGAGAAAAGCCACCACCACCACTGTGAGGTGGTGGCTGTCACCTTGTACCACCGCCAACCACCACAAGGGTGGTTGTGTGTGTGTTTGTGTGTTATTTTGTGTGTGTGTGTTTATTTATATATTGCGTTTTAAAATGTATTGTATGGCTGGATTATACAAGGAAAACAACCTGCCACCGCCGTGGGGTGGTGGTTGCCGCCTCACGCCGCCATTCTGTCGCCACCAACTGCCACCTTGGGTGGCTGTGTGCCTTTGTGTGTGATTGTTATTTTGGGATGCTTGGACTTTTTTTAGCAAAAATCATAACCACCACCACGAGGTGGTGGCCGCCGTCGTGAGGCGCCATTGACCACCACTACTCGAGGTGGTAGTGGGTGGTGCTCGACTTAATTAATAGTTAATTAACCTAAAAGCTTAACAAATGGACTAATTTGGTTGTGATTGGATTGGAAACCCTAATTAGGGTTTCGAAAACCCTAATTTTGTATATGTTAATTTGGAATTGTCAGGACCCGCAAGTTTGGACCATTGGATTGAAATCATGAATTAATCCCGACCACATTGTATGTTGACCTATTAGAGTGAAGGACTTAATTGATTAAGTCCTTAATGGGTTAAGTAAGAAACACTTAACCCTAATCGTCATTTTCTGTGAAAACCCTAATTTTGCTTGGGCGTTGAGTTGGGCCTTTCTATTGGGCTTTGGTGATTAGGCTATTGATGGGCCATCCAAGAACATGCATATATGACTAGAATATTTGGATGGGCTTTAGGGTAAGGCCCATGTAAGGGGTTTGGGCCCAATTTGGAAAATTAGGCCATAGATGGGCCACAACTGGGCCTTTATGATTATAAGACGTTGGACCATTAGAATGCCAAATGTTTGGACTAGAATAAATGGTTGGACCTTAGGGTAAGACCATGTAAAGATTTGGGACCAATTTGGAAAATTGGGCCATATGTTGGGCTTTGGTTCATAGTTTGACTTTTGGGCCTTTAGATTGGGCCTTGAGCTTGAATCAAGCTAAGATGGGGGTAAAGTAGTCTTTTACCCCAAGCATGGACTTATGGTTATGTGTTGGAACCCAATTATTAATTGGGTGTTGTTTTGATGTTGACGGTTCGGGAATCTGTCATCCAACAGCTAGAGTTTTATCTGTGGGACTTCAACAGTGTGAGGTGAGTTACCTTCCAGAAGGAGTGGGTCGAAGGCACCAATGTCGGCCCAGTAGTATTAATTATAGTTGTGATGATTGTCTTTGTGATAATTGTCTGGTATGCCAATATCTGTTATGATTTATGTGCTAGTATGTTATGTTATTATGTGATAGTGTTAGGGGTGAAATAGTCCCTAGTTACCAGTTGAAAGAGAACGAAGGGGAGGCCACCACCTAGATATGCTAGACAGTATATGATTTATATGTATATGCTAGGGTATTATGTGGTAGTGGTAGGGGTGAAATAGTCTTGGTTACCGATTGAAAGAGACCAAAGAGGAGGCCGACACCCAGATATGCTAGACAGTTATCGGTTGAAAGAGACCGAATGGGAGGCCAACACCCATATATGCTAGGCAGTTACCGGTTGCAAGAGACCGAAAGGGAGGCTAGCACCCAGATATGCTAGGGGTTATGTGATTATATGGTATGTGGTATGATGGGGGAACTCACTAAGCTTCGTGCTTACGGTTTTCAGTTTTGGTTTCAGGTACTTCGTTTTCAAAGGAAATGAGCCTGCTCGATCGCAACGCATCACACTATGTTTTCCGCACATGAGATCTTTGGGATTACACTATGATATTGTTTTATGATAACATAGTTTGATTATTGACACTTTGGTTTTGACATGAGATGTTATTATGGATGTTTTTATACTGTTGGTTTTATAATAGCTTACTTATAAATGAAATTTTTGGTCTTAAATTTTGGGATGTTACAATAATAATATCAAAATCAAGATCAATATATTTCTCATCTTAACAATATTAAACTTGTAAAATCGGTAATACACGTGGACCCAAGAAGTTTGGGTTGAGATTTTATTCACATATAGAGAAATGAGATTATACCTGACCTAAAATAAAAGAGATGCAAAGCAATATCCCTATCTTCAACTGGTTCAATGATTTTGCTACAGAGAGAGAAAGAGTGGGGAAGCATACAACATCTTCATTGCAACCAACAAAAACGAAGATCGTGTCTGTTAATAAAATGAAGACATTAGGTTTCCATAGTACACTGAGAAAGAATATAAAAATTAAAAAGATGTGCAAATCAATTGATATATCTTGTCGATTTGCAAATCGTTAATGTGTAACTTACGAATTGAATTTGAGAAGATTTGAATTTTGATTTTGATTTTACGGAGAGATGAATGGCTTTCCTAATTTATTAGGATAACGAAGGAAGAAAAAAGAATTAAGCTGGTTCTAAATAGATGAACGGTTTCAAAAGAGATGAACATGTATTATAAGGTGGAAGGGTAAAACAATTATCTAATTTGGAGAGGAATTGGGTGGAGGATATGCCACATGTCATTAATCAAGGAACTAATGAATCAATCCAAAGCGTTGGAATTTAAAGCGATCAACGGCAAGAAAATAAGAGTTGTAGACTTTTACACTGGATGTACATGCACCGGATTATAATAAAACCCATTTTTTTTTCAGTTTACTTTTTGTAGGCCACATTTTTTTATCGAAAAAAATAGTCGAATATGTCGTTGTTCATGATTTTTAGTCCTCTTTCCATAGAGATCCATATTGATATATAAAAAATAACTTTTTTTTTTCAAAAAAAACTCACTTTATTTTCTGAAAAGTTACGATCTGTTTTTATCAAAAAAAATTAATAAATATATCAAATTCATATTTTCTTGTACCCTTTAAACATAGATTCATATTGAAGTTTAAATAATATTGAAATTTCAATTCAGATTCATAGTGTGAATCTGCTCAGATTCATAGTGTGAATCTGCTCAGATTCATAGTGTGAATAATAGTAAGTCGGATTCACATTGTCAATTCTGAAAACTAAATTATATACGGTTCAAATTAACAATGTGAATAAATCCATTTGTTGATTTTACAAAACTAATTTATGAGTAATCAAAAAGTTAAAATATTATAAAACTACATGAAAATATATTTCAATTCGTATGTAAATTTCACTTAATTTGTGAATGATCAAAAAGTTGAAATAGTAAGTCAGATTCACATTGTTAATATTAAAATTAAAATTTTACAATTTGAACCTGAACTGATCGAGGTTTTTTTTTTTTTTTTTTTTTTTTAAATTTCGATGATGATGTTTATTAATAGAGGACAAAAATTGAGATTTTTGGTATATAGTTGTTTTTGTTATGTAAAAATAAACTTAAATATTGAAAAAAAACAACAAAAACAAATGGGTATTTTTCGAAAAAAAAGTGTGTTGTTTTATATATATCAACATGGATCTCTATGGAACGACAAAAAATTTTGAACAACGGTATATTTTGTTTCTTTTTCGATAAAAAACGTGGCTTAAAAAAATTTAAACGAAAAAAATATGGTTTTTATTGGTAAAGATGTAGGTTTTATGGTATAATCTGGTGTATGTACGTCTCACGTACAAGTATAGATTCATTCCCTTGGCCATTGATCGTTATGATTTCCGACGCTCACGATTGATTATTTGGTTCCTTGTTAATAATGATTAACTATTGAACCCCGTCATATATATATATATATATATATATATATATATATATATATATATATATATATATATATATATATATATATATATATATGGCTGAGTTATTGTAAGAACCAAAAGATTTACGAGAACTTGAGAACTCCTAATCCGCTCATCATTTTTCAAAACGGAAAACACTATTCTTCTCCAAATGGTGCTTCTAAGTCATACTTAGGGTCAAAAGAATATTTCACAAAAAAATCATTTTGGAAATTTGCAGGTATGCACAATCAACAGTTATATGGACGGCTGATGAACTCACAATCAATTACATGGACTGTGAACATGCACAATCAACATATGGACTTTTGATGAATATAATCAGCAGTTATGACTGCTGGTTGTGCATGTCTGCAACCCCTACGAATGATGATTGTGCATATTTGCAGTCTGATAACTACTGATTATGCATAAATCCACATTTCCAAAAAAAAAAGTTCGACAAATCTTTTTTTAGAAGAGGGATTTGTCTTAATCATTGGTCTAGGAGTCCGTATGTAATTTTGGTTTTAAAAAATGATGAACTGATTAGGAGTTTTCAAGTTCTCACAAATTTGTTGGTTCTCAAAAGAACTTGCATATATATATATATATATATATATATATATATATATATATATATATATATATATATATATATATAATTTTAGGTTGTCACGTGTCATTCTATAATGTATCTATATTTATTGTTTGTCACATAACGTTGTCTTAGAGCTGCAGTACATAATCATATCCCATAAAATTAGCTAATATTTAATTTTGTGTTTCAAAATTTCATATTATCCTCAAAGATTTTCGGAAAGTATTTATATCATCGCCAATAAAGCCGGAAATTATTATTATCAAAAATTAATTTGAAATCATACATATTTTTTAATTTATAACAAATAATTTGTACATTAAATAGAACCAACTAAAATTTACAAAATAAAAAAATTAAAATCTCAAAATAATCGCATGCGTGAATAGAATTTAAATGTGAAACAAAATATGACAAATATATTTTAAGGGTAATAAATTTATCCGGTGTATACATTTAGTTTTTAAATAATTTCTTATCCTCAAATATCATTTTGTATTTTATTAGTATTTGTCTCTAACTATTTTAATTGTTTTTTATTCAATTTTTTTTTGTGAACCTGGAACCCACGATTATAACCTAATATATATAATATATTGTTAGGATTCTTTGCAACTAACATCTATTGTGCAATTGTATAACTAAATCTCAGTGATTAGATCAATGGAAAATATAATCATTTTTAAAGAATATTTTTATATTTATTATTAATTTTTTTTAAGAATTCAAATTCCAAAATGTCTTAAGGTAATTTCGACATTTTGTGTATCTTTATTTAAGGAAACAAAATAATGAATTCCGTATTTTTAGGAAACCAATTTATTATTTTTATTTAAAAGAATTTTCAGTTTCATATTAGTATTTCTGATTAGAATGATAATTAAATTCAAAGAAAAATCTATAATTCTTTTATGAATAAAAGACATTTAAGAGAAAAAACATAAAGTGGAATCATAATTCTAACATTCTCATGAGAATAGAAGAATTCTAACAATAAAAAATCTATTACATTTTGACTATTCGAAAGAACTATGTCTTGAATTCTTGAAAAATAAAGCGATGTTATTCTTGAATGAACGTATACTTTCATCCAATTGAAATTCTTGAAAGAATATCAAAATTTCTATTTCTCTTCTTGATCGATCCCAACCCCTATCGTAATGAATATAAAAAAGCCAAAAGTTGAAAAGTAAGAAACTAACGCAGAACCGAAAGAATAGTAAAATACTTTAATTTTTCATTCCAATTAAAAGATTAGTCTCTTGCCTTATCACTACCACTTTAGATGACGAAAAAACATATATATCTTAAGGAACTTATTAAAAGAGACAAATGTCAAAAAGCAAAATGGGTTAATCAATATTGATAATGTGTGGTTAAATTGATTAAATGGTGAAAGTAAAAAAGTAAAATATAATTACCTTTTGCGGGATTCTTTGGGAAAACACAAATTGTTTCCACACTTGGAGTTGGGCTATAATTGCCAACTAGGGATGTCAAAAAGTCCCGTTGGGGCCCCGTCCCATTTGGAGGAACTTTTTAAAAAAAATCGGGGGCGGGGACGGGGGCAGGGGCAAGGTTAACCCCCGTTTTAATTTCGGGGGTGTGGGTGGGGGTAGGCAATCCCGTCCCGAAACCCCTATGGGGACCCCGTTAATAAATTACACATATATTTACATATATTAATTATGTAAATATAATAAACAATAACATGATTTTGATCTTCCAAAATTCATCAAAAAATATGTTTTTAAGTTGTTAGTATAATGTTTTTAAGATTCATAACTTTTTTATTTTTAACATGTAAAATTCTGCTATAAATAATTATTTGTTACCTAAAAATAGCTTTTTTTAGTCTAGATAACAACTTCTTTTAGCAAAAAAAAGGCAGCTCAAAATCAATCGGGGGCGGGGGCGGGAATAATAAAGGGGATTCGGGGGCGGGGCGGGGGTAGGAAGGCTGAACATTTTGGGGGCGGGGGCGGGAACGGGGGAACCGGGAAATTTCGGGGGCGGGGGCGGGGAATGCACTCCCCGTCCCGTTTGCCCCCGTTGACATCCCTATTGCCAACACCAAAGTCCTGGGCATTGTCACCAACAATCCTTAGATCTTATCATTCTTCAACAGTTTCAACAACAAGCACAACATCTTCTAAATCTAACTCAAACTAACACATACCAACATGACCATTAGAACAAGCTAAAATTCATACAAAATCATGATTACAACAACAAAAAAAAGGTTGATCGGGACAATATCATGATAAAAAAACTTGAACTAACACTTTGGATCAACAAACATGTCGACTACCAAGTTAAATGGCTGATATGCTTGAAAATTACATAAAATCAATTCAATTTCAGACATGTTCATGATTCTCCAACCATTACGAAGATTAGATGTGATATATTCTTCAAAATTATGAATTAAACTTGCAACAAACTTGAGTTCTAAAATCGGCACATGAAGTCAACAACCAACTAAACCTAAAAATCATGAATTAAATTTCAAGTGATGTATATAACATCAAAACTATGTACACAACCTCACTAATTCGACTAAGGCATATTTAAACAAATCTAATTAAATTTGGTCATTGGGAAAAGAGAATAACATCACGTAGTCCTACGTGCATTCATGAGCATCTGCTTCAGATACTATTCATCAAACCCCTCAAACTAACAACGAAAAAAAGAAGAAAACTTACTTAAAAAAAGATAATAGAGACCACCTAGCTGGCGCTTGATTGAAGATCAAGATTTACAAGTTTTGAATCATGTTAATCGATCCAAACAACTTCAAAATGAGAAAGAAATCGACAAAAAAATAATAGAACAAGACGTTCGATTGTGATTGAAGCTCATATAAAAAAGGGTTGAATTAATTGTGAATTAAATTAAACTTACTACCAAATCATAATGATTTAGGGTAAAGTTTCAACTCTAGAAGACATCCATGAAGGATATGCAGGGAATGAAGGGATTATCAGAGGGAAAATTCGAATGGTTTCTTGTGGAGGTGGAATTCACATATTATCATCCAATTTCAGAACTAACAGATCAATGGTGGTGGTAGTGGTGAAATTACGGCGAGATGCGGCACAAACAAAAGTATTCTCTGTTAAAATATTTTTCCACGACTCCCACGGTTTGGATTTGAATGCGATTATTTATTGCCTTCTGAAGAACGACTACCTTTAATTTTCCTTGACCTCCTTTATGTGAATGTTTGATTATAAAATTTGATTCTATGAATGACCCTAGATGGATGTGTCGATTTTGAACCCTAATTTCACCAAAGAGATAGAGAATGCGCTGGAAAGATGATAAGACCGATAGATTCTATATTCAGTATGAAATATGAAAGTGATTTAATGAACAAGAATGATATCAAATACAATAAGCTCAATCTGTATTAATAAGCACAAAGAACAGTTTGCAACAAGGAACTATTCTATGAGTGCATAAACGATTACAGAAAGAACGGTACAAAATAAAGGGAACAATGCACTATTTATAGACCTACTGAACAAAGATTCCGAAGATGGACAGACCCATTTCGGAATCGGAATACACACACAATTTTGAAATACAACCAACTGACACAACACATATAATCTTAACAAAAGAGCTTGATGAGATATCCACACATTTAACCAAAGAGTTAGTGTGCGTTGATCGACTATCAAGAATGGTAGTGATGTTTTGTAAGGTAATGGTGATTAACACGTTCGGTGAAGAGGGATGTCATGAAGGTGGGTGTCGAAAATTATGGACATTAACATAATTATAGGGTTATTATTAAAGTTAATTAAGTGAATTATATGTACATTTATCATAATGCTCTTTTCTATTTCTTTGAAATGATTGACTGAGAATTAATTATACAGTAACACAATACTTGTTTGCTTACATATGATCCTCTCTCTCTCTCTCTCTCCCTCTCTCTTTATATATATATATATATATATATATATATATATATATATATATATATATATATATATATATATATATATATATATATATATATATAGGGTTAGGTTCATGTAAGACGGCCTAATTTTGTGAGACCGTGAGACACATTTTTTTATTTATTTTTTATTTTTTTTAGTTAATTCAAGTTCCGAAAGTAATATTTAAAAATGAATTTTTGGATTTTTCCATTTATTTTGCATTTTAAAATTATTCTTTAGAATATGTACAGTGTAATATTCTATTAGAATATTTCACGTATTTTTCAAACAAAATGGATTTTTTTTTATTTTTTTTAGTTAATTCAAGTTCCGAAAATAATATTTAAAAAAAGAATTTTTAGATTTTTCCATTTATTTTGCATTTTAAAATTATTTTTTAGAATATGTCAGTGTAATATTCTATTAGAATATTTCACGTATTTTTCAGAAAAAACGGAATTTTTTTTTATTTTTTTTATTTATTTTTAGTTAATTCAAGTTCCGAAAATAATATTTAAAAAAAGAATTTTTGGATTTTTCCATTTATTAAAATTATTTTTAGATTTGGTTTCACGGTCTCACAAAATTAGAATGGTCTCAAATGAACCTGAACCTATATATATATATATATATATATATATATATATATATATATATATATATATATATATATATATATGGACAACTTTGATTAAAACAATGTTAGAATTTTATAAAATTTTAAAAATTACTAAACACCTCTTCTAATAGTGAATTAAGAAATTATATGTCTAATACTTATGAATGTTGACTATTTTCAATATTACCGTGTCATGATGGAAAGAAAACAGATCAGACTTTCCACTTATTTTTGTTCGTCATTGTGATTTACTAATCGTCAAATCTTCTACAACTAGTTGTGAGACCTATGTATTATATGAGTTAATTAAAAAAAGTTAAATATAAAAGTCTAAATATTTGAAAACTTTGAATTTAACAAAATAAGAAAAATAATGAATCATTTAAATTGAAATGTTTTTTTATCTTTTAAATTTAAATAAATAAACAAATGAAACTAATAAGCTTTAATTTGAAAATTTTGAAATTAAAAAGTAATTCATTTAATAAAATTGATATCAATTTATTAGTACATTTATAGTAATTATTATATTAAAATATTATATTAAATTTAATAAAACAAAAAAACTCATAAAATGACACGTGAGAAAGAAAGTTAATTCAAAATAACCATAAAATGACATTTGACAAATTGAATAAGTATATACAATGTAACCAATTTTTTTTCGTTTACTAGAGTATATAATTTTAAAATCAACATTTGTGAAATAGTAGCATGTTTGACGCTGCTATTAGTCAATAATTATTTAGATTTAATGGAATGTATGATAACTTTTATTATTTGTGGGTCCACGGACTAAATTCTTAAAGAATGAGCACAATGATTATTAACTGGGAAAATGACTCTTGAGGGTAATTAACTTTTACGTTTGTACTCATTTGGTCACTTTCCTTTTTTTTGTATTCAATATATCATCGAACTTGTTGTTTGTGTTCACCATAACCCTTTTGACCGACTTTTGACCCGTGATAGCCGGTCAAAGGGTTATGGTGAACACAAACAACAAGTTCGATAATATATTGAGTACAAAAAAAGGAAAGGGACCAAATAAGAACAAACTCAACAGTTGGTTACCCTCCTGAGTCATTTTCCCTTTACTCATTTACAGCAAATCCCACGTCAACTCCTACTGATATTAATGCCTTTATGAGATTCATTCTTGCTTCTCTTCAAAACATAACCCACGAAAGAACATTATTCATACATGTACAACTTTGTAATGCACTTGAATATTTATTAGGGGAATGTTGACTAAGCAGGCGCATTTCATGACTACATTTACATTTCCAATCGAACGATTTATCGTATCATGGATTCTAGACAAGTCTACAAACGAATGGAATCACAAGTGTTGTGATTTTTGAGTTTACTTAGCTTTAAGATCGAATTCATGGGACGAGATACAACATCAATACGTACAATATCATGCTGTTTTTGCAGACACATCACCATAATATACCTTGAGGTAAACGTTTATGCTGATAAATATACCACTCATGCACAATCATATCCTTTTGAAGAGAGGTGTTGACAGCTAACCACAGTAAGCATAACATAGACCATGTTTTAATGAAGTTACCCCTCTGAAACGCTCTTCATATACGTTATAGCCAAAGAGGGGTAACTTCGTTAAAACATGGTCTATGTTATGCTTATTGTGGTTAGTTGTCAACACCTCTCTTCAAAAGGATATGATTGTGTATGAGAGATATATTTATCAGCATAAACATTTACCTCAAGGTATATTATGGTGATGTGTCTATTGTACATATTGATGTTGTATCTCATCCCATGAATTCGATCTTAAAGCTAAGTAAACTAAAAAATCACAGCACTTGTCCACTAATTTGTAGACTTGTCCAGAATCCATGATACGATAAATCATTTGATTGTAAATGTAAAAATAGTCATGAAATGCGTCTGGTTAGTCAAGATTCCCCTAATTAAATATTCAAGTGCATTACAAAGTTGTACATGTATGAATAATGTTCTTTCGTGGGTTATGTTTTGAAGAGAAGCAAGAATGAATCTCATAAAGTCATTAATATCAGTAGGAGTTGACGTGAGATTTCCTTTAAATGAGTAAAGGGAAAATGACTCAGGAGGGTAACCAACTGTTGAGTTTGTTCTCATTTGGTCCCTTTCCTTTTTTTTTGTACTCAATATACCATCGAACTTGTTGTTTGTGTTCACCATAATAACCCTTTGACCAGTTATCACAGGTCAAAATCCGGTCAAAAGGGTTATGGTGAACACAAAGAACAAGTTCGATGGTATATTGAATACAAAAAAATGAAAGGGACCAAATGAGTACAAACGTAAAAGTTAATTACTCTCAAGAGTCATTTTCCCTTATTAACTCGATGAAAACTTAAAGTTTGAAAATAACTTTTGCTTTGTAAACAATCCAATTAGAAGATAAATTTAAGAAAAATATGTTGGTTTCCAAAAAAAAGATATATTTTTGTCAAATATACAAATATAGACAATGAAGATGAAAACGATTTAAAAATACACAAGAAGAATAAAAATACAAAGACAAACTGTATAAATGATATTTTTCAACTTTGTGACAGTTTTAATATTTATGAGAATATTAAGTTGAATCTTTTTGTATTTAATAATCTAACAAATAATTATTTACTTGATAGGAGTAAAAAGTTTGTAAACAATTTTATTTCTTAATAATTGTCTTAAAACAAGGCCCGGTCCAAAGTTATAACGGCTCATGACTTAATAATTATCTGGAGTGGAGCTTCGGAAACATGCCCATTTAAAGCCTGAGATCAGTTAATTTACGGCCAATTATGTTAATCTGGCTTAGGGTCCGTTTAAAGCCTGAGTCGAGGTCCATGTGACTGAAGCTTGGGTCATCTTATTTACAAGGGCCTTTTGTTTGGTGTTTGTTGGTTTACAAACTGGTGGGTCACCTGGGCCTTATATATATATATATATATATATATATATATATATATATATATATATATATATATATATATATATATATATATATATATATATATATAGGGTTAGGTTCATTTGAGATCATCTATATTTTGTGAGACCGTGAGACGCATTTTTTTATTTATTTTATTTATTTTTATTTTTTTGGTTAATTCAAGTTCCGAAAATAATATTTAAAAAAAGAATTTTTGGATTTTTCCATTTATTTTGCATTTTAAAATTATTTTTTAGAATATGTACAGTGTAATATTCTATTAGAATATTTCACGTATTTTTCAAAAAAAATGAAATTTATTTTTATTTTTTTTAGTTAATTCAAGTTCCGAAAATAATATTAAATTTTTTTTTTTAGATTTTCCATTTATTCTGTATTTTAAAATTATTTTTTAGAATATGTTAATGTAATATTATATTAGAACATTTCACGTATTTTTCAAAAAAAATGGAATTTATTTTTATTTATTTTATTTTTTAGTTAATTCAAGTTCAGAAAATAATATTTAAAAAAAGAATTTTTAGATTTTTCCATTTATTCTGCATTTCAAAATTATTTTTTAGAATATGTCAGTGTAATATTCTATTAGAATATTTCACATATTTTAAAAAAAAAACGGAATTTTTTTTATTTTTTAATTAATTCAAGTTCCGAAAATAATATTTAAAAAAAGAATTTTTGGATTTTTCCATTTATTTTGCATTTTAAAATTATTTTTAGATTTGGTCTCACAAAATTAGAATGGTCTCAAATGAACCTGAACCTGAACATATATATATATATATATATATATATATATATATATATATATATATATATATATATATATATATATATTAAAGAAGTTCCTCCAGTGAAATTTGTGAGCTTTTGGCATTTTTAGTCCATCTTTTTAAATGTTTTTATATTTTGTTCTTCTTTTATTAGAGTTTTCATGTTACTCTCTCATTTTTTTTATTTTCGTTTTCTACCCTCAGTATTGGGTTTTGGAAATTATTATATTTGTTTTTGTCGGTGGAGTGTCCTATGTGTTTCTCCTCTTTTGTTTCAACGTGTTCCTGTTCATCTTTTCTCCATCGCTTCCTCTTATCTCATTATATATAGCTTCCCTGAGAGGTAGGTAGAGTTTCGCATCGATTTGGTTCCGGGGGCAGCGCCTATCGCCAAGGCGCCTTATCGCCTTGCGCCGCCAGAGATGCATGAGTTATCCTCCCAGCTTCAGGAGCTGCTGGGGAAGGGGTTTATTAGACTGAGTAGCTCACCGTGGGGAACGTCGATCCTTTTTGTCAAGAAAAAGGATGGTTCACACCGGATGTGCATTGATTACCAGGAGTTAAACAAGTTGACGGTCAAGAACCGTTACCCATTACCAAGGATCGACGATCTGTTCGATCAGTTGTAGGGAGCGTCTTGGTTCTCCAAGATAGACTTAAGGTTGGGATATCATCAGATGAGAGTGCGAGATGAAGATATCCATAAGACGGCGTTCAGAACTCGTTATGGGCATTACAAGTTCGTGGTGATGCCTTTTGGGCTCACCAATGCACCGATAGCGTTCATGGATCTCATGAACAGGGTGTGCAGGCCGATGCTGGATCATTCGGTGATCGTGTTCATTGATAATATTTTGGTGTATTCGAGATCTAGAGAGCAGCACGAGGAGCATCTGAGAGAGATTCTTGGGGTAGTGAGGCCGGAGAGGCTTTATGCCAAATTCTCCAAGTGCGAGTTCTGGTTGCGGGAGGTCCAATTCTTGGGGCATCTCGTCAACCAGAATGGGATTTTGGTCGATCCGGCCAAGATTGAGGCGGTTATGAGGTGGGAGGTACCGAGATCAGGAGTTTTCTAGGATTGGCCGGCTATTATCGGAGATTTATCAGGGATTTCTCCAAGATCGTCGTGCTTCTCACCAGGTTGACCTGGAAGGGTGTTGCTTTTTCATGGGGTCCGGAGCAGCAGACCTCGTTTGAGACACTTCGCCAGAGATTATGCGAAGCCCCGGTGTTAGCCCTCCCGGAAGGGATGGTGGATTTTGTGGTGTATTGTGATGCATCGATATCGGGGTTGGGTGCAGTACTTTTGCTGAGGGGGCATGTGATAGCGTATGCATCGAGGCAGTTGAAGCCTCATGAGACGAGGTATCCCACCCACGATCTGAAGTTGGGGGCAATGGTGTTTGCCCTCAAGATTTGGCGTCACTATTTGTATGGGGTTCGGTGTACCATATACACGGACCACAAGAGCTTGAAGTATTTGATGGATCAACCCAATATGAATATGCGCCAAAGGAGATGGTTGGACGTGGTAAAGGATTACGATTGTGAGATCCTGTACCACCCAGACAAAGCTAATGTTGTAGCTGATGTCCTGAGCCGTAGGGCGGAGAGTGCCCTGATTTGAGACATTTGTGTGAGATTGAAGGTGATGAATCCGGTATGGGACACCATTCGGGAGGCCCAGGCAGAGGCTGTGAGACCGAAGAACCGTAAGAGAGAGCGGGTGATCGGGCATATATCCGAGTTCATTACCGATAGTCGTGGGCTTATGACCTTTCAGGGTCAGATTTGGGTGCCGTATGCAGGTGGGGCACGTGCCACATAGATGGAGGAGACGCATAGATCGAGATTCTCGATCCATCCCGGGGCCACTAAGATGTATTTGGACCTGAAAAGAGAGTATTAATGGCCCTGTATGAAGAGGGATGTTGTGTGGTTCGTTGAGAGGTGCTTGACCTGTCGCAGGGTTAAGGCCGAGCACCAGCGTCCGCATGGCGAGTTGCAGCCACTTGAGGTTCCCCAATGGAAGTGGGAATAGATTTCTATGGATTTCATCACCAAATTTCCGAGGACCGTGAGGGGTGTCGATGCAATTTGGGTGATTGTCGACCGGTTGACGAAGAGCGCTCACTTTCTTGCTATCAGTGAGAGCTCTTCCGTTGAGAGGCTGGCAGAGCTGTATGTGAGGGAAGTGGTATTGAGACATGGAGTGCCGATATCGATTGTGTCAGACCGAGATGTAGGTTCCACTTCCATATTCTGGAAGAAATTCCATGAGGAGTTGGGCACAAGGCTGCATTTCAGGACCGCCTACCACCCACAGACGGACGGGCAGAGTGAGCGGACGATCCAGACGCTCGAGGACGTGCTCCGAGCATGTGTGTTGGACTTCGGAGGAAGTTGGGACACGCACTTGCCGTTGGCTGAGTTTTCCTATAACAACAGCCACCATTCGAGCATTGGTATGCCTCCCTTCGAGTTGTTGTATGGGAGGAGGTTTCGGACTCCCATCTGTTGAGGAGAGGTAGGGCAGCGAGTGATGGGCAACACTGAGATAGTGCTTCAGATGACAGAGCAGATACAGCAGGTCAGACAGAGGTTGCCGACAGCTCATAGTCGCCAGAAGAGTTACGCGGATAGGCGACGATCCGAGCTTGAGTTTCAGGTCGGAGATTTTGTACTCCTGAAGGTGTCTCCTTGGAAAGGAGTGATCCAATTCAGGAAGAGAGGCAAGTTGGGGGCCCGGTACATCGGTCCATTCAGGGTGACCGCGAGGGTGGGCAGGGTAGCGTACTGTTTGGAGCTACCTGCGAAGTTGAGCCAGATACATGATACCTTCCACGTATCTCAGTTGAGGAAGTGTATAGCCGATGAGTCGGCGGTAGTTCCGCTGGAGGATATTCAGGTGGATGCGAGCCTAAATTATGTTGAGATACCAATCGTGATCTTGGATCGGAAGATCAAGGTTTTGAGGAACAAGGAGGTGCCTCGGGTTCAGGTCCGGTGGCAACATCGGAGAGGGTCCGAGCTGACTTGGGAACCGGAGTCAGAGATGCGGGAGCAGCATCCGAAGTTGTTTGTGGCATGAGACTTCGAGGGCGAAGTCTAGTTCTAGTGGGGGAGAATTGTAAATTCCAAAATTCAGGTGCGTCTCTTAAACCCTTCTCCTTTTTCCAAGTTGTCAAGTTAAACCCTTAAATGAAATGTTAAGGCAAATGAGTACGTTGGGCGTACTCATGCGCTTAAGTTGGACGCGGACTCGCCTAGGTACTTTGGGCGTACCTAGGGTTACGCTGGGCGTAGCGGGCCCAGATGTAAACCCTAATTTGTGACTTGTGCACTATAAAAGGAATGCTAAGGCTTTATCCTCAGCCACCATTTCAGAGAGTGAAACCCTAATAGAGAGTTATCCTTCGTTCCTAGCTTGTGTGTTTGTGTTCAAAGCTTTAAAGTGTCTTTTCAAGGTAGTGAAAGAGAAGAGGAGGCGATTTTAGAAGCTAGAAGTTTGTGGACAAGAGTAGATCCGAGTTCTTTAGAGGTTGGAGCTTCTTTCTGAGGTAAAAAGCTCAAAACTTTCCTTGTCATTTGTGATTTGAGCTTCTTGGACCAATTTTTAGGGTTTTTGGTCCCAAGGTGGTGACTTTATGAGCAAATGGTCTCCATTGGCCTAGATCTGCCATATTTCAGGGTTATATGAGTTATATGTTCATAAAAATCCAATCTTGGACGTGAATATTAAGCCATGCATGAGATCTAGAACTTATGAGGAAGAAGGAAAGGTGTTAGAGTGATTTGGGACCTTTACAGCCATGCAAAGGCTTAAAGGTTCTGACTTTATGGAATAAGAGGTTTAGGGAAAGTCAGATCTGAAAGTTGAATGAGTGTCTTAACCGTTTAAGACCAAAATCCAAGCAAAAGGCTGAAACTGAGACTTATGTTGGGCGTAACTCTCAGTACGCGTAGCATAAGGGGTTGAGACCCCGATTATGGATCGCCGGCGTATGCCCCGCGTACAGAGAGGGTACGCGCCGCGTACTGCCTCCTGTTGACTTTTGTTGACTTTTAGGGTTTTGGTCAACATTTGGACTTTTGGGTCAGGGAGGGGTAAAATAGTCTTTTACCCTTCTGTGGGATTGTAGGAATGGATTTAATCTAGCCTTTAAGAGCCATTATTTATTTGAGAGTACTGTTTATGTGATTAGGCGGGGGCTAGATCAGTGTGTTCGTGTGCGAGATTATCCGAGATACCCGAGGTGAGTATTCTCACTATACATTACTTAGAGTGGTATTTATGTGTAGACCGGAGGGTCTTGTATGCTATGTGTATGTAAGAGATTATGTGCATTTTGTTATATATATGCCATATGTTGTATAGACCGGACCGGAGGGTCCAACGATATAGATCGGACCGAAGGGTCCAACGATACAGACTGGACCGAAGGGTCCGACGAGCTATGACCGGACCAGAGGGTCCAACGAGCTACGGGACTGGAGGGTCCCGCTGAGACACATCGACCGGAGGGTCGTACTATAGCCTCGAGTGGCGTATGTGTTGTATGTGGTATTTTGGGGAACTCACTAAGCATTTATGCTTACAGTGTTATGTGTTATGTGTTTCAGGTACTAGTGATGACCGCGGGAAGGCGCCGGCATGATCTGTACACACTCGTGGAGTTTTATTTCTTGAGATTCTGGGATGTTTTGTGATGATAACATTGGAAACATTATGTTTTGATATTATCTTGTGATTAAAAGTATGTTTTAAAAAATGAAAATTTTGTTTTGGAAATTTACGTTGTTACACCGCACGTACTACAACCCAACCGTGATCCTTCCACTTTGGCCGAGTACGCTGCGCGTACCGGTTGGTACGCTGAGCTACAACCCAGTCCAGCTTGGGGTGTGTTTTGGGCCTTAATCGTTGGGCTTGGTAGTAGGCTGGACCATGGACTTTCTTGCTATTGCGCCACTTCAGATGATGGACTCATTTTGGACCTTTGATGATCCTTGGGTTTGGCCCTAGGATTTTATTGGGATTTAAATACTAGCTTTGCCCATTTACCTTGGACATTAGGCAAGTATTGTAGGTTTTTAGTTTGGGATATGTCTCAATTATTAATTGGGACTCTATTGTTTATTTAGCATGGGGATTTCTCCAGTCTAGAATCCCGAGCGTTTTTCTGGAATTTCCAGCAGTTGAGGTGAGTTTCATCACTAGATCCATGGGTCAAAGGCACCAATTTTGTCCCATTGTTTGTTGTGTAGAATTTTGAATGCCTTGTGATGAGTATGTGGAAGATCAGGATCTGGCCCCCGACATTTGTATGAAAGACTAGGATTTGGCCCCTGGTAGTTATATGAAAGACCAAGATCTGGCCCCTGACATTTGTATGAAAGACCGGGATTTGGCCCCCAACACTAAGTGGAAAGACTATGATTTGGCCCATAGCATTTATCTTCTTTCATGTGTGGTATTTAGTATTTCAGGAACTCACTAAATTTTATGCTTACAATTTATGTTTATGGTTTCGGGTACTTCCTGTTCCAAAGGAAAGGGCTCGGCGTGATGGCACAACATCCCCCCTTCATGGTTTCCGCTTTAAAATAAATTATACTCTGATGATTAATACTATGACTTGTTATGCATTCAGAACAATTAATGAATGATTTGATGGCTTTTTAATGAATAATATTTTATTACTATTTTGGGACGTTACAAATACCATCTTCATAAAATATTGTTATCTCATAACATAAACATTCATCCAATTGGTCCTCATCCTTTCCAATACACTAGACTTGAAGATTGACAAGTTAACTTATCATACTCTAAATGACTCTCAAATCCATTTCGTCTCTTAACATACACAATCTTTCAAACAAGAAGCTCCACATATATGAAAAGAATCAGTGGGTTAGGATTCATAACATCACCACTCCATGACTATGAGTCTATAAGTGACCACACCACCAACTCGTAAGTCCCAATCTAAGTTATACCATGAAGTATTATATAATAACACTTCACTCAAAACCATAGCTATCATAGCTACTCTTAATCTCTTATTCAACTTCCTATTCACTAAATATCATACACACTAACAAAATCACATTCATTAACGTGTGTACAAATCACATCTCCATCCACTCAGGAATCCTAGAATAACACACTATCTTACATATAGGGTTAAAATTCCCTTTCTTTCGCATAGGAATTATTATTATCGAATTCTACACTTTCTTTTCTAAGTTCATAATATTAGCCTCCAGGCTATGTTCATTTTTCACCTCAACACGTGAACCTAACATTCTCCTTGAGTCTAGCCTTCTCATCAATCCTTACTCGTGACTTAAAAAATTAATTAATAATAGAGAGAAATTTCTTCCTAGCAAAAATCATGTACACAAAACATTGACCTTTATTGGACATAAATCATCCAAACAAGGCCATGTACTCAGCCCCTACAGACCCTTAAACAAATCAGCCTAATACCATACTCCACAAAGGGACTTTATATTTCTTCCGATACTCACTTTTTACACATACATGTCATTAAAAGACATTAATTCGCAATCCACAGAGATAACTCGATCTCTTATAATACATTACTACTTTTTTTTGTAATTACACTTTCCACAAAATTTCCAATTCTCAAATAATGCTACAATTATGTTAGCATTTAACAATACTTCAATTATTGGAATCTACATTTTTTGTTACTCACTTCTCATATGTCGCCTAAATTCTCCATATGTAATGTGCTGTTAACTTATTTAATTTTTGCATCTTACTTTCGGGCACATCATGTTCTCTCTACATACATGTCACGTAAAAGCTAAGTACATTGCTAACATATAAAATACTACGCGTCACGGATATCCATGGTTCGCGACGCGTAACCCCTTAAAAAGCATTACTTAATCTAAATTCTAGATTTACCCCTACATCTATTCTGAAGTTACACATATTTGAGTCTAATTCGAATAGAAATAACAAAATTATATCAATATTACTTTCATCCAATTACCCAACATAAGTAAATCTTCACTTTACCATACATTTTATGAGAAATAAAATGCACACATACCACAATATTTCGTAACCATGTCCAACAATTTGACTAACTTATATCCATAAAGTCTAGTCAATTCATCTTCTTCCCACTCTTCGGTTTAACTCTAGGAAACTACTACCAAACTCCTAATTTTCTTAAACCATGAATCTGATACCAACTTGTAACACCAGTCTTTTTAATACAAAGTACACCCAAATTTTTCGATTTTAAATAAATCATAACAGATTCGGTGTACATTCACATCATCAATCAGTGCAAGTAGTTATCAAGAGGATCTTACAATAACCTTGTGCAATTAGGAAAATTGCTTGAATGTCAAAAGTTTCCCTTGGACTTGAACATGAACTAATGACATTGGGACTGATTGTTAACAAGTGTGGGTGGTGTGAAGTAAGTAATCAATCTAGGTAAATCCTAGGGAATCCTTAGAAACTAACTTTTAGAAAAATATTGTTGCTAGTCAACTAAATGGATGGGTTCGGTCATTTTTTCCAATTTGCAAGACAAAAAGTCACTGAGTATGTTTTTATCTAGTTTTGTGAAAATCCTGAATAGGACCCGATTAATCTTCGATTAATCCCTAAGCACTACCCGGTCGACTAGAAGACGCCTAACAATTAATCCATGCCGACACAATATGCGAAGCAGTAGCAAATAGTATCGCCTTATTCCTGTTATGCATTTAATTATATTTTATTCATTTTTTAAGAGATACTCGACGAGTTGGGAGCCCCAGACTCGTCGAGTAGAAACGAGATTGGACGTGGGATTTAAGTCACCTACTCGACGAGTTGAGAGCCTCGACTCGTCGAGTTGGGCTGTGAGGATGAAACCCTAATTTTGGGTTTTTACACCATATTTAAGCATCTTAATCCCCACTTTATGGCCTCATTTCCAGCCTCCAAGTCCCAAAACCTAATTGACGAAACCCTAGAGCCTTGTGTGAGCTTATGAGCCATTTTTGAGTGAACTTTGTGTGATTTGAAGCTTGTAGAAGAAGAAGCAAGAGGATTCCAAGATAAGATTGTAGATCCAAAAGCAACATCTTATCCTCTTCATTTTCTAGTAAGCAAGCCTCAACCTTGCTTAGTAGCTTGTTAGATCTCCTTCTTATCATTTCATGGGGGTTTTTGGTCCAAGAAGCTTAGTCCTTGGGATATGGATGTCTCAAGTGACCTACCTTTTAGATCTGGGGTCTAGAAGGGGTTTCATGGCATAAAGGTGCAAACTTTATGACCATGTAAGCCCCATGCAAGCTTTAAGGTGTTATTATGGGCTTTTAAGCCTTAAAAGGCCATGTTTGGAAGGAAAGTTAGGAGCTTTACGTATTCAAATGATGTCTAAGGCCTGGATTTATGTTAGTATGCTTTAGTTTGGAGTATTATGGCTTTTAGACCAAGATCTATGTCCTAGAGAACTATGGTTTTAGCTAAACCTATCAAGAATGACTAATAACGGGTAAAGTTGGAAAATTTACCCTTAAAAGGGCATCTCCAGTATGTAGATGAAGTAGGGAGTTTGGATCTGAAAGATAGGAACTTAATATGTTAGGATTGCTCAATCAGACTGGGGAACTCGGCGAGTTCAGAAGGGGACTAGCTAAACCCATCAAGAATGACTAACAACGGGTAAAGTTGGAAACTTTACCCTTAAACTAGGGGGACTAGCTAAACTAGGGTTTTAGCTAAACCCATCAAGAATGACTAATAACGGGTAAAGTTGGAAACTTTACCCTTAAAAGGGCATCTCCAGTATGTAGATGAAGTAGGGAGTTTGGATCTGAAAGATAGGAACTTAATCTGTTAAGATGGCTCAATCAGACTGGGGAACTCAGCGAGCTTATAGGGGGACCAGATGAGTTGAGTTGTTTTGTTGCGATTCGGTTTAAGGTAGTACTCGATGAGTTGATTCACCAAATCGCGACTATGAGTAGCTAGGGAACTCGACGAGTAAGGAGGATGACTCAACGACTTCTATCGCGATTTCAGGGTTTTTGACTTATAGAACTCAGCGAGTTGATGAGTCAACTCGGTGAGTTGAGTCAACTTAGAGCATTGACTTTGACCAGAATGTTGACTTTGATTAGAGGTAAAATGGTCATTTTACCCTATGAAGGATTATCATATTTTGACTAAGTGTTATTTTGATAATGATAGCTGGCGAGTCGTTGGAGCAACCGTTAGAGATTCCTCACCATGATATTTCACAGTCAGCTTTGCAAGGTGAGTTTCCTTTAGTAGGAACGGGTCGAAGACACTAAGGCCGACCCATGTAGAGTATATATGATGATTAGTAACTAAGTGTGGGTAGGGCCCGTATCTTAGATTTGTTTATGATTAGTAGCTAAGTGTGGGCAGGACCCATATCTTAAACTAGTTTATGATTAGTAGCTAAGTGTGGGATAGGCCCGTATCTTAGTATTATCTGAGTTTGATTATGTATTGGTAGATTACGGTATACTTGTTGTCTGCGTGATATTTATATGTATGTTTAGATAGCATGGTGTGGGCGGGGACCCGTATCCTCTGGATAGAGGAGCGTGGGCGAGGCCCGTACCTCCTAGCCAGCTGAGTGTGGGCGAGGCCCGTATCTCATACATAGCTGAGTGTGGGTGAGGTTCGTATCTTATAGTTAGCCCAATGTGGGCGGGGCCCCCGTATCCTTGAGTGTGGGCGAGGCCCGTATCTCCTAGTTGCATGTTATATGTTACGTGTATGATATGTGGTAGTTTGGGGAGACTCACTAAGCTTCATGCTTACAGTTTTCAGTTTTGGTTTTAGGTACTTTCGGTAGCAAAGGGAAGAGCTTGGGATGATTTCATTGCACACACCGCCACGTTTTAGCCTGGGAGGATTTACTCTGGTGTTTTGATATATGATTTGGATACAATGTTTTGACATGATGTTTTGAGATATTACCACTTATGTTTTTATGTGATGATTGGATTACTACGATTTTATAATGATTTAAAACAAAATTTTTGGACCGTTTTTTGGATGTTTCACAAACAATATAATTTTAACATTGTAGCACCCCATTTATACTTTACAATAGAATTCAACATAAACCGTTTGTTTATATATATATATATATATATATATATATATATATATATATATATATATATATATATATATATATATATATATATATTACTTTTTATCCAAAATAAATATCATAAACATGTAATAGACGTCAATGTGATTTTCATAGATATATAAAACGTTTGAATGTTACTTCGTATGAAGAAGTTATAGCTCTTCAAAGTTTCACGTTCAGCCCAATACGACAAAGCGTGTTGTAAAAAGTGAATCAGAGATAGGTTGCTTATTAGCTTAAGTAATCCAAACAGAAGTCGTAATAGTAGTAAAAGAGAAAGTGTGCATATAAATAACGTCTAAATATGACTTCGTAAAAGGAAGTTACGTTTTTTCGAAGTTTCGGCACAACAGTGTGCGACACAGGAATC
Source organism: Lactuca serriola (assembly GCF_051521515.1). Lineage (NCBI taxonomy): Eukaryota > Viridiplantae > Streptophyta > Magnoliopsida > Asterales > Asteraceae > Lactuca > Lactuca serriola. Next base: position 178,666,048 of record NC_136409.1, on the reverse strand, counting down.
AAAATTTAGATCGGTTGACTGTTAGCCAAAACAATGTAAACTAGGGTTGAAGATCTTGTAAATACCAATCTGTAGATATAAAGAACATCGAGAACAAAGTCAATATGAGAGAATTATGGTTTTTACACACATTTTAACAGTCTAAGCCTCTATAAAAATATGGACAAAAAAGAGTGAGAATTAGTCAAAGGAGTCTAAATGAAAGTTGTATTAATCATCGATAGCTATGCATGGATATAAATAACGTTGAAAACAGAGCTTGTATGAGGGACATTTGATTTTTAGAAAAAACGGAAACCTGCCCGCACGACGCATACGTCTTCTTGAAGGTGGGCGTGGACCACCTGCTTTTTGGCACGTGGCAACCGCAAATAGATCAACATAGCCCATAGGTGCAGTGGCAGTTCGAGAGCCTATGGAACTATATGTTGAAGATGAAATTTTAGGCAAGCACGTAAGTTTAATACACATATTATTGATGGATCGACGAAAGTTTGTGATCCAGTCGGTGGATCGGCGAAAGTTCGTGAGCCGTTGTTTGTATGCATGTATGTGTATTGTGATATATGGTATTTTGGGTACTCACTAAGCTTCGTGTTTATCGAGTTTATTATAAATGTTTTCAGGTACTCATTCGGATCATGACAAAGGAAAGGCTCGACTGTACACACGCACATTCACATCATGTTTTCCGCAAAAAGTAATTATACTCAAATATATTTGAATAAATAAAAATGAAAACTTTTGGGTTGAAAATTGGGACATTACAATTTGGTATCATAACCCTGGTTTGAGAGAATTGGATGAACACTTGTATTATTTCCAGACTTAAACTAAGGATCTGAGTAATTAATAAATCTTTTTAGAAAAAAAAAGAATAATACAAAGAATGTGAATTTGTGATGCATATAGTTAGTCGGAGCTCAGAAAGGAAAGTGATTATCAAAATATCCATATTTGTTATGTCTAATGAAATGTGAACAATTAGAAATACATGTTAGTATGTAGGCTAGGGATCCTATCAGGAATGGTCGGTTTGAATTTCCGGATACTTAAGATGCCCTATAGCCTAGAGAATTGTTTATTATTTGTTGCTTAGAACCTATATGGATATTAATTAGTTATTTGAAAAATACATTAGGTTGCATGCTCCCAAAATTAAATAGTTTTAGATTGCTTGATTTGGCACTATTACGCAACTCTCATTTGAGTCTAACCATTATAGTGTCAGATCTTTCAATCAACAAACTATTTGATTTTAGAGGCATGTAATCGTATTCATCAGATATATGGTTAATATCTGTAGGAGTTTTTTTTGACAAATAGAAGGGTGAAGTGGAAGGAATCCTAGGAGAAGAATCCAGGGATGTGAGTGATTAGGCCCTTGTTGTGTGTGTGAAAAGGCATATCGGTAGTAGAATGTAGTAACATTGAAACCTTGGGGCAACTCTTGGATCTAGTATGGATAGGTGTGGAAGATAGTATGGGCCCGTACTATTAGAAACACAGGGTCCATACAAGAATTAAGAAAAGTCACAAAGTTGATAAGGAACTGGCAATAATTTGAAGATTATCCCAAGTTAGTTATATAATTCGAATTAATTTGTTCCTATTCCCATCTTTAGCATGGTAATAATCACTAGAGCAAGTGGTTCTGGTTCTGGAATAGATAAGTCATGTCCAAGTGAGACTGATGTACATGATTGGATAGATGTGGGGGGTATCAACAGTTGTAAGAGAGATGATTCCAAAAATGTTCAGATTTATTAAGGCTGAATTGATATCCTTGTTTGATGAACAGTATGTTGTCATCGCTAGTACTGTTGTCGTCACAGCCACTACTGTTGTTTTTTTTTGCAACATCGGCTGGAGAAAAGGAAATGCCCTATCGAGAGTTCAATAACACCAAACCCCCTAAGTTTGATGGTGTCATGGATCCAACTCTTTCCATTAGATAGATCTCGAATGTGGAAGGATGTTTTTACACTTATGCTTGTCCGACAAACCTGAAGTTTAGATAATGTACAAAATCTTCGACATATAGGAGCAAAGGATTGGTAGAAATTTTTCACTAATAACTATTCAACTGATGAAAAGAGCGTGGTAACTTGGGAAAAATATGTTGAGAAGTTTCAGGCAAGGTATGTTCCACCAGTAAAAAAAGAGCGAACCGCTCAAGAATATCTATCACTCAAATAGACCACTGAATCGGTGACTGAGATCACCAAGATGTTCACTGAGAGGGCCTTGTTTTGTCTAGAGTATACCTCATCGGAGCAGGTGTAGATATCTCGATACTTGAATACGCTAAAGAATGATATGAAGTGTAGCACCCCGAGTTCAGAAGTGCAAGTTCAGGGTTCTTAGTGTAAATAAGGGAGGCCGACTCGGCGAGTCGATGGATAGACTCGGCGAGTCAAGTCGCGACTTTGGTCACACGTTAAATGACCAACTCGGCGAGTCGGAGCCTGGACTCGGCGAGTTGATGCTGGAATGAGAAAAAACCCTAATCCAGAGTTTGTGCCATATATATAGAACATACTACCCTCTCTTCAGCCTCCTTACATTCCCTTTGAGTCCTAGAAATCCTAATAGCCGTGAGTGAGAGCTTGGAGAGTGTTTTGAGCTTTGAGAAGTGATTTTGGTGGAGGAGACTTGAAGAGCAAGAGGCAACCATCAAGGATTTCGTGTGGATCCAGAACCCACTCCAGTTTGGGACACATTTGTGAGGTATTAAGCTGTTACCTTGACCTTTTCTTCTAGAATCATTCATATGTGGAGGCTAGGGTTTTCCTTGGTGGGGGAATTGTTATAGAAGCTAGATCTGATGCTGAAACTTCAGATCTGAACCTCTTTTAAGTCCTAAGTTCATAAATTTTCATTCCTTGGATGATTGGTGAAGCCCCTTTTCTCTAAAACCCAAGACCTACTGTGTTTTAAGTTTATATCTCCTTGATATCATGTGAAGTTTGCAAATTTTCGTGAGGAATAGCTTGTAGATGGATAGACCTATGGATTTGAGCCCCAACATGGCTTGGAAAGCCACTACATGGGTTAAGAGCTGGAGATACTCGGCGAGTCGCATGGGTAGACTCGGCGAGTTGGATGAAGATAGGCAGGAACTCGACGAGTTAGAAGAACAACTCGGCGAGTCTGTTGAATGTTGTCTTAGACTTGGCGAGTCTGTTCTTGGACTCGACGAGTCTGGTCGAGGAGTCCTAACTTTCCGGGTTGAACGGTGAATCGGTGAGTCGAGGGATAAGTCGGTGAGTTGAGCGTGAAGGGATTCAGAGTAGTTGGACTCGACGATTCTTGGGGCGACTCAGCGAGTCGAGTCGCGTTATGGGAGTTTTCAGAGCATGGGGACTCGACGAATCAGCATGTTGACTCGGCGAGTAGAGTCAGTCAGGAAGTTTGACTTTGACTGAGGACTTTGACTTTGACCAAGGGTTGACCAGTTTGACTTCCAGGGGTATTTTAGTAATTATTGGTATTTATTGAGTTCAGTCTTTTGGTATTAATCAATGGTGGAGTTCGTGTCGGAGATTGGAGCAGCGAGATCTTATCTTTTCAGTCAGCAGTTGCGAGGTAAGTTATCCTCACTATATCAACAGGGTCTAAGGCACCAAGCCGACCCTTTATCGGATGGAAATCCGGGTAGTTGTTTGTTATGTTATTGCTTTGTTATGTTTGCATCCTGGTAGTTAGGATGGTATATGTTAGAGACCTGGTTAGGGTCGGTATCCTGGTTTATAGGATGATGCTATGATAGTGACTGGTTAGGTCAGAATCCTGGTAGGGATGTGCTATGTATGTGATCTGCTCAGATCGGTTTGATTAGTTATGAATTGATATATGATTATATGTTTATGTGCATATGGTTGTTGGACTGGGGTTGGGTTGAGGCGGGTCCTGCTTTGTGCTGTAGGCCAACATACCCAGGGCGGACCGGTTAGACCGAAGGCCCGACGAGCGGTCCAGATAGGCTGAAGGCCCCAAAAGGGCGGACCAGACATACCGAGGCTCGGAGAGTGGACCAGGTGGACTGAAGGCCCGGTGCGGGCGGACCAGTCACACTTTAGACTCGGAGGGAGAAAGGACCAGTTGGACTGAAGGCCCGGTGCGGGCGGACCAGTCACACTGTAGACTCGATATGCATGGTTGTTCTGTTTATGTTATGATATGTGTATGGTATAAGTGGTTGATATTTTGGGGGTATCTCACTAAGCTTTCGGGCTTACAGTTGTGGTTTTGTGTTTCAGCTACTTCAGGAGACCGTGGCAAGGCAAAGGTGTGATCTTACCGCTCCTCATGTTTATGTTTTATGATATGGCTCTGGGGAAATACTCTGATAATAAAAGTATTGAAAACCTTTTTGTAATAACTTAATGAATATGTGTAACACCCGAAATCAGAAAGGTCAAGAAAGGAAAGGAAAAACCCTCAGTTAAAGAGGGTTGACTCGTCAAGTCCAGGGAGGAACTCGGCGAGTCGGAGCGGGATCCGGGTGTAAAGTAAGTGACCGACTCGGCGAGTCGGCAAGTGGACTCGGCGAGTCTGGTATGGGTTGGGAAACCCTAATTTCGGGACTTGGTACCCTATTTAAGCATCTTATTCTCTTCCCTAGGGCTGAGTTGTTCCCCTATAGTCCAGAACTAGAAACCCTAAGCCTCCATTGTTGCTCATTCAAGCTTTCTTGCCATTTTGGGTGATTTAAAGGAAGAAGGAAGAAGGCACCCATTGGGGATTCAAGGATTGGCAGTAGATCTAAAGTGTGTGAGGTCTTCCAGAACATTTGAAGGTAATGAGTCGCTACCTTCCCTCTTTTGCATATAGATCAACCTTTATCTTGGGATTTGGGGCTTTTAGGGAAAGTTTAAGAACCATTTCGAGTTAGAAGCCCAGATCTGAAGTTGCTACTTCAGATCTAAGTGTATCTTGGCCAAGAGAATCATAAAGCATCAGTCTTTGGGTTGATTGTTAAGCCCCTTTGTCTTAAACCCTAGTTTATAGTGTTTTGAGCCTAGATCTCCTTAGCCACACGTAAAGTTTGCCACTTTACGTAAGGAATAGACTTTAGAAGAGTGGATCTACAGTTTGGAGTCCATGCATGACTCAAAATTCCTCTGCATGTATGTAGATTTGAATGGACTTGGCGAGTCCTTCGAGTGGACTCGGCGAGTAGCATGAAGATGAGGAGGAACTCGACGAGTGGGATGAACAACTCGTCGAGTCGGATGAAGTTGGGCATGAACTCGGCGAGTTGGAAGAACAACTCGACGAGTTGGTTGAAGATTGCCTTGGGCTCGGCGAGTTTATTCGTGGACTCGGCGAGTCAGGTCGCGGAACCCCAAACCCTTCGAGTTGAGACTCGAATCAGTGAGTCGGGTGGAGACTCAGCGAGTTGGGTAGGACAGGACTCGGAAATCGTTGGACTCGGCGAGTCATGGACTGACTCGGCGAGTCGAGTCGCGAATAGAAGGACCTTGAGCATATGAACTCGGCGAGTAGGGTTGACCTGGAAGGTTGACTTTGACCAGGATTTTGACTTTGACCAGAGTTGTCTTAGTTGACTTTTAGAGGACTGTCAGACTAAGTGTCATATTGATATCGATAGCTCGGAGAGCTAGAGGAGCAGCGGCTCAGGGGGCAAGGCCCCAGTTAGTCCGGACCTCGGTCCGATGCAGTGGGCAAGGCCCAATATGTGCTTTATAGTTATTGTATGGTATGTGGTAGATTGGGGGGAGCTCACTAAGCTTCGTGCTTACGGTTTTCAGTTTTGGTTTCAGGTACTCAGTTTTCAAAAGAAGAGCTCGGGAAGATTGCAGTGCACACACCATAGTCAGTTAGTCTGGGAATGTTTGACTCTGATACTGAGATTATGTTTTAAATCTATACTCGAAAAATTATGTGATGACTTATGATACAATTTTTATAAATATGATTTCAGTAATGTTTTTTTTAAAGAAATTTTTAGTCGTGATTTTTGGGTCGTTACAAGTTGGTAGCAGAGCCTTGGTTTGAGGGATTTGGGCATACCTGAGAGTGTGTCTGGACTCAAACTAAGGAAACGGTAAAAGGTTTTCAAAAGAAAAACATTTTTTTTGAAAGAAATTTATGGTAAAAAGGAGTTTGAGCAAAGAAAAGAGTTTTAGAGAAAGCGAAAAGAATATTTAGAAAGTAAATAACTTGAAAAGAGATCAGTAGTAGAGAAAAGGGGACTTGGTGGAGTTGAGGTAACTCTTGAGGAAAGTACGGATAGATGTGGAAGGTAGTATGGGCCCGTACTACTGAAAGCATAGGATTCGTACTCGATTCAAGAGGGGCCAAGGCAAAACCAGGGAACTAGCAGAGTGTGTGTGAGATCCCTCAGTAGTAGTGTGTACATTGATCAGGAATTGTTATATTTTCAGCATGGTGACGTTGCGCGAGATATCAGTTGGCAGTTCAGGTGCTGGGGAGGGATCTGGCTCAGGCTCTAGAGCCGGGCAGCTTGATGCTCAGATAAGGGATTTCACTTCCGTAGAGATCATGCGCAACATCATTGATCAGACTCCAGTGATTTTCGGTTCGGTTAGAGAGGCCATTGTGGAGCTCATGGACAATCATCTTGAGGCCTTTAAGGCCGGGATAGTTTCAGGACAGATTGGGGCTTGTCTAGACCCCGATTCTTATGGAGTTCAGGGATCCATCAGGAAAGGAGATCCCATTTCTAGTTTTTGCCATCAGGGGACAGGAGTGAGTGGGGCACCCTGTCTCCAAGAGAGACCTTTGCATGATTGGATAGTTGAGGAGGTTACGCGAGCCATTCGCGAGGATCTGACCGACATGGTTGTGAGGATCACTAATAGGTTGATTGCGAAGCTCCAGGATCAGACAGCTGTTGTTCAGTCGACGGGCGGTGTCGACAAGGTGACGCGGGAGCGAGAGACGGGCAGGGAATTGGAAAGGAAGAGGAAAACGGATGAGACTTAGGTAGCCACAGGTTCGGGTAAGAGGCCCAAGGGGCCGGATTTGAGGACAAGGGACTATCAGAGCCGCAGTTGATGCAGGAAGTGCGGTAGGACGCACTTGGGTGCGTGCAGGTGTAGAAGTGGTGGCGATGCCGGATGTTTCAAGTGCGGCCAGATTGGCCATTTTAGCAGGGATTATATTGTTACCATCGCCCATGGACTTGATCCGATATGTTTCCATTGCAGTCAGAGGGGCCACAAGAAGGCCCAATGTCCGAGTTTGTATACAGCAGGGCAGGTGCCAGCTCCTGCCCTTGGGACTTCAAGTACCGCCAGTGGTTGCCGAGGCCAGGCAAGGGGGCCCACGGCTCGGAGCCGAGTTTTCCGGTTGATTTCAGCAAGGATTCGAGCAGCGCTGAGTGATGGAGGTATGTATCTTTTACCTCCCTGTCAAATAATATTCATGATATTATTGTTATGTTGCTGCATTGATTTCAATAAGCATATGTGTTGGGTATTATATTACCTACTTGTGACGAAGTTTTATGCCATCTACATACCTTGGAATTGAATGGTGAATTGGAGGTCGCCCCCTCTAGATCAGGTTACTTCAGATACAGTAACTGTAACATGTATGTGTAAGATTCAATAGTGCCTTACTACTTGCGGAAGGCGTTAGTCGGGTAATGATCAGTTATATTCTTAGTAGTGATAATCCAGAGTTTGTTAGTGGAGTAGCTAGCGGTCAGTAAGGAAGTGGGTTGGGGATGTGCACCCCAAACGCAGGTTCTCGGGATGTAGTCCCTAAAGAAAATACAGTTAAGGATCGAAGGGTGCTCAGTTAGATAGCAAGAAGGGTGCGGATCTGGTAAGAGTTAGTTGGAGCGCTGGCATGCGTAAACGTTGGCGGACAGCATATCGCCCTTTTAATGGAAGGAAGGTTGGGGATCCTTTCGACCAGTGAACAGTAAGGAGTTATCCGAATCCAAGTGGGGGAGAACCCTCCGAGTATACAAGGATAAGAGCCACGTAGACCCAGAATGAGTGCGCGGCCTCTGAGAAGAAAAGATAGTCGCACAGTGATTGATGGATTGAGGAGTTCAGAATTGGGAGTTTGAGGACCTTCCCAGCAGTTAGTTCATGTAATCGAGATGGTTAGAAGCTGGTTGGGAAACCAGGATTGGAGGACCACCTGTAGGGCTCAAGTGAGTCGGAATGAGGATCCTGAGAACGGTTAGCAAGAGATGCTTTCGTATTAGTAACCAGTGACAGAGTCAGCATGCAGAATTGTGTAGATCCAGGAGTTGGGAGTTTGGAAACTTCCCAACAATAGCTTCTTGTATCCGGATTAGTAGACAGTTGGTTTGGGAACCAAGCCGAAGAATTCCTCGACGAAGCGCTAAGTATATCAAGGATATAAGATGTCGAGGTTGATGCAGTATACAAAGACTGAGGGCTGGTTTTGAGAAATCAGGATGAGGAATCACTAGCAGGACTAGGGATAGTCAGGATGTCCTCAGATAGTAGTAGTAGTGTTGTAAGTCTGCGGGGGTAGCCGTAGAATTCACTAGCAGTCAGAGAGTAGTAGTAGTGTTGTAAGTCTGCGGGGGTAGCTGTAACATTCACTAGCAGTCAGATAGTAGTAGTAGTAGTGTTGTAAGTCTGCGGGGGTAGCCGTAGCATTCACTAGCAGTCAGATAGTAGTAGTAGTGTTGTAAATCTACGGGGGTAGCCGTAGCATTCACTAGCAGTTAGATAGTAGTAGAGTGTTGTAAGTCTGCGGGGGTAGCCGTAACATTCACTAGCAGCCATATAGTATTAGAGAGTTGTAAGTCCGTGGGCATAGCCGTGGCCTTTATCAGGTTGGTAGGCAGCATGAGCGCGTTGTTGGGCGGGGGGAAGCAGTAGTACCCACCCGTTCAGGTGCAGTAGTGAGGATATGGGAACCCACGGGTTAGATTTTGGATTTCCCAAATGGTTCAGTTATGGTTAAGTCGGCGATTTGTCAGTAGATCGTCACCTCAGTTATGAGATCAGAGTAGCAGTGGACCGTTGGGGTTCGGGTATGTTAAGGGCTACCGTCAGTCTGGGAGCCATCATGTTGTTAGTCGTGGAATTGATGATGTCAGGATGTGACGTTTGGACCTGATTGGTGGATCGAAAGGTTGTTAGAGCCACAGTGACAGGATAACTAGTGGAAACTAGTTCCAGAGAAAGATTTCGTTCAGAAGTCGTGGGAGCGACTAAGTGAGGAGTCCTTTGAATCCTTAGTTGAGTTGGAACTCAGTATTATAGATAACCGACGAATGATTGGAGACCAGGAAGGTCTCGAGATATTTGGGAAGCTGCCATATGGTAGTTCAGTGTTTCAGGCAGTTCAGTGTTTCAGTCAGTTCAGAGTATCAGTCAGTTCAGTGTTTCAGGCAGTTCAGCGTTTCTGGCAGTTCAGTGTTTCAGGCAGTTTAGTGTTTTAGGCAGTTCAGTGTTGCAGGCAGTTCAGTGTTTCAGATAGTTGTAGTGTGATGGTCAGTATTAGTATGTGTGTTGGGATGCAAGTGCTGACGGTATAGTTGGTTGATTTGGAAATGGCAAGTCCCTCTCAGCAGGATCAGTTGAGCCTTATGCCAAGTATAAGTGATCTGTAAGGATAGCTAGGCAGGTAGCTTTTCTTTCAGGATGGAAGGCTCGAGTTAGTAGGAGTTGAGTAATCAGATGGGAAATAAGCAAGCTGGTTCCAGCAACATCGTTTCAGTATGAGCGGCAGAGTGGATAGAACAGTTATATATAATCGAAGTATCTTCAGAAGTCGCTGGAAGCAACTAGTAGGTTGCGATGGGGTGTAGGGACCGGTGGTAGTCCGGTAACTCAGATATCGACAGATTAGTTGGACCAGGGTGGTCTCAATGCATCCGGTAGGCGGATGAGGGGTAACAGAATTTTCAGTCGGAGGAAGTAACGTTAAGGAAATTATGGAAAAGAGAAGAATTCAGTATGTACCAACAGTAGTGACCAGCACTGTGAGTGGCTGGAGTGGTGGAAAAAAGGGTTAAAGTCACCAGGCAGGGTGTTGGGGCGGATTGCAGGTCAGTTGATCATAGAGAACTTCGAGGACGAAGTTTAGTTTAAGTGGGGGAGAGTTGTAACACCCGAAATCAGAAAGGTCAAGAAAGGAAAGGAAAAACCCTAAGTTAAAGAGGGTTGACTCGTCGAGTCCAGGGAGGAACTCGGCGAGTCGGAGCGGGATCCGGGTGTAAAGTAAGTGACCGACTCGGCGAGTCGACAAGTGGACTCGGCGAGTCTGGTCTGGGTTGGAAACCCTAATTTCGGGACTTGGTACCCTATTTAAGCATCTTATTCTCTTCCCTAGAGCTGAGTTGCGGCCCCTATAGTCCAGAACTAGAAACCCTAAGACTCCATTGTTGCTCATTCAAGCTTTCTTGCCATTTTGGGTGATTTGAAGGAAGAAGGAAGAAGGCACCCATTGGGGATTCAAGGATTGGCAGTAGATCCAGAGTGTGTGAGGTCTTCCAGAACATTTGAAGGTAATGAGTCGCTACCTTCCCTCTTTTGCATATAGATCAACCTTTATCTTGGGATTTGGGGCTTTTAGGGCAAGTTTAAGAACCATTTCGAGTTAGAAGCCCAGATCTGAAGTTGCTACTTCAGATCTAAGTGTATCTTGGCCAAGAGAATCATAAAGCATCAGTCTTTGGGTTGATTGTTAAGCCCCTTTGTCTTAAACCCTAGTTTATAGTGTTTTAAGCCTAGATCTCCTTAGCCACACGTAAAGTTTGCCACTTTACGTAAGGAATAGACTTTAGAAGAGTGGATCTACAGTTTGGAGTCCATGCATGACTCAAAAGTCCTCTGCATGTATGTAGATCTGAATGGACTCGACGAGTCCTTCGAGTGGACTCGGCGAGTAGCATGAAGATGAGGAGGAACTCGACGAGTGGGATGAACAACTCGTCGAGTCGGATGAAGTTGGGCATGAACTCGGCGAGTTGGAAGAACAACTCGACGAGTTGGTTGAAGATTGCCTTGGGCTCGGCGAGTCTATTCGTGGACTCGGCGAGTCAGGTCGCGAAACCCCAAACCCTTCGAGTTGAGACTCGAATCAGTGAGTCGGGTGGAGACTCAGCGAGTTGGGCAGGACAGGACTCGGAAATCGTTGGACTCGGCGAGTCGAGTCGCGAATAGAAGGACCCTGAGCATATGAACTCGGCGAGTCAGTAGGTGGACTCGGCGAGTAGGGTTGACCTGGAAGGTTGACTTTGACCAGGATTTTGACTTTGACCAGAGTTGACTTAGTTGACTTTTAGAGGACTGTCAGACTAAGTGTCATATTGATATCGATAGCTCGGAGAGCTAGAGGAGTAGCGGCTCAGGGGATTGTCGAGTAGCAGCCAGAGGATTATCGGCAGAGCTCAGCAGTTCAGGTGAGTTTCCTTCCAGTAGGAACGGGTCTAAGGCCATAATGCCGGACCGTTTAGCTAGCAGTAGTTTCTGGATTTTGATCCGATGCAGTAGTTAATATGTTTGATGCCTTCGTGGCTCAGACAGGATTTATGTGTTATGTGTTCCGGGCTACTGCCTGATGCAGTATGCAGTATATGTGTGTTCTTGGTAGTAGATATGTTTATGCTATGTGATGTTCAGTTAGTTCCGGACTTTGGTCCGATGCAGGGGGCAAGGCCCCAGTTAGTCCGGACTTTGGTCCGATGCAGGGGACAAGGTCCCAGTTAGTTTCCGGACTTCGGTCCGATGCAGGGGGCAAGGCCCCAGTTAGTCCGGATTTCGGTCCGATGCAGGGGGCAAGGCCCCAGTTAGTCCAGACTTTGGTCCAATGCAGGGGACAAGGTCCCAGTCAGATTCCTGACTTCGGTCCGATGCAGGGTGCAAGGCCCCAGTTAGTCCGGACCTCGGTCCGATGCAGTGGTCAAGGCCCAGTATGTGTTTTATAGTTATTGTATGGTATGTGGTAGATTGGGGGGGGGGGGAGCTCACTAAGCTTCGTGCTTACGGTTTTCAGTTTTGGTTTCAGGTACTCAGTTTTCAAAAGAAGAGCTCGGGAAGATTGCAGTGCACACACCATAGTCAGTTAGTCTGGGAATGTTTGACTCTGATAATGAGATTATGTTTTAAATCTATACTCGAAAAATTATGTTATGACTTATGATACAATTTTTATAAATATGATTTCAGTAATGTTTTTTTTAAAGAAATTTTTATTCGTGATTTTTGGGTCGTTACAAGTTGGTATCAGAGCCTTGGTTTGAGGGATTCGGGCATACCTGAGAGTGTGTCTGGACTCAAACTAAGGAAACGGTAAAATGTTTTCAAAAGAAAATGTAACAACCGAAAAATAAAACCGATTTTAACTTTTTCAAAAACATCTCAATTCCATTAAATCTTTACAAAAAGGTTTTCAATACAAAACATTTAACGTGTTCCTCGAATCACAATACTACAAAGTCACGAGGAGCGGTACGATCACGCCTTCGCCTTGCCACAGTCTCCTAAAGAACCTGAAAAACATGAAACCACAACTGTAAGCCCGAAAGCTTAGTGAGATATCCGCAAAATACCAACCACAAATACCATACACGCATAACATGCCATATCATATCCGATCACAAAACAGCCATGCACTTCGGGTCTACTGTGTGACTGGTCCGCCGCACCGGGCTACAGTCCACCTGGTCCACCCTCTGAGTCTATCCACATACATCGAGTCTATAGTGTGATTGGTGCGCCCGGTCCCGGGCCTTCAATCCACCTGGTCCACTCTCTGAGTCTACAGTATGACTGGTCCGCCCGCACCGGGCCTTCAGTCTCTCTGGTCCGCTCTCCGAGCCTTCGGCACGTCTGGTCCGCCCTTTCGGGGCCTACAGCCTATCCGGGCCACTCACTGGGCCTTCGGGACAACCGGTCCGCCCTGGGTATCTTGGCATACCGCACACAGCAGGACCCGCCTCAACCCAACTCCAGTCCAAACAACCATGTGCACATATACATACAATCATATAGCAATTCACAGTCAACAAGCAGATCAAACAGATCACATAGCATATCATCACCCTAACCAGGATACCGACCAAACAGGTCACTAGCATAGCATCACCCTATCTCTCAGGATACCGATCTCAAACAGGTCTCTATATACCATCCTAGCTCTCAGGATGCAACATAACATAGCAACAACATAACAACAACTACCCGGATCTCAATCCGATAAGGGCCGGCCTTGGTGCCTTGGACCCTGTCGATATAGTGAGGATAACTCACCTCGAAACTGCCGACTGAACAGATAACCCGAACTGCTCTGATCACTGATACGATCTCCACCACTGGACAACCGCCAATGCACTGAACTCAAAACAACAAACAACAATTACCAAAATGCCCCTGGAAACCACTAGTCAACCCTTGTCAAAGTCAACCCCTGACTGACCCTACTCGCCGAGTCAACCCGATGACTCGCCGAGTTCCCATAATTAGACTTCCTTCAACCGCGACCTAACTCGCCGAGTCACCCCGAGACTCGTCGAGTTCAACAACTCTGAGTCCACTCGCACACAACTCACCGAGTCATCCCTTGACTCACCGATTCTCGACTCGAACAGGAAATATTGGGACTCTTCGACAAGACTCGCCGAGCCCAAGAACAGACTCGCCGAGTCTAAGGCTATCTTCAACCTACTCGCCGAGTTGTTCATACAACTCGCCGAGTCACAGGCAATCTTCAAGCAACTCGTCGAGTTCACCCATGTGACTCGTCGAGTACCACCGGTCTGAATCCATACAGAAGCACTCCAGGCCATGCAATTGCTCCAAAACATAGATCTAGCCTCCTACAACTTATCCATCACGTAAAGTGGCAAACTTTACGTGAATCCAAAGAGATCTATGCATTTTACACATTAGGGCTAAGGTTTGGGACAAGATAGCTTCATCCAACACGCAACACAGGGACTTTCATGCCTTCTAACTCTTCTCCATCCCAGATCTGAGGTAGCAACCTCAGATCTAGCCTCTAAACTCCAATACATCCAAAGGATATGATCTCAACACCCCCAAAATGAAGAATCTAGACAATAGCAGCTCAAACAATGGAAAGATACCTCAAAAGGAAGCTCCAGGAGAAGATTATCCCGAATCCTTGCAAAGCCCTTTGATCCAAGCCTCTTCTTCTAAGGAATCTCTTCAACAACCACCTCTTCAAGCTCCAAATTGCTCAACAATGGTGCTTCTCCACGATTTTAGGGTTTCTGGAACTTAAGGGGGAACAAAGAGGCTAGGAGGAAAACATAATGATCTTTATATAGGGCTCAACCCCGAGAATTAGGGTTTTCCCCACTCAGCGCCTACTCGCCGAGTCCATCTTGCTGACTCGCCGAGTCGGCTACTTAACACGCGACCCAGTCGCGACTCTACTCGCCGAGTCACTCATTCCCAAATACTCTTTTAGCCCTTCCACTCTACTCTTGATATTTCGGGATGTTACAATTCTCCCCCACTTAAATTAGGCTTCGTCCTCGAAGTCTACAGCAATTCAATCCCAATGATACTCCCACAACGTGCCGCCTGGCCTTAACCGGGCCAAGTCCCTCAAGGCATACCCGTCGAAACTCAAACACACTTTCTCTTTCCTTACGGTGTCCTGACCACCGTCTCGAGCCGGGCACCGGCTGTACCCTCTGTAATCACACTCAACAACCGAGAATTACCCAAGACGCATCACTGACCCAAATCTCAACATTCACTCGACCCATAAGGGCTTAGAAAGCCATGAACCATCGGATCCCCGATCCGAATCCCACTCTATCCATTCCGTGACGACGGAAAGACCCATTCTCGCTCTCAGAGCAACTCTCACGAGTTCCCCTCTTGCAACCGCATACATATGCTGAACTAGCTCTAACACCCTCAGGTTTGGAAAACCTGAAACACTGATAATATCCTCAAACATCCCCCAGGATGAACCGCTAATACATATCCAATACCCTGATCCGAATCACACTGAGAGCCCAAGGCTCTCTCCCTGCATCCCTTCCGAGCCTCTTGGCTCTACATCTGCGGAATTCCTCCGCAACCTCAGCAGACATCCCAAACCGGATGAGCTTCTATTCCACTGCTGCAAACACGCTGCTCAAAAACCATACTCGGATTACTCTAATCACAACTCTGCTCTGCTGCTTTCACTTCCGTGAACTTGCACTCCCTCTCGGAGTTACACACCTCTCTCACTTCCTTTTCCAAGGAATCCACTTGGCCATATTGCCACTCCAACAAGCCCCACGGTGCTCGCCCAACACTACACCACCCCTTGCATATCCGCTATCCATCCAACACATATACTCTGACTCTCGTCGCAGGGACTCTCAAGCCCATGCACTATCTCCACTAATCAAGATCACTACCCGGGGCCAGACCTTCTAATGCAAACGCACTGCAACGAACACAATCCATATCCTCAAACTGATCCAACGATACCTGCAGAGTCTTCAGCATGACTGGACCGCCTCACCAGGCCTTCAGCCCATCTGGACCACTCTCTCAGAACCTTCAGCCAATCTAGACCGCTCTCAGTGCCTTCAGTTTGACTGGACCGTTCTCCGAGCCTTCGGCCTGACTGGTATGCCTACCGGCCTTCAGTCTATCCGGACCGCTCAACTAGCATTCAACATTCCGGGCTATCCTCCCGGAAATCCCCCATGCATACCGTTCTAGCCCTCGAGGGGTTCCGAACTCTAACTCCATCATACATACTTGATCCCGGCCTGCTCCCAGGCCCTCCTCAATCAAATGCCCTAGGTATGTATCCCGCCCCGCATGCTCGATACTCACTCCTATCAACCTCTGCTCTGGGCTGACAGAACACTTGCTGAATCCCAACAGCTAAGCACTTTCGATTACTCATCGATCTCCCGGAGAATTCTCCCATTCTCCCCCACTTGGGCACTAACTATCAACCACCAGTGGCCATCACCGACTTCCCAGAACAACTTCTTGCACAAAGAAAACACTTACACGTGGACTGCTTCCCACAAGCATAAACAACCTCAACGAGATCTCACATCAACACTGATCAACCTGCTCGAAACAAACTCAATCTACATCTAACCACTCCTCAGAAAGCAGATGCTACCCGGCCTGCATCCCAATGCCGGGTTTCCACTAATAACCCTCATGAATGATAACCAACGGAATTCCCAAAACAATAACCCATAACCAAAACCACAACCCGCAAAAAGGCGAATACCACATCAAAAACCAAACAAAATACCAGCTCATAAACATTACACCACAATATTCACAAGATAACAAAATATATCAAGAAAGAAACATACCTGCAGCTGCATCCGGCACTACTCTGACCTCCTCTGCCGTAAGCTGATAAGCACGACCCTGAGCCCTTGGGGGCTCCGCTCCACCCTGGCCTCCACCTGTGATCCTCAAAGTGGCCGGTGCTGGAGCCTGCACCGGTCCTGCAGCAAGCTGTGGACAGTTGACCCTCAAATGCCCAACCTGATGACAATGATAGCAAATCATCAAATCCCGAACTGGCGCTGACTGCCGACAATCCCTCGCATAGTGCCCCTCCTTTCCGCACTTGCGGCATGCACCACCGGTCCTACAAACTCCGGTGTGACCCCTCCCACACTTCCCACAAGTGTGGCTACTCAGATCCCCCACTCTAACATCAACGGTTTTGGACCGTTTCGGCGCCAGCTGCGACTGCACCGGAGCCTGCCTCAGCTCACACATCTACAGCTCAATCTCTAACTCACGCCGCCTAGCGGCCTCCTGCAACTCCAACAATGTCCCACACCTCTGCGCAGACACAAACTGCCTGATGTCCCTCTTGAGCATGCTCAGATATCGAGACATCTGAGCCTTCTCCGAAGCGAACTCTGGGCAAAACATCGCCCTCTCAGTGAACATCCTGGTGATCTCAGTCACCGACTCCGAATCCTGCTTCAACTCAAGGAACTCCTGAGCCAATCTCTCCCTCTCAACCTGCGGAACATAACGAGTGATGAACATCTCTCGAAACTGATCCCATGATACCGCAGCCCTCTGCGCCTCCGAATATGACCCCGTGGTCAATCTCCACAAATCCTTCGCCCCGAGCCTCAACAGGTTCAGAGCACACCTCACCCTCTGATCAGCAGGGCATGAACACGTGAAGAAACACCCCTCCACGTCTGATAACCACCTCATAGCAACAATCGGGTCCTGAACTCCATCGAATGTGGGAGGCTTCGTATTAGCGAAGTCCCGATACTGAAATCCCCGACTAGATCCTCCCCCTGTCGCTGCTACAGCCGCTGTAGCCGCCACGGCAGCCGTCTCAGTGAGAGCCGCATAACGCTCATCAAAATACTCAACCATGGCGGTCTTGATCGACCCAAACAACTTTGGCAACTCAGCCCGGAACAACTCAGCAATCTCATCACGCAGGATCTCACGAATCCTCGCATCCAACTCGCTCGTGCTCATCTGACCGATAACCTCGGGCGGCACCGATCCGCCCGGAACTCTCTCTCCAGGTCCCGATCCTGACCCGGATCCACTCTCATCATGCCTCGGAATCTCCATACTGAAAAACACCACACAAAATCTCAGACTCTTCCCACAACCTGGGATCCAACTCTCTCTCAACCCAACCCTAGAGATCATGGTTTCCCTGATACGCGTATGGGTCCTGTGCTTTCAGTAGTACGGGCCCATACTACCTTCCACACCTACTCATATTTGTATGAAGTACTACCACAACGCCCTAGAGAAACATGCATAACAACGCTCAACCCTGACCACTAGAGGAACACTGAAAAAAATATCCCATAAGGAACCCTAGGCTACAGGCATCACAAATCAGGCAACATATCATGAAATCCTGAAGATCCCTAGCCTATCACTAGCATGCTGTTCTATCAAAGCTCAAAACACAATAACATGCATGGTATTTTGGGGTTACTTACTGGCTCCGGCTGATCGTACCTCCGCGTCCTCCCTTACTCATTTTGAAAACCATTTTAAATACTCTTTTTGAAAAATCTCCTCGATTTGAGACTGGAGTCACACGAATGTTCCTCCAATTCACTCAAACCAAGGCTCTGATACCAACTTGTAACAACCGAAAAATACAACCGATTTTAACTTTTTCAAAAACATCTCGATTCCATTAAATCTTTACAAAAAGGTTTTCAATACAAAACATTTAACGTGTTCCTAGAATCACAATACTACAAAATCACGAGGAGCGGTACGATCACGCCTTCACCTTGCCACAGTCTCCTGAAGAACTTGAAAAACATGAAACCACAACTGTAAGCCCGAAAGCTTAGTGAGATATCCCCAAAATACCAACCACAAATACCATACACGCATAACATGCCATATCATATCCGATCACAGAACAGCCATGCACTTCGGGTCTACTGTGTGATTGGTCCGCCGCACCGGGCTACAGTCCACCTGGTCCACCCTCTGAGTCTATCCACATACATCGAGTCTACAGTGTGATTGGTCCGCCCGGTCCCGGGCCTTCAATCCACCTGGTCCACTCTCTGAGTCTACAGTATGATTGGTCTGCCCGCACCGGGCCTTCAGTCTCTCTGGTCCACTCTCCGAGCCTTCGGCACGTCTGGTCCGCCCTTTTGGGGCCTACAGCCTATCCGGGCCACTCGCTGGGCCTTCGGGACAACCGGTCCGCCCTGGGTATCTTGGCCTACCGCACACAGCAGGACCCGCCTCAACCCAACTCCTGTCCAACCAACCATGTGCACATATACATACAATCATATAGCAATTCACAGTCAACAAGCAGATCAAACAGATCACATAGCATATCATCATCCTAACCAGGATACCGACCAAACAGGTCACTAGCATAACATCACCCTATCTCTCAGGATACCGATCTCAAACAGGCCTCTATATACCATCCTAGCTCTCAGGATGCAACATAACATAGCAACAACATAACAACAACTACCCGGATCTCAATCCAATAAGGGCCGGCCTTGGTGCCTTGGACCCTGTCGATATAGTGAGGATAACTCACCTCGAAACTGCTGACTGAACAGATAACCCGAATTGCTCTGATCACTGATACGATCTCCACCACTGAACAACTGCCAATGCACTGAACTCAAAACAACAAACAACAATTACCAAAATGCCCCTGGAAACCACTGGTCAACCCTTGGTCAAAGACAAGGTCAAAGTCAACCCCTGACTGACCCTACTCGCCGAGTCAACCCGATGACTCGCCGAGTTCCCATAATCAGACTTCCTTCAACCGCGACCTAACTCGCCGAGTCACCCCGAGACTCGTCGAGTTCAACAACTCTGAGTCCACTCGCACACAACTCACTGAGTCATCCCTTGACTCACCGATTCTCGACTCGACCAGAAAATATTGGGACTCTTCGACAAGACTCGCCGAGCCCAAGAACAGACTCGTCGAGTCTAAGGCTATCTTCAACCTACTCGCCGAGTTGTTCATACAACTCGCCGAGTCACAGGCAATCTTCAAGCAACTCGTCGAGTTCACCCATGTGACTCGCCGAGTACCACTGGTCTGAATCCATACAGAAGCACTCCAGGCCATGCAATTGCTCCAAAACATAGATCTAGCCTCCTACAACTTATCCATCACGTAAAGTGGCAAACTTTACGTGAATTCAAAGAGATCTATGCATTTTACACATTAGGGATAAGGTTTGGGACAAGATAGCTTCATCCAACACTCAACACAGGGACTTTCATGCCTTCTAACTCTTCTCCATCCCAGATCTGAGGTAGCAACCTCAGATCTAGCCTCTAAACTCCAATACATCCAAAGGATATGATCTCAACACCCCCAAAATGAAGAATCTAGACAATAGCAGCTCAAACAATGGAAAGATACCTCAAAAGGAAGCTCCAGGAGAAGATTATCCCGAATCCTTGCAAAGCCCTTTGATCCAAGCCTCTTCTTCTAAGGAATCTCTTCAACAACCACCTCTTCAAGCTCCAAATTGCTCAACAATGGTGCTTCTCCACGATTTTAGGGTTTCTGGAACTTAAGGGGGAACAAAGAGGCTAGGAGGAAAACATAATGATCTTTATATAGGGCTCAACCCCGAGAATTAGGGTTTTCCCCACTCAGCGCCTACTCGCCGAGTCCATCTTGCTGACTCGCCGAGTCGGCTACTTAACACGCGACCCAGTCGCGACTCTACTCGCCGAGTCACTCATTCCCAAATACTCTTTTAGCCCTTCCACTCTACTCTTGATATTTTGGGATGTTACAATTCTCCCCCACTTAAATTAGGCTTCGTCCTCGAAGTCTACAGCAATTCAATCCCAATGATACTCCCACAACGTGCCGCCTGGCCTTAACCGGGCCAAGTCCCTCAAGGCATACCCGTCGAAACTCAAACACACTTTCTCTTTCCTTACGGTGTCCTGACCACCGTCTCGAGCCGGGCACCGGCTGTACCCTCTGTAATCACACTCAACAACCGAGAATTACCCAAGACGCATCACTGACCCAAATCTCAACATTCACTCGACCCATAAGGGCTTAGAAAGCCATGAACCATCGGATCCCCGATCCGAATCCCACTCTATCCATTCCGTGACGACGGAAAGACCCATTCTCGCTCTCAGAGCAACTCTCACGAGTTCCCCTCTTGCAACCGCATACATATGCTGAACTAGCTCTAACACCCTTAGGTTTGGAAAACCTGAAACACTGATAATATCCTCAAACATCCCCCAGGATGAACCGCTAATACATATCCAATACCCTGATCCGAATCACACTGAGAGCCCAAGGCTCTCTCCCTGCATCCCTTCCGAGCCTCTTGGCTCTACATCTGCGGAATTCCTCCGCAACCTCAGCAGACATCCCAAACCGGATGAGCTTCTATTCCACTGCTGCAAACACGCTGCTCAAAAACCATACTCGGATTACTCTAATCACAACTCTGCTCTGCTGCTTTCACTTCCGTGAACTTGCACTCCCTCTCGGAGTTACACACCTCTCTCACTTCCTTTTCCAAGGAATCCACTTGGCCATATTGCCACTCCAACAAGCCCCACGGTGCTCGCCCAACACTACACCACCCCTTGCATATCCGCTATCCATCCAACACATATACTCTGACTCTCGTCGCAGGGACTCTCAAGCCCATGCACTATCTCCACTAATCAAGATCACTACCCGGGGCCAGACCTTCTAATGCAAACGCACTGCAACGAACACAATCCATATCCTCAAACTGATCCAACGATACCTGCAGAGTCTTCAGCATGACTGGACCGCCTCACCAGGCCTTCAGCCCATCTGGACCACTCTCTCAGAACCTTCAGCCAATCTAGACCGCTCTCAGTGCCTTCAGTTTGACTGGACCGTTCTCCGAGCCTTCGGCCTGACTGGTATGCCTACCGGCCTTCAGTCTATCCGGACCGCTCAACTAGCATTCAACATTCCGGGCTATCCTCCCGGAAATCCCCCATGCATACCGTTCTAGCCCTCGAGGGGTTCCGAACTCTAACTCCATCATACATACTTGATCCCGGCCTGCTCCCAGGCCCTCCTCAATCAAATGCCCTAGGTATGTATCCCGCCCCGCATGCTCGATACTCACTCCTATCAACCTCTGCTCTGGGCTGACAGAACACTTGCTGAATCCCAACAGCTAAGCACTTTCGATTACTCATCGATCTCCCGGAGAATTCTCCCATTCTCCCCCACTTGGGCACTAACTATCAACCACCAGTGGCCATCACCGACTTCCCAGAACAACTTCTTGCACAAAGAAAACACTTACACGTGGACTGCTTCCCACAAGCATAAACAACCTCAACGAGATCTCACATCAACACTGATCAACCTGCTCGAAACAAACTCAATCTACATCTAACCACTCCTCAGAAAGCAGATGCTACCCGGCCTGCATCCCAATGCCGGGTTTCCACTAATAACCCTCATGAATGATAACCAACGGAATTCCCAAAACAATAACCCATAACCAAAACCACAACCCGCAAAAAGGCGAATACCACATCAAAAACCAAACAAAATACCAGCTCATAAACATTACACCACAATATTCACAAGATAACAAAATATATCAAGAAAGAAACATACCTGCAGCTGCATCCGGCACTACTCTGACCTCCTCTGCCGTAAGCTGATAAGCACGACCCTGAGCCCTTGGGGGCTCCGCTCCACCCTGGCCTCCACCTGTGATCCTCAAAGTGGCCGGTGCTGGAGCCTGCACCGGTCCTGCAGCAAGCTGTGGACAGTTGACCCTCAAATGCCCAACCTGATGAAAATGATAGCAAATCATCAAATCCCGAACTGGCGCTGACTGCCGACAATCCCTCGCATAGTGCCCCTCCTTTCCGCACTTGCGGCATGCACCACCGGTCCTACAAACTCCGGTGTGACCCCTCCCACACTTCCCACAAGTGTGGCTACTCAGATCCCCCACTCTAACATCAACGGTTTTGGACCGTTTCGGCGCCAGCTGCGACTGCACCGGAGCCTGCCTCAGCTCACACATCTGCAGCTCAATCTCTAACTCACGCCGCCTAGCGGCCTCCTGCAACTCCAACAATGTCCCACACCTCTGCGCAGACACAAACTGCCTGATGTCCCTCTTGAGCATGCTCAGATATCGAGACATCTGAGCCTTCTCCGAAGCGAACTCTGGGCAAAACATCGCCCTCTCAGTGAACATCCTGGTGATCTCAGTCACCGACTCCGAATCCTGCTTCAACTCAAGGAACTCCTGAGCCAATCTCTCCCTCTCAACCTGCGGAACATAACGAGTGATGAACATCTCTCGAAACTGATCCCATGATACCGCAGCCCTCTGCGCCTCCGAATATGACCCCGTGGTCAATCTCCACAAATCCTTCGCCCCGAGCCTCAACAGGTTCAGAGCACACCTCACCCTCTGATCAGCAGGGCATGAACACGTGAAGAAACACCCCTCCACGTCTGATAACCACCTCATAGCAACAATCGGGTCCTGAACTCCATCGAATGTGGGAGGCTTCGTATTAGCGAAGTCCCGATACTGAAATCCCCGACTAGATCCTCCCCTTGTCGCTGCTACAGCCGCTGTAGCCGCCACGGCAGCCGTCTCAGTGAGAGCCGCATAACGCTCATCAAAATACTCAACCATGGCGGTCTTGATCGACCCAAACAACTTTGGCAACTCAGCCCGGAACAACTCAGCAATCTCATCACGCAGGATCTCACGAATCCTCGCATCCAACTCGCTCATGCTCATCTGACCGATAACCTCGGGCGGCACCGATCCGCCCGGAACTCTCTCTCCAGCTCCCGATCCTGACCCGGATCCACTCTCATCATGCCTCGGAATCTCCATACTGAAAAACACCACACAAAATCTCAGACTCTTCCCACAACCTGGGATCCAACTCTCTCTCAACCCAACCCTAGAGATCATGGTTTCCCTGATACGCGTATGGGTCCTGTGCTTTCAGTAGTACGGGCCCATACTACCTTCCACACCTACTCATATTTGTATGAAGTACTACCACAACGCCCTAGAGAAACATGCATAACAACGCTCAACCCTGACCACTAGAGGAACACTGAAAAAAATATCCCATAAGGAACCCTAGGCTACAGGCATCACAAATCAGGCAACATATCATGAAATCCTGAAGATCCCTAGCCTATCACTAGCATGCTGTTCTATCAAAGCTCAAAACACAATAACATGCATGGTATTTTGGGGTTACTTACTGGCTCCGGCTGATCGTATCTCCGCGTCCTCCCTTACTCATTTTGAAAACCATTTTAAATACTCTTTTTGAAAAATCTCCTCGATTTGAGACTGGAGTCACACGAATGTTCCTCCAATTCACTCAAACCAAGGCTCTGATACCAACTTGTAACAACCGAAAAATACAACCGATTTTAACTTTTTCAAAAACATCTCGATTCCATTAAATCTTTACAAAAAGGTTTTCAATACAAAACATTTAACGTGTTCCTAGAATCACAATACTACAAAATCACGAGGAGCGGTACGATCACGCCTTCACCTTGTCACAGTCTCCTGAAGAACTTGAAAAACATGAAACCACAACTGTAAGCCCGAAAGCTTAGTGAGATATCCCCAAAATACCAACCACAAATACCATACACGCATAACATGCCATATCATATCCGATCACAGAACAGCCATGCACTTCGGGTCTACTGTGTGATTGGTCCGCCGCACCGGGCTACAGTCCACCTGGTCCACCCTCTGAGTCTATCCACATACATCGAGTCTACAGTATGATTGGTCCGCCCGGTCCCGGGCCTTCAATCCACCTGGTCCACTCTCTGAGTCTACAGTATGATTGGTCTGCCCGCACCGGGCCTTCAGTCTCTCTGGTCCACTCTCCGAGCCTTCGGCACGTCTGGTCCGCCCTTTTGGGGCCTACAGCCTATCCGGGCCACTCGCTGGGCCTTCGGGACAACCGGTCCGCCCTGGGTATCTTGGCCTACCGCACACAGCAGGACCCGCCTCAACCCAACTCCTGTCCAACCAACCATGTGCACATATACATACAATCATATAGCAATTCACAGTCAACAAGCAGATCAAACAGATCACATAGCATATCATCATCCTAACCAGGATACCGACCAAACAGGTCACTAGCATAACATCACCCTATCTCTCAGGATACCGATCTCAAACAGGCCTCTATATACCATCCTAGCTCTCAGGATGCAACATAACATAGCAACAACATAACAACAACTACCCGGATCTCAATCCAATAAGGGCCGGCCTTGGTGCCTTGGACCCTGTCGATATAGTGAGGATAACTCACCTCAAAACTGCTGACTGAACAGATAACCCGAATTGCTCTGATCACTGATACGATCTCCACCACTGAACAACTGCCAATGCACTGAACTCAAAACAACAAACAACAATTACCAAAATGCCCCTGGAAACCACTGGTCAACCCTTGGTCAAAGACAAGGTCAAAGTCAACCCCTGACTGACCCTACTCGCCGAGTCAACCCGATGACTCGCCGAGTTCCCATAATCAGACTTCCTTCAACCGCGACCTAACTCGCCGAGTCACCCCGAGACTCGTCGAGTTCAACAACTCTGAGTCCACTCGCACACAACTCACTGAGTCATCCCTTGACTCACCGATTCTCGACTCGACCAGAAAATATTGGGACTCTTCGACAAGACTCGCCGAGCCCAAGAACAGACTCGTCGAGTCTAAGGCTATCTTCAACCTACTCGCCGAGTTGTTCATACAACTCGCCGAGTCACAGGCAATCTTCAAGCAACTCGTCGAGTTCACCCATGTGACTCGCCGAGTACCACTGGTCTGAATCCATACAGAAGCACTCCAGGCCATGCAATTGCTCCAAAACATAGATCTAGCCTCCTACAACTTATCCATCACGTAAAGTGGCAAACTTTACGTGAATCCAAAGAGATCTATGCATTTTACACATTAGGGATAAGGTTTGGGACAAGATAGCTTCATCCAACACTCAACACAGGGACTTTCATGCCTTCTAACTCTTCTCCATCCCAGATCTGAGGTAGCAACCTCAGATCTAGCCTCTAAACTCCAATACATCCAAAGGATATGATCTCAACACCCCCAAAATGAAGAATCTAGACTATAGCAGCTCAAACAATGGAAAGATACCTCAAAAGGAAGCTCCAGGAGAAGATTATCCCGAATCCTTGCAAAGCCCTTTGATCCAAGCCTCTTCTTCTAAGGAATCTCTTCAACAACCACCTCTTCAAGCTCCAAATTGCTCAACAATGGTGCTTCTCCACGATTTTAGGGTTTCTGGAACTTAAGGGGGAACAAAGAGGCTAGGAGGAAAACATAATGATCTTTATATAGGGCTCAACCCCGAGAATTAGGGTTTTCCCCACTCAGCGCCTACTCGCCGAGTCCATCTTGCTGACTCGCCGAGTCGGCTACTTAACACGCGACCCAGTCGCGACTCTACTCGCCGAGTCACTCATTCCCAAATACTCTTTTAGCCCTTCCACTCTACTCTTGATATTTTGGGATGTTACAGAAAAACATTTTTTTTGAAAGAAATTTATGGTAAAAAGGAGTTTGAGAAAAGAAAAGAGTTTTAGAGAAAGCGAAAAGAATATTTAGAAAGTAAATAACTTGAAAAGAGAAAAAGGGTGTGGTGCATGCAATCCGCCGAGCTCAAGTAAGTACTCCCAAATTACCCATACAAGTTTATGTTATGATTATCAGTTTCAGTTTCAGTAGAACAACATGCTAGAATAGGACTAAGGATCTAGGATGATGCCTTATGTGCCTACTTTATGTGTTTCAGCTTGATAAGAATTTCATGCTAGTATTGAGTAGACAGTAGTAGGATAGCCTGTGTAGGTTATGCTTGATAGTATGAGCTTAGCATTGTATGCTAGTACAGTTTCTCGTTATGAGAATAGATTTGCTTGAGTAGTTTCCTGTGTCCGAATGCTGCTTGCTTTGTGCTTTGTGGGACTCTGAATGATGGGAGTTAGCCATTAGGTGAATACGTCACGTCGCATATGAGCAGGGTTGAATAATCTCAGAGTGCTGGATTTGGCCCTATTGCGCAGCTCTTGTCTGGGTCCAACCGTTGTAGGGACGAGTCTTTTACTCGAAGGATTATCTGAGCCTCGTCACATGTGATGGTATTCAGGTGGTGGCTAATTGGCATTACAAGGAGGCCTTCAGTAGCTGAGGACTGTTTGGGTAGAGTCAGAGGTTCCCTAGGGCAAGCCTAGGATGAGAGTAGCAGAGATCAATAGTAGAGAAAAGGGGACTTGGTGGAGTTGAGGTAACTCTTGAGGAAATTACGGATAGATGTGGAAGGTAGTATGGGCCCGTACTACTGAAAGCAGAGGATTCGTACTCGATTCAAGAGGGGCCAAGGCAAAACCAAGGAACTAGCAGAGTGTGTGAGAGATCCCTCAGTAGTAGTGTGTAAATTGATCAGGAATTGTTATATTTTCAGCATGGTGACGTTGCACGAGATATCAGTTGGCAGTTCAGGTGCCGGGGAGGGATCTGGCTCAGGCTCTAGAGCCGGGCAGCTTGATGATCAGATGAGGGATTTCACTTCCGCAGAGATCATGCGCAACATCATTGATCAGACTCCAGTGATTTTCGGTTCGGTTAGAGAGGCCATTGTGGAGCTCATGGACAATCATCTTGAGGCCTTTAAGGCCGGGATAGTTTCAGGACAGATTGGGGCTCGTCTAGACCCCGATTCTTATGGAGTTCAGGGATCCATCAGGAAAGGAGATCCCATTTCTAGTTTTTGCCATCAGGGGACAGGAGTGAGTGGGGCACCCTGTCTCCAAGAGAGACCTTTGCATGATTGGATAGTTGAGGAGGTTACGCGAGCCATTCGTGAGGATCTGCCCGACATGGTTGTGAGGATCACTGATAGGTTGATTGCGAAGCTCTAGGATCAGACAACTGTTGTTCAGTCGACGGGCGGTGTCGACAAGGTGACGCGGGAGCGAGAGACGGGCAGGGAATTGGAAAGGAAGAGGAAAACGGATGAGACTTAGGTAGCCACAGGTTCGGGTAAGAGGCCCAAGGGGTCGGATTTGAGGACAAGGGACTATCAGAGCCGCAGTCGATGCAGGAAGTGCGGTAGGACGCACCTGGGTGCGTGCAGGTGTAGAAGTGGTGGCGATGCCGGATGTTTCAAGTGCGGCCAGATTGGCCATTTTAGCAGGGATTATATTGTTACCATCGCCCATGGACTTGATCTGATATGTTTCCATTGCAGTCAGAGGGGCCACAAGAAGGCCCAATGTCCGAGTTTGTATACAGCAGGGCAGGTCCCAGCTCCTGCCCTTGAGACTTCAAGTACCGCCAGTGGTTGCCGAGGCCAGGCAAGGGGGCCCACGGCTCGGAGCCGAGTTTTCCGGTTGATTTCAGCAAGGATTCGAGCAGCGCTGAGTGATGGAGGTATGTATCTTTTACCTCCCTGTCAAATAATATTCATGATATTATTGTTATGTTGCTGCATTGATGTCAATAAGCATATGTGTTGGGTATTATATTACCTGCTTGTGACGAAGTTTTATGCCATCAGCATACCTTGGAATTGAATGGTGAATTGGAGGCCGTCCCCTCTAGATCAGGTTACTTCAGATACAGTAACTGTAACATGTATGTGTAAGATTCAGTAGTGCCTTACTACTTGCGGAAGGCATTAGTCGGGTAATGATCAGTTATATTCTCAGTAGTGATAATCCAGAGTTTGTTAGTGGAGTAGCTAGCGGTCAGTAAGGAAGTGGGTTGGGGATGTGCACCCCAAACGCAGGTTCTCGGGATGTAGTCCCTAAAGCAAATACAGTTAAGGATCGAAGGGTGCTCAGTTAGATAGCAAGAAGGGTGCGGATCTGGTAAGAGTTAGTTGGAGCGCTGGCATGCGTAAACGTTGGCGGACAGCATATCGCCCTTTTAATGGAAGGAAGGTTGGGAATCCTTTCGACCAGTGAACAGTAAGGAGTTAGCCGAATCCAAGTGGGGGAGAACCCTCCGAGTATACAAGGATAAGAGCCACGTAGACCCAGAATGAGTGCGCGGCCTCTGAGAAGAAAAGATAGTCGCATAGTGATTGATGGATTGAGGAGTTCAGAATTGGGAGTTTGAGGACCTTCCCAGCAGTTAGTTCATGTAATCGAGATGGTTAGAAGCTGGTTGGGAATCTAGGATTGGAGGACCACCTGTAGGGCTCAAGTGAGTCGGAATGAGGATCCTGAGAACGGTTAGCAAGAGATGCTTTCGTATTAGTAACCAGTGACAGAGTCAGCATGCAGAATTGTGTAGATTCAGGAGTTGGGAGTTTGGAAATTTCCCAACAATAGCTTCTTGTATCCGGATTAGTAGACGGTTGGTTTGGGAACCAAGCCAAAGAATTCCTCGACGAAGCGCTAAGTATATCAAGGATATAAGATGTCGAGGTTGATGCAGTATACAAAGACT
Organism: Lactuca serriola; assembly: GCF_051521515.1. Lineage (NCBI taxonomy): Eukaryota > Viridiplantae > Streptophyta > Magnoliopsida > Asterales > Asteraceae > Lactuca > Lactuca serriola. The sequence continues at coordinate 178,637,057 of NC_136409.1, read as the reverse complement.
GAGGGCTGGTTTTGAGAAATCAGGATGAGGAATCACTAGCAGGACTAGGGATAGTCAGGATGTCCTCAGATAGTAGTAGTAGTGTTGTAAGTATGCGGGGGTAGCCGTAGAATTCACTAGCAGTCAGAGAGTAGTAGTAGTGTTGTAAGTCTGCGGGGGTAGCCGTAACATTCACTAGCAATCAGATAGTAGTAGTAGTGTTGTAAGTCTGCGGGGGTAGCCGTAGCATTCACTAGCAGTCAGATAGTAGTAGTAGTGTTGTAAATCTTACGGGGGTAGCCGTAGCATTCACTAGCAGTTAGATAATAGTAGAGTGTTGTAAGTCTGCGGGGGTAGCCGTAACATTCACTAGCAGCCATATAGTATTAGAGAGTTGTAAGTCCGTGGGCATAGCCGTGGCCTTTATCAGGTTGGTAGGCAGCATGAGCGCGTTGTTGGGCGGGGGAAGCAGTAGTACCCACCCGTTCAGGTGCAGTAGTGAGGATATGGGAACCCACGGGTTAGATTTTGGATTTCCCAAATGGTTCAGTTATGGTTAAGTCGGCGATTTGTCAGTAGATCGTCACCTCAGTTATGAGATCAGAGTAGCAGTGGACCGTTGGGGTTCGGGTATGTTAAGGGCTACCGTCAGTCTGGGAGCCATCATGTTGTTAGTCGTGGAATTGATGATGTCAGGATGTGACGTTTGGACCTGATTGGTGGATCAAAAGGTTGTTAGAGCCACAGTGACAGGATAACTAGTGGAAACTAGTTCCAGAGAAAGATTTCGTTCAGAAGTCGTGGGAGCGACTAAGTGAGGAGTCCTTTGAATCCTTAGTTGAGTTGGAACTCAGTATTATAGATAACCGACGAATGATTGGAGACCAGGAAGGTCTCGAGATATTTGGGAAGCAGCCCCGGCGCAGTTGCAGCCGGCGCCGAAACGGTCCAAGACTGTTGATTCTAGGTTTGGAGATCAGAGCAGCCACACTTGTGGCAAGTGCGGGAAGGGTCACACCGGAGTTTGTAGATCCGGTGGTGCGTGCCGCAAGTGCGGGAGAGAGGGGCATTACACAAGGGATTGCCGCCAGTCAGCCCCAGTTCAGGATATGGGGATTTGTTACCAGTTTCATCAGGTGGGTCACATGAGGCCAACTGTCCACAGCTTGCTGCTGGACATGTGCAGGCTCCAACACCGACCACTTTGAGGATTACGAGTGGAGGTCAGGGTAGAGCAGAGCCCCCGAGGGCTCAGGGGCGTGCTTTTCAGCTTGTAGTAGAGGAGGTCAGGGTAGAGCCGAATACAGTTGCATGTATGTTTCCTTCTTGATATCTTGTTACCTTATGGTTGTTATGGAGTATTATATTTTCTAGTCTCGTTCGCATAATGCATGGTATTGTATTCGTTCGATCTTTCGGGTTTTATGGTATTATTGAGGGGTCGATAGTAAGGGGATTGAAAACAGTTAGCATCCAAGGAATTGATGGTCAGAATTTGGTTGTATGGTCTTGTTGTCGGGTATAGCAATTGTGTTTTGAAAAGTGCAGTGGGGAGTCGAACTCCTTTAGAGTTCGAGATGCGTGATGCCAGGACGTGGTTTTGTGGAGGTTTCTCGTTTAGAATCAGCTCAAGTATAAGAGAATTTTTTGAGTAAGAATGTTTAAGTGATGCCGGTTGGGTCACCGGTGGTTGGTGGTCAGTGCTCTAAGTGGGGAGAATTGGGAAATTCAATAGTGTTTCAGTCAGCCAAGAGTGTGGGCTGGTATGAATAAGTGGCAGACGAATGGGGTGGGATACATACCAAGGTTGGTCCTAGGGATAGGCCGGGATTCGAGTATAAGGAATGGAGTTAGAGTTCGGAACCCCAAGTGGGCTAGAACAGTATGTACGGGAGAGATTTCCGGAAGGAATGGTTCAGGGTGACGTAAGACAGTTTTGAGCGGTCCGGACAGACTGAAGGCCTATGGGCGTACCAGTCAAGCCGAAGGCTCAGGGAACGGTCCAGACGGGCCGAAGGCCCAGGAGGGCGGTCCAGACATGCTGAAGGTTCCGATAGTGGTCCAGATAGGCTAAATGCCTGGTAAGGCGGTCCAGCCATGCTGAAGACTCTGTATGTGTTAATGGATCGGTTCGTGGAGAGTGAGCAAAGGCATCACCATGGGATGATAATTAATATGGTCTGGCCCCAAGTATTGATCATGTCAGTGGAAGGCAGTGCATGGACCCGAGAGTCCTTGCAAGCAGATTCAGAGTTTATGGAAGTTCGAGAATGGCAGTTGCTCTACATGGATAATGTAGAGTGAAGTTTAGCTCGATGGCACGTGCAGGTGCAGAAAGGGTTGTTGAGTGGATTTCCTGGAAAGGAAAGACATGTAGCTCCGGAAGGAGCGTGGGTACTCCAAAAGAGGAGGAAGTGGAGTAAGTGGATTATCGGCAATACTTCAGCTATTGGTAGTAAGTACTGGGATGGTACCAGTGGTATGGGAACACATCCGGGTTGGGTGTCTGTTGAGGTTGCGGAAGGATTTCTGGTAGTGTAGAGCCAGAGGAGGTCGGAAGGGATGCAACGAGGGAGCCTTGGATTTTCTGTATGGGTGTGATCAGGAGGTGATGTATGTAGTAGTAATTCATTCCAGGGATGTCTGGAGGTATCGTCAGTGTCTCGGGTTTTCCACCCCGAGGATGTTAGAGCAGATTCAGCATGCATATGTGATTGCAAGGGAGAGCTCATGAGAATTGCTCAAGAGCTGAAGGATGTGCCATCCTGTCAACTCGGAAAGAAACAAGTTGGAATCGGGAAGGAAAGCGGGATAAGTCCCAGAAGTGAATTCGATAAAGGATATGCCAGTTGAGTAAAGGGGTAGCAGCTTGGTACCGGGTCAGGACCCGGTGGTCCAGGGTGATGTCTAGCTTTGTAAGGGTCAAGTGATTGTTGTGATCTGCGGTGATGAAAGTATCATCGGGTGATCATTGGTTAATAAGGGTTGTTATCAGAGAAAGAAGCTGGTGGCCGGCTCAGATCAGTTGTCGTAACTCTGGGAGAGAAGAGTTGGACTTTATAGAGGTTCGATAGCAGTGACCGGAGGAACCTGGGTCGGTCGATACTAGGAGGTGCATTGTGGGAGTATTATCGGGAATTGTGTGCTGCAGCAGGCTTCGAGGACGAAGCCTAATTTAAGTGGGGGAGAATTGTAACACCTTGAGTTCAAAAGTGCAAGTTCAGGGTTCTTAGTGTAAATAAGGGAGGCCGACTCGGCGAGTCGATGGATAGACTCGGTGAGTCGAGTCGCGAATTTGGTCATGCGTTAAGTGACCAACTCGGCGAGTCGGAGGCTGGAATCGGCGAGTTGGTGCCAGAATGAGAAAAACCCTAATCCGGAGTTTGTGCCATATATATAGAACATAATACCCGCTCTTCAGCCTCCTTACATTCCCTTTGAGTCCAAGAAACCCTAATAGCCGTGAGTGAGAGCTTGGAGAGTGTTTGGAGCTTTGAGAAGTGATTTTGGTGGAGGAGACTTGAAGAGCAAGAGGCAACCATCAAGGATTTCGCGTGGATCGAAAACCCATGCCAGTTTGGGACGCATTTGTGAGGTATTAAGCTGTTACCTTGACCTTTTCTTCTAGAATCATTCATATGTAGAGGCTAGGGTTTTCCTTGGTTGGGGGAATTGTTATAGAAGCTAGATCTGAAGCTGAAACTTCAGATCTGAACCTCTTTTGAGTCCTAAGTTCATAAATTTTCAGTCCTTGGATGATTGGTGAAGCCCCTTTTCTCTAAAACCCAAGACCTAGTGTGTTTTGAGTTTATATCTCCTTGATATCACATGAAGTTTGCAAATTTTCGTGGGGAATAGCTTGTAGAAGGATAGATCTATGGATTTAAGCCCCAGCATGGCTTGGAAAGCCACTGCATGGGTTAAGAGCTGGAGATACTTGGCAAGTCACATGGGTAGACTCGGCGAGTCGGCGAGTTGGATGAAGATAGGCAGGAACTCGACGAGTTGGAAGAACAACTCGGCGAGTCTGGTCGAGGAGTCCTAACCTTCCGGGTTGAACGGTGAATCGGCGAGTCGAGGGATGAGTCGGTGAGTTGAACGTGAAGGGATTCAGAGTAGTTGGACTCGGCGAGTCTTGGGGCGACTCAGCGAGTCGAGTCACGTTATGGGAGTTTTCAGAGCATGGGGACTCGACGAATCAGCATGTTGACTCGGCGAGTAGAGTCAGTCAGGAAGTTTGACTTTGACTGAGGACTTTGACTTTGACCAAGGGTTGACCAGTTTGACTTCCAGGGGTATTTTAGTAATTATTGGTATTTATTGAGTTCGGTCTTTTGGTATTAATCAATGGTGGAGTTCGTGTCGGAGATTGGAGCAGCGAGATCTTATCTTTTCAGTCAGCAGTTGCGAGGTAAGTTATCCTCACTATATCAACAGGGTCTAAGGTACCAAGCCGACCCTTTATCGGATGGAAATCCGGGTAGTTGTTTGTTATGTTATTGCTTTGTTATGTTTGCATCTTGGTAGTTAGGATGGTATATGTTAGAGACCTGGTTAGGGTCGGTATCCTGGTTTATAGGATGATGCTATGATAGTGACTGGTTAGGTCAGAATCCTGGTAGGGATGTGTTATGTATGTGATCTGCTCAGATCGGTTTGATTAATTATGAATTGATATATGATTATATGTTTATGTGCATATAGTTGTTGGACTGGGGTTGGGTTGAGGCGGGTCCTGCTTTGTGCTGTAGGCCAACATACCCAGGGCGGACCAGTTAGACCGAAGGCCCGACGAGTGGTCCAGATAGGCTGAAGGCCCCAAGAGGGCGGACCAGACATACCAAGGCTCAGAGAGTGGACCAGGTGGACTGAAGGCCTGGTGCAGGCGGACCAGTCACATTGTAGACTCGGAGGGAGAGTGGACCAGGTGGACTGAAGGCCCGATGCGGGCGGACCAGTCGCACTGTAGACTCGGAGGGAGAGTGGACCAGGTGGACTGAAGGCTCGGTGCGGGCAGACCAGTCACACTGTAGACTCGGAGAGAGAGTGGATCAGGTAGACTGAAGGCTTGGTGCGGGCGGACCAGTCACACTGTAGACTCGATATGCATGCCTGTTCTGTTTATGTTATGATATGTGTATGGTATAAGTGGTTGGTATTTTGGGGGTATCTCACTAAGCTTTCGGGCTTACAATTATGGTTTTATGTTTCAGGTACTTCAGGAGACCATGGCAAGGCAAAGGCGTGATCGTACCGCTCCTCATGTTTATGTTTTATGATATGGTTCTGGGGAAATACTCTGATAATAAAAGTATTGAAAACCTTTTTGTAATAACTTAATGAATATGGGTTGTTTGTGAAAAGTTTAAATTGGTTGAAATTTTTAGAGCGTTACATGAAGTAGTTTGTATTGAACAATAAATACAAGACCTTAGTAGAGATGCATGGGAAGACTAGGAGAAGAGAAATTAAGATGGAAAACCAGCGAAAGGAAAAGAGGCATACTCCATCTCCATCATTGCCAACAACCAAAAGATTCAAGCATGACGATTCAAGGTTTGGGGGACAGAGGGTTCCACGGTGTACCAAGTGTGGGAAATCCCAAGAGGGATCTTGTCGTGCTTTGATATGCTACAAGCATGGAAAAGAGGGACATTACAGTCGAGACTGTAAGTAGGGAGCACAAGGAGTGCGTATTTGTTTCCACTGCAACCAGATGGGCCACATCGATCCGGATGTCCTCTTCTGAACCCAACAAGCGCAATAAAGCTCCAACACCTACAACTTTAAGGATAACCATTGGAGGATAGGGCAAAGATGAAGCTCCAAGGGCCAAGGGGCAAGCCTTTCAACTCATGACAAAGGAAGCCAAGGAGACAACACATGTCGTAGCCGGTTGTTCTTCTGATCGAGGAAAAGCTCCAACATGAATGTGATCGCATCGGAGGAATTAATAGTACTTTCATATTTTCGCTAAAACCCTCTATTATATTTAAAAATGTATGACAATGATATTTTAATAAAGATGGGATGTTAAATTTATGTTGTTAGTAGTAAGATAGTAATGTTCTTATAATATTTAGTTATACGTGTGCGTAGTGCGTTCCTAGACAACATTGTGCTTATCACGATCTTATCATATTTTGGTCGTGCTATATGAGAAAATCACTTGCATTGGGCACAAACAGTAGCACTATGATGAGAATATAAAAAGGTCATTGGATATGACAACCAATAGTTTCTTCAAATTCAAAAGGAGCTACAAATCATATAAAGAGAGCCAGCTTGGACTTGATCGGTTATGAGTAGCAACAGATGATGGTTCGAACCGAAGTAAGGGAAAATTGATCATTAAGGCAAAAGTTTGAAAGGCAGTTCGACTTTCGTTTCGATTTCAAGGCCCAAGATAGTTGCGACACTAGTGTAAGAAGGTTGTTAGTTTGATTTTGTGGTGTGGGTAAAAGAAGAAGGAATTATTCTGCAAGAATACCCGTAAGTTATAAGTTTCTCGATATGATTCTCAAGGAATAGTTAGATTTTCATCCCAAGTGTTAGGTAGATCCAGGAAGTTGATCGAATTCTCGGTTGCAGCTCAGGTAGTTAAGAGAACCTGATAGGTTCGTACCTTCACAAATGTAAGATTTATCCTTGCAACATAGGATCTGTTAGACAAGGAATTTAGTAGGTCATGTAGTTCAACAATAGAAAGCATCAAGTGCTAAAAAATTCAATCTTGGAGACACCTCGTCTATTCAGGTGATGTTGTAGTATTGTTAATAAAAGTTCAATCTGCTAAGCAATAAGAGGCTCTAAGAATTTCCCATGAGATTTAGAGTTACAGTAATATGACAGGGTGTCATCAAGAATATGTGCAAACTTTCAGATTGCAGTGTTTTGGTTGATAGTAAAACACATAAGATCGAAGGCAATTTGTGTAAGTTTTTTAGATACGTTCATTCAATTAAGGGTCACGTTAGATAGATACTCAAATGCGTTCGTGTATGCGTCTAATGATGCGTCATTGCAATTGTAGGCTTCAGGGTGGATTACGTGTCTTTGTTTAGTATTTTCTTAAAGAAGTGAGTGTGATTTGATAGAATAATATAGTTGAACTATAGTATTCGTAGGTTAATATAGGATGGAAATTAGACTCTGTCACCCATACAATGTAAATTAATGACTTCAGATCAGTTGCAACCTCAAAAGTTTTAAGTAGCAGGAAATGTTAGGGGCAATAGATATCAAGGAAGCATGATCAATAGTTTCTTTTAGTACAACGAGACAGTGGTTGTGAATCTTCAAGGACAACGAGGGGTTGATTTTGAGTCTTCATGCTCGATGGGGATGATGACAAGAGAGATCTAACATCAAAACCCATTAGTTAGATAGTATCACTATGTGTCATGAGTAGGTATAGAAACAAATTACTCGAGCAATAGTTATACCTTGATACAGGTAAAGTAGATAGAGCCCTGCAAGAAGGATATGGGTAGACAAGTGTTCATTATAATCTAGTAAGTTGAAATATGAGTAAGCCTTATTATGAGTCTGTCACCAATATTAGAGTAATGGTTCCACATTTTCGAACTAGTAAACCCGTTATGGTAACTTTGGTTAAAATTCAGGATGTTGGAACACCTGAACTAGGAAGAGAGTCCACTTGAAATCTAGATTCGTGTGTGTTTTAAGGGATATACCATAAGCCTTTTTTAGAGGCCTGTTCCAGAAGGTGGATTCCGTTAGGATATTGTAAATAAATTTCCCTAGTTAATCATTTTATAGCGAGTCGAGACTATTCCTAGTCAAAGGAGCATATCGATATTTCACGTCTGAAGGTGATCGTTCATCGTAGAGTATAAATTCTGGAAGTACAGAATGATGAATTCCCGGTTTTGGAAAACTTCGCGGGGAGTTTGGGAGTACGTCTAAGGTAGAAAACGAAGTTCTACGAGAAATATCAATGTGACAACATCGGCTAGATCATTAGTTGATCTCAATAACTCTGATAATATGACGTCTAGGTGCGCTAGGAGTAGGATTTCGGGAACGAAATATGTGTAAGTGGGGGAGAGTTATGTAACACCCCATTTTCACTCTATAGTAGAATTAAATATAAACCGTTTGTTTATAAAATTCGAAGTAGATATGTATTACTTTTTAGCCAAAATAAACATCATAAACATGTAGTAAAAGTCAATACAAATTTTGTAGATATATAGAACGTTTGAATCTGACTTTATATGAAGAAGTTATGATTCTTTGAAGTTTTACGTTCAACCCTATACAACAAATCGTGTCTCGGAAATAGGTTGATTATTATGTTAAATAATCCAAAAAAAAGTCGTAATAGTCATAAAAGAGAGAGTATACATATAAATAACGTCCAAATCTGACTTCGTATAGAGAAGTTATGATTCATAAACATATTTTAATTTCGGATTTATTCGTAAATTAGTGTAAAATAATGGATTTTAATGAAGACTCCCTTTAATAATATATAAAATAGTAAGAAATGTGAACTCTTAAGGTATCTTTGGATTAAGACAATGTTTGGTGCGGTACAGTTAGCTGATAAGTTAACTTATTTTTCGAGTTTTTTTATATTGTCATATTTAACAAACAAAAAACTAGCTTTTTGAAAACCTACTTAGAATAGTTTTTTAGGAGGTTTTTTTTTCTTCCAAATATACATCTTAATTAATTATAGAAACACAACTCACTTTTCAACTAGTATCTACTATAATAAATGAAAATGACTTTGCCACATGTCCTTCTGTTATAAGATTAGCCACATGTCATTTTGTCATAATTTAAGATATATTTATTTTCCACTTGTCATTACTTTAATTTTCATTTTCAATATATAATTAATTTACTTTCCATAAATTAAACCTACCATAATAACTATCAAATTTTAAATTTTAAATTTTAAATTTTAAATTTTAAATTTTAAATTTTAAATTCAATTCCAAATAAATTTACAGTTTAAACCTTTATGTTTAATATTTTGTTATAATTAACCCATTTAGTATACACTAAACACATAATTTTAATTAATTTATTCTTTGCATGTCTTTTTCTCATAATTTTTACTTATTTCAATTTCAAATTCAAATAAAATTTCTATTTAATCGTTCGTACTTAACATTTTGTTTTAATCAACCCGTATATTATACAGGTCTCACAACTATTTCAAATATAGCCTAAAGATTAGTTATAGTATTTCTATACATATAAAAACGTTATGATTGATATATAATATTATCCAAACAAAACTTTTCACAATTTTTATGAGTATAACTGACATATAATATTATCAAAACAAAACTTTTCACAATTTTTATGAGGTAGAGAAATATTTTGGGTAAATAAATAGTTTCGGTTTTTTAAATCTGTACATAAATTAAAAAAGATAACGCTAGATATAGAAAGTGGAAACTGTCAAAATTACAGGTGCAACATAAATGGAGAGTAGTAAGGAAGGAAGAAGGTAGGTAGGTCAAAGTGTAAGTTTCTTCAACAACCCTTCACTTTCTATTTAAGGAAATATTCACTTTTTTTTGGGTAAATTTATACCACGAACATGCAAATCTAACTATTTGAATCATGTTAAAAGTCCAGACACAAATAAATTATTGCTGCTAGGTATAGATGTTTGTGTGTGTGTAAAATGTTATTATGAAATTGGGTACGAGGAAAAGTATGTTATAATAATTTAGTTATAAAATCCATTTAGGTTTGATGACCTCTTTATTCTAATATCAACACTTGTTATTTATTTAATAGAAATACAATAATCATAAATAATTCACACAACACCAATTAAAATATGGCCACTCCATTTTATTTGGAGGTTGATGACGCACAGGGTGACGCAATTGCACCCATTTGGCTAATGCGTATTAATAGTTTTATCCAATTCTTATCATTTAAATATATGTATAAGTTAAATGACGGCTATATAATTTAATGAAAAATGATATTTAATTATTAGTAACTTACGATATTCATATTCGTGTGAAGTTATCATCATTCTTTTTTGGGAAATAAATATATTTATTCCCTGAATGAGTAATTAAAATAAAAAGTAAGATTCTTATCTTGATAAAAATAATAGATTAATTGATTGTAAACTGTGTACATCTAATTATGGCAATAATATTACATATTCAATTTGTTTTCGTAGGTACTCGAAGAGAATAAATTCCTTAAAAAATGCATCTTGTATAATAAAATAGAGATCGACGACTCAAGGTAGTGTCAACTCTTATGATTCGCGTTTCCATTCAAATGTGTTTATATTAAATAATAACATTGATGACAACCATGATGACGAAAATTGCAACTTTATATATATATATATATATATATATATATATATATATATATATATATATATATATATATATATATATATATATATATATATATATATATATATATATCCCGAGAACTAAAAGTGGAGCTTTAGATCAAAACTAATTCATTAAGAGCATGATCGACATCTTACTAATCTCATTTAATGTTTAATTTTTTTTTTGTTATTGGAAATATTAATTGAAATGTCTAATAAAACTTACATAATAAATCATATTTTTAAATTTTTTTAAAAATGGTATTTTTCGATTTTTTAAGTGCATGTTTATTAATTTTTTTTATCGATAACACAAATTTTGGAATTTTTTTTTTTAAAATCTGCAATATTTTAAAAGCATTTAGAAATCAATAAGTAAAAAAAAACAGGAATATTTTAAAAATACTATCATTTTTTATCCAAAAAATCAACATTTTTGGTATATATATATATATATATATATATATATATATATATATATATATATATATATATATATATATATATATATATATATATGCATATTTTTACAAATGCATAAATGCATATTTCATATACTATAATATTTGTAAGGAAATCATAAGAAAACTCATTTTATTTACTAATTTATAAATACAATACAATAAGTATTTTATTCGATACAAAATAAAATATAAAAAAATGCTGCAAAATTTTCAAAACGTTTTCATGTCTTCGTGTCAATATTTTCTGTGACATCCCCAATTTCACGACCAGAAAAAACTGATTTGTTTATGGCTTGTTTTTAAAATCAGAATAATCTTTTAAAGAAAACAGTTACGGAATTTGTTCTCAAAACAAAATATGATAAAAAAATTATCAAAACATTTCTTTAAAGAAATGTATTTTCATTATATAACAAAATCTCGGGATGTCATGTTCAATACAGACCAAAAGCATAAACAGAACAAAATAAATCTTACAACAGTTATTCATAACTACTGGCTTATAATTCGAAATCTCTCGTTATGTCAGCCAACTTATGCTCTCGTGCCATAACCTGTAATACAAAGAAAACTGAGAGGGTCAGGCTTGGGAGCCTAGTGAGCATATATGGTTTTCAACGCACAAATAATATAATTATTATATTTAATTATCAAACAATCAATCCAATTACCCACCCTCATTATCTTCCTTATTTTCATAAAGATTTACCCTAAGAACCGATTACCCTTCTCCCATTCATTCCTAAGAATTGCCCTAAGGAATTGGCATAAAGTCTAGTGCTGCCAAGGTTCTTAGATTACCTATGGTGAGCACGCAGTTCACAATAATTAATGAACACCTAGTTCAAGAACACCTAATGAACACACTCTGTTCAATAATACCTCATGAACACCTAGTTCAAAAACACCTAATGAACACTTAGTTCAAAAACACCTAATGAACACTTAGTTCAAATATCCCTGGCGAACACATAGTTCAAAACATCTAGTGAACACTTAGTTCAAATATCCCTGGTTAACTCAATCACCTAAGGAACACAGAGTACGAAAGCTCTTAGTTCAAACCACGTGATAATAATGTATATCTCGATCCTGCAAAACCACTAATATTATTAACACATATAAATCATATTTCTAAAATAATCTATCCCATCCCGTCGATCCCCACATATTGACCCTATACAATGATCTTACGAGATCTAGCCTAAGGAATCGATATGAACAACAACTGACGAAGCTGCTTCGGAAATTCCCTAGCAGCAAACGAGGATCAATAAAGACATCAAATGAGGGGAATGGAATAAGTTTCACCATGAACCTTCGTTTGTAAAAGAAAGAACAACAATACATTTTAAGTCAGGGGTAGTTATCTAGATAACAATGGCTAGGCATGACCCGACTATCATGAGGTATTATACCCCCAGACTCTACCTATCCCAACATCGAACTTTGCCTAGCAGTGGCCTGAATACATGAGGTATTTCACCCCCAGACGCACCCTATTCAGCAATATAACACCAGCCATACCTAGCAGTGGTCTATTACCGACACAATTTATTAGGCAGTCTACGAAGTTCCCTTAATTACTTCGTGAAAGAAAACGCTGACATATGAAGCTCGGTCAATCACTTCATAAAAGAAAATGCTGTCTCCAAACCTCTCTCAAAATAAAAGTATGGGGAAATACTACTAGAGTACTCCCGTACTCTGGTATGCGAAAGACTCATACCCGTGAACAAAATAGTACCCTGGCACAAGCAGCACCCAAGACACAGAGCTTTGAAAAGGACTTTGTACATAAATGTACTTCTGTACGTAGGACGTACTCCACCGATCATCAATCTCACCCCACACGTACTCTTAATAAGAGACTACCCAAAGTCCAATCTTAATTGAACTAAACATCCCATTTAAGTCTTAACTCATCACTAGGCAAGCCTACAATGCCTATAATCAATTTTTGATACTATCTCCGTTTAGGCAATGCCAACTAGTGTATACTTAACACAAGGTTTTAAGTAATAATATCATATATACACATCTTAACACCTATTGAGCCATATCTGATTCGCACGTTGTATATCATCAAATATATCTAACACGTAATTCGGACAATAGCAAATACTTCACATACATATGTATATTTCATACTTTAATCAATACTCGTATTAAAATCACGTTCCTAAAAGGGACTGTACACATGATACCTTATCGAATGATCACATAGTTCAAAAAATACATACTCCGTACTCCCGGATCTTAAATTTGCCTCATTACCTAATCCATATTCCCGGTCCTAAAACTAACCTCTTGATCTGATCCATACTCTCGGATCTAAAACTAACCTCTCGACCTGATCCATACTCTCGGATCTAAAACTAACCTCCTGATCTGATCCATACATCCAGATCTAAAACAAGTTTATCTCTTTATCCTTTTATCTCATGGTCCAACCCATCTATTATCACCTACCAACAACCTCATCTACCCATGTTCTACCCAACATATTTGTAGATACAAAATACATATACAGTTTAACTCATTAAAACTTATATAATTCGTCCATTCCATAATCATCTCAAATAAACAACAATATATTATACAAATAGCACATATTTCATAGAAAATACTTAATATTTATGTGTTAGAAGAAAGTGACCACACATTCACTTGATCAGAAGATGATTGGACATCACTACGACTTGTAAAAGTAGTATTCTTCGGTAGATCTGGAAGATCTTCACAAAAATTGGCTTCTCGCGGGCAGAGCTTCGGCTCGCAAACTTTACTTCTCGGGATCTTCAAGGCTTCGGGAATTGCTTCGGGTCTTGGGAATGATACCGGGGCTTCGGGATATTTCTTGCACGAAAAACGAGGTAAAACGGGAGAGAGAGAGAAGAGAAAATGAGCAAAGAAACTCGACAGCCTTGACTTCCTTTTATAGGAGGCTGGATCCTCGATTTACGCTGGGCGTAACCCGGATAAGCCCGGTGACTCCCCCCCTTCGGATAATATCGGATTTTATAATTAAATTTAATATTTTAATTATTTAATAAAATTCATATCTTCCTCATACGAACTCTGTTTTCGACGTTCTTTATATCTACGCGCAGGTGATACTACGCTCTACAACTTTTGTTTAGACTCCGTCGGCTAACTTTGAATTTATTTTTATTATATTATTTTAGTAGGCCGGGACAGAAAAACTCCGTTATAAATTCATAACTTCTTCATCTGACGTCCGTTTTCATCTGCCTTTTTACCGTTGGACTACTATCAATGAGATCTTCAATTATCGTTTAGATTGTTTCGGCTAGAAATCACTCGATCTCGAATTCGAGTTTCGGGCTGCATACTGCTAAGCTGAAACTTAAAAAAATCATAACTTCCTCATACGAAGTAAGATTTGGGCATTGTTTTCATGCACGCTCTCGGTTTAATGAACTCCACGACTTTCCTTTAGATCACTAAGACTAAATATCGCTCTAACTTAAATTCATTTTTTACGTCATTTAGTGTCGTGTCGGTTTTGTCGCGAAACTTCGACAGGTCATAACTTCTTCGTTATAACTTGGATTTCGGCGTTCTTTATATGTACGAAATCCTTGTAACATATACTACAACTTAGTTAAGATTATTCATCTTAAATAATATTCTATCAAAAAGTTATTTTTGACGCTTATCGTCTCTAAATTGACTAGCCCTGATCAACGGGTGTTACATTTCCACCTCTTCTTCAATTTATCATTTTTTCACCTCTGCAATATTCTCCATAATTTCTTCCAAATCTACAAGAAAATTAAAAATAAATGACTAATGCAAAAACACTCACAAAAATAAATATGTGATTTACATGTGACTAACATATGAATCACATGCGATTCACATATGAATCACATTTACATATGACATCATATGTGAATTACATTTGATTTTCATATGAATCACACGTGATTTACATATGAATCACACGTGATTTACATATGAATCACATATGATATGATTTACATGTGAATTAAATATGATTAATATGTGAATCATATGTGATTCACATGCGAATCACATGTGATTTATATGTAAATCAAATGTGATTAATATATGAATCATGTGATTCATATGTGACTCACATGTGAATCATGTGATTTACATGTGAATCACATGTATAAATCCCTCTTAGGCATTTGATCAAACAACTAGTGTGCAAATATTTTTTCTTGGAAATGAACATAAATTAGAATGAAAAAAATGGTTTATACTTTATACCTATTGAAAGTAATTTATTTCGTGTGAAATGAATCAAAAATATACCAACAAAGAAACCTCAACGACCTTCTTTTCATACTCCTTTCCTTCATATGTATCCAGGATATCTAATTCTATAGCAAAAAGCCCAAAGAGAGCCTGCTACCAAATCGTTACTGATCAGATCATAAGTAAATTCATACACAAGGTAATGATCTTCATGTCATTAAATATAAGAACTGGTGTAAAATAAGAAGATGAAAGAAACTTTTGTTTGCTATAGGAGTTGATAAATATATTACATGGAAGAATTAAGAAGAGAAGATGAATATACCAGAACAATTGGCTATAATGGTTCAGATAGTATAGTAGTGATTGATCTACATAAAGGAAGAAAACAACCATAACCATCTCCAATGGAGTTTAAGCCCTAATCATCAAATTTCAACTTCTTTATTTCCAAGTTTGTTGTAATAAATAGTGTCCATAACTATGTTAGAGTATACAAAAACATGAAACCTAAGATCACCAAGTTTGAAATTTAATGCGATCCGAGTCAAAACTACTATACTCTTGTATACTTTTTTTCAATTGAACTCAGGTTTTAATCAGAAATCCTAATGGATAAAAATAACATCGAATATGCAAAAAATTATGTAAAATTACCAAAACAATGGATCACATCATAGATCTCTTCTAGGCACAAAAACTCAAATAAAGCAAAACTATGGCATTTTATCAAACAGGTTGTGTGCACGGATCAAGGAGGCAATGAGAAGGATGAATACAAATATTCATCATGGTAATGCACACACATCACCATTGTTTATAGTAGAAAATCATGTATTTTATACACAAATAACATCGATTAAGGAACAATGATGAATGGAGTATAAATACCATACATTACCAAAAGAAAATAAAAATCAACTAAAAAAAACTAATCCAAGGTTTTTTGTACCTTTCACAATTGCTTGAAATCCTGAGGCTGAGTCGATATGAAAAAGGTGAACCTCAAATTTCAAATGATGCTACCGCTGAATTCTTTCAATTTCTCATATAAACTAGAGATTGAATTTGTTCCTGTTTCTGACATCTCCATGTGATCCCCATCATCTCCATAATTTCCGACCTACTAATCAGAAAAATAAGCCTATTGGATCTCAATCGAGATTAAATATCCCCAAATAAAAAAACAAAAAGAAAATTTATAAGACATCAACACAAGCACTGTGAGAACCAGGCGATCGATAGGGGATGAGGCGACAACATTTGAAGGCGAGGCGATGACAGGAGGAAGGAATGTGAGAGATTTCTGAACGTGAATGATGAGACTGTGCAACATCAGAAATCTAACAAAAGGAAATGCAAAGATAAATTTGTATCCTGAATGAATTAATTGAACAAAAGGAAAAAAAAAACTTATGTTACCTAAAAGACGTCGAAACTTCTGATTTGAACAGATCATCACTTCTTATCTAACCATTGCAAATTGTGTATCTGAAATCGACAGAGTGATTACACAAGGAGAGAATGATTTCATAAAGTGGAAAAGATCGCAATTTCATACATGAGAGAGACACATCGGTAGAGACATGAACAAGATGAAGCTATCTCCAGTGGCGATGGTTGAGGAATTTCTTAATACATGCGGAACTTTGATTGATCAATAAACCACGATGCTGTGAGAAAAATATAGATGATGAATCTTCTTACTACATCATCTGATACAATCGATTGAAGACGATAATGGAACCATTGCATCTTCATCGGAGGTTAGGACATGATAAAGAGGTGAGATCTGATGATTGCTTCTATAGATCTAGATGAAGATGAAGATGAGAGAGATATATAGATTCAAAGAGTGAGCAAGACGGTGATGAAGAGAGAGAAATAAAGTTTTGTTTCAAAAATTAATTTTGATTAATTACCATGTATTTTAATTTTTTATTCCATAACTACCCTCATAATATGTTGTAAAAAGTCAAAGCTACCATTGAAATTGTTCATAATTACAAATATGTCATCATTGATCTCAACCGTTAAAATTTTTGATCTAACATTCCACCTTTAGTTCTCGGGTTCTCGAGAAACTATGAGTTCTCAAATGATCCTTCCTCTTTCTCTCTCTCTCTCTCTCTCTCTCTCTCTCTATATATATATATATATATATATATATATATATATATATACTTAGGTTCAAATGTTTTTACTATCTATTGTGTACATGTATGATTGATCATCATTTTAGTTATTTTAAGAATGTAATTAATGCATATTAAATGTTGAAGATTTAATTGATACTCATTATATCTTCAACATGTAATATACAGTAATTACTTTCTTAAAATAACTAAAATGATTGGTCCATAATCAATCCTACATGCACACATTATGTAACGCCTGCGTTTCCAGGCTAGGCATTATTGTTGATGTAATAGTCTAAGTTAACCTTTGTAATTCTTTTGAAGTATTAATGATGAAATATTTGAGTATTATGTGTTTTATGCTTAGTTGTGTGGCTTAATTGAATTAAGAATAACATAAGCGTCAAAATTAAAGTGTGAGATAAGCTCGATATATTTTCATAAAGTTGTAGTGGTCGAAACAAGGATTCCGGAGATATAAGGAATGCCGAAATCCGAGTTATAACGAAGAAGTTATGACATGTCGAAGTTTCGCGACAGAACCGGCACGACCCCGAATGACGTAAAATATGAATTTAAGATAGAACGATATCTAGCCTTAGTGATCTAAACGAAAGTCGTAGGGTTCGTTAAACCTAGAGCGTGCATAAAAAGAATGCCCAAATCTGACTTCGTATGAGGAAGTTATGATTTTTCGAAGTTTCGACTTAGCGGTATGCATCCCGAATACTCAAATATGAGATCGAGTGATTCTTAACCAAAGCAATCTAAACGAGAGTCAAAGATCTCGTCAATAGTAGTTCAACGATAAAAAGACAGACGAAAACGGAGTTCAGATGAAGGAGTTATGAATTTCGAACGGAGTTTTTCTGTCCCGGCCTACTAAAAATAATATATAAGTAATATATTTATAATAAATTAAAAATAAAGTCAAAATTAGCCAACGGAGTCTAAATGAGAGTTGTAGAGCATAATCTCACCTTCTCGTTGATATAAAGAACGTCGAAAATGGAGTTCGTATGCGAAAGTTATGAATTTCTGAAGTTCGGGGCGCGAACCCCAAAGCTGTGTCAGAGACCACGACGTGGCAAGCAGTGCCACGACGTGGCAGGTCTTCTGACACCTCCGGGAGTCCCCCAGACGCAACTTGCGATGACTTATGTAGTGACGATCAAGCCCACGACATGGAAAAAGGTGCCACGACATGGCAAGGGCAGATTTTGCCCTATAAATAGATTTGAAGGGCCAACCGTTTAGGGTTGCTATTTTCTCACCTCTCTCTCCCGTTTTACCACGATTTACGTGCAAGAAATATCCCGAACCCCGGTATCATACCGAGACCCAAAGCAAGTCCGAAAGCCCGAAGATCCCGAGAAGAAAAGAGTTTCCGAGCCGAAGCTCTGCCCGTGAGGAGTCCGGTTTTTGTGAAGATCTTCCAGATCTACCGAAGAATACTACTTCTACAAGCTGTAGTGCTGTCTGATCATCTTCTGATCAAGTGAGTGTGTAGTTACTTTCTTCTAACGCATAATTATGAAGTATTTTATACGAAATACGTATTATGTGTATATTTTGTAGTTATATGTGTGAATGTATATTCACTTTCTTCTATCTCATGGATATGATTTATTCTCTATGAAATACGTGTTATGTGTATGTGTCTCATCTTTTATCTGGAATGTGTTTTGAATGAACATACTATACAGGTTTTAAACTATGTATAAAAATGTATATTTTATATACTAAAATGTTGGGTAGAACATGGGTAGATAATTGTCTTGTGATAAAAAGATGAGAGGGCTCGATGTTTTTTATTCAGTCATCTAGCGGAGTTTAGATGATGACCACAGACTTTTCTTGACAGTCCTGTGGAACGCTAGCAGGTTCGCCACCTGTAGGTGTTAATGAACTTGGGTGTTCATTCGTTGTACTCCATCCCCCTCATGGTTGCCTTATTTGACTTATATTACTGAGGAACCCCCGAAGCATGTGTTGTCGCCCCGAAGAAATATTCTTAGACTAGGTCCCTTATGTTAGTTGTCTTAGGGACGTAAAGTGAGAATAACGGGAATGAGTAATTGGGTTATTGTTGGTTGGTGGAATTAAATATAATTATTTATTGTGGGTTGAAAACCCTATATGCTCACCAGGCTCCCAAGCCTGACCCACTCAGTTTCTTTGTATTACAGGTAGTGGCGTCAGAGCATAAGTTGGATGATTTGTCAAGTTATTTTTGGATTATAGACCTGATGTTGTAAATAACAGTTGTAAGGTCTGTATTGAAATGTTTATGCTTTTGGTCTGTTTATCGGAACATGACATCCCAAGTATTGTAATATAATGAAAAATACATTTCTTTAAGAAATGCTTTGGTAAATCTTATTTTATCATATTTTGTTTTGGGAACGAATTCCACAACTCTTTAAATCAAAGGATCACTCTGAAATTATTTTAAAAGCATAAATTAAACCGGTCTTTTATGGTCGTGATTTTGGGGATGTCACACATTAGATAGTTAGAACAAAATAACCTAACCCTATATATATATATATATATATATATATATATATATATATATATATATATATATATATAGGTTCAAATGTGGATTGACATCTATTGTGCGGACGTATGAACAGTGCTATTCTGTGAGAATGACAAAGAATGTCCTTTGATAATATGAATACATTCAATCTTACATAACTATTGTAATTATCACACATTCTCACTAAGTAAATCATTTATAAGGTTATATAGACTTTTTATTATTATTCTGATTTTGTCAAAATGTTGATTAAGTCGTATTCTGTCAGAATGAAAATGAGTGAAAAATGATGTGTTAGGATAAAACTGAATAAAAATTAGTGATAATGCATTAAAATGACAATAGTTGTGTAAGGTTGAACGTGTTCACATTAGCGAACAATCTATTCTCTTAGTAATTCTCATAGAATAGCATTGTCCATACGTCTGCACCATAGTTGTACATCCACATTATAACCTAGCCCTATATATATATATATATATATATATATATATATATATATATATATATATATAGGGAAAAGTGAATATACCCTTAAGGGTATATAAGCTTAGGTACCCAAACTCACATTACTAGGTCGTTTTGTATCATATATATACACTGTAATTGTCCAATGTTCTTATAATTCAACTTCTAACTTGATTTACTTCCAATATTTTAATAAATTTCACATTTATCTTCGTCTTACATAATTTTCATTTTCAACTATAATATATATAGCCTAGTAGGTGTTTGGCAAAAAGATGTGATGTAAGAGAAAAGATAATAATGAAATTTCGAAAATATTGAAAGTAAATCAAGTCAGGGGTTGAAGTTTAACAACATTATAATGAATATATCAAACAAAACGACGTATTATGGTGGGTTTGGGTACCTAAGCTTATATACCCTTAAGGGTATATTCACTTTTCCCATATATATATATATATATATATATATATATATATATATATATATATATATGTATCTATATATATATATATATATATATATATATATATATATATATATATATATATATATAGAGAGAGAGAGAGAGAGAGGAGGGTTCAATTGAGAAAAAAAGGTTGAGAATGAGGGAATCATTCTCAGCCAATCATTTAATCTAAGCATAAAAAGACACTGTGACAAACTTATAAATATGATAATAACCTTCAATCTCAAGTACGTAACTGTAGAGAATTAGATAATAGTTCAAACTCATTCCTAATCGATCGTTCATCATCCAAATTTCTCCTCCAACCTTCAACAGTCATCCATATTTCTTCAATTAAACCATCATCAACGTCATCCAGTGTTAATCAATCACCGATCTTCGTCAATAACATGTTTATCAACACCATTCAACAGTTGACAACAAAAATTCGTTTTTGGTTCTTTTAATCCAACCTTCAATTCTGCTTGAATACGACCAGATCTTCAACATCTTCGATGGGAGCATCCTTGTGAAGCTAGCAAGTCTTAGCTTACTTTCCTTCGTAAATCTCTCTTATAATCATATTTTTGGAAAGATCCCACATTTGCAGATGATTGTGGTCGACGACCACAATTTAGTTTTTAGAGAAAGAGGGGAACGACTGTAGATATAAATGAGGAGAATGTAGGTTAAAAGTCAATCTACCAATACCATGATTATAGGAAGTATTTGTGGAAGTTATTAATTAAATTTCTAAATTACCTTTATTTACTTATTTAATTATTTATCTAATTTTTACTGGTCCACAATCATTCCTACATCCATACAATAATTAGTTAGAATACTTGAACCTCTCTCTCTCTCTCTATATATATATATATATATATATATATATATATATATATATATATAAAGGTTTTCAAGATCGTAAGATCCTACGATCATACCAATAAAATCCTTGTTGGATCGCAATAAGATCGTTTTATATTTAAGATCACAGACGTGATCGTAGGACAGGTCTCGGGATCTGATCCAATTCTACAGTTCCATGAAAATTGCCAAATTTTAATTCAGTTTTTTATTATCTTTACATATTTATTGGTTGACTTGGTCTTGTTACCCAATGTACAATCGAGAATATCCCTATTCTTGTACTGTTTTCTGCATCCTAATGACCAACACCACATATTTTTTTTTCATTCTACATTTTACCCTCATCGATAATAGAATTTGAGATTTAGCTTTGACTTGTTATTAATTGGGTTATTGATATAGAAGCACAATAATGTTTTTCATTTGGTTTTAAAGATCCTTCAACTAATTTTCTTACCTCTGACCCCACTAAAGTGACAAATTACTTGTCATTTATACCATGAGAGTCGGTCACCTGGTAATTAAATGTGACGTGGCCTTAGACATTCAGTTTCTTCAATTAAATGTCATCTCATCAATTACATGTCAACTTTGCCTTCGTATAATTATTCAAAAAAGGGATTTACTCTAGTCGTTTATCAAAGTCGTGTTGAAGTGTTCAAGACTCTAGTGCTTTTTCTCTCCCAATTCAGTAAGTTTTCTCTCATATGGGTTCTTTTGTGGTCAAAGTTCATGGCGAACCCATACCCTATTTTCCTGAAATTGCATTTGCACTATAACGGTGTTTATACATGACACCCACATAGATATATTGGAGGTGATATGTTCATGTTTACTGATCATGATTTCTCTGGAATGGATTTACATGGGTGTTGTGAATTTCTAGAAAGGTTTGTCGGAGAACCTTTTGAGAAACTTTATTACTTAACACGTGATCAAACTATGGAAAATGGTCTTATGATAATAGCCAACGAAATGGATTATCAAGTGTTTGTCAATGTTTCTTATCAAGTACCTGAAAGGCCAATAGACCTGTATTTAGATCATATTGGGGAAGGATTTGAGGACTGGTTCGTTGAAGAAAGTGATGAAAGTGGTTCAGTAATCCAGGGGGGTGACAAAGAACCTTCACAAGGAATCCCCGATCCTGAACCAGCCCATATGTTTGTTGCTGGTTTGGAAGATGAAATCAATAGGGAATACTATACCCCTCTAAACAAGACCAAGGACGATGACTTTCTTAACAAGTTATGCCCAGAAGGTGGAGAAGAGAAAAAGGTTGAAGAAATGGATAATAGTGAGGAATTAGACAATGATGTACTTGAGGAACATCCTATCTTTAATCCTCATGTACACTGGAAGAAGCAAGTACCAATTTTAGGCATGAGATTTGAGAATCCAAAACAGCTTAAGAGCATGGTTCGAAAAGAATGACAGTAGGAGGCTTCTAGTATTGTGTTGTAATGGTGCTTGTACTTTCATGCTATGGGCAATTTGGATGAGTACAGAACACAATTTTCAAATCAAATCTTTAAAAAGTAAGCATCAATGTGCTAGGAACTACAAACTGGGTTCAATTGTCAATTACCTATGGATTGGTAGCCATTACACCAAGGAGATTTTGCATAGACAGAAACTGAGAATTAGGCAACTAAGATTGGAGGTCATCAAGAAATTTGGTATTGAAGTTAGTATTAGCCAATGCAGAAGGGCCAAACAGTATGTTATGAATATTTTTGAGGGCACCCTTATTGAGAATTATGCTAAGCTCTGGTCTTATGGAGAGGAAATTAGAAGATCCAACCATGGTTCAACAGTCAGCATGTACGTACTTACAATGCCAAATGAAACTAATCACTTTAGTAAGTATTATGTTTGTTTTGATGGTGTAAAGAAGGGGTGGTTAGAAGGGTGCATGAAGGTGATTGGAATTTATGGGTGTTTCGTGAAAGGGTATGTTACTGGTGAGTTGCTTTGTGTTGTGGGGAGAGATGGTAGGGACCAAATATACCCAATTGCCTGGGCAGTGGTATGTGTTGAAAACAAGGAAAACTGGAAATGGTTTCTTGACGGGAATTGAGCATTACAACATTCCCATGTGCACATGCAACCCTAATTGCTTTGGATCTAGGTTTCTCTCGAGATATACATGCAAATAAGATTTCTAAAGTAATAACCCTAATTCTAATATATATAAAACAAAACGAATAGGGTTTAGATCTCACCTCTCATGATATCTTGTAATAACAGTAATCCTTCTTCAATTCCTTGACCTTTGAAAGCCTAGCGCCCCAAGCGTTGCACCTCTAATGGAGTCACAAACACCACAAGCAAAGAATGATGGAGAAGGAGGCAGAAATCGGCAAGGGTTTCTCTTAGGAATCAAGTGGCCGATTTCTAGAGGCTAAGGGGTCTTTATATACTTATGGTTGCTAGGGTTTTAGGTGGAAACCCAAATCTGATTGCTTAAGCCTTAAGTAGTGCATGGAAACCTTCTAGAAGGCCCCCTTGGACGAAATCTTCTATGAGCTTCCCATAGATTTCGTCTAACTCTTCCAAGGTGACCCAACAACCCATTTTGCAACTATCAATGATTTGCAAAACCAGTCCCTTTACTTTTAGTCAGTTCCTTTAATCCCAAAATTAAATCCAAAATAATTTCTGATTAATACTAATTAAATAATATGATTTCTCAATTAATATATTATTCTTATAATATATTAATAAACCATTATTTAACCTCTTTCTCCAAACTCATCATGTCCAGTTGCTATGGTGAAGGCAACCCAAACGGACCATGTTACAATCAAATCAAGTACATATCAATTATAGTTATGGGCTTAGACACCTAGTCCAACAATATCCCACTTGGATAAGTCTAATAACTATAACTGCATGTATGACTTCAAAATCTGATTAGCAGTCATAGCTTTCAAAATCCGTTGTCTAACTCTGACCTAGTCAATGACATGTCCTTTAGATAAGGGATCATATAATCCTCCGTTCTACAAGATATCGTGTGGACAAAGACATGGAACAAAATCCTTCTCAATGTCCAACAGTTTGTTTCCTGATTTTTGATTTGTTTAACAAGGAACTTAATTGAACACATCAATTCAATCCTTACCTGGCCCGACACATAAGTCAACACAGAATCATCGAGGGGCCCAATATATCGCTTTTCTCGTTAGGGCAAAAGGAACAGATAAACTTTGACTAATATGCTTGTACTATTTACTCATCAAATCGTACACAAAAATACGTTTTATAACATCAACTTACTGATGTGTTCACGCATTATCAATGCACAACCAACTCGTAAACAACAACTCATATATCTCGATTTAAAGATTATACGATATTATCGTGTCAGAATCACTCGTGATGAATTCCATGAAGTGATTCAAATGAGTGTGAGTTTAATCTAATACTCAAATCTTATTTCAGAAGTACTCATGAACGTTGCAACAAACCTTTGCTATGTCTAAGCACTTAGACAATCTACAAACCAATTCATGATAGTCTTGCCTCATTACTTACTTCCAAAGTATGATCGACGGTGAATAATTTGAACAATCCAATTATTCAGGAAGTAAAACATGCAAAAGTGAAACAATAGTAAACAATTGACAAAAGATAGTAAACAACACTTATATATAAATCTCCATTATATAATCATCAAATGTCAATTACATTTATCTATTACAAGTTTCTAAACATCTATCTAATCACTGAAACTAATATCGTCCTTCAGACCAATGCTCCTCACATGCTTAACGTGCTTGATCCTACTTAGACCCTTTGTGAGGGGATCCACATGCTTCTCTTCTGATGATACCCTCTTGAGAACGAGGAGTCCTTCTTCTACCCGTTGTTTTATGAAATGGTATTTTCTGTCGATATGTCTGGATCTACCATGATCCCATGGTTCCTTGGTTAAGACAACCGCTCATTCGTTATCACAGAAAGTCTCCATGGGCTCCTTGTCACACCCCCAAACCGGAACGACAGAAACGTTCGGGGGTGGAGGACATCATGTACAGTATCACAACAATTGTAAAATAGTAATCAAAGCAACAACAACCATTGTATTAATAACATAGTATTTACATTGTGTTCAAAACATTATTTGTACAACATTAAAACTATAGCAAAAGATAAGGCGTAATGCTAGTATGCTCCGTCTTCATAATGCTCGAGAGAGTACCTGTTACTAACTTTCCTGAGAATACAAGTGGTTTGAAAAGAGAATATCAACATTTAAGTTGGTGAGTTCATAAGTATTTTAGTGGAAAAGATGTGTTCTTTGTTATTAACAATGTTAATGTGTTTTTCCAGAAATCCAATATTTTCTTAGAAAGCATATCATAATCTTAGTACTTTGAGACTAAGGAGTATAAGTCTCTTATATTTATAACCTATGATTCGATATTCTGATTCATGTACTTAGGCTGACCCGTCCTATTACCTCCTATGATTACTTAGTGTATACTAATTATATATAATAAAAATCGAACGGATAGTTGATTGGTTGAATCGGCCCTAAACCTACAAACAAACAAGGAACATGAAGAAATTAAAGACGGAAATCACACATCCCACTATTTATCTGATATTCATTATATAGAATCGTAATGTATACATTAAGTAATCATAGACTTTAATAAAAAGAATACTCGTTATATGATTTTTTGAACTTCTATTTGTACCATATTAGTAATAATATTATGTTTTACTTTTCGTGTAATTCGTGTACAAATCTAGAAGTTATTACTTACAAATAATGTAATATCGTTTTATTATAAAATAAAACCTTTGAAAGTACATTTTTCCTGAAATCCGAATGTATGGTTAATAATCAAATAAAACTATTTGATAACATACCATTATTAAATAAGTTTTAAATTCTTTGTAAACATATTCTTAGTTATATCCGCTTTACTGTAAAACATTGATTTCGATAAACAGTTGTGTTTGTTTTTAGAAGGTCGATCTATAAACGGTTCACCTGTAAAATAATGATATTGATCCTGGAAAAATCTTATATTTTCCATAATACCAATTCGTGGTTTTAAACATTTCAAAACCAAAAAAGTATAGGTATAATTGCCATAATTAATTTCATGAAATGTAGTTTTATTCATAAGTAAAACTAACTGAAGGTATATTTTTTATTGTAAAATAGATATGATGTAAATACCTTGTTTTACGGCTTTAAAAGAAGTATATTACTACGTAAAATAATCGTTGTTTATCAATGTGAGTTCTTATAACCATACAATATGACTGATATGTCTGATGTGACGTTCTTCAGGCGTCAGAATGATATGACATTTGTCACCTTAGACTTATCGGCCTAACTGTAGCGAATAGTTAAGGTGCGGGATTGTCAGTCCCGTATAGATCTATACACAAATTCACACTCTCCCTCCAGGAGATTCTGGTTAATAAGTCAGGACTTAAGATCGTACTTAGGTAAGTACACCACGAGGTGTCTCTCAAATTTATTGTTTCAACGAGATTACGAGTAATACGGTGGAAAAACCTTTTAACAAATAAAGATGAAATTTTTCCATATATAAGTTTAAGATGATTGATATTGTGAATTGACCCATAAGTTATACCTATTATAATTTATCTGTGTGTTTTCATATCATTTTCCCTGACTTAGTAAAATAGTCCATAAATTCCATAAACTATTCCCATTATAGTTTAAGATGATTGATATTGTGAATTGACCCGTAAATTATACTTATTATAATTTATATGTGTGTTTTCATATCGTTTTCCCTTACTTAGTAAAATAGTTCATAAATTCCATAAAATATTCCCATTATAGTTTATATGCATGTAAATTACATAATATGAGCCTTTTGTATTTTAACAACCTTGAGAGTTTATAAGTTTGGTAAAAAAATGTTTAATTAGTATTTTTACGTAAAATATTTATAACGTATATAAAACAGCGAAATAAACAATTTGTATTTTAAACACAATATTACTTGTGTTTTTTACTTGTATCCCCCCTAAAAAAAGTAGAAAATTTTGGAAAAGTGTAGGGGTATGAACTCACCTTGTGTGCGTGCTCTTGCTTAGATACAATTTGGTTGTGAATAATCTTCGGGATAGAATATGGGATTATTGTCGTATCCTAATAATTTTTACATACGATATAGTATTTAAATCAAATAAGAATAATTTAAATATTAAGTTAAAGTGTTAAACAACACTAAATTATTGTAAGAAAACTTACAATAAGCCTTAGACTAGTTTGTAGGTGTTCTTGGTGTTCTTGGTGTGTTCTTGATGAAAACTAGCTAAACTGGGTGTTTTCTGCCCAATCTATGAAGATTGAAAGGTGTTTTTGGAATGATAATAAGATCAATGGATGATCGTTGCAAGATTTTATGAAAAAAAAGTGATATTCGCATAAATTTCATGAGAAAAGAGAAGTTTTGCATGTTCTAGAGAGGAGAGGGGAGATTTTCAGTTGAAGATCTTGAGAGAAAATATTGAGATTTCGGCTGCTATGTGAAGAAATGAGTTTTATTTTAGGTTGTAAGTATATGTAAGGAAGAATAAAGCAAGTCGACTTAAGGGTTCTCTGCCGAGAACATATACCAAGGCTTCGGTTTTCGGCTGGGAACTCAAACCGAGGAGTAGAGAACCCTTCCCAAGAAGATAAGGCTTCTAGAAGGAGTTTCGGCTAGGGGTGAGCATTTGGACCGAATCGGACCAGACCGGTTATGGAGAATATTGTGGACCGTGGATCGGACCGGATGAGTCGTGTCCGTGTCCGTGTCCATGTCTGGGTCCAGGTCCGGGTTTTCAGGTTCTTGGACCCGTTTGGACCGGTACAACTTTAATTGCATAGAGTACAAGTAATTAAAATAGGTTTTTGGGTTTGAAAGAACTTGTTAAAACGAATGTGTTATTGGGTTTATACGATACAACTTGTAAAAATGATTATGTTTCCGTTTCATGCATAACTAATCTACCTTGATGTTATAATATTATAACTTGCAAAATTAATTTTTAAATAAAAGCAACTAACATATAAATCAAGTTCACCAAGATCCTTTTCATATGATTTATCTGTCAAAGATACATAAAATTCAGAATTATAGTCTAAAATAATAGTTAAAAAGTTGAAATATTTCAGCTTTGATAGCTCAAATTTGAAGGATTGTAACTCACTGAATATAATACCAAAATCGACAACATTATTGTCTAAATTCATCAAAAAACTGTAAAATAAATGTTGGAAAAAACCACAGGTCAATCCGACTTAAAACGAATGAGTTATGGTTGTTTAAAGAATTTCACAGATAACAAAATTTTAAAAATCTTGCTGAAAGGCTGAAAATTTTCAGCTTTGATAGCTCAACTTTGAAAGACCGTAACTTATTGAATATAATACCAAAATCAACAAAATTATAGTCTAAATTTATCTACAAACTGTAAATTAAACTTTAGAAAAAACCGCGTGTCAATCCGACTTAAACCGAATGAGTTATGGATGTTTAAAAATTTTCACAGATTACAAAATTTTAAAAATGTTGCTGAAAAGCTGACATTTTTCAGCTTTGATAGCTCAATTTTGAAAGACTGTAACTCATTGAATAAAATACAAAAATCAAGAAAATTATAGTCTAAATTCATCTACTAATTGTAAATTAAACGTTGGAAAAAACCACGTGTCAATCTGAATTAAAACGAATGAGTTATGGTTGTTTAAAAAATTTCATAGATTATAATTTTTTTTAAATCGGGTCCAACCGATTCTAAACCGGACCGAACTGGGAAAAAACCGGACTAGTTCTGATGGATTCTTAGAACCGAGAACCGGCCTGGGGGTCAAAAAACGGTCCGATCCGGTTCACCGGTCCGGTCCAATCTACCGATCCAAATGCTCAACCCTTAGTTTCGCACATTTGTGGCCCGAACGGTTTACGGCCGAAAGCCGTTTGCGGTGCAAGGTCAGTGTTTCCTTTATGCGATGCTTTGGGGTATGCAAAGGTATCTGGTTGGAAATCGTTTTCGGTCTGAAGCTTTAATCTATCTGAGGGTTTTCGGTTAAGGCGAGAATCCTCGTGTAACAGCCCGGAATTCCAGGTATTGTTATATTTATGATTTTGGGTGTTTTAAGAGGGGACTCGGCGAGTTGGAGCTCAGACTCGCCGAGTAGGATCGCAGATCTGGTCGCGGGTTCGCGACTGGACTCGACGAGTCCGGATATGGACTCGGCGAGTCCGCGCTGTTTAGCGAAACCCTAACTTCCCAGGTTTGGGACATATATAAGGGGCCTTATGGCCGTCATTGTTCACCCTAGTCCTTTGAGTGAAACCCTAATTCGATTGTGAGCATCTGGAGCAAGGTAGAAGACCATTATTGATCTTGGAAGTGTTATTTTGCAAGGAGGAGGAGGCTTGGTTAAGGGAACAACAGGAGAAGCCATATTCTGAGGATTGGGGACACAGAGCAACGTTATTCAGGTAATATTTTCGAGTTGTTCCCTTCTATGTTGATGTGTATATGGATTTAGGGTTTATGGAACCCTTTTGTGGCTAGATTGAGTGCTTCCTTAGTCCCCCAAGCGATTGGAACCCTATATTGGGACTCTTGGAAGTCCAGAGTGTCCCATGCCTGAGCTTTTCGGGAATCAATGGAGGTTTTGGATTGGAATCCTTATGCCTTAGGTCAAAACGTCAATTATGAGTCATGGGGTATATTATGAGCACCGAAATAAGGACTTTACGTGATGAACCAGTCTAGGAAGGCCAGACCTATGAATTGCCGGAGCAGATCTGACCTTAGAAAGCAGTTGGAGCGGTTGCATGGCATGGACTCGCCGAGTCCGATGAACAGACTCGGCGAGTAGTTTGAAGATGCCCTTGGACTCGGCGAGTTGTATGAACAATTCGGCGAGTAGGTTGAAGATAGCCATAGACTCGGCGAGTCTGTTCTTGGACTCGGCGAGTCTTGTCGAAGAGTCCCGATATTCTAGGGTTGAGTCGAGAATCGGTGAGTCAAGGGATGACTCGGTGAGTTGAGGGCGAGTGGACTCAGAGTTGTTGAACTCGGCGAGTTAGGTCGCGGATTGAGTGAAGTTCTGGGTATGGGAACTCGGCGAGTCATCGGGTTGACTCGGCGAGTAGGGTCAGTCAGGGGTTGACTTTGACCTTGTCTTTGACCAAGGGTTGACCAGTGGTTCCAGGGGTATTTTGGTAATTGTTGATTATTGTTGAGTTCAGTGCATTGGTGGCTGTCCGGAGGTGGAGACCGTATCAGTGATTGGAGCAGCTTGAGTTATCTGTTCAGTCGGCAGTTTCGAGGTGAGTTATCCTCACTATATCGCTAGGGTTTATGGCACCAAGGCCAACCTTTTTATCGGATAGGAATCCGGGTAGTTGTCAGTTATTATGTTATGGGCCGGAAGGCGTTATATGTTGTGGGCCGGAAGGCATTGCGATGTGGACCGGAAGGTCATGTCCTGGAAAGGCGTATGTGTGCGTTTAGTATGTTGACTGATTCGTAGGGTGATGTTATGCTAGTGACCGGCTAGGTCGGTATCTTGAATAGAGTAATGCTATGTTATGTGGTCTGTCGACCGATTGCTGACTGTGAACTGTTACATGATTATGTGTTATGCGTATGATTGCTAAACCTAGGGTGTGACCCGGTATGCAGGGTCGTTCTATGTTTTGTTATGATAGGTATGCTTGTTATGCGGTGGGCCGGAAGGCAATATGTTATGGGCCGGAAGGCAATATGTTATGGGCCGGAAGGTAATATGATATGGGCCGGAAGGCGATATGTTTTGGACTGGAAGGTCGTGGACTGGAAAGGCGTATATGTGGTGGGTATTTTGGGGGTATCTCACTAAGCTTTCGGGCTTACAGTTGTGGTTTTATGTTTTCAAGTTCTCAGGAGTCTGTGGCAAGGCAAAGGCGTGATCGTACCGTTCCTTGCGTTGGTGTTTTATGATATGAACCTGGGAAAATACTCTGTTAAATAATGTATTGAAAACCTTTTTGTAACAACGTTATTAAAATGGGTGGTTTCGAAAAGTTTTAATTGTTTTGAAATTTTGGTCGTTACACCTCGGTTCTTGGGGTGTTTCACCTTCAAATTCTACAACACTTCTACCAAGTGTTTAAATGTATCAAATATATTAATTTAACTTTATTAAATTAACAAATCAATAGGTTTGACTTTAATATGATATGTTTGACTTGACTTGACTTTTACAAAGATCGAAAATAATGGGTTGTCTTTTCGGTTACTCATGAATTAAGGAAAAGATACGTGTACTTTTGTTTTGTTAGTCTTTTCGATTTCCTAGTGAATTCAAGTTCTCACTTAGCATTCAAACGGACCTTTATTATTAGTATGTGATTTTGTTTGATTTAATCTGACTCTCTGTGTTGGGATGGTAAACTGTACTTAAGATGGAAGAAAGTGTGGGTTTAATTTACTTGTCTACGTTTACTTGAATAATATCATACTCATTCATAGTCTTAGGCGGCTTTGCCCTGAACT
This sequence comes from Lactuca serriola, assembly GCF_051521515.1. Classification (NCBI taxonomy): domain Eukaryota; kingdom Viridiplantae; phylum Streptophyta; class Magnoliopsida; order Asterales; family Asteraceae; genus Lactuca; species Lactuca serriola. The sequence goes on along the minus strand of NC_136409.1, from coordinate 178,604,995 downwards.
TCATGGTAGGACTCATACTTGGTTCATCCACCATCAATTCGTGTATACAAGTCATATATAATTAATATTGAAAAGACGTTCAGATGGGTGGCTCTGCCCCAAGTCCACAACCAGACAAGGAATAGGAAGTAGGGCAGAATCACACATCATAAATCCGTACTTCTTTATATCCCCTTCAAATCAGAACAAATGTTAAAACCACATCCTGTATCAAGGACCCAAGAACTAGCACGCGATGAGTTATTAGATAAAATAGTATAAATACCTGCGGAGGAGGGCTTTATTTTCCCATCCTTGATGTCCTGCAAGTATTTCGGGCAGCTTCTCTTCCAATGCCGTTTATCATGGCAGTAGAAGTAGGTTGCTTCCTTAGGATCAAAGAATGGAGTGGTAGAACCGGTCTTTGCCTTGGATCCACTTGTAGAAGATCCATCATGGGACTTTCCCTTCCAATGCTTTGAGGGTGCTTTCCTTTTTTTCCCTTTTCCATGTCCAGTGGCTAGGACAGGGGCAGCAACAGGAGTAGGAGTGGATTTGACACTTTTCCCTTTCTATCCACTTTCAACAGTTCTTAGCAGGTCTTGAAGCTTACTTAATGTGACTTCCTCACTGCGCATATGATAAGTCATATTGAACTGATCATAGCAAGGAGTTAGAGAGCGTAGGATTATGTCAATAGCCAACTCTTCGACGAAGTTCACATTCAACTTCAAGAGACAATCCACATATCTTTGCATTCTTTTCAAGTGGCTCGTGATGGACTCTCCATCCCTTATTTTAATGGTGGTAAACGAGGTGACTATATCTTACCTCTCTTGACGTGCTCATTGATGGTACTTTTCTATCAAGTCCTTGCACACCTCGTAGGGCTAGTAGTCCTCGTTGAACCGTTGCAGCTCAGGAGTCATGGTGGCTACCATAATACAGGACACCTTAGCAGCATCCTTGTGGTGAGCCTCATACTCAGCTATTTCGTCGGGAGTGGCTTTGGACTCATCAACCTCTTTTAGCGGATTGTCGCAGAAATATTCTTTGTCCTAGTAGCACAAGGCCATTTGATTGTTGCATATCCAATCTTTGAAGTTGGAACCATCGAATGTGACCCTCGCATACATGTTGAAGAGTGAGAATGAGTTGTTGTTGGAGGAACCGAAAGCGTTATTTGGGGTAGACATCTGAAAAAGAAGAAGAACAAAGTTTTGATTAGATAAGGAGTCCTTCATATAACACCCAAATGAAATATTAAGGCAAGGACCTAACACAATAATTCACAATTCGGAAGAGGGATGTCGTAATCCAGTTGTAATTATTTGAAGGTAGGCAAATGACGATCTGCCAATTCCACCATGAAAAACAAAATAAAGAATTAGGTTTTAAATATAATGAAATTCCTAGATTCTTTTGAGATTTATTGAACTTTTCAATGGCACGTTTAATCTCGATTATGCCCTTCAAGTTTGTGACTGGGATACCGAGGAGCACAAACAAGGTGTGAATAACCATGCAAATTAGCTTGGCACTCTCGATGTCATTTACCACCTAATCAATGTGTCTGTTAACCACACACGCTCCATTGATCAATGATAATTCTCGAGCTACCATTTTCCACCCTTGTTAGTCCAAGTTAGTGTGTCGGTTAACCACATACGCTCCACTAACGACTTGGCAAGGTGCAAAGTGCAATTTCATGGACTAACATCATTTTCACATTTTTCCTAAAGTAACTAATATTGGGAATTTATAAAACATTTGGTTAATTTATATTTATCATTATACTTATTAATGAGAGAATTAATGTCCTATCCTGCCCGTTCAGCTAACGACCATCCACTAGTCAAGAGTGTGGTGGGTAAGAGTGGATACCCAATGATGGTCATTTTACATGCCGCTTCCTTAAACACCCCTTATAGACCAGCTTCATGAATGATGCCTACTAACGATAAGACTAACTTATCTTACACATATATATACATATTAATCTTTTAATATTATAATAGTATAAGGATTGTATTTTAAACTTTTAAACACCAGAGTTTTAAAATTTTAACATTTCAAAATTAAACTTTTAATTAAATTTAAATTCCAAAACTTTGAGGGTGCAATTTGAAACTTTTCAAAATTACTAGTTCAAATTTTAAATAATCAGTTAATCTTATAATAGGACATTATCTTAAAATTTGACTATTATCTTTTAATTAGATGATGATATCCATTACCATATCAGAAAATTCGATTTTAATTAGTTAAAACAATTTTAGGTAATTATCCTTATCTAATTTAGCCCTGAAGTCCGAAAAATTTGCCAACAGATGATCCAATTCGTCGAGTCAGGGGATTGACTCGTCGAGTTCGTCCAACTTGTTGAGTTCATCTTTGAACTCGTCGAGTGCAGCAGACGGTGAACAAAAAACGATTTTGTTCCAGCTTTAGGAAAATCACACTTGCATCAAATATAACAGAAAAACACCTTAAGCTTTGATACCACTGATGGGAATTGAGCATTACAACATTCCAATGTGCACATGCAACCCTAATTGCTTTGGATCTCGGTTTTTCTCAAATTATACATGCAAATAAGATTTCCAAATCAATAAGCCTAATTCTAATATATATATATATATATATATATATATATATATATATATATATATATATACACACACACACACATACATACATACATAACGAAACTAATAGGGTTTAGATCTCACCTCTCTTGTTATATTGTAATAACAAGTAATCCTCTTTCAATTCCTTGACCTTTGAAATCTTAGTGCCCCAAGTGTTGCACCTCTAATGGAGTCACAAACACTACAAGCAAAGAATGCAGGAGAAGGAGGCAGAAATCGGCTAGGGTCTCTCTTAGGAATCAAGTGGCTGATTTCTAGAGGCTAAGGGGTCTTTATATGCTTGTGGCTGCTAGGGTTTTAGGTGGAAACCCTAATCTGATTGCTTAAGCCTTAAGCAGTCCATGGAAACCTTCCAGAAGGCTCCTTTGGACGAAATATTTTATGGGATTCCCATAGATTTCGTCTAAACCTTCCAAGGAGATCCAACAACCCATTTTGCAACTATCAATGATTTGCAAAACCAGTCCCCTTACTTTTAATCAGTTCCTTTAATCCCAAAATTAATTCCAAATTAATTTCTGATTAATACTAATTAAAAATAATATGATTTCTCAATTAATATATTATTCTTATAATATATTAATAAACCATTAATTAACCTCTTTCTCCAAAACTCATCATGTCCGGTTGCTACGGTGAAGGCAAACCGAAAGGACCATGTTACAATCAAATCAAGTACATACCAATTATAGTTATGGCTTAGACACCTAATCTAACATTTCTGTCATTGTTAAGTGATGATCTCAATCTTGGTATGGGACAAGGTTTAACTCTTATGTCAGATCAACACAAGGTAAGGAAAACATTTTATTATTTCTCTTTCACAAAGTATATTACCCAGTTCATTTCTAACTAGTTGTATATTGGTATAGGGTCTTATGGAAGCTGTCAAGGAATTGTTACCACAAGCTTAACATAGGCAATATGCAAGGCACATTATGGTCAACTTCAGTAAAAAGTTTCCAGGGGCACAATTTGTTAATTTGTTTTGATCTGCATGTAATGCAATAACAGAACATTCTTTCAAAGAAATAATGAAGGATATTGAGCTTATGAGTTTAGATTCAAGAAAGTACTTGATAGAGAAGGACCCTAGAACATGGTCAAGAGCTTACTATCAAGTTGGTAGATGTTGTTCTAGTGTGGAGAATAGAGAATGTGAAAGTTTCAATGCAGTCATAGTTGAAGCCAGGAAGAAACCTATCATCACAATGCTTGAAGAACACAGACTGTATATGATGAAGAAGCTGTTCACATCAAAACTTAATGGATGGTCAAGTAATGTTTCACCTAAAATAAAGCTGAGGTTGAATGGATTAAAGGTTAATCATAGGTTTTTGGAGGTATTTCCAAGTGGACTCAACTAGTTTGAGACTAGTTCAGGAAGCGAGTTATATGATGTTGATTTAGACAACATGACATGTTCGTGTAGGATGTGGCAACTTAATGGTTATAGGTGTGTTCATTACTTCCATTAGCTACCTCAATACAATGTGGAGAAATATGGGGATCCTTTTTTTTGTAGAGCAATGTATATGAAGACCTACCAATACAAAATTTGTCCCATGAATAGAAGAAAGATGTGGCCTAAAACTAATTACATTCCACCTTTACCCCCCAAGAATAGAAGGATGCCAGGTAGGCCAAAAACTAAAGGAGTTAGAGATGTGAGTGAAAAGGGTGGAAACCATAGAGTTTCTAAGAAGGGTAAGAAAATATCATGTAGTTTATGCAAAATGGAAGGACATAATAAGAAGACATGTCCAAATGTTGATAGGTCAAGACCAAACAAGTTACCAACTAGGGTTAACAGGAGTAATACTACAAAGTTAATTACCACTTCCCATTTCTTATTTTTTGTATTAAGTATGTTTCATTTAATTGTTTATTATGTGTGTATAATAGGGTGAAAATATGAAGAAAAGGACTGCATAAGTGGTAAGTGGAAGTTGGACATGAATGGAAGGTGGGGATACACATGGTAGTAGGGTTAAGAGGACTAAGATAACAAAGGTAAATATAAATTCTTATTTCTTATTTTTTTTATTTGTTATTAAGTATGTTTCATTTAAGTGTTTATTATATGTGTATAATAGGGTGAAAATATGAAGAAAAGGACTACAAAAGTGGCAAGTGGCAAGTGGAAGTAGGATAAGAATGGAAGGTGGGGATACATAAGGTACTAGGGAGAGTGGGTCTGCACAAGTGATAAGGGAAAGGAATAATGTTGTAATTCCCAAGGTTAAGAGGAGGAAAAAGAGTGAAAGGATCATCAAGGAAAAATTGGCTACCCAAGTTACAGGAAAGAATGGAAAGGGGAACACTTCAGAAAAACCTGTCAACTTAATGTAGTTTTTGCATGGGAACTGTATGGGATGTGTCCTTTATTATGTAGTAAAAACATGTTAGGATGTTTTCTTTTAAAGATTCTATGCCATAATTTTTACGTAATGTGTTGCAGTCACTTTGGTTGTTAATATATTCTCTTGTGGGATCTAGTATCCCTTGTGTCCTTTTTATGCACTAGATGGTCCCTTCTTTCTTGTCCCTCCTGGAATTGTTATGTGGACCATGCTACTTAAAAAATTGTTTGTGGACCATATAACAGCTCATGCATGATATTATATAAGGGTAGTGGACCATATAACTTGGATTCTTTAGGGACCATATAACAATTCATGCAATATACTATCAAGGAAGCAATAAATAAATGTTAGAATAAAATAGAATCCATGCATTCTATTATATAATTAGTCCATAAAAAAGGTGTTACATGACCATACGTAATGCGGCTAAAGTACATTGCTTATACTAAATTGTCAAAAGGATCATCATTCCATATACCACCATTACACCATAAAATAACCCTATACACCCTGCCTCATTCCAAATACCTAATCAACCAAAAGACCATCCCCATATGCACCATGATCCAAAAACCACCTATACACCATGACCCAACATCCTACATCACCTAGAACAAATTAAAGTACATGAGCATAAACAACAAGAAGACCTGAGCAATCAAAGCAACCTTTTTCAACATCTTCTTTAGACTTTCAATCTCAACGAGTAGTTCTTGGATCCTAGCTTCAGCAAGTTTCTTCTTAGCTTTCCTAAGAAGCTTGTGCTTCTCCACTTTCTTCTGCAGCCTAACAACTTGACCATTCCCCAAAAGGTAGTCGATCCTAAGTTTCATGTCCCCTAACGTATGCTTGTAGTGTTTTGGTAATGATGGGTCAAGCCACTGGAAGAAGTTGCAACTATCGTTGGATATCTACAAAAGAATGCCACACAATAGAAAAAGGGTTTTACTATTCAAAATTTAGGATTTTCTTGTTGTAAATGGGGTTTTTTGTCGATCAAAATAGGGGGTTTGCAGAACAAAAATCAAAACTTTAGGTTTAAAAGTTATCGATTGTAATGAAGGATGCCATACCATTGATTTTGCACAATTGTAGAAGCTGCGAGCTGGGTTGTTAGGCCTCCAAGCTTCTCTGAGCTTCGACACAGGCTGATCATGGCACAAGCAGGGAGGATTCACTTCAATCCAGTAAATGGCGACTGTGTTATAGGATTCAGAGGACGAAGACATGGTCGAAAGGGTTGGTGTTCGACAGAATGTAAGGAAATAGTGAGAGTGGATCTATTGAACCCTTACAAAGCTTATGTAGTAAGGTAACTGGACACCAACTGGATACCATATACCACATCACATTTGACGTTCATTGACCAACCGGGGAAGTGGTAATAAAATGAAGAAAACCTTATTTTGGCAGGTAATTTGTCACTTTAGTGGGGTCAGAGGTACGAAAATTAGTTGAAGTACCTTTTAAAATGAAACGAAAAAACATTATTGAGCTTCTATATCAATAACCCTTACTAATTTCCTCCATCAATAGTTCAAGCTCAACAGTAAAGGTGAGCCTTTTTTTTCAGTTTCTTTTCTTTTACTGTTCAAACACTTTTCCTTGAGAACTTCAGAAATTGTGATTTTTAATTGAGTTTCAAAAGTTGAAATTGTTACTGATTTCCTCCTTATAGTTAAAGAAAAGAGCATGAAGGTTATGAGTTGCTACTTTTGTATGATAAATAATTATTATCAATACTCTTTTTAGCTATTTAACCATGTCATTAACCACTACATGATTAGTTATTTTATTTGTTTAGCTATTTAACCATGATAAATGGAAAAAAAGTTTTATATATGACCATTTACCTTTTTATGTAATGTTTTGTAGGATCTTAAGATCCCAATTCCAATCTTATGATAATAATCTTCCAAACCTCAAAATGATCATATGTAGGATCTCATCTTGATAACCTTGATATATATATATATATATATATATATATATATATATATATATATATATATATATATATATACTCTAAACTGTGTCGTTTCTTTTGTATTAGGTGTCTAAGCCCATAACTATAATTGGTATGTACTTGACTGGATAGTAGCATGGTCCTTTCGGGTTGCCTTCACCGTAGCAATTTCATAGGATAAATTACGGAGAAAGAGTTAAATTGTGAATTATTAATATATTATAAGAATAATATATTAATTGAGAAATCATATTATTTAATTAGTATTGATCAAAAATTATTTTGTAACTAATTTGGTGATTAAAAGAGACTTATTAAATTACAGAGACTGATATTGCAATTATCTGATAGTTGCAAGTTAGGCTTATGGATCCCTAGGAAGGGGTGGACGAAAAAATATGTGTAGCACACATAGATTTTGTCCAAATGGGGCCTAATGGAAGGATCTACTGGATTGCTTAAGGCTTAAGCAATCAGATTAGGGTTTTACCTGAAACCCTAGCAGCTCAGCTATATAAGGAACCCCCTGGCTTCTTGAAATCGGCGAATGCATTACGAAAAGAAACCTTGCCGATTTTAGAGCCTCCATTACCTATCTCATATTCTTCCAATTGCTACTTGGTGTTTGTGACTCATTAGAGGTGCAACAGTTGAAACACTAAGCTCTTGAAGGTCAAGATCTACAAGCTACAAGGAAAAGGTATTCATCTAACTTTGTTTTAGTTATAAATATAAAAAATTGTATGCCAGATTAGGGTTCATGCTTTGGATAATAATTTGCATCTGTAATTTGAGAAAAACCTAGATCCAAAGCTTTAGGGTTGCATGTACACCATAGGAATGTTGTAGTGGTCAAAACCCATCAGTGGTGTCAATACTTAGGGTGTTTTTTTTATTATATACCATGGTTAATTGTTCAAAGTTGAAAGTAATTGAAATCTGGACTCTGCCAGATGAACTCGACGAGTTGAGGCAACTCGAGGAGTCCAAATCCTGACTCGACGAGTTGACTCGTCTGATTGCACAACTTTCAGATTTCAAACCTAAATTTGATAAGGATAATTACCATAAGTTTTTTAATTAATTAAAATTGATTTTTCTGATATGGTAATGAATATCCTTATCTAATTGAAAGATAATGGTCAAATTTTAAGATAATTACAAGATTATGTGATAAATTAATTCTTTGTAAAATATTATTTGAATTTATCTTACCAAATAAAATTGGATTAGGTCAAATTTTGATAAAGATAAGATTATATGATTATTTTAATTATTTTAAATTTGATCTAGAAGTTTTGAATAGTTTCGAAACTTGCCCTCAACTTTTGGAATTTAAAATTTGATTAAAAAAGTTTTCAATTTTGAAATATTAAATTCTAATACCCTAGTGTTTTAAAAGTTTAAAATACAACCCTTATACTATTAAAAGCTTAATACTTATATATATATATATATATATATATATATAAGATGAGTCAGTCTTACCGTTAGTATGTCTCATTTACGAAGCTGGTCTATAAGGGTGTTTAAGGAAGCGACCTATAAAATGACCGCCATTGGGTATCCACTCTTACCCACCACACTCTTGACTAGTGGAGGGTCGTTAGCCGAACGGGTAGGATAGGATATTAATTCCTCATTAATAAGTATAATGATTATTAAAAAGTAACTAAATATTTTTATAAATTCCCAATCTTAGTTACTTTAGGAAAAAATGTGAAAAGATGCTACTCCATGAAATTGCACTTTTCACCTTGTCAAAGTCGTTAGTGGAGTATGTGTGGTTAATCGACACACTAACTTGGACCAACAAGGGTAGTAAAGGGTAGCTCGAGAATTATCATAGATCAATGGAGCGTGTATGGTTAACCGGCACATTGATTAGATGGTAAATGACTCGAGAGTACCAAGCTAATTTGCATGATTATTCACACCTTGTTTGTGATCCTCGGTATCCCAGTCACAAACTTGAAGGGCATAATCGATATTAAACATGCCATTGAAAAGTTCAATGAATCTCAAAAGAATCTAGGAATTTCATTTAATTTAAAACCTAATTGTTCATTTCGTTTTTCATGGTGGAATTGGTAAATCGTCATTTACTACCTTCATATAATCTGCAATTGGATTACGACATCCCTCTTCCGAATTGTGAATTATAGTGTTGGATCCTAGCCTTAATATTTCATTTGGGTGATATATTAAGGATTACTTATCTAATATAAAGTTTTTCCTTTTCTTTTTCCAGATGTCTGGCTCAAACAACACTTCTAGATCGAACCCCTCAAGCTCCTTTTCTCTTATAAACATTTGTGGGTGGGGGGGGGGGGGTCACCTTCGATGGGTCCAATTTCAAAGATTGGATCCACAACATCCGCATGGACCTACAATACAAGGAAAAAGAATACATCCTCGAGGAAAATCTCAAAGAGATAGATGAAACTAAAGCTTGTGCCGAAGAAATAGCTAAGTATAGGGCTCACGAAATGGACGCAACAAAGGTGTCGTGTAGAATGGTAGCCACTAGGAGCTGCAACAGTTCTATGAGGACTACTGGCCTTATGAGATGTGCCAAGACTTAATGGAAAAGTACCATCAAAGTGCACGTCAAGAAAGGTACGAGATTGTCGCCTTGTTGATAACAACCAAGATGAAAGTGAAGGGTTTTGAGCATTCTAACACTCCTATGGTGTACATGCAACCCTAGAAACCTTAGATCTATGTTTTCTCTATTACGCATGCAAATTTGATTTTTCCAAGGTTCTCAACCTAACTAGCATGTTATGGGGTACTTGTAACATAAAATCTAGTAGAATAACATAAATTTTCTTGTGGTTGATTGCTTGGAGCTTCAAGAGCCTAGCACCAATAATGTGGATGCCTCAAATGGAATCACAAATCACCACACAAATTGGAAAACCATGAGAGAATAGTTATGCACACTTAGAAATCGGCCCACCTTTGTTCTCACACACACTAGTCCTATTTCATGTGCCAAAGACCTCTTTATATAGTATGGTGGATTAGGGTTACATCCATGTAAACCCTAATACCCATGACCTTTCATTTCCAGAGGATCCATGGGTTAAAAACTCCATGGACTATTCATGCAAGCTTAGCCCATCCTAAATGAACTTTGGACCATTCTATATATATATATATATATATATATATATATATATATATATATATATATATATATATATATATATAAGAGTCCATATTTAATTAGTTTCTTTTTATTACTAAATTAATTCTTGATCAATACTAATTAAATAATATGATTTCATATTAATATATTATAACTTATAATATATTAATAAATCATAAATATACTATTCTCAAAAGATTATCCATACAAATTGTTTCGGTGAAGTGCAACCCAAATGGACCATGCGAGGTCAGGTCAACTGCATACCAAATATAGTTACAGACTTAGACACCTTATCCAACAGAAAGATGGAGAGTCCATCACGAGCCATTTGCAAAGAATGCAAAGGTATGTGGACCGTTTGCTCAAGTTGAATGTCCACTTTGACGAAGAGTTGGCGATTGATATCATTCTACGCTCTTTACCTCCCTATTATGATCAGTTCAAGATGACTTATCATATGAACAAGGAAGAAGTCACCTTGAGCAAGCTTTAAGGGTTGTTAAGAACTATTGAAAGTGGGTTGAAAGGCAAAGTTGTCGCAATTACTCCTACTGTAGCTGCCCCAGTCTTGGCTATTGGACATGGGAAGCGGAAGAAGATGAAAGATCCCTCTAAGAATCACAAAGGAAAGTCTTATGATGGATCTTCTTCAAATGTCCAAAGGAAAAGGTGGTTCTGCTGCTCCTTCATCTGATCCAAAGGAAGCAGAGTGCTTCCACTGTCACAACAAAGGGCATTGGAAATGAAGCTGCTCGAAGTACCTGCAAGATATCAGGGATGGGAAGATAAAGCCCACCTTCGCAGGTATTTATACTATTCAATCTAATTACTCATCGCATGCTAGTTCTTGGGTCCTTGATACAGGATGTGGCTTTCACATTTGGTCTGATTTCCAGGGGCTAAGAAGAAGTAGGGATGTGGGCATGGGAAGATAAACTTAATCAAGGGGAATAAGAGAGCGTCGCCTGTCACTAAGATTGGAGTTTATTCTTTATTGCTTAGTAGTAGTAGTTTAGGATTAGATTTGAACGATTGTTGCTACTCGTCAGAAATGACGAGGAATATTATTTCCTTTCATGGTTTGTATAGACAAGGTTTTATACTTTCATTTAATAATGAAGTTGGTTCTATTAATGCTTTCTATAATGGTATTTTTTATTTTGAAGCATTGCCTTGTAATGATATATATAAAACTGTGATGGGTGTAGACAACTTAGGAAATAATGTGTTGCATATTGATTCGTCCAATGGATTGGACAAGGCATGCTTGTGGCATTGTCGTCCTGGACATGTCAACAAGAAGCGCGTAGCCCAACTCCAAAATGATGGATTGTTGGAGTCATTTGACCTAAATTCGGATAACATGTGCGAATCTTGTTTGCTTAGAAAGATGACTAAATCACCTTTCATTGGTACTTGTGAAAGAGGTATGGGATTGTTGGATCTCATACACACCAATGTGTGTGGTCCCTTCTGATCCACCACAAGAGATGTTAACCGCTTCTACGTTACGTTCACTGATGATTATAGCAGATATGAGTATATCTACTTAATCAAGAATAAGTCAGAAACCTTTGAAAAGTTCAAAGAGTTTAAAAAAGAAGTTGAGAATCAATTGGGAAGGAAGATAAAGATGCTCATATCTGATAGGGGTGGTGAGGATCTTAGTATCGAGTTCCACGACTATCTTAAGGAATGTGGAATTGTTTCACAATTGACGGCGCTTAGGACACCGCAGCTCAATGGTGTGGCTAAGAGGCACAATCGAACCTTGTTGGATATGGTTCGTTCCATGATGAGTCGAGCTTCGCTACCTATCTCATTTCGGGGGTATGCCTTTAAGAATGCCGCCCATATCCTCAATCTATTCCCAACTAAAAAGCTTGCGAAAACACCTCACCAGATGTGGACGAGGAAATTTCCCTCGTTGTCACATATCATGGTTTGGGGTTACGAGGCTTTCGTAAGACGAAAGACTCACTACAAGCTTGATCCTTGTAGTGAGTGGTGTATTTTCATCGGCTATCCACAAGAATCTTTTGGATATCTCTTCTACAAACCGAGTGACAATGTTGTCTTCATTGCGAGGAAAGGGGTTTTCCGAGAGAGAGAGAGAGAGAGAGAGAGAGAGAGAGAGAACTCATATTCCAAGAGGACACTAGGAAGCAAATTGATCTTGAAGAGCTTCAAGAATCAAGCGATGAGGGTACCTCTAACACTAGCACTCAACTTGAGGAATAGATTCCTGTTGAACCAGTTGATGAGTCCTTACCTCTAAGACGTTCCAGTAGAGTTAGTGTTCCACTTGTGTTGTATGGTTTCCATATAATAGCTAAAGGTGATATATTTATCAGAGATAGTACACTGATAGATTTGGATGAACCTAACAACTACAAGGAAGCCATGGCGGGCCCGAAGTCTACAAAAGGGAAATAGGCAATGGACAGCGAGATTCAGTCCATGTATGACAATCAAGTTGGGAACTTTGTTGACAATGTACAGGGTCGTAAGACAGTCGGGTGCAAGTGGATCTTCAAGAAGAAGATCGACATGGATGGGAAAATGCATACGTTCAAGGCACGATTGGTTGCGAAGGGCTTTACTCAAACCCCTGGGGTTGACTATGATCAGACCTTCTCACCAGTGGCCAAGATCAAGTCTATCAGGGTTATGTTGGCCATCGCTACATTTCATGATTATGAAATTTGGCAGATGGATGTCAAAACGGATTTCCTTAATGGGAAGATGGCTGAAGATGTTTACATGTGTCAGCCAAAAGGTTTCGTGGATGCCAAATACCCCAATAGAGTGTGCAATCTTGAGATCCATTTATGGATTGAAACAAGTGTCTCGTAGATGGAATCTTTGTTTCGATGAGAAAGTCAAAGAGTTTGGTTTTTCGAGAAGTGAGGATGAGTCCTGTGTGTATGTCAAGGCTAGTGGGTGTATAGTTAGCTTTCTAGTTTTGTATGTTAATGACATACTACTCATAGGAAACGACATTCCAACCTTGCAGGAGGTTAAGTCTTGGCTTGGGAAGTGTTTCGCTATGAAGGATCTAATAGAAGTTGCTTATATTCTGGGGATAAGGATTTTGAGAAACAGAAGTAGGAGACTAATAGGACTTAGTCAAAGTACTTACTTGGACAAGGCAATGAAACGTTTTAGCATGGTGAACTCCAAGAAAGGGGAACTGCCAATCCAAAGCAATACCAAGCTGAGTAAGACTCAGAGTCTGAGTACCGATGCCGAGATAGCGGAAATGAGTCGAGTGCCATATTATTATGCCGTTGGCTCGATCATGTACTGTAACGCCTGTGTTTCCGGGCTTGCTGTTTTTAGCAATGTAATAGTCTAGGTTAACCTTTGTAACCCATTTTGAAATAATATGAATGTATTATTTGAGTATTATGTGTTTTGTGCTTAATTGCTTAATTATGTGGTCTGATTAATTAAGAATAAAAATAAGCGTCAAAATTTAAGTATAAAATAAACTTAATATCTTTGGTTAATGTTGTAGTAGTTGAAACGAGGTTTCCGAATATATTTAGAACGCCCAAATCTGACTTCGTATGAGGAAGTTATGATTTATCGAAGTTTCAACTTAGCAGTGTGCAGCCTGAAATACTCGATTTGAGATCGAGCGGTTTTTAGCCGAAGCAATCTAAATGAGAATCGAAGATCTCATTGTTGGTATCGAAACGATAAAAAGTTAGGCGAGAACGGACGTCAAACGAAGAAGTTATGAATTTATAACGAAGTTTTTCTGTCGCGGCCTATTAAAAATAAATAATAAAAATAAATTCAAAATTAGCCGACGGAGTCTAAACGAAAGTTGTAGAGCGTAGTCTCACCTTTCCGTGGATATAAAGAACGTCGAAAACGGAGTTCGTATGAAGAAGATATGAATTTCCGAAGTTTATTAATTATTTTGTATTTAAATTAAATCATTAATTCGGAAGCATTATCCGAAGGCGAGTCACCGATCTGATCCGAGGTACGTGCCGCGTACTCGAGTACGCCCCGCGTACTCCGAAGGTGTCGACATCGCAGCAAGTGGCTTCGGATACGTAAGCAGTGACGTTTCTCGGACCAGTACGCCCCGCGTACTCCGAGGCTCCAGCCTCCTATAAATAGGATCCGAAGGCAGCCGAGTCTTTTGCCAATTTCTTCTCTTCTCTCTCCCGTTTTGCATCGTTTTGCGTGCCAGAAATACCCCGAAGCCCCGGTATCATACTCTAGCCCCGAGACAAGTCTCGAGATCTCGAAGATCCCGAGAAGTGCAGTTCCCGAGCCGAAGCTCTGCCCGCGAGAAGTTCGATTTTTGTGGAGATCTTCCAAATCTGCTGTGGATTACTACTTCTGCAAGTCGTAGTGCTGTCCGATCATCTTCTGATCAAGTGAGTGTATACTACCTTTCATAAACACGATAATAATACAAGTGCGGTTTGAGTGTATTAAGTAAATTGTGGATTATATATGTGAGGGTGTAGTTACTTTCTTCTAACGCGTAACTATGAAGTGTTTTATACGATATACTTGTTATGTGTATATTTTGTGGTTGTATGCGTGAATGGATATTCACTTTATTCCATCTCATAGATCTGAATTGCTTTCTATGAAATACGTGTTATGTGGTATGCCTCATCTGTTATGTGGAATATATATTGAATGAAAATGTAACGCCTGTGTTTCCGGGCTTGCCATATTTAGCAATATAATAGTCTAGGTTAACCTTTGTAACCCGTTTTGAAATAATAAGAATGTATTATTTGAGTATTATGTGTTTTGTGCTTAATTGCTTAATTATGTGGTCTGATTAATTAAGAATAAAAATAAGCGTCAAAATTTAAGTGTAAAATAAACTTAATATCTTTGGTTAATGTTGTAGTAGTCGAAACGAGGTTTCCGAATATATATAGAACGCCCAAATCTGACTTCGTATGAGGAAGTTATGATTTATCGAAGTTCCGGCTTAGCGGTATACAGCCTGAAATACTCGAATTGAGATCGAGCGGTTGTTAGCCGAAGCAATCTAAATGAGAATCGAAGATCTCGTTGTTGGTATCGAAGCGATAAAAAGTTAGGCGAGAACGGACGTCAAACGAAGAAGTTATGAATTTATAACAAAAGTTTCTGTCGCGGCCTATTAAAAATAATTAATAAAAATAAAGTCAAAATTAGCCGACGGAGTCTAAACGAAAGTCGTAGAGCATGGTCTCACCTTTCTGTGGATATAAAGAACGTCGAATACGGAGTTCGTATGAAGAAGTTATGAATTTCCGAAGTTTATTAATCATTTTGTATTTAAATTTAAATCAAAATTCGGAAGCATTATCCGAAGGAGTCACCGATCTGATCCGAGGTACGCCCCGCGTACTCCGAGGGATGTCGACACTCGCACTCGAGCACTTCTGATACGTAAGCAATGACGTTTTGGGCAGTACGCCCCGCGTACTCCGAGGCTCCAGCCTCTATAAAAGGGGATCCGAAGGCAGCCATAATTCTTGTTCATTTTCTTCTCTTCTCTCTAGTCTTTTGCATTGTTTTTCGTGCCGAAGCTACCCCGAAGTCCCGGTATCATACTCTAGCCCCGAGGCAAGTCCCGAGATCCCGAAGATCCCGAGAAGCGCGGTTCCCGAGTCGAAGCTCTGCCCGCGATAAGTTCGATTTTCGAGGAGATCTTCCAGATCTGCTGTGGATTACTACTTCTATAAGCCGTAGTGCTGTCGGATCGTCTTCTGATCAAGTGAGTGTGTAGTTATTTCTTCTAATACAATAATACGAAGTATTTTATATAAAAATACGTGCTATGTGTATATATTTGGTTGTGTTATGTGTGAATGAGTATTCACTCTCTTCTATCTTATAGATCTGCTTATTTCTTTATGAGATATGTGTTATGTGTGTGTGTGCCTCATCTGTTATGTGATATATGTGTTGATTAAAGCATGCTATACAGGTTTTCTTTAAACTACGTATGAAAATATATATTTTATCTACTAATATGTTGGGTAGAACATGGGTAGATAGTTGGTGTGTAATAAACAGATGAGAGGCCTCGATGTTGTTGTTGTTGTTGATCTAGTTATTCAGCGGAGTATGGATAATGACCACGGACTCTTTCTAGACAGTCCAGTGGAACGCTAGCAGGTTCATAACCTGTAGGTGTTGTGAACGATGTGTTCACCGGTGTACTCTATCCCCCTCATGGTTGCCTTTAGGATATCTATTGTTGAGGAAACCCCTTCGCAGTGATGTCCGTCCCGATGAAAATCCTAGATTAGGTCCCTTGAGATAGTTGTTTTAGGGACGTAAAGTGAGGATAACGGGAATGGGTAATCGGGATAGTGTTTGGTTGGTGAAATTAAATATAACTTATTTATTGTGGGTTGAAAACCCTATATGCTCACCAGGCTCCCAAGCCTGACCCACTCAGTTTTATTTGTATTACAGGAAGTGGCACAAGGGCGTAAGATGGATGGATCATCTTGTTGTTTTGTTTACAAGTCTGTATATGTATGTATTTGTTGAATGACTTGTAATGTTTATCGTTTATGCTTTATGGTCTGTATCGGAACATGACATCCCGAGTTTTGATTATATAATGAAATGCATCTCTTGATGAAATGCTTTGATAAATATTATTTTATCATGTTTTGTTTTGGGAACAAATTCCGCAACTCTTTCAAATCAAAAGGATTTACTCTGAAAATATTTAAAAGCATAAATGAAAATCGGTATTTTCTGGCCGAGATTTTGGGGATGTCACAGTTGGTATCAGAGCATTAGTTTAAGCGAACTAGGAATTTGTAGGATTTCTAGACTTAAACTTAGAATGCTAAGTGAAATTTTGAGGTGTGTGTCTGTTGGATTTTAGACACGAGCACTAGTTTATTTTAGGAAAGTTGCCTAAAATGCTTTATGTGCTAAATGTTATATGTTGCCGTATATGATATTAATTGTTCGGATCTACGGTCTGTTGCCGACCGGATCTGGAAACCTTATGTGTGTAGGATTCTAAGCGTATGTCTACGGTATTAGAACTAGCATGTAAACGTTTCGGAGTAATAAGGATGATTTGAATATCTATCGTGAATGAGGATCTAATTTCACCTTATTCGGTGTGTAGATCAAAAAAAAATGGTGAGAACGAGGAGTGGCGTTGGAAACGCGGATGAAAACAGGAATCAACCGCCAGTGATTGAGCAGATACCTGTTGTAGCAGCAGCACCAGAACCAATAACAATGGCTGCGGTGCAAGCCATGATTCGGGCTATACTAGCCGAACAAAGGGAGGAGATGCGACAAATGTTGCATAATAATATGGATGAACCTATCATACCTATTGAGGAACCGGAATTGATTCCCGAGCAATCGGAGGAAGGGAACAATAGTCGCATGGTGAGTCAAGTTGGGACTCAAGAGGAACGAAGGAACGATCCAGAAAGGAGAAACAACAAGGATGGACGTATGTAAAAGAACTTCTTGGGCGCCAAACCGCCAAGTCTTTCTGGGAGCCCAAAGCCTGTTGAGATAATGGATTGGATCTCCGAAATGGAGATGGTATTTGAAAGTTGCGACTTTAGCAACAAACAGAAAACCGTCTTTGCGGTTAGACAACTGAAGACTGGGGTCTTGAGTTGGTGGAAGTTGTTGGCAGATACTATGCCACGAGGAGAGGCCCTGAAAATGTCATGGGAGGAGTTCTTGGAACAGTTAAGGGTGCAGTATTGTTCGGAGATAGATCTGATTGATCTGAACAATGAGTTCCAAAACTTGAAGAAAGGGAAGATGAGCATAGATGACTATGCTACTGCATTTACTGAGAAGATGAAGTTGTTTCCGTACCTAGTGCCGACGGAACTCTCCAAGATTGAGAGGTTTGCTAACGGACTGCCTGCTGACTTTGGTCCGACAGTCAAAATGGCAACCACTCTGAAAACGGCTGTTCGTGCAGCTAAGAATGTGGAGGCCCAGCAGAAGGAAAAGGGTCTGGAAAGAATAGATGTTGGAGAAAAGAGGAAGTTCGATGGAACTTCAGGGTCCAACAAGAAAAACAAGTTCTCGAAGTCTGGTTCGAGGGGAGGTGGAGGTGAAGCGAAATGGTGCGACAAATGTAAGAAGAAGCATCATGGAAAATGTGAGGTGGCGAACACATGCTACAAGTGTGGAAAGCCAGGGCACTATGCCAATGAGTGTAACCTCACAAAGAAAGTTTGCTATGGTTGTGGTGAGGAGGGTCATATGTCGAGGGACTGCCCGAAAAAGAAGGAGGCAGCTAGACCCAACATTCCGCCAAAGCCAAAGGCGAGAGCATTCCAGATGACACTGGAAGCTGCTAAAGATGAAGCTGATGTCGCTTCAGGTACCTTTCTCATTAACGAATTGCCTGCCCAAATTTTATTTGATTCTGGAGCCAATTACTCCTTTATATCGCATGAATTTGGTAGAAAGCTAGCTTTGCCTGTTGTTAGACTAGATAATGCTTTATTAGTCGAAGTTGCTAGTGGCAAGTTTGTACCTGTTAGCTATCGCATGAAAAACATCTTAATTGATCTGAATGGGAATAAGTTCCACGAGGAATTATTGCCTATCGAACTTAATGGTTTCGACATCGTATTGGGAATGGATTGGCTTAGCGCCAACGACGCCGAAATTTTATGCAAGAAGAAAATAGTCAAAGTAAACCCGCCTGGGAAAGATTTGTTTATGGTGTATGGAGATAAACGCAGAGTGAATTCTGGAATCATTTCATTGATGAAAGCCAGAAAATGTTTGACCAAGGGGTGTACATCGTATTTAGCATTCGTGATTGATGCTAAGAAGGAAAAGAAGGTGATGCAGAATATTCCAGTTGTGTGTGATTATCCGGAAGTATTTCCCGAAGATCTTCCTGGATTACCGCCTGATCGACAAGTGGAATTCCGTATTGACTTGTTGCCAGGAACGACGCCAATTGCAAAAGCACCTTATCGATTAGCACCGACGGAGATGAAGGAACTAATGATGCAACTTCAGGAGTTATTGGACAACGGTTTCATTAGACCTAGTTCATCGCCCTGGGGAGCTCCGGTGTTATTTGTAAAGAAGAAAGGTGGAAGTATGAGAATGTGCATCGATTACAGAGAGCTGAACAAGGCAACAATAAAGAATAGATATCCGTTGCCGAGGATTGATGACATGTTCGATCAATTGCAAGGTTCGAGCTATTTCTCGAAGATCGATCTTAGGTCAGGATATCATCAGCTAAAAGTAAGAGAGCAAGATATCGAGAAGACTGCATTCAGAACTAGATATGGACACTACGAGTTCTTGGTTATGTCGTTTGGACTAACCAATGCTCCAGCAGCGTTCATGGAATTGATGAATAGGGTTTGTAACCCGTTCCTTGATAAATCCGTGATAGTGTTCATAGACGACATTCTGATTTACTCGAAAAGCCAGGAGGAGCATGGCAGACACTTGCGAGAAGTGTTAGAAGTCTTGAAGAAGGAGAAGCTGTATGCTAAGTTCTCCAAATGTGATTTTTGGATTCGTGAAGTCCAATTCTTGGGTCACGTGGTCAACCAAGAAGGGATAATGGTTGATCCAACGAAGATCGAAGCTGTGACGAAGTGGGAACAACCGAAAAGTCCCACGGAGATTCGAAGCTTTTTAGGATTAGCCGGATATTACCGAAGGTTTATCCAAGGCTTTTCTTCGATCGCTAGTCCATTGTCAGCTTTGACCCACAAAGGAGCTACTTATGCTTGGGGTGAGAAGCATCAGGAAGCATTTGAGAAGCTAAAGAAGAAGCTATGCGAGGCACCGATACTTTCTCTACCCGATGGAGTTGAAGACTTCGCTGTCTATAGCGATGCGTCTAGTGTTGGTTTGGGTTGTGTTTTGACCCAAAGAGAAAAGGTGATAGCATATGCGTCTCGACAGCTGAAAGAGCATGAAAAGAACTACCCAAATCATGATTTGGAGTTGGCAGCGGTAGTTTTCGCTCTGAAAATATGGAGGCATTACCTCTATGGCACGAAGTGCAAACTTTTCACTGATCATAAGAGTCTCCAATACCTCTTTAATCAGAAAGAATTGAATATGAGGCAACGACGCTGACTAGAATTACTTAAAGACTATGACTGCGAGATACTTTACCACCCTGGTAAAGCTAATGTTGTTGCTGATGCTCTCAGTCGGAAAGTCAATCCCGAAAGGAAAAGGCCAAGAGCGTTGAGAATTGAAGTTGTCTCAACTATTTTGGAAAGTATAAAGAAAGCTCAAAGCGAAGCTTCTGAGAAGAATGACAGAAAGGAGGAACGTTTGGGCAAAACGTTGGTGTTCGGTGTAGACAGTCATGGACTGAAGGTGTTCCAAGATCGGATTTGGATACCTAAGACAGGAGGAGTCAGAGATCTTTTGATGGAAGAAGCTCACAAAACCATGTACTCGATTCATCCCGGTAGCACTAAAATGTATAGGGACCTGAAACCCTACTACTGGTGGCCGACGATGAAGCTTGATGTTGCAAAGTATGTGGCCGAGTGTGTGACTTGTGCGAGAGTCAAGACACAACATCAGAAACCGTACGGGAGTTTAGAACCTTTGCCTGTGCCTATGGGTAAGTGGGAAGACATTGCTATGGATTTTGTCACTAAACTGCCCAGAACAAAGAATGGTCACGACATGATTTGGGTGGTCGTTGATCGATTCACTAAGAGTAAGCATTTCATAGCGGCCAGGGAGAAATGGTCTATGGAGAAGCTTGCGAATTCTTACGTGAAGGAAATTGTGAGGCTTCACGGTGTTCCGTTAACGATTGTGTCGGATCGTGATAGCCGTTTCACATCGAGGTTTTGGAAAAGTCTACAAGAGGAATTGGGTACCAAGTTGTGTTTAAGTACAGCTTACCATCCGCAGACTGATGGTCAGAGCGAACAAACGATACAAACACTTGAAGATATGCTGAGAGCATGTACTCTGGAATTCCTAGGTAATTGGGATGAACATTTACCGTTGGTAGAATTTTCCTATAATAATAGTTTCCACTCGAGCATTAAGATGGCACCTTACCAAGCTTTGTATGGACAGAAGTGTCGTACGCCGTCTTGTTGGCTTGAGGTTGGGGAAAAGCAGTTTATGGGACCGGAGTTGGTTCATCAAACTGCTGAAAAGTTGAAAATAATTAGGGAAAGAATGTTAGCGGCTCAGGATCGTCAAAAGAGCTATGCTGACAAGAAGCGGAGACCGATAACTTTTGAGGTTGGGGATTCGGTTTTGCTTAAAGTCTCGCCCTGGACGGGACTTATAAGATTTGGTAAAAGGGGAAAGTTGAGTCCAAGGTTTATTGGACCGTTTAAAGTTCTTCAGAGGATTGGGAACCAAGCTTACAAGCTCGAATTACCCGAAGAACTGAATGGAATTCACAACACTTTTCATGTGTGTTATTTGAGGAAGTTCACGGGAGAAGTTCCCGACATAATTCCAATTTCTGAATTGAGAATTGATGAGAACAAAAGGTTGATTGAAGAACCAGAGGCAATTGTTGACCGAAAGACTAAGAAATTGCGACGCAAGATGGTTGGGTTAGTGCTTGTCCGATGGAAACACACGAATGGGCCGAATCTCACCTGGGAGACGGAGAGTGACATGATGGGTCGCTATCCGCATTTGTTTGTTGATGTGTGATTCCGGGGACGGAATCATTCTAAGGTGGAGAGAATTGTAACGCCTGTGTTTCCGGGCTTGCCATATTTAGCAATATAATAGTCTAGGTTAACCTTTGTAACCCGTTTTGAAATAATAAGAATGTATTATTTGAGTATTATGTGTTTTGTGCTTAATTGCTTAATTATGTGGTCTGATTAATTAAGAATAAAAATAAGCGTCAAAATTTAAGTGTAAAATAAACTTAATATCTTTGGTTAATGTTGTAGTAGTCGAAACGAGGTTTCCGAATATATATAGAACGCCCAAATCTGACTTCGTATGAGGAAGTTATGATTTATCGAAGTTCCGGCTTAGCGGTATACAGCCTGAAATACTCGAATTGAGATCGAGCGGTTGTTAGCCGAAGCAATCTAAATGAGAATCGAAGATCTCGTTGTTGGTATCGAAGCGATAAAAAGTTAGGCGAGAACGAACGTCAAACGAAGAAGTTATGAATTTATAACGAAAGTTTCTGTCGCGGCCTATTAAAAATAATTAATAAAAATAAAGTCAAAATTAGCCGACGGAGTCTAAACGAAAGTCGTAGAGCATGGTCTCACCTTTCTGTGGATATAAAGAACGTCGAAAACGGAGTTCGTATGAAGAAGTTATGAATTTCCGAAGTTTATTAATCATTTTGTATTTAAATTTAAATCAAAATTCGGAAGCATTATCCGAAGGAGTCACCGATCTGATCCGAGGTACGCCCCGCGTACTCCGAGGGATGTCGACACTCGCACTCGAGCACTTCTGATACGTAAGCAATGACGTTTTGGGCAGTACGCCCCGCGTACTCCGAGGCTCCAGCCTCTATAAAAGGGGATCCGAAGGCAGCCATAATTCTTGTTCATTTTCTTCTCTTCTCTCTAGTCTTTTGCATTGTTTTTCGTGCCGAAGCTACCCCGAAGTCCCGGTATCATACTCTAGCCCCGAGGCAAGTCCCGAGATCCCGAAGATCCCGAGAAGCGCGGTTCCCGAGTCGAAGCTCTGCCCGCGAGAAGTTCGATTTTCGAGGAGATCTTCCAGATCTGCTGTGGATTACTACTTCTATAAGCCGTAGTGCTGTCGGATCGTCTTCTGATCAAGTGAGTGTGTAGTTATTTCTTCTAATACAATAATACGAAGTATTTTATATAAAAATACGTGCTATGTGTATATATTTGGTTGTGTTATGTGTGAATGAGTATTCACTCTCTTCTATCTTATAGATCTGCTTATTTCTTTATGAGATATGTGTTATGTGTGTGTGTGCCTCATCTGTTATGTGATATATGTGTTGATTAAAGCATGCTATACAGGTTTTCTTTAAACTACGTATGAAAATATATATTTTATCTACTAATATGTTGGGTAGAACATGGGTAGATAGTTGGTGTGTAATAAACAGATGAGAGGCCTCGATGTTGTTGTTGTTGTTGATCTAGTTATTCAGCGGAGTATGGATAATGACCACGGACTCTTTCTAGACAGTCCAGTGGAACGCTAGCAGGTTCATAACCTGTAGGTGTTGTGAACGATGTGTTCACCGGTGTACTCTATCCCCCTCATGGTTGCCTTTAGGATATCTATTGTTGAGGAAACCCCTTCGCAGTGATGTCCGTCCCGATGAAAATCCTAGATTAGGTCCCTTGAGATAGTTGTTTTAGGGACGTAAAGTGAGGATAACGGGAATGGGTAATCGGGATAGTGTTTGGTTGGTGAAATTAAATATAACTTATTTATTGTGGGTTGAAAACCCTATATGCTCACCAGGCTCCCAAGCCTGACCCACTCAGTTTTATTTGTATTACAGGAAGTGGCACAAGGGCGTAAGATGGATGGATCATCTTGTTGTTTTGTTTACAAGTCTGTATATGTATGTATTTGTTGAATGACTTGTAATGTTTATCGTTTATGCTTTATGGTCTGTATCGGAACATGACATCCCGAGTTTTGATTATATAATGAAATGCATCTCTTGATGAAATGCTTTGATAAATATTATTTTATCATGTTTTGTTTTGGGAACAAATTCCGCAACTCTTTCAAATCAAAAGGATTTACTCTGAAATTATTTAAAAGCATAAATGAAAATCGGTCTTTTCTGGCCTTGATTTTGGGGATGTCACAGTTGGTATCAGAGCATTAGTTTAAGCGAACTAGGAATTTGTAGGATTTCTAGACTTAAACTTAGAATGCTAAGTGGAATTTTAAGATGTGTGTCTGTTGGATTTTAGACACGAGCACTAGTTTATTTTAGGAAAGTTGCCTAAAATGCTTTATGTGCTAAATGTTATATGTTTCCATATATGATATTATTTTTTCGGATCTACGGTCTGTTGCCGACCGGATCTAGAAACCTTATGTGTGTAGAATTCTAAGCATATGCCTACGTTATTAGAACTAGCATGTAAACGTTTCGGAGTAATAAGGATGATTTGAATATCTATCGTGAATGAGGATCTAATTTCACCTTATTCGGTGTGTAGATCAAAATGGTGAGAACAAGGAGTGGCGTTGGAAACGCGGATGAAAACAGGAATCAACCGCCAGTGATTGAGCAGATACCTGTTGTAGCAGCAGCACCAGAACCAATAACAATGGCTGCGGTGCAAGCCATGATTCGGGCTATGCTAGCCGAACAAAGGGAGGAGATGCAACAAATGTTGCATAATAATCGGAGGAAGGGAACAATAGTCGCATGATGAGTCAAGTTGGGACTCAAGGAGAACGAAGGAACGATCCAGAAAGGAGAAACAACAAGGATGGGCGAATGTACAAGAACTTCTTGGGCGCCAAACCGCCAAGTCTTTCTGGGAGCCCAAAGCCTGTTGAGATAATGGATTGGATCTCCGAGATGGAGATGGTATTTGAAAGTTGCGACTGTAGCAACAAAAAGAAGACCGTCTTTGCGGTTAGACAACTGAAGACTAGAGTCTTGAGTTGGTGGAAGTTGTTGGCAGATACTATGCCACGAGGAGAAGCCCTGAAAATGTCATGGGAGGAGTTCTTGGAACAGTTAAGGGTGCAATATTGTTCAGAGATAGATCTGATTGATCTAAACAATGAGTTTCAAAACTTAAAGAAGGGGAAGATGAGTATAGATGACTATGCTACTGCATTTACTGAGAAGATGAAGTTGTTTCCGTACCTAGTGCCAACGGAACTCTCCATGATTGAGAGGTTTGCTAATGGACTGTCTGCCGACTTTGGTCCGACAGTCAAAATGGCAACCACTCTGAAAACGGTTGTTCTTTCAGCTAAGAATGTGGAGGCCCAGCAGAAGGAAAAGGGTCTGGAAAGAATAGATGTTGGTGAAAAGAGGAAGTTCGATGGAACTTCAGGGTCCAACAGGAAAAACAAGTTCTCGAAGTCTGGTTCGAGGGGAAGTGGAGGTGAAGCGAAATGGTGCGACAAATGTAAGAAGAAGCATCATGGAAAATGTGAGGTGGCGAACACATGCTACAAGTGTTGAAAGCCAGGGCACTATGCCAATGAGTGTACCCTCACAAATAAAGTTTGCTATGGTTGTGGTGAGGAGGGTCATATGTCGAGGGACTGCCCGAAGAAGGAGGCAGCTAGACCCAACATTCCTCCAAAGCCAAAGGCGAGAGCATTCCAGATGACACTGGAAGCTGCTAAAGATGAAGCTGATGTCGCTTCAGGTACCTTTCTCGTTAACGAATTGCCTGCCCAAATTTTATTTGATTCTGGAGCCAACTACTCCTTTATATCGCATGAATTTGGTAGAAATCTAGCTTTGCCTGTTGTTAGACTAGATAATGCCTTATTAGTCGAAGTTGCTAGTGGCAAGTTTGTACCTGTTAGCTATCGCATGAAAAACATCTTAATTGATATGAATGGGAATAAGTTCCACGAGGAATTATTGCCTATCGAACTTAATGGTTTCGACATCGTATTGGGAATGGATTGGCTTAGCGCCAATGACGCCGAAATTTTATGCAAGAAGTAAATAGTCAAAGTAAGCCTGCCTGGGAAAGATTCGTTTATGGTGTATGGAGATAAACGCAGAGTGAATTATGGAATCATTTCATTGATGAAAGCCAGAAAATGTTTGACCAAGGGGTGTACATCATATTTAGCATTCGTGATTGATGCTAAGAAGGAAAAGAAGGTGATGCAGAATATTCCAGTGGTGTGTGATTATCCAGAAGTATTTCCCGAAGATCTTCCCGGATTACCTCCAGATCGACAAGTGGAATTCCGTATTGACTTGTTGCCAAGAACGACGCCGATTGCAAAAGCACCTTATCGATTAGCACCGACGGAGATGAAGGAGCTAATGATGCAACTTCAGGAGTTATTGGACAAAGGCTTCATTAGACCTAGTTCATCACCCTGGGGAGCTCCGGTGTTATTCGTGAAGAAGAAAGATGGAAGTATGAGAATGTGCATTGATTACCGAGAGCTGAACAAGGCAACAATAAAGAATAGATATCCGTTGCCGAAGATTGATGACCTGTTTGATCAATTGCAAGGTTCGAGCTATTTCTCGAAGATCGATCTAAGGTCAGGATATCATCAGCTAAAAGTAAGAGAGCAAGATATCGAGAAGACTGCATTTAGAACTAGATATGGACACTACGAGTTCTTGGTTATGTCGTTTGGACTAACCAATGCTCCGGCAGCGTTCATGGATTTGATGAATAGGGTTTGCAATCCTTTCCTTGATAAATCCGTGATAGTGTTCATAGACGACATTCTGATTTACTCGAAAAGCCGGGAGGAGCATGGCAGACACTTGCGGGAAGTGTTAGAAGTTTTGAAGAAGTTATGAAAAAGTTATGATTTTTCGAAGTTTCAGTATAGCAGTGTACAGCTAAAAACTCGAAATAAAGATCGAGTGGTTTTTAGCCGACACAACCTAAACGAGAACTGAAGGTCTCGTCATTAGTAGTACAACGATAAAAAGACAGACAAAAACGGACGTCGTATGAAAAAGTTATGAATTTATAACGGATTCACGTCCCGATCTGTTTAAAATAATAATATAAAAAAATAAATTCAAAATTTGCCGATGAAGTCTAAAAGAAAGTCGTAGAGTATAATTTTAGCTACGCATGCATATAAAGAACGTCAAAAACGGAGTTTGTATGCAAAAGTTATGAATTTTACAAGTTTTGGCAAAAAAATAAAGAAAAATAGAAATACCCGGGAAAATTCGCATGAACAGTAGCGCCACGTCACCCCTCGCATGCGAGCCTCCACGTGTCGGCTGCTGAGTGGACCGAAGTCTCACGTGTCACCTCCTGATTCGGCCACCTCTGCGGTCCAATCCCACTTGGACAGCCTCGCAAGGAGACACACCGGGGATGCTCCTCGCACACGCCTCGCACCACCCTCGGACACCCCTTCGCACGTGGCTTCTTTGCATTGGACCAAGGGCTAGACCAATCCGAGCCTACCACCTCCGAACCGAAGCTGCTTCCCTTCGCAGAATGTCAGCCTCGCATAGCCTCGCACAAGCTTCGGATCCGAGGCTTCGGCCTATATAAGGGAGAGGGTTTCCGGATTTTTTACACTTTTCACCCCAAATTTTACTCTCTTTCACTTTTTCCACACCCTTAAGCTTATATACAACCCTTAAAGCCCCGGTATCAAGACTCGAGCCCGAAGTAAGCCGTGAAGCCCCGAAATTCTCGAGAATTCATCCTCTCTCCTGTCAAAACTCTGCCCGATTTGAGCCGGTTTCTCGACAAATAAACTCCTTTTCGTGAAACGAAACCCTGTCCGAATTACCACCTACCAAGTGAGTTCATACCCCCGTATTTTCATAATTTCTACTGTTTTAAGGGGGGAAATACAAGTATAACACAACAACTTTGTGTTATAAATAAATGATTTCAAATCACGATAAAATGATTTTAAGGCATCAAAAATACTTCAAATATTGAACTCTTTTATAAACTTATATTTTTCCCAAATATACATATTTGTATATATAATTTAATATAAATAAGATTTAAAAGCCTTAGGACTAATAATTCATTCTAGGTCCTTTTCCTTGTTTGGATGTGGACTTGTAGTACCAGTTATTTGTCCGAAGGTCGTTCAAATTTTACTTATATTTAACATTGTATATGTATATAAAATTAAAAGTTATTTCATCAGCTTAATCACCCTTTGTAACATGTTGAGCAAAGGATTACATGCAAAAATAGTTAGTTACCAATTCATAAAGTACATATAAATTATAATAGGTATAATTTATGATACATAGAGCGATAATTCATATGAATACACTGTTTTACATGCAACAAGGGTTTTAATTCAAAACAAATCAAGGGTTTACACTTATCAAATACATGTTCGGGATACTAAGTCAAGAACATACTGTCAATCATTTATTTCAGAATGATTGGGTTTTCATAACTAATATACATGTAACGTTTATATGCTTTTTATGAGACATTCAATTCAGGTTGTTTAGATTCAGTTTAGACAACCAAGGTAAATCCCTGACATTATAACCAGAATCTCCAGTCCTGGGATCGAAACAAGTTGTGTGTAGATCTATATCGAGATTGACAACCCCGCACTCAAGCTGCTAGCTACAGTCAGGCATACACGCCAATGAGTGGCAATTGTTATCAACAGTTTAAGCGCTCATCAGGTGTTTTTTTCAGGCGTTCATGTCTTAGTATGGTTATAATAACTCATTAAAAAGATACTAACAACACGTTAGTGTATAAACAACTAAACGTAAGTATATCTTCAAAGTACCAGTTTACAAAATGCAAAGTACAATGCTATACTATAGTTTTCAATAATAGCTGGTGAAGCGGGGTACACTCTCAAATACAAGTTTTACAAATACAATGGTTTACAAATAAGAGGGTTTTATGGGAATAAAACTACTTTTCACACAGCACAGAAAATATGGGATTTTCTAGGAGTGTTTTCATATTCAAAATACAAATACACCCATTCAAACATAAAGACTTATGTACTCACTCAACTTATTGTTGATACTCTCTTTTCAAATTACTTGTATTCTCAGGGAAATAATAACAGGTACTCCCCGAGCTTTTTGAGAAGATGGAGCCATTATGAGTCTTATCTTCTTCTTTTGTATAACTAGTTTGATTTCAATATACAATGATTGAACACATGTAAATATTATACTTTTAAATACAATGGTTGTTTGTACTTTGATTACTATGATACATGTGTTGTGATACTACAAATGAAGTCCTCCACCCCCGGACGTTTCCGCCGTCTGGTTTGGGGGTGTTACAGATTGGTATCAGAGCATTGTTTATAGTGAACTCAGTATATCAATCCATAAAAGATATACAAACTATAAATACATTGGGGCTAAGAGCTCTGACTACAAGTATACTTTTAAGGATTTTAAGTATTTTTACAAGAAGTGTACTAACCCTCATCCCTATAAGTACATAGTCATAAGAACTTAAAAGTATTTGGATGTTGAACATTACAGTTAAACCCGAGCAGTTATGTAATCATGTCTAGAATTAATATAGCCTGATCAACTATATTGATTTCAGACATGACCAACATGTGTTTGGGAGTGATAGTAGTGTTGTGACGTATCTAAAACTTACCAACTACCAAAGAAACTCTAAGAACAGAACATAAAATACTATAAGAATATTATAAACATCGATATGCTTTAGTTTTCTTTTCAAGCATTTCTCATAACCTTATTCTCGTACAGACACAATGGCAGGACATCATCCACCAGGGGACCCTTATTTTCCAAATCATGGCAATCAGGAATGGATATTGGAAGATCCAGAAGAAGACTCAGATGAAGAACCATTTGAGGACAGCGAGTCAAGCGGTACCGATACAGAGCCACAAGTCTGCAACCCGGGGATACGTCCCCCGAGACAAGAGGAAGCAATACCTATACCCGAGTGGGGCCAATACATAAACCATTGGAGTCGACAAGACGGCTAACGCCCTCCCTACGGAATGCAACAGGGTTTCTATAACGTCTCAGAAGGAGGAGCAGCCGACAGAGCTCTTTCAGTTATAGTGAATCGAATTGCCCGACAATTCGATCAATCAAGGATGTCAATCAATCGTATCCTAGAAGTGAATGCGGCTGCACAGGCTAACGCTGCCGATATCCTTCGTCTTGACGAGATGCAAGATGATACCCAACACCATACTGAAGCCCTTCAAATGCAACTTAATGCTGCCGAATCAGAGATCAGAGGACTGAGGGAGCATCAAGCTGCCCAAGAAAGGCGCTGGAAATCGCAAGACGAAGCGGAACCCAGTAACCGTCGCAACAACCGTCGCAAGTAGTGTTTACACTACTTTTCTAGTTTAATATACTGAATGTATAGACTACTTTCAAGACATGTACAAAATCAAGCATCAATAAAATAATAAGCACCTTACTTCAACAAGAGCTATTACAATTTTCACAAACCTTCCATTCCAAAGTTTTGGGATTAAGGATATGTTCCAGTGTTGTTTTTCATACTTTTCGATACGGCTGCGAAAAAATTTATTTTCGGTAGGTCGGTTTAATGTCAATACTTTCATAGTATTATGGACCTACTTGAAGGTCACATATACAGATTACATAGATATCAACACAATCGACATGTATTTAGATATTCTTTGAAAAATAACCACTCCAATTTATATTATCCTATTGCAAGTTATACTTGCAGTGGAAATCTATTTTCAATTCTTTACATGATTCTTGTTGAATTAAGTGTTTAAGTTTAGAGATATCAAATTCATATTCATTCTTGATATCTCACTATCTTTTTATCTATTGACTTTTATAGAAAAAGATGCCTCCTCGTAGGAATCCTAGACGTAACAATGAAACAGAAGCACCGACACCACCTCCACCACCACCCCCTCAATTTGATGCTGCCATGTTCCAAGCGGCAGTCACGGCAGCTGTAGTGGCTGCCTTATCTCATATCAATGCTGGCGGTACTAGTGGGTCGGGAGCTGATCCACGTCCTTCTAACCTTGTCGAGGGTCATGAGCGCTCGAGGGAGTGCACTTATAAAGACTTCTCGAATGCCAAACCCAGGACCTTTAATGGAACTGGAGGAGTGATGGTTTTAAGGCAGTGGATTGAGAAGACAGAAGAAGTCTTTGAAATCTGCTCCTGTCCAGAGGGTAGCAAAGTTAAATTTGCTGCCTTTACTTTCTTAGATAGGGCCCTAACATGGTGGAATGGCCATGTTAAGTCACTAACTTTGGTGGTGGCTAATACTATAAGCTGGGAGAACCTAAAAACAATGCTGATGCGTGAATACTGCCCGCGAGGGGAAATCCAGAAACTGGAACAAGAACTCTGGAGTATTACTATGGCCGGTGCCGACATAACGACTTACACGAATCGATTCTGTGACTTGGCGATTCTGTGTCCGGATATGGTTTTTCCAGAGAGCAAAAAGAATGAAAGGTATATTTGGGGACTGTCGCCCCAGATACAAGCAAGTGTCATTGCATCAAAACCTGTCACCTTTGACAGTGCCAAGGAACTGGCACAGTCACTTATTGACCACGGAAACCGTCAAAACTCTGTGGTTACCGCCCCAGAACAACCTAGGGAGAACAACAACAACAACAAGAAGAAGGGTTGGAACAAAAGGAAGGGAAAATCTCATCTGGAACCTTCAAAGAAGCAACAAATAGTGGCAGTCCATGCTACTACTGTGCCTGCTACCATACCTACTACTACACCTGTTGTTGCCCCTAACTACTCAGCACCAACTAAGCCCTATGCTGGTAGCCTCCCTAAATGCAACAAGTGCAATTTTCACCACACCGGAAATTGCCCTGAAATGCAGTGCCGTAACTGCAATAGGAAAGGGCATACTGCCCGATTCTGTAGAACACCGCCTCAACCCCTTAACCAAGTACCTGCCGCTGGAGTAAGTCGAGCATGCTACCAATGCGGTGATGTGTGGCATTTCAAGAAAGACTGTCCAAAAGCTGGAAATGCCGGTGGGGTTGGGAGAATTCTAGCACTAGGTCGCGAAGAAGCGGTGGCAGACCCTGCTGTGGTCACGGGTACGTTCCTTCTCAATAATACTTATGCATGCATTCTTTTTGATTGTGGTGCCGAGAGGAGCTTCGTGAGCCATAACTTTAAACATCTACTAAATCAGAACTCGCAACCACTAAATAAAACCTTCACAGTAGAAATGGCTAACGGGAAATCCGAATCCACTAATGATATATACATAGGATGTACCCTTATGTTAAATGACTTGTCTTTCCCAATAGACCTTATGCCGGTCTCTATCAAAAGTTTTGACATCATAATAGGTATGGATTGGTTGTGCCCCAACCATGCCGACATCCTATGCTATGAAAGAGCTATTCGTTTGAACTTACCAACTAACAAAACTCTTATTATCTATGGCGACAAACCCGGAACAAACCTTCAGATCATTTCAAGCATCAGGGCACAGAAATACCTTCGCAAGGAGTATTGTGCATTCCTAGCTCATGTGGTAGATAAAAAGCAAGAAGTGAAAGACATCGCAAGCATTCCTGAAGTCTGCAACTTTCCCGATGTATTTCACGAAGATCTTCCAGGAGTGCCTCCCGAACGACAAGTCGAATTCCGAATCGACTTAATCCCTGGAGCTACCCCTGTAGCTAAATCCCCCTATCGTCTTGCGCCTTCCGAGATGCAGGAATTATCCAGCCAACTTAACGAACTCCTAAGAAATGGTTTCATAAGACCAAGCTTCTCACCTTGGGGAGCACCGGTTTTGTTCGTAAAGAAGAAGGATGGATCATTCCGCATGTGTATTGACTACCGCGAGCTGAATAAACTTACCATCAAGAATCGATACCCTCTGCCTCGCATTGACGATCTGTTCGACCAACTTCAAGGGGCGAACTACTTCTCGAAAATAGACTTAAGATCCGGGTATCACCAGTTACGAATTTTGGAGGAAGACGTTCCCAAAACCGCGTTCAGAACTCGTTATGGTCATTACGAGTTTATAGTGATGCCATTCGGATTGACGAATGCACCTGCAGTGTTCATGGACCTAATGAACCGAGTGTGTCGTCCATTCTTGGACAAATTCGTTATAGTCGTCATTGACGATATCCTTATCTACTCAAAGAGCAAAGAGGAACATGGCCATCATCTTCATCAAATATTACAAACACTTAGGTCGGAGAAGCTCTATGCGAAGTTTTCAAAGTGTGAATTTTGGATCAGGAAGGTAGATTTCCTAGGTCACGTGGTTAGTTCAGAAGGAATACACGTCGACCCTTCCAAAATAAAGGCAATTGAAAACTGGTCAGCACCCAAAACACCTACAGAAATCCGTCAATTCTTAGGTCTTGCTGGCTATTATCGCAGATTCATTCAAAATTTCTCTCGAATAGCTAAGCCTCTTACTACTCTGACCCAAAAGGGTGTAACTTTTAGTTGGGGAGAAAAGCAAGAAACAACGTTCCAAATGCTGAAGCGATCCTTGTGTAGTGCACCAATCCTGTCTCTCCCTGAAGGGACAGAGGATTTTGTAGTGTACTGTGATGCTTCTAATCAAGGGCTTGGATGTGTTCTTATGCAAAGAGGAAAGGTTATATCCTACGCCTCAAGACAGCTAAAGACACATGAAGTCAACTATACAACACATGATCTTGAATTAGGAGCAGTGGTGTTTGCTCTGAAGATTTGGAGACATTACTTATATGGCACGAAATGCACAATATTCACGGACCATAAAAGTCTCCAACACATCTTCGACCAGAAAGAGCTGAATATGAGACAACGACGATGGGTGGAGCTACTGAACGATTACGAGTGTGAAATTCGTTATCACCCTGGTAAAGCAAACGTAGTAACTGACGCCCTTAGTAGAAAAGAATACTCGGGACGCGAGGTAAAGTCGTTGACCATGACAATCCATTCGCATCTGTCCATACAGATCAAGGAAGCTCAACTTGAAGCCTTGAAACCCGAAAACGTAGCTGGTGAAACTCTAAGAGGAATGGATAAGAACTTCGAAGTCAGGGATGATGGAGTCTATTATTTCATGAACCGGATCTGGACACCAAAGTTTGGTGGTTACAGAGATGTGGTTATGAATGAAGCACACAAAACCCGATACTCCATCCACCCAGGTTCAGAAAAGATGTATCTGGACCTTAAGAAGTTATATTGGTGGCCTAACATCAAGGCCGAAATCGCTACCTTTGTGGGCAAGTGCCTTACTTGCGCCAAAATTAAGGTAGAGTACCAGAAACCTTCAGGCTTATTACAACAACCTGAAATCCCTGAATGGAAGTGGGAGCGGATTACAATGGATTTCATAACCAAGTTACCCAAGACATCAAGTGGTTATGATACTATTTGGGTAATCGTCGATAGATTAACCAAATCCGCACACTTCTTACCAATCAAGGAGACCGACAAGATGGAAAAGCTAACCAGAACGTACCTCAAGGAGATTGTTAGACTACATGGTGTACCAATATCTATTATTTCAGACCGAGATAGTAGATTCACCTCTCGTTTTTGGCAATCTTTACAAAACGCTCTGGGAACTAGGCTAGACATGAGCACAGCCTACCATCCGCAAACCGATGGACAAAGCGAAAGGACGATTCAAACGTTAGAAGATATGTTACGAGCTTGCGTGATAGACTTTGGGAAGGCATGAGATATTCATTTACCCCTTGCTGAGTTCTCTTATAACAACAGTTATCACACTAGCATAAAAGCTGCTCCATTCGAAGCCCTCTATGGTCGCAAGTGCAGATCCCCTCTGTGCTGGGCTGAAGTGGGTGACACGCAGCTAGCTAGAGGTCAAACTCCTGACAGTGCTCTCACTGGTCCAGAAATTATCCGAGAAACTACCGAAAAGATCGTACAAATTCGGGAACGACTTAAAGCTTCCAGAGATAGACAGAAAAGCTATGCAGACAAAAGGAGAAAACCCTTGGAATTCCAGGTTGGCGACCGAGTTTTGCTAAAGGTCTCACCCTGGAAAGGCATGATACGCTTTGGAAAGCGTGACAAACTGAACCCAAGGTATATAGGACCATTCGAGATTCTTGCCCGAATCGGCCCTGTAGCTTACAAACTTCGATTACCCCAAGAACTAAGTAACATTCATTCTACCTTCCACGTTTCGAACTTGAAAAAGTGTCTTTCCGACGAGACTCTTGTGATACCACTCGAGGAAATCGAGTTAAACGAGAGTCTCAATTTTGTGGAAGAACCCGTAGAGATACTAGACAGGGAAGTTAAGCAAACCAAACAAAGCCGCATCCCGATAGTGAAGGTTTGCTGGAAAGCAAGACGGATACCTGAATTCACTTGGGAGCGGGAGGATCAAATGCAACAAAAATACCCACATCTTTTTCCCTAGTCTATCCGTAATGTAAATTTCGAGACGAAATTCTCTCTAACGGGGGGATAATGTAACAAATCGTT
This sequence comes from Lactuca serriola, assembly GCF_051521515.1. NCBI lineage: Eukaryota > Viridiplantae > Streptophyta > Magnoliopsida > Asterales > Asteraceae > Lactuca > Lactuca serriola. The sequence goes on along the minus strand of NC_136409.1, from coordinate 178,569,762 downwards.
ATTTCAAACTTATGTAATAATGTAGGTCAAATTGTACTTCTTTTTAATTAAATAAAGAGAAATTTTGGCATACTATGTATATTTACATAATTGACCCTCAAAAATAAATTATTAAATAATCTCAATTAGGTTAAACCAAGTGATAGAGATTGTAACAAGGTTTCCAAAAATATAAAGAACACTAAAATCCGAGTTATAACGAAGAAGTTATGACCAATCGAAAATCCGCGACAAAACTGGCAAAACACTGTTCAGTGTAAAAACTGAATTTTTGATAAAAGGCTTTCTAGCCTTAACAATCTAAATGAAAGTTATAGTTTTTGTTAAACAGAGAACTTTCATAAAAAGAACGCCAAAATCTGACTTCGTATGAGGAAGTTATGATTTTTCGAAGTTTCAGTATAGCAGTGTATAGCTAAAAACTCGAAATAAAGATCGAGTGGTTTTTAGCCGACACAACCTAAACGAGAACTGAAGGTCTCGTCATTAGTAGTACAACGATAAAAAGACAGACAAAAACGGACGTCGTATGAAAAAGTTATGAATTTATAACGGATTCACGTCACGATCTGTTTAAAATAATAATATAAAAAAATAAATTCAAAATTTGCCGATGAAGTCTAAAAGAAAGTCGTAGAGTATAATTTTAGCTACGCATGCATATAAAGAACGTCAAAAACGGAGTTTGTATGCAAAAGTTATGAATTTTACAAGTTTTGGCAAAAAAATAAAGAAAAATTGAAATACCCGGGAAAATTCGCATGAACAGTAGCGCCACGTCACCCCTCGCATGCGAGCCTCCACGTGTCGGCTGCTGAGTGGACCGAAGTCTTGCGTGTCACCTCCTGATTCGGCCACCTCTGCGGTCCAATCCCACTCGGACAGCCTCGCAAGGAGACACACCGGGGATGCTCCTCGCACACGCCTCGCACCACCCTCGGACACCCCTTCGCACGTGGCTTCTTTGCATTGGACCGAGGGCTAGACCAATCCGAGCCTACCACCTCCGAACCGAAGCTGCTTCCCTTCGCAGAATGTCAGCCTCGCATAGCCTCGCACAAGCTTCGGATCCGAGGCTTCGGCCTATATAACACATGCGAGGGTTTCCGGATTTTTTACACTTTTCACCCCAAATTTTACTCTCTTTCACTTTTTCCACACCCTTAAGCTTATATACAACCCTTAAAGCCCTGGTATCAAGACTCGAGCCCGAAGTAAGCCGTGAAGCCCCGAAATTCTCGAGAATTCATCCTCTCTCCTGTCAAAACTCTGCCCGATTTGAGCCGGTTTCTCGACAAATAAACTCCTTTTCGTGAAACGAAACCCTGTCCGAATTACCACCTACCAAGTGAGTTCATACCCCCGTATTTTCATAATTTCTACTGTTTTAAGGGGGGAAATACAAGTATAACACAACAACTTTGTGTTATAAATAAATGATTTCAAATCACGATAAAATGATTTTAAGGCATCAAAAATACTTCAAATATTGAACTCTTTTATAAACTTATATTTTTCCCAAATATACATATTTGTATATATAATTTAATATAAATAAGATTTAAAAGCCTTAGGACTAATAATTCATTCTAGGTCCTTTTCCTTGTTTGGATGTGGACTTGTAGTACCAGTTATTTGTCCGAAGGTCGTTCAAATTTTACTTATATTTAACATTGTATATGTATATAAAATTAAAAGTTATTTCATCAGCTTAATCACCCTTTGTAACATGTTGAGCAAATGATTACATGCAAAAATAGTTAGTTACCAATTCATAAAGTACATATAAATTATAATAGGTATAATTTATGATACATAGAGCGATAATTCATATGAATACACTGTTTTACATGCAACAAGGGTTTTAATTCAAAACAAATCAAGGGTTTACACTTATCAAATACATGTTCGGGATACTAAGTCAAGAACATACTGTCAATCATTTATTTCAGAATGATTGGGTTTTCATAACTAATATACATGTAACGTTTATATGCTTTTTATGAGACATTCAATTCAGGTTTTTTAGATTCAGTTTAGACAACCAAGGTAAATCCCTGACATTATAACCAGAATCTCCAGTCCTGGGATCGAAACAAGTTGTGTGTAGATCTATATCGGGATTGACAACCCCGCACTCAAGCTGCTAGCTACAGTCAGGCATACACGCCAATGAGTGGCAATTGTTATCAACAGTTTAAGCGCTCATCAGGTGTTTTTTTCAGGCGTTCATGTCTTAGTATGGTTATAATAACTCATTAAAAAGATACTAACAACACGTTAGTGTATAAACAACTAAACGTAAGTATATCTTCAAAGTACCAGTTTACAAAATGCAAAGTACAATGCTATACTATAGTTTTCAATAATAGCTGGTGAAGCGGGGTACACTCTCAAATACAAGTTTTACAAATACAATGGTTTACAAATAAGAGGGTTTTATGGGAATAAAACTACTTTTCACACAGCACAGAAAATATGGGATTTTCTAGGAGTGTTTTCATATTCAAAATACAAATACACCCATTCAAACATAAAGACTTATGTACTCACTCAACTTATTGTTGATACTCTCTTTTCAAATTACTTGTATTCTCAGGGAAATAATAACAGGTACTCCCCGAGCTTTTTGAGAAGATGGAGCCATTATGAGTCTTATCTTCTTCTTTTGTATAACTAGTTTGATTTCAATATACAATGATTGAACACATGTAAATATTATAATTTTAAATACAATGGTTGTTTGTACTTTGATTACTATGATGCATGTGTTGTGATACTACAAATGAAGTCCTCCACCCCCGGACGTTTACGCCGTGTTGTGATACTACAATGAAACTATCTGGCAATACATTCAAATGATGTGGAGATAAACTGAATCAGACATAGTTTATCTAATAACTTTATACACATATCAGTACTTGATAAAACGAAAACTAAAGAACCCTAAATTATTCCCATAATAATTTGATTAGTTTGGTTATTTCCATAACTAAAATTCATTTAGTTGTAGTTGATAAATCATCCCTTATGCTTAGCATAATACATAAGGGTATAAGTGTTTATAAGTTTGCCAGATATTATTTGAAACATAATAATGTTATAATTCGAAAACAGTTATAGTTTGCTTGTATTCCCCCCTGAAAACATTGAAAAACATGGAAAAAGCGTAGGGGTATGAACTCACCGGACGAGAAACGTGACGATTTCGGATGCTAAAACGTTGGTTCGGGGCTTGCAAACGCACGAGGTTCCTAAGTATAATGCAAAGATACACATTTGTATCTAATTAGGACTTAGATTATTTAATTGTTAGGGACAAAACACTTTTAGTCGCGGAAACACCCCGTTACAAGTGTTTGGAGGGACCCGGGTGGTGTTTAAGGACTTGAATGACCGGGAAATGGAGTTTACTCTTCAAGAGTAAACTCATACAAGATTTTTCGGCCTATAACACCCATTCCCCATGAGTTTACGGCCGTAAACTCATGGTGGGGTGGTTTATGGTGCAAAATGGCTTGAAACTATTAAGAGGGAATTTCTAAGGTTTGATTTAAGGCTTGGAATTGATTAAATTCATCAAATAACACCACTTAAGGGAGTTTACGGACCTAGCATGGAGCTTACGTCCGTAAACTCCTATACCCCCCCCCCCTTGAATGAGTGATTTAATGTCCCAAAACTAATCACATGTGATTCCAATAATTTTTCCTAGCCTTGTATGGATTTTTAAGGGACTTTTGGCCTAGATTTTGGAGTTTACTGCCCATGAACACCCTCATGGCCGTGAACTCCTTAGATGGGGAAAATAATATGTTTTAAGGTCCAATACTTGTTTGTAAACACTTCTAGAATTTATCCCAAGGCTTTAGGTGTGTTAAAGTAGCATTTTAGCACTTTACATTGAGTTTACTCCCCATGTTATGGAGTTTACGGACCAAGCATAAGCCTTGGCCGTAAACTCTCATTTGTCCCTCAAAATATATGTTTAAGGCCCCTAAACTATTTTTAGTTGGTTCTATGATTTATTCCAAGGCTTTTGGTGAAGGTATATGGCTTTCTAACATGTTGGAAATGAGTTTACACTCATATTTGAGGGGTTTACGGCCCAAGCATGTGCCTTGGCCGTAAAATCATTCAAATCCCTCAAAATCCATGTCTAAAGTGTTCTAAGTCCATTCCATGAAGTCATTTAGCCATATCTAAAGTCTAGTTGTGGTTTGGAAGGGTTTTGATGCTCAAAAACCCCCTTTAAATGAGTTTACGGCCTAGGATAGTTCTAGGGCCGTAAACCCATGATAATGGTCCTAATCCATGGTTTAAACTCGAATTTGAAGGCTAGAGGGGTTGTATAGTAAGTTAGGGAAGTTACCTCAAAGATTTGAAGCCTTAAATTGATGATTTGGACCCTTAAACTTGGATTTAGGAGAGAGGTTAGAGAGAGAGTAGTGAGAGGGAGAAAAAGCTTCAAATGATAGCTTGAACATGTTTAAATAGGTCCCAAAACTTGGACACGGTGGAATTCTACCCAATACCGGCCTTAAACGGGGCTTTTGGTCGCACCCGATTAAGTTTTCGTAACCCGGCGGGGACGTTTCTATAATTTTTGAAATAACTATTTTGGGCTAATTTCATGAGTTCCTAAGGGGTTTGGACACTCATTAGCATCAAATAAACATATAAGTTTAATTAATTTAACCCAAAAACGAAATTGGAATGAATCGATAAACGACGAGTTTTACGGGTAGAATGGGTTTTCGGCGATGAACAACTTCGGGTTGTTACACAAAACTAGAGAAACCTCATTTTCCTTTAATTTAATAGTAATTTAGGTAGTTAGTAGATAAATTAGCTAAACATTATGTTCCCTGTGTACGATACTCGACTATTGTGTTATTCTACTTTTAACAAGGTACGCTACCTTAGAAAGTAATAATTAGTTACATTAGTAGGTTAAAATAGTGCATAATTATTTACGCATCAATCACCGATGAAATGTTTTCTGGATTTATACTAGATCTGTTATGCGTTGTCTCCTCCTCCCCTCTAACTCGTCTCCATCTCTGTCTCTTTTATCTTTGGTAGATACACCACCAAATCGACATCATATCTGTTGTGTTTATGCATTTATAGTTTAAATATGTCGCGTGTTCATGGTCTCCAGTGATGATGTTTACAAAAGGAAGTTTTGAAAATAAGATGTACGCATGGTGTTTGATGAAACGCCTCAATGAAATTTGGTAAGTTATTAAGCTGTAAATGAATACTTTTTGTGTATTAAACTATGAATTTATTGTATAAAGTTGTGAATTTTGTGTACTAAGTTGTGATATTTGTGTTTAATTGTGAATTGAATGCATTAAACTATGAATTTTTTGTTTAAATTGTGAATTGACTATATTAAGCTATGAATTTTGTATATTAAATTATGAATTGATTGCATTAAACTGTGAATTTTGTGCATTAACATGTGAATTGACTGTATAAAGAGATTTAAGTTGATAAAATAGTTGTGAATGCATGTTTTTTGTGTATTAAAATGTGATTTTTTTTGTATTAAGATGTTATTTTTGTATTTTAAACTGTGAGTTGGCTGCATTAAAATGTAAATACTCAGTTTAAACTATGAATTATCAATTTTAAACTGTAAATCAACTGTATTAAGCTGTGAATTAATTAGTATTAAGTTGTGATTTTTATTATAATTTTTTTATTTGCTTCTCTTTTCATATTCCACACTTATATCTATTACATTTTAGTAAGATTTTTATGATTACGATTAGACTTTTGTAAAGTGAAAAGCAATAATAGGTTACACTCAATTTGGCCGAACAACATTGAAGAATAGTTGATGGTGCCTAACTTGACAATCCATGCCTGCATGTCATGTATACGTGTTAGACAAGAATTTTCATGACAAGAATTTGACAAACACGAACATGACATGAATTGTAAAACATATATTGGGTATTAAATAGGAACAATACACATAATTAATCAGTGTGACATGTGTCAGGATACAAATATAAATATACACGTTTTAAATTGTGTTACATGAAAACACGGATAAACACGAAATTATACATATTTAATTTGTGTCCATAATTGTTTTTGCATGTTTATATGTGTTTATACGTGTTGCGTGTTTATACGTGTCAGGTGTCAACACAAATTAAAATCATGTCTATACGTGTTTAAACAGATAAATTCGTGTTTGACACACGTAATATGTAATAAAAACTTTAGATATCTGTACCCCGTCGAAGTAAAACAGGAATTTAAAATTCATGTCGACACGAAACAAGAATTTCAAGAACCCGTATACAAAAAAATTGTGTCGTGTTCATGTCGTGTCAATCGTATCGTATATCAAATTGCCTTACCATCACAAATATATAACTAGCACTTGGAAATTTATAAAACACTAGAAAACGATCTTTAAAATTGACAAATAGCAACAAATTCAACAACTAATTCGGCGTTACTGAATTGTGAGCCAACAGTATTTTAGCATTTCATTGGCAAAGTCATTAAATCGACAACCGATTAATCAATTTCATGTTGTTGGTTAAAACTCATTGTTAACATCTAACAGTTCTTCTAACAGTGACATACAAGCCAAATAAAAAAAAACTCTATATTGACTCCTATCAACGTGTCCTTAGTCATACATTGAATCATCATTAATTAAAATTAAATTGTTTGTATAACATGTACTACTCTAAAATGATAACTTTGACACAAACAGAATATTGTTAATTTGTTATTAGGGTTAAAAAGAGATACCAATTAGAGTAATTTAGTAGCAACAAATGTAGAAAGTTAACTTTTATATTACTAGGTCATACATGTACCAGAAAAACTGTGCACACACCATAAACACTTTTTCCAAAATAAATAATTGTATAACGTATGGTCCACATCCACATACGGTTTCATAAGTTTGAAGTTTGAACGCTTAAAATGCAAGCCATTTGATATTGTTTGCTTCCTTAACTTGTACACTCATCAACCTATGCAACAAAGCATATCTTGGAACTATAAAATATAATTTAGTTTTTTTCTTTTTATAGAACAACATAAAATAAAATATAATTTAGTGGTACGATAATGATGCCGAACAAATGTATCAACTTTATTATCTTAAAAAGTAGATATTATAGGGAAAATGAAACTGCTATGAACCAACATAGTTTAACCCCCTCTCTCTCTCTCTCTCTCTCTCTCTCTCTCTCTCTCTCTCTCTCTCTCTCTCTCTCTCTCTCTCTCTCTCTCTCTCTCTCTCTCTCTCTCTCTCTCTCTCTCTCTCTCTCTCTCTCTCTCTCTCTCTCTATATATATATATATATATATATATATATATATATATAAATCATAAAAATGCATAAAAAAATATTTAGAGATCACAAATCCTTTTTACTTTATATTCTTAAAAATCGCAGTTTTTTTTTTTTTTTTTTTTTTTTTTTTTTTTTTTATAAATTCGTTGAAAAAAATTTTAAAAATCGATTTTTTATTTTTATTTATTTTTGGTTTTTTTTTTTCAAAAATAATTTCAGCAAAATTATATAAAACGTTGCGATTTTTAAGAATATACAATAAAAAAGATTTTTGATCTCTAAGTATTTTAATGCATTTTTATGATTTTTAGGGTTTTTTTTAGAGTTTTTTGTTTTCCATTAAACCTAAACCTATATATATATATATATATATATATATATATATATATATATATATATATATATATATATATATATATATATATATATATATATATATATATATAACCCTCCAAACTATATAATTTTGATCAATTACATCTAAACTAATCTTGATATCTCGGTTACTAATCTTATTTAATCATGTGACTTGCTAAACCCATCGTATTTATGTTCTTTTTTTTCATTGTGTCTAAAAACTTAAAGCATTGAAAGTCATGATCATTTACTCAACCTTAATAAACTTTAAATAAAAACAAATACAATAAAAGATAAAAGAAGAACATCCAAGAACTCAATCAAGGTTTTCACAAATCATTGGATATAGTTTTTCAATTGAAGGAAAAAACGTTAGAGTTATATTCGTTAAAAATATATTTGTTTTTTACTTTCCCTATAAACTTCAACGATTTTTTTTTTTTTTTTTTTTTTTTTTTTTTGCAATAAAAAGATATATAATTGATATTTCTCCTCCCATAATTTAACTCAATTCAATGGTAATATATTAAAACAAAATTAATCGAAAATGAAACTTGTTTTCTTTTGTTTAAAACTATGTGATTTAAGAGGTTTTATACCTAAGCTTAGGTACATAACAGAAAACTAGAAGATGCACAAAAATTGTCAAATGACCATATTATGATAAGATGTTTCATTAGACCCACAAGCAAAGTAAAACCATTGCTTGTAACAAAATAAGAGCATAACCGACCCATATCTTGAGATTCACAAAGACCTGGCTGCAAACTGAGCACAAAGTATGCCATTTCCTCGAAGACACGCTTCATAATCAGCATGCATCTCCCCAGCTTTGAACAACATTTCTTCACCTACATGTTTCATATCCTCCACGACCCGTAAATTAATTTTAGTAGACAAATACTGGTCCTACAAATTTAACAACCCGTCAAGAAACATAGATTCATTTCCAAGAATTTTAGATATGATACTTTCAACACAAATAGTAGAACAACATGCCTTATTTAGCTCCTATTGGAACTGAATGAACGAAGCGCAACCATCTGCACAAGAAAAGAAACTTATTAAGATCATACTATCATCAACTATATATATGTGTGTGTATATATATATATATATATATATATATATATATATATATATATATATATATATATATATATATAAACCAGGCGTACCAACCACAATAAGAGAAGTATAATCGAAGGGTAGAGGGGACACACAACGAGGACATCTTGAAACTTTATGCAAAAAATGTTCGAACTGGTGTGGTGTTAAAGGTAATTTGCACTTAGGACTAAAAGGAGGAGCACTTAAGGAGCCGACATCGACGTGACTAGTAGTATCAATGTGAGTCAGAACAACCAAATCAGGACAAGAAGCTCCCAAATGTTGACAAAAATATTAAGTGTCCGGTCCAAAACCAGGTAATCTCTGTAACACCCATTTTCTAGGATAAATCAAATTAGGATTTCAAGGAGTCAAAAGGTTGGATTTTGGAAGAAAATGAAGCCTCAAGATGTGAGACATATAGGCTCACGAGATGAGATGGGTTGCCTGAAAATTGTTGTTTGGGACTGTTCTCACGACATGAGACATAGAGGCTCATGACGTGAGAGTTGCGGCAGCCCAAGTCCATGATCATTTAGGGTTTCCTTCGTATTTAAGCATCTCTAACCTCATTTTAGGGTTTCTTATCTACCCCAAACCCTCTTTCACCTAATAAAACCCAAGTCTGTATCCTTGCTTGATCTTCGGTCATTTTGGAGCCTTTCTTGGTTTGGAAGAAGAAGAAAAGAAGAAGAAGAAGGTGATCTTTTGTGGAGGATTCCAAGTAATCATTATCAACATCACCTTACATTGTTTCTAGACCATTGTAAGTGTTAAAGTTTCCATCTTTATTGTTATATGGGGCTAGATCTAAGTTTTGTCCCACTTTTCTCCTTCCTTGAGCAAATTTGCTGGATGAAAACCATAAAGTTGGCAACTTTATGAGTTATAAGGGTCTTAAGAGTGTTTTGGAGTTCATATATAGAGAATGGTTGAGTTTTGGAACCTTGGATGAAAGTTGGATGTATTTTTCTTCAACTTTTGATCTAAATGAGATCTAGACATGTATGGGACATATATGTCTTAAAAGCATCGACTTTCTCGTGTATTAAGAAGTTATAAGACCATCTGGAAAGTTGTAGTGCAAGGTTTAATGGATTAAGGACTTAAAAATTGGACTTTTCGCTTCAGACTGTTCTCACGACGTGAGACACGGGGGTCTCACGATGTGAGGATTTGTTGATCATGTTTTCGGCGAGTTCCTCAGATCTCATGATGTGATAGGGAGACTGCTCACAATATGAGCTCAACTCCGTCGACTTTTCTTAACTGAGTTGGACATGTTGAGTCAGGATGAGTTATAATTGGACCGAGTGAGATCTCATGATGTGACCAAGGACTGGTCACGATGTGAGGGTTGATAGTTGGCATTATAGACTGCTGACTTTGACTTTGACCGTGGACTTTTGTCTTGGTTTTACTTTTGGTCAAAATTCTATTTTTAGAAGGTACACTTAGGGTTTACCTTGTGTGGATTGATAGGAGGTGTCGAGCACTCGTCTTTTTGCAAGAGAGTAGTTAGTTGAGGTCAGCTTTGTGATTCAGGTGAGTCTCCTCACTATACCCGTGGGTCGAAGGAACCAATGTCGACCCATTAGGATATGTTATGCTAGTTGTCTTTGTGACTCTTGCATGGTATGCTGGGCTAGGCCCATTATATGATGGGCTAGGCCTATTTATATGATGGGCTAGGCCTATTTATATGATGGGCTAGGCCCATGGACCAGGAAGGGCTAGACCCATTATATGTTATGTATGGTGCTAGATGTCTATGTGACTCTTGCCTTTGTATGTCGGACTGGGCCCTTTGATTTGGAAGGGCTAGGCCCATTATGGTGGGTTGGGCCCAACATGCTGGAGCTAGGCCCAATGATATGTGTGGTATGTGGTAATTTAAGGAACTCACTAAGCTTTGTGCTTAAGGTTTTATGGTTATGGTTTCAGGTACTTCTAGTTTTAAAGGGAAATGCCCGACTTGATCGCAATGCATCCCCCATGTTTACATAACTTATTGATTTTGGGACTGTACTCTGATAACTATTTCTACTCTGATATACTTTTGAATGATTAAAAATGGTAAATGGTGTTTATGGTTGAATTAAAAATGAAATTTTACCTTACAGTTTTTGGGATGTTACAAGTTGGTATCAAAGACTTGGTTTGAGGGATTTAGGAACACCCTCAGGTGTGACTGAACTCAAATTGAGGAATTGGTAATGTTTTGAAAGAAAACAAACTTCTGAAAAGACTTTTGTAAAGAGAAAGGGGGTGTGATGCGTGCAATCGACCGAGCTTAAGTAAGTGACTCCCAGAATACCCATACATGTTGATATGCGATATGATATGAATGTTTGCATGCTAGGATAAGGCTAGGGATACTTTCATGAATTCCATGATAGATTGGCCTAATATGTAATGCCTTGTAGCCTAGGAAGCATTGGATGCTATGATTGGGAATATGTATTGGTAGCAGTAATTTCTAAGTGTATGCTTTAAAAAAAATTGTATCTGATTAGGATCATATAGTCCTAGAATGATTGATTCGACCTTATTTCCTATTCCTTGTTTGGTTGTCGTCCTAAGGTAGATTCTTTTATTCGACAATCTTTTTGATCTTGTATTGTGTATAATTTGCATGCATAAGGAAACCGGAAGTGAGAGTGGAAGTTCCTAGCATGGTAGTATCAAATGAGCTTGGGATGCCCTTTGATTGTTTTATGGATTGGAGTGTTACTGCGCACATGCTTCTTGCTTTGTGCTTTGTGGAGCTCTTAGTGATGTGAGTTAACTATTAAATGAACATGTTAAGTCACACATTGCAAAGGTTAAGTAATCTCAGAGTGATGGATTTGACTCTATTGCGCAAGTCTCATTTGAGTCTAACCGTTGTAGGGTTGAGTCATTTACTCGAAGGAATATCTAAGATTTATGGCATGTGATTTTATTCATGAAGTAGTTAGTTAACATTACTAGGAGTTCTTGAACAACTAATGGCAGGGTGAGGTCGGGAACCTAGGAGAGCCTACGAAGTCCTTTAGTGGGTTTGGTTGCGCTGTTTAGCGAGTACTTGGAGTACAAGTTGGTGAACATGACCTAGAGGATTCAGGATAATTCTTGAGGAACCTATGGATAGGTGTGGAAGGTAGTATTAGGCCCGTAATTTTGAAAGCACAGGATCCATACTCGAATTGAGGAATGTCATAGAGAATCTAAGGAGCCTGTCAGATGAGCATTCTTGGGTATGTTCTGATCATTTGTATGATAGTTTTTTAGAATGGTGACGAGCACACATGGAGGAGGTTCAGATTCTAGTTTTTCATCAGGCGTAGGTACTAAGCTGATTCATGAGCGGATGCGGGAGTTCATCTCGTCAGAGCTCACCCGCGGTATTTTGGAGCAGACTCATGTGATCTTCAGTACGATCAAAGAAGGGATTATGGAAATTTTTTTGGAGGAGCGTCTGGACACGTTGCAAAGTGAGACTATGGCTATTGTGTGAGCTTTCACTCTTTCCTTCCATTAGTTTCGTGCTTGTGGAGATCTCGAGTTCTTTGGAGAGAAGGACCACATTGCTAGTAGGAGACAGTTAGCAGATATAGTGAACGCTTTCTGGACAAAGATTTGCTTCCTGTCTTCTGAAAGACAGAGCTCGAGATTGGTAGGAGGAGGTAAACTTCGATTTGGGAGGCAAAGCCCTGGAGACGATGAATCGGTATGAGTTTGTGACCTGGTTTAGGGAAAATTTTGCACTGGGTGTTGAGGTGAAGCAGTTGGCGAGGGAGTTTCAGGACCTTCGTCAGACTACTGAGACTGTTGCAAAGATCATTGCCAAGTTCCAGGACAGGGCTTTGTTGGTTGCATTGTATACAGTGGACAAAGAGATGAAGAAGGTAAGGTATCATGACATGATGAGGATGATGTCAGTGAGTTTGTGAGTTTGTCAGGGTGTGAGACCCTGAATGATATGATTGTTAGAGCCTGAGAATGGGAAATCGATTTGGAGCACCTCACGCAGGAGAGGAAGCCAGAGCAGATTTAGATCGTAGTGGGCCATGCGAAGAGGCCCAATACTTAGGATTCACGTTTAGGAGGCCATCAGGGCCAGGGCCGTTATGCCTAGTGTGGGAGGACCCATGAGGGAGGATGTCAGGAGATAGGTTGGGGATGCTTCAGCTGTGTTTAGATAAGTCATTTTAGTAGGGATTGTCCCCATGGGTCAGTCCCCATGGGAAGTGTTTGGGATTATTGACTTGTTGTGATTTCGGGAAGTATTCATTTGGATTTGGAATACATGTGATCGTTAAGATTAGCTAGTAATGGAACACTAGTCCTTGTTAGCTCAGGGTGTTGATAGTTTGGATTGTAAGGATGTGAGATGGCTTCGAAATACATCATTTATTTTGGATTGGAAGAGCACAGTCAAATCCAAGTGGGTGAGAACCGTTTAGACTTCCGGGGATAGAATCAGGTGTGAACCAAGAAAAGTTCAACATCCAAGTCGATAGGGAAGCTAGTTTAAGTGGCAGTCTGGATAGAGGTTGCACGAGGTTGAAAGTTTAGAAGTTTTCAACATCAGATTGGCGCATTCATAGTAGTGCATAACATACACATGGATGGATCCAGGTCGAGGGTTGTGTTAGAGCCTCTCTGCCTGTTCTTGTCTAATGAAGGTTTTGGGGTTCAAAGCATGAACCGAACACCTAATTGGGATATAGATAATATGGTTTGACTCATGATTGATTATGGGTTTGTATGGTATACGGATATCAAGACCATGAGATGGGCTCATGGCTGATATAGAAGTGTTGTAAGACTACGAGGCAATCGTAGCATTCACAAGGTTGATAGGTAGCTGTGGGAGTGTTGTAAGACTACAGGGTAGCCATAACATACATAAGGATGATAGACAGGCATAAAAGTATTGTAAGTTTGCAAGATAGTCGTAGCATTCACTAGAATGAGGCAGGTCATGGTAGGATTGGCCGTTGGGTTGAAAGAGGATCAGCATATGCCTGGGATAAGGTGGACAATATTGACGAAGGATTTCAACTTGTTATGGTATGAGGATCGTTGAATCTGAGGTGAGGTTAGGCATGTATAGCACTCGATTGAGTGAGACTCGTGGGTGTAACTCGTTCGATTGTGCAGAATGGGTGAGACCCATGGGCGAGGCCTATATGGTTATGATAGTATGGGTGAGACCCAGTGGAATTTGGCTTGTGCAAGGTATTGAATCAAATTTAGAGTGGAATGACTATGTGGTCATTGGGGGGATTAGGCGTGAGACTGCCAATCTCGGGTGTTAATTGAGGAGTTTATATCTCAGTTCAGTTGAAGGTCACCATGGATGCAGGAGACCTTGGATAGATCGAATATGCGATATCTTTTTTGGTTATCAGGATGATAGTTTTTTTTAGATTGGTATGGCACTTAGGGGTAAGAATTGCGTTGGGATTCACCTTTGATCTTAATTGAAGGATTCTATTGTGATTAATGGTTGGTTATGTTATCCTTGGTTGGACCATAAAGGTTGTTGGAGCCATTATGGCAAGCAAGCTAGGAAAAATATTGCCAGATAGACCTTCGTTCAAGAGTTTCATGGTGCGATGGTGTGAGTCTATCAGCCTCAGCAACCGGTTGGAAATCCGATATATCAGTTAATTAGTAGGTAAGTACGAGACCTGGGAGGTCTCGGTTGCATCAGAAATGAATTTATGGGACGACAATAAAATCCATGGTTGGAAGAGTTTATGCTCAACTTGGAATACGAAGTGGAGTGGAATTGGTAGTGATTCAGTTTGTGCCCTCTGTCGGGGAGCCAGAAAAGGTTTTGGGAATTCGGTTTTTGGGTAGAGAAGTGGTGGTTATTCTTCAGTAGTTAACGCTGGTAGGACAAGGACCCATTCGTCGCCATAGTTTGAGAGTCGTGCTAAAGGTGGGTTTGGTTAAAGTTTTGGAATGCTGATGTATGCATGAGTTGATTCCTTAGTTTGTATCGTGATTATGGAAGAATTTTCTAGGTTTTCTGGCGTATCTGGAACGTAGTAAAGTGTGATTTCAAGCACAAAATCTAATTGAAGTGGGGAAGTTTTGTAACACCCATTTTCCAAGATGAACCGAATTAGGGTTTCAAGGATTCAAAAGGTTGGATTTTGGCCTCACGACATGAGATGGGTTGCATAAACACTCTTGCTCGGGACTAGTCTCATGACATGAGACATAGAGGATCACAACGTGAGAGCTGCTGCAACACAAGCCCATGATATTTTAGGGTTTCTAAAAACGCTAGTATCTCTAACCTCATTTTATGGTTTCTTATCAGCCCCAAACCCTTTTCCACCTCAGAAAAACCCTAGTCTCCATCCTTGTTTGATCTTTGTTCATTTAGGAGCCTTTCTTAGTTTGGAAGAAGAAGAAAAGAAGAACAAGAAGGTGATCTTTTATGGAGGCTTTCAAGGAATCATCATCATCATCATCACCTTACATTCTTTATGGACCATTGTCAGTGTTAAAGTTTCCATATTTATTGTTACATGGGGCTAGATCTGAGTTTTGTCCCACTTTTCTCCTTGGTTGTGGAAGTTGTTGGGTTTTAGTATACTACAACATCCTATGGTGCACTGTAAGGTCCTAAATCTGAGGATCCAATCCAGTGATCAAACAAATAGCAATCAAACAAAGCGAGAATGGAATAGAAGAAAGATTAAGCCAAGCATGCATACATTTATATCATAAAAACGTCAAATACAACTTGGTTACACACACTAGAGCCGTAAACACTATGAGACACTCTTGATTCATCAACAACCTGACAGACTCTGACAAGCCCTATATATAGGGAATAGTTCGCCGTAAACAGGTTTACGGTCGTACACACATACCTAGTCGTAAACACTGCAAACATCAACAAAACATGACCATGAACCCATTAAGACCTATACATATAATTGCCTAGCCCAAACCATAAAGATAAGACCTTTCAATCTCCCCCTTGGTTTGAGGCTAGCATTGACTCAGTATTTTTCAATGATATGCACATCTAACCCCCCTATGGCACCAAACCACATCTCCTTTTGGATGATCTCTGCAACCTTTGCACTTTATTCTTTAGCTGCATTCTCAAAAATCTCTTCAGCTACCTTGATTTGATGTTGAGCCAGCTGGAGAATATCCCACCTTCCAAATTGAAATAGAACTCTCTTGTCAAACAGGTAAAAGCAACCATCTGGAAATTTGATGACAGCAGAAGCTATGGATTCATCATAAGCCCAGTAGAGCATATTTCTCAGCGAACCATCGCAAAAATTCTGCAACATAGGAATCTATCTCACTTGGTTGGTAGGTGGCCACATTACAGTCTGGAAAGGCTTGTTAGTCTTTCGATCCAGTATGTTAGGGAATCTTTTAATGATGGACTCAGCAGTCTTCATGTCAGTAAATCCCTTCTTTACTTGATTCTCCAGATAAAGCTTGAAGTAAGTTGCTTGTGGATCATTGGATGGATTAGCAAAGGGAGCATTATCAAGTTTAGAGAGGTCAAATCTTGTCCATGAGCTGAAATCATGAAAGTCTTTGTAATACTCCACACTTAAACTTTTACATTTCACAATCCACATATTCAATCTGTCATGAAAACCCCACGACATAATTCCTAATCTATCACCATACTTGTAACCAAATCGTTTCTCTTCAAGATCTGTTACAATGATTTTGGGTTGATCTCCACCAGCATTTTGATCTGAATTCTTCTTGAATAGCAGTTACGGTTTCTTAGCAGATGCTGACAATTTGGCACCTTTTAAAGAAACTACGTGAGGAGCTTGAATTGGTTCTTTTTCAAATCTATTAACGGCTTGAGTTGTTCTCATAGTGGGTGGGTCAATAGGGCGTTCTTGAGAAGACTGGCCAGCACTGAACTCTTCAATTGATGATTTGAACTTGTCTCCAAGTTCCTCTGCTAACTTGCTCTTTTAATCAAAGTAACATGCAGTTAGAGTCCCAAGATGTGTCTACAGATCTAAAATTTTCTTTGAATTCAGAGCATTATCTGCTTTAAGCTCCACAATTCGAATATCATGTTGTCCAATTAGGAGTTATTTCTTTATGTTTTTCTGGTTGAGGACACCAATTTCTTCTCTAAGCTTGGAAACTAAAGGATCATCATCCCCTGAATGGCTTTCCTCAATAGATATTCCTTTGGCACGAGAGGAATGTAACAGCCCGGTATTTCAGGTATTGTTTTAAAACTATTTTTGGGGACATTTTAGGAAGGGACTCGGCGAGTTGGTGCCTGACTCGCCGAGTAGGACCACAGGCTTGGTCGCGGATGCGCGACTGGACTCGACGAGTCCAGATATGGACTCGGCGAGTCGACGTTGTTCAGCAGAAACCCTAGCCGTTTAGTTTGGAACGTATATAATGCCTCTTAGGCCGTCACTGTACGTTTTTTTGGCCGATTGTGAAGCACCTAGCATCTGTGGACGATTAGAGGAGAAGGGAAGGCTATTGGGGACCTTGAGGAGATTGTTAGGCAAGAAGAGGCAAGGTTTTGGTCAAAGGAAGATCAAGAGGATTGAGTTCTGAAGGTTGGGGACACAGAGATCACGTTCTTCAGGTAATGCTCGGCCCATTTATGTTGTTTTGATGGTGAGCACGAATCTAGGGTTTATGAAACCCATTTAGTGATTAGATAGATTATAATGTTGTTACCAAGCGTTTAAATCCCAGTAATAGTATGTTTAGGGGTCCAGGAAGTCCCATGTATATATATATATATATATATCGGAACCATGCGGATTATAGGAGGCAGTTGATCGACTGCATGGCATGGACTCGCCGAGTCCAATGATCAGACTCGGCGAGTAGCTTGAAGGCTCACTGGGACTCGCCGAGTTGTTCTTCAGACTCGGCGAGTATCTTGAAGGTTCACTGGGACTCGCCGAGTTGTTCTTTAGACTCGGCGAGTGGAGTCGGGGTGGCCCCGCGATTCTTCCACGAGGATCTCGTCGAGTCAGGAGGGATACTCGACGGGTAGAAAGGGGAACAACAGGGAAGTTGGGGAGGACGTCTAGACTCGCCGAGTCGCCTTTGCACTCGACGAGTCCGGTCAAGTTGACCGTTGACCAGAGTTGACCTGCATGTAATTTCGTAGGGTCAGTTGTCTTGTTTGATAAGATTATTAATAAGGGTATGTGGTATTATAGGGAGTCTGCAGTTTGGCGGATTGAGTGCGAGTAGTTTCAAGAGTTCTAGCCTACATACTACGAGGTGAGTTTTCTCACTATACTCCACCCGGAAGGGTTTGACTGTGAGACCGGAAGGTCGTATATGATATGTGTTATTTATGTTATAAATAGAAAGATAGAGGCTATGCATGATATGTATGTTTATGTGGGCCGGAAGGCGATATATTATGTGGCAGAAAGGTCAGGTATGATGTATGTGCTACGTGCTATGTGTGTTAAGTTATATGTATTATGTGTTGTAAATGTTATGGGCCGGAAGGCAATATACTGTGGGCCGGAAGGCAATATGATACGGGCCGGAAGGCGATATGTCATGGGCCGGAAGGCTATTAGGTTACGGGCCGGAAGGCAATGTATTGTGGACCGGAAGGTCAGGGCCTGGAAAGGCGTATGTGTGTAAGTCGTATACTGGGGAACTCACTAAGCATTTATGCTTACAAGTTGTATGTATATGTTTCAGGTACTAGCGAGGACCGTGGGAAGGCGCCGGCGTGACGCGTACACACTGCCAATGTTGGAGATCTTGGGGATCCTTTAAATTGTATTTTGAAATGAAATTTGGAATAAATACTATTGTTGAGTGAAATTGTTTTATTTTAAATGAAAATTTTATTTGAAAATTTGAGCTGTTACAATTGGTATCAGAGCCTTGGTTTGAGGGATTCGGGTGTACCTTCGGGTGTAACTGAACTCAAACCGAGGATTTGAGGAAAAATCTTTTTAAAGTAATAAAGACATACAATTTTATAAATGGTAAAACGGTAAACAAGAACGGAGCAGTGTGTACGATCAGCCAGCGCCCGAACGGTAAAGATCCCCAGAATACCTTACAATGTTATGTTATGCACTGAATTATGAATTGTTATGCATGCTAGAAGACTAGGTATACATGATAGGACTAGAATGGCCTGTTTTGGGATGCCTTAGTCTAGGGAGATTGCTTATACGAGATATTTGGTAGCGTGTAAGTAGATAGTGCATACTGGAGGTAGAGTACTCATTATTCGGGGTTTGGGGAGGAAGATTTGGGACGAATACTGATACGGTGTGGTCGGTAGTATTGGGCCCGTACTACCGAAGACACCGGGTCGGTGGAAGACCCAAGTAAAAATCCCTGGATATCGGAGACTGAGTAGGGTGCGTTATCGAGTACAATTGTACTTGGTGGAGTCTCTGATAATTTTATGTTGTATTTCAGAGACATCATGGTTATCACACGCAATGGGGCGAGTTCGAGCACTGTGAGTGACGAGGATATTCGTCAGATGATCCAGGAGGAGGTGGCTGCAGCGATCCGGGCCGAGATCCCGGAGATGTTTGGGTCTATTAAGACCACACTGATGGAGACATTCAAGGAGCGGTACGCCGCACTGACTGAGGCTGCCGCTGCTGCCGCTACCGCAGCCGTGGCCGCTGCCAGGCCGCAAGGGGGCGATTCGTTGCTGTTCCGAGAATTCAGCAACACGAAATCCCCTGAGTTCGATGGGACACAGGATCAGATTGCGGCGATGAGGTGGATCGCCGACGTTGAGGGGTGCTTCTATACTTGCTCGTGCCCGGAGCACCTGAGGGTACGGTTCGCCCTGAACCAGCTCCGACTGGGAGCGAAGGATTGGTGGAAGTTCGTGACGGCGAATTTCACTCTGGCGGAGATTACAGCGGTGACGTGGGAGAGGTTTACCGAGATGTTCAGGGACGAGTACGTTCCCCCGGTGGAGAGGGAACGATTGATTCAGGAGTTCTTGACCCTTAAACAGGGTACTGATTCCGTTGCAGTGGTCACACGGAAGTTTCATGAGAGGGCGATGTTCTGCCCCGAGCTGGTATCTACAGAGCAGTCACGGATGAGCCGGTATTTGGGCGTGCTGAGGAGGGATATCCGGGAGGTTGTGTCAAACTCCACCTATCGTACTTTCACTGAGCTTCAGGCGAATGCCAGGAAGCGCGAGATCGAGTTGGAGACTCAAGTGAGGGAGGAGGCCGAGTCTCGGCAGGTGGATCGGCGGCCGGCTCACTCTCAGCCGGCAGCCAAGCGGATCAAGTCCGCTGATTCGAGGATGGGAGGTCCGAAGGGCTGCACTTGCGCGAAGTGCGGCAAGGGTCATGAGGGGGCGTGTCGAGCTGGTGGTTGCTACAAGTGTGGCAAGGAGGGACACATTGCCAGGGATTGCCCTAAGGGGTTTATGGTTTGCTTTCACTGCAACCAGACAGGCCATCGGAAGGCCGAGTGCCCGCAGCTTCGTCAGGGAGCTACACCTACTACCAGGACTACTGAGACCCGACCGGCGAAGGTCGAGGCCCCGAGGGCTCGCGGGAGAGCCTTTCAGCTGACTGCGGAGGAGGTCCGCGCTGCGCCCGATGTTGTGGCAGGTATGCTATCATTCATGTATTTACTTTAAAGTCGAAATGTTATGCTTATATTAATGTATGTGTAGGTACTTTTCTTGTGAACTCTATGCCTGCTCTAGTGTTATTTGATTCGGGTGCGAGTAGATCTTTTGTATCGTTAGCTTTTAGTCAGCATATCGGCATTAGTCGTGAGCCGTTAAGTCGGCCTTTGGGCGTTTCTATTGCGGCCGAGAGGGTGGTTTGTGCTACGGAGGTTCTTCGGGGATGCGTGCTAGAGATTTTCGGGGTTGCGTTTCCGATTGACCTAATTCCTATTGCGATGGGGGATGTCTGTGTCATCGTAGGCATGGACTGGTTGAGCCGATTCAGCGCCGTCATTGACTGCGAGCGTCAGCTGGTGACTATACGAGACCCTAGTGGGGGAGTTCTTACGGTATACGGCGAGGGTACCCGTTCGGGATCAGCTTTTTGTTCGGCTGCTAGGGCGAGGCAATGCCTACAGCAGGGATGTAAAGGTTTTGTGGCGTATGTGATGGATACGCGGGAGACTTCCGAGAGACCGAAGACAGTGGAGGAGGTTCCAGTGGTGCGCGAGTTTCCAGATGTTTTTCCCGAGGATTTGCCGGGAGTACCTCCTGCGAGACAGGTAGAGTTTGGTATCGATCTGGTTCCGGGGGCTGCGCCTATTGCGAAGGTGCCTTATCGTCTTGCACCTCCAGAGATGCAAGAGTTGTCCTCGCAACTCCAGGAGTTGCTGGGAAAGGGATTTATTCGGCCGAGTAGCTCGCCGTGGGGAGCACCGATTCTGTTCGTCAGGAAGAAGGATGGTTCACACCGGATGTGTATCGATTACCGGGAGTTGAACAAGGTGACGGTCAAGAACCGCTATCCGTTACCGAGAATCGATGATCTATTCGATCAGTTGCAAGGGGCATCTTGGTTTTCCAAGATCGATTTGAGATCAGGGTACCATCAGGTAAGAGTGCGGGATGAGGACGTCCAGAAGACAACATTTAGGACGCGGTATGGGCATTACGAGTTCGTGGTGATGCCTTTTGGGCTCACCAATGCCCCGGCAGTGTTCATGGACCTCATGAACAGGGTATGCAGGCCGATGCAGGATCGGTCAATGATTGTATTTATCGACGACATCCTGGTGTATTCGCGGTCTAGAGAGCGGCATGAGGGGCATTTGAGGGAGGTCCTTAAGGTACTGCGGTCGGAGAAGCTATATGCGAAATTCTCCAAATGTGACTTCTGGTTGCGGGAGGTCCAATTTCTGGGACATGTTGTCAATCAGGCAGGGATATTGGTTGATCCGGCCAAGGTGGAAGCAGTGATGAGTTGGGAGGCACCGAAGTCACCTTCCGAGATCAGGAGTTTCCTTGGGTTGGCGGGGTACTATCGGAGGTTTATTAGAGACTTCTCCAAGATCGCGGTACCGCTCACTAGATTGACCCGGAAGGGTGTTACATTCTCATGGGGACCCGAGCAGCAGACTTCCTTCGAGACACTTCGTCAGAGACTGTGCGAAGCCCCGGTATTAGCTCTCCCGGAAGGGATGGAGGACTTTGTCGTATATTGCGACGCATCGATTTCGGGACTGGGTGCAGTGTTGATGCAGAGGGGCCATGTGATAGCTTATGCATCGAGGCAGCTGAAGCCTCACGAGGCGAGGTATCCCACACATGACTTAGAGTTGGGGGCAGTAGTGTTCGCTCTCAAAATTTGGCGTCACTACCTGTACGGGGTTCGTTGTACTATATACACGGACCATAAGAGTTTGAAGTATTTGATGGATCAACCCAACCTAAATATGCGACAGAGGAGATGGTTGGACGTGGTTAAGGATTATGACTGTGAGATCCTATACCACCCAGGCAAGGCTAATGTGGTAGCCGATGCATTGAGTCGTAGGGCGGAGAGCACTCCATTGCGGGACGTATGTCTGAGGTTGACGGTGATGACTCCGGTATTAGATGCTATTCGTGGGGCACAGGCCGAGGTTGTGAGATCCGAGATGCAGAAGAAGGAGCGGGTCGTCGGGTTAATTTCAGAGTTCGTTAAAGATGGACGAGGACTTCTGACGTTTCAGGGTCGGATTTGGGTACCATTCGTGGGCGGTACGCGTGCTACTTTGATGGAGGAGGCTCATAGATCGAAATTCTCGATCCATCCCGGTGCTACGAAGATGTATTTGGATCTGAGAAAGGAATATTGGTGGCCTTGCATGAAGAGAGACGTCGCTTGGTTCGTTGAGAGGTGTTTGACCTGCCGTAGGGTTAAAGCCGAGCACCAGAGACCGCATGGTAAGTTGCAGCCCTTGGAGATTCCTGAGTGGAAGTGGGAACAGATTACGATGGATTTCATCACCAAATTGCCGAGAACTGCCAGAGGAGTCGATGCAATTTGGGTGATTGTGGATAGGTTGACAAAGAGTGCACACTTCCTTGCCATTAGCGAAAGTTCATCAGCAGAGAGGTTGGCGGAGTTATACGTGAGAGAGATAGTATCTCGGCATGGAGTGCCGATCTCGATTGTTTCGGACCGCGATGTACGTTTCACTTCCAGGTTCTGGAAGAAATTCCATGAGGAGCTGGGTACTAAACTGCATTTTAGTACCGCATACCATCCCCAGACAGACGGTCAGAGCGAGCGGATGATTCAGACATTGGAAGACATGCTTAGAGCGTGTGTGTTAGACTTCGGGGGTAGCTGGGATGCGCATTTGCCTTTGGCTGAGTTTTCCTACAACAACAGCCATCATTCGAGCATTGGTATGCCACCTTTTGAGTTGTTGTATGGTAGGAGGTGTCGGACTCCCATTTGCTGGGGAGAGGTAGGACAGAGAGTGATGGGCAGTACAGAGATCGTACTTCAGACGACCGAGCAGATTCAGCAGGTTAGGCAGAGGTTATTGACCGCCCAGAGCCGACAGAAGAGTTATGCGGATAGACGCCGGTCCGAGCTCGAATTCCAGGTTGGCGACTTCGTCCTCCTAAAGGTTTCTCCTTGGAAAGGAGTGATCCGGTTCAGAAAGAGGGGCAAGTTGGGGCCCCGGTTCATAGGTCCATTTCGTGTAATTGCAAGGGTAGGTCGGGTAGCTTATCGGTTGGAGTTGCCAGCAGAGTTGGGTCAGATTCACAATACCTTTCACGTATCACAGTTGAGGAAGTGTATAGCCGATGAATCGGCAGTGGTTCCGTTAGAGGATATTCAGGTGGATGCGAGCCTGAATTACGCCGAGAGACCAGTAGCTATCAGGGATCGGAAGATCAAGGTTCTGCGGAACAAGGAGATACCTCTGGTGTTGGTTCAGTGGCAACATCGGAGGGGATTGGAGATGACTTGGGAGCCGGAGCGTGAAATGCGGGAGCAACATCCGGAGTTATTCGCAGAGTGAGACTTCGAGGGCGAAGTCTAGTTCTAGTGGGGGAGAGTTGTAACAGCCCGGTATTTCAGGTATTGTTTTAAAACTATTTTTGGGGACATTTTAGGAAGGGACTCAGCGAGTTGGTGCCTGACTCGCCGAGTAGGACCACAGGCTTGGTCGCGGATGCGCGACTGGACTCAACGAGTCCAGATATGGACTCGGCGAGTCGACGCTGTTCAGTAGAAACCCTAGCCGTTTAGTTTGGAACGTATATAATGCCTCTTAGGCCGTCACTGTACGTTTTTTTGGCCGATTGTGAAGCACCTAGCATCTGTGGACGATTAGAGGAGAAGGGAAGGCTATTGGGGACCTTGAGGAGATTGTTAGGCAAGAAGAGGCAAGGTTTTGGTCAAAGGAAGATCAAGAGGATTGAGTTCTGAAGGTTGGGGACACAGAGATCACGTTCTTCAGGTAATGCTCGGCCCATTTCTGTTGTTTTGATGGTGAGCACGAATCTAGGGTTTATGAAACCCATTTAGTGATTAGATAGATTATAATGTTGTTACCAAGCGTTTAAATCCCAGTAATAGTATGTTTAGGGGTCCAGGAAGTCCCATGTATATATATATATATATATATATATATATATATATATATATATATATATATATCGGAACCATGCAGATTATAGGAGGCAGTTGATCGACTGCATGGCATGGACTCGCCGAGTCCAATGATCAGACTCGGCGAGTAGCTTGAAGGCTCACTGGGACTCGCCGAGTTGTTCTTCAGACTCGGCGAGTATCTTGAAGGTTCACTGGGACTCGCCGAGTTGTTCTTTAGACTCGGCGAGTGGAGTCGGGGTGGCCCCGCGATTCTTCCACGAGGATCTCGTCGAGTCAGGAGGGATACTCGACGGGTAGAAAGGGGAACAACAGGGAAGTTGGGGAGGACGTCTAGACTCGCCGAGTCGCCTTTGCACTCGACGAGTCCAGTCAAGTTGACCGTTGACCAGAGTTGACCTGCATGTAATTTCGTAGGGTCAGTTGTCTTGTTTGATAAGATTATTAATAAGGGTATGTGGTATTATAGGGAGTCTGCAGTTTGGCGGATTGAGTGCGAATAGTTTCAAGAGTTCTAGCCTACATACTACGAGGTGAGTTTTCTCACTATACTCCACCCGGAAGGGTTTGACTGTGAGACCGGAAGGTCGTATATGATATGTGTTATTTATGTTATAAATAGAAAGATAGAGGCTATGCATGATATGTATGTTTATGTGGGCCGGAAGGCGATATATTATGTGGCAGAAAGGTCAGGTATGATGTATGTGCTACGTGCTATGTGTGTTAAGTTATATGTATTATGTGTTGTAAATGTTATGGGCCGGAAGGCAATATACTGTGGGCCGGAAGGCAATATGATACGGGCCGGAAGGCGATATGTCATGGGTCGGAAGGCTATTAGGTTACGGGCCGGAAGGCAATGTATTGTGGACCGGAAGGTCAGGGCCTGGAAAGGCGTATGTGTGTAAGTCGTATACTGGGGAACTCACTAAGCATTTATGCTTACAAGTTGTATGTATATGTTTCAGGTACTAGCGAGGACCGTGGGAAGGCGCCGGCGTGACGCGTACACACTGCCAATGTTGGAGATCTTGGGGATCCTTTAAATTGTATTTTGAAATGAAATTTGGAATAAATACTATTGTTGAGTGAAATTGTTTTATTTTAAATGAAAATTTTATTTGAAAATTTGAGCTGTTACAAGGAAGGCACTGGACTTTGTTGCTGTTCCAAGTGCATTGCAAGCCTCTCAGAGGCAACATCATGTGAAGGCCTTGGAGGAGACGATCCATGAGCAACTAATGAGCCTCCAGTTTCATACATAGTTCTTGGAACTTCTTGGTTTGGCATGGATGATGGAGCAGCAGTTGTTGTTGTTGTTGTTGATTGTGTTAGCGGGGCTTGTTCCAAAATATGTACTCTAGGCCTTGGATCATGTCTTCTCCATTTTAACGGAGGCTGGGAGGTTTGAGTCGTCAGAGGATCACTCACAGATGGCACAGTAGTCGGAATAGCACCATCAAGGGGAGGAATCCCTGAAGTTGCATCCATATCACTTGAGGTATCAGCCATCTATTTTGAGGTAGGAGGCGTCATTTCTTGAACATATTCAACTTCCCCTATCTCCGTTGCTTGTTGAGCAACATCATTGATATTGTCAAATAAAGTGTCAAGGTTTACATTTGATAGGAAACCCTCATTGCTTTCAAAATTTAAAGGAATGTCGTCCTTATCAAAACCTGAGAGATCAATATGATGAAAAGAATCATCCTCAACTTCTTCTTCATCATTCACATTTACATCTTCCATCATACTCTCACTGAAATCACTTTAAACGTGCACAGACGTTAAATCATGTTCCTCGGCCATGACTGCGACTGGAGGATCTCTGTTTTCTTCATGATCCGAAACTGTGATCACATCATCTTCTGATGTCATACGGTTAGAAGACTCGTGAGACTCAGATGCCATACAGTCAGAAGACTCGTGAGACTCAGATGCCATACGGTCAGAAGACTCGTGAGAGTCAGATGCTTCACTCGATTAAGCAAACATACCAAACTTGACCATAGGGTATTTGCCTTGAAATGTGACTTTACCCTTACGGTTTTGCTTAATTACCCAATGGTGTTTGATCCAAGGGACTTCATGTCCAAAATTTCTCCTTCTTTTATGATATCCGGTAATTGCTCATTGATAATCACTTGGAGAAACCTAGGATACATTAGAAACTTGTCTATTGTCTTTCCTTTGATATTCACAACAAGCTCGTCCATAATGAACTTGGAGAAGTTAAAGTCAAGTCTCGCAGCAAGAGCAGATATAGCTCCTGTGTTCCGTAACGAGATTTCATCCGCACTAGATCTTCTTCAAGAAATACAACTCACAAAAACATGAGCTAGAAACCTCCAATGAGGTGGTAACAGCTTCTTTTGGGTTGGAGGATATTCTCCTTCATAACCCATTTTACTGAGGAGTTCCTGAGCTTGGTCTGTTCCGATCTTGGTTGGGAAACTTGATTGATCTTCAATCTTCAGAACATCCCTGATAATATGCTCTGTTACAATGACCTTGTATCCTTTAACAAGAGCCTCAACAGACTAAGAGCCATCATTCCCTTTCTTCACTTCTGTAGACTTCCAAAATCCTTTAATCAAACTTTGATAAATTGTTGGATGTAGGGTTAGAGCGGTAGCTAAGCAGCATTCCTTCAAGCCATGAATTCACCATGTGCAACAAGAGGGTCAACCAATAAGATCGCCAGATTGTGACTTTCAGCAAATTTAAGTTTAGCCATTTTGACCTACACAAACCGAGCCAAGTGAGAAAACCATTGATTTAAACAATAAAAATTAATGTTTTACTCATTAAACAATTTAATTAGGCTCTTAATTAATGATTAGGTGTTAGAAAACAGATTTAATTGACCAAAAGTTTGAGTTTACGGTCAAACAAGGAGTTTATGGCCGTAAAAGGGTGTACGGCCGTAAACGAGTTTACGACCGTAAACTCTTCAATGGTCGTAAATGACTCAAGAGCCGTAAACGCAGACGGTTCAATTTTTTTTGATTAATCCCTCGATTCAAAGTCATTTATGTTAAAATAGCTTTCTGATGATCGCAATAAGCATACCTTCAAACACAAACAATCAATTTCGAGATATAAACACAAAGTATGATGAATCGATGAACAGATTTGAGAGAGGAGGAGCGAGTTTACGGCCGTAAAAAGAAAAGAGCGAGGGAGTGAACATTCGTTAACTCCTGCTTATATAGCTGGACCCTACCCGGTCCATCCATATGGGTTGCAACCCGAAATACTTCAATTCCAAGCCCAATGCCACAAGTTAATTAATTTTTTTTACATACATTTTGAGGACTTGAAAAATAAAATAAAATAAAATCTAAAAATTTTAAACTAAAATAATAATAATAAAGAATTTAATTTTTTAATTTTTAGCAAAATAAAAATAAAATAAAATAAATAAAAATAAAAGATTGAAATTAATAATGAATTAACACTAATTTCTCTTTTACCAGTGCTAATAATATATTGTGAGTTTGGGATCAAAGTTCTTAGACAGCCTGAATCCGTTTATCAGTATCTTCTTTTTCATGAATAGATCTGGTCAATCGCCGGTATTATGGTTCACTTAAACACGAAAGATTGTGACAAAATTAGGACATACTACTAGTGACAAGACATTGTGACCTTATGATTCTAAACAAAATTCCTAAGGTCCATTCATCTGACGACGACCAAGGATATTGTTATCCACCTGAATTGCGCAGCGAGATCTATAGACAACCTATTAATTGTTTGATTTTAGATGTACTAGAACATGTTTCCTGCTTCCAGATATATCCCAATAATCAAGAACTTTCGAGATACTCCTTACTTTAGGTGAGCAGACAATTATTATGGGAGAAGACAGATTTAGAATGCATATGCTGTACACCCAGGTCGGATCTTCCGATCATGCAGAGGGTGAAACATATGACTAACCAAATTTAGAGGGATTGAGAAGTAGAATGGTGCATATGTTGTGTACCAGGTCGGATTATTAATCACGCAAATGAGACAACATATGGCTAACAAATAGAAAGAATGGCATATAAGGATATGCAGAGAGACAGAATTGCATATGTTATAGTCCAGGTTGGATCTTTCGATCACGCAGAGGATGCAACATATGCCTGACAGAAAGAAAGAAAGAAAGAAAGAAAATAACCTTCTACAGACCTAATTTATCGGAATTCCCCGGTCGCCCCGTCAATATCAGAATTAAGGACAGAGTCCACACATCGAGGAAAAGTTAAACCATGGTTCTAGATACAAATTATTTAATGTTATCCGCAAATTCCCATGTATATATCCCTGCTTAACCTACCCAAGCATCATATTGTCAAGCTAAACGGATCTATCTAGCTCAATATTTGTCAAGTCATTTGATTCCTTAAGTTCATTTATGCCTAGTCAAGTCCAATTTAAATCTTTCGTGCCTACCAGCGCATCGAACATAAAGCCTAGACAATTCAACTTTAATACTTTACACAAATTCAAATTACCTGTTATCACCAAGTTTATATCACTTCCCTTCACAACATCTATAGAACAAACTTATCACACAATATTTTTGGAAAAATAAAATAGAAACAAAAATATTTTTGGATTTTTAATTTTTTTGTTTATTTTTTTGTTTATTTCTCCCCCTAAATTTGTACATGGGAGAGAATGAAACTAAATGCGCAAATTTAAACTAACCTATAAACAAAAATTAGTCCTCAAAGCATATCATTTTCAAAAATCTGACAAGCACATCAAATCGAGCTTTGTTAAAAGGTTTTGTGAACAAGTCTGCCACATTATTAGCAGCGGGAACTAGTTCGAACCGAATGAGCGAACACTCATAACAATCTCTGATAAAATGCACTTTGATATCGATGTGCTTGGTTTTCGAGTGTTGGAAAAGATTTTTAGCAATTTGCATTGCAACCTCATTATCGCAAAAATGGGGGTTTCTAGAAAATTCAAACCGTAATCCATGTGTTGATGTTGTATCCAGATAACTTGAGAACAACAAGCAGAAGTAGGTACGTATTCCGCCTCTGTTGTTGAGGTGGAGACTGTATGTTGTTTTTTGCACTGCATGACACCAACCGATCACCAAGAAATTGACATCCTCCAGACGTTGATTTCATGTCAAGCTCACAGCCTCCATAATTACTGTCAGCAAAAGCATATAAATCACATTCAGAATTTTTCAGATACCAAAGAGTCAATTTTGGGCTGCCTTTGAGTTACCGAAAAATTCTTTTAACAGCAATAAGATGTGAAAATTTAGAATTAGCCTGATATCGTGCGCATTGACAAACCG
This sequence comes from Lactuca serriola, assembly GCF_051521515.1. Taxonomy (NCBI): domain Eukaryota; kingdom Viridiplantae; phylum Streptophyta; class Magnoliopsida; order Asterales; family Asteraceae; genus Lactuca; species Lactuca serriola. Next base: position 178,540,046 of record NC_136409.1, on the reverse strand, counting down.
CAAACATGATGTCTGGTCTGCTTGCGGTTAAATACATCAACGATCGGATCATTGATCTATAGTTAGTCTGATCTACGGATTCGCCTTCAATATCTAGAGTCAACAGTGGTCTCTCAACGATTGGCGTCAGTGCAGGTTTTGCATCTCGAAACCCGAACTTCTCTAGCATATCTTGAACATACTTGGCTTGATGTAGCAGGATTCTGGTTGATTCTTGTTTGACCTGAAGCCCCAAAAACATGGTCATCTCCCCCAAAGAACTCATCTCGAACCTCTTCTTCATAATGCTTTCGAACTCTTTGCACAACTTTGAACTCGTTGACCCAAAAATGATATCATCGACGTAGAATTGAACAAGAATCTGATTGGTACCAACATTCTTAATGAATAAGGTTTGATGGATTGTCCCCCGTGAATAACCCTACTCAAGCAAATGTTTCGTAAGAGTAGCATACCATGCCCTTGGAGCTTGGTGTAACCCATATAAAGCCTTGTCCAGCTTGTAGACGTGATTTGAAAACTTTGAATTGACAAACCCAGGAGGTTTATCAACATAGATTTATTCCTTCACAGCACCGTACAAGAAGGCAGTCTTGACATCCATCTGGTAAACCATGAAATTCATTTAAGAAGCGTACGCAAGGAAGATGCGAATAGCCTCCAGGCGAGCTACCGGAGCAAAAACTTAGGTGTATTCAAGACCCTCAATTTGACAAAATCTATGTACAACCAATCAGGCCTTATTTCACACAATGACCCCTGAATCATCTTGATTTTTTCGATAAACCGAACACGTGTCGAGTGACTTCTTGCATAGCATCCACCCAACTGGGCTCATTCAAATCCATTTCAACATTCTTTGGCTCTATTTGAGATATGAAGAGAGAATAGAGACATGCATTTACATCCCCACTTTGACTCCGCGTTCGAACACCATCGCCCAGCTGACCAATGACGTTGTCGATCAAGTGATTGCGTTGAATTCTGGAAGGTAGATCCTGGTTGATGCATTGAGTGTTACAGGAATATTGTAAATATTTACAAATCCATCATCTTCTGAGTGATCCACCTCATATGTTGTTGAATCATGAGACGGATCGCCACGAACTCGTTAGCGATTGGACCAGGAAAGAGAAGTTTCATAAACGTTTGCGTAGCAGTGGAAGCATCTCTGGACATAAACTCTCTTTCATCAGGAGTAAGAGGAGTGACATAAGCATCTGGATTGTTTTCTTGACTTTGAGAATCAGACAAATCACTTGGTACAGATGTATCCACTGAAGGAGTCTTAGAGCACACCACCGGCGGTCTGTAGACAACTTCTTCGTCTTCAACTTCAATTATAGTCTTTGAACCAGAATTGGAATCAGATGAATCATTTGAAAACACATTGAATGATTTGAAAAGCGATATGTAGTCAAATAACCAATCTGGACCAACTCTAGCATCCGTCTCGTTCTCCTCCAACCAGTGCACGTCGAAGGATTCTACGATCTGCTTTGTTTTCTTATTATAGACCCTGTACGCCGTGAGAGTGGCATACCCCACAAAGTAACAATCATCGGCTTTGGCATTGAATTTGGGGTTGGATTCTAGATGAAGGAGGGTGCAAGGACAACCAAAGATACGTAAGTGACTAACCAATGGTTTGTGACTGTAGAGAATTTCGTATGGAGTTTTCATCTGAGCTTTGTTGATCAGAACACGATTTTGAACATAAAATCTTGTGTTGATTGCCTTGGCCCAAAAGAAAACCGGAAGTTTGGAGTCACATAACATCGTCCTCGCAACGTCTTGAAGAGTTTGGTTTTGCCGCTTAGCAACACCATTTTGTTGTGGAGTGCGAACAACACTATATTTATGCACTATCCCCTTTTCAACACAAAAATGATCGAGAACAACATTCTTAAACTCTGTCCCGTTGTCAGTTCTGAGCGCCTTCACCCGGTTGTTTGTATGGTTCTCTATCATCACAATAAACTTCTTAATCAAGTCAGCAACCCCAGCCTTGTTGGACAAAAAGAAAACCCACGTGAACCGCGAGAAGTCATCGATCACAACCAAACAATAGGTGTGGCTTTCTATGATGTTTTCCATGGGCACATACCACACACTTTTCAAACGTGATAAAATCTTTGACAAGAAGCCTACGCACTATTTCATTCTTCGCAAGTTGAGTCAAGTTCTTTGCGTTAGCATGTCCGAGTCTTCGATGTCACAACATAGTATTGTGTTCAGAAACTTTTGAGAAGAGACAAGTGAATTGTTCAGGAAGATTGTGGTTAATGTCAATAATATATGCTTTGCTATCCCGTTTTGATTTAACTAGAATCCATTCATCTGGGATGACATAGCCTTGCTTCAGAACTAGACATTCTTTATCTGTGAAATGTTTTGAGTATCCCTTGTTACATAACTGCGAAACGCTCAACAGACTGTGCTTCAACTTGGGCGCGTAGTTGACATTCTCGAAACTTAGCACTCCATTTGAAACTGTTCCTTTCTGAGTGATTTTGCCGCCATCTCCTCTTGCAAAGGAAACGTATCCCCCATTAAAATTCTGAATGTTGTGCAGTTGGGAGATGTCTCCTGTTATGTGCCTGGAACAACCGTTGTCGACATACCAACGTCTGGCGACATTCCTCTGCAGCTGTTCCTGCACAATAAGCGAGATGATTTATTTTTGGGAACCCAGGTCATTACAGTCCTGGGTGTACCCGTAACTTTGACAGATTTATCTTTTTGCTTTTTCAGGATTGCATTCATATCATGTACATTTTCAGAGGGTGACGATGATCGGACAATTGTAGATTTGGGCACCCATTGGTAGTTAGGTTTTAAAGTATTCACAGGTGAATTAGAAACATTTTTCTTCTTCTTTGAGCATTTAGATTTTCGACTACGATTAGTCGAAGATCCAGACGCATCCTTTGACGAAATTGACCTTGGCTCAGCCATAGTCGATTTCGGAAAAGTACCTGTGGCTGGTTTAGAGAAAACATGTTTGTTCAATTTAAGATCTGACCTTTTCTTATAATTATGAATTTTCCGATCATCATCATGAAGACGAGATCTCGATAATTTCTTATCAAAATCTTTTTTAAGATATCTATAATGAACACACGTGTCACTATAGTCTGCTTGTAATTTCTTATAGTTATTTGATTTGGTCTCTAACTGATATTTTAATGGTTTTTGGCCTTTTCTCAGTTGGTATCCCTCATACTTGAGTTCCTTTATCTCTCTACGCATTAAATCTGCCTGTTCACGTAAAAAGTTTATAGTTTTAATACAAGATGGAGAGCAAGTGATTTCACTGACCTCATTTTTTTCAGGCTCTGGTGTGGTTTGAACCATGAATGCAAACTGTAGATTCATCATTTCCTCCTCTGGATCTATCTCAGCTTCTCGTTTTGCACTGTTGTTGATTTGAGCAAGATGCGTATTTTCAGATCCTGATATGTTCAGGGTTTGAATTTGGTCATCCCAATCAAATGATTGTGCTACCATAGCAGAATTTGCAGTATGGTTGCTGGTTGTAGCTCCCTTGTTGTTACCAATTGGCATCATTGTTCTTTCGTTATTTTCTCTTCTGTCAGGCTTTGAGCAATCTTTGGCAAAATGACCAGGTTCATGACAGTTAAAGCACCAGAGTTTGCATTTGTTGAATCCCACTAACTTCTCTGCATTCATTCCCAATTATTCTTGCTAGTCTTCTTGGAGAACTATTTTGCATGGAACAATGCATAGCGAATTGCCAAGTTATATCCATTTCCTTAACATCTTCAGTTTGAATTTGATCCAAATCAGAAAATGACAATTGAGGAGGTAGTTCACCCGCTACAAAAGCATTATAACAATTGACAAGACCGGTTGCAAGAGCCAAATTTTCTTTATTCTATTTGGAAGCAAGGGTTGGAGAAGGAACTGGAGCATGTGTATTTGAAGAAGAAGCAACTTGTGGATAAGGTTGGGGAGCAGAAAATGATGATTGAGGAGCAGCCAATTATGATTGAGGAGCAGCAAATGATGAGTGAGGAGCAGCAAATGGTTGAACTTGAGGATTGGTGAAAGATGAGAAAGCATTGTTTGATTGAATTCCAAAATTAGCAGAAGAATATGAGTTAATGTGATTGATCTCTCTTTCTTAGTCATCCAGATCACAAGCTTTAATGATGGCCATGATTTTAGCCAAACTAAGTCGATTAAGATCCTTTGTTTTCTTGATGACAGCAACATTCATATCCCATGTCTTTGGGAGAGAGTTAAGCAACTTCTTGTTGACTTCTGATCTTGGCACAGAGACACCAGCTGAACTCATCTTAGTGGTGAGTGTGATAAAGCGTTGAAGTTGACCTTCCAAAGTTTCTCCAAGAACATGATTAAACATATTGAATTTCTGTCTCAACGTGTCTTGACGGCTTTGTTTCATGTCCTCATTTCCTTCATACACTTCGATCAAAGCTTCCCACAAAGCGTTTGCAGATTTATATTCCCGAAAACCCCGGGCAATTTCAGGAGAAAGAGCCACAGTGAGAGTGGCAAGTGCTCTTTCTTGTTGCTCAATTTTATCAAATTCTTCATCAGTGTACTCTTCGATAGCCTTGTCAACGATTGTTTTATCCGGAAGTGTCGTGGTGATTCTGATAGGACCCTTCAAAATACATCTCCAAATTTTGAAATCTTTCATCTTGATGTATTTCTCCATATGATACTTCCATTCTGGAAACCCCTCAGCCGATAACAAACGGGGTATGCGAGTGGTAGTGCCTATAACTGAATCGAGTTCATGATGAGATTTTTGTGAATCGATTTTTTAATTTTCTGATTTTTAATTTTTTAAATTTTTATTAACTTGAAAAACCAAGAGTTAAACAAAAAGTTAAATCAAAAAGACTGTTTATGGCCAAGGTTTATGGCCGTAATCAGTTCACATCTTGAGATGTTTACAGCCGGAAGCTTGTTTATGACCATACACGAGTTTCTGGCCCTTGAAAATCCGAGGTTTACGGCTTTTGAAGATTTGTAGTTCACGGTCTTTCAAGATCAATAGATTACGTCTGTGAAATGTGTTTATGACCGTACTCCCTTCAACAGTTTCAACCGTAAACTTCTAGAAGTGATGTAAACACGAGTTTTTCTAGCAGTTTTGATCCCCTTAGCTATGAAAATGCAGAATCAAGCCTTGAACAATGAAGAAACTGAATATCTTTCAACCGTGAACACGACTGAAATTTGTTTTGACACCAGATTGCTCTAATACCAATTGTAAGGTCCTAAATCTAAGGATCCAAACCAATGATCAAACAAATAGCAATCAAACAAAGCGAGAATGGAATAGAAGAAATATTAAGCCAAACATGCACACATTTATATCATAAAAACGTCAAATACACCTTGTTTACACACACTAGAGCTGTAAACACTATGAGACACTCTTGATTCTTCAACAACCCTAACAGACTCTGACAAGCCCTATATATAGGGAATAGTTGGCCGTAAACACATACCTAGCCATAAACACTGCAAGCATCAACAAAACATGACCATGAACCCATTAAGACCTATACATATAACTACCTAGCCCAAACCACAAAGATAAGACCTTTCATGCACATACAACCCTAAATGCCTTGGATCTATGTTTTCTCTTATTATACATGTAATGGTGTTTCCAAAGCATTAATCCTATAACTAGCATGCAAATGACATAAACAATATGAAATGCTAGTTAGGGTGACATACCTTTTATTTAACTTGAATCCTTGTTGTATTTGGCTTAAAGAGCTTAGCACCAATAGTGTGGATGCCTCAAATGGAATCACAATACACCATGGACAAAGGTGGCTCATGAGAGAGAATCTCCATGCACCAAAAATACCTCCATGAAATCCAAGAACTAGTGTAAGCGTTTTTTAGCTATAGAGAACATATTCATATGTAGGATTCCAAGGGTCATGAGTATAACCCAAATCCATACTCATGGGTTTTATGATCCATGGTTCATGCGGCCCAACTCTTTATGTATCCATATATAAACTTAGTCCAACATGGATCATAAGCCCAACACATATAAATATAACTAATTACCATAATTAGTCCCCATAAATTTAATTAGCCTCTTTTGATCACTAGATTAATTCCAAACTAATTCTTGAATAATACTAATTAAATCTTATGATTTCATATTAATATATTCTAACTTATAATATATTAATAAATCATAAATAACATATTCTCTCAAAAGTCCATCCTAACAAATTGTCTTGATGATATGCAACCCAAATGGACCATGCTACTATCGGGTCAAGTACATACCAATTATAGTTATGGGCTTAGACACCTAATCCAACAGTCTCCCACTTGGATAAGTCTAATAACTATTATTGCAAGTACGACTCCAAAACCCGACTAGTAATCCTAGCTCTTAAAGCTGTTGTCGAACTCTAATCTAGTCATTGACATGTCCATTAGATACGAGATCATATATTCCTCCATTCTAGATATCATATGGACTGAGACATAGATTAAAATCATTATCTCTGTCCATTTGTTGTTTCCCGATATTCTATTTACGATGACCGACTAATTGAACAAATAAAATAAGTCCAGGCCCGACCAAGCACTTGAGGTTGTCATCACTAAATCATCGAGGGGCCCATAAATATCGCTTTTATCCCTCTAAAGGTAAAAGGAATAGATAAACTTCGACTCATATGCTTACTCTATCTACTCATCAAATCACACACAACAATGCGTTTTATAACACCAAGTTACCGATGTGTTTTCACATTATCAATGTGTAACCGACTTGTAGACTGCAACTCATATCTCTCCGTTTGAAGAATATAAGATATTATCGTCTCTTGATCACCCGTGATAAAATCCATGAAGTGATTCAAATGAGCGTGGGTTTAATCCAATACTCGAATCTTATTCCAGAAGCACTCATGAACACTGCAACCATATCTAAAACACCTAGACAAACTACAGACCCATTCATGACAGTCTTGCCTCAATACCTACATCCAAAGTTTGATTGACTGTGGATGGTTTGAATAACCTAGTTATTCGGGAAGTCAAAATAGGCAAAGTGAAACAAAAGAATAATACTAATCCTATATGGCCAAAACATTTGAGTCACATTGATTACTCATTATTCATTGTTTAATGTTTCAAATAATCAACTTAATACTTGAACTAAAACAATTAGTCCCATGCTACAAGCATGCACACTATGTTTGTTTATGGTCCTTTCTTTGTGAAATAGATCAATTGAACACAACTTCAATGAAAACCATTTCACAATTCCAAATCCTTACCGCAAATGTAAGAATACCAAATTCTTGCCATTTACTGTGATATGTTAGATTCTAAACTTATATGCAATCATCTTCTTGTAATGACTATGCACAAAAGTCACAGAGACTTGGCAACAGACATTACAAAGTATTCCAATGGAGAGCTATTCCATGGAACCGAAGTCTCAGATTCAAAGTACATTCCTTTGAACATCCTTCTTGCATTAAGTTTTCTAATCTTACACATATTTAAAGAATAACTTCCACCTATGGAAACATTTCCATATTCCTATTTTGACTATCACTTCTGAGCAAGAGTTGCCTCTTTTTCAGAATATGTCAACGTGGTCCTTCCAAAAATTACACTATACTTCCAACTATCAATGAGCAACCAATCTTCTGTAAACCTCAGATTGTCCTCAACAATTGCTTAATCATTTTAGTCATATCCAGTTCTAATTAATTTGCCTCTTAATGCCCTAGGCATTTGGAAAATTTAGAATGTATGAATATTGCAGCACATATCATCGATTGTTAGGTCACAAATTTGTGGTTTGAGCTAGGCATTCATCTTTTATAGGTCTTGGTAGGGTCATGGGGTTTGCTATGTTGGTTGTAGTATGTTAGCGAGTGTGTGCGGCCATACACATGTGTGCGGCTACACACTCTGTATGCGGCCATACACGTGTGTGCAGCTGTACACATGTGTGCGACTGGTGATCCTATAAATAGAGTGTGTCTGTGTCAGTTGTACAGAGACGTCAGTGACGTATGTGTGTGTTTTCCCAAGGTGTACCTGACATTTATATGATATAGATGTGTGCATGCTTGGATTAATTCTTCTTCTACTCCTTCTACACTTTGTTTGATTGTTTGCCTTAATTGATCATTGATTTGGATCCATAGTTTTTGGGACTTACAATTGGTATCAAATCCAATTCAGTGTCAATTTGAAGAATCATAAGAGTGTGCGGTTGAAGATAGTTGTGGCTTTTGAGTATTTTTGGGTGTGCGGTTGAGACTTTGAAGGTGTGCGGTTGGAGTGTACAGTTGGTGTGTGCGGTTGAGTGTGTGGTTGAGTATGCGCTTGAGTGTGCGGTTAGGACCCAGGCTTGTAATGACCTGGGTCCCCAAATCTAAATAATCCCGCTCATTGTGCAGGAACAGCTGCGGAGTAATGTCGTCAAACCTTGGTACGTCGACAACAGTTGTTCCAGGCACATTGACAGGAGACATCTCCCAACTGCACGTCATTCAGAATTTTAATGGGGGTTATGTTTCCTTCACGGGAGGAGATGGAGGGAAGATCACTTAAAAAGAAATAGTTGTAAATGGAGTGCTGAGTTTTGAGAACTTCATCTACGTTCTTGAGTTAAAGTATAGCTTGTTGAGTGTCTCACAGATCGGCTTATAGACTATGGATAATGATATAAGGTTAAGCCGTGAAGACCTCGATGCAATAGTGTTTATAGAGTGTTCCATCGAGTTGTACCTGACGTTTTTCTGATATAAACGTGTGCAAGCTCGATTTCTTTTCATCTTCCTATTCTATTGCGATTGTTTGTTGCTTGATCATTGACAGAAGGAGTTAGTGATGTTCTCAAAGTGACGTCTCCAACTTTTGATCAAATGGCCGGCACCTTTCAACAAATATGGATACAACTTTAAGGATTCCTCCCCTTAATTCTGCTATTCCTACATCTGTGCCATCCACAAGTGATTCGACACCGACACAAATCTCCCTGCCTTCTGTAAAAAGATGTTGACTTGATCAGAGGCAGGGAGATCTTATTCATGATCAAGAACCACCAGTTCAACAACCCTCCAAAGCTGCTACACCAACTCAATCGACCCTAAAAGGACCAAGTAATGTTAGATCTTTGTTTGAAGTCGGGAGTTCTTCTACTCCTGGGGGTTCTTCTCCTCCACAACCTGAGCATGATGTTGCCTCTTTGAGGCTTGCCAGGTTTCTTACTCAACAAGATTCAGATCCTTTACCTCGTGGCAAATGAATATCAATAGGTGAAGGAAGTTCAGGGGAGCATGCCCATCTATCTCAATGCTCAAGGAGGAGATCACTACTCTTAAACAGAAGATCATCGAGAAAGACGTTCTGATCGGAAACCTCAATATTTGAGTTTCCAGAAGAAAACTTTCAGAATTCTAAACAGATCTCTGATCTACAGCTTAATCTTGGTGCCCTATCAGCAGGCTACTCTGAATTGAAGAACAAACTTATTGCAGAATTTGGTGACAAGTTCAAGACCTCAGTCGAAGAGCCTTGCGCCACTGTAGTGATCAAGTCTCAAGATAGTGATCACTGATCAAGAAGACCTGAGTCCATGCTAGCTCAAACCAAGGGGGAGACAGTTAGGTCAAAATTTGTTGGTATGGGCTAGGAATCTGTCTGTATAAGTCTGACGTGCTTCTGATCGAAGAAGACCTGAGTCCATGCTAGCTCAAACCAAGGGGGGAGATTGTTAGGTCACAATTTTGTGGTTTGAGCTAGGCATTCATCTTGTATAGGTCTTGGTAGGGTCTTGGGGTTTGCTATGTTGGTTGTAGTATGTTAGCGAGTGTGTGCGGCCATACACGCGTGTGCGGCTGCACACTCTGTGTGCGGCCATACACGTGTGTGCGGCTGCACACTCTGTGTGCGGCCATACATGTGTGTGCGGCTGTACACACGTGTGTGGCTGGTGGTCCTATAAATAGAGTGTGTCTGTGTCAGTTATACATAGACGTCAGTGACGTATGTGTGTGTTTTCCCAAGGTGTACCTGGCATTTATATGATATAGATGTGTGCATGCTTGATTTAATTCTTCTTCTACTCCTTTTACACTCTGTTTGATTGTTTGCCTTAATTGATCACTGATTTGGATCCAAAGTTTTTGGGACATACATCGATCCTATATCCGAAGCATATGGGACATGATTCATGATGTCTCACATAAAGACATGCTACTAGAGCCGTCTTTTGCTATAATGTTTTTATTTGCCATGTTCTCACAATTTAGACTATGAAGAGGGATGTCGTAATCATAATTGAATTTTGAGAACGCAATTAACATTTCCATATATAGAATTTCCTTATGTTAAACCATTCCAACATAACATTCATATATATATACTTGACTAAATTTGATTAAAATCTCAATCTAAGCTTTTAGAATCGGGATGAAGTATAATTTCCTCTCCCTTAATTATAGCAAAACAACTTTTCAAACCCTGCAACTTTGCAAATTGAAACTTTTGTTTTCTGTAATTAACATTGCTAACTTGCAATACTTAAGATAATGATCATGCTCCCACTAACATGATAATTATATCCTTATTAGACTAACACTTATGCTACCACTAGCTTTGACATGTATCCATAAATCAGCTGGACTTCTAGAAATCAATACTTTATTGACTTTCATTACCAAAGTTTAGTTTTCTGATACGAGATGCTTCGATAAGACTTTACTGAAACTTCTTAAACTCATACACCTTTTCTTAGATAGCTTACATGTGTGTCTAAACAATTATGAAGAGGGATGTCGTAATCATAATGTTTAGACCTTTTTCCCCTTCTTACAATTCGAATTTTGAAGAGGGATGTCGTACTCATAATCGAATTTGAGAATGCAACTCCCATAATTGCTATCTCTTTAAAATCTACTTAGCGAAAGCGTTTCCTCATCATCATTTCACGAATCGGAGAGAAACCTTATGACACTTAGATTTTATAGTGTATATGTTCCTATCCATGTGAATTTGTCAAAACCATAATCACAAGAGTAAATTACACGAATGGTCCCTATGGTTTAGGGTAATTTGCGCGTTTGGTCCCTAACTTATTTTTTTAACTCGGAAGGTCCCTACTGTTTGTTTTTGTTACACGCTTGGTCCTTGTCTTACCTAAAAAAACTATTTTGCCATTGATTTTTTAAAATATTTAAATAAACACACCCCAACCTCAACCCCTATCACCTTACCTTATCTATCATACCATTTTTTCCTATTTAAATAATAGTTTTTTTGGTAAGATAGGGACCAATCGTGTAACAAAAACAAGAAGTAGGGACCAAGCATGTAACAAAAACAAACAGTAGGGACTTTCCGAGTTAAAAAAATAAGTTAGGGACTAAACACGCAAATTACCCCAAACCATAGGGACCATTCGTGTAATTTACTCTAATCACAACACAAAGTTAGTGACAAATCCATACTCATATGGATTGAACTTGTTCAATCTTAGTTTCTTGTCACCTGGCAGCACAAGGCCTACCATTACTTCCAGGTTGTTATGCAAACAACTGAGAACTCATAGAACCCCCATGCATAGTCAACTTTAACTAGAATGGGCATATAAAAAGTAATATGTCAACACGATAGGTTACAAACCTCAAGTCAAATTCTAGTGTTTAACAATAGGTTTACTCTTGATTAGTTCTTGAAGCTTTCAAGATCTTTAAGACTCTGTTGAGTCTAGGAGTTGTGTCATTGGGCTTATTAGCTTAGTCCAATATTGTCACGGTATGGGCCGGTCCATCCGTGTTTTTGATATCAGGGTTTAGTATTTATGGTGCATGCATGCATCGTCTTTCATACGCTTTTTTATAATTATCTCGTTCATTGTACTGTAACCCTAGCACAGCTCTATAGTAGAAGTTCTTCGTCGAGCTCTTCTGAGGTGTTGCAGTTTCAATCATTCAACACTTGTTTGATTCATCGTGTGTTCTTACTTTTGTTTGCTTTCTAATTTACTTGTTAAGCATCTAAATGATCTTAAAAGAGTTTTCAACTCATCAATTTGTATCAGAGCAGGAGACTGTGTAATCCATACGCATCTCTTTTGTCGAAGAAAGTTTTAGGGTTTCCGCTATCATCGTTTTCGCTAGAGTCGTCATCTTGTTTTTGACGTTGCTCTTAGATCTCGATCTTACCCTAACTTGTTTACTAGTCTGATTCTTGGCAAGTCATCAAACCGAATCATCATGTCACACGACGACTCTCATTCAAACCCCATCAACACATCCAACAGTATCGGATCTACAACGAGAATCCCAACTTTATACACTCATGATTATGAAGTCTAGATGCATCACTTTGAGGACTATGTTCTTGGTTCGGAGGAAAATGGGTATCTGATCTGGGAGGTAATTACCGTGGTCTGTTTGCTCATTCTGGAACGAGTAAAATCATCAAGACGCAAAAGGAATACAATTAGCTTATGATTGACCTAGAGAAAGTTCCTCAAGACGAGAAGGACAAAATAATGAGAACCATCAAAACAATGAGGATGATCAGATTTGCCTTACAATATGATACTTTTCGTCTGGTTAGTACATGCACAGTAGCAAAACAAATCTGGGATAGGCTTAAGGAGCTATATTCTACAGATGAGGATTTAGAGCATTCTATACAAATTCTTTTGCTCTCTGAGTTCGGTGACTTCAAGCAGAAGCCAGAAGAAAAACTCATTCAGGCGTTTGATTGTTTCAATCATCTCCTCAGCAAGATGATCAAGCATGGAATTGGCAGTTAGGTAATCGAGTAGAAGGTCACTTTTATGAATGGCCTAAGACCCGAATGGATGGCAGTGGTTTTGACTATAAACGCTCATGAACAGTTCAAAACCTATTCGTTGGCGAAGCTTGTGGGAATACTCAAATCACACGTAAGTGTTATGACTAAGGAAACAAATGTGGTTTCTAGTATGGGATCTTTAGCCCTTCTCTCAAAGGGTAAGAGCATGGGTGATGAAGAAGAAGAAGATTTGGATCTTTCTAAATGTGATCTGACAAACGAAGAATATGCATTGATGGTTTCGAATCCCAAGAACTTTGCTCACAAAAAGTTCCCTACCTCAAAGAACCGAAACTGGAAAGGGAGCTACAGTTCTGGAAAGGAAAAAGAGGAGGTTAAAATCGCTCCTCAACAAGAAACAGTGAAGAAGGAGAGCAAGCTAGTGGGTGACTCAAGATATGATTGTCACTTTTGTCAGGACAAAAATCATTTTGCTAAGGATTGCGTTTTAAGGAAACAATCAGAAAAGAATGAGGGCGAAGATGATGAAGCTTACTACTTGTATAAGCTTGAAGAGATCAAGAAGAAAAAGGTTGCTAACAATACAATGAATGCTTTAATTGTGCAAGAAAACAGTGTTGATGATGAGTTTGGAGGGGTAGAAGTCCGGTCTACAGACTCCGAAGATGAAGAAGTTCGCAAGCCCTCGCATGGCAGGGCTTTTTTGGTGAAGGAAGATAACTCTGAGTTTGCAGGAAGATGTTTGATGGTGACTGCTGGAGTGTCACATATGAGAGGCTACACAACCGAGGGTGAAAGTGAGGAGGCAAAGGAAAGAGAAGATAAGTGCTTCACTGCCAAACCGATGGGTGAGCAGATCAATGAATGCGATCAGTTGATCAAGAAGGTACAATCCATTCTCGAATCACTAAAAATACCAGTCACGAACTATGCAATGGAATTAACTGAACTCAAATTCAAGTTTTCTAGTTTAAGTGGTAGTCTAAAACAGAATCGCCTAGCAAATTCTAACCTAACTGATCAACTCAGCAGGGTGTCTTCCAAGACTGATGAGAGAAGGATGTGGATAGAGATGAAGGAAGTGGAGTTAGTTAGGATGAAAGATGAAGTAATTTATTTGCAACGTGATAATTTAAAGCTTTTGAAACAAAAAAAAACATTTTTGCTTGATTGCAAAACGTTTATATACTAATATCACTCAATTGCATTTAGATTGTGAGATCGGTAAAAAGATTCATAAAATGATTTTTCCCTTCCTAGAATTAAAGAAGGACGAAGTTGATATTGTTGGTTATAACTGTGAATCTATTGTTTTTTCAGATGAAATTTCTGATGCCTACAAGATCGGTCTGGACAAAATCAAGTCCTTTATTAAGTCCAAAGACCATAAGGACATGCTTAAAAACCTTTTGGAGAAAAATGATAAATTAAAAATCAAGATCGAAACCATGCAGAAATTTGACTCGTTGAATGCCAAGTTGAGTTTAGAAAACAAGATAAATGTGGAAAACAATTCTGAATTTGACGAGGACAGTGATATGAGTGATATATCTATTGAGGATGTAGTTGACTGTTCAGAATTTGTCAAAAGCGAAACGAAACCTACCGAAGGCCTTATATCTGAAAATTCAGTTGAGTTCGCTCGGATGTCCCAAGATAAATCCAAAGTTCTGAAATAGAAGGTTGTGATATATCAAAAGATACAAACAATAACAAATCAGGTATAAACCACAACATGAGTTACTCAAGAACAAACAGCCAAACATACAGCCTTGGTAAACGAAGACAATGTTGGCGGCTGTGATGATCATTTTTGGTCCGCCCCAATTGACAATGCAGAAGAGACTGTCGGTTTATTAGAGAGAACCTCATGGGGAGTTAAAGGCAGATACGTGGCAGAACCACTCAATAAGCCTACAAGCTTTGATGTACCAAGAACAAGCGGTACCAAAGAAATTCCATGCGAACCTGTGAAGGTGGCAAGAGAACCCTCTTCATTGAAGAGTGAAACCCATGCTGAGAGACCGAAGTCGAGAGTAAACATTCACAAGTCTCAAAAGCAACTTGCTGAACAAAAACGGCAGCGAAACAGGAGATATCAAAAGAATCTCAATGAAATGAAGCAGTTTTGGCAATCCCAAAACTCCAATTATGTTCGCATAGAAAAGGCGTCCAATCTCAAGATGAAAGCAAGATCAAAGGCTAACTCTGGACCATGCACTCACTGCCAATCATGCAGTCACACAAACCGAAGAAGCAGTTTCGGTCCCAAATCGAGCAGTGACAAGAACCGAAAGTCTTGTTTCGGTCCTAAATCCCAACATCCTCATTCTCAACCAAAGCAAAATCTTAACAAGGATGTCAAGGGAAAAGAAAAGCTCTGTCTTAGAAGACGAAAAGCAAACCAAGAAGACGTCTACTAACCCTAGGAAAAAAGAAAACAAGTTCGTTAAGAATCAAAATAAAATTCCACAGCCTGATTCAAACAAACCAAAAGATAACAAAATTAAGGTTTTCACCATCAAGAGGAAAGACTAAACCACTTTAATAAAAAGAACATATTTGGTTGATCTTTCTATTGCTATTCCCTATTTTGTAAAAGGCTCACGTGGACCCAAACAACTTTGGGTTCCTAAATCTGCTTGATTTTTGGAAGTTATCAGTGACGAACAGTTCGACGATGAATGGTACATCGATAGTGGCTGCTCGCGTCACATGATAGGCAGAAGGGAAGAGCTGTGGGAGTTTCGGGCTCTAAAAGATGGTGGATGTGTCAAATATGGTAACAACTCATATGGCACAATAAAAGGCTATGGAATGATCATGAATGGGAATTTTTCGATTCGAAAGGTGGCATACGTAGAAAGATTGCAAAACAATCTCATAAGTGTGTCGCAATTGGTCGTAGGGACTGGCTTGAAGGTCTCATTTGATGATGAAGGATCCGAGATCATTGAAAAGAAAACAAAGACGATTCTGCTGAAGTCCCAGTGCAAAGGCGAAATGTATCCATTAAATCTAAACCTGATACGAGGGAAGCATGTTGTACATCTTCTAACGAAAGCTCATTCTGATGAAAGTTGGGTGTGGCATCAACGACTTTCACTCATTAACTTCAAAGACATCAACAAGCTAGTTCTTGGTGATCATGTGCATCGTCTGCCACTTCTAAGGTTTGACAAGGAACATTTGTGTGCTGCATGTGAAATGGGAAAGCAAAGCCGGAAGAGTCATCCCACACGTATTAACACAAAGATCATCGAACCTCTTGAGCTTCTTCACATCGATCTATGTGGTCCATCGGCCATAGAAAGTATCGGTGGTAGTAAGTACATTCTTGTAATAGTTGATGATTTTTCACGCTTCACCTGGGTTTTCTTTCTTAAACAGAAATCAAAGGTGACTCCTAAGTTCAAAAACTGTATAAAGCAAGTGGAGCTTCAACTGCGAAAGATGGTTAGAAATGTCCAAAATGACAACGGGCTGGAATTCAAAAACCAAGAGTTTGAAGAATTTCTTACTGAAAAGCGAGTGTCTCACAACTTCTCTGCTCCCTATACTCTACAAAAAATAGTGTAGTTAAAAGGCGAAACCGTTCATTGTGTGAAGCGGCCCGAACCAAGCTTAGCTTCGCTTCTTTACCTCTATACTTTTGGGCTGATGCAATTGCAGCTGCTTGCTATACCCAGAACCGTTCCTTCCTCAATAAGAGATTTTCTATCACACAATATGAAATTATGACACAAGCCTAATGTTAAATTCTTCCATGTTTTCGGTTCCAGGTGCTTTATCTTTAATTCTAAAGAGAACCGAAACAAGTTCGATGTGAAGGCAGACGAAGGGATCTTTCTTGGCTACTCTCTTACCTCCAAGGCATATAGGGTTCTGAATAAAAGATCAATGAAGATTGAAGAAACTTATGGAGGAGATCTTTCTACATTTAATGACAATTACATGAAGAAACTTCAATCCAGCGAAAGTCCAATGAAGGAGATCTTTCTACAAAAAGGTCAAGTCATGACTCCTATATCAAATCTGTTTGAAGAGTACATATTGCTCTTTGATGAACCGGAGAAAGCCATTCTCTCTAAAGTGAAAGCAGCTGATAATAAGGTTGACAACAAGAAGAAGATAATCAACGAAGCTGCACAAGCCATGGAAAGTGAACCTCAAGGTCAAGGTCAAGGTCAAGTAGAACATCAAAGCTCAAGCCAACCTACTCATAGACGCTCCACATTCCAGAGGGAGAATTCATCTACACCAAAGCGACTTGACTTGCCGTTCCAGGGGAGAACCCATCTCCAACAATGAACCATGAAAGTCCAATCGAGGGGGAGAATTCTAAGCCGGATGTTGAAATTGTTTCGTCATTCGAGGGGGAGAATAATAATACAAATGACGAAGATACTTAATCAGAATTTGAAGGAGAAATAAATACTGAATTGGATCCTGCTTATGATTCAAATTATCCTCCACTCATAAAATAGACACGCGATCATCGAAAAACTCAAGTAATTGGTGAATCATCTGAGGGAGTTCTGACACGTTCTCAATTGAAAGCAAAGCAAACTGCTTTATTCTCTCAAGTATAATTTTGTATGTTTAATTCGTTTATTTACAAGATTGAGTCGAAACCCGTGAATACTACACTTGATCACTTTGATTGGGTACAAGCTATGCTAGACAAACTCAATGAGTTTAAGTGAAACCGAGTCTGGAGACTGATTCATACACCAAACGATGCATTTGTGGTTGGATTAAAATGGGTATTCCGGAACAAAATGGATAAAGAAGGGAACGTGATACGCAACAAGGCAAGGCTAGTAGTTAAGGGATATTGTCAGGAAGAAGGTATATATTACGAAGAAACCTTTGCTCCTGTAGCAAGGTGTAACATCCCCCTCTGGCACGTATCACAATATTTTCCGCTTTGGGCCACTCGGCACGATAACTTCCCAGAGGGTCACCCATCTTGGTACTACTCCCGCCCGAGCACGCTTAACTGCAGAGTTCTTATGGGATCTGCTGCCCTCACGGCTTTAAAACACGTTGTGATAAGGAAGGTATCCACACCCCTTATAAGGAATGCTTAGTTCTCCTTCCCAACCGATGTGGGATCAGATCTAACCCACTTTCACCCCCCATTATAGGGTTCGACGTCCCCGTCGAACACATCGATCCGTGCCCTGGATCTGATACCATTTGTAACATCCCCAAAATCTCAGCCAGAAAAGACCGATTTTCATTTATGCTTTTAAATAATTTCAGAGTAAATCCTTTTGATTTGAATGAGTTGCAGAATTTGTTCCCAAAACAAAGCATGATAAAATAATATTTATCAAAGCATTTCATCAAGAGATGCATTTCATTATATAATCAAAACTCGGGATGTCATGTTCCGATACAGACCATAAAGCATAAACGATAACATTACAAGTCATTCAACAAATATATACATATAGAGACTTGTAAACAAAACAACAAGATGATCCATCCATCTTACGCCCTTGTGCCACTTCCTGTAACACAAATAAAACTGAGTGGGTTAGGCTTGGGAGCCTGGTGAGTATATAGGGTTTTCAACCCACAATAAATAAGTTATATTTAATTTCACCAACCAATCACTACCCCGATTACCCATTCCCGTTATCCTCACTTTACGTCCCTAAAACAACATCTATCTCAAGGGACCTAATCTAGGATTTTCATCGGGACGGACATCACTGCGAAGGGGTTTCCTCAACAATAGATATCCTAAAGGCAACCATGAGGGGGATAGAGTACACCGGTGAACACATCGTTCACAACACCTACATGTTATGAACCTGCTAGCGTTCCACTGGACTGTCTAGAAGGAGTCCGTGGTCGTTATCCATATTCCGCTGAATAACTAGATCAACAACAACAACAACATTGAGGCCTCTCATCTGTTTATTACACACCAACTATCTACCCATGTTCTACCCAACATAATAGTAGATAAAAAAAAAATATTTTCATACATAGTTTAAAACCTGTATATCATTTTCATTCAATATATATATATTCCACATAACAGATGAGGCATACCACATAACATGTATTCCATAGAAAACAATTTCAGATCTATGAGATAGAATAAAGTGAATATCCATTCACGCATACAATCACAAAATATACACATAACAAGTATATCGTATAAAATACTTCATAGTTACTCGTTAGAAGAGAGTAACTGCACCCTCACACATATAAACCACAATTTACTTAATACACTCAAACCGCACTTGTATTATTATCATGTTTATGAAAGGTAGTATACACTCACTTGATCAGAAGATGATCGGACAGCACTACGACTTGCAGAAGTAGTAATCCTCAGCAGATCTGGAAGATCTCCACAAAAATCGAACTTCTCGCGGGCAGAGCTTCGGCTCAGGAACCGCACTTCTCGGGATCTTCAGGATCTCGGGACTTGCCTCGGGGCTAGAGTATGATACCGGGGCTTCGGGGTATTTCTAGCACGCAAAACGATGCAAAACGGGAGAGAGAAGAGAATAAATGAACAAAACTCTCGGCTGCCCTCGCAAACCTTTTATAGGGGCTGAGCCTCACACGTACGCGGGGCGTACGCCAGTACGCGGGGCGTACTGGTCCGAGAAACGTCATCGCTTACGTATCTGAAGCCACTTGCTGCGATGTCGACACCTTCAGAGTACGCGGCGCGTACCTCGGATCAGATCGATGACTCGCCTTCGGATAAGGCTTCCGAATTTTGATTCAAAAATAAATACAAATTAATTAATAAACTTCAGAAATTCATATCTTCTTCATACGAACTCCGTTTTCGACGTTCTTTATATCCACGGAAAGGTGAGACTACGCTCTACAACTTTCATTTAGACTCCGTCGGCTAATTTTGAATTTATTTTTATTATTTATTTTTAATAGGCCGCGACAGAAAAACTTCGTTATAAATTCATAACTTCTTCGTTTGACGTCCGTTCTCGCCTAACTTTTTATCGCTTCGATACCAACAATGAGATCTTTGATTCTCATTTAGATTGCTTCGGCTAAAAACCGCTCGATCTCAATTCGAGTATTTCAGGCTGCACACCGCTAAGTCGAAACTTCGATAAATCATAACTTCCTCATACGAAGTCAGATTTGGGCGTTCTATATATATTCGAAAACCTCGTTTCAACTACTACAACATTAACCAAAGATATTAAGTTTATTTTACACTTAAATTTTGACGCTTATTTTTATTCTTAATTAATCAGACCACATAATTAAGCAATTAAGCACAAAACACATAATACTCAAATAATACATTCTTATTATTTCCAAATGGGTTACAAAGGTTAACCTAGACTATTACATTGCTAAAAATGGCAAGCCCGGAAACACAGACGTTACACCAAAGTGGGTTAGATCTGATCCCACATCGGTTGGGAAGGAGAACTAAGCATTCCTTATAAGGGGTGTGGATACCTTCCCTATCACAACGCGTTTTAAAGCCGTGAGGGCAGCAGATCCCATAAGAACTCTGCAGTTAAGCGTGCTCGGGCGGGAGTAGTACCAGGATGGGTGACCCCCTGGGAAGTTCTCATGCCGAGTGGCCCAAAGTGGAAAATATTGTGATACGTGCCAGAGGGGGATGTTACAGTTGGTATCAGAGCATTAGTTTAAGCGAACTAGGAATTTTTAGGATTTCTAGACTTAAACTTAGGATGCTAAGTGGAGATTGTAAGATGTGTGTCTGATAAATTTTAGACACAAGCACTAGTTTATTTTAGGAAAGTTGCCTAAAATGATTTCATGTGCTAAATGTTATATGTTGCCATATATGATATTATTTGTTCGGATCTACGGTTTGTTGCCAACCGGATCTGAAGGTTTATGTGTGTAGGATTCTAAGCGTGCGTCTACGATATTAGAACTAACATGTAAACATTTCGGAGTAATAAGGATGATTTGAATATCTATCGTGAATAAGGATCTAATTTCACCTTATTAGGTGTGTAGATCAAAATGGTGAGAACATGGAGTGGCGTTGGAAACGCGGATGAAAACAGGAATCAACCGCCAGTTATTGAGCAAATACCTGTGGTAGCAGCAGCACTAGAACCAATAACAATGGCTGCGGTGCAAGCCATGATTCGGGCTATGCTAGCCGAACAAAGGGAGGAGATGCGACAAATGTTGCATAATAATAGGGATGAACCTATCATACCTATTGAGGAACCTGAATTGATTCCCGAGCAATCGGAGGAAGGGAACAATAGTCGCATGATGAGTCAAGTTGGGACTCAAGGGGAACGAAGGAACGATCCAGAAAGGAGAAACAACAAGGATGGGCGTATGTACAAGAACTTCTTGGGCGCCAAACCGCCAAGTCTTTCTGGGAGCCCAAAGCCTGTTGAGATAATGGATTGGATCTCCGAAATGGAGATGGTATTTGAAAGTTGCGACTGTAGCAACAAACAGAAGACCGTCTTTGCGGTTAGACAACTGAAGACTGGAGTCTTGAGTTGGTGGAAGTTGTTGGCAGATACTATGCCATGAGGAGAAGCCCTGAAAATGTCATGGGAGGAGTTCTTGGAACAGTTAAGGGTGCAGTATTATTCAGAGATAGATCTGATTGATCTGAACAATGAGTTTCAAAACTTAAAGAAGGGGAAGATGAGCATAGATGACTATGCTACTGCATTTACTGAGAAGATGAAGTTGTTTCCGTACCTAGTGCCAACAGAACTCTCCAAGATTGAGAGGTTTGCTAATGGACTGCCTGCCGACTTTGGTCCGACAGTCAAAATGGAAACCACTCTGAAAATGGCTGTTCGTGCAGCTAAGAATGTGGAGGCCCAGCAGAAGGAAAAGGGTCTGGAAAGAATAGATGTTGGTGAAAAGAGGAAGTTCAATGGAACTTCAGGGTCCAACAAGAAAAACAAGTTCTCGAAGTCTGGTTCGAGGGGAAATGGAGGTGAAGCGAAATGGTGCGACAAATGTAAGAAGAAGCATCATGGAAAATGTGAGGTGGCGAACACATGTTACAAGTGTGGAAAGCCAGGGCACTATGCCAATGAATGTACCCTCACTAAGAAAGTTTGCTATGGTTGTGGTGAGGAGGGTCATATGTCGAGGAACTGCCCGAAGAAGAAGGAGGCAGCTAGACCCAACATTCCGCCAAAGCTAAAGGCGAGAGCATTCCAGATGACACTGGAAGCTGCTAAAGATGAAGCTGATGTCGCTTCAGGTACCTTTCTCGTTAACGAATTGCCTGCCCAAATTTTATTTGATTCTGGAGCCAACTACTCCTTTATATCGCATGAATTTGGTAGAAAGCTAGCTTTTCCTGTTGTTAGACTAGATAATGCCTTATTAGTCGAAGTTGCTAGTGGCAAGTTTGTACCTGTTAGCTATCGCATGAAAAACATCTTAATTGATCTTAATGGGAATAAGTTCCACGAGGAATTATTGCCTATCGTACTAAATGATTTCGACATCGTATTGGGAATGGATTGGCTTAGCGCCAACGACGCCGAAATTTTATGCAAGAAGAAAATAGTCAAAGTAAACCCGCCTGGGAAAGATTCGTTTATGGTGTATGGAGATAAACGCACAGTGAATTCTGGAATCATTTCATTGATGAAAGCCAGAAAATGTTTGACCAAGGGGTGTACATCATATTTAGCATTCGTGATTGATGCTAAGAAGGAAAAGAAGGTGCTGCAGAATATTCCAGTGGTGTGTGATTATCCGGAAGTATTTCCCGAAGATCTTCCTGGATTACCACCAGATCGACAAGTGGAATTCCGTATTGACTTGTTGCCAGGAACGACGCGAATTGCAAAAGCACCTTATCGATTAGCACCGACAGAGATGAAGGAGCTAATGATGCAACTTCAGGAGTTATTAGACAAAGGTTTCATTAGACCTAGTTCATCACCCTGGGGAGCTCCGGTGTTATTCGTGAAGAAGAAAGATGGAAGTATGAGAATGTGCATTGATTACCGAGAGCTGAACAAGGCAACAATAAAGAATAGATATCCGTTGCCGAGGATTGATGACCTGTTTGATCAATTGCAAGGTTCGAGCTATTTCTCGAAGATCGATCTAAGGTCAGGATATCATCAGCTAAAAGTAAGAGAGCAAGATATCGAGAAGACTGCATTCAGAACTAGATATGGACACTACGAGTTCATGGTTATGTCGTTTGGACTAACCAATGCTCCGGCAGCGTTCATGGATTTGATGAATAGGGTTTGTAATCCTTTCCTTGATAAATCCGTGATAGTGTTCATAGACGACATTCTGATTTTCTCGAAAAGCCAGGAGGAGCATGGCAGACACTTGCGGGAAGTGTTAGAAGTTTTGAAGAAGGAGAAGCTTTATGCAAAGTTCTCTAAATTTTATTTTTGGATTCGTGAAGTCCAATTCTTGGGTCACGTGGTCAACCAAGAAGGGATAATGGTTGATCCAACAAAGATTGATGTTGTAACGAAGTGGGAACAACCGAAGAGTCCCACGGAGATTCGAAGCTTTTTAGGATTATCCGAATATTACCGAAGGTTTATCCAAGGCTTTTCTTCGATTGCTACTCCGTTGACAGCTTTGACCCACAAAGGAGCTACTTATGCTTGGGGTGAGAAGCATAAGGAAGCATTCGAGAAGCTAAAGGAGAAGCTATGCGAGGCACCGATACTTTCTCTACCCGATGGAGTTGAAGACTTCGCTGTCTATAGCGATGCGTCTGGTGTTGGATTTGGTTGTGTTTTGACCCAAAGAGAAAAGGTGATAGCATATGCGTCTCGACAGCTGAAGGAGCATGAAAAGAACTACCCGACTCATGATTTGGAGTTGGCAGCGGTAGTTTTCGCTCTGAAAATATGGAGGCATTACCTCTATGGCACGAAGTGCAAACTTTTCACTGATCATAAGAGTCTCCAATATCTCTTTAATCAGAAAGAATTGAATATGAGGCAACGACGCTGGCTAGAATTACTTAAAGACTACGACTGCGAGATACTTTACCACCCCGGTAAAGCTAATGTTGCTGCTGATGCTTTCAGTCGGAAAGTCAATCTTGAAAGGAAAAGGCCAAGAGCGTTGAGAATTGAAGTTGTCTCGACTATTTTGGAAAGTTTAAAGAAAGCTCAGAGCGAAGCTTCTGAGAAGAATAACCGAAAGGAGGAACGTTTGGGCAAAACGTTGGTGTTCGGTGTAAACACTCATGGACTGAAGGTGTTCCAAGATCGGATTTGAATACCTAAGACAAGAGGAGTCAAAGATCTTCTGATGGAAGAAGCTCACAAGACCATGTACTCGATTCAACCGGGTAGCACTAAAATGTATAGGGACCTGAAACCCTACTACTGGTGGCCGACGATGAAGCTTGATGTTGCAAAGTATGTGGCTGAGTGTGTGACTTGCGCGAGAGTAAAGACATAACATCAGAAACCGTACGGGAGTTTAGAACCTTTACCTGTACCTATGGGTAAGTGGGAAGACATTTCTATGGATTTTGTCACTAAACTGCACAGAACAAAGAATGGTCACGACATGATTTGGGTGGTCGTTGATCGATTCACTAAGAGTGCGCATTTCATAGTGGCCAAGGAGAAATGGTCTATGGAGAAGCTTGCGAATTCTTACGTGAAGGAAATTGTGAGGCTTCACGGTGTTCCGTTAACGATTGTATCGGATCGTGATAGCCGTTTCATCTCACGATTTTGGAAAAGTCTACAAGAGGAATTGGGTACCAAGTTGTGTTTAAGTACAGCTTACCATCCGCAGACTGATGGTCAGAGCGAACGAACGATACAAACACTTAAAGATATGCTGAGAGCATGTACTCTGGAATTCCTAGGTAATTAGGATGAACATTTACCGTTGGTAGAATTTTCCTATAATAATAGTTTCCACTCGAGCATTAAGATGGCACCTTACCAAGCTTTGTATGGACAGAAGTGTCGTACGCCGTCTTGCTGGCTTGAGGCTGGGGAAAAGCAGTTTATGGGACCAGAGATGGTTCATCAAACTGCTGAAAAGTTGAAAATAATTAGGGAAAGAATGTTAGCAGCTCAGGATCGTCAAAAGAGCTATGCTGACAAGAAGCGGAGACCGATAACTTTTGAGGTTGGGGATTCGGTTTTGCTTAAAGTCTCACCGTGGAAGGGACTTAGAAGATTTGGTAAAAGGGGAAAGTTGACTCCAAGGTTTATTGGACCGTTTAAAGTTCTTCAGAGGATTGAGAACCAAGCTTACAAGCTCGAACTACCAGAAGAACTGAATGGAATTCATAACACTTTTCATGTGTGTTATTTGAGGAAGTTCACGGGAGAAGTTCCCGACATCATTCCAATTTCTGAATTGAGAATTGATGAGAACAAAAGGTTGATTGAAGAACCAGAGGCAATTGTTGACCGAAAGACTAAGAAATTGCGACGCAAGATGGTTGGGTTAGTGCTTGTCCGATGGAAACAAACGAATGGGCCGAATCTCACCTGGGAGACGGAGAGTGACATGATGGGTCGCTATCCGCATTTGTTTGTTGATGTGTGATTCCGGGGACGGAATCATTCTAAGGTGGAGAGAATTGTAACGCCTGTGTTTCCGGGCATGCCATTTTTAGCAATGTAATAGTCTAGGTTAACCTTTGTAACCCATTTTGAAATAATAAGAATGTATTATTTGAGTATTATGTGTTTTGTGCTTAATTGCTTAATTATGTGGTCTGATTAATTAAGAATAAAAATAAGCGTCAAAATTTAAGTGTAAAATAAACTTAATATCTTTTGTTAATGTTGTAGTAGTTGAAACGAGGTTTTCGAATATATATAGAACCCCCAAATCTGACTTCGTATGAGGAAGTTATGATTTATCGAAGTTTCGACTTAGCGGTGTGCAGCCTGAAATACTCGAATTGAGATCGAGCGGTTTTTAGCCAAAGCAATCTAAATGAGAATCGAAGATCTCATTGTTGGTATCGAAGCGATAAAAAGTTAGGCGAGAACGGACGTCAAACGAAGAAGTTATGAATTTATAACGACGTTTTTCTGTCGCGGCCTATTAAAAAAAAATAATAAAAATAAAGTCAAAATTAGCCGACGGAGTCTAAACAAAAGTTGTAGAGCGTAGTCTCACCTTTCCGTGGATATAAAGAACGTCAAAAACGAAGTTCGTATGATGAAGATATGAATTTCCGAAGTTTATTAGTTAATTTGTATTTATTTTTAAATCAAAATTCGGAAGCCTTATCCGAAGGCGAGTCATCGATCTGATCCGAGGTACGCGCCGCGTCCTCGAGTACGCCCCGCGTACTCCGAAGGTGTCGACATCGCAGCAAGTGGCTTCGGATACATAAGCGATGACGTTTCTCGGACCAATACGCCCCGCATACTGGCATACGCCCCGCGTACGTGCGAGGCTCAGCCCCTATAAAAGGCTTGCGAGGACAGCCGAGAGTTTTGTTCATTTCTTCTCTTCTCTCTCCCGTTTTGCATCGTTTTGCGTGCCAGAAATACCCCGAAGCCCCGGTATCATACTCTAGCCCCGAGGCAAGTCCCGAGATCCTGAAGATCACGAGAAGTGCGGTTCCTGAGCCGAAGCTCTGCCCGCAAGAAGTTCGATTTTTGTGGAGATCTTCCAGATCTGCTGAGGATTACTACTTCTGCAAGTCGTAGTGTTGTCCGATCATCTTCTGATCAAGTGAGTGTATACTACCTTTCATAAACACGATAATAATAGAAGTGCGGTTTGAGTGTATTAAGTAAATTGTGGTTTATATGTGTGAGGGTGCAGTTACTTTCTTCTAACGAGTAACTATGAAGTATTTTATACGATATACTTGTTATGTGTATATTTTGTGATTGTATGCGTGAATGGATATTCACTTTATTCTATCTCATAGATATGAAATTGTTTTCTATGGAATACATGTTATGTGGTATGCCTCATTTGTTATGTGGAATATATATATTGAATGAAAATGATATACAGGTTTTAAACTATGTATGGAAATATATATTTTTTTATCTACTATTATGTTGGGTAGAACATGGGTAGATAGTTGTTGTGTAATAAACAGATGAGAGGCCTCGATGTTGTTGTTGTTGTTGATCTAGTTATTCAGCGGAGTATGGATAACGACCACGGACTCCTTCTAGACAGTTCAGTGGAACGCTAGCAGGTTCATAACCTGTAGGTGTTGTGAACGATGTGTTCACTGGTGTACTCTATCCCCCTCATGGTTGCCTTTAGGATATCTATTGTTGAGGAAACCCCTTCGCAGTGATGTCCGTCCCGATGAAAATCCTAGATTAGGTCCCTTGAGATAGATGTTGTTTTAGGGACGTAAAGTGAGGATAACAGGAATGGGTAATCGGGATAGTGATTGGTTGGTGAAATTAAATATAACTTATTTATTGTGGTTGAAAACCCTATATGCTCACCAGCCTCCCAAGCCTGACCCACTCAGTTTTATTTGTATTATAGGAAGTGGCACAAGGGCGTAAGATGGATGGATCATCTTGTTGTTTTGTTTACAAGTCTCTATATGTATATATTTGTTGAATGACTTGTAATGTTATCGTTTATGCTTTATGGTCTGTATCGGAACATGACATCCCGAGTTTTGATTATATAATGAAATGCATCTCTTGATGAAATGCTTTGATAAATATTATTTTATCATGTTTTGTTTTGGGAACAAATTCCGCAACTCTTTCAAATCAAAAGGATTTACTCTGAAATTATTTAAAAGCATAAATGAAAATCGGTCTTTTTTTGCCGAGATTTTGGGGATGTCACACAAGGTGAGAATCAGTTCGGATCTTTCTGGCATACACCGCTCACAAGAATTTCGAAGTTTTTCAAATGGATGTCAAGTGTGCGTTCTTGAATAGAGAACTAGAAGAGACCGTGTACGTTGAGCAACCAACTGGATTTGTGAATGAGAAGTATCCTAATCATTGCTACATTCTAGACAAGGTGGTTTACGGTCTGAAGCAAGCCCCGAGAGCCTGGTATGAAACACTAACTCGCTTTCTAAAAATGTCTAAATTCAAACAAGGTTCGGTTAAACCAACCTTCTTTCGCAAGAAAGAGGATGAACACCTAATGATCGTTCAAATTTATGTCGACGACATCATCTTTGGTTCCATGAATCCTAGCTTAACGCCTGAATTCCGGAAGTTAATAGAGACCAAGTTTGAAATGAGCTCAATGGGTCCGATTAACTTTTTCCTTTGATTTTACATAAGACAGGGACCTGAAGGCATATTCATCAATTAGGAGGCTTACACAAAGACACTACTAGCGAAGTTTGGTATGATGAGAGATTCTAAAGTAAATGTTCCAATGGCATTCAGAACGAAGCTGACACCTTCTCTAGACAAACCAGCTGCTGATATGACACTTTATGTTATGTTTTCTGTCTGCTATTGTGCCAGGTTCCAAGCTAATCCATGAGAACCTCATATGGTGGGTGTGAAAAATATCTTCAGGTATTTGAAGCGAACCTCATCTCCCGGTCTTTGGTATCCGGCAAAATCCGGCTTCTTTGTTCAAGCATTCTCTGATGCCGATCATAGAGGATCTGGTTTAGACTGAAAAGCAAAACTGGTGGGTGTTAATTCCTTGATGGAAAACTCGTTAGCTGGAAATCCATGAAGCAAACATGCATGTCTCTTTCTACAGCCGAAGCTGAATACATCGCAGTAGCGTCTTGCACTTCACAGGTCATATGGATACAAAGTCAACTTAGAGACTATGGCCTAAACATGAAGAAGATTCTCCTCAACTCTGACTCAGAAAGAGCTATTCAGATATGTCATAACCCAGTGCAACACTCTAAAACGAAGCATATAGCACTGAGATACCACTTCATCAAGTATCACGTTGAAGATGGTAACGTCGAAATCCACTTTGTTCGATCCGCTGATCAATTAGCTGACATTTTCACGAAAGCTTTCCTTGAAGTAAGTTTTAATAAAATACTCCAAGGCTTAGGAATGATAGAAGCTGAATCAGTACCGAAACCGTTTTCGCCTCATTAAAATTGAGCAAGCGAAATAGAGTGAACGCTCGGTCTATTTCGGTTCCGGATTTTTCGGGGACCGAAATGAACCGAACACTCGGTCCATTTCGCTTCATCACTCCAAAGGTGAAGTTTCGATTGTATTCACTGTACTCTATGTATATCTTTTCTCAATTTATTTTATGTTTTTCATTTCTTTTCATAAAATCCAAAAATACATTCTTTTATGTTTTTATTTCTTTTCAAAAAAATCATAAAATCCAAAAGTACTTTCTTCTCTGTTTTTATTAATCCAAAGTATTTTCTTTTGTGTTTAGTTTTATTCCTTTTCTTTTTCACAAAATCAAAATACCAAAATTATCACACTGAAAGTACTCATGGACGACTTCCACTGATGGGGAGAGTTATACTCTCCCCATGAAAGGACTCATGAGGAGAGTATAACTCTCTTTATCTTTGTAATAGCTAAGTGTCCCTAGAAGCATGGTGCTGCATGTTGTCCAAAGCCTCAAATACTTCAAGTGAAGCCTTAATGATTCGATATATACAAATCGATTCCTCCCAACCAGGATGATAAAATTACTTAAGTCACGAGCTATCTCACTCTTCTCATATTGAGTCAGGAGTTATCTGCTTGGTCACTTTCTCATAGCAGAGCTACTTTTGGTTTTTTAACCACCTCATCACTTTTCTCTATCTTATTTCATTTCATACTTGTAACCCTTGAGACTCTCAGAATTTACCACTGAGGTTTATGGTTACCCAACTTCTGTGTTAATGATCTTAGTTTCGTTTCACCATGTGCTATGTGAAACCCAAAATCCAACACCTACAATGAATTGACGGTGAAAAATCAAACGTTCTAGTTTTCACCCAAGTTTTAACAAAACCACTTTAGTGTGAGGTACCAAGAAATCTCTTTTTATTTTTGAGTGATCTTTACGAAATTTTCTTACACCACTTTAGTGTGAGGTACCAAGTTTTAACAAAACCACTTTCGGTCTTATATCAAGCTCCGTAGTGTGGTTGAAGCGAAAGCCACCCCAATAACCATATAATTAATAGATGCCTTTCAATTCTTCTTAATAAGCATTTGATCGTATATAAACGGGAAACCACACAGACACTTCTAAGTCTCTCTTGACTTTGAAGGAAGAGACCCGTGCCCGGGATCCACTGTTTTGTGTCTTTATTGACCTCACTTAAATCCCACAAATAATTTGTTTTATTTCTTTTTCTTTTGCACACTCTTGCACGAAGATCTTTATGGTTTTGCACAAGTCTTGATCGTGGTACTAAAGGCTATTTATCAGATACACAGTTCGGTTCGGTATGTTGTGATGATACACTATGTTGGGAGCGAAAGTTATTTAATATGAAGCGAAAGGGTGACTCAACATTTCAATGGGAAATTGAATCGTTTCAAAATTAAAAAGAAGGTAAAAGGATGAGATTTTAAAGGCGCGTGAATTTGAATCGTTTCCTTTTTCACGCCGCCTGACACGCTTGACATACTTTTCGGGGTAACAGTTGTCAAATCGCGCTTTTTCAGGCGTCACATCAGAGGATCATACAATCATCACTCTGGATTTTTCTCTCTCATGGTAATCGTACAAAGAGGTTTCTCACCTCACTTTTACACCCTTACCACTAACAAAATCCTCTCGAGCATTAAATACTGATTTCTCTCTACTGTTCATCTTCTTCTCTTCAAGCTTCATCAATAGCAGACTCATCATCAGTTCATGAAATGGTTGAATGCCTCAAATATTCACCACTTGTGGTTGCCCTAACCAAGGTGGAATCTAACCCGATGTCACTTCTTTCTCAAGTACGAGAAAGCCAAGGATAGGATTTTTTTTGAGATTTTCAATGAAAAGACTTCAATTTCAAAGGTTAGGTTTTATTTGTTGTTAAGGTTAACCGTCGACGACTCCATGATCAACCCAGATTCGATCACCACGAGTCAGCTATTTACCATGTTTTATGATATGGGGTACATCGAAGTTCTTACCACAATGACGAAATTCAAGAAACCATGCCTTCCTCCACAATGGAATGGTCTATTTACTCTTCTCTTCAAGGGTTTATCAAAGAGAGTTGCTGGTTCCGATGGGGCGAGCAAGGCATTCATGACTCTACTCTATGGTCTGTACTATAGGGTCAATATGGACTATGGGTCTATTCTATGGACTCAACTGGTACAAAGCCTCAAATCAGCTTCACACTATTCTGTAATTTCATGTGGCAGGTTTTGGACCTTAGTAACACAATGGGCAATGGATAAATTCCACATTCCAACAATGGCAGATTCATTGATGTCGTCAATCGCTACTTTTCACACAAAAAAATCATTGTCTCTAATCTGACCAAGTTTCTATTCATTGGTTCAGTTCCAGAATCCATGTACAAGTGTGTTTCTAGGGAAAGCAAGCTCATCAATGAATACAAGAAGCTTCCTCCTACAGGACCGATGCAGCTTACCCCCGAAATGCAAAGCTCGTTGGATGTTGCTGATAAACCAACGAAATGAGGGAAGAAGGTTGAAATGAAAAGCGAGAAGGAAGGACCCTCCTCCAAAGTTGCTACGCCCAAAAAGCGAAAGTCAAAACTGGCAACTCCTTCCGCTCCTAAGAAGCGAAAGATCAAGAAGAAGGCACACAAGTCAAAGGCTCCATCTTCAAGTGATTACAACTATGTTCCCTCTGACCAACAACCCGACCCATAGTCAAGCGATGATGAAGCTTCTCAACATGAGAGTTCGCTCCGAGGGAAGTCGCCTCCACCTTCACTGACTCATCAAAGTAACCGAAACTCACCTCCTCCCTCTCCTAATCACCCAGTTCCAATAACAATTGTTCCTTGCCCTCCTCCCATCCCTTCTTCAACTGCAACTTCAATACTAATACCAACTCCCTTATTCACCAAAGTTACAACTATCACCACTCCTACAATCGAACCTCAAGTTCCTGTCAACGTATCTGATACGGGGGCACCTACTTCTGGAACCGACACCCCCATAACCTCTAAGCCTCTATCTCCACCTCATTCACACAAAACTGACACCATTCTCGGTGGAGCGGAAATGGAGTTTGGTTCCTTCTATTATATCCCCTATAGAGTTTAGAGCGATGATGATGATGATGCTCCTATAACGAAGCGACATTTAAGGGATCTTAATGAAAAGCTTGACAAGTTGCTTTCTTCTTCCTCTTCTACTCCCAGAGAGACTTACTCTAAGGTTGCTATCAAGGCTATGTTGGCAAATTTTGTCAAGGAACATGAATCATCTATTTCCAACGCTACCATAACCATTGAAGCTTCCACCTCCTCATGCCAGAAAGCAACAATTGATGTTGAAGAATCCACAAAATATTGCAAGAAAGCGACCAAAAATGTCGAAAAACTAATTTCTGATGCTAATGTGTTTCTAGATTCTCTTGAGGCTGCTGCACAAAAGAACGCTCAAACAGTTAATGCCTCTGTTAATAATATCACCACCTCAATTCAAGCTGAGAAGAAGCACGCTAAAGTCTCAAGTCTGACAACACCGAACTTCAAACAACAATCCATGCCCGCCTTGATAAACTCTAGGCTGATCTTGCCTTGGAAAACAAAGTCATGAATGAACTTCCCCTCAAAACCACGAAGGTTAAGACTCAGGCCTTGAAGCTCACTCAGGCGCTCAAAGAAATTGATGATCTCAAGTCTGAGCGAGCTGCTATCAAAAGTTGCGTTGGTGATGTGCACTCTATTCTCTCCAATCTTTTGGAAGCACATGATTCGGTCCTTACTATCATTGTTCGACGGAACTTGGCTGAGAAGCTAAGGCCAAATCTTGACATGCTGAGACATATTGAAGGTGTTCCCGAGACTGTTGTCCCTCCGAAACAAGGGGGAGAAGAAGATTAGGGTCAACCACAACAACCTCCAACAAGCAAACCTACTTCACAACCGAAAGTCACCACTGAACCAAAGGGTAATGAAGCTTCAGGTTCTAGTGTGAAGGACAAAGGCAAAAAGATTATTGGTGATAATGATGAAGAAGAAACCGAAATCGGTGATAATGATGAAGGAGAAACTGAAGAAAATGCTCTCAAAAGAAATCAAAATGACCGAGAGCTTGAAGAAAAGCTTCGCATCGCAGAAGAAGAAGCAAAGAGGGAAAGAAAACTAAAAGAAGTGAATGATGCATTGGAACGTAGAAAATCTCTATTTCCTCTGTGGCCAATGAAGAAAATTTTAAAAGAAGAAAGCAACTCTCCCAACACTCATTGGCTTGAACCGGTCCTCTCATTTAATTGTGGGAATTCCAGAGACTCTCAGTTCGACATGCCGATCACCCAAAAGGAGTTCATATTTCATTGCTTTGAGTCAACTGTTGCTATCCCCTCTCCTAACCCGAAGGTTGATCGAGAACTAACTGAATACTATCTCGCTTTCTCTCAACCAGAATAATTGACTTGGAGCAAACCAAAGATCACTACAGTCAAGGCATTGAAACCAACTTCAGCAGGGAAGTTTATAAATGTGAAGTTTAAGGTGACCCGAGGCTCAGACAGCTCGGTTCATATGATCTCTCTCGCTGATTTGCCAAACTTAAACCCTTATGACTGGATCCTCCTGAACAACATCTTGCTAACTGATCAACAACAGTACGAGCCTATCATTGATCACATCAAGTGACTGTTGGTGTGTTTCACTCTTAAAGTTGCAAAGATGGATCAAGAGATGGCATCTGCCTTGAGGAAGAAGCCTACAATCAAACCAATTGGCAAGGCAAGCAACTTCAACGTGATGTGGATGGGTAAGATCGACCCGAAGTATCATACTGTCATGTTCACCAGAGCCGAAGGGCAAAAGTTCTTGTTCGTTCTTGAAGACAAACACCTATTCTCCACTTCTTGTCTGGAGCACATTCTTGACATCATTTACAAGTGTAATCAAAACAGTGAAGCTGATAAGAAGATTTTTTTAGGATATGCTTCGATGGTACATTGACTTTTGTCAAACTTTTCTCGCCATCATATCGATTATGTTCAAGACTGTGAATAAATCCACCCTCACTCAACCGAAATGATCTCTCGCCTCAATTGACGCAAAGGGGGAGATTGTTGAGTCTAGGAGTTGCGTCATTGGGCTTATTAGCTTAGTCCAATATTGTCACGGTATGGGCCTGTTCAGCCGTGTTTTTGATATTAGGGTTTAGTCTTTATGGTGCATGCATGCATCGTCTTTCATACGCTTTTTGATAATTATCTCATTCATTGTACTATAACCCTAGCACACCTCTACAATAGAAGTTCTTCATCAAGCTCTTCTAAGGTGTTGTAGTTTCAATCATTCAACACTTGTTTGATTCATCGTGTGTTCTTACTTTTGTTTGCTTTCTAATTTACTTGTAAAGAATCTAAACGATCTTAAAAGATTTTTCAATTCATCAGACTCGCACTGACCTCTTGACATATAAGATTCTCTATGTCAAGAACCATTTCTTGACAAAAAAATATTCAAGAGCGGATTCTTATCAAGAAAAGACTTCACACTATTGATCTTACTTGGTCTTTGTTTTATAAAAAAAAACATTACAACTTACCAATTTCAAATGTACAAGAGTAAGAAAACATTTTACTTTACATTTGATAAGTTTTTTTAAACCTTCTTAACATTATGTCACTCAAGGCTCGATCTTGGAGTGTTACTCTAAGAATCAATTTTGGAACGCAGTATGATTCATCTTTTGATTTAACCATTTCAACAAATCACAATTCCTCTTCTTAGTCAAACAATTGCACTAAGATGTCCTTAGAGGATCAGCTGTGATATGGCTTTCCATAATCTTTAAAATGATCATAAAACATGATGTTGAAGTACTCTCCCATCTTTTCAGATTGGAGAAACTTTTATCTTTCTGCCTGATTTGATTCTACTCATTCATCTTGTCATACATTGCATGTTCCATAATTACACTTAAACTTGTAAGAACAACCATATTTACTAAACTTTAGTAAATCATGACGAATAACCTTATCGTTCTTTGTGGTGGACCTGATCAGCGCACAACCAAGTGTACCCGATCTCCTAGTCCTTCACTTGACTCACATATACATATGAACAAGGAATTAGTCTTAATTTCC
Source organism: Lactuca serriola (assembly GCF_051521515.1). NCBI lineage: Eukaryota > Viridiplantae > Streptophyta > Magnoliopsida > Asterales > Asteraceae > Lactuca > Lactuca serriola. The sequence continues at coordinate 178,505,051 of NC_136409.1, read as the reverse complement.
CAAAGATGAAGATTCTCATTCATCATACAATACAAGTTGCATGATTCCAAGTTTCTATCCAACTGAAACTTTGGTGATGATAATCTTTCCTTATTTGGAAAATTCTCAACACTACCACAAACGAAAGAATCAAATCCATTTTCCTAATATTGCTATCAATAGAATCATATAAACAACAAATTTTTCACAAAAACCATAGTAAGGAAATTTAAAAAATAAGATAAATTTCAAAATTTTCTTTATTTATAAAAATTGTGGAAAATTTATCCTTACAATGCAAATACAAGTGAAAATATGCTGTTATCTATTCCTAAGCAATCTATCATAACTCTTAAGCAGCAGCTCACAAATCTGATCATCGAACCATGCGATTGAAATCCATCTCTTTGTGATCAGACTCAATATACTCTTCCTTTAAGCTTCCTTTCATTTCTTCGATTCTTCAAAACATCAAAATGTAATTACATTACATCATGTATTAAGAATCTCCAAATAAGAACTTAATAGAGTTAAATAGTGGACTTACCTGAAGTAGAGTCAAACTTTTTAACTTTACCATCCTTATGATCTTTCAGGTAAATAGGGTAGCTTCGCAACCAATGCCCCTTGTTTTGTAAATACAAATATATGGACTCTTTAGTAATGGTAAACAAGACAATCTCAGACTTAGCCTTTCTCTTTACCATTTGGTCGACCAGGTTGACTATGGCCGATCCTTTTCCATCGGGAAAAGAAGACTTTTCTGGACTTCCAATGTTTCCATTATCAATGTCCATGTAAGTTTGGGAAGCAAATCTTCTAACCAAATTTTCCATACCAGTGCTCCAAATCATTGCTGATTCAACAGCATCAAGCAAATAGGTAAGATCATTAAGGGTCATGTCGTGATCTGTCATCAGGGAGTGACTAAAGAACCTAGCCAACATCCAACTTCCCCGAGACTTCAACACCCAACTCTCCCAGCTTGTCAATATGTGACTTCATCTATAAGATGTGAGTACATATAGACACTGCTTTCCAATAGGGATTGAGTGACCTTGAACTTTTCAAGAACTTGTGGATTAGGGAGAATAATTGGAGGATGTGGAGGAAGTGAAGTACGATTTATAGTCCCATTAATGCACAACAAAGGATTAATATTTCACCTTGATTGCCATTTGGGATATCATCTTCATTTGGAATGCTTTATCCAACAAGATAAGGAAGACCATAGTTGTCATAACTAGACATCTATGAGTGAGAAATTCAAGTTTAGAGTATTTAAGTCCATAATATAACACCCAATATGAAATATTAAGCTAGGACCCAACACAATATTTTATAACTTGGAAGAGGGATGTCGTAATCCAAGCTACAAAATATTTGAAGGTATGTAAATGACGATTTATCAATTTCAACCATGAAAAACGTAATTTAACATTAGGTTTTAAATGAATTGAAACTCCTAGATCTTTTGAGATTCTTTGAACTATTCAATGGAATATTAAAATCTCGATTGTGCCCTTCAAGTTTGTGACTGGGATGCCGATGATCACAAACAAGGAGTGAATAACCATACAAATTAACTTGGTACACTTAATGTTACAACCACCTAATCAATGTGTCGGTTAACCACACACACTCCATTGATCTATGATTTACATCAAGCTACCGTTTTCCATGCATTTTCAGTCCCATATAAGTGTGCTGGTTAACCACACATGCTCCAATAACGACTCAACAAGGTGCAAAGTGCAATTTCATGGGTTAGCACCAAATTCACATTTTCCTAAAGTAACTAATATTAGGAATTTAATAAAGTTTAGTTACTTTATATTTATCTTTATACTTTTAATGAAGGGGGAATTAATGTCCCGTCCTACCCGTTTGGCTAACGACCCTCCACCAGTCAAGGAAGCGGTGGGTGAGAATGGACACCCATTAAACTCAATTTTATAGGCAATAACCTTATACCCCTTATAGACCGGCTTCGTGACTGAGGCCTACTAACAGTAAGACTGACTTGGCTTCGTGATAAGGGTTGGATTTTAAACTTTTAAAATTCTAAGGGTTCGAATTAAAGTATACATGGGAGGGATAACTTTACAAATTCCAAAACTTGAGGGAAAGTTTTGAAACTTGTCAAAACTTTTGGTTTCCATAACTTATGAGTTTAAAGTGGTTTAATGAAAAACTCTTCAAGTTCCATAACTTGAGGACAAGTTATCGAAGACTTTAAAATCATTTAAAAAAATACGACTCTTCATTTTCATAACCTATGGAACTTTATGAGTTTTAAAATTGTTCAATGAGACTTTTCATATAACTTGAGGACAAGTTAAAAAAGTCATATGAAGAATATTTTAGATCAAACTTCGAACAATAACTATCATCATACAACTTTCTACTGATAAAAAACAAACTCATAAATTAAGATAATTCATATCAAACAAATTTCAAAAAAAAAATTATCCTAATCATATACAATATTACAAGTCTTGAAACTTTGACAATTATCTAATAATTGGAAGAGAATCAACATTACCATAACAACAAAATCAAATTTTATGAACAAAAACATTTTGTGGTAATGATTCTAATCCAAATCGGGCCAAGAAGCTCGAAATTTTGTTGTCTGGACTGCCAACTCATCGAGCCCATTACTAGACTCGACGAGTCCAAGGAAAAATGCATGCTACTCGGCGAGTTACCAAGTGGACTCGGTGAGTTCACTGGGCAAAAGGCAAAAATTTTGATTTTTTCACTTTGAAAACTTATAAAACATCAAGTATAATAGAAAACAACCCATGACTCTGATACCACTGTTGGGTATTAGTATACTACAACATCTTATGGTGCACATACAACCCTAAATGTCTTGGATCTATGTTTTCTCTAATTATACATGTAATGGTATTTCCAAAGCATTAAGCCTATAACTATCAAGAAAACGACATAAACAATACGAAATGCTAGTTAGGGTGGCATGCCATCTATTTAGCTTGAAGCCTTGTTGTATTTGGCTTAAAGAGCTAAACACCAATAGTGTGGATGCCTCAAATGAAATCACAACACACCATGGACAAATATAGCTCTTGAGAGAGAATCTTCATGCACCAAAAACACATCCATGAACTCCAAGAACTAGTGTAGGCGTTTTTTTAGCTACAGAGCACATATTTATATGTAAGATTCCAAGGGTCATAGGTATAACACAAATCCATATCCATGGGTTTTATGATCCATGGTTCATGCGACCCAACTCTTTATTTATCCATACATAAACTTAGTCCAACAAGGATCATAATCCCAACACATATAAATATAACTAATTACCATAATTAGACCCCATAGATTTAATTATTCTCTTTTGATCACTAGATTAATATATGATGGTCCGAGTTTTTGCTTCTTTAACCAGTTTATGCAGTTTCGCATAGTTTGCAAGGGTAGTAGCCTTCAATATAATAATATTACCTTTTCCGTGTATCCTGGGATGTTGCATAAGAATTTGTATGTGTGATTTTCTTGAAATAAAGTATCACTTTGTCGATACTCGGTTGGTTTGGGCTACTGGATGTTTACTAGCCTGGTGAGTGATGGGCTTACTGGGTTGATTAGGTCTACCATAAAATCACCGTCTAGCTTTTATGTATGGGATAAACCCCTACACTATTAACCTCCTAGCCCAACATATGATATCGTGCTTAATTGCTTGCGTGACTGCTCAGGCTCTTTATTTTTCAGCGATTGATATTCCCGCCTTATTTACCCTTTTAAATGGTTGTCATATCAGTTGTTCTTCCATCGTTTGTCAGTTATTCTTTTCACTATCGTTGGTTCTCTTTCCTCAGAAAGAATTTCTCGCTCTGCCGCATGTGTTGTCTTCAATGGTGACGCGTGACTAAACAATTCAGATTTTAGAGAAATCTAACTTTGTGAAGATGATGATGTTGTAATCCATGATACTAAATCGATGATTGATCATCCTCCCTATGATAAGATCGGATTTTACCTTTACTATTTTTAGGCGGGTCGAAGTGTAATAATCACATTTGTCTAAGCGATTATACACAAAATATGCATAAACGTTTTCAAAATATTATATGTCAAAACATTGGATTTAGTTGGATATTTACAACCAAAAGTAAATATAAACAACACATACTAAAATTATACCCAAGATTTGTTTGGTGTTATAAAGAGTTTCACAAAAGACACTTAACTTTTATCTAAAATATATGTTACTTCTCCATAATTGCCTTTGATTTTCTTTGGTTAACGTTTCCTTCTTAACATAAACCATACTCATAAAAGAAGCACACACTTTGAGAATAATTTATTTATAACATTCAATACATAATCTTATTCTCTATCTTTAAAATTTTATATCATATCACAAAACATCATCCTATAACTCATTAGAAGGTTTATGATGTATTTAAAACATGTCATAAAATGAAACTCATATATGGGTTAACCAACACAACTACTCTCCTCTTGGTATACTCTAGACTTAACAGACTTATAATCTTATAAGTTTTATTGCAATATTCATATCAATATCTCAATAAAAATACTTTTTAACATCACAAATATGATTACATAACTTTGATTTGGTTGATATGAGCTCATTCATAACTAGAAACACCATAACACAGATCCATAATAATCAATTATGTGTAACACAGGATTCAATTGTTCATTTTAATCATATACTTCAAATAAATCATCCATGTATCTTTAATAGACCCATTTTAAACTTAATTTATCAAAATCACAAACTTCCATTTCCATGGTTTATAACAATCTACTTCCAAATTAATGAAAAAACTTGTTATTATCACTTTATGCACTTAGAATCATGTAATTATCACTTTCAATTACTAATACACACGATAATTTCACTACAGAAATCTTATAACACAATTAGGGTTTCAAAATTCCAATTTTGTTTATGCCCCAAAATTATATATATGATAAACACATTGAACTTACTTTGATTCTAGAAGAAAGGAGTTATACTATGACATTCCGTTATTTTTAGAATCAATTAAAACTTTTTCTCTACGCTTTATATTATTATGTTGTGGAAAATCCTAGTTTAATTAGAAACAATTGAGATAACAAAGCATAATTCATTTTACTATAATAGCATGGATGTCACCGTTAATATCCAAACATATTTTACAATGTAAACATAAAAAGGTACCAAAATACTAATACATGCTCATCTCTTATTTCACTTAACATCCTAACTAGATTCTAGCAGCTTTAGTCCCGCCACCTGTGATGCATATAAATTGAGTGTGTCAGGTTTTGGAAACCCGGTGTCTGGTGAGATGCATTGGGTTTTCAAGCCCATAATAACTTAATGATAATAAATCATAATAACATTCCTGCAAAGAAACATTATACGTATATATAATTTGATGTAAGATTGTAAGCTCACACCTTATGATCTGATGAGTCAAATACTCTATATGATGACTGCCAGCGCCAACACCAACATCAGCTCCTCAAGACCTTATCAGTTCCAACGTGCAGATGGTGATCATATCTAATCTTTTTATATTAGGTAATTATATGAATATGTATAGGATAGATAACAGATATGATATATTTGTGATAAGGATCAGTTCTTAGTATAGATTAGATACAATCCCTTGATTGAAGGGATATACTAGTATAGTTTAGTATATATTCAACATCAGGGTGAAACCATAATGTAATCGTCTTGGTGACCGTCTTTGTGAATATCGTTCTCTTGGTGAGAACAACCCCTTTCTTGGTGAGAGATATCTTTATGATTAACTTGCGTTCTTAACATTTTCGGAAGGGCCATGATTGTTGGCAGTGGTTGTTTGAACATCCTTGGGAGGATTTGCTTCAGTTTCACCTGTAAGAGTGTGTTAAACGTGGTCATCAACTTGTATTTCTTCATCAACAGGCTTTGATGAAGAGGATGAAAGACCGAAGTCATAAATTAGCCTTGATGAAGATGGCTTCTGAGAACTGTGAAAAGTTGAGATGACTGGAGGAGCAACAATGGAAACAGAATCGTCATCGAACGTAAATTCCGATGAGTGTTCCTCGTCAGGATCTGGATGTAGTGCATCATGGTGGGTGAACTTCGGAATGTTGTCTTGATGGGTCTCTCCTGATGCAAACTCTTGATCAGTGACGTCATCTGATAGGGGAGCAAAAGGTGTGTTGTTCTGAATTGCTCAATTTCTCATAGAAATGAGAGTTGATTCTACTTGAGATCGAGTAAGCTCTGGATGCCTTGTATGAGCCTTGCTAAAAAAGTTTAACCAATCAGGATCGTTAGTACCTGGTCTTCCTTAACCTGAGCCAGGTATCAAACCAGTTGTGGCTTCTGAGGTTAGAGGGACTACCCCAACTTCGGAAAACTTAGGATTCGAGACATCAGTCTCGAATCATGCATGTGTAGAAGAAGAAGGAGGGATATCCGAGATGAATCGTGGGTGTGTTCCAGAGGGTGCAAAGAACTTTGTTCAACACCTACATCTCCTTGTTGGGAAGGTGAGTGTGGATTATGTGGAGATTCCCCATGAGTGTGTGCATGTGATTTTGAAACTCTGGAGGGTACTTCAGAGAGTGGGCAGGTGGGGTGAGAGGATGACCAGACTCAGTAAAAGTGTCATTGATAATTTCCTTTTGAGAGGAAGTATCGACTTTGGCTCGCTTTTTGACTTTTGGTTTAGAGGGATATGTCATTCTTTTAGCAACCTTCTTTTTCTTTCCGCCACTTGAGACTGTCTTGGCCACATCCGAGGTGGGCTCAATAGAGACAAGGTAGACTGTGTAGGACGGTACACAATCAAAGTCTCCAAATGATATTTCAAATGAAGGGAATCGGATGGTAAATTTGCCAACATGTGTTCAGCCAATCTACGAATAGGTCCGAAAGATGCATGGTTTGGAAGCTGATAAGTCTTAATAGCTTTGAAGGTCAAAAATCCCTCTTTCGGAATGGTGTCGACTGGAATTGGTTCATGCCTCTCTTGGTAGATTTGTTGAATGGTAAGTGCCAAAAATATCAGACTTGATATCTCTAGTTTCTTTCTCTTCACAGCAATTTTCTCAAAGTCTTGCCACAAGCCTTAGGTCAAGTCGACAGCGTTCGTCTTTCCAGAGTAGATACTATAGACGACATAGAGCCAATCTTTGCTCATAGTGCTCGTGCCTCTATGTTTCCCAGCCATACCTCGAAGGATGAGGTGCATGAGGACTATCCATAACCCAGTAACTGCAGATTTCTTGAATTTTTTCGCTTTGAACTCTTCATCATACCCTATGTAGTTGAGAAATGTCTGAAACTCTTCAGACGATGGTTCTTGAACTGTAAAATCCTTAGGGTTTTCTGAAATCCCAATAGCCCTTAAGAATGTTTTCTTTGAGACTGGTATAATACGATCACCAGTAATCCCAATCTCTAGGACTTCATCTTCGATCTTGATTCTTTTGAAGGCTGTGTGAAGGAGATGAAGTGGAATGGGTGGATCATGGATTTTTGTGTGAGGAAATGAGATGGGATATGAGCTCAATCAAAACCTAGATGGACTCATCATAGTCCATGGGATCCAAGGAGAATAGTTGAATGGTGTCTCGAAGGAACGGTTCAGTCGAAGACGATGAGGCAGAACCCTTGGAGGATTTCTTCTTGGGAGCAGTTTTGGTGATTTTGGGGGCGGATTGAGAGGAAGCCATTGTTGCAGGTTATGAGTGCTTGAAGAACAGTTTGCAAAGACAAAGCGATGAAATTTATGAGCGCATAAAGTATCAAACGGGTTTTGGTGAGCCTTTTATAATTTGAATGAAAATGGGTCAGCTTAAAGAAGGTGTAATGATGAAACCTGGATATAGATATGGAGCGCATTTTAATGTGTTGCCACATTTGATATGAGTTGACCTGCTAGAACGAAAGAATACTATGGCAAGACATGTGAAATGGAAACCGTCATTTGATTAGAAGGATGTTTACTTTATTGAGACGTGTGCAAAAACTGCGATTTTCAAGGATTAAAGGATAATCATCATTAAAAAATAACCATTTGATTTATTAAGAAAAACGTTTTAGAAGTAACAATGAAAAACCTTTTGAACTTCTTTCAAAGAAAGTGATCTCGGAGCAAGGAAGTTCCAAGATGATTTTTCAAAGTGATCTCAGAGCATGAATGTTCCGAGATGGATTGTTATAGTGATCTCGGAGCATTAAGGTTCCGAGATGGATTGTCATAAGATACTTCCGAGATGAGAATGAAAATACTTGTACATGATATTGAGTTTGAGATTTCACAAAATCAGACTGCATATTAGAGGTAAAATGAGAGAAGATCTTATAGGACATATTAAAAAAGATTTTGAGACTCTAAGACATGAAGGAACAAATCTTGGACAAAGGTAAGAGGTGAACACACATTACCATTTCAGACTTGAATTCCGAGATAAGTTTCATAACATACTTTTTGGGATAGATTCTGAGGCGAGATCAAACAAAATACCAGTGTGACTATATTAGCCATGAACTTAAAGAGATTGAGTGAACTATAAAATGTAAAACGATCCTATTAGTTCTGAGAGGAACAATTCCAAGATAAAAAGCAATTTTGACTTTGGAATTGTTTCACTCACTGATGATAACATCAGAGAGTGCAAGCCTCTGGAAATAATTGAGGATTAGGCAACATCATACCCATTTTTTTAGAAAACCATTGAAATTGGTTTCGTCTAATGCCTTAGTAAAGACATCAGCAATTTCATCGTCAGATGGAACAAAAATAAGTTCAATGTTTCCTTTTAATACATGATCTTTAATGAAATGGTGTCGTATATCAATGTGCTTTTTCATGGAGTGCTAAATTGGATTGTGTGAAATCGCAATGGCACTTTGAGAATCACAATATATGGGAATTTGTTGGAACCAGTAACCATAATCCAAAAGCTATGATTTCATCCAAAGAACTTGAGAGGTACAACTAGCAACAATAATGTATTCTTCTTCGGCTGTTGAAAGTGCAATGCAATTCTGTCTCTTAAATGACCAGCTAACCAATCTTCCACCCAAAAATTAACAGCTACTAGAGGTGCTTTTTCTGTCTAATTGAAGACCACCATAGTTCGAATCGGAATATGCTTGTTGGAGAAAACTCTCATTTGTCGGGTACCAGATTCCGAGACTCTTAGTATCTTTGAGGCATCGAAATATTTGCTTGATCACCAAAAGATGAGAAATCTTTAGATTGACCGGAATTATCGCACACAAACATGTAGAAAACATGATGTATGGGCAGCTTGCTGTTAGGTAGAGTAGAAATCCAATCATTCATCTATACTTCTTTTCATCAACAACAAAACCTGATGGGTCTGAAAAGATCTTTTGTCCAAAACCCGTAGGTACCTTTGCAAAGGCACATGTATCCATTGAGTATTTCTTGAGGAGCTCAAAAATGTATTTCTCTTGGTGAACAAAGATTCCTCTGTTGGTTTGTTTTACTTGGCGACCAAGAAAGGAACTAGTTCACAATTCATACTCATTTGGAATCGACTAATCATTAATTTGGCAAAATCAACAACCATTGATGCATCGGTGGATCCAAAATAATATTGTCCACATAGATTTGGACCAGCATGAGATGTTTTCCATTTGATCTTCTGAATAGCGTAGGATTGAGAATTCCTCATTGATAACTAGGAATGCTTAAGAAAGTCGATGAGAGTCTCATACCAGGCACGAGGAGTTTGCTTGAGGCCGTAAACAACTTTTCGGAGTTTGTAGCAATAATTTGGATAAGAAGGATTGACAAAAACGGGAGGATGTTGAAGGTACACTTTAGTATCCAGTTCACCATTTAAGAAAAGCACTTTTGATGTCCATTTGGTAAACTTTAAAGCCTTTGTGAGCTGCATAAGCAAGAAAGATTTTGATGGCTTCAAGATGGGCAAAAGGAGCAAAGGTCTCGTAATAATTAAGTCCTTCAATCTATGTGAATCCCTTGGCCACCAATCTTGCTTTGTTTCGAATGATAACTCCAGTGTCGTCTCGTTTGTTTCAGAACACCTATCTCGTACCTACAATAGGATGATCCTAAGGAGGAAGAACGAGAGTCCATACTTCATTTCGATCAAATTCTGCCAATTCTTCTTGCTTGGCTATAATCCAGTCAGCATGTTCAAGTGCTTCCTTGATGGATTTGGGTTCAACCATTGAGATAAATTCTGAAAAATGACATTCATTTTGGATGTTGGTAGCAGAATGAGTTTGAATATCGACATTTAGATATCCAATAACTTGGTTTGGAGGATGGTCCTTGGTCCAGATGTGTAGTCTTGGAAGCTCTTCTGCAGTAGATGATCTGATATCAACAATAGGGTGGTGTTGCCCCCTAAACAACTTGAATTTGAGGATGATGCTCTCCCTGAACTTCTGAACCGGAGATATCAACGTCATTTTCGTCCGGAAAGTCAAAGAAGTTGGCGTTCCCGTCGTGGTTGTCCGGAATGGGATTGATTTCAGCAATGATCCGCTGCATCTTGGAATCCTTCAACATTTGATTCAAGAAATGGAAGACCATTCCCTCCCTCAACCTGAAAAGGTTGAATTGGTTCGGAATCAAATAGAGGAAATATGGGTTTCAGACCTGAAACATTTTGTGAGATTGGCGCTTCATTTGATGAGGATTGTTTTGATCAAGATTCTCATTCAAGAGTTGTTTAGATGGTCCGAACAGGGTTTCAAAATCAACTTCATGAATTATTTTAGGATTCAGACATCCTGGCGATGGAGCATCGGACTCCATGATGTGGATTGTGACATGGATTGGGCCAGAATTCCGAACATAGTTGCCATGGAAGGTGACATCAAAGCTTTCTTCAAGAACACGAGTTCGACGATTTAGAACTCGGTAAGCTTTTGATTTTTTTGAGTATCCAAGAAAGATTGCTTCATCGGCTTTTGGCTGAAATTCCATGAGCAGATCACGATTGTTTTTGAGAAAACATCGACATCCAAAACCATCTAGAAATGAGATACTTGGCTTAGGATCATTCATTGCTTAATACAGTGTCATATTGAGGCGTCGATTGATGATGCTTCGATTCTGAGTGAAGCAAGTAGTGGACACAGCTTCATCCCAATGATAAAGTGGATGATTTTCAAAGTTAAGCAGCGAAAGAGTAGCTTCAATGAGGGTTCTGTTTCATCTTTCAACCAAACCATGTTGTTCAGGAGTGTAGGGAGCTGAGAAATTGTGGTGACATTGGTAAACTCCGAACCATTATCACTTCAGATTCGTCGAACAGCCAGTTTGATGAGAAATTTAATTACTTTGATAAAGTTGATAAGTTCCGAGGTTGTTTCTGACTTGAGCCTAAGGAAGAAAACCCTGGTGAACCTTGTAAAATCATCCAGAATCACAAGAATGTATTTCTTGTTATGTGGAATTCTACAGTTGAGGGTCCACACAGATCTAAATGAAGTAGCTCTAATGATTCCGAGATAGATTTTTCGATGATGAGAGGATGACCTTTCTTCACTTGCTTCCCACATTCACATGCAGCACACAAATGATCGTTTTCAAACTTGAGGAGACGCAGACCTTTGACCATTTCACCGGAAAGAAGATCATTCAAATATCGAAAATTTAGATGAGCAAGCCTTCGATGCCATAACCAACTGACAACAGGAACTACCTTTGTGAGTAGACAGAGTTGAGGTTTTCTAATGATCATGTTGTTGTCAAGCGGATACATGTTCTTGTTGTGACTTGAATTGATCAGAGATTCTTTCTGGTCTTCAGTCATGATAGAGCTATGTTTCTTGCAGAACTCACCTTGACATTTTGCATCAGTAAGTTGACCCACACTGATTAGGTTATGCTTCAGGTCAGCCACGTATGCCACATTTGAGACAGAAAAATTCCCATTGGTGGGGACGCCATAACCTTAGATCTTAGATTTGGATTTTTTGCCATACATTACATAGCCAACATTTGGTGAGAGTTTGAGATCACGTAGAAAATCTTTATGCTCCGTCATGTGCATGGAACAAGCGCTATCAATATACCATATTGGATCTTGTTCTGAAGCACAAGGTGCCTGCAAAAATTAGTGAATTTTGGAGTTTTTAGGCTCCGAGTTAGGTTTTGGGACTTGGGCACGGGCTTTGGACTTGGATTGTGACTTTTGAGCAACAAGTGTCCCAGACGGTTTGTTCATAGATCCTTTGGGAAAGAAGCAAAATTCCAAAGTCTTTTTATTAATCTAGAAATCATCTTCAACAACACGGTGTTTTGGAACAACTTTTCTCAGACCGACTGTTTTTGGAGCTATAGGAATCACAGTGCTACTTGACATTGCAAAATCGTTTTCAACACTTTTAGCTCTCCACTCAAACTTTTTTTTTTTTTTTTAATTCTTTGAAATTGTTTGAGTGATTGTGTTTTTAACAAATCCTTCTTTGTTTTTTGATGTTGAAGGTACATTTGGTTTTGAAGGTTGTTGAGGTTTAAAAAGCTTGCCATCATATTTAGCAATAAAAATAGAGGAAACAGTCCGAGGAGAGTTATTTCTTGTGGGACAAGTATCAACAAAAAATTTTGAAATGGGACTGACAACTTTGTTTTGACTACCGAGCTAGGAGGAATGGATTGCCTTTTAAGAATCTTAACAGGCACAAATGTGTTATGGTTCCTAGGGGTCGAGCTTACAGTCGAAGATACTTTCTTTTTCGAATTTTTAATGAACCTGGAGTCTTGACTTGACCTAGTTTACTTTTTAAGGGAATTTTTGGCATCTATCTTAGGATCGACGATATCTATCCTATTTAATGAGGGTTTCTTCCTGAAGTCAGATGATGACTTGGAAGTTTGGCCAGTAGATGGGTTGTTAAAATTGGGTTTAATTGGCACTAAGGTAGTTTTTGAAATCACTTGAGAATCAGAAACATAAGAATCAGAAAAATATTCTGCTATGATTTCTTCTTAACTGTCACTATCAAAAAATGCCCAGACAAAATCAGATTTATACGAGTCAGGTCCAGATGTCTCCGGATTAATTTCTTCAGCAACACAGTTGTGAGGAGGACTATGGTTCGCAATTTGAACTACGGTATTGGGAATGCTAGGGGAAAATTCTGAGGTCTAATTCAGGTCCATGGGTATTAGAGGTGTAAGAGGCGTGGAATCAGGACATTTGAAAACTATTGGTTGAAACTCAGGAATAAGGGATGAGAATCGGTTCAAATTTTTAGGAAGGGGTGACAATGGTGAGACAGGGGTATCATAATATTCTTGGTTGGGAATGTCCACCATAAAAGTTAGATTTTGTAACTCCTTCAAGGGGCAAACAACTGGTTTTGAAAACTTGCTTCCGAGACCAGGTGCTTTAGACCAAGGATGACGAAAATTGTGAGTCATCCATTCATTTGCATCAAGAATATATATGGCATTATGCATGACATCTATTTTGGCATTGAGATGTTTGTTATCAGAAATTAAAACATTTCTTTTAGGATAAGTGATTTCACATTTGTCCTTAATAATGATACATTCATCTTTTGACATTACAAGTTCATGTTCTAAAAACTCAATCTTAAGCTTCTTATCCTCGAAACGTAATCTAAGACGACTTAGTTCACTCTCCATCTTCTCACTAGCTTCAATTATAGACTCATAGGCTTTATAAATGATGTTCATATCTGATTGGATCTGCGTTAGATATGGTTCACAAAGAAATAAATCAAAATTAGTATTAGTAATCATAGATTTTACCTTTTGAACGATGCTTCTACCAGGTGGGTCGTTGGTCGCCATGTAGTAGTAGTTCGGTTTAGCATCATCATAATATATCTCTGATCCAGATGACCAATAGCCTTCATCCATTCGATTGTTTGTCTTGCCATAAGACATATGTTTCTACCAGTACTCACATCATCTTCATCTCCAGATGACCAATATCCTTCCACATCTCTCAACACAGTGATAACAAATGCTTTCTCATTAGCATCCATTTCTTGGGCTCGACGTGCATAGTATGCAGAGTCCTTGATCTTGGGTTTTTGTGGTGCTTCATCCAAGCAGTCTTTATCATAGTGATTTGCATGACCACACTTGTGACAAACGATCTTAGGTTTTTCTGACTTTGGAGTCTCGTGAGATTTCGAGGTATGGTTTGGTGTAGAGATGTTTGGTTTATAAGCAGGTGGGTTTTCTGAAGGTTTAGGAAATGGTCGGGGATTACTTTGATGAGGAGCTTGGAAAAGGTTGTGATATGTTTTGTGGGTTTGTAGGGATGTTTATATTTCATGGAAAGTAAAGCAAACTCTTGTGGGAAACGTAGTTCGGAGTCCATTGCTTTAGGGTCGAGGTCTCCATCAAACTGATAGTTGGAACTAGCAGGAGCAGGTAAAGTTGGTGGAGAGGGTTGAACAGTTGGGATAATTGGGATAACAACTTTGAATGGGTCCAAAACAGAAGGTTTCGAGACATGAGGATCGAAAGAGCTAACAAGAGCAAGAGGACCTCCTTGAAGTTCGTCAAACAGTTAGTAAAGCTTCAACTTCTTCAGAGATCCATTACTCTGAAGACACAATTTCACATTTTCCCATCCATTACCAAGACTATTGATGAACTTGAGATTGTATTCTAGAGGATTTCGGACAATCCCATGAGCTCTCATGTTGTTGACGATGATTCGGTATCTGTTAGAGGCCGAGGCAACTGATTCACTGGGAATTGTGGTGAAAGTAACCAACTTGTTGACGATGGAAGTTAAGAGTTTATCCTTCATGTTTCCTGATCCCTTGAATAGGTCTTGGAGTGTATCCCAAATCTCTTTAGCAGATTTCCACAACTTAATGTGCTCAAAGAGAGGAGGAGGAACACCAAACACCATTTCGGAAAAAGCAATTTGATATGCATGCAGTTTCTCAATGTCATCAGTAGTGAGAGGTGCTTCACGTTGTTCTTCTTGTCCCATTAGAGTTTCAACAACATCACTCATAGTTTGTCTAACAAGAACATGTGGACCTTCTTTTATAGATCTCCAGATAGCTTCACATTTTTCTCTATCAAGTAAAAACCTTTCCATTCTGACTTTCCAGTGATCATACTCTTCAACAACTAACAATAGGGCACGAGAAGGGCAATCCACGCTATTTGCTATTTGCATTGAATACATTTTTTGAGAATTAGGAGCCGCCATTGAAGTTAAGATATTAGAGCAGAAGCGGTATATAGAAGAACTTTTATCCTGAACACAGAAATAATCGAAATACCAAGGTAATTTCGAATCAACTATAATATGTTCTTATTGATTCAAAGTACAACCACTCAAGCTCTGATACCAATTGTGAGTACTAAAATCAATGCGCAAGGACAAGGTTTGAAAAACTCAAACCTTGAGTTAATTTATAAGATCAATGTATGCTCTTAATTAAAGGTTGTAGTTGAGTCTGGTAATACTAGTCAAAACATGAATGAAATATTCAACAAAGTACTCAATATTAAATAAACTAAACTACGAGTATAATCAATGTAAATATATTTAATGAACAAGAAGAATGTTATGAAAGATCTTGACTTGAGATAAAAGTGAGAGCGAATTAAATAGAAATTTTGCTATCTTTGGAGTACCAATTCACACATTTATTGTTAGTCAAACCACTCCTTAAATAGACTAAGGAAGTACATCGTACAAACTTACGAAATATTCCCTAGGACTGGTTAATAATCAACTACTAACAACTGATTATATAAAGAATATAAAAGACTAAGTCCTATGAAACGTTACATCATGAATAAGAGAAGAACCAATAAATGTTCAAACAGACAATCGGATCTCGGATCTTTTACTCCATTTTAGACTGATCTTCATTTCGGATTCCATCTCTATTTCGGAAACTGCTGACTTCGGATCTTAATACTTATGATTGCTAGAGATTCATTTTTCATGTTTCGACAATCCATTTTCAATCCGGATCAACTATCCGTGTTCGGACCTTATTTCTTTTAAATCCCAGTTTTTATAATATACTTTGAATCCAATTTCGAAGCACTTGTATTTGGATTCACCTTTTGGATCCATTTTGGTTTCCTTTTGGTGGATCCGAATTTGGATTCATATCCCACCTCGGATTCATAATATCAAAATTAATGGATTCAATTTTTTTGGTTCGAACATTATGATTCAATTTTCGGATTTTTTTTTCTAACTTTTTTCTAATTAAAACCGAATTCTATTTTTATTTTTACCCAATTAGTTTTAATTAATACCAATTATTTTTCTATCTAACCCATTCTTGTAAAACCAATTATTTTATTCAAAACAAATTATTTTTTTAACACCAATTTTAGCCTCATTGTTCAAGGCTTTATTCTTCTTGATGATTACGAGTGAAGACACAGTTGATTCAGATATTATTATTTGTGTGCTCTTCCTCTTTCCAAGCAACTCGCATTTGCAACCTCATATTTATGTGCTTCAGAGATTCGGATCCACATATTTTCTGAAGTTTGGACTTTTTTTCCGAGGTTTGAATTTTTACTCCCTTCGGACCATCATTTGGGAGTTCTAGTTTGCATTTCAGTTATTAGCATTATTTTGATTCAGCATATATGGTTCTTCAGGAGCAGGTTTATCATATATATATATATATATATATATATATATATATATATATATATATATATATATATATATATATATATATATATATATATATATATATATATATATTCTAAAGTGTTTGTTCAGTTTGGCAATACATCACCAGGTCTACCCATGACCCAAAAATAATATCCTCGTTTTTACGGGTAAATGCTCACATCAAGGGGGAGCGCGATGCTCCATCATATCCGACATATTCTCTTGCCCGATTTCATAATTATTTTTTATATTTATTGTATTGTCGGTCAAAAATAGGGGGAGAATCATGAGCATCCATTTTGAGTTTTTTATTGGAGTTTTGACGTTAGAGACACTTGAAGACAAAGAGTGATTTAGTAGTGTGATGAGGCACTGATTTTTGGGCTTCACATATCAAATTTTTGGCACTACCAAATGTTCTTCGGATTACGATTATTTATCTTCAGACTCTACATCTTGGAATGTCTCAGTTGTGTTTGCATCTAATTCAGATCTTATGATTTCTCGAGTTTGGATTTGCGATATTTTGAAGACGGATATTATTTTGGCGATGTGACATGACACCTATTTTTGATCTTCCAATCAAACTTTTTGCATTGCTAGACCATGTCTTCGGTCTCATATTATTTATTATTCGGACTTCACTTTTGGATGCTTCACATTTTTAGCAGGTTATTCTTCAGAGACTTTTTGGTTCATTATCACTCGAGTTCGGAATATTGAAGGTGTTTTTTGATTCGACATTGTGATCTTCGGTTCAAGTCGAGGGGGAGACTGTGAACATGATTGGTTTCCGGGGACAGATCACATTTGAAGATTCGGATTTCATATTTTTATTCAGAGATTGGGTTCCTATGTATGTTCTTTGATGATAGAGATTCCATTGCAAGATTCAGAGATCGCGACTGCTTTAGCTTTTCTGAGGCTCTTCAGCACCAGACCTATTGGACCTGCCAGTCGGATGTTCTGCCTTTTATCACCACTTTAGACTCACCGTTTTCGAGCATTTAGGGGGAGATTGTTGGAGCATGAAAATGCTCTACAATGATGAGTGTTTATTAGGTTAGAATATTTCCTTTTATGAAAAGCATATTCCCTCCACTAGTATATAAAGTGGAGGCGAAGGTCATTTGTTAGTAAAACTGTTCACTATGTACACATTAGTTTAGAGAGAGTTTTGGGTGGGGATTCTCCCCATCCATGAGAGTTGTTATTGTAATATTTTGTATCTCTCTATCTATCCACTAAAGTTTTACTCATATATTATTTTCTTCATTGTTCATACGATTATCTTCTTGATATTATATTTCCGCAACAATCTAATCGACAAAATGGAAACCTATAAGCGTTTTCGCAATTAGGGTTTCTTAACCCTAGATTTTGAAATTATGGAAAAGGGTTTTAACCCTTTCCCTTGTCCTACAAGTTTAGAAAATTAGGGTTCCTTAACCCTCTTGATTTTCGAAATATGGAAATGATTGAAATCCTTGCCTTCCTCCCCAAGATTTGTCATTTTCGAAAGTTAGGGTTTCATGATAGGGTTTTTCTTATTTTTGGTAATTATCTCTTTATGTGATTAATTGGATAACTATAAAATTTGAATTATCCCTCCCATGTTTTTCAGTTATTTTGATTAATTTAATTGGATAATCCGCAAAGGGTTTAATAAATTAATTAAAGGTTTAATTAATTAATATTACCTCCGTCCAAAATTGACAGTCCACTTTTGACTTTTGAAGTTTTTCTTCTTCAACTTTGATCTTAGATATTTTTGTTTTTGATTGATAATACTTAATGCAAAATATATAAATGGATTTTATTTTAAATGTTTTTTCATTGTTATAAGTTTTATCAAGTAATATATAACACAAATAAAAATATTTAAGGTCAAACTTGAAGGAAAAAAACTTCTAAAGTCAAAAATAGACTATCAATTTGGGACGGAATGAGTAGATAATTATTAAATCAATTTCTTTTAAATTTAAATTAAATTGTTTTAATTTCAAATTGAAAAGGATTATAAAACCCTAGTATTTTGAAATGTTTAAAATACACCTTATACTATAGGTAAAATTAAATGTTTAATATTTACTAAATGTATAAGACAAGTCAGTCGAACCGCTAGTACCCCTCATTCACGAAGCCGGTCTGTAAGGGAGTTTAAGGAAGTGGCCGAAAAAATGACCGCCATTGGGTATCCCCTCTTACCCACCGCTCACTTGATTGGTGGAGGGTCATTAGCCGAACGGGTTTGATAGGATAATTAATTCTCATTAATAAGTATAATGAAATTATAAAGTAACTAAAATATTTTCTAAATTCCCAATCTTAGTTACTTTCGGAAAAATGTGAATTTGATGTTAATCCATGAAATTATACATTGCACTTATAAGTCATTAGTAGAGCGTATATGGTTAAGCGACCAACTAATAAGGATTAATAAAGGGTGTCAATGGGTGTCTCGTAATTTATCATTGATTAATGGAGCGGTTGTGGCTAACCGACACAATAAAATGAGATGATAAACGAAATTGAGAGTACCAAGCAAATTTGCATGGTTATTCACATCTTGTTTGTGATCCTTGGTATCCCAGTCACAAATGGAAGAGCATAATTGAGATTAAATATGCCATTGAATAGTTCAATGGATCTCAAAAGATCTAG
This sequence comes from Lactuca serriola, assembly GCF_051521515.1. Lineage (NCBI taxonomy): Eukaryota > Viridiplantae > Streptophyta > Magnoliopsida > Asterales > Asteraceae > Lactuca > Lactuca serriola. The sequence continues at coordinate 178,485,740 of NC_136409.1, read as the reverse complement.
GAATTTCATTAAAAAAAACCTAATTCATTTAAATTTCGTTTTTCACGGTGAAGTTGGTAAATCGTCAATTACATACCTATATTTATTTCACAATTAGATTACGGAATCCCTTTCCTAAGTTGTGAATTATCTAGTTGGCTCCTATCCTTGATAATTCATTTGGGTATTATATTAAGGATTACTTATATCTAACCTAAAACTTGTCCTTCTTCTTTTTCAGATGTTAACTCCCAACAATGCTTCTGCTTCCTCCTCCAACAACAACTTCCCGCTTCTAAATATATGCTCGAGATTTACCTTTGATGGCATCAATTATAATTATTGGATGCATAATATCAAGATGGATCTACATTTCAAGGACAAGGAGTATGTGCTCAAAAAGGAACTCTTCGAGATTGATGAAACCCAAACTATTGTCGCAGAACTGGATGGGTATAGGAAGCACTACATTGATGCAACCAAAGTGACATGCATTATGGTGACTACTATCACTCCTGAGCTCCAAAGGTTCTATGAGGATTACTGACCATACGAGATGAACAAGGACTTAGTGGAAAAGCACCACCAACGAGCTTGTCAAGAAAAGTATGCGGTAGTAAAGTCCCTCATCACTAGCAGGATGAAAGACGGAGAGTCCGTCAGTAGCCACATACAAAGAATGTAATGATACATGGAGTGCTTGCTAAAGCTTAATGTGAACCTTGATTAGGAATTGCCTATTGATATAGGCTTGCACTCATTGCCCAGTTGTTATGATCAGTTTATCCTAACTTATCATATTAACAACCAAGAGACCATATTGGCTCAACTTTAGAACCTCCTACGAATTGCTGCAGCGGGAATGAAGGGAAAATGTGTTGCTTCTACCTCTGCTTCTGCTCCTGTCTTGGCCATTGGTCAAGGAAAAGGGAAGAAGAGGAAAGGTCCTCTTAAACAGAATTGGAAGTGAAAGTCCCAAGCTGGGTCCTCAAGTAATGGACCTAAAGGAAAGGCCGATTCTAACGCTCCCCATACCTCTGGTCCTATAGAGGCTGCTTGCCTTTACTGCCATGAGAAACGACATTGGAAACGAAGCTGCCTCAAGTACTTGCAAGACATAAAGGATGGCAAGGTGAAGCGAACCTCGGTAGGTATTTTACACTATCTTATCTAAAAGTTCATCATATTCTCATTCTTGGGCCCTTGATACAGGATGTGGTTTTCACATTTGTTCTGATTTGCAGGGGCTAAGAAAAAGTGATAATGTGGAGAATGGGAGAATGAACTTGATCATGGGTAATAAGAGATAGTCACATGCTACCAAGATTGGAGTTTATAACTTAGTGCTTAGTAGTGGGTTGTGTCTAGATTTGCATAATTGTTGCTACTCGTCAGAGATAACAAGAAACATAATTTCATTTCATGTTTTATATAGACAAGGTTTTAGATATTCTTGTAATAATGAGAATGGATATATTTCTGCTTTTAAAAATGGTGTATTTTATTTTGAAGCTTTACCTTGTGATGGGGTGTATGAAACTGTGATGGTTATAAACAATTTAGGTAATAGTGTTTTGCAAATTGATTTGTCAAATGGTCTAGACAAAGCATGCTTGTGGCATTGTCGTCTTAGACATGTCAACAAGAAACACATCGCTTAACTCCAAAAGGATGGAGTGTTGGAATCGTTTGACTTAAGGTTAGATGATAGGGCAAGTATTGTTTACTTGGAAAGATGAAAAAATCACCTTTCACTGGTTATTGTCAAAGAGTTGAAGGATTGTTGGATCTCATACACACAGATGTGGGTGGGACCTTCATATCCACCACAAGGGAAGCAAATCGGTTCTATGTGACTTTTATTAATGATTATAGAAGACATGGATATATCTACTTAATCAAGCATAAGTCAGAAACCTTTGAAAAGTTCAAAGGGTTCAAACAAGAAGGGTTCAAACACGACTAACTCAAGGAATGTGAAATAGTTTCGCAACAAACACCTCCTTTGACACCACAGCCTAATGGTGTGGTTGAGAGGCATAATCGAACCTTGTTAGACATGGTTCGTTCCATGATGAGTCGAGCTTCACTTCCAATCTCATGATGAGGGTATGCTTTAGAGACTTCCCCCCACATTCTTAATCTTGTCCCAACAAAGAAGATTGCCAAAACAACTCATGAGATGTGGATAGGGAAGGTTCCCTCATTGGCACATATCAAGGTTTGGTGTTGTGAAGCTTTCATTAGACGAGAGACTCATGAAAAGCTTGAACCTCGAAGTAAGAGATGTATTTTCATCAGCTACCCACAAAAGCCCTTTGGATATTTGTTCTACAGACCTAGTGACAACATGGTTTTTGTAGTGTGAAGGGGAGTCTTTCGCAAGACAAAACTTATACGCAAAGAGGAAACTGGGAGTACAATTGATCTTGAAGAAATTTAAGAGTCAAGCGATGAAGGAACCTCTGAAAATGCTATGGTCAACTTGAGGAAGAAATTCCAGTTGAACCAATTGACAAGTCATTACCTCTTAGACGTTCCAGCAGAGTTAGAATGCCACCTTGAGTTTTATGGTTTCCATATTACTACAGATGGTGATACATTTATCAGTGATAGTACACTGGTAAATTTAGAAGAACCTTCTAACTACAAGGAATCTATGGTGGGCCTTGAGTCTGCCAAGTGGAAAGAGGCAATGGATAGCAAGATTAAGTACATGTATGGAAACCAAGTTTGAAATTTGTTTGACAATGTACCAGGTCCTAAGACAGTTGGGTGCAAAGGGATCTTCAAGAAGAAGACCGACATCGATGGAAAGGTGCACACCTTCAAGGATCGACTAGTTATGAAAGGCTTTACTCAAACCCCAGGGGTTGACTATGATGAGACTTTCTCACCAGTATCTAAGATTAAATCTATTAGGGTTATGCAAGCCATAGCTGCGTTTCATGACTATGAAATTTGGAAGATGGATGTCAAAACCGCCTTCCTTAATGGGAAGTTGGATGAGGATCTTTATAAGAATCAGCCAGAGGTTTTGTGGATGCTAAGTACCCCACTAGAGTGTGTAATCTTAAGAAATCAATATATGGATTTATACAAGATTCTCGTAGATGGAATCTTTGCTTTGACGAAAAAGTTAAAGAGTTTGGCTTTTCTATAAGTGAAGATGAATCTTGAGGATATGTCAAAGCTAGTGGGAGTATAGTGACGGTCCTGGTATTGTATGTTGATGACATAGTTATCATAGGAAACGACATTCCAACCATGCAAGAAGTTAAATCTTGGCTTGGAAAGTGTTTCACCATGAAGGAACTAGGAGTGGTTGCCTATATTCTAGGGATAAGAATTTTGAGAAACAGGAGTAAAAGACTAATTGGACTTAGTCAAAGTATGTATTTGGATAAACTGTTAAAAGGTTTTAGCGTGGAGAATTCCAAAAAAGGAGAGTTGTCTATCCAGAGTAATACCAGACTGGGGAAGACTCATAGTCCGAGTACTGATGCATAGATTTCATAAATGAGTCGAGTTCCATATGCTTCTGTCGTTGAATCGATCATGTATGCAAAGAACTAAGGACTGGGTCCTTGTGGTTGGTGGCAGTGATAACTTAAGAGTAAATGGGTATAGTGACGCCAATTTTCAGACAGGCAGAGATAACTTTCATTGTCAATCTGGCTGGGTCTTTACTCTTAATGGAGGAGCAGTGACTTGGAAAAGTTCCAAATAGGAGACCGTGGCTAATTCTACATGTGAATCAAAATACATAGTTGCAAGCGAAGCATCGTACGAGGCTATATGGTTGAAAAACTTCATCAGAAACCTTCGAGTTGTGACAGCCATAAAGAACCAAGGGATATTTTCTATGATAATAAAGGAGAGGTTGCCTTGACAAAGGAACAAAGAGATCTTGGTAGATCGATACATATCGACAGAAAATACTATTTTATCAGACAAAAAGTAGAAGGACACCTCGTTGTTAAGAGGGTATCATCAAAAGAGAATCTTTCAGACCCCCTCACAAAGGGTCTGAGTAGGGTTAAGCATGTTCATCATGCAAGGGGCATTTGTCTGAAGGATGGAATTAGTTTTAGTGGTTAGATAGATATTTAGAAACTTTTAACAAAATAAATGTAATTGATATTTGATGATTCATAAATGGAGATTTATTTATGAGTATTGTTTACTGTCATTTGTCAATTGTTGTGTTTCATTTTTCATGTTTTACTTCATGAATAATTAGATTATTCAAACATCCCCGATCGATCATACTTTTGGAAGTAAGTAATGAATCAAGACTGTCATGAATTGTGTTGTAGACTGTCTAAGGGTTTAGACATAGCAATGCTTTGCTTCAACATTGATGATACTTTTGAAATGGAGAATTTAAGTATTGGATTAGCCCACACTCATAGAATTACTTCATGGAATTCATCATGAGTAATTCTGAGATGATAATAACTTATAATCGTTAAACGGAGATATATGAGTTGTTGTTTACGAGTTGGTTGTGCATTGATGATACATAAACTTATCTGTAACCTGATGTTATAAAAAAATATTGTTGTGCGTGATTTGATGAGTAAATAGTGCAAGCATATAAGTCAAAGTTTATCTGTTCCTTTTGCTCTAATAGGAAAAGCGATATCTTGGGCCCCTCGATAATTTGGTGTTGAATTATAGTGTCGGGCCCAGCCATGACTAAATTGATGTGTTCAATTAGTAATTCTTTGTCATTACAAATTGGGAATCGGGAAACAAAGTATTGGAGAATGACATTCATTATGTTCCATGTCGTTTGTACACAAGATATCTTGTAGATCGGAGGATTATATGATCACTTATCTTAGGATACATAACTGACTAGGTCAGAGTTCGTCATCAGCTTTGAGAGCTACAATTTGCTAATCAATTTTGAAGTTACACTGGAAATTATAGTTATTAGACTTATCCAAGTGGGAGACTGTTGGATAAGGTGTCTAAGCTCATAACTATAATTGGTATATACTTGAATTGATAGTAGCATAGTCCTTTTGGGTTGCCCTCATAACTAGCAACTAGACAGGACTAACTTTTGGAAAGACGTTGAATTTATTATTTGAATAATAAATTGAGATAAATGATTTATTAATGTATTATGAAAATAAAGTATTAATTAGAAATCATATTATTTAATTAATATATAATCAGAAACTAATTGGAATTAATTTTTGGATTAAAAGAATAAATTAAAAGTGCAAGGCTTGTTTGGCAATTTATTGATAGTTGAGGAAAGAGGTGCTAGCACCTTCCAAGAAAGGCTTGGACAAAAACTTCTAGGAGGCCCTAGAATTTTTGTACAAGGGGTCTTGGATAGGGATTCTTGGGTTGCTTGGTCCTTAAGCTAAGGAATTAGAGTTTCCTCCTAAAACCGTAGCTTTTGCTCTAAGCAACCTCACTAATATAAAGAGCCTAACCCCTTCACAATTTCGGCCACTTGAAACCCTAAGAAGAGCAGCCGAAATATCAAGCTCCCTCCTCCTCTCTCCTCTATCATCCTCTTGCCAAGTTTGGGTGTCATCTACTAGAGGTGTGATACTTGAGACACTTGCTCTCAAAGTTCAAGAACACTAGGAATTCATTTTTATTGCAATATAAAAATTAAGGTATGTATTCTATCCATATTTATATGATTTTTGAAAGTAGTATATACCTCCTAGGGTTTTCCATTTGATGTTCAATAGCTGTATGTTCAGTTAGAGAAACACAAAGATCCAACAATTAGGGTTGCATGCACACATAGGTTTTTGTAAGTTATGCTCAAAACCCATCAATTACAAGTTGGTATCAGATCCCTGGTTTGAGAGAATTAGATGAGCATTCATGTAAATCTAGACATAAACTAAGGATCTGTAAAGTTTTCAAAATAATTTCCAAAAATAAATTCAAAAATAGTTTTCAAAAGTTTTTTTTTTCCAAATTGTTTTCAAAGGTAACCAGAAAAGGACGCAATGTGTACGATCAGCCAGAGCAGAAAGTATACCCTAAGTTACCCACACTTTTATTTTCTTATGATGATTACGATAGAACTACATGCTAGTGATAGGTTATGGATCTTCAAGAACCACATGATAGAATCTCCTGATGTGTGATGCATGGTAGCCTAGGAGGACTTCTTGTATAGAATTGAAATCATTACTATAGTTTCTTAGTGTGTGCATCATAGTTGTACATAACTAAGATTTTGTAGTCTGAGAATGTTTGATTTGGCCTTACTTCCTGTTCCTTGACTGATTATGGTCATAGGATAGAATCAAGCAGTTGACTGTCTATAGGATCCAACGTTATGTATGATTAGCATGTACGAGCGGCTACAAGGATAGTGGAAGCTTCATCGGTCAGCATGTGTGAACAGCCGGCTAGATAAGGAATCATTAGCCACTCTCGATAGAGTGAGGATAGTACGTATGTGTATTCTAGTTGAGTATCTGTTCAGGTATTGTGATGCTCCTTGAGACAAACACATGTATGTGTGGAAGGTGGTATGGGCCCGTACTACTAAAAGCGTAGGACCTGTATGCGTAGCGAGGAATTCACAAGCCCCGATGGTTTAGTCTATCTGTGATAGTGCGGCGATATAAATTGTGACATTTCTCATATATTTTGGTTCATTTTCAGTATGGTGTTCACGTGAGGATCTGGTTTCAGATCTGGAGTGAGTGGCCAGAATAGGCCAGGATTGACTGATGATCAGATACCAAAGATGATTTCCACTGAGGTGGCTACTACTATCTGGGGATCTATTCCGAAGTTGTTTGGGTCTGTCTAGACCATCATGATTAAGTTGTTCGAATACGGCTACGCTGATCTTACTGAGGTTGTTGTTGCTGTGGGGATTCGGTGAGGGGGGAGAGATCTTTCCAGTAGCGGGACTTTGACAATACGAAGGCCCCAGAGTTTGATGGGATCAAGGACCTGATTGTGACAATTAGATGGTTGTCTGATGTGGAGAGTTGTTTCTTCACATGTTCTTGTCTGGATAACCAGTGTGCCATGAATCTTCTCCCGTCGGGGGTGAAAGATTGGTGGAAATTGGTTATTGGCTCTTACACTCCTGAGAAAAGGGTTGTTGTGACTTGGGAGTAGTTCTCGGAGATGTTCCATACGAGGTATGTGTCGCTGGTGGAGAGGGAGAGATAAGCCCAGGACACTACTACAAAAACACCCTTTAGTGACACGCATTGCATGCCATAAAAGCCACAAATGACACACAAATGCATGTCAAGGAAGGCCCTTTCATAAAGGAAGACACCACGCATTTGTGTGTCGTAACCTTACGAACCGCATTTACGACACGTAATGCGTGTCAAGGAAGGCCCTGTCATAAAGAATACGACACGTATTTGCGTGTTGTAACCTTTTGATGTGCATTTACGACTCGCATTGCGTATCATTAAAGCCCTTGTCATAAAGAAAGACAAAGCACATTTTTGTGTGTCATAATTTTAAATGTTTTAAAAATTATATATTTTGATAGATTTAGTCATTTTCAAATTAAATAACACATTAGAAGTCTCATAATACAAAATAAAATACAATAAGTAAGAAAGATAAGTCATTGCACAAATATGTCAAATACAAATAATCATTCCAATAGTAAGTAAATGTAATACATTACTAATAGTGCATAGCATTTATTATAGAAAAACAAAATATTTACATTTAAAAGGAACCTGTGAGTACTTTCTCCTTTGACAATCTCCATGAAGCTTTAAGCCTTGCAACCTCACCTCTTAAAGATGCATCAACCAATGTCAACTCTTTTTCTAGAAGCTTGTACCTAACACATTCCACATATTGATGACCAGAATCAGCTACTTGTGGCCATTGCATTCTAAAAGAAAACTTGTCATTAAAAAGAATTGAATAAAGCTTAAATAAGTTGGAATGTTTGATGGAAGAGATAAAGGTTGTCGACAGTCAACACTATGTTAGAAACAAAAAAGATAAATTTGCCCAATGGAATTAGAACCCCAATCGCCAACATCGTGAATGTAAGAAGTCGTAGTCGTTGGAACAGTGGCGTGTGAGTGTAAGGAGTCGCCGACACCGCGAAGATGAAAATTGATTAATTTTGTGGTGGTCTCCCATAAAATCCCTAGCTGGTTGATGGAGGCATTGATTGTTATAGATGAAGGGCGGGTAGGGTTTCATCAATTTCGAGTGTGGTCGTACCAGGTGGGGGAGGAGAAGATAGCTTTGAAGAAGGTCACAAATCTGGAGCAAGGAAGAAGGAAAGGTTAAGAAGACATATTCGTGAATTGACAGTGGTTGTGTATAGGGTTAGAGAGAAGGAGGAAGGAGAGAATGGCTCTCTATGCGATTTTATGAGAGATAAGGGAGATTACTTCAGTATTTTAGAATTTTCTTTTTTTAGAGGATCCCTCTTTAAAAACGCGCGTTTAAGTGAAAAAATATAAAGAGACATTTGTAGATGACACACATTTAAGATAAGGGCTCTTCGTGTTTGTAATTTCTTTTGTTGGACACTAATTTTAGGGCACACACAAAACTGTGTACTTTATCCTTTAGATTTTGGAAAGCTGGCATTATTTTTAGGACACACAAAAAATTCGTATCATAAATCAGTGTGTGTCATTATTCCTATGTCATTAAAGGGTTGTCTTCTAGTAGTGTGAGTACCTAGATATGAAGCAGTCGACTGAGAAGGTGATAGAGATCACCAAGATGTCCACTGAGAGGGCTTCGTTTTGTCTTGATTTTGCGGCTTCGGAGCAGGCCCAGATGACCCAATACTTGAGCATGCTCAAGACGGATATCCAATAGTTTGTTTCTACCCAACGACATGGTACCCTCATTGATCTCTAAGAGGACGCGGGGAGGCAAGAGGATGAGATTGAGACGCAGACGAGGGAGCAGCGGCTGGCTCCAGTTTAGTCCCAGACTACGATGAAGCGGTTCAAACCCGTTGATGCATGATCAGAAGGTCTAAGGGGTCGCACTTATGGAAAGTGCGGCAAGGTTCATGATGGGGTTTGTAGATCTTCTTCTTCTGATTGCCACAAATGTGACAAAGAGGGGAACTATGCGAGAGATTGTCGACAGCAGGCCCCGCCTGTGGGCTCCAAATTATTTTTACCATTGTGAGTAGGTGGGCCATACGAAGGCCCATTTCCTTTTACTTGCTGCCATTCCTATTTAGGACCAGCTACTGCTACTCCTAGGATCATGGATAGTTGCCAAGGTAGGGAAGAGCCCCCAAGGGCTCAAAGTCAAGCTTTCCAACATACGCCGGAGGAAGCTAGGTCGGCGATAGACGTTGTTATTGGTATGCTTCTATATATTATTTATCTTGAGATATTTTATTGTATGCTTATGATTGTATTCTTGTTAGGTACCTTCTTAGCGAACTCCTTTCCTACTCTTGTGTTATTTGATTTAGGTACGAGTAAGTCTTTTGCATCTTAATCCTTCAATAGATGTTTTGGTATGACTCTTGGAGAGATAGAGTTTGCGTTGTGGGTTTATATCGCTAACGAACATGTAGTTTCTGCATCGAGTGTTTATTAGGGTTGTGTCTTGGAGGATTTTGGGTGCCTTACCTGAATGGTTTGATTCCTATTCCCATGGGGGATGTATGTGTGATAGTAGGGATGGATTGGTTGACACACATATTGTGAAGGAGGTTTAGGTTTTGGATGTACCTGTTGTTAGAGAGTTTGTTGATGTACTTGATGGAATAGTGTCTAAGGCTACAACTATATTAGGCAAGTATTTGACCCGGTTGAGCAAGGTCCATTTGGGTTGCCTTCACCATAGCAACTTGACAGGATGATTTATAATGAGAGAAGGAATATTATTAAGGAATAATAATATTGTTATTTGATTAATATAAGTCATAAATTAGTTAGGAATTAATTTGGTGACTTAAAGAGATTAATTAAATAAAGGGGTATAAACTAACAATTGTTTGATAGTTACACTTTGGGCTATATATCTTTTAAAGATAAAGGGTGGACGATTTCTAGGGCTATGGATAGCCATAAAATCGTCTAAGGCTTATCATGGAAAGGATTTGGATTGCTTAGGGCCTAAGTTATCCAATTAGGGTTTAAGGGTGAAACCCTAGGAGCCTTACTAGTATAAATAGACCCCGTGGGTTAAGGAAATCGGCACTTGTGCTTTAGATAGAAACCTTGGCCGATTTCTATTCCCTCTCCTCTCTCCTAAATCATCTTCTTGCTAGTTGGTGTTTGTAAGCCATTAGAGGAGTGACAATTGTGACTCTAAAGCCTCAAGGACAACAAGATCAAGCAAGTGATTCAAGGTAAGCTTCTAATCTTTGATTTCATATTGTTATTATTGTATATTAGCCATTAGAAGTCTTGGATTCAATGTATGTTCAATTAGAGAAACCTAGATCCAAGCATTAGGGTTGCATGTGCACATAGGGATGTTCATATGGCTAAAACCCATCAGTACTCACGGAGGAGTTATTCGGTGTGCCTCCTGAGAGGTAGGTTGAGTTCAGGATCGATTTGGTTCCAGTTAGGGATGAGCATATGGACCGGGGAACCGGGGGTAACCGGTACCGGAATCGGAACCTGATGGAACCCTTCTGGCCAAGACCGGGACAATATTCTTGTGGATTTTTGGAATCGGGAACCGGTAGGAACTGGAACTGGTAGAACCGGCAGATGCTGGAACCGTATGTTGCTATTTCTCGAGGACCGGTTCTAACATTTGATGAAACGACACGAACTGGTAGGAAATGGAACCGCTAGAACCGACAGTCCGATTCGGTTCCTATTTTCCACCAAGTTCAGTTCACGGGTCGGATCAATTCAGTTTGATTCCTTTGCTCATCCCTAGTTCCAGGTACGGCTCCGATTGCTAAGGTGTCTTACCGATTGGCACCACCTGGGATGTAGGACTTGTCCTCACAGCTTCAGGAGCTGTTAGGCAAGAAATTTATTAGACTGAATATTTCGTCGTGGGGATCACCGATTTTGTTCATCAAGAAGAATGATGGTTCACACCGAATGTGCATTGATTACCGGGAGTTGAACAAGTTGACGGTCAAGAACCGTTACCCACTTTCGTAGATTGATGACCTCTTTGATCAGTTGCAACATGCATCTAGGTTCTCCAGGATCGAATTGAGGCCGGGATATCATCAAATGAAGGTTAGAGTGGAGGACGTGAAGAAGACCTCATTTCAGACTTGTTATGTTCATTACGAGTTCGTGGTGATGGCATTTCGGCTCACCAATGCACCTGTGGCATTTATGGATTTGGTGAATTAGGTATGCAAGCTGATGCTCGATAAATAGTCTAATTCCATAACTATAATTGGTAAGACTTGACCCGACCCGGCATGGTCCATTTGGGTTGCATGGCATCATGCACTTGGATAGACTATAATGAGAGAGATAAGACACTTATGGTTATTAATATATTATAAGTTCTAGTATATTAATAATAAAAATAATAAGATTATTTAATTAGTATTAATCAAGAATTAATCTAGGATTAATTAAATGATCAAAAGAAGACTAATTAAATATATGGGTTGATTGTGCAAATCATCCAAACTTATATAGTGGGCTAATGCTCCATGGATTATCTAGTTGGGCTAAAACCCATATGATGCTCCATGGATGCTCCATGGTGTATTTGTACCCATGGATCATGGAAATGAAAGGGCATGACAATTAGGGTTTACATGGTGTAACCCTAACTATATATGCATCTTATTCTTGACCAAAATCGGCCACTAGAGAAAGTAAAAGAAGGGCTAGCCGATTTTCATGAAGTGTAGAATTCTCTCAAGTTATTCCAAGTGTATTTGGTGTTGTGTGAACCATTTGAGGTGTCACACTTGGGGCACTAGGCACTCAAGCTTCATGAAGACATTCTACATCAAAGAGGTATGTATTCTATCTTGTTATATTCATTGTTTTATAGCTTAGATTAGGATAATACCTTGGATGTTCATATTTGAATGTATAATAGAGAAAACATAGATCCAAGGTATTTAGGGTTGCATGTACACTTAGGAGTGTTAGAATGCTCAAAACCCAACAGTGGTATCAGAGCCTAGGCTTGTTTTCTTGTTATACTTGCAAAAGAAGCTGGAAAATCGATTTTTGATGCTGTCTGCCCAGCAGACTCGCCGAGTCCATGAATCGACTCGCCGAGTCCAATATACAAGTTATTGAAGATTTTAGTGTGTTGGCGGTATGGAATCAAAAATTTTATTCGATCTACTGTTCATGGAGATTTATGTTGTTCATCTACTGTTCATCTTGTATTTTCTTTAATCTGCCTCGCTCTTCTGTTCATATTGAATCAGTCCATCGGTTTTATTACTTTGTTTTGACCTAATTGGATCTGTTCGTAAATTCTTTCAATCTGGCCCAATCTTTTGGTCAATTTACTGTTCCTGGTCCATATGCTTAATCACGATCAAGTTTTATTTGACCCTAATATTCATCTATGTCTCCGTTTCCGTTTGCGTTTTTGTTCTGTGCTTAAATTCAATCATTCGTGATTATCAATTTCAACATCCGTGTCGTGATTATCGACCCATGAATCGATTCCTTTAGATTTCAAGTTTTTTTTAATCGATTGGTGTTCATGAGTTTCTGGGTACGTTGATGAACCATTGAAGGAAGTTCGCTATTTTGATTGAAAAACACGTTCGATCTGGAAATGACTTGTGTTAATTAATTTGGTGATTTTCACGGAACTCAAATCACCAATCATAGATTAGCTTGTGATCAGAACATATGGGTTTTGCAATTAGAATACAGATCTCGGAGTCGGTACCAATTTCTCAGAATTTGGTTTCAAAATTGTGATGTTGGATGGCGTCAATCGGAACGAGATGGAATGATAATGCAAAATCTTTGGTTCCAGTGAACTCACTGAGAACGAATGTTATCGGATTTGAGAGTTTATCGGAATGAAATCGTAACAGGTGCGAACGTTAGTCAAAATCAAAAAGTCAAAATTGAGTTTTTGAGTTTGTTTCACCTGCGAACGTTCATTGACTATGATTCGCTGCGAACCTGTGATTGGATTCGGTTTTATTGAAGATTCGCATTGGGTTATGATGGATTGATTCGGAGCGAAAGTCAAGGAATCGGAGTTGCCTTGTTTCACACTGTGGTTCGCATCTAGAACAGATTCGCACAATTGGACACAGATTCGGAGTCCCAGTAGGCACGCACGAAAGGCTTAATCAGTGTTATTGGTTGATCGTGATTGGACTTGAGGTTTCGTTTGCAAACATTCGTTTGACGTCGCCATTACAGTGATTCTTTTAATCGTCCGTCTAAATGGGGAAGAACACTACCGAGTTACATTTTTAGTCCCTACAACTTCCACGATTTGACACTTTTGATCCCTGTTACTTTCACAGCTTGGCGGTTATGGACTATTTCCAGAATTTGTTACAAATGAAGGGGAATATGATGCAAATTTATTATTTTAATCCCCTAACTTTCAGCAAAGTGACAATTTCAGCCCGTTTTTCGAAAAGTTTGCAAATTTGAGGGCCGGTGAACAGTTTTGAATTCGTTAACGCACATATCTTTTTCATGTACAGAAAAATAAAGATTCCATCAAGTCTTGGCGGTTCGGAAAGTCATTTATCGTGATAACGTCAAATTTTCACGATTTTTTCAGATTTTATACTTCATTGTGTATATCTTTTTGTCGCGGGGGAGCTTAGTAAATTTTTATCCATTCAAGATCATTCTCATGACCATTTGAAGGCTTTATAATCATGTTTTTGATTATAAATCGGGGGAGAATTTGGTATGGCCATTCGAAATTGGATTTGTGACTTTTCAAAGTTGAAGATTTTTGATAAAGCTTATGGTAGAATTATGAAGGTAGCTTTTATAGCGGAAGTTCTTCATCGAGCTCTGCTAAAGCTTTTACAGAGAAGTATCCTTTACAGCGGAAGTTTTTCATCGAGCTCTGCTAAGGACTTGTTATATCTCCGACTTCTTGTATTTTCTCGATCAAGTGGCGTTACGAATCTTAAAGTTTGGGTTGTTACATGATATTTTTTTATGGGTTATATCATTAGCTTATTTGAAGATCATTGTGACTTGGAGGGGGAGCTCTTCAAAGACAAGAAGTGATTCGGTCTTTTTATTCTAAAATGGGTTTTTATGGCGGGTTTGGTTTTCATGAAGATTCTTTGGGATTACATTCGAAAATGAAGTTTAAAGACATTACTTCAGTGCTTGATTTATATATCCTAGAGCCCGTGTTTGAAGACTATTGAAGAATCAAGATTCGTGGATTGCTTCATATATTCCTCGTTGCAGATCTTTTTATTTGCTAGATGCTTGTTTTGGAAGTTAAAGCACTGTCATCCATTCCATACTTTGAGGGGGAGATTATAGGGTTTCAAAGCACTCCATGGATGATGGCAATGGGCCCCTTTGATGAAATCTAGGTTAAAAGCCCAAGACTTGTCTTTTCCCTATAAATAGTCATGTATTATTCACAATTAGGGTTAAGAGTTAGGCAAAATGTAGCCGCCACGTTGTGAGGTTTCTTGTAGAGTTAGATTCTTATTTCTTAAGTGTAATTTGTTCCTCACAATTCAATAAATCGAGTGATCATTCGACATAATCTTCATATTTGTGTTTGCTCTTATTTTCTGCATCTTGTTCATCAAATCTCAATTAGGGTTTTAATCCTAACAAAACTTGTTTCTGATGTGGTAATGTTCATGCTAATCCAATTTCAAAGATAATTGTCAATAGATTCATGTTTTGTATTAGTTTAAGGTTTAGACTAATTACATGAAAAATTTTGATTTGAATTATCTTGTTCTTATGAGTTGCTTAGATTAATAGAAAAGTTGAGTGAAATAGTTGTTTTCTATCCAAATTAATCTAAGAGTTGATTCTAAAATGTGTTTTTGTAACTTGTCCTCAAGTTATATGAAAAGTCACATTTAATTTCATAGAACTCATAAAATGTTGGCAAAGGTTACAAAAATGAAGAGTCTAGTTCTAATTAAATGGTTTTATGACTCCATAACTTGTCCTCAAGTTATGGAGGACCAAGAGTCTCTTCATTAAATAATAAATAAAAAAATGTGTAACCTTAATTAATTCCATAAGTTATAAAATAAAGAAAAGTTAATTCTTTTATTAGTTTAAAGTCTTCCATAACTTGTCCTCAAGTTATGGAACTTGAAGAGTTTTTGGATTAAAACTACTTTAAACACATAAGTTATGGAATTAATTAGTTTTGAATAGTTTCAAAACTTGCCCTCAAGTTTTGGAATTTGTAAAGTTTTCTCTTATGAATACTTTAATTCCAAGTTAGCCCTTAGAATGTTAAAAGTTAAAATTCAACCCTTATACTTTATAATATTATAAGTTAATAATATTTATATATATGTATAAGAGTAAAGTCAGTCTTACCGCTAGTACGCCTCATTCACGAAGCCGGTCTATAAGGTGGGTATAAGGTTGTTGCCTATAAAATGGCAACTTAATGGGTGTCCACTCTCACCCACCGCTTGCTTGACTGGTGGAGGGTCGTTAGCTGAACGGGTTTGACAGGACTATAATTCTCCCTTCATTAAAAGTATTAATGATAAATACTAAGTAACTAAACTCTTAATAATACCCAATCTTAGTTACTTAGGAAAATGTGAATAAGGTGCTAATCCATGAAATTACACTTTTCACTTTGTTTAAGTCGGTTAGTGGAGCGTGTGTGGTTAACCGGCACACTAACTCGTATTTAACAAGGTAGGCAAAGGGTAACTTAATGTTTATCATAGTATCGATGGAGTGTGTGTGGTTAACCGGCACATCGATTGAGGGGTAAACACTTAAGGGTACCAAGTAATTTGCATGGTTACTTCACACCTTGTTTTGTGATCCTCGGCATCCCAGTCACAAAACCTGAAGGGCACACTCGAGATTGAAACATGCCATTGAACAGTTCAATGAATCTCAAAAGATCTAGGAGTTTCAAAACCAATTAAAACCTAATAATACATTTCGTTTATCTTGGTGGAAATTGGTGAATCGTCATTCACCTACCTTCAAATATTTTATAGCTTGGATTACGGCATACCTCTTCTAAGTTATAAAATAGTTTGTTAGGTCCTAGCCTTAATATTTCATATTGGGTGTCATATTAAGGACTTAAGATCAACTATCTTGAATATCTCCCAAAAACATGTCTGGTTTAGACATTTATGATCTTCCCAAATCTCTTGAAACAAGCTTTCCTAAATGAAGATGATGTCCCTTGGAAATCATACTTCATTCACCTCCTCTAATTATTTTCCCCAACCCACAAGTTCTTGAAAAGTTTAAGGTCACTCAAGCCCAATTGGCAAGGCAAGGTCTAGGTGTGGTCACATCTTGGAGATGTAGTCACATATTGACAAGCCGGGAGAGTTGGGTGTCAAAGTCTTGAGAAAGTTGGTGGTTCAATCACTTTCTAAGTCACATAGTGAGTTCCTTTGGGACACCTATGAAACAGACTATGACAAGACCCTTAATGATCTTATCTATTTATTAAGATCAACTTCCTTAAAACTTGATGGACATTGACAATAGTGACACAGGAAATCCAGAAAATCATTCTCTTCTCAATGGAAAGGGATCGGCCATAGTCAACTCGGTTGACCAAATGGTAAAGAGAAAAACTAAGTCTGTGATAGTCCCATGTACCATCATCAAAGGGTCCATATGTTTATATTGCCAAAGGAAGGGGCATTGGTTGCGAATCTGCCAATTTACCTAAGGGTGTTAAAGTCAATAAGTTTGACTCTACTATAGGTAAAGTCCACTATCTAACTCTGCTAAGTTTCTATTCTGAGATTTTTATTACATGATGTGACTGGGTCACATGTTGATGTTTTAAGAATCAAAGAAAAGTAAAGGAACTTAAAGAAAGAATATGCTGAATCTGATCGCGTAGATGGATTTCTATCGCGTAGTTTGAAGATCGGATTCTTGAGCTGCTTCTTAGGAGTTATGAGATATTGATTAGGAATAGATAACAACAAGTTTTCATATGGACTGTAAGGATAAGTTTTTCCGCAAAATTTTAAAATAAAAGAAAATTTTTGATTTTATTTATTTTAAAATATCCTTGCAATGGCATTTGAGGAAAAATTGTTGCTTATATGATTCCATTAATAGCAAGAGTGGAAATATGAAATTGATTCTTTCATTTGTGGTAATGTCTAAATTTACCAAATAAGGAAGATTCTCATCACCCAGGTTTCAGTTGGATAGAAACTTGGACTCATGCAAGTTGTATAGCATGATGAATGAGAACTTTCAAGTATTGGAAAAATGAAGACTAATTACTCGTTCACATGGATGTGTGAGTCAAGTAAAGGACTAAGGGATCGAGTACACATTCTTGTGCACTGACTAAGTCCACCACAAAAGATTGATAAGACTATTCGTCATAGCTTACTAAAGCTCAGTAAATATGGTTATACTTATAAGCTTAAGTGTAATTCTGAGACATTGGAAAAGGTTCCAATGTAAGGCAGAGCGAATAAGAAGAATCAAATTAGGCAGAAGGATAGAAGTTTCTCAAATCTGAAAAGATGGGAGAGTACTTTCGTATCAGTTTTTATGATCATCTTAATGATTTAGAGACCTTATCACAATTCATCCTCTAAGTGCTTTCTTATAGCTAAGAAGAGGAACTATGAATTGTTGAAATGGTTAAATCAAGAAGATGATTCATACTTCGTTCCAAAAACAATTCTTAGAGTCATACTCCAAGATTGTAACTTGAGTGACATGTATTAAAGAAGGTTTAAAACACTTGTTAAATGTAAGAGTAAAATTTTTTTACTCTTGTACATTTGAAATTGGTAAGTTATGATGTTCTGGATAAAACAAAGACCAACTAAGGCCAATTGTGTGAAGTGTTTGTCTTGATTGGAATCCGCACTATCTCTTGCATGTTTGACAAGGCAGTATTATATGTCAAGAGGACAGTGGGAGTCTTAAAGGTCTTTAAAGTCTCAAGAACTAATCAAGAATAAAACCTGAAGTTCTTCACTAACACACGACTTGAGGTTTATAACCTATCGTACTGACATATTCTGTGCCCATTCCAATTAAAGTTGGCTTTGCATATGAGTTCTTAGAGTTCTCAATTGGTTGCATAACAACTTGGAAGCAATGGCAGGTCCTTGAGCTGCCAGGTGGCAAGAAATTAAGATTGAGTTCAATCCATATGAGTTTGGATTTGTCATTATCCTTGTCTTGTGACTATGGTTTTGAAAATTCACATGGATAAGAACACATACACCATTAAATCTAAGTGTCATAAGGTTTCTCTCTGATTCATGAAAATGATGGTGAGGAAACACTTTCACTAAGTAGATTTTAGCTAGATAGCAATTGTAATATTTGCATTCTCAAAGTCATTAGTGGAGCATGTGTGGTTTACTGGCACACTAACCTGGACTTGTGAGAAGTGGAAAAAAGGTCTAACCATTATGATTACGGCATCCCTCTTCATAATTGTTTAGACACACAAGTGTGCTATCTAAGGGAAGGTGTATGATTTTGATAAAGTTTTATCACAACAATCTAGTATCAGAAATCTGAACTTTGGTAAGAAAGTCAGCTGATTTCTGAGTACATGTCAAAGCTAGTGGGAGCATAAGTGTTATGCTAATAATCATCATCTTAGTGGGAGCATGATAATTATGATAAGTATTGCAAGTTAGCAACGTTAATTATAGAAAACAAAAGGTTTCAATTGGGAAAAGGTTGTTTTGCTATAATTAAGGGAGAGGAAATTATACTTCATCTCAAATCTATAAGCTTAGATCATGAGGCTTTAATCATTTAGTCAAAGATATATATATATATATATATATATATATATATATATATATATATATATATATATATGAATTTCATGTCGGAATGGCTCAACATAAGGAAATTATGTATATGGGTCCATTATTTGCGTTCTAAAATTCGATTATGATTACGGCATCCCTTTTCATAATCTGAATTATGAGAACTTGGCAAATTGAAATGGACATATTATAGCAAAAGACTGGTTTAGTCTTTATGTGAGACATCATGAATCGTGTCCCATATGCTTCGGATATACGATCGATTACATGTGCTATATTCATCCTTTCTAAAAATTTCCAAATGCCTGCGGCATTAAGAAGGGAAAAGGTTTAGAACTGGATATGACTCAAAGGATTAAACAATTGTCGAGGACAATCTAAGGTTTACCAAAAATTGGTTGCTTAAGGACAGTTGGAAGTATAGTGATAATTTTGGAAGGACCATATTGACATAATCTGGAAGGAGGCAACTCTTGTTCAGAAGTGATAGTCAAAATGGAATCTGGAAATGTTTCAAAGTTAGAATTTTCAATCTGTTTAAGATTAGGAAACTTAATGCAAGAAGGATGTTCCCAAGGAGCTGATCTCGTTTGGAATGGTCTCTAATGGTTGTTGTCAAGTCCTTCTGACTTTGTGCATAATCATTACAAGAGGTTCAATGCATATAAGTTTAGAATCTAACAGATTTCAGTAAATGGCATGAATTTGGAATTCTTGCATTTGCAGTAAGGATTTGGGAGTGTGAAAAGAGAATCATTGAAGTTATGTTCAATTGATCTAGTTCACAAAGTAAAGATCATAGACAAACATAGTATGCATACTTGGTGTGTGGCATGACTAGTGTTTAGAAAACATAGTGTACATGCTTGGAGCATGGGACAACTATTGTTTTAAATTGAAGAATAAAGTTGATAGCTGAAACAGTATACAATGAATAATGTGTAATCATATGGTGATAAATAAAAGGTGTTTTATTTATGTTCATAGGTTTTGATATCATATTGGATTCAATTATTATTGTGTTTCACTTTGCATGTTTTGACTTCTCGAATAAACTAGGTTATTCTTCCGGAATGACTAAGTTATTCAAACCATCCACAGTCGGTCATATGTTGGAAGTAGATATGAATTAAGACTGTCATGGGTTGGCTTGTAGAGGTCTAAGGTGTTGGACAAAGGGCTATAACACTCATGAGTGCTCATAAGTTCTGAGTATTGGATTCAACCCGCGCTCATTGGAATCACTTCATGGATTTTATCACGAGTGATCATGAGACGATAATATCTTATATTCTTCAAACCTAGAGATATGAGTTGTTACTATGAGTTGGTTGTACATTGATTGCACGAAAATGCATTCGGTAACTCGGTGCTATAAAACGTGCCTTTGTGTATGATTCAACAAGTAGTAGAACAAGCCATATCAATCGAAGTTTATCCATTCCTTTTACCTTCAGGATAAAAGCGATATCTGTGGGCCCCTCGATGATTTGATGATGACAAATGGAAGTGCTCGGCCGCGGCAGGACTGATTTGATTTGATCAATTACTCAGTCGTCATAAATCGGAAATCGGGAAACAACAAATGGACAGAGAGAATGATTATAATCCATGTCTCAGTCCATATGATATCTAGAATGGAGGAATATATGATCCCTTATCTAATGGACAAGTCATTGACAAAGGTCAGAGTTCATCGACAAGGTCAGAGTTCGACAGAAGCTTTTGAGAGCTACGATTGCCAATTGGTTCCTGAAGTCATACGCAATAATAGTTTCAGACTTATCCAAGTGGGAGACTGTTGGATTAATGTCTAAGTCCATAACTATAATTGGTAAGACTTGACCCGACCCGACATGGTCCATTTGGGTTGCATGGCATCATGCACTTGGATAGACTATAATGAGAGAAATAAGACACTTATGGTTATTAATATATTATAAGTTCTAGTATATTAATAATAAGAATAATAAGATTATTTAATTAGTATTGATCAAGAATTAATCTAGGATTAATTAAGTGATCAAAAGAAGACTAATTAAATATATGGGTTGATTGTGTAAATCATCCATACTTATATAGTGGGCTAATGCTCCATGGATTATCTAGTTGGGCTAAAACCCATATGATGCTCCATGGATGCTCCATGGTGTATTTGTACCCATGGATCATGGAAATGAAAGGCCATGACAATTAGGGTTTACATGGTGTAACCCTAACTATATATGCATCTTATTCTTGACCAAAATCGGCCACTAGAGAAAGTAAAAGAAGGGCTAGCCGATTTTCATGAAGTGTAGAATTCTCTCAAGTTATTCCAAGTGTATTTGGTATTGTGTGAACCATTTGAGGTGTCACACTTGGGGCACTAGGCACTCAAGCTTCAGGAAGACATTCTACATCAAAGAGGTATGTATTCTATCTTGTTATATTCATTGTTTTATAGCTTAGATTAGGATAATACCTTGGATGTTCATATTTGAATGTATAATAGAGAAAACATAGATCCAAGGTATTTAGGGTTGCATGTACACTTAGGAGTGTTAGAATGCTCAAAACCCAACAGTGGTATCAGAGCCTAGGCTTGTTTTCTTGTTATACTTGCAAAAGAAGCTGGAAAATCGATTTTTGATGCTGTTTGCCCATCAGACTCGCCGAGTCCAAGGCAAAAGGCATCCAACTGGCCGTGTTGGTTCGTGCACTCGACGAGTTGGACCCCCAGACAGCATAAATTCGACTTTTTTGGCTGGAATTGGACTAGGAACATTACCCTAAGATGTTTTTGGACTTATAAACTTGTTTTTTATGTGGTAATGTTCATGCTAATCCAATTTCAAAGATAATTGTCAATAGATTCATGTTTTGTATTAGTTTAAGGTTTAGACTAATTACATGAAAAAGTTTGATTTGAATTATCTTGTTCTTATGAGTTGCTTAGATTAATAGAAAAGTTGAGTGAAATAGTTGTTTTCAATCCAAATTAATCTAAGAGTTGATTCTAAAATGTGTTTTTGTAACTTGTCCTCAAGTTATATGAAAAGTCACATTTAAGTTTCATAAAACTCATAAAAAGTTGGCAAAGGTTACAAAAATGAAAAGTCTAGTTCTAATTAAATGGTTTTATGACTCCATAACTTGTCCTCAAGTTATGGAGGACCAAGAGTCTCTTCATTAAATAATAAATAAAAAAAATGTGTAACCTTAATTAATTCCATAAGTTATAAAATAAATAAAAGTTAATTCTTTTATTAGTTTAAAGTCTTCCATAACTTGTCCTCAAGTTATGGAACTTGAAGAGTTTTTGGATTAAAACTACTTTAAACACATAAGTTATGGAATTAATTAGTTTTGAATAGTTTCAAAACTTGCCCTCAACTTTTGGAATTTGTAAAGTTTTCTCTTATGAATACTTTAATTCGAAGTTAGCCCTTAGAATTTTAAAAGTTAAAATTCAACCCTTATACTTTTTAATATTATAAGTTAATAATATTTATATATATGTATAAGAGTAAAGTCAGTCTTACCGCTAGTACGCCTCATTCACGAAGCCGGTCTATAAGGTGGGTATAAGGTTGTTGCCTATAAAATGGCAACTTAATGGGTGTCCACTCTCACCCACCGCTTGCTTGACTGGTGGAGGGTCGTTAGCCGAACGGGTTTGACAGACTATAATTCTCCCTTCATTAAAAGTATTAATGATAAATACTAAGTAACTAAACTCTTAATAATACCCAATCTTAGTTACTTAGGAAAATCGTCCCAGAACTCCCCTCTATCGATCTGTGGAATTATCTTTAAATATATGAATCGACTCGTCGAGTCAAGTGGTGACTCGTCGAGTCCCTCTCACATTCCCCGTATTGTGATAACTCTCTGGGATCCCGAGTCATTATCTTCTCGATTCTTTGATTGGACTCGCCGAGTAGTCGATCTGACTCGCCGAGTATGTGCCATTTTTAGTGTTTTTCTTCTTTATTCCATCCTCGATCTTCTAACTGTTTCTCCCGCTTCCTTTCGCTTTCGAGCTTCATCTTTGGACTGAAAAACATAATTTAACACTTTTAAGTACCTTTTTTCCATAATGTGCAATAATTTAGCTAATAAATGAATAAAAATGTATACTTAATATGAACTAAATATGCAAATATCAAGCACCGTTGAGAGCTTCTGGGATCTTGAGGCAAGAACAATTATATGTCAAGTTCTCGATATGTGAGTTTTGGTTATGAGAGGTCTAGTTCGTGGGGCATCTTGTTAACCAGAATGAGATTTTGGTCGACCGGCTAAGATCGAGGTTGTTATGCAGTGGGAGGTTCTAAAATCCCCATATGAGATCGGGAGTTTCTTGGGATTAGCAGGGCAGTATCGAAGATTTATTCAGGACTTCTCCAAGATTGCGGTACCCCTCACTCGTCTGATGAGGAAGGGCGTGGATTTTCAGTTGGGGCCTGAGCAGCAGGCTACATTCGAGACTTTGAGGCGGAAGTTGTGTGAGGCCCCAGTGTTGACCCTTCCCGAGGGTGTGGAGGATTATATCGTGTATTATGGTGCATCCATCATTGGTTTGGGGGCAGTGCTTATGCAGCGAGAGAGGGTTATCGCTTATGTTTCTAGGCAGTTGAAGTCGCATGAGATTCGTTATTCGACTCATGATTTAGAGTTGGGATCAGTGGTGTTTGCTCTCAATATTTGGCGGAATTATCTGTATGGGGTCCGTTATACCATCTACACGGATCACAAGAGTTTGATGCATCTCCTGGATCATCCAAATCTGAACATGAGGCATCATAGGTGGCTTGACGTGGTCAAGGATTATGACCGCGAGATTCTGTACCACCCAGGGAAAGCAAATGTGGCCACTGATGCTTTGAGCCTCAAGATGGATAGTTCTAATGTTGGGAGCATTTGTATGAGGATTTCTATTGATTCGCTATTGTTAGGTATGATTAAAGAGGCTCATGCAGAGGGAGTCAAGAAAGAGAGATGGAAACAGGAGTGACTCAGAGGCGAGATCAACAAGTTTTCTACCGACAACCGAGGTATTGACTCGGTATAATCGAGTATGGGTACCAGATTTTGGTGGGGTGAAATAGGATATGCTGGAAGAGGAAAACAAGTTTATATTTTCAATACACCTTGGAGCCACCAAGATGTATCGGGATCTACGACTCGGTTATTGGTGGTCGTGCATGAAGCGAGAAATAGCCTGGTATGTCGAGTGGTGTTTGACATGTCGGATGGTCAAAGTCGAGAACCAGAGGCTGCATGGAAAGCTTCAGCCTTTGGAAGTTCCCATGTGGAAATGGGAACAGATCACTATGGATTTCATCACAAAGTTTCCTCGTACAGCTAAGGAATTTGATGCAATTTGGGTGATAATGGATCGATTGACCACGAGTGCCCACTTCTTACCCATCCGTGATAGATCGTCAGCCTTTGGAAGTTCCCAATTTGGTTGTTCCGGTTTCTATTGTTTCAGACTGGGATGCTCGGTTCACTTCCCGGTTTTGGTAGAAGTTCCACGAGGAACTGGGTACGAGATTTCACTTTAGCACTGCTTATCATCCACAAAATGACAACCAGAGTGAGAGGATCATTCAGAAACTTGAGGATATGTTGAGAACTTGTGTCATAGATTTCTATGGGAGTTGCGACTCCTACATTAAACTGGTGTAGTTTTCTTACAATAACAGCTATCACTCCAGTATCGATGCGCTGTCGTTTGAGCTTCTCTATGGGAGGAAATAACATACCCCAGTCTGCTAGGGAGAGGTAAGTCACAGGGTTATCGGAAGGACTGAGGTAGTCCTTCATACGAAAAAGCTTATTTAGCAGACCATGCAGAGGCTGCAGACAGCTCAGGTTTGGCAGAAGAGTTATTCCGACAAGCGTCGATCTACGCTAGAGTTCTAGGTTAGAGACATGGTTTTGTTGAATGTATCACCCCAAAAGGGTGTAATGCGCTTCAAGAAGTAGGGAAAGTTTGGGCCCCATTATATTGGGCCATTTCGAGTGATTTCCAGGGTTGGCAAGGTAGCTTACATGATGGATTTGCATGAGGAGCTTAGTCAGATCCATAATACCTTCCATATTTTCAGCTTTGGAAGTGCGCGGTTGATGATTCAACGGTTGTTCCTCTGGATGATGTTCAAGTTGATGATCACCTAAACTATATTTAGAGACCAGTGTTGATCTTAGATCAAAATATGAAGGCCTTGCGTAACAAGGTGGTGTCTTTGGTCACTGTCCAATGGCAAATAGACGTGGGAACCCGAGTCTGAGAGGTGGGAGAATAACCCTGAGTTGTTCACAACAACAGACTTCCAGGATGAAGTGTAATTTAAGTGGGGGAGAATTTTAAGATTCAGTTCAAATGAGTAATTGTCAAATTTAAAAAATCAAAGGTTTTAACCCTACACACGACATGATATATGTATGTCGCGATGTGAGGAGGATAGTGCAAACACGCATCACCTTTGGTGTCACGGTGTGAGATCAGCCTGAGAGGAAACCCTAATTTTAGGGGTTTTATCCTATATTTAAAGGAAGTGAGGGCTAGGGTTAGCCCACCCTCAGCCTCCATCACCTACTTGCACTTTTCTTTGAAACCCTAGCATTCATATTGGATCTTGAGCTTATTTGTAATGCTTATAGCCAAGGAAAAGAAGAGGAAAAGCATCTAGCCCATCATTTTTGCATTCAAGACTCTCCATCAAGCATTCTCTCACCTTTTGGACCTTTTGTGAGTTTCAAGTTTATTACTGTATGAGTCCATAAGCTTAGATCTAGGTATTTATCTTTAATCCTTCTTATTCAAGATGGTGTAGTGGTTGAAATCCATGAAGTTTCCAACTTTATGGATCTCCAATGTCCCTTTAGTAGTATAGATGATAGACTTGGAAGATGGTTGAGTTTTAAGACTCGTGCATGAGATTTGGTGTGATTTCCTCTTTTGTCCCCTTGTTAGTGTTTAGGACATGCATTGGGCATGCATGACCAAAAACCCACAATTTTTATGATGTTATGGACTAAATAAGACACTATGGAGGATTTGGGTGTTTGGCCAAAAAGAGATTAATAGTTTCATTAAGAACTTCTGATCAGTGTTTAGGACAAGGGTGTCACAACATGAGGATGGTATTCCTCGACTTTTTTGACTTATTAGGTCTGATGGGTTTTGAGCATTCTAACACTTCCTAAGTGTACATGCAACCCTAATAACCTTGGATCTATGTTTGTCTAATTATCATGCAAAGTTGAATTCCAAGGTTATATTCCTATCTAGCATACATGTGGAACAATTTTAACTTGAATGAAAGATAGAATAACTTACCTTGTTGTTGCTTATGATCCTTGAAACCTTGTGAGCCTCGCACCCCAAGTGTGATACCTCAAATGCTTCACACAACACCAAATGCTCTTGGAAAGACTTTTGAGAGAATACACACTTCTTAAAATCGGCCTAGCCCTCTTGTTTCATATGTGTGTCCGATTTTGGTGGAGAATGGGATTCTTATATAGTGTTGACACATCTAGGGTTACACCATGTAAACCCTAATGTGTCATGACTCTTCATTTCCATGACCCATGGGTTTGTAACTCCCATGGAGCATCCTATGGGTGGAACCCAACTTGATAATCCATGGAGCCTCTTAGCCAACTATACAAGATATGAATGATTTACATAATTAACCCATATATTTAATTAGTTATCTTTTGATCACTTAATTAATTCTAAATTAATTCTTGATCAAACTAATTAAATAATATTAATAATATATTAGAACTTATAATATATTAATAATCTCCAAGTGTTATTTCTCTCATTTAGTCTATCCAATTGCATGGTGCCATGCAACCCAAATGGACCATGCCGGGTCGGGTCAAGTACTGACCAGAAATAGTTATGGACTTAGACACCTTATCCAACAAGGTCACAGTGTGACCATGAGGGTTCACGAAGTGACTAGTGGATTGTGGGACTTTTGAGTGTCGGTTGATTTTGATTTTGAACAAAGCATGACCAAGTTTGACCTAACGGTATTTTTGGTATTTTGAGTTGCATTTGAGATTAGTCACTATTTGATGAATATGTGACTGGTAGAGCGGATATTCGGAGCAGTGTCCTATTCAACGATTTTTCAGACTAAGAGGTGAGTTTTTGTCACTATACTTGTGGGTCGAAGGCACCAAGGTCAGCCCACTGGATTTGATATCCAAGTATATTGATAGATGTTATGTTGAGCATGCGGTAGACCTATATGATTACTTATATTATTGGATATGTGTTAGACTGGTAGATCTATAGGACTACCTATATTTGCTGGCTATTGATTATTATGCTATATGTTGATGTGTTCTTGTTGGTTGGTTGAGGCGGTCATGCTTTGTGCTAAAGGCCAAGATACCCAAGGCATTCTGGATAGAATGAAGGCCTACGACGCCATTCAGTCAGGCCGAAGGACCGGAGAGCAGTCCACATAGGTTGTAGTCCCGGCACGGCAGTCCAGTCATGATGAAGGCTCAGAGAGCGGTCCAAATATATTGTAGGACCAGTGCGGAGGTCTAGTCGGGTTGTAGGCTCATGTATGCATGTTGTTATTTGTATGGTTGTGTGTGGCACTTTAGGGGAACTCACTAAGCTTTGGCTTAAGGTGTAATTTTATGTTTCAGGTGCTTCTGATGATCAAGGCAAAGAGAAGGTGTGATCATACACATCATTCAATGTT
This sequence comes from Lactuca serriola, assembly GCF_051521515.1. Lineage (NCBI taxonomy): Eukaryota > Viridiplantae > Streptophyta > Magnoliopsida > Asterales > Asteraceae > Lactuca > Lactuca serriola. Next base: position 178,458,134 of record NC_136409.1, on the reverse strand, counting down.
ATGTTTTTGAGATTTATGATACATTGGTCTTGGGAAATATTTGTATTTTGATACTTGATTTTGAGATAGGTTTTCTTGAAAACACTGATTTCCTTTAAATTTAAAATGAAAAATTTTATCTTTTTTTGGGATGTTACACCTCTGATTAGATGGCTTAGTTTCCCGACCTGCAATTTGTTCTCCATTTCTCTTTGGAGCATGGTACACTCGATGGTATCATGTCCGATGGATTCGTGAAATTCAAAATAGTTACCATGCTCTCTGTGTAACAACCCAAATTTTCTACACATACATCTATAGGGATATATTTGAGTTTTCAAACAAACAAAGAATTCTATAAAAATTAGAAAACTTTACATCCCAATTTACATTCGGCTTTACAATAAAAATAATAAAATACAACAACAATGAGAAACTAATGTAATTACACTTCTAGATTCAAACAACATTGTCTGGTGAGTTATATTCTAAACTATTTTCATGTTACTATAGTCTTTTACTAACTCTTACTTTCTCCACATACTCTAGCTTTATTTTCTCGTCTTCCTTATACTCTACAATCTAATCACTTCTTCTTATAATATACACTGCTATTCTCTCTCATTCATCTATCTCTTTACTCTTTTTCTCATGCCTTCGCATCTCATAATCTATCTTCTACTCTTCTACTCTACTCTTTTCTTCTCATCTCATACTATTTATTAGCCTCTTCTCAAGCTCGTCTCATACTCTATCTTTTCTTTCATTATCTCTCTCATACTATTCTTTATACTTCTCTTTTCTTGTCCCTTACTCTTATCTCATCTCATATTATGTCTATTATTTTTATACTTTATGCATTCTCTTCTAGTGTTCTTACTCTGCTTTTCACACACCTCTTACTTTTAGTATGCCTGTCTCATACTCTGCTTACTCTTCATCTCTCTATTCTCAACTCTAATGCCCTAACATTTTATTCTCATATAGACCCAATGGTCCTATCTCATAGCATAATCTCCTCTATCTTTTAAGGGAAACAACATGCCACTAACGTTACTGGGTACACTCATCCAGACTTACTCCCCTCTCTTATGATCCCTCGTTCATCCTTAATCACTCTTCTTATCTTGAATCCCTCATGGATCCCTTACTCTTAGTCCCTCATGGATTACATCTATGTTCTTAAAAGAACTCTCTTGCCGTGTTACAATCATGGAACCTTTTCTCTATCTTCTCTAACCAGACATAATCCTTATTCCCGCAGGAATCATCTATCTACATCCCCAAAAGGACCATACTCTCTTTCCTCGTAGGGACATAATCACATTCCTGAAGGAAACATATTATTTATTCTAGAAGGAATAATATTTCTATATTTTCTAGCTCTTATATGTGACTCATCACTTAACACTTGTCCCAGGGACAATATATCTCTTTGTCTCATCAAGAGATCTTGTACTACTCATCAAATACTTAACTCATTAAGTAATTATTCTAATTCTTCTTCTAAAAAATCTTAGGTATTTTACACAATACCATTTACATCCACACATATATACATACTGTTTTATACAATTATAATGCATATAATTATATTAAAACTTTTTCTATCATCTCTTAGGTATTAAACAAATATCCCTCTCATCTAACCATACTTTCTATAGGTATACATACATGCTCTAATACATGTTTCTAAACATATACCCCATACATACTCTAACCATATATATACATATATGTATATATACATATATATATATATATATATATATATATATATATATATATATATATTCGTTTTTGTATGATCTAGAACGTATATTCATACTTTGGTTACTCTTCATCTAATATCTTTGCCGCAAGATTAAAAAAATAAAATGTGAAGATTTGATTTTATTTATTGTTAATATCTCATGAGATTTCTCTCTCTGCCACTTGTCCCTTAGCCATAGGTTGGTGGAATTTTTTCCACCTACTTTGTCTTCTGGCCATAACTTTTTTTTCTTTGAAAAAAAATCTGAATTTTTTTTTGTAATTTAGTTTTCTACAAAATGAACATAATCATGAAACTTTGAAACAAAAATTATTTTTTTTTCATAAAAAAACCAAAAACAAAATCTGAAAAAATCATGAAAATTTAAGGGATATGTTTTTTAAATGTTTATTTTTAATTTTAAGAAATGTTAGTTTTAAAAACAAAATGTTGAACATAATACGATCCAAAATGTAATGACTCAAAATATTTATGATTCAAAAAAAAATTGTTTCAACTTGTTTATGATCCTTAATTTGTTATGATATGAAAATATTTAAACTCAAATATTTTATAATCCTTAATTATATTTTTTATGATTCAAAATATATAATGACCCATATTTTTTTGAACAAAAACTATATTTAATAGAATATATTCATGACCAGAATAATGTGTTTCAAAAATAATTTGATTCAAAATATATGATTCAAAAAAATTTGATTTTCAAAATTTTATGAACCAAAACTAATATGCTTCAAAAATAGTACGAACTAAAAATATCATGATCGTTAATATTCTTCTGACTTAAAGTTTTATAATTGTTAAACATTAAAAATTCAAACCAGAATTTAGTTTAAAAAATAAAAAATTCAAAACAAAATTCAAAAAATAAAAACAAAAATTAACAAAAACACTAGTATCTTTAATTATGTAATAAAGACATTGAAAAACTAAAAAAAAATGAAAAAAAAAGATGTTAAAACCAAGTATATATCTGTTCTAGTTTTTTTTTTTTTTTTTTGACTTTTTATATAAAATTAAAAAAACGAGGAAAAAAACCAAAATAAATGAAAATAAATAATAACGCTCACTTAAATGACGTCGATAAATATTCTTCGCACGTGATTAAGTCTTCGAGTCTATATTAATTACCACAGACGTGGGTCGAATGCGAACATATCATGCCCAAGTATTGGGTTTCACGTTTGTGTCTTTGACGAAATGTGTGGTGGAGAATTGTCATCACAGTCCTCAACATTTTTCGAGTCATCACCGAATTACCACGGACGTGGGTCGAATGCGGACATATCATGCCCAAGTATTGGGTTTCACGTTTATGTCTTTGACGAAATGCGTGGTGGAGAATTGTCATCACAGTCCTCAACATTTTTTGAGTCATCACCGACCACAAATATATATATATATATATATATATATATGTGTGTGTGTGTGTGTGTGTGTAAAAAAAGGAAGTGAGTTTTGTTAAAATTCAGTGTATGTGGGCCCACCGTAAAAGTCTACAACCCTTCTTTTTTCCATTGATCGCTTTAAATTTCCGACGTTTTGGATTGGTTCATTGGTTCCTTGATTATAATGATTCTCTATTGACCTTTTCCTTATATATATATATATATATATATATATATATATATATATATATATATATATATATATATATATATATATATATATATATATATATAGTCATGCCTGAGACTTTCCTTGATCTGAAGAATAACCTGATAAGTAGTTAATCAACAACTATAAGTCAAGGATTATTGAATTACCCCAAGATACCATATACCATCATATATATATACAACACATACACATAATGGCCTTCAGCATAAAGTTGCTCCGCCCCTTTTTGCCTTCATCTTAAAGATGTTCCCCACTTTGGCCTTCAACGTAATGTTGGTCCACCCGAGTATATTGGCCTTCAAAATAAAGCCGATTTGCCCTCAACTCCCATATATATATATATATATATATATATATATATATATATATATATATATATATATATATATATATATCAACACTCATCTAATAGGCAAACAGTTCAACGCGATAGGCAAGTAACTAAGCTAGTCTAGTGGCCTAACTTCATACTACATGGTAACTATATCCTAACATACATGGAATACATACTTGAGTATACAATATAGTGAGGAGAACTCACATAGATAGTTTCTTAGAGGATTAATAGTTAATTGGACAAGTCAACTTGCGAGCAACACCCCAACGAGGATTAATCTATAATACTATATCTAATTAGTTCCTATGGGAATCTGGTAAAAAAGGATAGATTTTTCCCTAATCCTAATAAATGCTGAAAGTTCTATCAAATAAGGATCAACCAGACAAAACAGTTAGGAGGCAGGACCATTTCAGCATGTAGCCTCTCTGAAATCCAACACCAAGTCAACGTGACCATTCTAGACACTTCTCTCGTAAGTAGATCAATTAATATTATAATTGTAATTAATTCTAAATTTTATTTATACATCAATAGCAACAACTATGAATATAAATATAAGTTACACTTAAAACGTAGTAAGTGTAGCCTAACTTATAGGGAGTTTGTATCGAAAACCCGGATTTGCACTGGTAGGGCATCGATACCGAGCACTCCTATTTGTTGGGATCTCCTATGTTGCAGTATCTTGCTAATTAGATTCTTCAAAACCCCAAAAATACCTTAGAAGTTAGGTTCTAGAGAGAGTTTGAAGAATTTAGTATGGAGAAAGAAGGAACAAATGAGATCTATTTATAAGGTTTCTTCTGGTGAGGTACGCCGCACACTCTTATGAGGCGTGTCGTGCACTTGGGTGGTGTCGGTGGGTGCCATGTATCATCCGCTCACTGGTCCACGTTTTGTTTTCTAGAAGTTGGGCATGTCGCGCACTATACGTAGAGCAAAATGTTGATCTCGAAGATCTCGTAACTTCTTTATACGAGCTCCATTTTTGATGTTCTTTATATCCACGTGTATATATCAAAGATATATACAACTTTCGTTTAGACTCCGTCGGCTAATTCTCACTTTATCTTTAGAAGGATTCGACCGCTAAACTCCGTTTAAAACTCTTATATCTTTTATATGACATCCATTCTCGACTGTCTTTATACGGACGAAATTATATATACGATATCTTCAACTCTCGTTTAGGTTGTTTTAGCTAACAATCGACCAATCTTGAATTCGGTTTCTGAGTCATGCATTGCTATACCGAAACTTCTAAAAATCATAACTTCCTCATACGAAGTTAGATTTGGGCGTTCTCAATATGCACGCCCTTGGATTTATGATTTCAACAACTATAGTTGTGATTGCTTAGGATAATAATAAACCTATCAAAATTTTACTTTTTACGATACGCAGAGTCGTGTCGGTTTAATCATGAAACTTCAAAGAAGCATAACTTCTTATTACGAAGTCAGATTTAAGCATTCTATATATCTATGAAAATTGTATTGAAGTTTTCTACATGTTTATGATGATTATTTTGTCTCAGAAGTAATATAGTTCTACTTCATGTTTCATAATAATTTCTTAATATTACAATCTACGAAAGTAGTAAAAATGAGGTGTTATAGTAACTATAAAGATTTTAATTTATAACTCTTTTTTCAATGGAGAGGAAATAGTGTTACAGATAAATTCACAAATCAATTCTTAACCAATAAAAAAGCAGTTCTTTGGACAAGTGTAATATAATCTTTGCCCCACCAATGTTGCCAAACACATAGAACTTGATAGAACACAAATTGAGTCACTCTTATGCTACCCGAACAGCTACCCTCGACATGTCATTACAACAAAATACATTTCTATCAGGCCCTTACCCTGACCTTACCCGCTCCTGACCAGACTTTCACATAAGAATTGAGGTTGCACCCCAACTTGAGACTTTATTCTTTGTTTTTTCCTAATAAAAAATAGTGAACCTATGTTTGATTTAAGTGTATTTGTGTTGCATTTATTGGAAACGATGCATATGTGTTTTAACTTTATTAGTTTTCGGATGCAGGCCTTGTCGAATCAACAATTGTTGATTACCCAGTATATAAAAAAGATACAGATTTGAACATCTAAAGATAATTCCGTCTGTAAGTCCTTAATCTGCCTGTGTATCAATCAGATCCGTTTGATGGTGCGGAATCCCAATAAAACGGATGATGTCAGATAAAATAGAAGAGAAGAAAAAGAGGAATAAGATGAATCTCAATGTATTAATGAATAGAATGATGATCTGGATACAAGAGATTCACACACACACACACACTAACACACAATAGTTCTTCTGTCTCTCTGGCCGTAAACTCTCTAGGGTTCATCACTCTCTACTCCTCACCCTAACACCTCTATTTATACTTGGAATATGGGCCGGATAACACATGGGCCGTAAATGAGTTTTCGGCCGTTAGGTGTTTACGGCCATAAACTACACCATAAATTCATAAAATATTATAGAAAAATATAAGTGCCCAGAAAAGCAAAGTATAAACCATATTTTGACCTAACAATCTCCCCTTGGTTTATAGCTTTCTTTTCTTAATTGAGCCAACAAGCTCCCCCTAAAAAGTAGCTGGCTTTCTTGATAATCTTCATTGGGAACTTGGCTTCAGCATTAATCTTCAAATTCTTCATGACTTCAAGATGAACTTGATGAATCTTCAATGAATGACTTCATCTTGAGCAGTTGGGCTTTTCTTTAGAATTTGGCATTGAACGCACGTTGGGTGAGGAGGCTTGATGTACTGATTCTTGAAAGATAGTGCTTTCAGCTTGAGAATCTTCAGAGAGAACTAAATCTTCTGGATCACTTCAACAGGTACAAAGATAGCAGCAGACTGATTGAGGAGGCTTTAATGCAATCCGTCACATAATCTTCAATTTCAGCTTCATCTTGCTTCTGGGGTTGAAAAATTGAATGTTGAAAGAATAATCTTCATTTCTTGCTCCTTCGAATGCGAATTCTTCGATGCTCACGGACGAGGCTTTGGCTCAGAAATCTTCAACACAAACTCCATGACTCTTATCTATACCTGAAATCACTATTCAAGACAAGAACAAAACTAAAAGAAAACTTAGCACACTTGAATCTCGAACTCGCCACCGCCTAACACGTAAGGCAAATACTCTCATGAATATAACTCTCGAGACTAGAATCAACCCTCTCATGGAAACCTCTTAAGGGTAAAAGACTATTTTACCCCTCTCTTGGCCCCAAGGCCACATCGCTGACCAAACCCTAAAAGTCAACGGTCAACTCTTGGTCAAGGACAAGGTCAAAGTCAACCCATGACTGACCGTACTCGCCGAGTCAACCCTATGACTCGTCGAGTTCCCATACTCAGAACTTCACTCAATCTGCGACTCAACTTGCCGAGTCACCCCGAGACTCGCCGAGTCCCACAACTCTGAGTCCACTCACGCACAACTCACCGAGTCATCCCTTGACTCACCGATTCTCGACTCAACCAGAGAATATCGGGACTCTTCGACAAGACTCGCCGAGTCCAAGAACAGACTCGCCGAGTCTAAGGCTATCATCAACCTACTCGCCGATTTGTTCATACAACTCGCCGAGTTCCAGGCCATCTTCATCCAACTTGCCGAGTTGTTCTTCCAACTCGCCGAGTCCCAGCTCATCTTCAAGCAACTCGTCGAGTCCACCCATGTGACTCGCCGAGTACCACCGGTCTGAATCCCTTCAGAAGCACTCCAGGCCATGCAATTGATCCAAAACATAGATCTAGCCTCCTACAACCCATCCATCACGTAAAGTGGAAAACTTTACGTGAATCCAAAGAGATCTAGGCCTTATTCACTTTATAGCTAGGGTTTGGGACATGATGGCTTCACTAAGCACCCTAACACAGGAACTTTGATGCACTCTGGGCCTTCAATATTCTAGATCTGAGGTAGCAACCTCAGATCTAACCTCCAAACTCTAAAACATACCAAGATATACTCCCCACAAACCCCAAAATGATGATACCATATGATTGATAGCCCAAGAACGAGATATTACCTCCAAAAGAATGCCCCAGCTGCAATGAAACTCGAATCCAAGCAAATCCCTTTGATCTAAGCCTCTTCTCCTTCAAGATTTCTTCAACAAACACCTCCCCAAGCTCCAATACACTCCAATCTTCTTCAATCACGCTTTCTAGGGTTTCTGGACTTCAAGGGGAATCAAAGAGGCTGGGGAGAGGATATAATGTTCTTTAAATAGGGCTCATTCCCCAGATTTAGGGTTTTCTCCACTCAGCACCTACTCGCCGAGTCCATCTTTGGACTCGCCGAGTAGGCCACTTAACACGCGACCCAGTCGCGACTCTACTCGCCAAGTCCATCCATGGACTCGCCGAGTCACTCTTTCACAACTTACTCTTGATATTTTGGGATGTTACAATTCTCCCCCACTTAAATTAGGCTTCGTCCTCGAAGCCTACAGCAACTCAACTCCAGAAATACTCCCACAACGTCCCACCTGGCCTTAATCGGACCAGGTCTCACAAGGCATACCCATCGAAACTTGAACACACTTTCCCTTCCTTCACGGTGTCCTGACCACCGTCTCGAACCGGGCATCGACTATACCCCCTGATCATCACTCTCAATAACCGAGAATTACCCAAGATGCATCACTGCCCCAAATCTCAATAATCACTTGACCCATAAGGGTTAGAAAACCATGAACCATCGGATCCCCGATCCGAGTCCCACTTTATCCATTTCGGGACGATTGAGAGACCCATTCTCAATCTCAGCGCAACTCTCACGAGTTCTCCTCTTGCAATCACATACACATGCTGAACTAGCTCCAACACCCCCAGGTTGGAAAACCCGATACACTGATGATATCCTCAAACATCCCCCAGGATGAACCACTGATACATACCCAATACCCTGATCAGAATCACGCTGAGAGTCCAGGATTCTCTCCCTGTATCCCTTTCGAGCCTCCTGGCTCTATACCCATGGAATCCCTTCGGCGTCCTCAGCAGACATCCCATCATGATGTCATTCCATACCACTGTCACAGACACAGTGTTCAACCCCCATACTCCAAATCATCCACTCTCACTACTACCTTCACTTCCGCGAACCAACACCTTCCCCAACAAATGAGGGTCCGACACCTCCTCCCATACAACAGCTCAAAGGGTGGCATACCAATGCACTAATGATGGCTGTTGATATAGGATAACTCAACCAAGGATAAATACGTGCCGCAACTCCCTCCGAAATCTATTACACATGCCCGAAGCATGTCTTCGAGCGTCTGAATCGTTCGCTCGCTCTGAAGTGTCCTCAGACATCACCATGATAAGCTCTAGCTCATTTCTCATATCCCTCTTCGAGACTGAGCACCAGGTCAGCTTTTGACTCCACAGCTGAGCCTCCAATGGTCACCCATATCATGATCCAAATATCCCACTAACTTCCTCCCTGTGACCACTATCCCGGCCCAGTGACACGCAAGTCACAAAATTCTCTTTTCCTCCTGCGAGAAAATACAATCCAACCAAGGATCGTCTCAACTCTGATCTCTGGTTTCTGCTGCGCATATCCCTTTTGCATCTCGCCGCATCTCCCGACAGAGACGGAGACCCCAGTCTCGCCCCCGGTGCAACATCCAGGCTCCAAAAACTCAATACTAGGGCTACTCAAGCCCAAAACTCTTCCACATCATACACTGCTCGGAGAACATTCCATCATCACATTCTCTTGCCATCTAGTGAGTACTACGGCTCCCCGCAGTATCACAACACCCTCTGACTAGTGAGTACTACGGCTCCCCGCAGTATCACAACACCCTTTGACTAGTGAGTACTATGGCTTCCTGCAGTATCACAACACCCTCTGACTAGTGAGTACTACGGCTCCCTGCAGTATCACAACACCCTCTGACTAGTGAGTACTACGGCTCCCCGCAGTATCACAACACCCTCTGACCCCACTAGCTCGTGCTCCGCAGACTATCATAGGCGGCTACCCATACTCGACTCGAATATGCATCACAGACTCTGGAGGCAATCGACATAACAATGCCCACCCTTGCGAAGATCCACTCTCTCAAATAATCTCCCTGGATGCCCAGACTCGAAGGGCTCCCGCTAGATCCGTAGATACCTCGGAATATCCCAACAGAACATCACAAGATCCTGCCACAACCACTGATCTCCTGCCCCCAAGCATCATATAGATACAATAATACATTTCCTCTGAACCCCATAATTAGATCTGCATCTTTCCAAATTGCAACTTCGGTGTATCCAATTTCTCAATTGGAATACGAGGAAACGCTAACGCTACGAAACACGCTGATAATTCTCCGAAACCCTTTTTCCACCGCTCAAAAGCAAGGATACACCTACCGACCCGGGAGTTGGCTGCCCAAACATTCTCTATCTACTTGCAACAACACTAACCACTAAACACCTGTAGTGGAGACATTCATCCTTCTCAAACAAGTACTTCCCGCATTTACTCACTCTGACCCCTTTCATCGATCACTGACATCTCTGGTCTCATGATTTCTTACCGCAGATCTCTATACTCCACTTATAACTGCTCTTGACAAATCTCTGCTTTCTTACATACGTTACCCGGTTCTCCCCCACTTAGGGTTCGAACCATCACCAAATAGCACACAACCAACCCATAACTATTTTTACCAGCAAAACGCACCTGCCCCCGGAAAGTGCTACACAACTCCCGATAATCCCCCCTTAAGGAAATCAATCGACCTCATATACTCTGAACCTCTGATGAACTCCTCAAGAACTTCTCGTCACGACTGCCCCTAGTCGTTCCAAATCTCGTACCAATCTAGTACCAAACAACTCAACTGCTCAATAACATCCCTGGCTCATAGACTGAACCACAAAATCATCGTACCCCTCACCTCAACTCATCAACCAACGCTCCAACACCGGGATCATCCCAAGATCAGGGACCCACTCCCATATTCAACACCCAACATAGATAGAAAGCTCTCTGCACTGCTAAACTCGACTGAACTCCCCACTGATACCACTACAATCCATCCTACTATACTCGAATAGGTGTAGTGTGGTCCTCGACTATCTCAGTCCCAACTGACTATCTGCTCATGATAAATCACTGCCTCACGGCACACATGCTACCTGATACTCTGGTGGGAAATCATCATCAATGACGACCTGCAGGGTTTACCCCCAAACCCAAAACTAAAACATCATGCTCCTCATATTTTGCACACGAACATAATCAGTACCTCCCATATCATAGAAGGTGACATCTCCTTTATCGACTGATCGCTCAACCCAGATCGAAATTCTCCTTTCTCAATGACTCCTTACTAAAATACTCTGAGGGGCTCTCGATCTCCCTCTCAAGGGACGCCTCTTCGAACTTAATCATGACCGGATAACCGGAGAACCCCAAGCATCATTCACTACGAACCATGGTACTCATTCCATGACATCTCTTCTCAATATGCTCCGGTGTATGGTAGCCTAACCATAACATCACTCTCCAATCCGCTCCGATGTATGGTACCCGGACCATAACATCACTCCTCAATCCGCTCCGATGTATGGTACTCGAACCATAACATCACTCCTTAATCCGCTCCGATGTATGGTACTCGAACCATAACATCACTCCTCAATCCGTTCCGATGTATGGTACTCAAACCATAACATCACTCCTCAATCCGCTCCGATGTATGGTACTCGAACCATAACATCACTCCTCAATCCGCTCCGATGTATGGTACTCGAACCATAACATCACTCCTCAATCCGCTCCGATGTATGGTACTCGAACCATAACATCACTCCTCAATCCGCTCCTTAGGACCTTCAGAATACTCCCTGTATCACGTATGGGTCCTCTGCTTTCAGTAGTACGGGCCCATACTACCTGCCACATCTACCCATACTTTCCACACGAACCATCCCAGAGCTCCTAAGTAGCTGCTCGACCTGCTCTTTCACCAATCTCATCGCGCGTGCTCGCTCCCCAGCGAAATTCTCTACTCTACCACTGCACTCATCTGGCTAGGGTTACTCCCTAGGCTCTTCCGTTGTCCACCCACTTCTTTGCTATCAGCTGCTGAAGAGCTCCTAATGATGCCAGCCATCTACCTCTTGAATATTGTCATATTCACTTGGTAGCTGACTCCCATCATCGAGAGTTCCACAAAGCACAAAGCAAGCAGCATTCGAGCATCGAAGAATACATAGAACTCACTCTCAGTGATAACTCCACTTTCTCGGCTCATCCTCAAAAATACCACCGAACTCTGTAACTCTACCCCTCATGGGTTCTAACTGGATACTCTCACTCATCACATACTCAAAAGCATGACACATATAACAACGAGTCCTAGGCTAAGGCATCACAAATCAGGCCACTCTAGTCCTAAGATATGAAATACCTAGCCTATCTCTAGCATGCAATGATATCTCATAAAGTGCATCGTAAATAGCTCATAACACAAAAGTAAGGGTATTTTGGGAAATCACCGTTCGGGCTCTGGCTGATTGTACACACTTCTCTTTCTTGCTTTCTCTTTGAACTCTTATTCACTTTTAGAAAATTATTTCTTTAAAACTTTTCTTACTTCCTCAGTTTGAGGCCAGATTTACCCGAAGGCGCATCCGAATCCCTCAAACCAAGGCTCTGATACCAACTTGTAACACCGTAAATTTCAAAACAATTTTTCATTTAAAATAGTCATTTTTACTCTTAGAAACACTTGTTTAAAATCTCATTCATAATCGAATTACAAAACATAACTCCATTTTCACTTGCATAGAAAACCAGGATCCTCCAAAACATGACTTTTTCTCTGGTGTGTACAATCAAGCCGGTGCCGTCCCGTGATACTGAAAGAAACCTGAAAAACATAACACAAAACACTATAAGCACGAAGCTTAGTGAGTTCCCCAAAATACCACACACATAACACATATTAGCCACTCGAGGCTATAACTCTATGGGTCCGTGCACCCAAACACTGTGAACCTTCCGGTTCTAACTCTAGGAACCCTCCGGTTCCAACTCTGTAAACATGCACAGCATAAATCACATAGAAATAATGCAGTACAACACATAACATACATAGCATACAAATACTCTGTCACATAACTCTGGTTACCTACTCAAGGTAAAGTATAGTGAGAAGACTCACCTGGCAAGCAGAAAGCATATATCCCCACACTTGAATCTCGAACTCGCCACCGCCTAACACGTAAGGCAAATACTCTCATGAATATAACTCTCGAGACTAGAATCAACCCTCTCATGGCACCCTCTTAAGGGTAAAAGACTATTTTACCCCTCTCTTGGCCCCAAGGCCACATCGCTGACCAAACCCTAAAAGTCAACGGTCAACTCTTGGTCAAGGACAAGGTCAAAGTCAACCCCAGACTGACCCTACTCGCCGAGTCAACCCTATGACTCGCCGAGTTCCCATACTCAGAACTTCACTCAATCTGCGACTCAACTCGCCGAGTCACCCCGAGACTCGCGGAGTCCCACAACTTTGAGTCCACTCGCGCACAACTCACCGAGTCATCCCTTGACTCACCGATTCTCGACTCAACCAGAGAATATCGGGACTCTTCGACAAGACTCACCGAGTCCAAGAACAGACTCGCCGAGTCTAAGGCTATCATCAACCTACTCGCCGAGTTGTTCATACAACTCGCCGAGTTCCAGGCCATCTTCATCCAACTCGCCGAGTTGTTCTTCCAACTCGCCGAGTCCCAGCTCATCTTCAAGCAACTCGTCGAGTCCACCCATGTGACTCGCCGAGTACCACCGGTCTGAATCCTTTCAGAAGCACTCCAGGCCATGCAATTGATCCAAAACATAGATCTAGCCTCCTACAACCCATCCATCACGTAAAGTGGCAAACTTTACGTGAATCCAAAGAGATCTATGCCTTATTCACTTTATAGCTAGGGTTTGGGACATGATGGCTTCACTAAGCACCCTAACACAGGAACTTTGATGCACTCTGGGCCTTCAATATTCCAGATCTGAGGTAGCAACCTCAGATCTAACCTCCAAACTCTAAAACATACCAAGATATACTCCCCACAAACCCCAAAATGATGAATCCATATGATTGATAGCCCAAGAACGAGATATTACCTCCAAAAGAATTCCCCAGCTGCAATGAAACTCGAATCCAAGCAAAGCCCTTTGATCCAAGCCTCTTCTCCTTCAAGATTTCTTCAACAAACACCTCCCTAAGCTCCAATACACTCCAATCTTCTTCAATCACGCTTTCTAGGGTTTCTGGACTTCAAGGGGAATCAAAGAGGATGGGGAGAGGATATAATGTTCTTTAAATAGGGCTCATTCCCCAGATTTAGGGTTTTCTCCACTCATCACCTACTCGCCGAGTCCATCTTTGGACTCGCCGAGTAGGCCACTTAACACGCGACCCAGTCGCGACTCTACTCGCCGAGTCCATCCATGGACTCGCCGAGTCACTCTTTCACAACTTACTCTTGATATTTCGGGATGTTACAATTGGTCTGAGAACAGCACACGTAAACTCAGAACAGATCCGAAAATTCTTCATGTCATTAAGCACAAACCCCGTGAGTGATCCCTTCCTTTCTTCCCTTCCCGCAAAAGGACACATACTCTGAAGCAAAAGTCTGAATGTTGTACAGTTGAGAGATGTCTCCAATCATATGCCAGTAGCAGCCACTACCAACAAACCGAAGTCTGATGATATGCCTCCATAGCTACTCCGACACAGAGCGGGATCAGTTGGTCTTTGCAACCCAATCCATTTCGAAACTGGGTCGAGCTTTGTCATCAACGCACGATACTCTCTCCCATGACATATCCTGTTTATCACAAACAGAAGATGTAGAAACGTTAGAAGCATTAGAAGATTTGGGAGAGTGAGCCTTTGGAACCCATTTGTAGTTGGGTTTAACCCATTTCTTTTTTGATCCTATGGGTGGCTCAGTACTTGATTTGGAACTTGAAGTCGACTGCCGAGATGACTTTAACCTAGCCGGTCTTGGTTTTACAGGAGCATCTCTTGAACTAGACTTTTGGGCTAGCATTCCCTTCTTGTTCTTGGGAGTTGGATGCTTGGCCTTGTAGGTTTGATTCTTGGCCTTCTGCGCATTCCAGTCACCATTGTCTGAACGTGACCTGGAAGAGTTTCTTTTGAAGTATCTCCCACTTGGCGCATTTTTCCATCCTTTTGCATAGTAGGGAACGTATGCACGATTAGGACAATTTCTGGCAATGTGTCTAGGTGTTCCACAGTGAAAACAAGTCTTTTTCTTCACTGTTAATTTATTTATTCCTGCCCCTGGTGGCGTATCCTTGCCTTGTCTCTTATTGTTCCCACATGCACACTTGCGACAGGCACTCTGTTGCGTTGGAATTGGAGGCCTGTATTTCTCAACGGCAGGTTTATCAGAAGCAGTTGAGTTCGAAGCAACATATTCAGAGTTCAAGGAGTCATTGGTTTGTTCAGTAGTGCTCTCCTTGTTCTCATCTTCTGCTACTTTACCTGCACATGAAGAAGAAACATTAGTATGTTCAACATTAATAACTCTTCCTGACACAAATTCAGCTCGTTTGCCATATCGAAGACGTGGCTCCCTGTCAGTTTCGTCCTGTGTCATAGGGATGGATGTGTAGTTATGATTATAAGGAGGAGGTACACTATCATACCCTAGACCCTTGTTTTGATTTTCTTTGAATCTTAACTGGGTTTCATATAAGGACTCGACTGTTTGACTTGACACAGTATAATTTTTGAAACTGACATCAGTTTTTCCACACTTAATTTTTAAAGCGTCAAGTTCTTCAATTACAGCAGCAAGTTGACTCTTAACATAATCATAATTTTCACACTTGTTGCTATACTCTTCCTGAAGTTTCCTAAAGTCCTTGGTTTTTGCTTCTAACTCAGCCTTCAGGGGTTTCTGTCATTTCCTGAGTTGATATCCTTCATATCTCAGGTCCTCAAATTCTCTTTTAAATAAATCAATTTGTTCCCTAAGAAATTTAATCGTATCTTCACATGATTGAGAACATGAAACTTCACATGAATGAGAACATGACACTTCATTGACCGAAAGATTTACAGAACTCTTTAAAGCGTCAAGCTCTTCAATTACTTCAGCAATACTAAGACGATTGAGATCTTTTGTCTTCTTGATGAGAGCTACATTCATATCCCACAATTTTGGAAGTGAATTCAATAGCCTTTTGTTTATCTCAGATTTAGACAAGAAGATCCCAGCTATATTCATCTCAGTAGTAAGTGTAGTAAATCGCTGCAACTGAGTTTCGAGGGTTTCTCCAGGGATATAATCAAAAATGTTGAAATTTTGTCATAACATATTCTGACGACTCTCTTTCATGTTTTCAAGTCCCTCGTAGACCTTAAAATCAATTAAAAAACAAAACAAGAAGCTAAAATAAAACTTAAAAATCAAATTAAAAAAAATCAAACTCAAAAATCAAACATGAAAAAGTCAACCTTGAAAAAGTCAAACAAAAAAATCAAACTTGAAAGTCAAATCGAAAAGTTAAATTTGAAAATTTTAAAAATTAAACGAAAAAGTCAAAGTTTAAAGTCAAAGGTCAAACTTGGAAGTCAAAGTCAAAATTTAAGGTCAAAAGTTAAAAATTAAAATATAATTTTATTTATTAATTTATTAATTTTTATTTATTTTTATTTATTTATTTATATTATTATTATTATTATTATTATTATTATTATTATTATTATTATTATTTATTTTGGATGAAAAAAGAATTTAAAAATCAAAAGAAATTGAATTTTGGGGTTAAAAGTGTAAAAATGTGAAACTTGGTTGCAGTAGCGAAGCCTTTTGAATTAATTCGCGAAGGATTTGAACAAGTTGCTAGCTAGTTGGGTTGGTAAGGCGCTGAAGTGAGGAATCAGAGGACACGGGTTCGATCCTCTGCAGCCCCAAATCCGTTACCCCTTTTTTAATATGCGAAGGAAGATGCTGCTGCGAACTTCGGATCCATTGCGAGGCCGAGAAGCGATCGGAGGACGAGGTGCAGGCCGCAAACCGAGGCCGCAATCTCGGACCGTGAACCTCGGGCAATAAACTCCGGACCGAGAACCTCGGAAACCCTAGCTGCTGGCCGCCACCCCCTCGCAGGTTACGACCAAAAACAATGATTTTTGCCCTTTTTTGTTCCAAAACTCGATCAAAAACCTTTTTTTATGAAAAACACGAAGAACAAACCCCCTTTATTTTTCAGAGATCTATCCAAAAACGCAAAAATATTTTGAAAATAAGATCAAATTATGCCCCAAATCTGACAAAATTGACTGATACAACTTGGTTCTGATACCAATTGTAAGTCCTTAATATGCCTGTGTATCAATCAGATCCGTTTGATGGTGTGGAATCCCAATCAAACGGATGATGTCAGATAAAATAGAAGAGAAGAAGAAGAGGAATAAGATGAACCTCAATGTATTAATGAATAGAATGATGATCCGGATACAAGAGATTCACACACACTAACACACAATAGTTCTTCTGTCTCTCTGGCCGTAAACTCTCTAGGGTTCATCACTCTCTACTCCTCACCCTAACACCTCTATTTATACTTAGAATATGGGCCGGATAACACATGGGCCGTAAACTCAGCCATAAACTAGACCATAAATTCATAAAATATTACAGAAAAATATAATTGCCCAGAAAAGCAAAGTATAAACCATATTTTGACCTAACACCGTCAATTCCTTTTTTATTTTCCAAATTTCAAAAATGCCCTTAAAGATGAATGAGGTACTATAAAATACAATGAGCCTTAATCCAAAGACATAAGGAACATTGATCACAAACCATTCCTAGCATTGTAAATCTCAAAAGCTCCAAAACATAAACTGCAAACAGTAAGATACAAAAAAAGACCAAATTTCCCTTGCTTTATAACTTTGAACTAGAACATCCTAGTACCTCTTATAAACTCCTTATTCCTTCTCTTTTTTTTGTTTTCTTCGAATAGAAACAAAAACATTCATTACTAAGATCTTCACTTCTTTTCCTTTTATCAATCTTTTTCAATTGAACCCAATCCAAAAGAATAAAAAAGAAATCAGATAAACCTCAT
Organism: Lactuca serriola; assembly: GCF_051521515.1. Classification (NCBI taxonomy): domain Eukaryota; kingdom Viridiplantae; phylum Streptophyta; class Magnoliopsida; order Asterales; family Asteraceae; genus Lactuca; species Lactuca serriola. The sequence goes on along the minus strand of NC_136409.1, from coordinate 178,440,240 downwards.
TTAATATAACCTAAAAAAGACCAACTTGACCTTTAACATTTTTACTATACCAATCTTGTAAAAATCCAAACCACAACCTTATAACACCATGTCTATCATTATCTCGAGCCTCCAGGAAGTTCACATCAAATTCATAGAAGGTATAATAGAAAAAAGGACTGAAAATCCCCTCTCTTCTTTTGCTGCACCAGAAACTCCTTTTAATTATTTGAATAAGCTTATCCTAATAATTCCTTTGTGAACCTGTAATACAAACGATTACTCTATCCCGACAGCACGTAGCCATTGCATTTTGATTTTTTTATTTGAAAAAATACCCAAATATAGCATCGTACTCTCAAAAGTACCTTCATATAACATTCCATTTTCATTTTTTCCAAAAAGGTATCAAATATAGCATTTTATTATTTTTTTTAAAATTGCACTGACATAGAATTGTATCATCATTTATAATATATCATAATATAGCATTGTACTTTGATTTTATTTAAACTACACTGATGTTGCATTGTAGTCAGTATTTTTACGCTACCTTAATATCCATGGTATGGTGGAGCAACCATTCTAATATGTGGAAAATATGATTATGGGCGAAACATGGATAACATGCTTATTTTCTGTAAAGCCTCCCTTCACTACATCATATATATATATATATATATATATATATATATATATATATATATATATATATATATATATATATATATACATTTTTTATACAAAATTGTAAATGGTGATATTTGATCTTTTGTCTATTATTATAGGATTTTATTGGGGCAGATGCTGTAATTTTTGGTGTTGTAGAGGATGGCTAGGACTGGTAGGATACTACTTTATACAGGTATTATAAACAACATTGTACTTTTTGTTTATTTCTTATTAAGCAATGTAGTTTGAAAGACCACCAAATTATATTGTATTTCTTGTTTTTTTCTTATTAAATATTAGACTTTGAAAATTCAACTCACTTTTTGTTAAGTACAATATTGTGATAGGAATAAAATAAAATAAAATGCCATAATAAAACTATGTACCATGTTATAACATGAAAGAGTGAAAGTTGACTATTATAATGAAAATCTAATAATTAAAAGTATATTTTTCTTTGGAATTACATCTGGATTTGGTGCCTAATTTTTGGTGTTTGATTTCGATCTAGGTCTAATTTTCATTTTCTATATGGTTTTCTTCTAAGATCTATAGTCACTTTCAGGTAGAAACCATGACAACAAAATGTATTCATATGTGATTATTTGTTGTGTATTCATATATTTAATGTTTATTTATATATTTTTTTTGTTTGATTAACCAATGTATGTTGCTTCTAAGCATAAAGAAATGCAATGGAATGTTATTATTACTTATGATAAAGTAGATTTTTCTTTCCTATGATTTTAGTAATTTATATGACATTAAACAAAATGATGCAACAAACAAAAAACATTAAAAAAAAACCTCCTAACCCAGGCAAAGCATGGGCCCCTTTTCTTGTTATCATGGTTTTAAATAAAATAAAACTAGTTTAACACATGCAATTTATCTAATAATGGATGTATAGCACATAGACTTAATTTAATGTTGCTTTAACAAATATTTTGTAACACAAGTACTGAAAAAATATATTGATTAGAAATAGGTATACTTTTAAAAGTGTTGTTTAGGATTATTTGCATATATTGGCAAATTCCCTCTCATACTAAGAGTCATAAACCATTCTTTGACTACTTTTGGTTCTTAGCTAGGACACCCCACAATTGTGACGATTCATTCTCATATTCCTAGTTTTTCTTCAAACTATGACATATTTTTTTATGATTTTTAAAATAAACATGTAGTTTTTATAAACTATGACCGAGTGTTGGCCGAGATGGAATGGGACCATGATATCCTGTCTAAGGTGAATATGTTGCTTTGGAGATTGACGCTCGAAAGGCTGCCTACCAGAACGAATCTGAATCAGAGACGTATGGCTATTCACTTGACCCTATGTCCTTCTTGTAATGTTACAGAAGAAACATAGGAACGCATGTTCTACTCTTGCTCGACTGCTAAGGAGGTTAGGGCCAGAGTGCACTTATGGTGGAGCCTCATCCCCACTAATATCAACTTGTTTGACGATTGGTTGTGTGTTACTAAGAGTGCTCAACACAGATTGGCGGGTAGTGTTCTGAACATCATTATGAAGGCTTATATATGGCTTACCTGGAAAAGCATAAATTAGCTTGTGTTTGAGAGTGTAAGGCAATGTCCTAAATCCATGGTTGTGGATATTAAGCTTTGTGATTTTACTTAGTTTAAACATAGAATGAAAACATGGTCTAGAGTAGTATGGGAGAATTAGTGTAATGACCCTTTAAATGGTTGCCTTGTAATTTTCCTCTAGCTTCTCGCTTGGTGTATTTTTAATCTAGTCTGGCTGTTAAAAAACAATACAAAATGTAGAAGAAGGAATTTAAATTTTCCATAAATAAAACAAAACCAAAACGCGATTGAGTATTTGTTTACGGGGAAAAACACTACAACAATGCCAACAAGATTATACATGGAGGTAGACATGTTTAATTTGTATTGTTTGACTTGTTTGCGTAATCAAATCTAGAGCCCAACAATATATGTTTTAGATTTTGTATAAAATGTCATGTTTTGAATATATGATGACACATTAAATATGGGCCCGTTTAAAACATGAATGTTTGAAAGACCATGAGATGTTAAAATCATCAATTCGAGGAATTTATGATATTAGTAAACTTTGAGAGCATGTTATACTAGGACATTAAATAAGCGAGGTTTTAATCATGTAATTATATGTTCTAGTTTAATTTGAGCTAGATTGCATTAAACTTTATCAAGTAAAATTAGTTCAAATATCAAATTAAGCCTAACATGTAGTAAGTCGAGTTTGAGTTTTCTCGAGCCTCCATCAAGAATACTAATTGAATTGTTGAGGTTTCAAAATTAACATAAAACCATAGCTTCAAGCTCAAATTGGTCTTGGTCGGTTTACACTCTGATGTTACATTTATGGATATATTTAATCCTTGGTATTTGACTTAATAATCTAATTTAGAAAATTCTAAACATCTTTTCCCATCTACAATTAGAGGTATATATTTATATATTTTCTCTTTCTTTTCCAATCTTCAATTTTGATCTAGAAAATTGTAGACATCTTTTCCACGATTGTTATCTTTCTCAACAGTTGTGGAGTAGGGTGAGCCTTTGGTGGTCTTTTTCTACTTCTACAATTGAATTTCAAGATCTTATAAATGAAATATTTGTATGTCCAAGAGTCATTATAGAATGATATTGATAGATAATATATGATTCTAAAGGGTCACACTAATGACAACTTGATGCAAATATATTATTTATAAGAATTTGATTCTTGATAAATAAATATAATTCTTGTAATTAATTGGAAATTATTTATTTGATGAAATACTAATTTTAAATGTTAATTATCAAAGCATATCATAATATATCATAAGGTATGATTTATTATGTCATCTACATCTTTTTGTACCAAAAGGGATTTTTTGTCTTATGTGGATTTATATGTTTCGTAAGTTATAAAAATTAAAAGAGTTATTATAGAAAAACTAGCTTCTTCTTTTTATAAAATATTCAAGGAGACCATAAAGAAGAAAGAAGACTTGCTTTTGATTAATTTATTCAACACACCATGCTCTTAGAAAGCATGGCTAGTTGATTTGATAAAACATGGTTCTTAAAGTGCTAAGATCCATGTAATAGAGGCTTAAAGTAAGGACTTAGAAGACTAGTTTTCTCCATTCTTTCATAAGCAAAACCATGAAATTTGTGACTTCTCCTATCCATATTGTCTCTAGTTTTGTCTCATAAAGAGTGAATATCAAAGCAAGAAGAAGTTGATATTTTCATCTCTCTTTATGTCATTACTTGGGTTTTGACTTGAAGCTTAAGATTGTTCTTACTATTACAAGAAGGACTAGCATCCATTTCAAGTTGAAATAGATACTCCTAGAGAGCTTCTTCTTTGGAGCTTAAATCTATCTTCATCAACTTCCTAATTGCTAAAAGGAACCAAAGTCTTCAAAGGTTGTTTTGTTTTTCTTTCTATGGTTGTTTTCCTTTTCTATATTTATGTTTTCGAAACAATTTCTGAATAAAAACTCAACAATTTGTATCAACGTCATTTTTGCAAGATTAGTTGGATTATTTGTTTAATTAATGAAATTTTTGTTTTTGGAGAACATAGATGGTTTTCTCTTTCCAAGAAAAACCAATATATATTTCCTATGACAACTTTTAAAATGTTTATAATTGTTATTTTATTACTAGAAGTTTACATGCATCTTTCTAGTCATAAAAGTTATCTTAGAAAAACAAAGAGTTGTTTTATATATTTTTTATATATAAATGTGTATGATGTGCATAAACTAATCAATCACCTTTGTGTTGTTGTTTGTGTTGATTTGTTGAAAAGGTGGTTGTAATATTTATTTATTTATATGGTATGTAATAATTAAATAGTTTAGTTTTCTTCATTTATTTTTGTAAGTAATAGATTAGACTTTACAAATAATTTATTTGTACGAAAATGTAACAAGAAATGAAGATGGAGCCATTTTTGGAAAACCTAAAGTGAATTTTCATAACTTTTTAGTGTGCACGGGAAAAAGCAACCTTTATTCAAACTGTTGCTAAAGGTGATGTTGTTGGCAGTTTCCTTCAGAGTGGTTGCTCCTAATGCAATACTTTCTGCAACATTTTCTGAAAAATTTTGCATGTTGCTCAATTTTTACTTTCAAGAAGACTTTCAACTTTGAGCAAGCAATGAGTGTTTTCTCAGGTGAGTGTTTCTACAACAATATTTCTAGAAGATTTTTGATCCTTTTAAATTTCCCTTTAGGAATGGACTTGAAATTTTGTGATGGCTTACAAATTGTCAATACTTGGTTGGTTAAATGTAAAATAATATTTGAACATAAATAAAAATCACAAAGGAGTTTGGTTTTAATGAAATTTACCTTTTTAACATTAGATGGTAAAGTTGTTTTAAAATTAAAATAAGCTTTATCGTTAAAACTAGTAACTGATAAATTTTTTAGATTAAAATCATATGAGTTTAAAATAGAGATTTATAAACTTATCAAACCTAAAAGTTATTTTATAAAATGAAGTTGTATGAAAAGGTTTACAAAGGTTCTAAAGCGCTCAAACATCGGGCTTAATACTAGCTATTAAAATTTGATCGCATTAATTTTGTTAAACCGAATTTTATAAAAGAACATCGTTAAAATGTGGTTTTACTTAAAATAAGATTTCTTTTAAAAGTATATCATTGCTTATTGGATGCATGCAATAACCATGATATAATATATTTTTTAAACTAGAATTATAAAAGCATCAAAGACCTCTTACAAACCTCAAATCTATACAATCCGTTTTGAAGAACACTCGCGCATCTCTGGTATGCACTAGTGGGATAAATGTCACATAACCGCTTAATTTTATATTTAGATGGTCGGGGTGTATTCACAATTTCTATAACCAAGTTATAGCCGATTACACAAGTATATCAAATTGAATGATTTGATCAAAAATCTTTTGTGATAAAGGTCAGTTAAGAAGGATAGTTTTGAGGCATAGATGGGATCAAACATGCCTAATTAAAATTTGTATGTGTCATCCCATGAATCTAGGAATTATATAGTAGAATATAATTGATAATTGATATCTACCGGGTTGGATTCAAATGAATGGGATAAAATTCACCTAACCACTTATTTGTTTTGCAACTTGGATCCTAAACTTTGATAACTAATGTTTTTAGAAACTAAAAGGGTATTAATTATTAAAGATTAGATATTGAAAATACAAATTTTGCAGATATAAATAATTCACTCTCATAACCTTGAATTGTAATTTCTCTTTAATGACTTAATAAAACAATAACATTCAATTGATACAACTTCAATGAATGAGTTCATGTCTTGAGAGACAATCTCGTGAGAGATGTGAAATTGTATACACCTAAAGTTCCTAGTCCCAAAAATCGTGCTTTGATTAATAGACCTGAATATGATACCTAGTGAAGGCATCACTATGATGCTCAAGATGCTTCATCACACTAGGAATAGTTATTCTTGATTTCCAAGAAGTCTTGGATAATTTAGATGTATATCATATGATATAACAAGTTAAGCAATATTCCAAAAATACAATGATATTTGTCTTAAACATGTTCAAACAATGGAATAATGCAAGGATGAAACTAATCACTTTGTATGATCTGAGAAACTCATGTTTTATGGACTGGACACCTTTAAGCCCAAGAAATCCAAGAAGGCCCACGTAGATGGATCATGTTTTTTTTGGAGAAAATAGACACTAGAAGAGGAACTGCCCCTTTTATCTGAAAAAAAATGTATGTAAGAAACTAGTACTTCAAGTATCTACTAGATATAACTCATGCTTTTCATATAACACTCAAGTACTTGGTACTTAAATGTTAATCTAATATTTGTAACTTTCTTACCGATATTTATAGAAGAGTAACCAGTTGAGCACAAGCAGGTAACTACACTCTTAGAGTTTAGTTTATTATTTATGCTTAGAATATAAATGACTTGTAATATAAAACAATGTTTGTTTTGGAACAATGTATGTTTTAAATTTATAATGTTTAAATATATATGTCTTAGTTATTTTATTTAAAATATTTGATTATTTACTTGATCGTTTTTCATGATGATAATATTCATATTCTGAAATGATTAACTTTTATTTATGAGACTAGATCTCTTAATATATTTATAAAGTAAATACCAATATTTTAATATATAAAATTAAGTTCTGTATGTATATACTTTTTTCTTAAACTTGTTTTAAATCAAACTTATCTATGACATTCTTATCTTTATTATATAAATGAAATACACATTTTTCAACTTTAAGAAAGGTGTCTTTGAATGTCTAATGAATGTCTAAAAATTAAGGAACTGTAAACAAAAATAATTATTAAGGAACTATACACTATGGTGTATGACTTCCTTTCTAATGAATGTTTAAAATTAAGCACTAGATACAACCCAGTAATATCATCTAAAACCTTAGTAATAATAAATGATGTATTAGACCTTACCGGATAAATTCTACTTTTTAATCGGTTGAAATTATCTTCATTTATGCTCTTGGGATTATACCATAATCACTGTTAATTATATCTTGAATACAAACACCAACAAATTACATATTGGTAGAATATTATAAAATGGCATTTAGATTATTTTCTATAAATCCACCAAGAATAAATTCTCTTATTCCTGTGAGGTCTTAGTTAGTAGAAAGAAAGATTCTAATGACAAAGCAAGTCGGAGGGACATGGAACTTGAAACATCTCGAGAACCATAGCCTGATGTACCAATTGTTGGGACTAGTTTCAACAAGAAAGAGTTGAACTTGAATAATATCTATTCACAAACACAAATTGTTCGCATTATTGGTAGAAATCATCTATGACTTGAGAAATGTGGAATCTATCATTGATGAGTTCTTGATGATTTTGGCAAATCCATCTACCACCAAAATGCTATAAACGACTTAGAGTCATGAACATTGAGATGAAATCCATGTCTAATAATCAAGTATAGGCTTGATTAATCTTCCTCTCTATAGTAAGGCTAGAAGGAGTAAGATATGCTTTTAGAAAGAATGCATACATGGATATCATATACATTTAGCAAAGCCTGTTAAAAAAGGATTTTATCATACTCGTGTCATTGACTATGATCCTTATCAAACTTATGACATCGACTATCATCAAACCTTATCACAAGTAGCTATGATTAGATCAGCAATGATATTATTTACTATAACTTCATTTTGTTAATATGAGATTTATCAAATAGATTTCAATAAAGACCGCTTTTCTTAATAGACATCTACTAGAAGACATCTATATAGTTTAGACTAGAGGTTTTTATAATCCATATTATCCTAACAAAATGTGTAATGCTTAAGAATCACTTGTGTATATAATGAAAACATATCATGATTGGCATAGTCATTTTAATATGAAGATACAAGGTATTCTTTTATATTTAAAATGAAAATAACATGCGTGTTTACTAAGAACTAGTGGGAGGATAGTGATATTCCTAATCTTGTATGAATGAGACATACTTAATCATTTGAAATTACGTTCCGATTATGCAAGGTCATTTCACATTGAATCGGAAAGTATTTCTATAATAAAAAACTTAGGAATGAAAAGATACATTTTTGAAATATAAAATATATAGAGATATATAAAGATGAATGTTAAAAGTTTTAAATTCTTTTGCATGAATTAACAATATCTTGAAAGAGATCAAGATACAAGATTCCTTTATAGGATTCTTGCCATTGTTAGATTACACCATTTTGAATTTATCTCAAAAAGAACCTAACAAATATTTTTGAGTTAGATGAAATGATTTATATTCAATTTGTGTGGCACTAGATGACTATAAGAACATTCTAAGAGCACTTAAGAAGAACTAAGAGAATGTTCATGAAATAATCAGTTTGGAAGAAGATCTTTATGTAAAGAGCTACATAATATGTTAACTTCATAAACACATATGTATATATATATATATATATATATATATATATATATATATATATATATATATATATAATTATGAATTATAATTGGTTCTAACTTCATTATGGAATGAAGAGTAACTTTTGTAGGAATGAGGTCCAAGTAAAACATAATTACACAATCTAATAAATAAGAATACACCACTACTTCGGAAGTTGAAATTAAATTTTATTGGACGAATGAGTTCATTGAAAAACTATATTGATTTCTGCTATTCAAGGATCATATATATATATATATATATATATATATATATATATATATATATATATATATATATATATATATATACACATACACACATTACACCACTACTTCGGAAGTTGAAATTAAATTTTATTGGATGAATGAGTTCATTGAAAAACTATCTTGATTTCTGCTATTCAAGGATCATATATATATATATATATATATATATATATATATATATATCTTTGTGATTTTGAGAGTAAACTTAATCAAGCAAAGACACTCAATGTCATGAAAGAATACTAATCATATTCTCCCAAGATATTTAACTGTTATTAGAATAAAGTGAAATATGGAGATGATAGTATTCGCAGAATTCACACAAATTAAATTTAGTCGAACCCATTAATAAAGTCTTTCCTTTTAAGATAAGTATGAGTGATCACACTTCAACCATAGCACTTCATTATTCTATAAATTGGATTTTGATTTGAATTTAGTATTTGGATATTGGAACATTATGACAACTATTATATATTGTTTTGATATATGGGGATATGATCATTACATCAATACTTGTTCTGTTCTATATTAACATGTTTAATCCACAAATAATTTTATTATTTTAAATGTTCATAGTTGGTTATAATTATACGAGCAATTATGAAGTAAGACTCATATAAATTGGATTGATTGACTCTTACTATATGAAAGTAGGCAAATGGTTGTAACCAAGTTTCATAGGTACTTGTCGCATCAATATTATCTCATAGATAACAATTATGAGTGATAATCGATTAAAAGTTACTATCTTTGTATCCTTAACACCTGAGATACATAATGGGACTTAAGTGTATGAAGTATTGTGCTTTGATATGGTCAAATGTTGATCCATAACCGAGTAGTTATAAAAGCTATTTCCAGGTATGGTGTAAACTATGTAAGAGGCTTATGTAGTGAGTATATGATTTGTTCCTCTTATGTGTTGAGAGACAGACATCTAACACGTGCTTTGCGATCCAAGTCTCATGCTCAACAAGATGTCTGTAACAAAGGGATAACTAATTAACTAACCTTGTACATTAATTGAACCTTTGATCTTTTGGGAATTGGATTTTGATAGAATGACACTAAGGGGCGGTTTGGCAGGGTCTGAATTTTTAAGATGTCTGAATTTCAAAGAGGGTCTGAATTTTAAAGATCTGAATTTCTAATATGTTGTTTGGTTGAAACCTCTGAATTGTTGTGCTAGCTGAATTATGAAAATGACTATTTCACCCTTCTTTATAAGTTTTTGTTAAGTTCAACGTTTCTTTTTATAAAATAATCGAATTAACCTCTTGAATAATTATAAGGAAAAATATGAACGCCATACACAATTCAAATTAAACATAAATCAAAATTAAACACAAATACAAATCAAAAAAGGTCCAACTTCATGTATTTGATCAATGCAAATACTACTTGTATACATAGAATCCAAACTAAAATCAATGTGAATAAATACTTGTGTCTCAAATATGGCATAAACAACATAATAGCTTCCAACATAATTATCCCATCCTTTTGTTCTTTTTGTCCCTCAACATCTTCATTTTCCTCAAGTGCATTAGAAAGTGAAGAAAACCTTGACTTCATTACAACTTTAATCAACCCTTTCATTGTCTAAAAGGGTTGAAGAACATATTGATGGAAGACAGATTCTTGAATCCAATCAAAAAATATCTTTACATGAATTTTAAAATCAAATAAGCAATCCCTCTAGTGATATAATTTATAGCTCTGGTTGGGTTTCTTGATGAACACCTCGCTTAATTAACATAACCCATTTGATTTCAACATATACAGTAAACAAAAACTCGAAATTTTAGCTATGATTTCAGGAAAAAAAACAATTATGTGAAGTCGTATTTTTCAGGGGAAACAAAAACTTGAAAGTTCAAGCCCTAATCGATATAGCACATCTGATTACATGGAGAAAGAGATTACACAACAAGAAACAACACATATGATTCCAGCTGTGATTTTAAGGGAAAAACAATTATGTAAAGTTGTATCTTTCAGGGGAAACAAAAAACTTGAAATTTCAAGCCCTGATCGATATAGCACATTTGATTACATAGAGAAAGAGATTACATAGAAAGAAAAAGAAGGAGGCCGAAGACATTACCAACATAAGTCGTCGGGGGTGGATTCAGCGTCGTTGTAGCGCAGCAATCGGAGCTGGGGCGGAGAAGATACCGACGACGGAGCTAGAGGCGGAGAGGAGACCGACGACTGCGATGACGGGGAGGGAATAAAGCTTTTGTTAGATCGGATGGAGGTGTGGTTGTGTGTATTGATGAGAAAGAAAACTGGAGGCGTGAGAAGAAAAAGAAAGAGCGAGACCTAAGGAGGGCAGCACATGTCTTTTTCTTTTTCAGATGCCTGTTGAAGTCTAAAATTTTAAGAGGCATTTGTCTAATTCAGAGCTATTTTATAAGAGGATACCAAACAAGCCATATCTGAATTTTTAAGAGGTTACCTCTTAATTTTCCAATTAAGAGGTAAAAAAACAGGACCTAAGTCATATATTACTGGGGTAGTGAAGTCTTGTGCAAGTGGGAGATTGAAAGATCTATATACCTAAGAGTCATTATAGAATGATATTTCTAGATAATATTGAAGGGTTTTGAGCATTCTAACACTCCTATGGTGTACATGCAACCCTAGATGCTTTGGATCTATATTTTCTCTATTATACATTCATACATTCAATATTCCAAAGCATCATCCTAACTATCATATAATGGAGTATAAACAACATGAAATACAAGTTAGATGACATACCTTTTAGTGTAGTTGAAAGCCTTGGACCTTTAAGAACTTAGTGCCCCAATTGTTGCACCTCAAATGGAATCACACAACACCACCAACAAATGGAGGAACTTGAGAATATGTCACTTGCACTCATAAAATCGGCTTGCCCTCTTGTGTTTCCACTAGTGCCTCCTTAGTGTCACTTAAGTGCCAATTTCATGAGCTAGAGGGGTTCTTATATAGTGTGGCGAACTAGGGTTACACCATGTATACCCTAATGACTTTCCATATCCCTCATGCTCCATGGGTTAAAACCTCCCTGGATCATCCATAGGTCACCACATGGGTTTAGCCCAACATAAGGAACTATGGATCACAAGCCCACATTATAAGAATGAATGATTTACATAATCAATCACCATCTATTTAATTAGTCTCTTTTGATCATAAAATTAATTCCAAACTAATTCTTGATCAATAATGATTAAATAATATAATTTCATATTAATATATTAGAACTTATAATATATTAATAAAACATAAATAACCTCTTCTCAATTATCCATCCTTCAGATTGTTCCGGTGCCATGCAACCCAAATGGACCATGCTACTCTCGGGTCAAGTACATACTAATAATAGTTATGGGCTTAAATACTTAATCTAACAAATATATGACTGTAAAGGGTCACACTAACAAAAACTTGATGCAAATATATTATTTATAAGAATTTGATTCTTCATAATTAAATATAATTCTTGTAATTAACTAGAAATTATTTATTTCATGCAAATATTAATTTCAAATGTTAAGTATCAAGACATATCATAATATATCATAAGGTATGATTTATTATGTGATGTACATCTTTTTGGACCAAAATGGGTTTTTGTCTTATCTGGATTTATATGTTTTATAAGTTATATAAATTAGAAGATTTTTTATTGAAAAACTAGCTTCTTCTTTTTATAAAATATTCAATGAGACCATAAAGAATAAAGAAGACTTGATTTTGGTTAATTTATTCAACACACCATGCTCTTAAAAAGTATGACTAGTTGATCTGATAAAGTATGGGTTTAAAGTGTTAAGACCCATAAGATAAGGACTTAAAGTAAGGACTTAAAAGAACTAGTTTTCTCCCTTATTTCATAAGCCAAAATCATGAAATTTACGACTTATCCTCTCCATATTCTCTTTAGTTTTGTCTCTTAAAAAGTTAAGATCAAAGCAAGAAGAAGCTGATACTTGCATCTCTCTTTAAGTCATTACTTGGGTTTTGACTTAAAGCTTAAGAGCTTTCTAATTATTACAAAATGAACTAGCATCCATTTCAACTTGACAAATTGTTGGTGGATACTTCTAGAGCTTATTCTTTGGAGCTTAGAATCATCTTCATCAACTTCCTAATTGCCAAAAGGAATCAAAGTCTTCAAATGTTGTTTTACTTTCCTTTCAATGGTTGTTTTAATCTTTCTAAGTCTTGTAAAATGATCTTTTGGTGGGAGTAAAACTAGTTTTATTTTGTTCAAAACTTAAATGTTTCGTTACTATGTTTATGTTTTTTAAACAATTTTTAAATAAAACCCTAACAATAAATGGTGTTCAAGGGTCCATGTTGGCGAAAAAAAGTGATAGATATTGTTGGTTGTTGTTTGTAGGGTATTTGGCTGTGTAGGAACAATTTGATCTTTTATGTCTGGAAGCCAAAAGCTATTTGATTGGGTGGTGTCTCAATCTTTTATATGGATTAAGGCTAGAAAGATCAATTATAGTCAGGGCCGGTCCAGACGGTGGGCAACCCGGGTGACCGCCAAGGGCCCATGTCTCTAGGGGCCCAAAATTTTTGGGCTATGTAGTGTATATATATATATATATATATATATATATATATATATATATATATATATATATAATACCTAAACGATTTTTAGGGCTTAAAGTTGGTTCAAAGTCAAACTAGCTCAAAAGATAAACAATTTGGTTTGCTTGTTATAATTAATTGTACGCATTTTTACTGAAGAATAAATAATATTTTTTTTGGGATATTTATGATATTTATCTTTAAGAGCATATGGTATGGGCAATTTGAAGTGATGTTATAACAAGAAGCAACAAGATGAAGGAGTGGTGTTCAAGGTGTTATAACACCATGTTAAGATGAGAGAGAGATAATTTGGCAGCCAATAGGTGATCACGTTTCTTCTTGTCATGAAAACAACAAGAAGCACCACAACAAGATGCAACAAGGAGGGGGGCAGTGTTTTTGATGTTATAACGGTGTTATGGGCTGCCAACTCAGCCACAACAAGAAGCAACACAACCCACACCGTATGCTCTAAGGGGCCCTTGTTTTCTTTTCGCCTCGGGCCCATATACGTTTGGACCGGCCCTGATTATAATATTAACTGGATCGAGTTATGGGTTAAAAATCCTATTTACACAGTAAGCAATATGTAATATTAGAGTTGTTTTTATGAATATTACGTTGTTATAAAAAAAGTATTTGACTTAGAGTTGATGACTTTAATTGATGGTTAGAGAGATAACACGCACATAAATTGACTTTAATCGATGGCTAGATAGATAACATACACATAAATCGACTTTAGTTGATGGCTAGATAGATAAATTACACATAAATTGACTTTAATTGATGTCTAGATGGATATATTTATAACATACACATAGATGGACTATAATAAAAACCATATTTTGTGTACACGTCTCCATCATTAATAAATGCATGAGAGCTAGCCCAACATGTCCAAAATTAATGATACTTAATTTTGTAATACATTGTGGTCGAAAAATCGTTTCGATCTATCGACATATAGTTCTATTTTGTTGACGAATATACTCGTGTCTTTTTTTTAGAAGCGTCGGTATTTACAAAAAAATAAAAAATAAAAAAATAAAAAATAAAAATAATAATAAAAAGTTTAGCTTTCGTGCGTAATAATCCATCCAATTTATAATAATAATTTTAACTCAAAATTTTGAAATGTTTCTTATACACCATTGTTTGAATAGTTTTACGTTTATTAATTAGTAGTACTTCTTATAAATACAATGCCAAAACAATGAAATTCCAACGTAAAATATAAAAAATAAGCTACTTTTTACACCAACCATTTTCAAACAAAAACAATAAAAAGAAATAGAATTTTGTTGTTGCCTTTGTCTTGCATATATAACTCGATAACCCTAGCTAAGCATGTCAACTATGAATAGTCAACGTCTTCGATTATACTAAAAAAAATTTAACACAAAATCGACCTTCATTTCATGGTCAAAGAACATAGGTTAAAAAAACATCATGTGGAGATCCATTTGTTAACACAGAAAAAGTTGTGTTCTTTTGTCCTGACTAGGTTTTCTTCCTGGAGCCCAATTCCATCGTCCGAGGATTTTATGGTGGTTGTCGGAAGTGAAATCTTTGCTGGGGGAATCCTGATGATGCTGCAGCACTATTTGCATACATTTGATGCGGAGATGGATTACTTCCTCCGCCGTGTGCGGTGCTGCTCGTAAACTGCATCTGCAACGATAAATATATTTCCGGCGTTATCATTACCAACAACTGTGTGTGTGTGTGTGTGTGTGAGAGAGAGAGAGAGAGAGAGAGAGAGAGAGAGAGAGAGAGAGACGCACTTGATGATTAGTAAGTGAGTTGAAAGAAGTAGGGTTGAACGTATGAAGCATAGTCGGGTTAGCGGGTCGAATAAAATGCCCGTATCCACGCCCTTCACTGTAACCCATAAATGATCCGGTTGGAGATTGAAGGTGCGTCTGACTAAGTAGCTGGAATGTTTCAGTTTCATTGTACCCTTCTCTTCTCCCTCCATCAAACCAACCCGACCCAGATGCCTTTTAAATATATAATAAAAAAAGATGGTAAAGAAAAAGTAAACATGACTTAGCTGAAAAAAAAATTCGAATGTCTGTATAAATTACAACATACCGGAGGTCTACTAAATCCAAATTGTATGGAGTTAGATGGAGTTTGGTGATAATCTCTAAATTCTATGTTCCTTGGCTTATTTGAGGTTGAACCACCTCCTAAGCTCAAATCAAGATTATGATCTGATGAAGTCTCGTTGATGATCTTATCGTTATTGTTCGTGCATTCTAAAAAAAAGATAATAATTATATAAAGAGATAGATCATATATAGTTATTTGAAGCGTTTTACATAAAACGTTTATTTTCCTTTGATAATCTTAAAGAAAACCTTGTATTTATATTATATGAAAATAAATATATTACCAGTGGAGTTGAGCTCGTTTTCATATGTACTGGAATCAAAATTTGTAACAGCATCCTTCCCGTTGCATTTAATTGCAGCTTTATCATAAGCCCTAGATAGCAACGACGAATATTAGCAGTCGAGCAGATGATTAGATTTTAACTGAAGTCCCTTGAAATACTAAAATTTGACAGTTTAAGTCCCTGAAGAAGACACACATTTACCTGGCAGCTTCAACTTCAGTGTCAAAAAGACCCAGATACACATACCTGTTTTAAAGAATAAAAAAAAAAAAAAAACCAAATTTGTCGTATGACATTATTAATTGAACGAACCCAAAAATGGCAAAAAGAAAAATAGATCCAAAGCGCCTTGTTACTTGATTGTGTTATAGATAGTTCTACCCCTATAAGTAGCTTCCCCTTTCCAAAAAAAGAAAACAAGAACATTTCTCTTTTTTCTTTTCACGGAACTATGATAAATTATAATTAATCATTACAAGTGTTTATGAAGAAGACAGAATACCTACTTTTTGCCCAAGAATTGGCCCATTCGAGCTTCCCATCGGCCACATTTGTGCAATGTAACACCTCGGTATTTTGAACTGCCTCGAGGGAAACCAGTACTTTGTCTTCGAAGTACATGCACAAACTCTTCCTTTGTTAAATTGCTCGTCTGTTGTTACAAAAAAAAAAAAAAAACGTATCATAGATCGAAACCAAAAACATAAAATAAAAACAAAAAACGGCATGTGTAGTTGTGTACGTAGGTTTAGGAGACTATTTGTGTTTTGTTTTTGTTTGTCTTGAGAAAGAACAACAAATGAAAAGGTGTTTCAAGATAACGCTGCAAGAACACTATTCAAGATAAGGTGAAATCTAATTTACAAAGGGACTCTCTCTCTCTCCTCTCTCTCTCTCTCTCTCTCTCTCTCTCTCTCTCTCGCAAACACACACTGAAAACACACACACCTGTTTTAGGTCGTCTTCATAATCTTGAAGAATGAAGTTTATGTCAGCCTCCACACCCCGAAACTTGATGGCTGCCCTATCATAAGCACTGCAGCCGTAGGGTTATCCTCCATGGCATTATTATATATATATATATATATATATATATTTTGTTCATATTTGATCAATTATTGATTAATAAAACGAAATTTAAGTTTGTTTTGTGCTAACCGTGCAGCTGCATGTGCTGTATCAAATCCACCTATGTTCCAGTAAAATAATAATAATCAATACAAAATATATGTAAAATCTTGGAAAGTTATAAGATGATTTAATTGAAATAGATAAAGAAATTATAGCATACCAAGATACACCTGTTTCCCACAATCCCTGAATCATGAAATAAAAAAGTTTAATTAGTTCAAAAAAATTGTTCAGATAAAAGATTATAGATTTTGTTTCATTTGTAAACAAAGAAAATTGTATTGAAAATGGGGTTTATAAATAATAGAAAAGATGCATCGGGAACAGAAGAAATTAAGTAAATTATGGGTAAGTTGATGATGACAAAGTAAGTTAACCATATGTGTGATTCCCATCGGCCGGTTCGCCGGTAAAAGGTGACACCACGGTATTGAGAACTTCTAGACCGGGGTCCACGGCGGCTTTTCTTGAGTGGCTGAGGAACATCGGTGACCTTCCCGGAAAATCCATTGTTCCCACCGGCAACACCACCACTGAAACATGAAGGCTCCGATGACGGGTGGGAGAATTTAACCCCAAACCAGTTAGACGTAGGGTAAGTAGTGGGCAACGACGTCGTCTCTCTACCTGCTCCGACGAAGGTGGTAGACCCAACTTCAGAGTCATCCAAAGGGAAGAACTGATGAGTGACCGGCGGATTGTAGTCCCAGGATGAGTTGTCGGCCATAGAGAACCCGAATAACCTGCTATCGCCGGTGGTTTTGAGTTTCTGTAAACCACCGGCGTTGGAATCCTCATCGACGTCGGAACCGTCGTCCTGATCGACAACTATGATCGATGAGCTGGAATTAGACACGGATCCTCCAAGCCTTTTACCCTTGATATTATTATATTCCTCCTCCCCTACCACCGGCGCTGAAGAACACCCCTCACCTTCGTCTTCGTCTCTCCTTCTCCGATCGGGAGACCCGTTTAGATCCCACATTACTTCTCTTTTTCAAAGTCAATACCCAATAACCCAAACACTTGCAACGCTGAAACAACGTCCTTCTTCGAGTCTTATAATTTCTATCTAGCCATTTGATGATGAAATGCGAATTGTAAGATTGGTTAGTTTCCAGTTAGCATATATATATATATATATATATATATATATATATATATATATATATATACAGGTATGCGTATAATCTTGAAGGGTAGGTAGATGTCTGTCTGTGGGTTGGGTAGGGTGGGGAGGGGGGGGGGGGGGGGTTGAGGGATTTTTTTAGGCTGTGTTGGTGGATCTTTTATCTGTAGAAAATTTCTATGCACAGTATTAACGAGAGTACTTCCTCTAGCTCTTAGCCCAACCAGCATCTATCTCTCTCTCTCTAGCCTATTAGAAATCTACCTACTGTGTTTATGTACAGAGAGAGAGGGTGTTTGTGAGAGAGAGAGAGAAAACCCTCTCTTTCTTGCACAGCTCTCGGACGTTAATCAAATCGAAAACAGAAGGTAAAGTGGGGGTGCTATATTGGAACAACAATAATAGTATTAATTATTAAATATATAATATATAATAACAAGGGGGATAATGTTTTTACTATATGACATATATCATGCTTGAAATATGATAATGATTCCGAATTTTATGTACTTAATTGGAAAACAAAAAATGAAAACAAATATTAATATAATTTCTTTAACTAAAACATGATTTAGATAATTAATATTGCTGTAATAAACTAAAAATACCAATGACATTGCTATGAAACTGATAAGTGAAATATGAAATCAAGATCGATTAAATATACATTATTATCTACAGTATAATTTTATCCTCAATTTATTTATTTTTTTTAATATATATATATATATATATATATATATATATATATATATATATATATATATATATATATATATATATATATATATATATAAAAGAGCTGGGCGAGGACAAACATAGGAATTAATTAATTTCCTTATATAGAAATGGTTAATTTTACCCTTATTTGTCCACACTCATTTCATTCATTCAATCAATATTTCAACATCATTACTCCTCGCCTTACCACTTACCCTTTCCGGGGGTACCATATCTACCATCCCCATAATCTTGTTTTGACATTTTACACTCAATATTCTTCATATACATATATATATATATATATATATATATATATATATATATATATATATATATATATATATATATATATATATATATATATATATATATATATTACACGAATCGTCCCCCATACAAAATACACGTTCAGTCCCTATTTCAAAAATTAATTCGAACCATCCCTAATATGTTTAAAGTTGCGTGTTTCATCCCTACCATGGTTAACCATTTGTTTTTCTGTTAAGTTACCCTCGTGTCAGGGATATTTCAGTCTTTTACCTAAAAAAGACAATAAATAATTAAATAAATAAACCCTAACTCTATTTACTATCATCTCCCATGTTCTCGGTTCTCCCCTTGTTCTTCTGTCAAACGCGATCCCTCGTTCTCCTCCGCCTCTTCTCACGTTGGCAATCCTCTGACAGCCCTCCAATAACCCTACGACAAACCACATCATCATCAAAGAAAAGAAACAAGAAGATGTGTTCGGTCGTATGTTCCTTAATTATTTTTGTTTCATTGTTTGAGGTACACCGAATTGAAGATGAATCTGGATTTTTGGGATGATGAAGTATGAGTTTTTTAAGACAAAGACAACGCGATTTCTAGGTTTTATGAAGACAAAATTTGGGTCGAAGACGATTTCTAGGTATTTTGAAAAGTCATGTGAGTTTTTTTTTTTTGGTCATCAAGTTTATCTTTAGCTTCAATTTTATGGGCCTAAGCTTCCATTTCATTTATGGGGCCTTTTAATATGGGTCTTTTAAAGACAGTTTCTGGGTTTTTAATGATAGTTTATGGGGTTATTCAAGTCATCGAGTTTATTTCAGCTCAAATTTCATGGGTTTAAGCTTCGATTTAATCGAAGTTTTCTTCTGTCTGACCTACAAGAAGTTTGAAGTATTTCCTTTTGTTTATTAAGTAATCAATTTTTATGAGTTTAATTTTATTTGCAATTATGTTTGATTTTCTCGGTTGTGGGTTGTGGTAGTCATGAATCTAATTTGGATTTGGTTTCAATCTTGGAGAAGCTGGAAGATGGGTGGTGGTTGGCGGTAAAAGGATGGTGGAATGGGTGATTCTTCAAAAACAAGAACATAACATTTGAATTTCTTTGAGAACAAGAACATGAAGAAATGGAAATTGAAATCATTAGAATTTCACCTTTGGCCAAAATTGTGATTTTGACAATTTTCTGTTTGTTTTCATTGGTGTTTTTGTATCTACTCTTCGATTTTTTTTCTTTTGTGTTTATTTTTTGAATCCATGAACTTCATATTTGTAATTAAATCCTTGAATGGTTATATAATTATCGATTTTGGTTTTATGGGTTTGAATATGTTCTTTTCCTAAGTTTTGGATTTAATTATGTGTTTTCTAGGTTTTTTTCCAATTACCATTCAATAGGACGTTTTACCTTAGGATTTGATTATGTAAATGCTGAGATATAGGGTATGTTGTCCAAGAGGAACAAGATTTGTTGACCAATGACCCATATGTCATCCATGGGTGATATCATCACACCATAAGGAACTACCATGTTAACCAATGACCCGTATGTCATCCATGGACACCATAAGCAGTACCATGTTGACCAATGACTTGTATGTCATCCATAGACACCATAAGCAAATACCATGTTGACCAATGACCCATATGTCATCCATGGGTGATACCATCACACCATAAGCAACTACCATGTTGACCAATGACCTGTATGTCATCCATGGGTGATACAATCACATCATAAGCAACTACCATGTTGACCAATGACCCATATGTCATCTATAGGTGATACTATGACACCATAAGCATCTACCATATATATTGACATGACCCGCATGTCTTTTATATATAAATTTTAGTTTAAACATAAAAGCATAAAGATGTATAGTTTATTAATGTTTAATCCTCGTTTATAACTTTAAATTAAAATTATACTATGAGCACCTCGTTAGTCTATGTTCTTTCTTGACGTTAGCTAGATGTATATACCCTATCTATCAATCTGGAACTACTTTAATAAATTTGAATTACTAAATATTTAGTGGTAATTAGCACAGTTCAAAGTTTTCATTAGCTGAGCTTCAAAATATTTCGCAATTCCTTTCCCTCCAACCAGACACGATTATGCTGCATATTAGGGTAATTTTACTTATTAGAAATAGGGTTTACATTTTCTGTAATCATCATCTCCGGCGGCTAATTGATCGAAATCTTTGTTCATTATACGTTTGTGCACTGACTTTGGTGATATAGGTTGTCACTCATCTAAAATTTATTTTTATTTAATTTATTGTTATCGTGATAATCGCTTCTTGTTCTATGATCATTTTCATGTATATTATCATCCTAAATTACAAGTAATTGGTTTTGATTGTATTCAATAGTTTGCATGCGTAGTAATGCCTTCATATTTAATTTATTTTTATTGTTTGTTTCTCTCTTCTCATCAGTAGTTTATCATCTTTAATACGTTGGTATTGACTACAGTTTTCTGTTAATTTTTAAGCAAGAAAGATGTCGAACTCGAAAGCAAAAGGAGCATCCGGTGTAAAGCTAACTAAATTCATTGCACCATAGGTTATGAAACACAACATGATGGATTTCAGCTGCAAAATTCATAAGGAGACAATTACAAGATGAAGAAATCGACTTTCCAATACCAACAACCATATCCAAAGCACCTATAACTAGGGGTGTTCAAAACCGGATATCCGAAAATTCGGATATCCGAAAATTCGGATAGTTGATTATCGATATCTGAATCCGTATCCGGAATTTCGGATATCCGAATTTTCGGATACGGATTCGGATATTAAACCGGATATTCGAATTTCATTACTTTTAAATAAAGAAAATAAACCCTCCAAGAACAAGAACGTTTCCGTGCATTTGTTAGGTATAATAAGACTTCATTTGGTCCGGTTAAATGCAAGTTACCTCATGATACCTGAAGATCTTGAGAAATCAAACTCAAATTACTAAAATCAACATAAAAAAGGTAGCATTTATACCATCCTCACTTTGCGTACCAAGTAAAAATGTTAATAATTTGTCTTTTAAATTTCAAATGAAAAAACCCAATGCATTAAAACTATTTTTAATAATTTTTTATATTATATATTTCAGATTTCGGATATCCGAAATATCCGAAATTTTCACATTTTAATATCCGTATCCGAATCCGAAAAACCGGATATCCAAATTTCGGGTATCCAAATTTTTGGATATCCGATTTTTCGGGTATTTTCGGATCAGATTTTCGGATTTTTCGGATCGGATGTTCGGATGCGGATATTTTTGACCACCCCTACCTATAACATCTACCAACAAAACCCCTATACCTAAAATCATTAACATAAACCATGACTACCAATTCCTCGACATCACTTACAACATCCACACCATCCTTAGAAAATACTTCTAAAACTTTAGAATCTGGAACAATACAATCCTCAACACTTACATCAATAACCAAAACTTCAGCACCTACATCATCTAAACCATCCTCAACACCGGCACCCACTACCACATCATTAACACCTATATCTACTACCACAACCTCAAAATCAGCATCTACACTACCATCCTCCATAACTACAATAACTACCACACCATCCTTAAGTAAAGGAACTACCACATCCTCAACATATACATCTATCCTAACACCTACCCCATAATATACCCCATCAACAACACCTATCCCAGAATCTACCCCATCACCAACACAACCAACCACGAATGGATCTGTAGTGGAAAGTGTAGAAGGTGAAAACAATTCCTCTGAAGATTGTGGACCAGATGGACGTTTAATTGTTCATGTTTGAAAAAAAACGTGAGTTACCAATCAAATCTTAATTACAACTTTTTCTATGTATAACCTTTTGGTTTACCCGTACATATCAATTCATAACTTAACACATTACATGATTACTTGCAGGCTAATGCCACCAGGCCCTTGTGCACACTTTATTAGTCGGTCCTTTTTACAAAGTGTAAATTCAGAAGGGTACGCTTAGGGAAAAGTAAGCAAAGAAATGCGTGAATTATATTGGGGAGGAGTTTCAGGTAATTAACTATATGTGATAAATTGTTGTTTGGTAAACATTTACACTTAAACTTGTGTTTATATTGTTAATGTGTAAAAAAATGTTGTTAGGATGAAACAATAGACTCGCTGGTGAGGCAAGCTTGGGCAAGGAAAGTGGTACAAAGTTATGGTCAATATCTCTTCAACATGCGGAGCCCAAAAAGAAAAAAACATGGCTTTAAACCAACTCATATTCGACAGGAAGTCTGGAACTCCTGGCAACTAAAATGGAATATAGAAGAATACAAGCTAAAATCTGAGCAGAATAAGAAAAATAGGTGTAACGGTGTCGCTGATGGAGTAGCAAAACCTACACATAACGCTAGATCTGCAAGTCATTTGAAGATAGCTTCTGATTTTGTAATTTTTTTACTGGTACATCGTATCAATGTTTATATATGTTTATCGGTATATTTGACATTTTATATGGTATTTATGTAGAAGAAGAAATTAGGACGTGGTTAGACCTAGCAATGGGGCGGGTTTGGAGCGAATCGACCTTGATCCAAACCCTTTTAACAAATTTCAAAATCCGATCCAAACCCGCTCCGTAACCCGCAAGGTTTTGAATACTCAAATCCATACCCTTATCCATCGAATTAACGGATATCCAAACCTGTCCCGTAACCCATAAGCTTTTTGAATTATTAAACACATTTTACTTAATTCATAAAATAATATTTCTTAAATAAAACAAATGTTGATTTAGAAAACACATTACGTACAAAAGGACTTCCATTTGGAATTAAAAATCACTTGTGTAGTAACTTCTGATTTATTTTTTACTGTCAATTGTAGTGATAGAGAATAGAAATGACAAACTATCTTTCATTTGGTGAATGAATTCATTGATTTATGAATGAAATATGATTATTGCTTGATGAAATATAAATGAAATGACATCATAATTCTTAGTAGAATACTGGAAGTCTAGAAGTTGACTGCTTGATTCTTATGTATAAACAGTTTGGACTTTGGCATTTTCCCTTTGGACTTTCGAAAGAATTAAAATTAAACTTTAAGCAATATAAAATATAAATCAATAATTCAAAAACTATACGGGGCAGGTTATAATCGGAGCGGATCAGTGATGATCCATACCCAACCCTTTTAATAGAAGGGTTAGCGGGTATGGGTTGTTAACGGGTAAACGAATCAAAAATTATGCTCCAAACACATATAATTTTTAAGGGTTTAGATCAGATCAGGGTCAAAACCCGCTCCATTGTCAGGCCTAGACGTGATCTACCTCATAGTGAATTGTTCATCTATACATACACGAAGAATCACGATGTAGTCACTTTCACAAATGAAAAAGATAGACAAATTCATGTAATATTCATTTCAATGTTAAACTTTTATACTGTAGCTAGTCCATAATATCATTCATAAATTTGATATCTTTTAACTTATATTATTTTCATTTTGTAGGCGGCCTATACAGAAAAACGGGAAGAGGTGGAAGCTGAAGGTGTTGAATTTGATGAGGACAAGCTATTTTATGTTGTTGTTGGTGGTCATGATAAAAAAAAGACTTTATGGATTAGGCTCTTTTGCAAAGACGGTTCCCAATAGGAACGGTAAAACGGATGTATCTTACATTGCAGAAAAAAATGATGAAATAGAAGAAATGGGGGAGCTTGTTGCTAAACAAAAACAACAAAACTAAGAGCTTAAAGAAATGATGAACGCCCAACAAGAAGAAAACAACGAAAGGGTCGGGCATCTTGAAAAACAACTTCAAACTGCATTGGATCTTATTAATGTCTTTACAAAACAACAACAATAGTAGATTGATATATGTTTATTGCAGAGTATTTATTTTAGATTAACAACTTTCTTTTTTCCATGTAATAAATAATTATTGTATTATTTTATGATATAATGGTTTTAATTTTTTTGTTATTTTTGTTTTTCATATATTACTACAAAATAATTTGGATATAATTAAATCAATTATCTATCGGTCCATATGGAATCTGGTATATAATATACACCACGAAAATTGCTAGGGATTCATGACCACGAAATTTGGTAGTAAGTCATCAAACGGAATTTGCTAGGGATTCAACACGACAGAATTTGCTACGGAAGCACCACCACAGAATTTACTAGAGAACGACCACCATGGAATTTGCTAGTGAATCACCACCACAGAATTTACTAGGGAATGACCACCACGAAATTTACTAGGGATTCCGGACCATGGAAGTTGGTAGGGAATCACCACCACATAATTTGTGATGGAATAACTACCATTGATTTTGTGATGGAATCCTATTACGGAATGCAAGACGGAATACCATCTACAACGAATTTCATTCCGTTGTCACATTTGTGACAGAAGTATCGTTTCTGTTACAAACCATCGCTACGATGTTTTTAGGGATGAAAATGGGTCGTTGCAAATTCCATAGCAAATCATCTTTTGCAACGAAATTTCAGCTTTTCGCTACGGATTCCTTCCGTAGCAAAAGCGCATTTTTCTTGTAGTGATACTAACATCTTAGCATATTAAGATATTTTTTTAGAACTGTACATATTTATTGTGTGCACATATTAATATTTTTGTTTTTGCATTCATGTATAGTTTTGGTTGTGCATACATACATTATTTATATGTAAAATATGCACGCATGAATATTTATATTTTTTTACTTGTCTACAGTGGTGATTTACATATATATATATATATATATATATATATATATATATATATATATATATATATATATATATATATATATATATAAACTTATGTTTGTACACGTAAAATTGTGCATATATACATCTCATTCGAAAAAAAAAACATTAAAATTTTTTTTTTCAACAAATCATATATGTATCAACATCTTAACATATTAAGACACTTTTTCAAAAAAAAAATGTAAAAAGTACACAATTGTGCATGTGTATATTTGTGATATGCACATATGAACAATTTTGTTTGTGCACACATGAATATTTTTTTTTTTTTGCACAAATACATTATTTATACGTATAATGTGTGCATGTGCACACCAATTTTGACTTGTTTCTCGCACTTTTAACCGACATTGGACCAAAAATGTAATTACGAAATCAAGAATCACTTTGATAAACATCGATCAAACATCAAACAAGAAACTGATCGATATTAGAATCAAGAACGATCAGTTGTATCATCTCAATCAAAATGACCTGTACAAAACCTTTTCATAGGATCTTTTCGATTGAGGAATGAATGAAATATAATCGAGATTATATAAAATTTAAATCGAATCGAAATTTTGGGAATTGTGAGATAAAAATCCATTTGAATAAACGGAATTTAGAATTTAGATGTTCGTTTGAATGATGCTCGATTAAATAATACGTAAATGAAGAATCAAATGTGTCAATGAAATAATTCACGTCAAAGAAATCTACCTATCATCATACTAAATTATAAAGGAAACATTTTTTTCATCACATTCATTTGAAACTCTCATGCATTTTTCCTTTCATCACATCATTTGAAACTTCCACGGCTTCAGTTTCTTTCTAATAATAATTATAAATTGGTTAATAAGGTTACATAAATATCAAAGCTAAAGTGTAATCATATATAAACTAAATTTTAATATTAAAATAATATATTTACTTTTACTTATAAAGTTATGTTTTTTAACTTTTAATATATTATACTTAATTTTTTAGTTTTAATATATTGTTTAATGTAAACCATTATCATTTTAAAGATACAATTTTGGAACAATTTGTATAAAATAGTTAATTTATTAAGTTGGTTAATAAGGTTAAATAAATATCAAACCTAAAGTGTAATCATATATAAACTAAATTTCAATATTAAAATAATATATTTACTTTTACTTATAAAGTTATGTTTTTTAACTTTTAACATATTATACTTAATTTATTAGTTTTAATATATTGTTGAATGTAAACCATTATCATTTTAAAGATACAATTTTAGAACAATTTGTATAAAATATTTAATTTATTAATTTAAATATAACATTATAGGGTCAACTTAAATATAAATTTTTGTTAAAATTAAACAACCCAAAAAATATTTTGTAAATAGTTAAAAATGATAAATTATAGAGTCTTTCTAATAATGATTATAAGTTGGTTAATAAGGTTAAATAAATATTACACCTAAAGTATAATAATAAATAAAGTAAATTTTAATTTTAAAATAATATATTTACTTCTACTTATAAAGTTATGTCTTTAACGTTTAATATATTATACTTAATTTATGAGATTTAAAATGTTGTTGTATGTAAACGATTATCAATTTAAAGCTACAACTATTGAACAGTTTGGACAAAATTTTTAATTTGTTACTTTAAATATAAGATTACAGTGTCAACTTAAATATAAATTTCTGTTCAACTTAAAAACACAAATAATATTTTATAAATACTTAAAAGTGATAAGTAGTAGTGATAAATGCAAAAACTAAATTGTAATATCCATTTAACTAAAATATTTCCTAAAGATAATTTTATAATCGTTAAAAGTTTTCAAATAAGTAGCTTAAAATAAGTTACAAAAAAATAATTAAAAATAACTTTATATAAATGATTATATTGTTACCTTTAAAACCAAAAAAACAATGTTTGATGTTTTAAATAATTATAATGATAAAAATTAAAACATTAATAAATTTTAAAAAATTAATTAACAATAACAACTATAAATAAAATTAAACCATATATTATATTTAATTTTATTCATGTGTAACTTACAGGTAGAATTCATTCAAACGGTTGAGATTATGCAATTATAATAGATATATATTATCATATAATTAAAAATAATCAATATATTATATCAATTTAGTATACGAGTTATTATATCAAATTTAACAACAACGTTATTATTATATTTAAATATATATATATATATATATATATATATATATATATATATATTTGTAAAAACTTCAACTATATTGAAACAACCCAAAAATACCAGCCAAAAAATTCATTTTTATAATTAATATAAAACCATAATCATCCATATAATATATAAGAAAACCAAGTGTCATTTATCTCAAATCTCATAATAAGTACTGTGACAAAACATGTGACAAACATCAGAGTCTCAGTCAATCCCAAGCTGAAGGCGGTGGTGTGTGTGTGTGTGTGTGTCGTGCGATCATCCCGAGCTCTTCCCCTTGCTAGTGGGAGTACCTGAAACCAAAACTGAAAACTATAAGCATGAAGCCTAGTGAGCTCCCCCCAAATTACCACATACCATACAATAACTGATAAAACACATATTGGGCCCCGCCCGGCATCGGGCCAAGGTCCGACATAATTTGGGCCCCGCTCGGCATCGGACCGAAGCCCGGAACATATAACACATAACATAAACATGCATGAATCACAGAGGTATCAAGCATACATAACTACTTCTCGGGATTGCCCCAGAATACTACATAATCGGGCCCCCATTGCTGCCTTAGACTTGATCCTACTGAAGGGAAACTCACCTCGTATGACTGACTGCTGAAAAGTTGGGTGAGGGATCCCTGTCTGATGCTCCGACGACTCTCTGACTATAAATTTCATAAGGACACTTAGTCAAAAACTAATAACTACTCTTAGGGTAAAATGACCATTTTATCCTTGGTCAAAGTCAACATCCTGGTTGACCAAACTCATCGAGTCCATTTTGTGACTCGTCGAGTCCTAGAACTCAGAACCCTGAAATCGCGACTCGACTCGCCGAGTCACCCCATGACTTGTCGAGTTCCCTATTTGCTTAACATCGAGACTTGTTGAACTGACTCGTCGAGTCGTCCTCAAACTTGTCGAGTCCTGGAATAATCAGATAAGGGACTAGATCCTTCTACTTTCCGAGTTCCTTAATCGACTCACCGAGTCCTATGAACATCATCGGGGTTTCTTCATCGGACTTTTCGAGTTCCCTTATGAACTCGTCGAGTCCCTTGCAGATCTAACCTAGTTAATTGGTTTCACCCTTCTACAACTCCAAAATTAGATCTGGGTCATTTCTAAGGTCCACTTCTATAAAGTTGGAGACTTGACGGCTTTGCACACCTCAAATAGACCCAAACTCAAGTTATAGCAATCTACTTCCAAAAATATGACCATAGCTTGGATGAAAACATATTCAAGGCTCCTTTTATGACTCTAGAGGCTATATACTATAGGAAAAAGGGATTGCTTTGCATACAACCCATAGAAACTTAATCATCCTTCTCAAAAGGGTCAAAAAGACCCAAACATCAACATACAAAGAGATTTAAGCTATAGTTCACCAAGCTAAGAGCTTTTTACCTTAGAAAGTTGCCAAAGATGAGTGTGTTCCTGGATCTTGTTCTCTTTCCCCAAGCTTGTTAGCTCCAAACTCTTGCAACTACCTTCAATGGCAAAAAAAAACACACTCAAAAACTCAAGGGAGAGACTCTCTAACGAACTAGGGTTTCTGGAGGACACGGAGGCTAATAAGGGAGGCCCAAAGGGGGTTTATGATGTTTAAATAGGGTGCAAAACCCCAAAAATAGAGTTTCCCCCAGGCAGACCTACTCGTCGAGTCCATGCTTGGTCTCGCCGAGTAGACTCTTTAAATCTCGCGACCTTTTTGGCATCTACTCATCGAGTTACGGCTACTAACTCGTCAAGTAGCTCAAAATAAATACTTGGATAATAAAGAATAATTACGTACTAGGAAAGGGGCGTTACAATTCTCCCCCACTTGTTTTAGACTTCGTCCTTGAAGTCTGTTGCGTCTAAAAAGAACTTTGACTAGTGCTCCCTCATTTCCTCCTTGGTCTCCCATGTCCACTCCGAACCTTTGTCGTGCTGCCATTGCACCTTCACTAGCTCGACCCTTTTGTTCCTCAGCTCCTTCGTCTTGCGATCTAGAATTGCCACTGGTCTCTCTATGTAATTCAGGTTATCATCAACCTGAATATCCTCTAAGGGTAGCACTGCAGAATCATCCACCAAGCACTTTCACAGTTAGGAAATGTGGAAAGTGATGTGGATCTGGCTGAGCTCTGTAGGAAGGTCTAACCGGTAAGTAACACGGCCCACCTAGGCCAAAACCCTTAATGGACCAATGAACCTGGGGCCCAACTTGCCCCGCTTCGGGAACCTGATAACACCTTTACTGGGTGACACTTTTAGGAGGACCATATATCCTACCTAAAATTCCAAGTCCAAACACCGCTTTTCGAAGCCTGCTCCGGACTTGATGGATCCGCTCTGTGGTCTTGAGTACCACTTCCGTACTCCCCATGACCCTCTGACTGACCTTACGCCAACAGATTGGGGTCCTACATTTCCTCCCATAGAGCATCTCGAAGGGAGGTCGGTCTATGCTGGCATGGTAACTGTTGTTATACGAAAATTCCGTTAATGGAAGATGTCTATCCCAACTGCCACCAAAATCTAATATGCAAGCGCATAACATGTCCTTGAGAGTCTGAATCGTCATCTCGCTCTGCCCATCCGTCTGGGGGTGGAAAGCGGTGCTGAAGTGGAGACAAGTACCCGTCTCCTCGTGAAACTGTTTCCAAAATCTGGAAGTCAAACGGACATCTCGGTCTGACACCACCGAGACAAGCACTCCATGACATGCCACTATCTCTCGCACATAAATCTTGGCCAGCTTCTTGGCCGAGATGATCTCCTGGATCGGTATGAAATGAGCGCTCTTGGTTAACCGATCCATGATGACCCATATCAAATCGACCCCATGTGTGAGCCTGGGAAGCTTAGTAATGAAATCCATGGTGATATCCTCCCATTTCCACACGGGAATGTCTAATAGTTGCATCTTTCCGTGAGGCCTCTGGTGCTCTACCTTGACCTTTCTGGAGGTCAAGGATCTCTCCATGTACCAAGCTATGTCTCGCTTCATGCAGGGCCACCAGTAATCGTGTCGAAGATCTCTGTACATCTTCGTCTCGCCTGGATGGATAAAGAACCTTGACTTGTGGGCCTCATCCATCCATACCTACCGGACTCCACCCTAGTATGGCATCCAGACCCTCCCATGTAGGGTCAACAACCCCCGACTGTCATAATCAGACGAGGCCACTCGACCTACAATCCTCTCGCACTTCTGGCGCTCCTCCTTCAGGCCCTCCACCTGCGCCTATCGGATATGTTCCAATAATAAAGTAATGACTATCATCCTCAGACATACGTCTCGGATCTGGGTCGCTACCACCTTGTGGCTCAGGGCATCGGCCACTATGTTGGTCTTTCCCGGGTGGTAAAGGATCTCACAATCATAATCCTTCACAACGTCTAACCACCGACGCTGCCTCATGTTCAGATTCGGCTGATCTATGAGGTACCTCAAACTCTTATGGTCTGTGTAAATGGTACACTGGACCCCGTAGAGGTAATGCCTCAAAATCTTGAGGGCAAAAACCACAGCCCCCAGCTCCAAATCATGCGTCGGATAGTTAGCCTCATGAGGCTTTAGCTGCCTCGAAGCGTAAGCTATCACATGACCTCGCTGCATCAATACTACTCCCATACCTGTGATCAAAGTGTCACAGTAGACTACGAAGTCATCTACTCCCTTGGCAAGGTGAGAATCGACGCCTCACACAATCGTTGTCTGAGTGTCTCAAAGGCCGTCTGCTGCTCAGAACCCTAACGAAAAACCACCGACTTCTTGGTCAGTGGGGTCAACGGAACTGCTATCTTGGAGAAGTCCTGGATAAATCTCCTGTAATACCCTGCTAGACCTAGGAAGCTCTGAATCTCAGATGGAGACCTCGGAATCTTCCACTGCATCACGGCCTCTATCTTGGCCGGATCTACCAAAATACCCTTCTGGTTGACGAGGTGCCCAAGAAACCGCACCTCGCGCAACCAGAACTCACACTTGGAGAACTTCATGAAAAGTCTCTGCCTCCTCAGTGTCTCCAGCACCTCTCTCAGGTGCTCCTCATGCTACTCTTAAGTCTTAGAGTAAACCAAGATGTCGTCAATGAATACTATTACAGACCGATCCAACATCGGTCTACACATGCAGTTCATGAGGTCCATGAATACTATTACATACTGATCTAGCATCGGTCTACACACACGGTTCATGAGGTTCATGAATACTCTTGATTCTTGGAGTAAACCAAGATGTCTTCAATGAATACTATTACAGTCTGATCCAACATCGGTCTACTCACGCGATTCATGAGGTCCATGAACGCGACTGGAGCATTGGTTAGTCCAAACTCATAATGACCATAGCGAGTCCAAAAAGTTGTCTTCTGTACATCATCATCCCTTACTCGCATCTGGTGATATCCGGACCGTAGATCAATCTTGGAGAACCAAGATGCTCCCTGCAGCTGATCGAACAAAAATCATCTATCCTCGGGAGTGGGTAACGGTTCTTCACCGTTACTTTGTTCAGCTCCCGGTAGTCTATGCACATGCGATGCGACCCGTCCTTCTTCCTCACAAACAAGATCAGGTCTCCCCTTGGTGAACAACTCAGCCTGATAAAACCCTTGTCTAGCAGCTCCTGCAGTTGCGTAGACAACTCCTGCATCTCTGGAGGAGCCAACCGATATGGTGCCTTGGCTATCGGAGCCGCACCAGGGACCAAGTCAGTCCGCAACTCAACCTGTCTCTCCAGAGGTATTCCAGGTAAATCTTCCGGGAATACATCCAGATACTCTCGCACTACTGGTACATCATCAACTTTCTCCTTACCCCTATCTCGGGTATCCATGACATATGCGACGTATCCGGCGCAACCCTGCTGAAGGTGGCGCCTCGACCTCACTGCTAAACAAAGAATCGGTCCGCGATATGGCCTCTTGCCATGTATCACTAACTCTCCCCCACTAGGAGTATGAACCCTCACTAGCTGCTGCTCGTAGTCGATCATCGCCCGTTGGGACTCAACCAGTCCATACCCACTATAACCTTATTCCCTCGCAGGGGAATAGGAACCAAGTCCACTGAAAACTGCTCATCAAATAACCGAAGCGTGCATCCTCTATGTCGAGTGGGAAATCCAGCTCCCCCAGAGATCTACTAAACCGCTTGCTAAGTTCGAGCGACACAAAAGATCAGGTAGCCCCCGAATCAAAAAATACCATAGTTGATATATCGTTCACTAAGAACGATCCTATAAATAAACACCAAAACATGCATGAGTAATAATAAAAAATAATAAAAAGATAATGGAGAAGATACATACCCATAACCACGTCAGGAGTCACTCGTTCCTCCTCTGCTGTCAACTGGAAGGCTCTGCTCTTCGCTACCGGCGCCTCAGCCTGGACCCGACGGTCGTCTGTAATCCTCAAAGTGGTAAGAGCGGGTGCCACCACCTGTCCTACTGATGCTAAACTCGGACAATGGGACTTCTTGTGTCCCCTCTGATTGCAATGAAAGCAAATCAGATCAGATGATGCGGTGGTGGTGGTAGTAGCTGTACAATCCCTACTCATATGCCCAATACAGCCGCACTTGAAACAGCCAGAATTCCTTTCCTTGCACACTTCATCGTGCAACTTGCCACATTTTCCACAATGACTTTGGCACTACGGTCCCCTAGACCCGTGATCAGACACCCTGGGCTTTTTTCCCAAACCCGCTGCACCAAACGCCTCCTCTGGCTTCCTCTTTCTCTCCATCTCTAGATCAATCTTTCTCTCACGAGCCCTCGCTATCATATCCTCCAATGTCTTGCAACTGGACCGGCTCATAAACTGTCTGATATCGCTCCTTAGCATCTCATGATATTGGGCCTTTTTCATCTCCTCGTCCGCCACATACTATGGGAAGAGATGGGCCCTCTCCCTAAACTTGGCGGTAATCTCCGCCACTATCTCTGTCATCTGCTGGAGATCCTGAAACTCCCTAGCAAGCTGCTGCACCTCAATAATAGGTGCAAAATCAGCCCTGAACCTGGTCGTGAATTCACTCCAGGTTATTGCATCCAATATTGCATCATCACCGATGGCTCGACCAACCTCCTCCCACCAATCCCGTGCCCTGTCCTTCATAAGACATGACGCTAATCTGACCTTATCCCCCACGGGACATCTGCGGGTGCGGAATGTGTTGGAAATATACGCCAACCACCTGGTACTAGCAATGGGGTCCCGAGCCCCATGATAGTCGGGAGCTCCACATGCTCTGAACTCCCAGAAAGTGAGTATGCGCGACCCCATCATGGTCGTCATCTTAGTACGAAAAGCACTAAATCTCTCCTCCATAAGCTCCAAAATACCCTCCTTGACCGTACCAAAGATCACAGTAGTTTGCTCTAGTATGCTGCATGTAATCTCCAAGGAGATGAACTCCCTGATCTGCTCATCTAACTGCCCGACTCCAGAACCTGAGCCCTATCCCTCCCGGGCACTAGAACTGCTATCTGCTGGTCTAGGGTGTAAAACCACCATTCTGAAAACACATCATAACAAACATCAGAATACTATCTTAACTCGAGGGATCATATACACTACAAGTTTACTGGTCTTATCTCAGCCTTCCTTGATTCGAGTACGGGTCCTCTTCTTTCAGTAGTACGGACACATACTACCTTCCACATTTATCCATACTTTCCTCAAGAATTGCCTCGACTTCACCAAGTCCCTTCTATTACTACAGTTGATCTCATACTAAACTCTTCCTAGGCTTGCCCTAGGGTATTCACCAACTCACCCTCCGCTATCAGCTGCATAAGAAATCTTTACTACCTCCCCCTAACTAGTTTGTGAATACTACTACATGTTACTAAGACTAGATAATTCTTCGAATGAGATATCCTACCCTACAACGGTTAGACTCAAACAAGAGCTGCGTAATAGAGCTAAACCTAACCTTCTTAAATTATTTAATCCTCGTAATATGTAACGTAACATATTCATCTCCTAGTTAGTAAAAGATAACTAAGACTCCTAAAAGCATGAAGCAAGTAGCATTCAAGCATTGAGTACACATAATCAAGCATATACTATTCTCAATATCATACCGTCTGATCTGTACTAGCATGCATTTCTAACAAACTGATACACATATAACATGCACATAAGGCATCTTCCTAGATCCTTAGTCCTAATCTAGCATGTTGTTCTTATAAAGTTGATAAACATAATATAACATAAACTTGTATGCGTAATTAGAGAGTACTTACTTGCGCTCGGCTGATCACTTGTACCGCACCCCTATTCTCTTTTCAAAATTCTTTTCTATTTTTCCCAAATTCTTTTTTTTGTAAGAATGATTTTATTTTGAAAACTCTTATACCATTTCCTTAGTTTGAGTTCAGACACACTCGAAAGTATGCCCGAATCCCTCAAACCAAGGCTCTAATACCAACTTGAAACAACCAAAAAATACCAGCCAAAAATTTCATTTTTATAATTATTATAAAACCATAATCATCCATAGTCTATAAGAAAACCAAGTGTCATATATCTCAAATCTCATAATAAGTACTGTGACAAAACATGTGACAAACATCAGAGTCTCAATCAATCCCAGGCTGAAGGCGGTGGTGTGTGTGTGTGCCGTGCGATCATCCCGAGCTCTTCCCCTTGCTAGTGGAAGTACCTGAAACCAAAACTGAAAACTATAAGCACGAAACCTAGTGAGCTCCCCCCAAATTACCACATACCATACAATAACTGATAAAACACATATTGGGCTCCGCCCGACATCGGACCGAGGTCTGACATAATTTGGGCCCCGCCCGACATTGGACCATAGCCCGGAACATATAATACATAACATAAACATGCATCAATCACAGAGACATCAAGCATACATAACTACTTCTCGGGATCGCCCCAGAATACTACATAATCGGGCCGACATTGGTGCCTTAGAACCGATCCTACTAAAAGGAAACTCACCTCATATGACTGACTACTGAAAAGTTGGGTGAGGGATCCCTGTCTGCTGCTCCGGCAACTCTCTGGCTATAAATTTCATAAGGACACATAGTCAAAAACTGATAACTACACTTAGGGTAAAAGGACCATTTTATCCTTGGTCAAATTCAACATCCTGATTGACCAAACTCGTCGAGTCCGCTATGTGACTCGCCGAGTCCTAGAACTCAGAACCCTGAAATCGCGACTTGACTCGTCGAGTTCCCTATTTTCTTAACATCAGGACTTATCGAACTGACTCGTTGAGTCCTAGCATAATCAAATAAGGAACAAGATCTTCCTACTCGCCGAGTTCCTTAATCGACTCGTCGAGTCCTATGAACATCATCGGGGTTTCTTCATCGGACTCGTCGATTTCCCTTATGAACTCTTCGAGTCCCTTGTACATATAACCTAGTTAACTGGTTTCACCCTTCTACATCTCCAAAATACAGATATGGGTCGTTTCTAAGGTCCACTTCTATAAAGTTGGAGACTTGATGGCTTTGCACACCTCAAATAGAACCAAACTCAAGTTATATCAATCTACTTCCAAAATCATGACCATGGCTTGGATGAAAATGGATTCAAGGCTCCTTTTATGACCCTAGAGGCTAATTACTATAGGAAAAAGGGATTGCTTTGCATACAACCCATAGAAACTAACTTATCCTTCTCAAAAGGGTCAAAAAAACCCAAAAATCAACATACAAAGAGATCTAAGCTATAGTTCACCAAGCTAAGAGATTTTTACCTCAGAAAGC
Source organism: Lactuca serriola (assembly GCF_051521515.1). Lineage (NCBI taxonomy): Eukaryota > Viridiplantae > Streptophyta > Magnoliopsida > Asterales > Asteraceae > Lactuca > Lactuca serriola. Next base: position 178,403,369 of record NC_136409.1, on the reverse strand, counting down.
TACCAAAGATGAGTGTGTTCCTAGATCTTGTTCTCTTTCCCCAAGCTTGTTAGCTCCAAACTCTTGCAACTACCTTCAATGGCACAAAACACACTAAAAAACTCAAGGGAGAGACTCTCTAACGAACTAGGGTTTCTGGAGAACAGGGAGGCTGATAAGGGAGGCCCAAAGGGGGTTTATGATGTTTAAATAGGGTAGAAAACCCAGAAAATAGGGTTTCCCCCTGGCAGACCTATTCGTCGAGTCCATGCTTGGACTCGTCGAGTAGACTCTTTAAATCCCGCGACCTTTCTGGCATCTACTCGATGAGTTAGGGCTACCAACTCCTCGAGTAGCTCAAAATAAATACTTGGATAATAAAGAATAATCGCGTACCACGAACAGGGCGTTACATATATATGCGTTTCTGCGCAATGCATGGACATTCGCCTAGTATATCTTATAAAGCTAGCATTTTTCCTTGAACCTCAAGCATTTGAAACTCCCAAGACCATTTCTTCTTGAACTTCATGCATTTGAAACTCCCACGACTATTCAAATTATACAAATTAATTTATGATTAATTGAAATATTATGATTTGTAACTCATCGAACTCTTCAAATCATGCTATTTAATTGATGAGTTAAATGAAATATTTAGCCTATATAAGAAATTTGTAGATTACATATTGCATGTATGTCAACACAAAAAGATAGAATATATTTGTAAGGTTTGAAGAGTTATATGAGTGGGTACATGGACGTAAGAAAGCAATTGCAACTTTTCTAAATATAAATTCATGTAAACTCAAATTGGGTACATGTAAAGTTTTAGATATTAACCAAGGTTCAAATCTATGTATGTTTGTAAATTGATACTTAAGATCATTTTTTAAGTTTATATGTTATGCATCTTTCTATAATCAAAGGATGATGAAGTGGGATTGATAATTACTTCTCATGGGCTTTTGGTAAATCAACCATCAAACTATTTATAAGTTAGAGCAATTAACTTTGTTAACATGTATGTATCTTTATGTTGTCTCTCTCTTTTTTATATTAAGAAAATATATTTTATGTACAAAAGAACATTATTCAACATGTATATTATACTATATATATATATATATATATATATATATATATATATATATATATATATATATATATACTATGTTAGTTTCTATCGCTTATTTTATAAATAACATCGATGAAGTTTTTTTTTTTTATAATTGATTTTGATGAAAGGAGTTTACAATTATTATTTGAAATTGTTAGTGATAATGATGAATTAGAACGAATGATCTATATCTATATCTATATCTATCTATCTATATATCTTATAAAGCTAGCATTTTTCCTTGAACCTCATGCATTTGAAACTCCCAAGGTTATATAAAATTATTTTTGCTCAAAGCACATTCATTTGAAACCTCCATCTTTTAACTAATACAACTCAAAAGTCTTTTTAATAATGCTTTACCACTCAAAGGTTTTATAACTTATATTATGATTAATAAGCACTTAATGAAACGTTTACTATAAAGGGATCAATCTTTTGGGTAGACATGCATAAAAATCACACACAAACTTCATAAAGAAACAAGCTTAAAGGTTTTTGTATTGGTTTGAGGTCTTATGACCACTTTTTGAGATATAGTATTATGTTATAGCTTTTAATTTGTAAGTTTGTTATATACTAATTATTTATATATTTTTTCTTGGTTTTGGATTCTTTTAATACAATTGTTGTATGTTGTGTTTTAATCATTAATATATATTAGATCAGATAGATATTATTGATCATTATATATTAAATTAACATATTTTACTTATACTTAGTTTTGATATGTTATTTCTTAAATTGTTAGTTTAAAGTCACAACTTTTGAATAATTTGTATAAAATAATTAAATTGTTAATTGAAATACAGTGTTAAAGTACTAACTTAAATGAAAATTTCAATTAAACTTAAACAAAATCCAATGACTATTTTGCAAATAGTTATAAGTTATAAATTATAGTGTTAAATGTAAAAACTAAATTGTAATCCCAAATTAATTAAAATATTTCCTAAAACTATTTTATATAAACATTAATAATTTCTAAATAAGTATCTTACAAATAACTTATAACGATAATAGTTAAAAATAATATTGTTATCTTTAAAAACAAAACCATTGTTTGATGTTTTAAATAACTACAATAATATAAATTAAAAAGTTAATCTAATGTAGTTTTAAAAATGATGATTAAGCCTATATAGTTTTAATAGATTTAATATGATCATATAATTCAAAATATTTAATATTTTATACTAAATTAGTATAAGAATTATTATATCAAAGTTAACCATGACATTTTTATATTTAAACAACATATATTTTAAATTTATAATTATATTCTGCGCAACGCGCAGACATTCGCCTAGTTTCTAATATGATATGATTTTATTGTTGAAAACCAATAACTATGTGTGTTATAAAAATGAATTCTTTATGTTCTACCAATACTTGATGCACCCAATTTTAAATGTTTTTATAGTAATAAAAATAATTTATCTTATTACATGTATCAATTTCTTTTTTTCCTATTCATTCTTTATCATAAAGAAAAAGTAAAGTAAATAAAATATTAATAATTTCATATGAAAATATAAGTTTTCAAAATATATCTTAAGTGTAACACTCTTCCTCCCTAACCCACTCTTAACATATTGTTTTTAAGATTTGTCGCATTACATAACACTTACTATAGTTTTGAAATTCAAATTACCATTTTATTTGGACCGTTCATTTTCTTCCAATATCTCATAGTTTTAAGAAAAAATGAAAGTACAATAAAAAAGTATGATATATTTTTTTAAATATAATAATGAAAATTTTCAAATAAGTAGTTTTTAATTAGTAAAAAGTAATGATTGTTTAAAATAACGTAAAACTACATAATAGATTATATTACGTTAATAAAATATTGTTATTTGAAATAATAATAATAATAATAATAATAATAATAATAATAATAATATAGGAAATAAAAAATATTCAAATAAATTATTTATAAATTAGTTAAAAATAAGTATTGTTTAAAATAGTTTGAAATAAAAAACTTAATTCAATTTGATTCAAACACAATTTTTTATATCTTTCATATCGTATACTTAAAATTATTATAATATTAGTTAGAACTTAGTATAAAATTATTATTTCAATGATAAATACTTATACTATTGTTCTTTTAACATATAATTGTTAATATTTATATTATATTATTGGGCACAAATCAAGAGTTTAAACTCCCACTACAACTTAATAGTTCTTTTTATTTAAATGTAATTATGATTTCAAATTTAATGTAATTTGCCTTTATATTTTCCACTACATTCAAAAGCTTTTTAAACTTATGGTTATTAATATACAATGATTTTTTATTTTCCACTTATTTATTATACACATTGTAGCTATATTATTAGTAGTATATAAGTAAGTTTTGATTAAAAAAATCATATATTTGAAAAGATTTGTGATTCAAAATGAAAGAGTTGAAAAATATGTTTTGTCGTATCAATGGTTATTTCAACACAAATTGTTTATTACAATATTTTTATATATCAAATATACGTTGATTTGTAAATATTCATTTTGAATGATTTATAAGTGTGTAATAAGTTTTGTTTGATGTAAATGTTATAATGTTGTAGTTTTTTATTTTATTAAAAGCTATAGTGTTTTTCATACTATTTGTTATTTCTTTTATATACAAGCCGACATACGTTTTATATATAATATCCACAACTTCAAACATTCAATAAAATCATCAAAAGTTGTAGTATTTATTTTTTCATACTACTTTGTTTTTTTATACATAGGAATCAATGTATATTTGATATATAATTTACGCAACATAAAACAGTCTATAAAATCATGAATTAATAGGGGAAGTAACTAATGATATAAATTTATTAAAATTAATAAAACTAATATGTTAACTATAGAGTTTTTTTTTGCTATTGACATTGGTTTTACATGTATAAATATTTAATCAGAATTTGTTAAATGCTATTATTTTAATTAAATAATGATATTCACATGCAACACGCGAGGATTCGACTAGTTAACTAATAAAGTCATGAACATATCACACAAAACAGAACATATCTCCTTTTGACCACCAAATCAAGAAGGTATCGAATAGGGATCAACGTTGTAAAAAATATTCGACATCAACGTTGTAGTTAGGGATTAATCGTTAGACGTCTTTTATTTGGTAGGCTAGAGATTAGAAGGTCCAACAATAACAAAATGCAAAGCAAGAATTGATACTATCCAACGGGGATGCCAAAGTCGAGCAAACTCCGCGAGAGAAAGTTGCAGATACCGAAACTCCAAACAGGCTACCCTTATCACCTTTCGACCACCAAATCAAGAAGGTATTGAATAGAGCTCTCTAGGCAAGAGACATCAATGCAGAACAGATCACCAACGATATGGATGTCTCCAATCGACTCAAAGGTTTCCTAGATCACTCCTCGTGCGGATCTGCTCCAAGAGACTCCCCAGAAAACAAGAGGGCTAACATCAAAGTCGCGCGACTTGCAATAGAGAAAGTGCAACCATGAAAAGAAAGATACTTACCTATACAAAAGAACACTACCAGAAAACAGCCTTTTACGACGCGCAATGTGTATCGTAAAACGCTCAGACGACATGCAAATGCGTGTCAAGGAAGGCCTTATCATAACGAGAGACGACACGCTTTTACGCATCGTCTATTTATGACGCGCATTTATGACACACATTTACAATGCTCATTTATGACAGGCACTGTGTATTAAGGAAGGCCCTGTCATAAAGGAAGACGACACACATTTGCATGTCTTAACCTTACGACGTGTGTTTAGGACACGCATTGTGTATCATTAAAGCCCCTGTCATAAATGAAGATAACACGTATTTGCGTGTCATAATTTTAAGTGTTTTTAAAAATATATATTTTTGATAGAATTACTAATTTTCAAATTAAACAATAGATTGAAATTATCATAATACAAAATAAAATACCATACATAAGAATGATAATTCATTTCAAAAAAATATCACATGTCAAACATGTTACCTAACATTACATGTCAACACTAATAACACTTAAAAACATGCTTTTTCCTGCATTTGGAGCACCCACTATTCCTATATCAACAACCAACTTTAGGTCTAATTCCAACCACCTGTAAAAGAATAACATTGTAAAAGAACAACATTAGAAGAATAGAAACATATATATATATATATATATATATATATATATATAACAAATAAAATATATAACAAAGTATATATATATATATATATATATATATATATATATATATATATATATAACAAATAAAATATATAACAAATAAAGAAACCATCATAAAGTCATGCAGTCAAACCTTTTCATACTTATTAATGGCATCCTTATCTTTTTCTGTTTCCAAATCTACAAAAGAGTCCAAATTCTGAAAACATGAAGCCTTCTCTTTCTCCATCTCCAACACTGAGATCTACATTACAATATGAACAAGTGGTTCACAAGACATTGAGATCAAAACTCATATGTATATATGTATAGGTAAAGCTTTATCTACATTACAATATTATTAATTTACGATTTTCAGTACTTTAACGTAAAAGTTTTTCATGAGCATGCATGTCAAATGGAAAACCTGTAATTTTGCTCGAAGCTCCTCGATTTCTTTCTTTTGGCGCTTTAGTAAAGCAGCATCTGTCAAAATCTGCCAAATAGCAAGAAATACATAATGAAATCAAGAGCACATGGACTTGAAGAAGAGAGTAATATGAGATTTTGTGTTGACATTTGAGAACTAACCTCATTCACATGGGCACAATTAGTGACACGTAAAGCCGTGCTTGCTAACAGTGAGTTGAAAGAGTTAATGAGGGTAAAGATTAACCAAGAAAAGATGACAGATATCAACGTAACTAACTATTAACTGTATAGTGGATCCAAAACCTAATTATAATGTCATCAATATTAACTCTGAGTGGCTCGAAAATTAAGATCTTATTATCAAATTTGAAAGAATAATTATGAAACAACATAAAATTTACTCTTTATATTGTACTAACCAATAAGTAGAAAAGTAATGCATATAAAAATCAAAATCAAAACCAAACACTTCCATTAACAGCTATTGTTTTGTTTAGTGTATTTTTGCAAACACTATTTGTTTTAAACAAGAGAAAAGATGTCACATTGCATTCACGAGAAACCGTTGACTGTAAATCTTCCATTAACCGCAATAGTTTGACCAGTAATGTAAGAAGCAATAGGCAAACAAAGGAAGGCCACAAAAGATGAAACGTCATTTGCTTCTCCAAGGCGTTTCAGAGGAGTTCTAGATGCCACAATATCCAAAAACTCCTTATTATCAAGTACCTACACAAATAAAGGTCTTAGTGAACCATAGTGCTACATAATTAGTTCAAATGTTGTCATTCGCCCATTCACATGTTAAATTCTTTGTAAGTTGACTAAGTATAGTTGCGGATGCAAAACACACACGTTAAAACTAGAAGGGTATTCAAGTCTGTTAAACAAACGAGAGATAGATAATGAGTCCCTGTCCCACCTTGTTCCTTTTTTTGGGTGCAAGTTAACAAAGGGGCATAAATGTAAATTTTGCAACCATTATCATACCTTTAATGTCACTGTAAACAGACCCAACACTACTATGAACCAAACCTGCAACAGAGGAAATAAACACAATGCTTCCAGATCCAGAATCTTTTAAAAGAGGATATGCAAGTTGACTCATATGGTAAGAAGACTCCAAATTAGTAGCCATGAGAATTGAATACAGATCTGGAGTATACTATGTAGTAGGTTTCCTAATGTTTGTCTCCACATTGTTTATCTACAAGCAAGAAATCTATGGAAGTAAGTTTTGGTGAAGAGTAAAAAAGTTCATATCATCATTTCAAGAATGAACTACTAACCTAACATCAATATTAAGCAACTAACGATTCATTATGATAATGTTTGCCTAAAATTGTGTTGCACGTGTCTAAAACCTAACAAGTTGAATGTGACTCCGAAAGTAGTACCATAAACCTCACATAATTGTCAAATTATCAATTCCCACTCACAAAAATTGAGCTAATTAGCATCAATTTCCTATGGTGAAGCAATTATGTTTGAATTTGTAAACATGATCTAGAGTAAAAAGTTAAAGTTTCGAGGAAACAAACGTAAATTAAACTATAATAATATTTGTAAAAAGGAACTCTGTCTCTAACCTAGCTGCAACTAGGGCAGTGTCAAATCTGCCTAAATAAACTTGTTTCCCACAATCCCTGACCACAAAAAATAGAAAATAAAATCAGTTATAAAATTCAAAACATTGACAATTTAGATTTATTTCAATCCCCAGAGAACTTATTGATCCAAATTCTATTTCCATATGGAAATAATCAGGAACGGAGTGTATATTCCATACGGAAACAATCGTATGTGCTTCAGCTTCAAGCAATTATACAGTGTAAATGAATGATCCATATGAAGCTTAATGATGATCTCTTACTTGTTGTAGCGAAGGAGATGCAGGCAGGTTCTTGTTGACGGGCGGCATGTAGGTCGTCGACGGTGGCGGAGAGGAGAGATGGGTTTGAAGAGAAGGTGTTGAGGAAAATATCGTAGATAAGGGTGGAGGAGCAAAGTTTTTTTCCTAAATGGAGAGAGTGTGTGTATGTGTGTGTGAGAGAGAGAGATGGGTGGGAGATGATGGTGGAGTATAGGTAACTGGCAAGGGTTGGTTCAGATTCGGCGTCACAGCAAGCTTTGGCTATGATTTCATTCTAGACCCACTCGCATTCATTTTCTCTACCGTTGACGGCGGTTTGTGGAGACGATGATGACATCGTGTACTGCGATGTGGCGTTCCGATCTTAAACCGACATCTTGACATGGCAGAAGTGTTTTCTTAGGCACTTCAAACTCTTAAAGCTTATGAGGTTCGATGCTAGTGGTGGCGGCTTAGGGCTTGCAACGAGAAGGGGGAGTGAGTGAGTGAGTGAGTGAGAGAGAAAGAAAGAGAGAGAGGGAGAGAGAGAGAGAGAGAGAGAGAGCGGAGGTAGAGGAAGACGAACTACTTAAAGGATTATTAGGGTTTTTTGGTAGAAGATTATAGAAGGAGAAGAAGGAGATGCATCAGGCGGGGTGTTTAATTTTTTGGGATTTCATTTCCCCCCACGGGCTATTAAAAAACAGAGAACACGCCTTCCTAAAAAATATAAAATGACACAGTTACACGACATGCTTTTTATGATTGGTGCCCTCCGTGTTTTTTTTGTTGGACACTAATTTTAGGGCACACAAAAATGCGTGTCCTCTATCCTTCAAATTTTAGAAAACTAAGATTATTTTTTAGGACACACATAAATTTGTGTCCTCTATCAGTGCGTGTCATTGTTTGCACGTCATTAAAGGGCTGTTTTCTGGTAGTGGAATCAAGCAAGCGAATTGCAACGAGGAGGCCTGAGAGCCATTTCCATAGGGTTGTCTTGCCTAGGAGCATGTCGGCCTATCACACGCAAAGACAATATTGAACCCCTAGAAATGGCTATGGAGGTAGCCCCAGAATACCAGGTGCTCTTTCCTTCTCAAAGCCAACACACCATGACTCTGACCAATAACCACCTTTGATCCGATCAATGGGGTACCGACACCATAGGGTCACCCCCCGTCACCCTACGAGGAGTCAGGTTCACTCTGGTGACCGCTAGTTTTTTTATTAGGCAGGCAAGAGGTAAGCACCCATCAGGGTCAAGAAAAGCTTGGATCAGAGAACCACCAACAATTTATCAGCTCCATCGTCCGGCCCCAAGGTCTGACGTCAAAGGAATACCCTTCAATCCAACACAAGGTGCAAAAGAAATATCGCCATGCGGGATTACAAATAGGTCGTTGCGAGTGCCAAACTTTGGTGCAACCACCGATAAAGTAAAACAATGCTTAAACATGAATATACTCAAAGAAGAACATGAGACCATTAGACTTAATCAGGCCGTCCACAGGGGAAACGCCGAAAATCACCACACTTGGTGCATGCGAGTAGAAAGCTCTGAGGCAAAAGACTACGCATTGGAAAAGAATGGGTTTAGCCACGTACGAACTAAGAGCTAGCTAAACACCACCGAGGAACATGCGAGTAGTACCACAAAAGCGCAGCAAGATGGAGTTGGCATCCCAAGAGTTTAGGACGGGGGAGTCATCCCCTGGACATGGGGTGCGTGCAGTTCACACCACCACCCTAGAGCAAGGAAAAAGGTCCAGATAAGGTACATCCGAGGCAAGTGCAATGTGATCAAACTGCAAATGGATAATCACACCCCAACAAGTCGGCCCAAGAGTTAGGCCATGGCTTATGCCGTGATGTAGTCATCTCTATTTCTTTACTCACCAAACAATGTATTTATTTCTAAAAAAAATTATCAATAAAGTGAAGGAAGTTTACTATAGAAAAAAAAACTATTAGAACGTTTTTTTACTATTCAAGCTAGATAACATTTACATAAGAGGTTGTGCATGTTTACCAAATGATAAAAAAAAGGACTGATCATCCATGTCATTTGAGTGAAATTGTTGTGAGAATGCAACGATAAGTGTCAAAGGTTCATAACATTTACCTTGATACAAATAATACCTAAGTCCTAAATGCCTTGAGGTGATGATCTCGGCTTGACTTAGATGATTAGGGTCGGAGCGTAACTCTCCAAGTCCCTACACTTAGAATAAAGTCCCAAAAGGGTAATCAATACACCTTAGTTAAATGGGGACCCAAACAAAGCAAACTGGACAAAAAAAAGTCTAGAAACAATGGCTTATGACCCAAAAACAAAGGGCGCCAATTCCGAGCTCCCAGGATAAACGCTAAGGACCCTAAAGCAAACATAAGCCCTAGAGTTATAAGCTGGGCGACTCTAGTAACATAGCTAAATCGCCAACCCAAACACCCGCCCACCAAGCAAAAAGACAAAATTGCCTCAAGTCAACCCCCAAGGCCAACATAAACATGGGGGAAGAATTACCTCAGCAAGAAAAAAATAAGGGCACATGATCACCGGTGGCCAACATAAACCGCCTAAGATTAAAAGAAAAGCATTGACGGAACAGAAATAACCACATTATCCAAAGGCAAAAAAAAAATTATTCTGTCGGACAACCCCCTGACTTAAAAGGGCCACACAGGGCCAAAAAACAATTAAAAATATTGTCTTGGAGACATTGTATCAGGAACATTACAAGTTCAAACATTGTTCCACATAAGCAAGAAAGGAATAAAGGAGGATCACTTACTAAGGAACCTGCAATAACCTTATCCTTTACTAAAGGTGAAGAAAATCAGAGGCAGTTTGAAACTCAACTTCTGGCTCCTTCCATGTAGCGCCTTCATTGGATATGGTAGCATCCCTTGGTTCTTCCTTTGGTTCACGAGGCAGTTCATTCGCCTCCTTATTCATTCCTTCCGACAGGTTCGAAGCGTCCTCATCGGGAATGTCCACTACAACATCGTATCCCCCAACAGATGACCCACATTACATCTCTTACGAAGATGCCTGCCAATAGTGCTGAAGTAGGAACCTTCATTAAGTGGGGATTGTAGCTAAGCTATTCTCCACTTGGTAGCTAATTGGCTTTCTCCAGTCGCCACCTCCTTAGTCAGCTTATCCTCAAGATCGAGAGGTGGAGGATCGTCACGAGAAAACCCCCCCCATAAGGGTGTCAACCAACTCTTGCTCAGCCTGTAGATCGCACCCTTGTGCCACAGCACCAGTAGGACTAGCAAGCGCCAAAGCACGATCAGCACTAACCGGTGGAGGAAGTTTCTCCACTTGCGGCATTTCCCTATGTTGGAAATTTCCCTGGAACCTGCTCCCGTAGGACCATCCCGAAAGCAATGATCCTATCGCGGCCTGCAACAAAATGCAAATCACATACATAAGGATCGGCAAAGCCCTGCCCTCACCTCACCAAGATTCATATAAAGGGGGGGGGGGAGGGGGAGGAGATACACACTCATCATCCTTCTTTGTAAAGAACTTGGGCATCATCCCACGTGCCCTGTAGGCGGCTGAAACATCCCAAAATTCTAGACCAAAAATTTCGTTTTAAACCATTTAATAAACCACGGTTATCAAGACATTTCATCAAAATATAAGTCAACATATTTCAAAACATTACCGTAGTGTCATATGAAAACATCAGAGTAAACATCCCAGGCTAAATCATTGTGGTGTGTGCAATGCAGTCATACTAAGCTCTTCCCTCTGCTACTAGAAGCACCTGAACCCAAAACTGAAAACCGTAAGCACAAAGCTTAGTGAGTCTCCCCAAACTACCACATACCATACACATAATCACATAACCACATACATTGGGACTAGCCCGCTACATCGGGTTCCATATGGCATCGGACGAATCTGATATCAGGCCCCGCCTGGCATTGAGCCCCGCTCAGTATACAAATCTGTTTCTACCAGTCGCCGCCTGTCTCTGGGCTTCGCCCGCTATACACATACAAAAATATAATCATAATCATCCTAGTACATAACAGACAAACACAACACAATAACTGCTAGTCTCAAGGCCCCGTCTATCTTGGGCCCTACCCCTACTCTGCTAATAATGAGATATGGAACCCCGTCCACACGCAGCTAGTGATGAGATACGATCCCCCGCCCACACTCACCTCCCTATCAAGAACATACAAGTATCACAAAGACAACAAGTATAACTAAACATGCATTCCTTCCTCAGGTACCACCCGACATCGAACCGTAGTTCGGAAATGTAACATACCAAGACCATGTATAACTTATAAGCCCTTGTTTTTTTTGTAATTGTCAATTTTGGCCCATCATTTGAGGAAAAGTGGTAGCTAAGTACGCGGGGCGTATGCATATGTACGCTCAGCGTACTCATATGCGTGATTTGGATGTGGAAGCCACCTAGTACGCTGGACGTACTAGAGGGTACGATGGGCGTAATAGGATCAGAGTGAAAACCCTAGTTGTGGGATGTGTCCCTATTTAAGGAACATGATGGCCTCATTTTTTTGCCACCATTTCCAGCCCTCAACCCTCCCAAAACCCTAATTTGCGTCCCTTGAGCTTGAGTGTCCATTTGTGAGCTTTTAAGTGTTCTTGTGGTATCCTTGGAGTGAAGAAGGAGCATTGAAGAGAAAATAGTTGGAGTCCGAGCTTTAGATCTGAGCTTTTCTATGGTTGGAGCATCAGTTGAAGGTATAAAGCTCAAAGCTTTCTTATCCTTTTTGATTTGTGCATAATATGGTCCATTTTAGGGTTTTTGGTCCCAAAGCTTAAAGCTTTATGAGTTGTTGAACTCTAGAGCCTAATATATGTCCCTTTAAGTGTTTTTAACGGAGTGGATTCATAAAAATGAAGTCTTAACCACGCCATGCATGAGATAGGAGCATTTTTGAGAGAAAAGAATGAGTGTTATTGGGTTCGGGACTTCCTCAGCCATGCAAAGGCTTAAAGTCACGAACTTTATGGAGTATGAGCCTTAAGGGAGTCTAGATATGAGAGTAGAGCTATGGTCTTAATGGATTAAGACCAAGAGAGTGGAAAGAATAAGTTTGGGATGTATACCGAGCGTAATCCCAGTACGCACAACGTAGGGTCGAGGATCCCCGATGCATGCATGGAGAGACAGTACGCCCAGTGTAGAGGGGTTGTACGCCTAACATACGCGTTGCAGTTGACTTTTGCTGACTTTTAGGGGTTGGTCAAATTATGGATTATAGAGGCCATGGAAGGGTAAAATGGTCTTTTATCCTTCTATGAGTTTATAGAGGGTTTAGCCTAGCTTCTTTGAGGGTCGTTTATTAATTAGAGATAATTATCGTATGTGTTAGGCGGAGGCTAGACCGGTGATTCGTGGAGGTTTATTTGCTTGCTTACGAGGTGAGTCTTCTCACTATACATACCTAAGTGGTACTACTAAGTGACCGGAGGTTCTTATTTGAGTTACATGATATTATGCATTTTCTTTGTGATATATGCTATATTATTCTGCACATTCTGAGATCGGACCGGAGGGTCCAACCCGAGCTGTGACATCGGAGAGTCCTCATTGAGATACAGGACTGGAGGGTCCAACCCGAGCTGTGAGACTGGAGGATCCTCTCTGAGATACATGACCGGAGGGTCCACACCGAGCCGTGAGACCGGAGGGGGCTCACCGAGATGCATGACTGAAGGGTCCATGCCAAGCTATAGCCATAAGAGGCTTATTATTTGTGTATGTGGTGTTTTTGGGAACTCACTAAGCTTTGTGCTTACCGTGTTATGTGATATGTGTTTTAGGTACTTCTTAGGATCGCGGGAATGCGCCGGCTTGATTGTACACACGAGACAAAATTATGTTTGAGGATCCTGGATTTTGTTAAAACAATTAAGAACTTGTGTTTTTGATAAATTGACATTTTAGGGATTTGTGAAATGTTTTGATGAGATTCATGTGATTTTAAAATGAAAATTTTATTTGAAAATTTACGGTGTTACAAGTTGGTATCAGAGCCTTGCTTTGAGGGATTCGAATGTACCTTCGGGTGTGTCTGGACTCAAACTGAGGATTTGAGAAAATTTTCAAAAGAAATGATTTTTCAAAATGAGAAAGAGTTTTAAGAGAAAAACGATTTGGAGCAGTGTGTACAATCAGCCAGAGCCCGAACGGTGATTTCCCAAAATACCCTTACTTATTTGTGTTGTGAGATATTCACGAGATATTAGGGATGCATGCTAGAGGATAGGTTAGGTATTTCATATCTTAGGGCTAGAGTTGCCTGATTTATGATGCCTTAGCCAAGGAAATGCTATTGATTGATATTATCTGTTATTTGCTCTATATGGTTACTAAGTAGGGAGAAACATAGCAGTAATCCTTAGAGAGAGTTTGAGTAATCTAGGAGAGATACCTAGATGAGCATTGAGAAATCTACCGAGAGGGTAGCTGAGATCCGTGAGGGATAGAGTACTATGAATTAGGGTCCTGGGAGGAGGACTTTAGACGACTACAGGTTGGTATGGAAGGTAGTATTGGGATTATACTACTGAAAACACCGGATTCGTATGCGACCCAAGTAAGAATCTTAGGATGCTAAACAGCGTATAGGGGTGGGTAATCGAGTGAGTATGTGTATTGATCTAGTGTTTGATGATTTTGTGTTTGTGTTTTAGAGACACTATGGTGATTACCCGCAACAACCCTGGGGACAGTGGTGCTAGTGACGAGGAGATCCGCAAGATCATTCATGAGGAGGTGGTCGCAACTATTCGAGAGGCCATACCAGAGATGTTTGGGTCTATTAATACCACATTGATTGAGACATTCGATGAGCGATATGCTGCTGTTACGGAGGCTGCTGCTACTGCAGCCACCGCGGCCATAGCTGCAGCTAGGCCACATGGAGGTGACTCGTTGTTGTTTCGTGAGTTCAGCAACACGAAGCCACCAGAGTTTGATGGGAAACAGGATCTAATAGTTGCATGATATGGATCTCCGAAATTGAGGGGTGTTTTTATACGTGTTCATGTCCAGAGCATCTGAGAGTCCGATTCACGCTGAACCATCTTCGCTTGGGAGCGAAGGACTGGTGGAAGTTCGTGACGACTGATATTACCCCTGCAGAGCATGCTGCAGTGACTTAGGAGAGGTTCACCAAGTTGTTCCGAGATGAGTATGTTCCCCAGGTGGAGAGGGAACGTTTGGCATACGAGTTTCTGTCTCTCAAGCAGAAGACAGAGTTAGTGACTGAGATTATGAGGATGTTCCATGAGAGGGCGTTGTTCTGCCCTGAGCATGTGTCCACTGAGTAGGCACGTGTGAGTCGATATTTAAGCATCTTGAGGAGAGACATTCGAGAGTTTGTGGCGAACTCGTCTTATCGGTTATTGGCTGAGTTGCAGACCAATGCCAGGAGGAGAGAGATTGAGCTAGAGATTCAGGCCAGGGAGGAGGGAGAGCAACCAATGAGAGATAGGAGTCTGACACAGTCACAGCCAACGGCTAAGAGGGCTAGGCCCACTGATTCGAGAGCTGGGGGCCAGAAGGGCCGCACTTTTAGCAAGTGTGGCAAGGACCACGAGAGATTCCGATCTGTTGGGTAGAGGTAGGGAAGAGAGTGATGGGTGGCATTGAGATAGTGGTCAAGATGACTGAGCAGATTCACCAAGTCAGACAGAGGTTACTAACGAACCAGAGTCGCTAGAAGAGTTACGCAGACCGGCGACGATCTGAGCTAGAGTTTCAGGTCAAATATTTTGTCCTCCTGAAGGTATCTCCGTGGAAAGGGGTGATCTGATTCAGGAAACGGGGCAAGTTGGGCCCTAGATACATTGGTCCATTCAGGGTGATCGCCCGTACGGGTAAGGTAGCTTACCGGTTGGAGCTACCTATAGAGTTGAGCCAGATTCATAACACCTTCCACGTCTCCCAGCTGAGGAAATGTGTAGCGGATGAGAAGGCAGTGGTACTGTTAGAGGACATTCAGGTTGATATGAGTATGAATTACATCGAGAGGACGATAGCGATCTTAGATAGGAAGGTGAAGGTCTTGAGGAATAAAGAGGTGCCTTTGGTTCAGGTTTAGTGGCAACATCGGAAGGGGTCCGAGTGGACTTGGGAGTCGGAGTCTGAAATGCGCGAGCGGTACCCAGAGTTATTTCTAGAAGATGACTTCGAGGACTAAGTCTGATTCTAGTGGGGGAGAATTGTAACATCCCAAGACCATGTATAATTTATAAGCCCTTGTTTTTTTATAATTGTCAAGTTTGGCCCTTCATTTGATAAAAGGTGGTAGCTGAGTATGCGGGGCGTACACGTGTGTACGCTCAACATACTTATGTGCGTGATTTGGATGCGAAAGCCACCTAGTACGTTGGGCATACTAGGCTCAAAGTGAAAACCCTAGTTGTAGGGTGTGTCCCTATTTAAGGAAATGATGGCCTCATCTCTGGCCACCATTTATAGCCCTTAACCCTCCCAAAACCCTAATTTTCGTCCCATGAGCTTGGGTGTCCATTTGTGAGCTTCTTAGTGTTCTTGTGGTATCCTTAGAGTGAAGAAGGAGCATTAAAGAGAAGAGAGTTAAGCCATTTGTGAGCTTGAGAGTTTTTGGGTTTGGGACTTCCTCAGCCATGCAAAGGATTAAATTCATGAAATTTATGGAGTATGAGCCTTTAGGGAGTCCAGATCTGAGAGTAGACCTATGTTCTTAACGGATTAAGACCAAGAGAGTGGAAAGAACGAGTCTGGGATGTATGGTGAGAGTAATCCCTATACGCACAACGTAGGGTCGAGGATCCCCAATGCATGCATGGCAAGGCAGTACGCCTAGCGTAGAGGGGCTGTACACCCAACATACGCGTTACGGTTGACTTTTGTTGAATTTTAGGGTTTGATCAAACTATGGACTATAGAGGCCATGGAAGGGTAAAATGGTCTTTTATGCTTCTGTGAGTTTATAGAGGGCTTAGACTAGCTTCCTTGAGGGTCGTTTATTAATTAGAGATAATTATCATATGTGTTAGGTGGAGGCTAGACCGGTGATTCGTGTACGAGGGTTATTTGCTTGCTTATGAGGTGAGTTTTCTCACTATACATACCTGAGTGGTACTAGAGAGTGACCGGAGGGTCTTACTTGAGTTACGTGATATTATGAATTTTTCTTTGTGATATATGTTATATTATTCTGTGCATTTGGATATCGGACCGTAGGGTCCAACCCGAGCTGTGAGACCGGAGGGTCCTCACTGAGATACAGTACTGGAGGGTCTAACCCGAGCTGTGAAACCGGAGGGTCTTCACTAAGATACATGACCGAAGGTTCCACACCAAGCCGTGAGACTGGAGGGTCCTCACCGAGACGCATGACCGAAGGGTCCATGCCGAGCTATAGCCACGAGAGGCTTATTATTTGTATATGTGGTATTTTTGGGAACTTACTAAGCTTTATGCAAACCGTGTTATGTGATATGTGTTTCAATTACTTCTCAGGATCACGGGAAGGCGCTAGCTTGATTGTATACATGAGACAAAGTTATGTTTGAGGATCCTAGATTTCGTTAAAACAATTAAGAACATGCGTTTTTGATAAATTGACATTTTGGGGATTTGTGAAATGTGTTAATGAGATTCATGTGATTTTAAAATGAAAATTTTGTTTGAAAATTTATGGTGTTACATGAAACATAGATATAAACCTTCCTCAGGCCTCGCCCGCCATCGGACCGTAATCCGGAAGCATATAAACTACATCAGACTAACCTCGACATCAGATCTAAATCCGGTACACACTAAAATACATAAACGGGCCAAAATTGGTTCCTTAGACCCGTTCCTACAAGAGAAAACTCGCCTCACAAGCTGACTATAGAATCCTGTGAATAAACCTCTCGCTGCTAGCTGGCAGATCCCCGAACTGCTGATCTCTAAACTCCCCGAGCTGCCATTACCAAAATAACAATTAGTCCAAACCAACAATCCTCCTTAGGGTAAAATGATCATTTTACCCCTTATCTAAATTGGTCCAAAACTAAGGCCCAGAAACCATAATATGAAAGGCCCAATACTAGGTTAACTTCCTAAGCCAACTAGTGACCCAATTTGCTAAATCGAGCCCAATCCCTCTAATGGGCCTTACCCTAAGCCCAAGCATATTCATCGCCTAAATTATCTGACTTATGACAGCTCACTAAGGCCTAAAGAACCAAAATCCAATGTATGGCCCAATCTGAGGCCCAAAACACGTCAAGCCATATCTGATAAGTATGCGGGGCGTACTCCTCTGTACGCTAAGCGTACAGGCTGCATGGTGTGTAGGCTGCGCGTACATGCATGTACAGCCAACGTACTTCTCTGTTTAGTCACTTTTCCCATTAAGCACTTAATACTCTATTTTGAAGGCTATAATCACAAATCCAAGTCCTCTTCAACGTCTTAATCCATAAAGTCATTAACTTGGTGACTTTACATGACCCTAATAAGTCCAAACTCCAAAAATGGTATTCTATTTCCATGTAAGTTATCTTAACTCATGCATGAACCCATTAAGACATCCAAGATGGCAACTTTTTGTCTTAGGGACTCATTTGGCACTGAGAGTGGCAATTCTAAGCCTGAGAATCGGATTTGAACCATAAAGCTCTATTCTTGGGACCAAAATTGTCCAACACATCACTACACTAGATCTAAGCATACTTGAGGAAAGTTCAAGGCTTTATACCTCAAGGTGATATGAAATGGAACAACAATCTCGTGTCTACAACTTCTCCTTTGAATCAACACCTTGATTTGCTCTTCACTTGTTTGGAAAAATGGCTTCGCAACACCAAAATGATCTCTAATGGCCTTTTAAGCTCCTAGAACACTCCGAGATGGGTTAGGGTTTCGTGGTGGCTGTCTAAGAATGAGAGGGAGGCTGATATCTAGGGAATTATGTTCTTTATATAGTGCTTAGCCCCAAAATTAGGGTTCAGGAACTCTAAGCATACGTTGGGCGTAATCCTCCCACACCTGCGTCGACTTACTCCTCTACGTTGGGTGCCCCCCAACTTACGTTGGTCGTACTTCTGTGCTGTCCACCTTGCATGCGTGGTACCTTCTTGCCACTTTTCTCCATTAGGGACCAATATTACCAATAACTTCAAAGTGCTATAACCCCTTCATTCTAAGTCCGTTTTTGACAAACTTTATATCCACTAAAAGGTGGCGGAAAACCCTACGCTCCTAAGTACACCCAAACCTAAAACCTTCCGAATAAGACCCGAGACCCATAAAAGACCGAATCGTCACATTACGCCTATACCCTTGCCCTCCGAAGCCACAACTGAGTACTTTCAAAACTGGGTGTTACATATCTCCCCCAATTAAATTGAATTTTGTCCTTGAAATCGCTCCTTACTCACACCTGAATCCAACTAACAATCTGAGGGACGCAACTGATGGTTCTACGTGTAATCCATTCTTCTTTAGACAACCGAAAATTCAGTCGAAAGTCCATCCCAAAGAAAGCGAACTTCAAGCTTCAGTAACTCACCTCTGACCTTCCAAAGTCCAAATCGATGATGGTCTGTCTCCCTGACAGACTACCCACACATAACTATCTGTAGGATAATTATACTTGACAGAAGGCTCAGATAATGCTTTGAGTAACGATTCATCCCTGCAACGGTTAGACTCAAACGAGAGCTGCGCAATAGAGTCAAATCAATTACTCTGAGATTATTTAATCCAACTGTAAGTTTCTTCGCTCTTTCGATCCGCAAGCTACCCTACGCACAAGAACCCTCATAATGCAGATGGCATATAATCTGAACATAAACAGGAAGTATAATCCCAAGATACAACTACTCATATGGATGCTAAGAAATAGCAATAAAATCATAAATAAAAACTGATAGGACAACAAAAGATACGTACCTGTAACATCAGTATCTGCTCGTGTCTCCTCTGTAATCAACTGGAAATCCCTGCTCCTCACCACAGGCGCCTCTGCCTGGCCCTGACGGTCGTCTGTGATCCTCAATTTCGCAGGGGCGGGTGCTATCACCTGTTCCGCTGCAGCCAAACTCGGACATTGGGCCTTCTTGTGGCCCCACTGACTACAATGGAAGTAGATCAGATCTGATCCATTTGTGGTGGTTGCGGTACAATCCCTGCTAAAATGACCGATCCAGCTGAACTCGAAGCAATTAGAATTACCACCACTACCGCTCCTACGCACACCCTCGTGTGTCGTTTCGCACTTGCCACAACGGCTATGGTTCTGTTGACCTCTCGATCTATAATCTAATGGCTTGGTCCTCTTGCCCAATCCCACGGATGTCTGCACCTCGTCTGGTTTCCTCTTCCTATCCGACTCTAAGTCGA
Source organism: Lactuca serriola (assembly GCF_051521515.1). Taxonomy (NCBI): domain Eukaryota; kingdom Viridiplantae; phylum Streptophyta; class Magnoliopsida; order Asterales; family Asteraceae; genus Lactuca; species Lactuca serriola. Next base: position 178,383,438 of record NC_136409.1, on the reverse strand, counting down.
TCTCCCTCTTCCTGGCTCCAACGATCATATCCTCCAACGTCTTGCAGCTGGACCGGCTCATGAATTGTCTAATGTCGCTCCTCGGCATCTCGTGGAACCGAGCCTTCTTCATCTCCTCGTCCGCCACATACTGCAGAACAAAAAGGGATCTCTCTCTCTCTGAACTTGGCGGTGATCTTCGTCACCGTCTCTGTAGTCAGCTGGAGGTCCTGGAACTCATGTGCTAAATGTTGCACCTTAATAACTAATGCAAACTCGGCTTTGAACCTGGACGAGAAGTCACTCCATCTCATCGCGTCCAATGCGACATCATCTCCAATAGTATGTCCGAACTCCTCCCACCAATCACGCGCTCTGTCCTTTAGAAGACAGGAGGCGAGTTGGACTTTGTACCCCTTAGGACACCGGCTAAAACAGAAGGCGTTGGCGGCATCTGCCAAACACCGGCTGCTAGCAATGGGTTCCTTAGCCCCATGATAGTCCGGAGCTCCACAAGCTATGAACTCCTTGAACGTTAATGTGCGCTCCCCCATCATGACCGCCATCTCGGTGCGGATCGCACCCAATATGTCGTCCAAAATTTCCATAATGCCCTCCATGACCGTACCAAAGATCACAGGAGTCTGGTCTAAAATACAGTGCATAATCTCAGCTGAAATAAACTCCATCATCTGCTCATCCAGTTGCCCAGCTCCAGAGCCCGAGCCTGATCCCTCACCGATACTTGAACTGCCCACTGGTCTGCCACGTAACGTCACCATGTTGCAACATATCATAACATCCATCAGAAGACTCATCACTATCAAGGGATCACACACACACAAACACACACACTACAAGCTTCCAGTTTCATCTCAGCCTTCCTTGATTCGAGTACGCATCCTCTGCTTTCAATAATACGGGCCCATACTACCTTCCACATCTATTTGTACTTTCCTCAAGAATTGCCTTGACTCTACCAAGTCCCTTCTACTACTACTTCTTCACACACTAATCTCATCCTAGGCTTGCCCTAGGGTAATCACCATCCCACTCTCTACGATCAGCTACATAAGAAGTCCCTGCTATCTACCTCTAACTAGCTCGCGAATACCCTTACATATCACTAAGACTAGATAATTCTTCGAATGAGAGATCCTACCCTACAATGGTTAGACTCAGACAAGAGCTGCGAAATCGAACTAGTCCTAACCTTCTGAAATCATTTAGTCCTTTCAATATGTAACTTAACATATTTGTTACTAGTTAGTAAAAGATAACTAGAGCTCCTAAAAGCACAAAGCAAGCAACATTCGAGCATTGAGTAACATAATCAAGCATATCCTAATTAGGCCATCATATTACTGACTAATCTGTACTAGCATGCAGTTCATAAGCTCATACACATATAACGGGCACATAAGGCATCCTTCCTAAAAGCACCACACCTTTTCTTTTTTCAAAGTTCTTTTCTCTTTTAAAATTGGTTTTCAAAATTCTTTTTATAAAAGTGATTTCCTTTTGAAAATATCCATACCAAGTCCTCAGTTTGAGTCCAGACACACCCAAGAGTGTGCCTGAATCCCTCAAACTAAGGCTCTGATACCAAATTGAAACATCCCAAAAGTCTAGACCAAAAATTTCGTTTTAAACATTTTAATAAACCACAATTATCAAGACATTTCATCAAAATATAAGTCAAAGTATTTCAAAACATTATCAAAGTGTCGTATCAAAATATTAGAGTAAACATCCCAAGCTAAATCATTGTGGTATGTGCAATGCAGTCATCCCGAGCACGAAGCTTAGTGAGTCTCCCCAAACTACCACATACCATACACATAACCACATAACCACATACATTGGGCCTAACCCGTTATATCGGGCCCCGCCCGACATCGAACGAATCCGACATCAGGCCCCGCTTGGCATCGAGCCCCTCTCAGTATACATATTTGTTTCTACCACGCTCCGCCTGTCTTTGGGCCCCACCCGTTATACACATACAAACATATAACCATAATCATGCAAGTACATAACAGAAAAACACAACACAACAACTTCTAGTCTCAAGTCCCCACCTATCTTGGGCCCCACCCTACTCTGCTAATAATGAGATATAGAACCCCGTCCACACTCATCTAATGATGAGATACGGCCCCCCACCCATACTCACCTCCCTACCAGGCACATACAAGCATCACAAAGACAACAAGTATAACTAAACGTGCATTCCTTCATCGGGTACCACCCGACATCGAACCGTAGTTTGGAAACATACATATAAACCTTCCTCGGCTCTCGCCCAGCATCGGACCGTAATCCGGAAGCATATGAACTACATCGGGCTAACCCTAACATCATATCTAAATCCAGTACACACTAACATACATAAACGGGCCGGAATTGGTGCCTTAGACCCGTTCCTATAGGAGAAAACTCAACTCACAAGCTGACTGTAGAATCCTGCGAATAAACCTCTCCCTGCTAGCTGGGAGATCCCCGAACTACTGATATCTCGAATCCCCAAGCTACCATTACCAAAATAACAATTATTCCAAACCAACAATCCTCCTTAGGGTAAAATGACCATTTTACCCCTTATCTAAATTGGTCCAAAACTAAGGCCCAAAAACCACAATATGAAAGGCCCAATACTAGGTCGACTTCCCAAGCCCACTAATGGCCCAATTTGCTAAATTAAGCCTAATGCCTCTAATGCGCCTTACCCCAAGCCCAAACATATTCTTGGCCCAAATTATCTGACTTCTGATGGCCCAATAAGGCCCAAAGAACCAAAATCCAATGTATGGCCCAATCCAAGGCCCAAAACACGCCAAGCACATATCTGATGAGTACACAGGGCGTACTCCTCTGTACGCTAAGTGTACATGCTGCATGGCGTATACGTTACGCGTACATGAATGTACGCCCAACGTACTTCTCTGTTAAGTCACTTTTCCCATTAAGCACTTAATACTCTATTCCAAAGGCTATAATCACATATCCAAGTCCTCTTTGACGTCTTAATCCATAAAGTCACTGACTTAGTGACTTTACATGACCCTAATAAGTCCAAAATCAAAAAATGGTATTCTATTTCCATGAAAGTTATCTTAACTCATGCATGAACCCATTAAGACATCCAAGATAGCAACTTTTTATCTTAGGGACTCATTTGGTGCTGAGAGTGGCAACTCTAAGCCTAAGAATCGGATTTGAACCATAAAGCTCTATTCTTGGGACCAAAATGGTCCAACACATCACTACACTAGATCTAAGAATACTTGAGAAAAGTTCAAGGCTTTATACCTCAAGGTGATATGAAATGGAACAACAATCTCGGATTTACAACTACTCCTTTGAACCACCACCTGGCTTTGCTCTTCACTTGCTTCGAAAAATGGCTTCACAACACCAAAATGCCCTCTAATTGCCTTCTAAGCTCCTAGAACACTCCAGGAAGGATTAGGGTTTCGTGGTGGCTGGCTAAGAATGAGAGGGAGGCTGATGTCTAGGGCATTATGTTCTTTATATAACGCTTAGCCCCAAAATTAGGGTTTAGGAACTCTGAGCATATGTTGGGCGTACTCCTCCCACACACGTGTCCACTTACTCCTCTATGCTAGGCGTACCTCTAACTTACACTGGGCGTACTTCTGTGCTGGCCACCATGCATGCATGGTACCTTCTTGCCACTTTTCTCCATTAGCGACCAATATTGCCAATAACTTCAAAGTGCTATAACTCCTTCATTCTAAGTCCGTTTTTGACAAACTTTATATCCACGTAAAGGCGGTGGAAAACCATACGCTCCTAACTACACCCAAGCCTAAAACCTTCCGAATAAGACCCGAGACCCATAAAAGACCGAATCACACATTACGCTTATACCCTTGGCCTCCGAAGCCACCACCGAGTACTTTCAAAAATGGATGTTACACTCCAGGCGGCACTCATACTGACGGAAACCAACATATGGTCCTCCTAATCCTCCCCATTGAAGGAAATATTCCTCAATGCTTGCGCCATAGTCTCGCTTGCCCCCAAGAGTTCAGGTGTCCGGTCGGTAAAAGTGTTTCTATGAGGATAGCCAAAACCGACCAAGTTGCGGTTCACCCATAACCATTTGTCCTACCAGTTTTTCTTGGGGGACTTCTGGTTTATGATGAATGCATGGACGCCCCACCGCTAAGAGAACGTATGCATGCTGAATTGAGTAAATGAGTTGAAGAGGTACTTGAAAGCCTAAAATTGAGGGAGCACGCCCAAAGCTCGAAAGGCCATCTCAAAACTAAATATGTTGTTAACAACATTCGGAGTCGTATCGTTAATAGAGAGACCATACTGAAGCATGAGTTCATCGAAAAATTTGGTTTTCAGCAGTCGAAGACCTTCCTCGAAGATTTGGATTGGGACTCCAACCTGCCCTTCCGACGACTGAGAAATATGTACCCCCCTTCGAGGATATTGCACCTTGTGCTCAGTAAAAAAAGCCAAAACGCGCCTATAGGGACTTAAACTCCTTTGGTGTAGGCTCGATTCTGGTGTTCAACATTTCCATTGTTTACCGATAACAAGTGCAAGACGAAAGAGAAAGGAAGCAAAGAGAAAGAGTAGTAAGACAAAGAAAGAGAAACCGTCCATAATAAAGGAAGTCTTAAATGCAAGGCAAGAAATTCGAACAATTACAATGATGAAACCATCTGCATAGGCGGCTATGTCACATCACGGACATCAGAACCATCCTAGCCGAACACGTGTTTAGAGCTAAGACAAAAACGTGTGTGTATATATATATATATATATATATATATATATATATATATATATATATATATATATATATACATATATATAAATAATCAAATTCAACAACAAACTCAATTTTAAGGAGCGAACCAATGAACTGTACATTATTCTTTTCTCCATTGATCCACACCCACACTAGTCTCTTTCTCTTAGAGATCAATCCCATGTTCTCTTGGAGATCGAAAGTGAAGGAGGAGAAAAAATATAGCAATCAAATGCATAGTTTTTTTTCAAACTTTACTTGGATGTCTGTTTTAATCGAATTGCAATCTTATTTCTTCATAAAACCAAACCACTATTGTCCATTTTTTTTGCAAGTAGCAGGGATCAATTAAAGTCGCGAGTTCATCGTCGATCATCTTTGATAAGCATTTTTGGAGCACTCTCTGAAATTGGAAAGACACAGTTCTTGAGAACTAGAAGGATTCTTCACTAGTAAGACGGTTTAGGTCTTATTTGATTGATTTTGTGTTTTTGTTTATGGGTTTTTGATTTTTTTGCTAGTTTTAAGTTATTTGGCTGTCGAATCAAAATTACCCTTCTAATTCCGAAGCATCCAGTGAGAGTTGGGGTAAAAAGTCAGAAATTGTGACACCTATTTCAGAAGTGAATCAGGATGACGACAATTCCTGGTTCCTTTTGTATATTCTTATCTTCAATCATGGTTATATTTCAATAGTAAAGGTATATATGTTATGGTAAATACATCAGGTTATTGGTTGATCATAGTTGGGTCTAAGTTATGACAAGATTGTTAGCCAATGATAGGGTTATGTAGGTAGAAACTATCAACATATATTATTGGCATATGATATCAAGTTCTTCTATTGGTAACATACTCTTTTGATAATAATACAATTTTGATTGCAAAGCCTGGTGTGGCATAATTAATGGCATGTATATGTTTTAGGACCTGGAAAGTAGGATCTGATAAAATCTACTAAAGAACTCGTTATATCAGATTCTAGATTTTGATGATCAATTCAGTTGTAAATATGGCGTGAAGTAAGATTTAATTGATAGTTAGTTGCTATTTTTCTGCCTTCTCAATTTGGCTTTGGTATCAGAATAAAGAATAGTTAATTAGATCATTTATTGTGTCTATAGTGTTATTTTGTTGGGTATTAGGAGGCTTCCATCTTCTCATCATGTTTTGGATTTTAGTTGGTTATATCTTTCTTCCATTGTCTAGATTAGTTCATTCCGTTTGTTGGTGAGTGAAAAGCAACATCCTTCATGGTTTTTCCTCAATCTGATCATATACTAGACCCTATCAAATTGCTTGTTAATGTAGGTTGCTAATATATGGGGAAGATTCATGTTCTCTTTGTTAATAGGTACTACATAGATTTTGATTACTATTGATGGATCTAATATGCCAAAGAATAGGATTGTGCTTTGTATATGTAGGTTTGTTGGGTGCCAAGTATCATGATTCGGGCATCTTGATGACTATTTATTTTGTTGTGGTTTTTTACATCTTATGATCATATTCTGTTTTACATTACTGGCATTCCATAGTTCCATCATGATGAGAGTTTTTTGTCTTGCTTTCTTGTTGATAGGTCTAAGTAAGCTTGTATGTGCATTAGAACATATGATTGACACTTACAGTTGATTATTCTTTTTTTTTCGTGTCCTATAATCTCTTTTCTTTCTTAGCTCCTAAATAGCAATCCTCGTATTTATTTTCAGAAATAAGAGGATGTTTTGTTGGTTTCATTTTCATATGAAATTTAGTTGAGATTTGGCTACTTTGAGTGTTGATTATTAACAGAAGTTGATTATTAATCTTTTTCCCATTATACCCCTGCCCCATCATGTTTATATTTTTTTTTGTTTTTGTTTAATTCTTTTGTATTGTAAACAAATTGTGATTCTTTTTCACCACAAAATCTATATGTTTTTGGTGAGAATGTCTCATGTTTTTTAAATAGAAGATGAAAATATAGAATCAAAATTCACTTTTTAGTGAATCTTGACATCATTCAAACGAATTAGAAATAATGCATATGCATAAGTATATGTATATGTGTTGACGTATCTCACCCGGAGTAACGTCAAAGGATAACGGAGCCATCAAATCAGGAACGTCCCATCAAAAACCCACTACCTGACAAGAGCCGGGAACAAACCAATGTCCATGAGACCCTGCGTTCTAGCATTGACGATCTGGCCTCTAGATTGGCCCCTTTTTAGGAGAGAAAATCTCGTTCTAGACAAGAAAAAGGAGTATCAGTTGCCCCAGGGGCGAGAAGTGTAGTGCTCGGTGATCTACCAACTGGCACTTCTGCACCAATAGCAAATAGCCACCCGCGGAGAACGATCTACCAATCGAAGGCCGCCTCGTCCTGCCATGCCTGAAAAAATAGAAGATACTATCAAGGATCTGTTCCCCTGACCACAGGTATAAAAAGGTCCATTCTCCCCCAACATGTCGTCACACAACGAAGGACCAGAGAGCAGAAAAAGAGAAAACAACAAGGAATTCGCACGAAGTCTCGCCACTCGACCATAAACGCAAGGGGAAAACCACTAAAGCCGGAGTAGCGAGGGTAGGTAACTACCCCAGAAAAGAAGATCTCAACAAGAGACCCACCACAACCGTAAGGTTCCACAACTAGAAAAGGTTTCCTTTAGGATGACATCTAGTCGGGAACCTCGCAAACAACATAGGGAACATTGAACCACAAAGGACCCAAAGGGTCATAACACAAACATGATGGGTTTTGGTCATAAGACATCCTATGTGCTCATACAAACCCTAAAGCTCGGATCTAGGTTTCTCTATTGTACATACTTTGAATCCAAGACTTTGAACCCTAATTCTAGCATATGGAAATCAGAATTCACATGTAAATAGGTTTAAGAACATACCTTGATTGTTATATAGCAATAACAATCCAATTCCTCCTTGAATTGACCTTGGAAAGCTGAGAGTCACAAGTGTCACTCCTCTAATGGCTTACAAACACCATAAGCAAGTGGAGAAGGTATAAAGAGAGAGGAGGGAGGTTAGAATTCGTCCTTAGGACCTCTTGGGAAGGGTTAGACGAATTCCTAAGCCCTATGGGGTTTATATAGGTGTAAAGATTAGGGTTTTAGTCCTTATCCTTATCTAGTTGCTTGCCCACCAAGCAACCATAAGATAAGTCTTAGAAACCCTTATCCTAGTCGAATTCTAAGGGATTTACACCTCAAATTCGTTCACCATATATATAAGATAATCCTTACCTTATTTTGTAACTATCAAATAATTACAATTCAGCCCCTCTAGTTTAATTAATTACACTTGATCACAAAATTAATTCTTATTAATTATTGACCAATATTAATTAAACAAATATGATTTCTCCTTTAATATATTATTCTTATAACATATTAATAAATCATAATAACCTCTCTCTCTTTATTTATTTCTCCAATCAAGTTGCTTTGGTGAAGGTAACCCAAAAGGACCATGCACCATCTATCAAGTACATACCAAAATAGTTATGGACTTAGACACTAATCCAATAAAACATGCATGCCGAACAAGACAAACTCATCCCTGGATGATAACCATACAACCAGAACCAGGGTGTGGAGAAAATTGAAGATCGTCCTCCAAAAGATGGCCAACCCAAAACAGCCAATCATGGACCGCATACGAACACGATTGTTGAAGAGCTCGTGGACACAATCCGCCAAGGGACACAAACCAAGAAAGACCAAGAAGAAGAATTCAATCTGATGGCCTAGGAGCCTAAAGCCCAACCCAACAGTCTTAGAACAGGGGAGGGGGAAGGGGAACCCAGAGAAAGGGACAAGTGATCAAACTCCTAACGAATAATCATGCTCCAACAAGCCATCCTAGGAGCTAGGCCTAGAATAGTATCAAGTATCCCACCCCTGATACCTATCTAATGATGTAGATGTATCTAAGACACTAGAAAATATGAAATGAAAAGCTATAATTTGAAATGCACGCGTATTAACATGCATTCATACAAATGGAAAACAAAGATGGACTGATCATCCGTGCCACTTACATGAAAGCATCGCAAAAAATACAACCATAGGCCTCAAAGGCTCGCAACGTTTCCCTAATAAAATCCCGCTCTGGCGAAGGACGGTGAGAATTAGGATGTAGGATAGCTAGAGGCTATGAAGGATCATAACCTTCGCCTCACAAAACAATTTCAATGCGTCGAAGACCTAGGATGACAATCCCGACACGGCTTAGATAATCAAACTTGGAGACAGGGGCCCCTGGAGCCCAAAACTCCAAATAAAAGTCTAAAAGGAAAAAGAGGGGAAGATAATTAAAGGGCAATAACCAAAACGGCTAACACTCACTTAATAGAGAAAATTGTCTGCCAATCTCTCACATAATACAAACTTAAACAGGAACAACAACACAGAATAACATTCCTGGGACTGACCAGGGTCCAGGAAAGAACTCATCCCTGGGGTGGCTAACATAACCCCCCCCCTAGGAATCAAGCCGAATAAACCACAAGTAAATCACAAGAAAAGTACAAGATATGCTTTTTCAAAAAAATAAAACAAATTGTCCACTGGACAGATCCCGGGCTTAGAAAAAGGCCACACAGGGCCACCAAACAAGTATAACAAACATTGTTAAAATTGTTCACCAAATAAAAACCATTCAAAAGAAATTTTTTTTGACTTTAACAAACCAAAGGAAATACACACATGACAAGGGAGATAGCAGAAATCACATACCGGGGGCAGGGAAGTTGTAACACCTAGTTTTTAAAGTACTCGGTTGTGGCTTCGGAGGCCAAGGGTACAGGCGTAATGTGATGATTCGGTATTTTATGGGTCTTGGGTCTTATTTGGAAGGTTTTAGGTTTGGGGTGTATCTAGGACCGTAGGGCTTCCCGCCACCTTTTCATTGATATAAAGTTCGTCGGAAACGGACTTAGAATGAAGAGGTTATAGCACTTTGAAGTTATTGGCACTATTGGCCCTTAATGGAGAAAAGTGGCAAGAAGGTACCATGCATGCAAGGTGGCCAGTGTGGAAGTACACCGAACGTAAACTGGGAGGTACGCCTAGCGTAGAGGAGTAAGTGGACGTGGGTGTGGGAGGAGTACGCCCATCGTACACTCAGAGTTCTTAAACCCTAATTTCGGGGCTAAGCACTATATAAAGAACATAATGCCCTAGATATCAACCTCCCTGTCAAATTTAGACAGCCACCATGAAACCCTAATCTTTATTTGGGTGTTCTTGGAGCTTAGGAAGCCATTAAATAGCATTTTAGTGTAGTGAAGCCATTTTCCAAGCAAGTGAAGAGCAAAGCATGGTGGTGGTTCAAAGGAGAGGTTGTAGATCCGAGATTGTTGTTCCATTTCAGATCACCTTGAGGTATAAAGCCTTGAACTATCCTCAAGTATGCTTAGATCTAGTGTGGTGATGTTTTGGACCTTTTTGGTCCCAAGAATGGAGCTTTATGGTTCAAATCCAATTCTTAGGCTTAAAGTTGCCCCTCTAAGTGTCAAATGAGTATCTAGGGTAGAAAGTTGCCATCTTGGAATGCCATTTTGGAGTTTGGGCTTATTAGGGTCATGTAAAGTAACCAAGTCAGTGACTTTATAGATTAAGGCGTTGAAGAGGACTTGGATATGTGATTATATGTGGCAACCCGTTATTTTCAAGTCTGTAAAAGTCAACAAAAATCAATAAAGGTCAAGCAAGGTCAAAATATTAGAAACCATTTAAGTTAATCATAATTATAATTATGTAATTATGTGTAATTGTTAAGAAAATCAAAAATGCCTTTTTCTTTGAAATCCGAGAAGTCTTACAAACCACTAGTCTCGTACCAAAAATGAGATTTTGGTCAAGGCAGCAAACCCTTGCATCAGGCCATTCTCCTCGCACCGAAAACCCTTTTTGACCGCAAACACCCTTCGAACCGCAAATTGTTCTCGGCCGAAAGCTGTTGTTCTCGAATAGAGTTCCTGACCAAAATTAGCTTAAATTCTATCCATTGGCATGGGATTCTAAGTGTTTTTTTAGTCCCAACAAAGGTGTCCAATCATATTTTCGGTCTTTTATATATATATATATATATATATATATATATATATATATATATATATATATATATTTGTGGACCGAAATCAATCCTTCATTCTTACACTTGCCAACCGAAAACGCCCTTTTTCCCTCTCAAGAACACAACCGAGAACCTCACATTCTCTCTCAAGTATCATACGAAAACCACTTGAATCTTCATAGGATCATACCGAATTCATCAAGTGTTCTTCATATCTTTCTAAATCATCATCCAATCACCTTTGTTCCAACCGAAAACGCCTTAATCTCCTTAATTTCACCAAGAACACTCTTTGAATCATCAAGCAACCGAATACGTATAGTTTTGAGATTTATTCACACTATTTGGACAAACCGAGCAAAAGTGGTATTTCCTTTAATCATTTTCAGTACAAACATAACACTTGTAAGCTATAATAGGTATAGTTTTGAGATTTATTCACACTATTTTCTAGCTCAATAATACATTACATGAATCAATACATAAGTACAAATTAATTTTCATTACAAGTACATTATTCATTTACAAGAACAAGAAAACATATACACATTATACGTAAACGAGTTAATACTAGAATGTGAACCACTACTTCATGGTACCTCCTAAGGTACATGCTAAGTCCTATTTTATAACTAGAGTCTCCTATTTTATAGATCTATACGAGATTAATAATCCTGCACCTCGATTGTTAGCAATAGTTGGACCGGCAGGTCTAGGGCTAATAAGTGTCATAACATTCTGACGCCTGAAGAATGTCGTGTAGGCCACTAGTCAGTTTAGTATGGTTATAATCTCATCCACATTAAGCATTAACTAAACATTTTAGTTGACAAAACAAACATTACTTCATTAGTTTTATTCTAAGTAATAGGACTGCCTATCATTATTTTCCAGCTCTAATAGACTACAGAGTTTATACAAGTGCAGTACACTATTTTCTACCAAAGAAAACATACATTTATGGAAAACATACACTTACACTATTTCAGAGTATAATTACATACAAACATTTTGGTCTTAAGGCGTAAGACTACTTTTCATTTAAATAGAGAAAATATTGGATTTTCTAGAGAAACACACTAACACTTTCATGAAACAAAGACATATTTCTAATACTAAATGCTTATGAACTCACCAACTTAAATGTTGATACTCTCTTTTCAAGAAAACTTGTATTCTCAGGGAATCAGTAGACACGTACACTCACCCAGGTTTGTGAGAAGACGGAGCCTATTCATGCAGGGGCGGAGGCAGTATGGGGACTAGCAGGTGTGCTGCCCCCTCCAACATTTTTCATTTTACTTATATACTATTAGTTATAAACATTATTAATTATTTTTATCCCAAAATCTCAAGCCCAACGCCCCTTACCCCAATTTCCTGAATATTGTGGTTGGACAATTAAAATTTGCATATTCAATAACAAACACATCAGTTACAATTTGATTGCAGTTAAATCATAGGCAATTGGCAAAGGGGCTATAGTGCAAATTACATTCACGTCACTTTCTTTTACAAACTTCAAGTTCAAGAAAAGATAATTTATAATTCTTATCTTATTAGTTAATAAATATTTACATTATTTTTTACTTATGATTAATATATTTTAGCAATATAATTCATAACTAAGGACAATATTATGATTAGTTGATTGGCTTCTTAATTCTTATAATAACAAGGTAAACTATGTGTAAGAAAATAATTACTGATTTTTTTTCAAACCATAAAAGAAAAATAATTATTGAATTCCTGGAAAAAAAATATGATGTAGTTCCAATTTATACCATTTTTTCTTTATCATTGTCTCTTTTAATTTTACAAAGTCGATTATGTTATTTGAATAATTTGTTAATATAAGCCCATTTTATCCTAAAATCCTAGCTCTGCCCCTGTATTCAAGAATCTTCTTTTATTTTGTTGTATATTTATGGTGTCATACAATCAATTCTAAGAACACACATGTATTAACTATATTTTAAATACAATGGATGTTATTGCTTGTTTTACTATTATGCAATTGTTTTGATATTGTACATGACGTCCTCCGCCCCCGAACGTTTCCGCCGTTCTGGTTTGGAGGTGTGATAGATTGGTATCAGAGCATTGTTTATAGTGAACTAAGTATATCAAACCATAAAAAGATATACAACTATAAATGCAATGGGATGAAGCGCTCTGACTAAACCTATACTTTTAAAATCTAAATATTTTTTATAAAAAGTATAATAATATACATACATGCATACTAGATCAGTATTATATCAAGAACAAAAAAAAGTATTATGATTGTCGAATAGCACGAGTAGACCTTGAGATATATATAATCATGTTTGGGATTGATATAGCCTGATCAACTATGTCTATTCGAGATATGATTAGCATATGCCTAGGAATGGTCGTGGTGTTGTAACACGTCTAAAAACTTACCAAAACCTTTTACCAAGGATCATTAGAACATAACATAGATTTAAATACTATAGGAGTATTTATAACACGATGTCACACTATTCTAGATCTATTAAACGACTCTTATACCCCTATTATCGCATAGATATCATGGCTGGATTTCATCTGCCGGGAGACCCATACTTTCCCAATCAGGAGAACAGAGGATGGCTCGAAGAAGAACCAGAAGACGACCCTGTGGCTCCAATAGAAGAAGACTTCGAGGAAGAGGATGAAGAGAATACTCAGGAAGACTCTGACTCAGAACCAGAAGTCAATGATCCACCTCAAGTTACCCAAAATCCCAATCCCCGACAGAACTTCCAAGGTCCGACACCTCAGTGGGCAGTAAACTTAGAGGGGTGGAGTCATGAGCAGGGTCAGCACCTTCCTTATAATGGGGACCAAAGCTTCTACAACCTTGATGAGGGAGGCTCAGCAGAAAGAGCCCTCCCTGTGTTAGTACGTCGAGTTGCTCGTAACGATGAGCAAGCAAGAGAAGCCATCCACCGAGTCGTGGAGGTTAGTGCTACCACGATAGTCAACACGCTTGAACGAAGACCAAGAGTTAACCAGAAATCACACGAGGCCCTACAGAGGGAACTAACTACTAACTGAGCTGAGGTTAGAGACCTTCGTGAGAACCAAGTAACATTAGAAAGGTGTGTGTTTGAAATAGAACGCCAGTTGGCTAAATCCAGGGTTGAAACTAGTACAAAACAGAACAACAATCCTCGCGAGTAGGACCCTACTCACTCTTTTGGATAAAGATTAAGTCTACTTATATACACTAGTGTTATTTTTTCTGAACTCTATACATCTAATATACCCTACTCACCCTGTCAAAGTTTTCTCTTTAAGTTGGTATGTTGTAGACCTACTCCAAGGTTAAATTTTCCGAACTCTATACATCTAATATACCAATGAAATTGACATGCATCCTCTTTTCTTTGGAAAAATCACTACCAAATTCTTGATGTTACTTTACAGGTTATTACTTGTGTTAGACTCTATTTCAAACTCTTTTCAAAATACGTATTGAACCAGTGTGAATTTGGTTCAAAGTCTCCTGATTTATAACCACTATTGAATACTTACCATCATCTTCATCTTTAAAAACTTTATAGCTAAAATATCCCACCACGAGAATCAATTAGGCATGTCAACAAAAGTCCTCCAATAATTCCAACTCCGTTTCCGCCATTGCAATTTGATCCTGTAGTTTTCCAAGCCGCAGTATCCGCGACTGTGACAACAGCCCTGACCCAAATCAACGCTAGTGGCACCAGTGGGGCTGGAAACGGTACCAACTCACATCATGGGGATAACCATGGACACCCTAGGGAGTGTTCATACAAGGATTTCACCAAATGTAAACCTAGGACCTTTAATGGGAGTGGAGGAATCATTGCTCTATCACAATTATTCGAGAAAACAGAGTCAATCTTCGAGATCTGCTCCTGCCCTGAAGAAAGCAAAGTGAAATTTGATGCATGCACTTTCTCTGATAGGGCCCTCACATGGTGGAATAGTCATGTCAAGTTACTTACACTCATTGTGGATAAATCAATGGGCTGGGAGAAATTAAAAGAACAAGTGATGGGGGAGTATTGCCCGAGAGGCGAGGTACAAAAACTAGAGCAGGAACTTTGGAGCCTTGCCTTGATAGGCTCTGACATAGTAGCCTACACCAATAGCTTTAGTGACCTGGCTATTCTGTGTCCAGGGATGGTTCCCACTGAGAGAAAGAAAATAGAGAGGTATATTTGGGGATTGCCTCCTCCACTTCAAGGGAATGTTTTGTCTTCAAACCCTATTACATTCGATAGCGCCAAACGCTTGGCTCAAAGACTCATTGACCATGGAGTCCGTCCACAAGTGGCAACCCCTATCCCCGAACAAGCCAAAGTGAATGACAACAAATGAAAGTTTTGGGACATAAAGAAGAACCAACATGCACCGAACCCCGCCAAGAAACAGTAGATTGTGACTGTTCATGCCGCAACAACTCCTGCTACCCATGCACCAGCAAAGCAATATGATGGAAACCTGCTGAAGTGTAGCAAGTGCAATTTGCATCATCAAGGACCCTGCTGGGAGATGCATTGTGTTAACTGTAACAGGAAGGGTCACACTTCCCATTTCTGTAAGGCAACGGCAAAACCAATCACCGAGGTCCCTGGTATTGGAGTTAGTCAGGCTTGCTACGGGTGCGGTGAAATTGGGCACTTCAAGAGGAACTGTCCGAAGGCAGGAAATTTTGGTGGAGTAGGGAGACTTTTAGCAATAGGTCATGAAGAAGTTATGGCAGATCCCGCGGTGGTCACAGGTACGTTTCTCCTCAATAACTCTTATGCATCCATAATCTTTGATAGTGGAGCGCAGAGGAGTTTCATGAGCCACAAATTTAAACATTTACTCAAACAACAACCACAAACACTAAAGGAAACATTTATTGTAGAAATGGCTAACGGAAAGACTAAGAGCACTAACGATATATATATATATATATATATATATATATATATATATATATATATGATGCACCCTCACTCTAGATAGCTATTCTTTCCAAATCGACCTTATGAAGGTCCTAATAAAAAGTTTCGACGTTATCATCAACATGGATTGGTTGTGTCCCCATCGTCCAGATATCCTATGTTATGAGAAAGTTGTTCGCCTTAGCTTACCGAGTGGTGAAACTTTAGTCGTCTATGGTGACAAACCAGGCACGAACCTTCGAATCATCTCGTGCATCCAAACCCAGAAGTACTTATGAAAGGAATACCATACGTTCTTAGCTCACTTGGTTGACTGGACTCAAGAAGTTAAAGACATAAAGATCATTCCCGAGCTTCGTGATTTTCCCGACATCTTTCCTGAAGATCCTCTTGGAGTACCCCCAGAACGCCAAGTCGAGTTCATAATTGACTTGATTCCCGGAGGTACCCCTGTAGCCAAATCGCCTTATCATCTAGCACCAACAGAGATGCAAAAACTATCCAGTCAACTAAACAAACTGCTCAGCAAGGGATTCATCAAATCGAGCTTCTCACCTTTGGGAGCACCAGTTTTGTTTGTGAAGAAGAAAGATGGATCGTTCTGAATGTGCATCGATTACCGTGAGCTAAACAAACTAACCATTAAGAACCGGTACCCTCTACCGCGTATAGACGAATTATTCGACCAACTTCAAGGAGCAAGATACTTTTAAAAGATTGATTTAAGATCCGAGTATCACCAGTTACGAGTTCTAGAGGAAGATGTTCCCAAAACAGCCTTCCGAACTCGTTATGCTCACTACGAGTCTGTAGTGATGCCCTTCCGATTAACCAATGCACCCGTAATGTTTTATGGATTTAATGAACAGGGTGTGCCATCCTTACTTAGATAAATTCGTGATAGTATTCATAGATGATGTACTTGTCTACTTACGCAGTAAGGAGGAACATATTCAGCACTTACAACAGATCTTGGAAACATTACGAGCAGAAAAACTTTATGCGAAGTTCTCAAAGTGCGAATTTTGGATTTGGAGAGTTGATTTCCTAGGTCACGTGGTTAGCGAAGAGGGAATTCACGTGGACCCTTCCAGAATCAAAGAAATCGAGAACTGGTCAACACCAAGAATGCCTGCGGAGATCTGTCAATTCTTAGGCCTTGTTGGCTACTAAAGCAGGTTCAAACAAAACTTCTCAAAGATCGCGAAGCCACTCACCACCTTGACCCAGAAGGGTGTGACTTTCAGCTGGGAAGAGAAACAAGAAAATGCATTCCAAAAGCTAAAGTAAGCCCTATGCAGCGCACCGATAATGTTCCTTCCAGAAGGGATAGAAGATTTCGTAGTATACTGCGATGCATCCAACCAAGGGCTAGGCTATTTTCTTATGCAATGGGGAAAGGTCATCGCCTATGCCTCAAGACAACTTAAGACACACGGATTCAACTACACTACCCACGATCTCGAGCATGGAGCAGTAACAAATATTTGCTCTAAAGATCTGGAGACACTACCTTTATGGTACTAAGAGCACCATTCTCATAGACCACAAAAGCCTTCAACACATATTTGACCAAAAGGAGTTGAACATGAGACAATGACGATGGGTAGAACTACTAAATGACTACGAATGTGAAATTCGTTATCATCCCGGAAAAGCCAATGTAGTAGCTGGTGCCCTTAGTCGAAAGGAGTACTCAAGTCGTAGAGTCAAAGCACTGATCATGACCATTCATTCACATCTGTCTACACAAATTAAAGAGGCTCGGCATGAAGCCTTGAAACCCGAGATTGTGACAGGTGAAGCCTTAAGAGGAATGGACAGGAGCTTAGAAGTCAAGGGTTACGAAGTTCGATATCTCATGAACTAGATCTAGATACTGAAGTTTTGGGGATTCAGAGACGTTGTCATGAACGAAGCTCACAAGACACGATATTACGTTCATCCAGGTTCAGACAAGATGTAGCTGGACCTCAAGAAGTTATATTTGTGGCCAAGCATGAAAGAATAGATTGCTATCTTTGTGGCCAAGTGTCTGAATTGCGCCAAGGTTAAGGTAGAATACCAAAAGCCTTCAGGCTTACTACAACAACTGGAGATAGCTGAGTGGAAGTGGGAGCAGATTACAATGGATTTCATAACCAAATTACCCAAGACAACGAGTGGCCTTGATACCATTTGGGTGATCGTTGACATGTTAACCAAATCCGTGCACTTCCTGCCAATTAAGAAACTTACAAAATGGAGAAACTAACCAAAATATACATTAGATAGATTGTACGACTAAATGGTGTGCCCATATCTATTATCTCTGATAGAGACAGTACATTAACCTCAAGGTTCTGGCAGTCGCTACAAAAATCCCTGGGAACTAGGTTGGACATGAGAACAACCTACCACCTATAAACCGATGGGCAAAGTGAGAGAACGATTCAAATATTAGAAGACATGTTGAGAGCATTTGTGATTGACTTTGGTAAAGCATGGGATACCTATTTGCCATTGGTCGAATTCTCATACAACAACAGCTATCATACCGGTATTAAGGTTGCCCCATTAGGAGCCCTATCTGGCCGGAAATGCAGATCACCTCTATGCTGGGTTGAGGTGGGTGATATGCAGCTAGCTAAAGGACAAGTTCCTAACAACACTCTCATTGGCCCGGAGATCATAAGAGAGACGACTAAAAGATCGTTCAAATCCGTGAACTCCTGAAAGCCTCTAGGGACAGATAGAAGAGTTGTGCAGACAAAAGACGAAAACCCTTGGAATTCCAGGTTGGTGACCGCATGTTATTGAAGGTCTCACCCTAGAAGGCCATGATACGCTTCGGAAAGCATGGAAAACTGAATCCAAGGTACATTGGGCCTTTCGAGATTATCGCTAGAATTGGCCCAATAGCTTACAAACTCAAACTACCCCAAGAACTTAGTAACGTACACCCTACCTTCCACGTGTCTAATTTAAAGAAGTGACTATCCGATGAGACTCTTGTAATCCCACTCGATGAAATCGAGATAAATGAGAGCCTCAACTTTGTGGAAGAACTAGTAGAAATCATGGATAAGGAAGTCAAACGAACCAAACAAAGTCGTATACCGATAGTGAAGGTCCGCTGGAATGCTAAACGAGGACATGAATTCACTTGGGAGCGGGAAGATCAAATGAAACAAAAATACCCTCATCTATTTCCCTAGTCCATGTGTATCACTTTAGACTTAATTTCGGGATGAAATTTCCTTTAACAGGGGGACGATGTGATAACCTGTTATTTTCAAGTCTGGAAAAGTCAACAAAATTCAATAAAGATCAAGCGAGGTTAAAATAATAGAAACCATTTGAGTTAATCATAATTATAATTAAGTAATTATGTGTAATTGTTAAAGAAATCAAAAATTCCTTCTTCTTTGAAATCTAAGAAGTCTCGCAACCACTAGTGTCGGACCGAAAACAAGATTTCGGTCAAGGCAGCAAACTTGGCCATTTTCCTCGCACCGAAAACCCTTTTCGGCCGCAAACACCCTTTAGGCTACAAACTGTTCTCGACTGAAAGCTGTTGTTCTCGAATAGAGTTCCTGACCAAAACCAGCTCAAATCCTATCCATTAGCACAAGATTTAAAGTGTTTTACTAGTCCCAACGAAGGTGTCCCACATTTTTTCCGTCTTATATATATATATATATATATATATATATATATATATATATATATATATATATATATATATATATATATATATATGGACCAAAGTCAATCCTTCATTCTTAAACTTGCCAACCGAAAACATCCTTTTTCCCTCTCAAGAACACAACCAAGAACCTCACATTCTCTCTCAAGTATCATACCAAAACCACTAGAATATTCATAGGAGCATACCGAATTCATCAAGTGCTCTTCATATATTTTGAAATCATCATCCAATCACCTTTGTTCCAACCGAAAACGCCTTAATCTCCTTGATTTCACAAAGAACACGCTTCGAATCATCAAGCAAACAAAAATCCCCAGGTAACTGAAAACACCTATTTGCGGTTGATTCTAACACTTTTTTTATAAGTATTTCTTACATAATCCTTGTGTTATTTATCGCTTAGATTGTTAACTTATTAATTTTAGTTCTATATCGGGTATAATTATTATTTAGGATACGACTTCTCGCGTGGGTTCTAAACCAGAGGATCATCACTACTACTCCGTAGCCCTCGCAAACACTCACATAAGGTGAGTTCATACTCGTATGTTTTACCATTATTAATGCTTTTAGGGGGAGAATACAAGCAAAACACAAAGTAGTTGTGTAAGCACTTACCATACGATTACAAATCGTTTTAAGATATTAATGCTTTTATAAACTTATCAAATTATCAAACTATGCTCATATATATATATATATATATATATATATATATATATATATATATATATATATATATATATATATATATATATATATAGGATTTAACAAACTTAGGACTAGTGCTCTTGCCTTAACTCTTGTTCCTTGTTTGGTTGCGGGCTTAGGGTAGGATCATCTGTACGAGTGTTAGTTAAACCTTAATTATACATGCCAAATATATATATATATATATATATATATATATATATATATATATATATATATATATATATATATATGAGTATTAAACTTATTTCAATAGCATTGTAAATCCTTTTGTACATATCGAGCAAAAGGGGTATTTCCTTTAATCATTTTCAGTACAAACATAAATCTTGTAAACTATAATCGGTATAGCTTTGAGATCCATTCACACTATTTTCTAGCACAATAATACATTACATGAATCAATACATAATTACATATTACTTTTGATTACAAGTACGTTATTCATATACAAGAACAAGAAAATATATACACACTATACGTAAATGAGTTAATACTAGAATGTGAGCCACTACTTCATTGTACCTCCTAAGTTACATGATAAGTCCTATTTTATAACCAGAGTCTCTTTGAGGGAGAGCGTGAAATTGTGTATAGATCTATATGGGACTTACAATCCCGCACCTCGACTGTTAGCTAAAGTTGGACTGGCGGGTCTAGGGGTAACAAATGTCATAACATTCCGACGCCTGAAGAACGTCATGTAGGCCACTAGTCAGTTCAGTATGGTTATAATCTCATTCACATTAAGCATTAACTAAACATTTTGGTTTACAAAACAAACATTACTTCAGTATTTTTATTCTAAGTAATAGGACTCCCTTTCATTATTTTCCAGCACTAATACACTATAGAGTTCATACAAGTGCATTACACTACTTTTCATTTAAATAGAAAAATATTGGATTTTCTGGAGAGACACATTAACACTTTCATGAAACAAAGACATATTTCTAATACTAAATGCTTATGAACACACCAACTTAAATGTTGATACTCTCTTTTCAAAATAACTTGTATTCTCAAGGAATCAGTAGACAGGTACACTCACCCAGGTTTTTGAGAAGACGAAGCCTATTCAAGACTCTTCTTTTATTTTGTTATACATTTTTGGTGTCATACAACCATTTCTAATAACACACATGTATTAACTATACTTTAAATACAATGGATGTTGTTGCTTGTTATACTATTATACAATTTTTACTATATTATACATGACATCCTCCACCCCCAAACATTTTCGCCGTTCTAATTTGAGGGTGTGACATTATAGCCTTTGGAATAGAGTATTAAGTGCTTAATGGGAAAAGTGACTTAATAGAGAAGTACGTTGGGCGTACATGCATGTACGCGCAGCGTACACACCATTCAGCCAGTACGCTTAGCGTACAGAGGAGTACACCCCGCTTACTTAAAGATATGGGCTTGGCTTGTTTTGGGCCTCGGGTTGGGCCATGCTTTGGACTTTGTTTCTTTGGGCCTTGATGGGCCATCAGAAGTCAAATAATTTGGGCTAAGAATATGTTTGGGCTTAGGGTAAGGCCCGTTAGAGGGATTGGGCTCAATTTAGCAAATCGAGCGATTATTGGGCCACTAGTGGGATTGGGAAGTTTACCTAGTATTGGGCCTTTCATATTATGGATTTTGGGCCTTAGTTTTGGACCAATTTAGATAAAGGGGTTAAATGGTCATTTTACCATAAGGAAGATTGTTGATTTGGACTAATTGTTATTTTGGTAATGGTAGCTCGGGGAGTCGAGAGATCAGTAGTTCGGGGATTTGCTAGCTAGCAGTGAGAGGTTTATTCGTCGGATCCTACAGTCAACTTGTGAGGTGAGTTTTCTCCTGAAGGAATGGGTTTAAGGCTCCAATGCCTGCCTGTTTATGTATGTTAGTGTATACCGGATTTAGATTAGATGTCGGGGTTAGCCCGCTGTAGTTTATATGCTCCTGGATTACGGTATGATGTCGGGCGAGTCCCGAGGAAGGGTTATATGTATGTTTCTGAGCTACGGTTCGATGTCGGGTGGGACCCGAGGAGGAATTCATGTTTAGTTTTACTTGTTGTCTTTGTGATACTTGTATGTGCCTGGTAGGGAGGTGAGTGTGGCGGGGGCCCATATCTTATCACTATCTGAGTGTGGACGAGGTTCCTTATCTCATTATTAGCAGAGTAGGGGCAGGGCCCAAAATAGGCGGAGACTTGAGACTATCAATTATAGTGTTTTGTTTGCCTGCTATGTACAAGAATGATTATGATTATATGTTTGTATGTGTATAGCGGGCGAGGCCTAGAGATAGGTGGGGCTTGGTAGAAACAGATATGTATACCGAGCGAGGCTTGATGTCGAATTCGTCTGATACCGGGTGGGGCATAATGTATGTGGTTATGTGATGATGTGTATAGTATGTGGTAGTTTGGGGAGACTCACTAAGCTTTATCCTTAAGGTTTTCAGTTTTAGTTTAAGGTATTTCTAGTAGCAGAGGGAAGAGCTCGGGATGACTGCGTTGCACACACCATGATGATTTAGCCTGGGATGTTTACTCTGATAATCTTTTGAAATACTTTGAGTTATATTTTGATAACTGTGGTTTATTAAATGGTTTAAAACGAAAATTTTGGACCGTATTTTTGGGATGTTTCAGAAGAAGGTTCAGTCCCGGAAGTACTTCCTTCAGGACATTCTCCTTCAACATCAGGGTCACTGTAACGCCCGCAAATCCGGGCTAGTCAAATTAGAGGCAATAGGGGTCGAAAACGACTTTTTGACAAAAGATTATTTAGAATAAATAATCTTAACCAAGTTGTAGAGTATGTTACAAGGTTTCCGTACATATAAAGAACGCCGAAATCCGAGTTATAACAAAGAAGTTATGACCCGTCGAAGTTTCGCCACAGAACCGGCACGATACTGAGAAGCGTAAATAGTGAATTTACGATAGAGCAAGATTTAGCCTTAGCACTCTAAATTAAAGTCGTAGAATATGTTAAACTAAGAACATCAATAAAAAGAACGCCCAAATCTGACTTCGTATGAGGAAGTTATGATTTTTCTAAGATTTAGCATAGCAGTGCACATCCCGAAATCTGAATTTTAGATCGGTCGATTTTTAGCCGACGGGATCTAAATGAAAGTTATAGTACTCGTAAATACCAATGCGTGGATATAAAGAACGTCGATAATAGAGCTCGTATGCGAAAGTTATGGACGAAGCTTAGTCCCTACTTTTCGAGCGCGGCGAATTCGATACAGTTTTGTAAATCCGAAATAGAATGAGAATTAGCCAACGAGATCTAAATGAGAGTTGAAGATCTCATTAATAGGAACTCAACGGTAAAAAGACAGACAAAAACAAAACTCGTATGCGAAAGTTATGGACGAAGCTTAGTCCCTACTTTTCGAGCGCGGCGAATTCGATACAGTTTTGTAAATCCGAGATAGAATGAGAATTAGCCAACGAGTTATAAATGAAAGTTGAAGATCTCATTAATAGGAACTCAACGGTAAAAAGACAGACAAAAACGGAGCTCGTATGCAAAAGTTACGGACAAAGCTTAGAGACTACTTTACTATAAAACTCCTATAAATACAAGGGTGAACTCCTCATATTTTCTTCACACCATAAGCCTCTCTTTCTCTCTCTAACTTCTCTCTAGCCTCCCTAAACCCCTCCCAAGTCTAGGGAACCTCCCTATCACGAGAAGAAAGCCCCGGAGCGCCCGACGGCTCCGAGAAGAAAAGCTTTCGGCTCGGAAACGCTGCTCCAGCGAAGCCCGGTTTTTAATAAAAACCCATTGTAAGTGAGTTACACGTATACTATATTTAATATAGCTTTTATTTAACTATAGTAACATTATTAGGACCTTAAAATAATTATTTGGGCTATTATTATGAGTTATATTGAGTGTTATTTAACGCTTATATAATAGTAATAATAGCTAGACTATTAATTAGTCGCGATTAACGTTAAAACTAAACTCTAGTGGCATTAATACAAGGTTTTGGTCAAGGAAAAATTGTTTTAAGAAGTAACGAAGAGCTGTCCGAGTGCCGAGTCACCACCTTACCAGGTGAGTGTATAGTTACTTTCAGCTTACACATAGATATGAAGTATTTTATATAAATTACGTGCTATGTGTGCATATTATCTGAATACTTGCTATCTATGCTGGATGAACGTTTTATACATGTTTTCAATGATTTAAACTGTATATGTATTTTATATCTACAAAATGTGTTGGGTAAAACATGGGTAGATTTAATAGTTGCTGTGTGACAAAATAAGAATGAGAGGCCTCGTTATAGCTGTTCTTAATGATCTAGTCATCTAGCGGAGTATAGATGACGACCACGGACTATTCTAGACAGTCCAGTGGAACACTAGCAGGCTCGCAACCTATAGGTGTTTATTCGAACTGTGTGTTTATTTGAACTGTGTGAACTGTGTACTCACCAGGTACACTCCATCCCAATGATAGTCCTTTGACTAAGTCCCTTGTGTTAGATGTTTTAGGGACGTAATGTGAGGATAACGGGAATGGGTAATTGGGTTGATTGCTTGATGTTTAAAAATAATAACTATATTATTGTGGGTTGAAAATCCTATGTGCTCACCAGGTTTCCCAACCTGACCCACTCAGTTTATTTATATCACAGGTGTTGATATGAAGTGACATTACACTGAGAGATTTAAAGAGATGTAGATCACTAGTGTAAATAATTGTAAGTTCTGTTTATGCTTATGTTTCTGTATTAATGATGACATCCCAAACGTTTTAAAATGAAATAAATACGTTTCTTCGAAAATGTTTTAATAATGTAGTTACCATGTTTTTCTGGGAACAAATTCCGCAACATTTTTATAAAATGAAGTACTCTGATTTTTATAAAGCATAAACAAAATCGGTCTTTTCTGGCCGTGAAAATGGGGATGTCACAGTCACTGCAAAGCAGACGTAGACCTTCCATGTCGAACTCACCAAGGTGGAGGTAGGAGGCGAAATCTATATCGAAGAAATATTTCACCTCAGCGTGCATGGCTTACGTATATTCCAGAAGGGCGCGCAGCTCGCCAGGTGTAAACTTCCCGACAACAACCTGCTCCCTGATTTCCTGCTTGCCACCCTCTACCCCGACCTTCACACACACAACCTTCATTTTCTTAATCCCAAGTGTGAACTCGGAGCTCTCAATCCAATTATCCACAACCCGGACAATCCCTTTCTTCCAGAGCCAAGACAAATCTGCCTACACATTCTCCCTCTTCGCCCCCTCTGTCTCAAGCTGCCTACAACACTCCTCAATGCAACCCTTCAATAACCCCTTTTCCTCAACCAACGCCTCCACATACTGAGATAAACACCCCACGAATTCAACAAGTCTCGCAACCTGCTCCTCCAAAAAGGCCTTCTCCCTGGCCAAAAGATCATAATGGCCATCAAATGCACACTTTTCTCCCTCCAACTCCAGTAACCTCGCCGTCAATTCATCCCGCTCAGCCCTAATCAAAGCAAGCTCACCGGAACTCGAACTGCTCTGACAAACGCAAGGAGCAGTCGCCACCATGTATGAGCTAACCTGATCAGCTACATATCAAAGACTGTTTGAAAGATGTGAGTTAGAAAGAAGCTCCAAAGCCTCTATGGTGGCAGGGGGAAAGCATGGCAACCCCAGTCATACACCACCGCATGTTGCATAAGGCGGGATTCCCGGGTGATCCCCCATTCCAGTACATATAAGGTCAGAGCCTTTGGAGGGACAGAAGCAAAATCCCCAGTAGTACCCTCCCCAATATGAAATAAGACCGGTGAGTTTGGAGCATCTTCGTGAGCTATACCCGTGTCGGCACCAAAAGCAATAGGTTCCACTGGCTCTTCTTTGGGTTCACGGGGTAGTTCCGTTTCCCCTCTTTCACCCCCTCCGACTGTTTCGAAGTTTCATCGTCGAGAATATCCACTACCACGGTGGACTCCCCCAAAAGGAATTCCACATTCCACCTCTTGAGGAGGCGTCGACCTAAGGAGCTAGTCCTGGTAGATTCTGCCTGCGGTGAATCCAACCAGGAAAGTCGTCACTTGGAGGTCATGCGGGTGTCTTATCTCACCAGCCCGGTCGAGGCCTCCTCTTCCATGTCAAAGGGCAAGGGGTCTTCACGAGAAATATCGCCGGCAGGAGCATCGACCAATGTCGGGTTAGCTCAAGGACCACGCATCGGACCCGCAGTAGTGATCGGCCTGGAGATGGCTAATTCATGGTCGATGCTAATGGGCGGCGGAAACACTTCCACCAACGGCACCTCCCGATGAATGCATGCACCCTAAAAACGACCCCTCAAAGCCATCTCGATAAGAATGATCCTCTCACGACCTAATAACAAAACAAGAAAGATCAGGCATACAAAAAAGAGAAAAGGGGGGGGGGGGGATGCCACACTACGAAACACAAACGCAACCGAAGGAAAGCAAAACAAAGGGGGTAGAAGGGAGAAGTGCTTACCATCCTTCACAATGAAAAATTAAGGCATCATTCATCGAGACCTCCAAGCTGCACTCATACGCACAGCTGCTATAATATGGTCCTCCCATTCATCCCTGTTGAAAGATATGCTCTTCAAAGCATTGGCAACCAGCTCTCTAGCCCCCCAAAGAGTAGGAATTCGGTTAGAAAAGTTGGATCTAGAGGGATAACCGTAACCGAATAAATCTCGATTCACCTAGAGCCACCTGTCCTATGAATTCTTATTTGGCACCTTCTGGTTCATGAAGAAAGCATGAACACCTCTGCGTCGAGAAAATGTGTGAATACAGTATTGATTCGATGAATTGAAGAAGTACTTGAAAGCCCATAGTTAGGGAAGCCCACCCAGATCCTGACATGCCATCTCAAAGCCAATTATCTTATTAACAGCGTTGGGGGTAAGGTCGTCGATAGTGAAACCGTAGTGACGCATGATCTCGTCAAAAAATTAGGTCGTTGGCAACTAAAGCCCTGCCTCGAAGATGGGAATAGAAACTCCAACCTTACCCTCTAGTGGTCGAGAGATGACAACTCCCCTGTGTGGAAACTTGACCCCATGATCAGGGAGGAAACCGAATCCCTCCTGTAGCCCGGAAAACTCTTTGGAAGATGGAGCGACACCCGTGTTCATAGATGCCTGGGTTGGGTAACAAAATTGAAACGAACATGAAGAAGAAGAAATGCAGAAGGAACGGAAAGAAAGAAGCAATATTGGAGGAAAAAGAAGTAAAGGAAAAAGGAAAGTAGATTGGATAAGGAAAGCTTTAAATGTAGGCGGGAAACCCGAATAGTTACAACGATGAAACCGCCGACTCAGACGATTCCGTCACATCAACAGGCAGCAGAAACCACCATCGATGAACACGTATCCAGGCCTAAGGCTAGAATGACCTTGCTAACCCAAGCAAACGCTGATATCCACTAGCCTAGGGGAGTTGTTGACGTATCTCACTCAGAGTAACTTCAAAGGACAATGGAGTCGTGAACTAAGGAATGACCCATCAAAAACCCACTATCTGACAAGAGCAGGGAGCAAACCATTGTCCATAAGACCCCGCGTTCTAGCACCGACGATCTGGGCTAGGGATTGGACAAAAGGGTACCAGTTACCCCACGGCGACAGGTGTAGTGCTCAGTGATATGCCTAATGGGTTTGAGCCATAAGAACTTTCCTATGTGCACATGCAAACCCTAATGCTTGGATCTAGGTTTCTCTAATTGAACATGCAATGTATCCAAGGATTACAATTCTAGATCTAATGTAAACAATTGAATTATAACATATGAAATCAGATCTAGAAGAATACCTTAAGTTGCTTGCTTGAATCTTCTTGTTCTTGGAGCTTAGAGTCACAATTGTCACTCCTCTAATGGCTTACAAACACCAACTAGCAAGAGGATGGTCTTGGGAGAGAGGAGAGGTGAGGAAATCAGCTCTAGGGGTTTCTTTCTTGCAAGAGTGGCCGATTTCCCTCACCCATGGGGTCTATTTATACTTGAGCTACTAGGGTTACATCCTTAACCCTAACTGAATAACTTAGGCCCTAAGCAATCTAAAGATCCTTCTATATATAAGGCTTGGACGAATTTAAGATATCTTAACCCTAAAATTCGTCCACCCTAATACTAATAAGGATTCATAGCCCAAAACCACAACTATCATACATTTGACAGTTTATGCCCCTTTATTCAATTAACCTCTTTAAGTCACCAAATTAATTCTTAATTAATTTATGACTTACATCAATCAAATAATATTGTTATTCCTTTAATATATTACTCTCATAGTATATTAATAATAATAATATCTCTTCTCTCTTTATAAATCACCCTGTCAAGTTGCTATGGTGAAGGCAACCCAAAAGGACCATGCACAACCGAGTCAAGTACTTATCAAATATAGTTACAGGCTTAGACACTAATCCAACAGTCTCCCATTTGGATAAGTCTAGTAACTATAAATGCAAACATAATCCGATGAGCAATCGTAGCTCTCAAAGACGCTGTCAAACTCTGATCTTATCAGTATCCTGTCCTTTAGATAAGGGATCGTACAATCCTCTGTTTAGATATCGTGCGGACAATCTCATGAAACGTCGTCATACTTATTGTCCAGCAGTTGGTTTCTCGATCTCAGATTCATTTGACGTAGATCTTAATTGAACACATCAATTCAGTCCTGACCGGGCCCGACACATAAGTCAAATTAAATCATCGAGGGGCCATGATATCGCTTTTACCCTTTTAGGATAAAAGTAACAGATAAACTTCAACTTATATGCATTTACTATTTACTAATCAACTATACACAAAAATGCGTTTTATGACATTAATTTACTGATGCGGTTTCGCATTATCAATGCACAACCAATTAGTAAACAATAAACCATATATCTTGGTTTTAAGACCATATGATATTATCGTCTTGCGATCACTTGCGGTACATTCCATAAAGTGATTCCAGCAAGCATGGGTTTATTCCAATGCTCAAAACTTGTTCATAAGCACTCATGAACGTTGCAACAAACCTTTGCTATGTCTAATACCTTTTAGACAATCTACATACCAATTCATGACAATCTTTATTCATACCTACTTCCAACATATGAACGATTATGGACCATTCGAATAATTCGATTATTCTTAATAACTCAATTATTCAGGAAGTCAAAACATGCAAAGTGAAACAATAGTTAAACAATTAACATAAGACAATAACTTTACTTATAAATAATACTCCTTTATTTAATCATCAAATGTCAATTACATTTATCTATTACATGTTTCTAAACTATCTAATCGAAACTAATATCGTCTTTCTGCCCAATGCTCCTAGCGTGCTGCAAGTGTTTAACCCTACTCGGTCCCTTTGTAAGCGGATCTGCTGGGTTATCCTCTGACGATACCCTCTTTACTACGAGGTGTCCTTCTTCTACCCGATGTCTAATAAAGTGATATTTTTTGTCGATATGCCGAGATCTACCATGATCACTCGGTTCCTTGGTCAAGGCAACCGCTCCTTCGTTATCACAAAAAATTTCCATAGGCTCCTTTATGGCATGCACAACTCCAAGGTCACCAATGAAGTTCTTCAACCACATCGACTCTTTTGATGCTTCGCTCGCTGCAATGTACTCTGATTCGCACGTTGAATCAGCTACGGTTTCCTGCTTGGAACTTTTCCAAGTGACTGCTCCTCCATTAAGGGTAAAGACCCAGCCCGACTGCGAACGGTAGTTGTCCCTGTCGGTCTGGAAACTAGCATCACTATACCCTCGCACCTTTAAGTCATCACTCCCTCCGAGGATTAAAAACCATTCCTTGGTCCTCCGAAGGTACTTACGGATATTCTTGACTGCGATCTAATGAGCTCTGCCAGGGTTCCCTTGATATCTACTGACCATGCTCAAAGCAAAGGCCACATCAGGGCGAGTACAAGTCATAGCATACACGATTGAACCAACTGCAAAAGCATAAGGTACTCGGCTCATCTCAGCTATCTCGGGTTCTGTACTCGGGCTTTGAGTTTTACTTAATTTGGCATTACTTTGTATCGGTAATTCTCCCTTCTTTGATTTTTCCATACTAAAACATTTTAGTACCTTATCCAAGTAAGTATTCTGACTAAGTCCTATTAGTCTCTTACTTCGTTCTCTCACTATCCTTATTCCCAAAATATAGGAAGCCTCTCCGAGGTCCTTCATAGCGAAGCACTTCCCGAGCCAGGACTTAACCTCCTGCAGATTCGGGATGTCGTTTCCTATGAGTAGTATGTCATCGACATACAAAACGAGGAAGCTAACTATACTTCCACTGGCTTTCACATATACACATGATTCATCTTCACCTCGTACAAATCCAAACTCTTTGACTTTCTCATCGAAGAAAAGATTCCATCTGCAAGATGCTTGCTTAAGTCCATAAATTGACTTCTCAAGCTTGCACACTCTGTTGGGATGCTTCACATCAACAAAACCCTCTAGCTGAGCCATGTAAACATCCTCAACCAACTTCCCATTAAGGAAAGTGGTCTTGACATCTATCTGCCATATCTCATAATCATGAAATGCAGCAATGACTAGCATCACCCTAATAGACTTTATTTTAGCAACTGGCGAGAAGGTCTCATCATAGTCAACTCTGGGAGTTTGAGTAAAGCCCTTTGCAACCAATCGTGCCTTATATGTGTGCACATTCCCATCCACGTCGGTCTTTTTCTTGAAGATCCATTTGCACCCAACCGTCTTATGTCCGGGCACATTGTCAACCAAATTCCAAACATGGTTGTCATACATGGATTGAATCTCATTGTCCATCGCCTCTTTCCATTTTGTAGACTCTAGGCCTGCCATTGCTTCCTTATAGCTATTAGGTTCATCTAGATTTATTAGTGTACCATCAAAAATATACGTGTCCCCTTCAGTAGTAATATGAAAGCCATAAAACTGAGGTTGAACTCTAAATTTTTCGGAACGTCTAAGAGGTAAGGACTCGTCAATTGGTTCAACTGGAGTTTCCTCCTCGGGTTGAGCGCCAGTGTTAGAGGTTCCTTCATCGCTCGACTCTTTAATCTCTTCAAGATAGATTTGCCTCCCACTGTCCCCTTTGCTTATGAGTTCTCGCTCTCGGAAAACCCCTCTCCTCGCAACGAAGACAACATTGTCACTCAGTCTATAGAAAAGATATCCAAAGGATTTCTGTGGGTAGCCGATGAAAATACATCGCACACTACGAGGTTCGAGCTTGTCGTGAGTTTCTAGTTTTACAAAAACCTCACAGCCCGAAACCTTGATATGTGCCAACGAGGGAGCTTTCCTTATCCACATCTCGTGAGGTGTTTTGGAAACCTTATTTATAGGGACTCGATTAAGGATATGGGCGGCAGTCTCTAAGGCATACCCCCATAATGAGATAGGTAGTGAAGCACGACTCATCATAGAACGAACCATGTCTAACAGGGTTCGATTACACCTTTCTGCCACACCATTCAACTGTGGTGTCCTAGGTGGCGTCAATTGCGAAACTATTCCGCATTCCTTGAGATAGTCGTGGAATTCAAGACTTAGGTACTCTCCTCCTCGATCGGATTGAAGCATCTTGATTTTCCTGTCCAATTGATTCTCCACTTCATGTTTGAACTCTTTGAACTTTTCAAACGTTTCTGACTTGTGCTTGATTAAGTAAATATACCCATATCTACTATAATCATCGGCGAAAGTCACGTAGAAGCGGTTCCCATCCTTTGTGGTGGATCTAAAGGGCCCACACACGTCGGTGTGTATGAGATCCAATAAACCCTCACCCCTCTCACAAGTGCCAGTGAAGGGTGACTTGGTCATCTTTCCAAGTAAACAAGATTCGCACTTGTCATCTTCCCTAAGGTCGAATGACTCCAACACTCCATCCTTTTGGAGTTGGGCTATGCGCTTCTTGTTGACATGTCCATGACGACAATGCCACAAGCATGCTTTATCCATACTATTGGAAGAATCCATACACAACACATCATTTCCTAGGTTATCTACAACCATAACAGTTTCATAAATTCCATTACAAGGCATTGCTTCAAAATATAAAACACTATTTA
Organism: Lactuca serriola; assembly: GCF_051521515.1. Classification (NCBI taxonomy): domain Eukaryota; kingdom Viridiplantae; phylum Streptophyta; class Magnoliopsida; order Asterales; family Asteraceae; genus Lactuca; species Lactuca serriola. The sequence continues at coordinate 178,351,120 of NC_136409.1, read as the reverse complement.
GATAAGCATAAATCGAACCATTCTCATTATTAAACGAATAACTAAATCCTTGTCTAAATATACCATGAAATGAAATGATGTTTCTTTCCATATCTGGCGAGTAGAAACAATTATTTAAATCTAAACTTAATCCATTACTAAGCACTAGAGAATACACTCCAATCTTGGTGACAGGCGACGATCTTTTGTTCCCCATGATTAGATTTATTCTTCCACGCTCCACATCCTATTTCTTCTTAGTCCCTGCAAATCAGAACAAATGTGATAACCACATCCTGTATCAAGAACCCAAGAAATAGCATGAGTTGAATCATTAGATTTTATTGTGTAAATACCTGCGAAAGATGGCTTGATCTTCCCATCCTTGATGGCTTGCAGATATTCCAGGCAGCTTCTCTTCCAATGCCCTATTTTGTGGCAATGGTGGCACTCTGCCTCCTTTGGGTTTGAGTTGGGCTTAGCAGGGCCAACCTTGGTCCCACTAGAAGAGGAACCATCTTGGGACTTTCCCTTGTGGTGGTTCTTTGAAGGAGCCTTCTTCTTCTTGCCCCTTCCTTGCCCAATAGCCAAAACAGGAGCAGCGGGTGGATTGGGAGTTAATGCAACAGACTTGTCCTTGAGGTTTCTCTCAGCAGTCCTTAGGAGCCCTTGGAGTTTGCTTAGGGTGGCCTCTTCCTTGTTCATGTGGTAGGTCATCATAAATTGGTTGTAGCACGAGGGCAAGGTGTGAAGAACGATGTCGATAGATAAATCTTCCCCAAACTTAACATTTAACTTGCGAAGACGATCAACATATTTTTGCATCTTTTGCAAGTGCACGGTTACAGACTCTCCACTTCCCATCTTAGCAGTGATCATGTTTGTGATGATCTCATAGCGTTCTTGCCTTGCGCTTTGGTGGTATCTCTCCACTAAGTCTTGATGCATCTCGTACGGATGCATGTCCTCATAGGACTTTTGGAATTCGGGGTTCATTGTGGCTAGCATAATGCAATGGACTTTCGTTGCATCACGCTCATGGGTCTCAAAGACAGCCATTTCTTCGGGAGTAGCGATTTATGGATTGATCTTTTCGAGCTTCTCGTCGAGGACATAGTCTTTGTCCTCGTAGCGCGTAATCGTGCGAATGTATCTTATCTATTCGCTAAAGTTCGATCCGTCAAAAGTCACTTTTTGACAAAGGCTCATTAGCATGAATGAGCTAGCAACAATGTTGTTTGCGTTAGACATCTACAAATAGAAAGGAACAAAGTTTGATTAGAATTGAATCCCTAATTAAACACCCAAAATAAAAAAAATTAGGGCTAGGACCCAACAACATTATTCACACATTAGAAAAGGGATGCCGTAATCCAACATGCAAATAATTTGGATGTAAGTGAATGACGATTCACTAATTCTTCACCATCAAAAACATAAGCTTAAGTTTTAAATGTATTGAGAATTCCTAGATTTCTTTGAGATTCATTGAACTTTTCAATGGCATGTTTAAATCTCGATATGCCCCTCTAGTTTGTGACTGGGATGCCGAGGATCACAAAGCGGGTGTGAATAACCATGCAAATATACGTGATGACCTCATTGTTACAGTCATCTATTTGATGTGTCGGTTAACCACACACGCTCCATCGAACTATGACAAACAATGAGTCACCCTTTGCTACAATTTCTTAGAACCAATTAGTGTGCCAGTTAACCACACGCGCTCCACTAACTTCTCAGCAAGGGTACAAAGTGTAATTTCATGGGATTGCATCAATTCACTTTTCCTAAAGTAACTAAGATTGGAAATTTTATGAAACACGTTTAGTTACTTTATATAGATTCATTATACTTATTAATAAGGAGAGGATTGCTCTATCCTACCCGTTCGGCTAATGACCCTCCACCAGTCAAGTAAGAGGTGGGTGTGAGTGTACACCCATTAAGCACCATTTTATAGGCAGCAACCTTATACCCACCTTATAGACCGGCTTCGTGAATGAGGCCTACTAACGGTAAGACTAGCATTTTAAATCATATATATATATATATATATATTAAGCTTGTAATAATATAATAGCATAGTGTTGAATTTTAAACTTGTAAAATTCTAGGGTTTTGAAATTTAAATTACTCAAATTAAACTTTTAATCACAAAACTTAAATTTCAAAACTTGAGGACAAGTTTTAAACTTTTTAAAACATAAAGGATCAAATAGCAAATAATATAAATCAATTAATTAATTTAATGATTATTTAAATTTGACCTAGTCAATATTACTTGGAAGACAATTTACCAATTTAATTCAAATAATCAGTTATTATCATATAAGGAAATTATTATTCAATCAAATGGTAATTATCTTTTGTTTAGTCAAGAATATACTCAAATATATGATAAAATTCGGATATTAACGACCCAAAATAATTAAGGCAAGTATCCTCAAGCAAAACAGTAAGAAATCCCGAAATTAGCTCTAACTGACGCTAGAACTCGCCGAGTTCATCAGTCAGAGTCACAAAAAATGAATTTTTCAAGAAAAATCAATTAACCAAAGCATCAATTCAATAGAAATCAATCAAAGCTCTGATACCACTGATGAGTTTGAGCCATAAGAACTTTCCTATGTGCACATGCAAACCCTAATGCTTGGATTTAAGTTTCTCTAATTGAACATGCAAAGTATCCAAGGCTTACAATTCTAGATCTAATGTAAACAATTGAATTATAACATATGAAATCAGATCTAGAAGAATACCTTAAGTTGCTTGCTTGAATCTTCTTGTTCTTGGAGCTTAGAGTCACAATTGTCACTCCTCTAATGGCTTACAAACACCAATTAGCAAGAGGATGATCTTGGGAGAGAGGAGAGGTGAGGAAATCGGCTCTAGGGTTTCTTTTTTGCAAGAGTGGCTGATTTCCCTCACCTATGGGGTCTATTTATACTACGAGCTACTAGGGTTACATCCTTAACCCTAAATGAATAACTTAGGCCCTAAGCAATCCAAAGATCCTTCTATATATAAGGCTTGGACGAATTTAAGATATCTTCACCCTAAAATTCGTCCACCCTAATAGTAATAAGGATTCATAGCCCAAAAACACAAATATCATACATTTGACAGTTTATGCCCCTTTATTCAATTAACCTCTTTAAGTCACCAAATTAATTCTTAATTAATTTATGACTTACATCAATCAAATAATATTATTATTCCTTTAATATATTACTCTCATAATATATTAATAATAATATATCTTCTCTCTTTATAAATCACCCTGTCAAGTTGCTATGGTGCAACCCAAAAGGACCATGCACAACCGGGTCAAGTACTTATCAAATATAGTTACAGGCTTAGACACTAATCCAACAATGCCAACTGGCAGTTCTGCACCAATAGCAAATAGCCACTCACGGGGTACGATCTACCAATAGAAGGTCGCCTTGTCTTGCCATGCCTGAAAAAGTAGAAGATACTGTCAGGCATTTGTTGCGTTGACTATAAGTATAAAAAGGACCTTTCTCCCCCAAGAGAAGGGATCAACTCTTAAATCCCAGTCTCATACTCTCTATATGATACCTTTTCTCAAAAGAATTCACTAACTTGACCGTTGGAGCTTCGTTCCGGGATCACCTTTCGGACGACGTCTGACGATTTTTTTTGTTGTGATTCCTAAGCTTATCTTTTTCACCCCTCAAGGTGATGGAGTTAAGTCAGAGACATATCACAACAATATGCATATTTATATATATATATGCATATGAATATGCATATGATTATGATTATGCATATGTCATACTTATTCATATGTATATGCATATTTATATACTTATTCATATGAATATGAATAAGTATATGCATATGCATATGAATAAGTATATGCATATGTATATGTATATGCATATGCATATGAGATGCATATGTCATATACTTATTCTTATGCATATGCATAAGTATATGCATATACTTATTAATATGCATATACATATGTATATACTTATTCATATGCATATGTAGATGTACATACTTATTCATATGCATATTCATATACATATGCATATACTTATTCTTATGGATATGCATATACTTATTTATATGCATATGCATATACTTATTCATATGCGTACGCATATACTTATTCTTATGTAAATTCATATCTATATGTATCTACTTATTTATCTGCATAAACTTATTTTTATGCATATGTATATGCATATACTTATTCATATGTATATTCATATACTTATTCTTATCCATATGTGTATATATATATATATATATATATATATATATATATACTTATTATTATGCATATGACTATTCTTATGCATATCTTATTTATATGCATATTTTATTCACATGCGTATACTTATTATATTGCATATACAAATGCATATGCATATACAAATGCATATGCATATACATATGCATATGCATATACACATGCATATGCATATGTCATATACTTATTCTTATGCATATACATATACATAATAATCATATTTATTTAATTGCCTTTTGCATATACTTATTTTTATGCATATGCATATACAAATGTATATGAAGTATTCATATGCATATGCGTATATTTATTCATATGTATATGTATATCTTTACCCTTATTTATATAGAGATATTAAAAATGTTTTGTTGTTAAAATGTTCATGTGAATATACATATGTTTTTTTTTTAAATATGCATATAAAAAAATATGAATATACATTAAAAATACATTTTTTTTTTGAAAAATTCTTTTTTTAAATAAAATTTAAAATGTAATAAATATTTTCGTTCATTTGAAAAATTAAAAAATAAAATAAAATAATTAAGAAATAATTTTTTTTCAAGTAAGTAAAAACGTACCATATATTTCAAAATTAGGATTTAAAAAAGAGATTTTTCAAAAAAAAAAATCATTTTTATCACATATTCATATTTTTTTTGTACATATATACATTTAAAAAAATGCATATATAAATGCATATAATTTTTTTTTCAATTTTCTTAGATATATGTATTTACATGCACATGTGAAATCTGCAACCTGAATTTATTATAGATAAAAAGTTTATAGGTTCTCTCCTACAGTTTAGTTCTTCATTGATCTTGTCTATATATATATATATATATATATATATATATATATATATATATATATATATATATATAGAGAGAGAGAGAGAGAGAGAGAGAGAGAGAGGTTTTATTGAAATTAAAAAAAGGGATAATGACTTGAAAGGGTAACGAACTTTCGACTTTTGTCACATTTAGTCACTAAACTTTTTTTCGTTATCTATTTTCCATTGAACTATTGAAACTGTTCATATTTTACCCTTATGACCGGCTATTACCGGTCATAAGGGTAAAATGTGAACAGTTTCAATAGTATAGTGGCAAATAGATAACGAAAAAAAGTTTAGTGACTAAATGTGAACAAAATCGAAAGTTCGTTTTCCTCTAAAAAGTTCAATGACTAAATGTGAACAAACTTCCTATTGTATTATGTTTTAGCAAATTATTTATTTTTGTTTAATAGTAGCAACATTTGTTGATGAAGAAATCTATGAAATAAAAAAACAAAATGTATCATCCGGATTTCCAGGTATCATAATTTAAGTATTTTTCTTTTGAGTTAAGAAGAGAGACTCGACGAGTTGACGCTTCAACTCGTCGAGTAAGGTCGCGACTGATGACTCGGATTAATGAATGGACTCGACGAGTCGGTGAGGCGACTCGACGAGTCCACGTTGTTGGCAGAAACTCTAAATCTTTGGGCCCGAGCCATATTTAAAGGCACTTATGACCTTCAATTGCGACTACCTTTCCCATAAGTGAGAACCCTAGCGAGCTTGAGTGTGTAGAGTGAAAGAAAGAGCTATCTTGAGCTTTTTGGTGTGATAGATCTGGACCCTTCTAGGTCCAGAGAGCCGAGAATATGAAGCTTTAGTAGAGTAAACCTTGGGGTTCGAAGTTAGGAAGCATTTATGGGATTTTTATGGTATATATATTTATTTTCATCATACACATAGATATGAAGTATTTTATATAAATTACGTGCTATGTATGCATATTATTTGAATACTTGTTGTCTATGCTGGATGAACGATTTTATACATGTTTTAAAAGATTTAAACAGTATATTTATTTTATATCTACAAATATGTTGCAGATGAAACATGAGTAGATGAAATAGTTGGTGTGTGATGAAATAAAATGATGAGAGATAGATGATGATAAAAAGGTGATGATAATTAGGTAAATCGATGATGATGAATATGTGATGTAGGATGAAAGGAGATACCATAACCTTAACCGACAATGTGGCGATGTAGTCATCTATCAGAGTATAGATGGCGACCACGGACTATTCTAGACAACTTAGTGGAAACACCAGCAGGCCCATAACCTGTAGGTGATGAATTACGAGTTCAGGCGATGTTGTAACTACGTATTCATGCGATGATACTCTAACCCCTTACTATGAATTACGAGTTCAGACGATGTTGTAACTACATATTCATGAGATGTCACAAATTCCGCATGCCAAACTAATGGTCATAATTCACATCAGTGAGAATGGTTCATTTTTTTGTAAAACCAAAATCAGATTGAAAATTTTGATTTTTTATTTTGGAAAATGTCAAACCATTGGTTTTTTATTTCGGTTTTGGTTTTTTTTTTTATAAATATATTTTCAGGGTTCTGTTTTTTTTTTTTTATTTATTTCATAGATTTCTTCATCAACAAATGTTGCTAGAATTTAACAAAAACAAATAATTTGTTAAAACATAATGCAAGAGAAAGTTTGTTCACATCTAGTCATTGAACTTTTTAGAGGGAAACGAACTTTCGATTTTGTTCATATTTAGTCACTAAACTTTTTTTCGTTATCTATTTGCCATTGAACTATTGAAACTGTTCACATTTTACCCTTATGATCGGCAACAACAGGTCATAAGGGTAAAATGTGAACAATTTCAATAGTTCAATGACAAATAGATAACGAAAAAAAAATTTAGTGACTAAATGTGACAAAAGTCGAAAGTTCGTTACCCTTTCAAGTCATTATCCCTTAAAAAAAAACAGAGATCTTGATATTCAACCTCGGCACGGTGTGTATCCGATTTGAATTTATTTAATATAAATATAATCTTTATTTGACTTATGTTAATCAATAGAGTAAACCCAGTAAAGTGCCCACACGTACCATGCCTGGTTTCGAATAATGTTGCTTAATGTGACCACACGTAACACTTAATTCCGCCACATTAAATAGTAAATACTTTTCAGAATATTACACTTACACATTATGTAAGGTCCCTACCATATAAAAAGCAAATCAATAATTTATACAATTAATGTCTATCCTAGTCTCTGGAATGAAAAAAAAAAAAAAAAAAAAAAAAAAAAAAAAAAAAAATTGTGTGTTCCCAAGTCGGAGAATAGTAAAAGGAACATTAATTATTTTGTTATTTCTTTCCGGATCTTTCCAATTCGGAATGAAAGTTAAGAGGAAAATGATCGTTCTATTTCCATCTAACTTTTCATTCGTTTACTGAAATTCGGAAACATTAATTTTTTTTTATTCTTTTCTCGTTTCTATTTCATTTCCTTTATTTTTTTTCGTTAAGTTGAACTCGAGAACAAGGTTAGTTTTATAGTTTATTAGTAGAAAGTGTGTTATTTAAATATTATTTGATTAATTACTATCCACGATTTGGAAATTTATTGTGAACAGTTTTCTAACTTTAGGATTTTAAATCTATTTTATAAGTGAGGTGATATTTCTACTAAACCATTTTATTCATCCACTTAACTCTAAAGTGTTATGATTTTTTTGCCTTTATTTTTAATTTACAAAAATATCATGAGAGAAATAAAGTTCCCAAACGATGATACGTTGATAGCAAGATGTAAAAAAGTTTTGTGGGACTCTAATTCTGTGGGACCCCGTCCCATATACTAGTATTTGTTTAAAAAAATCGCGGATGAGGGCGTAGACGGAGGCAATGTTAACTCCCGTTTTAGTTTCGGGGGCGGGGGTGAGGATGGACATTCCCTCCGCAAAACCCCCATGGGGCCACCATTGATAAATTATATATATATATATATATATATATATATATATATATATATATATATATATATATATATATATATATATATATATACTAACATTAATTATATAAATATAATAAACAATAACATTATTTGAGCTCCCATAATTCAATAAGAAAACATGATTTTAAGTTGTTAGTATAATTTTTATGAGATACCGTAATATTTTTGCTTTTAACATGTAAAATTTTGCTATAAATAACACTATTTGTTAGCCCAAACAACCTCTTTTAGCCGAAAAAAACGTAGCCGAAAATCATTTGGGGGCGGTGGGCTGGGGCGGGGGTGGGGGTAATAAGGGGAATTTGGGGGCAGGGGTGTGAAGCATCAAAAAAACTTCTAAGAATGACATTGTGACTAGTTCTATTTGTGAATCATAGTACATAGCAATAAGTGAAGCATCAAAGGAAGCGGCTTGGCTGAAGAACTTCACCAGTGATCTCGGAGTAGTTCCGACCATTCAGGAGCCCATGGAATTTTTCTACGATAATGAAGGAGAAATTGCTTTGACCAAAGAACCAAGAGATCATGGTAAATCATGACATATCAACAAAAAGTACCATTATATCAGACCTAGATTTGAAGAAGGTTATCTCATAGTAAATAGAGTTTCATCAGAAGACAATTCTGCAGATCATCCCACAAAGGCTTTGAGTAGGGTTTATGTAGTTAGATGATTAGTTTGAAACCTGTAACATAATAAATGCAATTGATTTTGGTGATTGAATAATAGAGATTATTTATTTTGTTTACTGCCTTTGTCAATTACTTATTCTTATGTTTCGTTTGGCATGTTTTACTTCCTGTCTTTTTATTATTCGAAACTCCATAGTCGCTAATACTTTAGGAAGTAAGTAGTGAATGCCGACTGTCATGAATTGGATGTAGATTGTCTAAGGAGATTAGACTTATCAATTTTGTTGTTGCAACATTCATGAGTATTTAAAAATGGAGTTTTGAGCAATTGATAACTCACGATCATATAATTACTTCGTGGATTCTATCATGAGTAATTCTGAGACGATAATATCTTATATTCTTAAAATGGAGATATATGAGTTGTAATTTACAAGTCGGTTGTGCGTTGGTATTGCGAAAACACATCAGTAACTTGATGTTATAGAACGTAGTGTCATGTATGATTTGGTGAGTAAAGGATACAAGAACATGAGTCAAAGTTTATTAATTCCTTTTTCCCTGACGGGAAAAGCGATATCTTTGGGCCTCTCGGTGATTTTGTGTTGACTTATAGTGTTGGGCCCAGCAAGGACTAAATTGATATGTTTAGTTAGTACGTCTTATGAGGTCGTCACGAATCAAGAAATTGGGAAATAGATTTTGGAGAATGAGATTGATTCTAATCCATGTCTCATGTCTATACGATATCTTGTAGAACGAAGGAATATTTGATTACTTATTTTAGGACTAATGTTTGATCAGATCAGAGAATGGAGTTGCTCTGGGAAGCACCCTTTGCTATTAGTTTAGAAGTTATACTGACAATTGTAGCTATAGACTTATCCAAGAGGGAGACTGTTGGATTAGGTGTCTAAGCCACTAACTAAATTGGTATATACTTAAACTCTTAGCGAAGTCATTTTGGGTTGCCCTCAAACCTAATAATTGAATATGATGACTTTCAGAGAAATAGATTGATTTATTGATTTATTTTATGATTAATATATAGAAATAAATGATTTATAAATATATTATGAAAATAATATATTAATTAGAAATAGTTTTATTTAAGTAAGAATTAATTTTGGGATTAATTGGATTAAGTAAAAGTGTAGGGACTAAAGTTGTAATTGTTTAATAGTTGAGCAAAAGAGGAATTCTAGAATGATCATAGGTTGGCAGAAATTTAGGGGCTTATTTAGGGTTTCTGGAATATTCCATATAGATGATATGGATAATAAGGAAACTAGATAATTATAAGATTAGATAATTACCTAATTTGAAATAATACTATTATATCCAAATTAGGGTTACCTAGGCTTTTCCTACCAGCTACAAATAGGGGTCCTAGCGTTGTGATTTTTGGCCATCACTTCCTTCTAGAGCATAGCTAAAGTTATACCTCACCTCTCATATCTCTTCAAGTTTCCTAGTTTCTAGGCTTTTGGTGTGAACCATCAGAGGCACGAGGTTTCCGGTGCTTGCTTCCAAGAGCTATTGTAGAAGGTTTTGATTAGTTATTTACAACAATAAATAAAAGGTATGTAAACCCTAAATTTTTATGTATTTCAAAATTATTAGGCTTTCCATAGGGTTCTTTTGATGTTCATATTTTGTAGTTTTCAATAGTGAAAACATATATCCAAATTAGGTTGCATGTGAAATTAAGGGTTAAGTTATTTTCCGCCACATGATTTGTTTGTAACATATAAAACCTATCAATTCCCTCACCATAGGATGTCAAAAACTAACTTTCTCTTCTCCTCCCGAGTGTCAACCAAATTTGCAAGGTAACTCAAGCATCCACGACGATGATATTACCCAGCCTTGGAGGCTGAACAAAAGGCTGCACCAACTCTAGTGCCCTCCCCATAGATAGTCAGTTCTCCCCCACTTGGGGTATAAACTACCACTAAATAACGATCACAGGCAATCAATGATCCGAACCTTCTCAAACAATACATACCCGTGATCACACATACATATCTCATCGAAGTAGGAATAAGGGCTATCGGAAATGCCACACCAAAAATCTCCAGCACACAATCACGGAAAAACATCAGAGGCTGTAATTATGCGATCATCGAAAATGGTGACCTATAGAGGTCGATCCAATGATCCAAGGGCAACACGAAAACCCCTGATAAACGAAGACGACACAAAATATCGACTCACTTCAAATTCAAACATCACTTATGCATGTAAGGAATTCACTAATAATGTACCTACAAAAGCATGGATACAAACATATAGTACAAAGTGACATAAATATAAAAGAACAAGTACAAGTAACGATGTCTGGTGCCGCCCTGGCCTTCTCTACTGTCATCTGGAAAGCTCGACATTGGGCCTTTGGGGCCTCAGCCTTCCCTTGACGTCCATCAGTGATTGTGACAAACCAGAGATTACATCACCAACCACCATTAATATTTAATGATAGGACGTAAAAATGTAATAAGGAAAACCTTCTAACCACCTAATATATTTGGATTTTTCATCTTTAATTACGTCAACCTTTAGGCTCAAAAACAAGTGTGCAAAAAGTCGCATCACTTTGAGAGCAGGTTAGCAATATTTAGACTCCTTAAGCTACCACGATTCCAGAAATATAAATTTTGTAAGATTCTGACACAATATGGGTGAGATATGGTATTTATGGTAAATAAATATCAACCGAAATTAAAAAGTTACAATGAAGAAAACTACCTAGATATTGGTCAGCTAGACAATCATATCACTACTTAAAGTAGGAATTATGTGGCAATGGACACCTCAAACGAATGTCACATGTGAGAGTTATGATTTTTATAAGATTATAATGGTAATAAAAACACGACGAGAAATGAAATTCAAAACTAGACAAACGACAAAAAGGAAAGTTGTAGAGAATGACGAGACCCGCATGGATATATAAGAGACGTAGAGAATGAAGTTCGTATGGAGAGTTGCGGAAATTCAAAGTTGAATTTTTATCATCACGCGTGCTCGCGCGCACTGCCACTCGATTGCATCGAGATACAAGATGATGTGACACGCTAAGATGGGTACACGTGGCAGCATCACATGACTTGCATACACTCCAAACTTGCTATAAATAGCAGGTTTTGACAGATTATTTCACCTCACCCCCACTCTTTGATTCTCTATCTATTTCGATATGAGTGTCATCACCCTGATCGACTCTCGAAGTGCTAACTTGTGGTTTCTACCCTACACCAACGTTTTTAAACTCGTAGGTAAGTTTCACAGCCTCATTTTCCAAATCTTTTTGGGGTCAAATACATGTCTAAGATACAACTTTACAGAGTTATCATAAATTATAGTTAGATAATTATGCCCATAACATTAGGATAATATTATGCCTGGTAGTTACTCTGCCCCAAAGTCTTTAGCTAATATGATGCCTAGTTGCTATGCTAAACCACTATGATATATAAGATCATACCTAGTTGTCATGCTAGCCAGTTGCCAGGAAATGCAGAAACTCGGTATTATAACCATCTTTGGATAAACTTAGTACCTAGTGCTACTCTGCTCAAATTCTCAAGTATGCAAAACATACACACACACACACACACACTATATATATATATATATATATATATATATATATAATAGGTAAAACCGTATAAATACAACGCGAATAACAACATGACCGACCAGGGGAGACGTCTACGACAAGAGTTAGATGAGACACAATTCTTCAACACGTTTATATATTTTCAACTAGCTCCCGACCTATATGTCAGCCAAAAGGTTTTGTGGATACTAAGTACCCTAATCGAGTGTGTAAGCTTGAGAAATCAATCTATGGATTGAAACAAGCTTCTCGCACATGGAATCTTTGCTTTGATGAGAAGGTCAAAGAGCTTGGCTTCTATAGGAGTGAGGACGAGTCATGTGTATATGTCAAATCCAGCGGGAGTATAGTAAGCTTTCTAGTACTGTATGTTGATGACATACTACTCATAAGAAACGACATTCAACCCTTGCAGGAAGTCAAATCCTGGCTTGGAAAGTATTTTGCTATGAAAGATCTAGGAGAGTCTGCATATATTATGGGGATAAGAATTTTGAGAAATAAGAGTAGAAGACTAATTGGACTTAGTCAAAGTACTTACCTGGATAAAGTGCTAAAGCATTTTAGCATGGATAATTCCAAGAAGGGAGGGTTGGCTATCCAGAGCAATACTAAGCTGAGTAAGACTCAGAGTCCAAGTACTAATGCCGAGATGGAAAAAAATGAGTCGAGTTCCATATGCTTCAGTCGTTGTCTTGATTATGTATGCCATTACATGTTGCCCTGATGTAGCTTTTGCTTTCAGCATGGTCAGCCAATATCAAGGGAACCCGGGTAAAGCTCACTGGATAGGGGTGAAGAATATTCTTAAATATCTGCAAAGGACAAAAGACTGGGTTCTTGTTCTTGGTGGCAGTGATGACTTGAGAGTTACTGGTTATAGTGATTCCAGTTTTTAGTCAGACCGAGACAACTTCCGATCTCAGTCTGGTTGGTTGTTTACACTCAATGGAGGAGAAGTAACTTAGAAATGTTCTATGCAGGAGATCGTGGCTGATTCAATGTGTAATTCAGAATATATAGCCGCGAGCGAAGCGTCAAATGTGGCTATATGGTTGAATAACTTCATTAGAGACCTTGGAGCTGTGCCAGCCATAAAGGAGCCTATGAAGATTTTCTACGATAATGAAGGAGCAGTTGCCTTGACCAGGGAACCAAGGGATCATGGAAGGTTCAGACATATCGACAAGAAATATCACTTCATCAGACGTCGGGTAGAAGGTGTCACACCCCAAAACCACGAACGACGGAAACGTTTAGGGGTGGAGGACGTCATGTACAGTATCACAACAGTGTAATATAATAAACAAGCAACAACATCATCCATTGCATTATAAGTAAAGTTTAATACATGTGTGCTCTTTCATTGTAATAAGACACCAAAAATATACAATCAAAATAAAAGACGAGACTTGTCGGCTCCGTTTTCTCAAAACCTGGCCATCGTACCTATCTACTGTTGAAATGTAGTCTTCTACCAAGACCCGAATGTTTTGTTATGACAATGTAGTCTTCTACCAAGACCCGAATGTTTTGTAAGTAAAATGATAGTTTTTCCTTTAATTGTTTAGTACTAAAGTAATTAGTCTAACTCATCGTTTATGTGAAGGTATCACAAAATAAAGTAAACAGGAAAATGTACTAGTGTAAGTGTTGTCACTGGGTACTAGGACTAACACAACATATGTAACAATTATCCCGAGGTACTAGGGCTAACACAACCTATATAACCTAATGAACATCCGAAGATTGTCCAATTGTCCTCTGTAGTAGCAGCAGGGCGGAGGAAGGGTTAGTCCCTGTAAAGGTACTCCTAGTATAAGTAATAACCGTAGGCATCCGTAGATGTTCATCACCCACTGTTGCTAACAGATGGGTTCCGAAATGGTTAGTCCCGTCCATATATCCCGAGGTACTAGGGATAGGGACCTATCTAGGTATCCCGAGGTACTAGGGGTAGGGTCCTGTCTAGATATCCCGAGGTACTAGGCGTAGGGTCCTGTCTAGGTATCCCTTATTTTCTATAAGTATGAAATGTAGTCTTCTACCAAGACCCGAATGTTTTGTTATGACAATGTAGTCTTCTACCAAGACCCGAATGTTTTGTAAGTAAAATGATAGTTTTTCCTTTAATTGTTTAGTACTAAAGTACTTAGTCTAACTCATCGTTTATGTGAAGGTATCACAAAATAAAGTAAACAGGAAAATGTACTACTGTAAGTGTTGTCACTGGGTACTAGGACTAACACAACATATGTAACTATTATCCCGAGGTACTAGGGCTAACACAACCTATATAACCTAATGAACATCCGAAGATTTTCCAATTGTCCTCTGTAGCAGCAGCATGGCGGAGGAAGGGTTAGTCCCTGTAAAGGTACTCCTAGTATAAGTAATAACCGTAGGCCTCCGTAGATGTTCATCACCCACTGTTGCTAACAGATGGGTTCCGAAATGGTTAGTCCCGTCCATATATCCCGAGGTACTAGGGATAGGGACCTATCTAGGTATCCCGAGGTACTAGGGGTAGGGTCCTGTCTAGATATCCCGAGGTACTAGGGATATACAGGAAGATTTACACAGAAGGTACTAATAAATCATCCTCGCAATTCGAGATACAAGTATTCATGTTAATGTACACAGTTAAGTGTATCTACGTAAAGGTACTCATGTAATGCGTTCATGTATCATGTAAGTATATGTAAACGTACTCATGTATCATGTAATCAAATGTACATGTACTCATGTATCAGGTCATGTACTGGTATAGACTCATGAATGAACTGACTCTTGTGTGATTCCTTGTAATAGGAATTATGTTTGATATCTCCAAATTATCCCTATGATAATTTACTAGAAGGTAATTGGTTGTTCATGTTGGGTTTTGAGCATTCTAACACTTCCTAAGTGTACATGCAACCCTAATAACCTTGGATCTATGTTTGTCTAATTATCATGCAAAGTTGAATTCCAAGGTTATATTCCTATCTAGCATACATGGGGAACAATTTTAACTTGAATCATAGATAGAATAACTTACCTTGTTGTTGCTTGTGTTCCTTGAAACCTTGTGAGCCTAGCACCCCAAGTGTGATGCCTCAAATGCTTCACACAACACCAAATGCTTTTGGAAAGACTCTTGAGATAACACACACTTCTCAAAATCGGCCAAGCCCTCTAGTTTCTTATGTCTCTATGTGTGTAGCACTTGTGTAGCCAATTTTGTGGAGAATGGGACTCTTATATAGTGTTGGCACATCTAGGGTTACACCATGTAAACCCTAATGTGTCATGACTCTTCATTTCCATGACCCATGGGTTTGTAACTCCCATGGAGCATCCATGGAGCATCCTATGGGTAGAACCCAACTTGATAATCCATGGAGCCTCTTAGCCCACTATACAAGATATGGATGATTTACATAATCAACCCATATATTTAATTAGTTATCCTTTGATCACTTAATTAATTCCAAATTAATTCTTTGATCAACTAATCAAATAATATTATTAATATATTAGAACTTATAATATATTAATAATCTCCAAGTGTTATTTCTCTCATTTAGTCTATCCAATTGCATGGTGCCATGCAACCCAAATGGACCATGCCGGGTCGGGTCAAGTACAAGCCCGAAATAGTTATGGACTTAGACACCATATCCAACAGTTCAAGTAGGTTTATACACTCTTACTACTCAAGGGTGTGAGAAACTAAATGAAAGTTGTAAACTATAACATCAATACATATATAAGAATATAAGTGTACATGCATAGTTTAGTTCAAGAATGCAAAATGGTTTTGTAACACATCTTATGGGTTTTGAACAATAATTAACAATGACTTGATGTCATTTTAATATACATTTCAAAGGTAAAACATTTGATAACAATGTGTTTTTAAGATTTAAAACCATTTCATGCATCACATTTTGTAGTATGTGAAATCTGTTAAATGACAAACACAGTTATAAAATACATATCAATGATTTAATAACATGTTTGTTTCTACTTGTATTACCCCCCCCCCCCTTAAAGCATTTAAAATCATTTAAAACATTGATTAGAGGTATGAACTCACCTGTAGTTGGTGATTGGGATGAATTGAACGGTATAGGATTGCTAGGTGTCAAGCGAGGACTTGTACACACACTACGATCCTAATGAACATATAATCACATATATATGCACTCAATTAGTCTCAAATCACTAATTGATAATGTTAAGACATCCTAGACATAATAAACACTTTATATAAGTGTTTTAAGCCCTAAGGATTGCATCTAAGCTATTGTGGGACAAGGCACTTGTGTTTAGGGTTTCCAAAGGACCCCATATATGAGTTTACTCCCCATATACCATCACACATGGAGTTTAGGGTTGTAAACTCTTGATTTTACGGCCGTAAACTCCCAACCATGGATGTTTTGTGTGTTTTGAAGTTCCAAATGATTCCTAGAATTATTCCAACTTGGTGGTTCAATTCTTGAAAGGGTTTAAGGTCTAGAAACACTCCTTAGAGGAGTTTACGGCCCTAAGGTCGTTTCCTTTGGAGTTTACGGCCGTAAACTCCCTTGGAATGGTGTTCTTGTTGTTTTCAAGCCTCAAGCATAGGTGGTATATGTTCTAGGCTTTTATTCCAAGCATATGAAGACATTAGGCACCCTTTGGTGCCCTTCTTTCATGTTTACGGCCCAAGAACAAAGTCTTGGCCATAAACTCACTTTGATAAGTGATTTTGATGTGCTTAAGGTCTTAGATTAAATGGGAACAAGTCTAGATAAAAGTCTAAAGCTTTAGGTGCTTTAAAAGCACCATTTGAGTTTGAAATTGGAGTTTACGGCCTAAGAAACTCTTGGGCCGTGAACTCCCAAACTTGGGTGATTCTTGGTTGTTTTCTTGTCCCTAACACACATACATATGAGTCTAAGGCAGTTGCATAATACAAGGGTCGGTCTCGGCTTTGTTTCGGGAGTTTACCGCCCAAGAACACCGTGGGGAGTAAACTCCTAGATCTAGTGATTTAGCCTTCTAAATCATGTTATAAACACATATAAAGCTTTCTAACACTACTAGAAAGAGGTACTCACGATTTGGGATAAAAACCCGAAGATCCGTGAGAGAGAAAATGGCTTTTCTCTAGTTGGAAATGCGAATAATGAATGAATATGGTTCATAATTCTATTTATAGTCCTGAGATATTTTTGGCAGAAAATATTTTTATTCCTATAATGATCTCTAATATAATAGAGTGTTGGAATAACAGTGTTGCACAAAACCCTAGTGCACCCACTCTCCTGATATTTCCTGAAGTGTAAACCCTGAATTACTCAAACTTACGCGAAAAGTCTGAAAAATGAACTGTGACTGCTATAACTTCTATTGAAGTAATATAGTTTGTACAGAATGGAAATTTCGGGTTGTCACATCATCCCCCCGTTAGAAGGAATTTTGTCCTGAAATTAGAATTTAAGCAAATAAGAAATTACAAATAACTAAGCGAAAAGGTGAGGGTATTTCAGTTTCATCTGATCCTTACGTTCCCAAGTGAATTCCGGTCCACGCTTTGCGTTCCAGCGCACCTTCACTATCGGGATACGACTCTGCTTTGTTTGCTTGACCTCTCGGTCCATGATCTCTACTGGTTCCTCCACGAAGTTGAGGCTCTCGTTGATCTCAATCTCGTCGAGTGGAATAACAAGAGTCTCGTCGGATAAACACTTTTTCAAGTTCTAGATGTGGAAGGTAGGATGTACGTTACTGAGTTCGTGCGGTAGATTGAGTTTGTAAGCCACAGGGCCGATTCTCGCAAGAATCTCGAAAGGCCCTATGTATCTTGGATTGAGCTTCCCACGCTTTCCAAAGAGTATCAAGCCCTTCCAGGGTGAGACCTTCAGTAGGACTCGGTCGCCCACCTGGAACTCCAATGGTTTCCTACGCTTGTCAGCGTAGCTTTTCTGTCGGTCTCTAGAGGCTTTCAATTGTTCATGAATCTGAACGATTTTCTCTGTCGTTTCCCGAATGATCTCCGGACCCGTGAGAGTGCTTTCGGGAACTCGTCCCTTAGCTAACTGGGTATCACCCACTTCAGCCTAGCATAGAGGGGATCTGCACTTTCGGCCATAGAGGGCCTCGAACGGAGCTGCCTTTATGCTCGTATGATAACTGTTGTTGTAGGAAAATTCAACAAGGGGTAAATGGGTATCCCAAGCTTTTCCAAAGTCAATCACACAGGCACGCAACATATCTTCTAAGGTTTGGATAGTTCTCTCACTTTGCCCGTCCGTCTGTGGGTGGTAGGCTGTACTCATGTCCAGCCTAGTTCCTAGGGAACTTTGTAATGACTGCCAGAACCTCGAAGTGAATCTACTATCTCGGTCCGAGATGATAGATAAAGGAACACCGTGTAGCCTTACAATCTCCCTAATGTAAGTTCTGGTAAGTTTCTCCATCTTGTTTGTTTCTTTGATCGGTAGGAAGTGTGTAGACTTGGTCAGTCTATCGACGATGACCCATATGGAATCAAGTCCACCCGTCGTCTTGGGCAACTGGGTTATGAAGTCAATAGTGATCCGCTCCCACTTCCATTCTGGTATCTCCGGTTGTTGTAGAAGACCAGAGGGTTTCTGGTATTCGACCTTGACCTTTGCACAAGGAAGGCATTTACTCACGAAGGTAGCAATATCTGCTTTCATGTTAGGCCACCAGTATAACTTTTTAAGATCCAGATACATCTTATCTGAACTCGGGTGGACGGAATAACGAGTGTTGTGAGCTTCGGTCATGACCAAGTCTCTGAAGCCACCGTGTTTCGGTGTCCAGATCCGATCCATGAGGTATAAGGCTCCGCCACCCTTGACTTCCAAGTTCTTATCCATCCCTCTAAGGGATTCACCCGCCACGTTTTCAGGTTTCAAAGCGTCGAGCTGAGCCTCCTTTATTTGTGTGGACAAGTGTGAATGGATAGTTAGAGTTAAAGATTTGACTCTACGACCAGTATATTCTTTCCGACTTAGGGCGTCGACTACTACATTGGCTTTACCCGGATGATAACGAATTTCGCACTCGTAATCACTGACTAGCTCGACCCACCGTCGTTGTCTCATGTTGAGCTCTTTCTGGTCGAAAATGTGTTGTAGACTCTTATGGTATGTAAAGATAGTGTTTTTTGTACCATACAGGTAATGTCACCAGATCTTCAGAGCAAACACAACTGCTCCTAGTTCAAGATCGTGGGTTGTGTAGTTAACCTCATGTGTCTTCAGCTGTCTTGAGGCATAGGCGATGGCTTTACCTCGCTGCATCAGAACACATCCGAGTCCTTGATTGGATGCATCGCAATAGACAATGTAGTCTTCTATCCCTTCGGGAAGGGATAGTATTGGTGCGGTGCACAAGGCTCGTTTGAGCGTTTGGAACGCTCTTTCTTGTTTCTCTTCCCAGTCAAAGGCTACGCCCTTTTGGGTCAGTTTCGTAAGAGGTTTCGCTATCCTGGAGAAGTTCTGAATGAACCTGCGATAGTAGCCAGCGAGACCTAGAAATTGACGAATTTCGGTAGGTGTCTTCGGTGCTGACCAGTTCTCAATGGCTTTGATCTTGGAGGGGTCCACGTGTATTCCCTCTTCGCTAACAACATGGCCCAAAAATTCGACTTGCCGAATCCAAAATTCTCACTTTGAGAACTTCGCGAAGAGCTTCTCCGATCGCAATGTTTCTAAGATTTTACGGAGATGTTGACTATGTTCTTCCTTACTTTGAGAGTAGATGAGTATGTCATCAATGAAGACGATGACGAACTGATCCAAGTAAGGACGACACACCCTATTCATCAGATCCATGAATACTGCAGGCGCGTTAGTTATTCCGAATGGCATCACTACAAACTCGTAGTGCCCATAACGAGTTCGGAAGGCTGTCTTGGGAACATCCTCCTCTAACACTCATAGTTGGTGATATCCGGATCGCAGATCTATCTTCGAGAAGTAGTTGGCTCCTTGAAGTTGATCAAATAAATCGTCAATGCGTGGCATGGGCTAACGATTTTTAATGGTAAGTTTGTTGAGTTCTCTATAGTCGATGCACATGCGAAACGATCCATCTTTCTTCTTGACGAACAAGACCGGTGCTCCCCATGGTGAGAAGCTTGGTCGAATGAATCCCTTCTTGAGAAGTTCATTAAGTTGACTGGAAAGTTCCTGCATTTCAGCCGATGTCAGACGATAAGGAGATTTGGCTACGGGGGTAGCCCCTGGCACTAAGTCGATTCTGAACTCGACTTGGCGTTGTGGTGGTAAACCGGGAAGTTCTTCTGGGAATATGTCGGGAAAGTCACGTACTTCTGGGATGTTCTGAATGTCTTTCGGATCTTGACTGGTATCGACGACGTGTGCGAGAAATGCATGGTACTCCTTTCGCAAACACTTCCGGGCTTGAATGCACGAAATGATGCGAAGGCTCGTACTGGGTTTGTCGCCGTAGATAACTAAGGTTTCGTTGTTAGGAAGGTTAAGACGAACTGCTTTTGCGAAGCACATAATGTCGGCGCAAAGAAGACTCAACCAATCCATACCGCTGATAACGTCGAAACATTTAATTGGGACTGTCATGAGATCTATCTTGAAAGTATGGCCATCTAAAGTTAAGGTACAACCTACGTATATGCAGTTTGTACTCTCTGTTTTCCCGTTAGCCATTTCTATCATGAATGAATTATCTAATGCACATGGTTTTTGTTTAAGCAGGTGCGCAAATTTGTGACTTACAAAACTTTTCTCGGCTCCACTATCGAAAAGTATGCAAGCATATGAGTTATCAAGGAGGAACGTACCAGTAACTATCGTAGGATCAGCTACTGCTTCCTCGTGGCCTAGGGCCATAACTCTTCCTACTTCGCCAGCCATCCCTGCTTTAGGGCAGTTCCTCTTGTAGTGACCTACCTCGCCACAACCGTAGCAAGTTTGGCCCATACCGACATTAGGAACCTGGGCGGCTTGAGCTGTTGGAGCCTTGCAGTAACGGGCGGTGTGCCCCTTCCTGTTGCAGTTAGAGCAGAACATCTCCTTGCAAGGTCCGTGGTGGTGGAAGCTGCATTTGTTGCACTTCGGAAGAGTCCCATCATAAGTTTTCGCTGGTAAGGGGTTCGCAGGGACAACAGGAGTCACTGTGGCAGCATTGATCGCCACAAGTTGTTGTTTATTGGAGGATCCTTGCGAAGCCCCTCTTTTCCTCTTATTCCACCCCTTCTTGTTGTAGTCGGGGTTGGACTTTTGTGGTACGGGTGTAGGGATTGTTGGGTTCTGAGGTTTCTGGTGATCGATGAGAGATTGTGGTAGTTCCTTGGCGCTATCAAAGGTAATAGGCCTGGAAGCGATCACACTTGACTGGATCTGGGGCGACAGTCCCCAGATATATCTCTCTATCTTTTTGCTCTGGAGAGCAACCATATCAGGGCATAAGTTTGCCAGATCACAGAACCTATTTGTGTAGGTCGTGATTTCGGATCCAACCATTTGAAGACCCCAAAATTCTTGCTCGAGTTTTTGTACTTCGCCTCGAGGACAATACTCTTTCATTAGGATGTCTTTCAACTTTTCCCAGCTGATGGAATACGCCACCACCAAAGTCAGATAGTTAACATGGCTGTTCCACCATGTTAGTGCTCTGTCAGAGAAGGTACAAGCTGCAAACTTGACCTTGTTGCCCTCCTGACAAGCACAGATTTCAAAGACAGATTCCATCTTTTCAATCCATTGTCTCAACACCATAACACCCCCATTTCCATTGAAGCTTCAGGGTTTAGCGTTCGTGAAGTCCTTGTAGGTGCATTCCCGAGGGTGTCCATGGCTTTCACCGTGGTTCAAGGGTGGTGCACCTGTTCTTGATCCACTAGGGGCAGGAGCGTTGATTGCTGACACAGCAGCTGCAACTGCTGCTGTGAAAGCTGCCTGGAACATGTTGGCATCGAAAGGGTTAGGTGGTTGAAGAGGTACAGGTGGTGGTGGAGGTGGTGGTATTGGTGCTTCGTTGTTTGGGTTTCGCATTGGATTCCTGGGTGGCGGCATCTTTAACTATACATTTAAAAGATGACGACATGGATAAGAATAATGATTAATGAATGTGTCTCATGGACTAAATCCCCTTAGCTTAACAACAGAAGGAATAGTATGACTAAATGAAGAAGATAGCATTTGGATAATAATTTCCATAAGATTAGATATCTATCAATAATACTAGAATTACAGATGTAACAAGTTCAGGAAAATGGCTTAGAAGTAGGCCTTACATCAACCAAGATGGAAAATTTTGACAGAATTAAGACTAGATCAAGACCTAACAGGTCTAAGATTTATACAGATAGGAAATTAGACCAAAGTTTTACATAAACTAGGTTATATCCAAAAGATGAGTTGACGAGATTCTATCGGCGACGAGAACTGCTAGCATGAGTCCTCGATCCCGAAAGTAGACGTTCAATGTCCCTTATACGCCTGTCCGACCTTGCTTGCTGAGCTCGAAGTTCTCTAACTTCAGCTCGGGTTTCAGCAAGTTCCCTCTGCAGATTTGCATTGCGGACCAGAGTCCTTTCATGAGCAGACTCTAGTTGGCGAATGTCGACAGTGTTAACACCAGAGTTGGCGTCAACTTCCAAGACTTGATTGATAGTCGCCTGAGCCATTATTGTGTTCCGAGAAATCCTACACACCATGATTGGTAGGACTCTATCAGCAGAACCTCCTTCAGTGAGGTTGTAGAAACTTCGGTCTCCATTATAGGGAATGGGCTGACCCTGTTCATGACTCCATGTATTCAAGTTAGTGGCCCATAGAGGTGTGGGTCCTTGAAATGCGGGACGAGGGTTTAGGTTTGGGTTTTGAGCATTCGGGGGTAGGTTGTTGACTTCTGGCTCCGAGTCAGAACTATCGGAAAAACCCTCAGCATGGTGATCATCCAAAGGGATGGGGTGATCATCTTCTGGTTCTGCCTCTAGCCAACCAGCATTGCCTTGGTTTGGGAAGTACGGATCGCCATGGTGAAATCCAACCATTTTAATCTACGCGAGAAAAGGGATTATAAGAAATAGCTAAAATAGACGAACTGACTAAGGTAATTATAGTAAGACCAAATACCCCTATGGTATTTCTTTATGGTTGTGTTGGTAAGTTTTTAGACTTGTTGCCATATCACAACCATTCTTGGGAATATTCTAATCACTCCTCGGACCAACATAGTTGATCAGACTACGCCATTCCCAAGACTGACCATATATCCCCAGGCTTACTTGCGATATTCAACAATCGTAATACTTTTGTTCTTGTCGTTGTGACACTGATTTTAGTATGAATGCAGGCATGTATACTTTGTTAAATATTTTATTATTTAAAAGTATAACTCTTAGACAGAGTGTTTTAATCCCAATGTATTTATAGTTAGTATATCTTTTATGGGTTGATATACTTTATTCACTATAAACAATGCTCGGATACCAATCTGTCACACCCCAAAACCACGACGGCGGAAACGTTCAGGGGTGGAGGACGTCATGTACAGTATCACAACAGTGTAAGATAATAAACAAGCAACAACATCATCCATTGCATTATAAGTAAAGTTTAATACATGTGTGTTCTTTCATTGTAATAAGACACCAAAAATATACAATCAAAATAAAAGACAAGACTTGTTTGCTCCGTCTTCTCAAAACCTGGCCATCGTATCTGTCTACTGTTGACCTGAGAATACAAGTTATTTTGAAAGCGAGTATCAGCTTTAAAGCTGGTGAATTCATAAGTAATTAAGTGTTGTTGTCTTGCTTATGAAAATCTGTTATGAAGGACATGTAAACCTTAAAATGAAAATGTTGATGTAAGTATGAAATCCCTAGAAAATCCCTTATTTTCTATAAGTATGAAATGTAGTCTTCTACTAAGACCCGAATGTTTTGTTATGGCAATGTAGTCTTCTACCAAGACCCGAATGTTTTGTAAGTAAAATGATAGTTTTTCCTTTAATTGTTTAGTACTAAAGTACTTAGTCTAACTCATCGTTTATGTGAAGGTATTACAAAATAAAGTAAACAGGAAATGTACTACTGTAAGTGTTGTCACTGGGTACTAGGACTAACACAACAAATATAACTGTTATCCCGAGGTACTAGGGCTAACACAACCTATATAACCTAATCAACATCCGAAGATTGTCCAATTGTCCTCTGTAGCAGCAGCAGGGCGGAGGAAGGGTTAGTCCCTGTAAAGGTACTCCTAGTATAAGTAATAACCGTAGGCATCCGTAGATGTTCATCACCCACTGTTGCTAACAAATGGGTTCCGGAATGGTTAGTCTCGTCCATATATCCCGAGGTACTAGGGATAAGGACCCATCTAGGTATCCCAAGGTACTAGGGATAGGGTCCTGTCTAGATATCCCGAGGTACTAGGGATATGCAGGAAGATTTACACAGAAGGTACTAATAAATCATCCTCGCAATTCGAGATACAAGTATTCATGTTAATGTACAAGTTAAGTGTATCTACGTAATAGTACTCATGTAATGCGTTCATGTAAGTGTGTTCATGTATCATGTAAGTAAATGTAAATGTACTCATGTATCATGTATCATGTAATCAAATGTAAATGTACTCATGTATCAGGTAATGTACTGGTATAGACTTATGAATGAACTGACTCTTGTGTGATTCCTTGTAATAGGAATTATGTTTGATATCTCCAAATTATCCCTATGATAATTTACTGGAAGGTAATTGGTTGTTCAAGTAGGTTTATACACTCTTACTACTCAAGGGTGTGAGAAACTAAATGAAAGTTGTAAACTATAACATCAATACATATATAAGAATATAAGTGTACATGCATAGTTTAGTTCAAGAATGTAAAATGGTTTTGTAACACATCTTATGGGTTTTGAACAATAATTAACAATGACTTGATGTCATTTTAATATACATTTCAAAGGTAAAACATTTGATAACAATGTGTTTTTAAGATTTAAAACCATTTCATGCATCACATTTTGTAGTATGTGAAATCTGTTAAATGACAAACACAGTTATAAAATACATATCAATGATTTAAAAACATGTTTGTTTCTACTTGTATTCCCCCCCCCCCCCTAAAGCATTTAAAATCATTTAAAACATTGATTAGGGGTATGAACTCACATGTAGTTGGTGATTGGGATGAATTGAACGGTATAGGATTGCTAGGTGTCAAGCGAGGACTTGTACACACACTACGATCCTAATGAACATATAATCACATATATATGCACTCAATTAGTCTCAAATCACTAATTGATAATGTTAAGACATCCTAGACATAATAAACACCTTATATAAGTGTTTTAAGCCCTAAGGATTGCATCTAAGCTATTGTGGGACAAGGCACTTGTGTTTAGGGTTTCCAAAGGACCCCATATATGAGTTTACTCCCCATATACCATCACACATGGAGTTTACGGTTGTAAACTCTTGAGTTTACGGCCGTAAACTCCCAACCATGGATGTTTTGTGTGTTTTGAAGTTCCAAATGATTCCTAGAATTATTCCAACTTGGTGGTTCAATTCTTGAAAGGGTTTAAGGTCTAGAAACACTCCTTAGAGGAGTTTACGGCCCTAAGGCCGTTTCCTTTGGAGTTTACGGCCGTAAACTCCCTTGGAATGGTGTTCTTGTTGTTTTCAAGCCTCAAGCATAGGTGGTATATGTTCTAGGCTTTTATTCCAAGCATATGAAGACATTAGGCACCCTTTGGTGCACTTCTTTCATGTTTACGGCCCAAGAACAAAGTCTTGGCCGTAAACTCACTTTGATAAGTGATTTTGATGTGCTTAAGGTCTTAGATTAAATGGGAACAAGTCTATATAAAAGTCTAAAGCTTTAGGTGCTTTAAAAGCACCATTTGAGTTTGAAATTGGAGTTTACGGCCTAAGAAACTCTTGGGCCGTGAACTCCCAAACTTGGGTGATTCTTGGTTGTTTTCTTGTCCCTAACACACATACATATGAGTCTAAGGCAGTTGCATAACACAAGGGTCGGTCTCGGCTTTGTTTCGGGAGTTTACCGCCCAAGAACACCTTGGGGAGTAAACTCCTAGATCTAGTGATTTAGCCTTCTAAATCATGTTATAAACACATATAAAGCTTTCTAACACTACTAGAAAGAGGTACTCACGATTTGGGATAAAAACCCGAAGATCCGTGAGAGAGAAAATGGCTTTTCTCTAATTGGAAATGCGAATAATGAATGAATTTGGTTCAGAATTCTATTTATAGTCCTGAGATATTTTTGGCAGAAAATATTTTTATTCCTGTAATGATCTCTAATATAATAGAGTGTTGGAATAACAGTGTTGCACAAAACCCTAGTGCACCCACTCTCCTGATATTTCCTGAAGTGTAAACCCTGAATTACTCAAACTTACGCGAAAAGTCTGAAAAATGAACTGTGACTGCTATAACTTCTATGGAAGTAATATAGTTTGTACAGAATGGAAATTTCGGGTTGTCACAGAAGGACTCTTTATCATAAAGAGGGTATCATCAGAAGAGAATCCTGCAGATCCCCTCACAAAGGGTCTGAGTAGGATTAAGCACGTTCAGCATGCGAGGAGCATTGGTCTGAAGGATGATATTAGTTTTAGTGATTAGATAGATATTTTAGAAACTTGTAATAGATAAATGTAATTAACATTTTGTGATTATATATTGGAGATTTATATATAAGTATTGTTTACTAGCTTTTGTCAATTGTTTATTTTGTGATTCAACTTTGCATGTTTTACTTCCAAAATAATTGGATTATTCAAATTATCCATAGTCGATCATACTTTGGAAGTAAGTAATGAATTAAGACTATCATGAATTGGCTTGTAGATTGTGTAAGTGTTTAGACATAGCAATAGTTTGTTGCAACGTTCATGAGTACTCCTGAAATGGGGATTTGAGTATTGGATTAATGCCACACTCATTTGAACTACTTCATGGAATTTATCATGAGTAATTATGAGACAATAATATTATATATTCTTTAGACCGAGATATATGAGTTGTTGTTTATGAGTTATTTATGCATTGATAATGTGTAAACACATCAGTAACTTGATGTTATAAAACACATTATGGTGTATGATTTGATGAGTAAATAGTACAAGCATATAACTCAAAGTTTATCTGTTCCTTTTATCTCAAGGGGTAAAAGCGATATCTTGGGTTCCTCGATGATTTTGTGTTGACTTATGTGCCAAGCCCGGTCAAGACTGAATTGATGTGTTCAATTAAGTTCCTTGTCATACAAATCAGAAATCGGGAAACAAACTATTAGACAATGAGAATGATTCTGTTTCATGTCTTTATCCATATGATATCTTGTAGAATGGAGGATTATATGATCCCTTATCTTAATGACACGACTGATTGGGTCATAGTTCAACAACGGCTTTTAAAAGCTACAATTGCTAATCAGATTCTGAAAACATACTTGCAATTATAGTTATTAGACTTATCCAAGTGGGAGACTGTTGGATCAGGTGTCTAAGCCCATAACCATAATTGGCATGAACTTGATTTGATAGTAGCATGGTCCTTTTGGGTTGCCTTCACTTCAGCAACTTCACAGGATGACTTATGGGGAGAGAAGTTAATAAATTATTTATTAATATATTATGAGAATAATATATTAATTAGATATCATATTATTTAATTAGTATTTCGTCAGAAATTAATCGGAATTAATTTTGGGATTAAAGGAACAAAATGAAAGAATGGGGACTGTTTTGCAAATCATTGATAGTTACAAAACTAGGCTCCTAGACTCCTTGTAAGGAATGGACGAAATTCTACAGGGAGGCCCTATAGGATTTGTCCAAGGCTTCCTAATAGGATTTCCATGGGTTGATTAAGCCCTAAGGAGGAAATTAGGGTTTCCTCCAGAAACCCTAGCAACCCATCAGCTATTTAAAGACCCCTACACATAGGGCTTTCGGCCAATGCTTAGAGCATAGAAACCCTAGCCGAAATTCTAAGAGGTTCCTTCCCTCTCCTTCTCATCCTCTTGCTACAAGCGTTTATGAGACATTAGAGGTGCAACATTTGAGGCACTAAAGCTTTCAAGAGTCAAGATAAATCAAGGAATTCTTGCTATTGCTATATAACAAGCAAGGTAATATTCTTAACCCTTTTATATATGAATTTCAAATTATATATGCTAGATTTAGGGTTATTGCTTTGGAATTTCTTTTTCATGTTCAATTAGTGAAAAACTTTGATCCAAAGAAATTAGGGTTGGATGAACACATAAGATGTTGTTATGCTCAAAACCCATCAAAACCAAGATAGGTTGTGAAGGATGTGTAAGACTGAGAAGTTGATTTATGGAAAGGAATGAGTATCTCATAATTGGAATCTTTGTTTAAGTGAGAAAATTCAAGGAGTTTGAATTTTGGAAAACGAAGATGAACCGTGTATACGTAAAATCTAGTGGGAGCAATTGAAAACCTTGTTTTAATGAGAGCATTTGAGTTTGAGTTTCAAGAAATGAAGATGAGCTATATATATATATATATATATATATATATATATATATATATATATATATATGTGTGTGTGTGTGTGTGTGTGTGTGTGTTTGTGTGTGTTAATGCTAGTGGAAATATTGTACCACCCTTGAATTGTACATAGATAATGTACGATTCATAGGAAACTATGTTCTAACTTAGCAAGTATAAAATCTTGGCTTGGTATGGAAAATTGTTGCGCTATGATACATATGGGAGACATAACACATGTACAACACACATACAATGATGCTAAGTTCCACACTCATAAAGACAACTATGTTCGTAGTCGAAATTCATGCTTAAATGGTAAAGTATTATCATGGAGGAGTACCAAGTAATACACCATAGTGGATTTAACAAACTTAGAGTATATTACAACTAGTTATACAACAAAGAAAAAACTATGTGATTAAAAGAGATTCATTAGTGACATCAATGTTGAAATTTAATCATTGATGG
The DNA here is from genome assembly GCF_051521515.1 of Lactuca serriola. Lineage (NCBI taxonomy): Eukaryota > Viridiplantae > Streptophyta > Magnoliopsida > Asterales > Asteraceae > Lactuca > Lactuca serriola. Next base: position 178,321,733 of record NC_136409.1, on the reverse strand, counting down.
TCCTTCAGAAGGTTCTTATGACTATAAGGGTGAGATTACCTTGAGTATGGATCGTTAGTCATACATGGTTGCATAGCATATATTCAGTAAGTACCATCACATTTGATAGTGATTCAAATGTAGAGACACCATAGTCAATAGAGTCATATTGGAAGATAATGTTGTCAATACATCATCTAAGTCAATCTTACTAACCAAGCCTGGCGGTCAGACAAAGTCAAGAGGCTATAGATTTGAAAATGAATTGGCTAAAACACTGTTAATTTAGTTTGTTTTAATGTTTAGAACTTAAAGTTGTATAATTATTAATTTGATTTGGTGATTAGTAAGTGGGGATCTTAATATATTTGGTGATTAGTAAGTGGGGATCCTAATTTCGGCCATCCCTACACTTGGAGAAACCCTGGCCGAAAATTACATCCATCCTCTCCTCTCTCTATAGTTTCCTTCTTGCTAGCTCTTGGGTGTGACTCCATTAGAGGCACGACAATTGTGGTGCTAGGCTTCCAAGAAGATCAATATCTAAGGATTGTTATTTGTTTACTTTAACAATTGAAAGGTATGTATTTCTAAAACCATTTAGTTATTTTCGAAATAGCTTCATCCCTTAGGGTTCTTGTTTTGCAATTCAAAGTTATATGTTCAATAGTTGAAACATAGATCCAAAGTAGGTTGCATGTGAACTTAGGAATTGTTTTTCTAGTTTATTTGTTTTTACTAAAACCCACCAATGGTATTAGAGCTTCGTTTTGTTTTAAATTGAATTACTATAATAGTTCAATTGCAAAATAAGGGTTTATAGCTATTAAACCCTAAAGGCCAAGTTTTTCGTTTTTAGGGTTTTGGTTTGAGGGGTTTTTGAAAAACCCTAGCCTCCATAAACCCTAATCGAAATTTAGGTTAGGGTTTTGAAAAAACCTAGCCTCCCTCCCTTGATTTCGAAAATGCCTTAGGGTTTTAGGGTTCCTTTTTTGGGATAATTGTTACTTAATTGGATAATTGGTAAATAAGGAAATTATCTTATACCCTAATTTTCGAAATCTAGAGGGTTAAGGATTTGGATTAAATTAGTTGTTTAATTTAATTAGATAATCCTCACAAGATGTAATAAATTAATTAAAAGTTAATTAATATATAATTATTAAACCTAGTTTTTGGTTTATTATAAATTTAAACTTAATAGCTTAATTTTCAAAAAAATTATATAAACCTTAAGGGTTTTAAAATTTTTAAAACACACCTTTTATATATATATATATATATATATATATATATATATATATATATATAGAGAGAGAGAGAGAGAGAGAGAGAGAGTTAGGTTCAAATCTTTTTAGTATCTATTGTGTGCATGTATAATTGATTCTGGACCAATCATTTTAGTTATTTTAAGAAAGTAATTAATGCATATTAAATGCTGAAGATGTAATTAATATCCGTTATATCTTCAACATGTAATATGCATTAATTACTTTCTTAAAATAACTAAAATGATTAGTCCAGAATCAATCATACATGCACACAATAGATAGTGAAAACAAAATAACCTAACATATATATATATATATATATATATATATATATATATATATATATATATATATATATATATATATATAGGAATGAGTTCTATGGAAAACAAATAATTAGGGCAACATCTACCGGAACCAACAATCAAATGACACGTGTCTATTTCTTTCTTCACAAGTAATGTATTGTGGAAGTTATTTTGGAAGTGATGTGTTGTCATGTTATCATTGGTTCAAATATGTGTTGCTCTAATAATTCATTTTCCATATAACTCTTCCCTATATATATATATATATATATATATATATATATATATATATATATATATATATATATATATATCCTCCTTAATAAATGAATGTTTTTTTTGCCACATGTCATTTTCTCCTTCATTTTGACACATGTCATTTTCTAGATTTTTTGAATTTTCTATTTTCCACTTGTCATTTTATTGTAATTTTCATTTTATTAAATTAAAATTTAACATTTAATATGTAAGGTAATATATATGTAAGGTATTTAATAGAAATGATTTATATATGTAATGTATTCAATGTATTAAAGTTTCATTAATTTAATAATTTAAATTTTTTCTTATAAATTCAAACTTCTCAAATTGTTAAAATTTCATATTTAATTTTTTTTTTTAAATAAACCCATGTAATACATGGGTCTCACACCTAGTGTATATATATATATATATATATATATATATATATATATATATATATATATATATATATATATAACATATTCACCATTTCTTGAAATTTAAGAGATACAAAAATTAGAGCCTTATATACAAACCTCTTATGCAAATACTAGTAATCATCGCTAGAAATCATTACCGTATATATAATACTAGGTGTGAGACCCATGTATTACATGAGTTTATTTAAAAAAAATTAAATATAAAATATTAACAATTTGAAAAGTTTAAATTTAAAAGAAAAATGAGGAATAATTTGAATTATTAAAATTAAAGAGGCTTTAATGTATTAGATACATTACATATATAAACCATTTCTAATAAATACCTTACATATTAAATGTGGAATTTTAATTTAATAAAATGAAAAATACAATAAAATGACAAGTAGAAAATAGAAAATTTAAAAATGTTAGAAAATGACATGTATCTAAATGAACGAGAAGAGGACATGTGACAAAAAAAACCTTCATTTATTATACTAGATTCTTACCCTAAGATAAGTGTCCATTTAATTTGGAAGGTTATTTAAATTTTAGAACCATGAATTACATAAATCAAACGAATTCTATAAATAAGGATGACATCGCTTATCTCATCTTTTGAAATCTAATATCCACTTTCCCGATTACAATGTTTTTTTTCCATAAACATCCCTTAAATTTTGCTAACTTTCTCTATATATTTATTCCTTCCCATCTATCTCCTTTGCCTAGCATTTTTATTTCACCACTTATGTGTGGTAATTGAATTTGAAATCCACATTATGGAGATTGGTATAAGAATCTATGGTTGTACTTATGTTTATGTTCCCTTTTGATCCACCGTCAATGAATTTCTAATGAAAAGTCAATCGTCGGAGTAACTTTTCTTCAATGTTAATATCTTTTAGCATGTATGATTTTTTTGGTTCTGTTTTATATCAATTATATCTTTTCGAATTATAATCTATCCCATTATCTTGTTGTTTATTGGTACAAATTTTATTTTAAATCCGTTCATTGGTTTTTATTACTCAACCTGACTTGGTTATTTATTGATAATTAGTTTCACATTACCTACTGGTTTGTAAATTGTTGAACCCTTTTTACTATTTGATTTTTATGGGTTTGCTTAATCAATCATTTTTACTATTTGACTTTTTATGGGTTTGTTTAACTGAACCCTTTTTACTATTTGACTTTTTATGGGTTTGCTTAACTGTAGATTTGAGTGAATTTTAATGTTCACTTGCTCATTATTTTTTTTATTATTTGAATTTTACTACTTAAAATGGCTATAATTTCTTGGTGCTTAGTAAATAGGGGTTTAATTAAATTGTTATGAGTTTTAGACTCATTGGACTTTCTAATTAGCCTTTTTGTGGTAAAAAGTGGCTTAATGCAATTAAACATTAAAAACACATTATGAATCTATGGTTAAATATTCAATATACACTCCCAAAAATATGAAATCGACCAGAAGCTAGCGCTAGATGTACACAAATATCGCTTAAAATTAAACTGTTTTTTTTTTTTTTTTTTTTTTTTTGAAAAATTAGTTATAAAAAAATTGGTTTTGGTTATAAACGGTTTGTTTTTGAAGTGACATTTTGTTAAAATTTTGGCTCTTCAACTTCTCCCATGGAACTAACAAATATGTGAAATATATATATATATATATATATATATATATATATATATATATATATATATATATATATAAAAGTTAAGTATTATATATGTATAAGAATTGATCAGTTGAATCGCTAGTATGTCTCATTCACGAAGCTAGTCTATAAGGGGGTATAAGGACATTGCCTACAAAATGGTACTTGAATGAGTGTCCAATCTCACACACCGCTTTCTTGATTAGTAGATAGTCGTTAGCAGAACAAATTTGATAGGACAAGTTAATCTCATTAAAAGTATAATGCTATTAATAAAGTACTAGAACATTATTTTTATAAAATCTCAACTCTAGTTACTTTAGGAAAAATGTGAATTGTATGCTAACCTATGAAATTGCACATTACACTTTATAAGTCGTTAGTGGAGTGTGTGTGGTGAACCATCACACTCATAAGGACTAATAAAGAATCGTAATAGGTATCTCATAATTATGATTATTGATGGAGCTTGTGTGGTTTACCATCACATCAATAGAAAATGATAGAGACAATGAGGTTTTCAAGCATATTTGCATGGTTATTCACATCTTGTTTGTGATCATCGGTATCCCAGTCACAAATAGAAGATCATAATCCAAGATTAAAACATGTCATTGAATAGTTTCAATGTATCTCAAAAGAATTAGGAATTTCACTTCATTCCATTTCGTCTAATGGTGGAATTGGTGAATCATCATGCACCTACCTTTATGAAATTTACACTTGGATATCGACATCCCATTTCTAAGTTGTGAATCATCATAGTTGGATCCTAACCTTAATATTATATCTTTGGGTTATTATATTGAGGTATCTTGAAATCTAACTAAAACTATCTTTCTTTTCAGATGTCTACTCATTGAGACACTTCTGCTTCATTATCCTCCAACCATAATTTCTCCTTGGTCTCCATTTGCTCCAAAGTCATTATGGATGGCTCAAACTATAATGATTGGATGCACAATATGAAAATGGCGCTTCACTTTTACGATAAAGAATATGTCCTTGAGAAGGAGCTCATTGAGATTGATGAAACCAAAGCTACTCCCGAAGAATATTCTACCGATAAGAAGCATTATGACGATGCAACCAAAGTGGCTTGCATCATGGTCGCAACCATGTCTCAAGAATTGCAGAGGTACTATGAGGACTACTGGCCTTTTGAGATGAACAAGGACCTTATGGAAAAGTACCATAAGTGAGCTCATCAAGAAAAGTTTGACGTAGTCAAGTCACTCATGGCTTGCAAGATGAAGGATGGGGACTCGGTTTTTAGTCATGTGCAAAGAATGCAACACTACATAGAGCGTTTGTTCAAGCTCAACGTGCACTTTGATAAGGAATTGGCCATTGACATTGTCTTGAACTCATTACGTAATTGTTATGGTCATTTTATCCTAAGTAACCATTTGAACAACACCGAGCAGACGTTTGCCTAATTCTACAACTTGTTGCAAACAATTGAGGCAGGGATAAAAGGTAAAAGTATAGCCTCTACTCCTGCTAGTGCCTCTGTCTTGGCTATTGGACAGGGAAAGGAGAAGAAGATGAAAGGTCCTCCTAAGCAAAATTGGAAGGGCAAGCCCAAGATGGGTCATCTGGAAGTGGACCAAAGGCCGTGCCCAATGCTGTCATTCCCCATGTTTCTGATCTGGAGGATGCTGATTGCTTTTATTGCAATGACAAGGGGCACTCAAAATGAAGCTGCCCAAAGTATCTGTCGGACATTAAGGATGGCAAAGTGAAGCCATCTTCAACAGCTATTTACACTATTTTTTCTAATAACTCATTAATTATCTTCTTGTTTTTGAGTCCTTGATACATGATGTGGTTCTCACATTTGTTCTAATTTGCAGGGGCTAAAAGAAAGTGAGGATGTGGAGTGAGGGATGATAAACTTGATCATGGGAAATAGAAAGTCTTCACCAGTAACCAAGATCAGATTTTATCAACTTTTTCTTAGTAATGATGTTAGATTAGATTTATTGAATTGTTGCTATTCGTCATAAATGACAAGAAACATTATCTCATTTCATGCATTGTTCAAACAAGGTTTTAAGTATTCTTTTAATGATTTAAATGGTTCAATTTATGTTTAAAAGAACGGCATTATTGTGTTTGAAGCTTTAACTTGTGATGGTGTGTATGAAACAATGACTTGTGTTGATAGCTTAGGTAATAGTGTTCTTCATATTGACTTGTCTAATAGGGTAGACAAGGCATGCTTGTGGATTTGTCGTCTTGGATACATTAACAAGAAGCGCATATCCCAACTCCAAAAGGATGGAGTGGTGGAATCATTTGACCTAAAAGCAGATGATATGTGTGAATCTTGTCTTTTGGGAAAGATGACAAAATCACCTTTCACGAGATCTTGTGAAAGTGGTGAAGGTTTGTTGGACCTCATACATACTGACGTGTGTGGACCCTCCATATCAACTTTAAGGGATGCTAATCGACTCTATGTGAGTTTCATTGATGATTATAGCAGATATGGCTATATATACTTAATCAAGCGTAATTCAGAAACCTTTGAAAAGTTCAAGGAGTTTAAACACGAGGTCGAAAATCAGTTGGGCAGGAAGATAAAGACACTTAGATCCGATAGAGGCAGAGAGTATCTTAGTATCGAGTTCAATGACTATCTAAAGGAATGTGGAATAGTTTTACAATTAACTCCAGCTAGGACACCACCGTTAAATGGTGTGGCTGAGAGGCGTAATCGAACCTTGTTAGACATGGTTCGTTCTATGATGAGTTGTGCTGCACTTCCTTTTCATTTCTGGGGGTATGCCTTAGAGATAGCCGCCCACATCCTCAATCTTGTCCCTACAAAAAGGTTGTCAAACCAACTCATGAGATTTGGATGGGGAAGTTCCCTCATTAGCACATATTAAAGTCTGGGGTTGTGAAGCTTTCATAAGACGAGAGAATCACGACAAGCTAGCAGCTAGAAGTGAGAAATGTGTTTTCATTGGCTACCCAAAACAGTCTTTTGGATATTTTTTCTATAGACCTTGTGAAAATGTGGTCTTTGTAGCACGAAGAGGAGTCTTTCTAGAAAGAGAGCTCATATTTAAAGAAAACAATGGGAGTACCATTAACCTTAAAGAAGTTCAAGAGTTACATAATAAAGGAAACCTAGTTGATACTAGCACTCAACTAGAGGAACACAGTTCCTGTTGAACCAGTTGATAACTCATTACCTCTTCGAAGATCCACTAGGGTTAGTGTGCCACCTAAGTTATATGGTTTCCATATTACTTCAGAAGGTGATACGTTTATCAGTGATAGGATGGTAGTAAATCTTGATGAACCAGCTAATTATAGGGAAGCAATGGCAGGCCCAGAGGCTCCAGAGTTGAAAGAGACAATGGATAGGGAGATAAAATCCATGTATGACAATTAAGTTTGGAATTTGGTTGATACCGTACCAGGTCGAAAGACAGTTGGGTGCATGTGACATCCCCATTTTCACGGCCAGAAAAGACCGATTTTGTTTATGCTTTATGAAAATCAGAGTACCTCTTTTAATAAAAATGTTGTGGAATTTATTCCCAGAAAAACACGATAAATACGTTATCAAAGTATTTCTGAAGAAATGTATTGTATTCATTTTAAAACATTTGGGATGTCATCGTCAATACAGAAACATAAGCATAAACAGATATTACATTCATTTACACTAGTGATCTATATCTCCTTAATCTCTCAGTGTAATGTCACTTCATATCGACACCTGTGATATAAATAAACTGAGTGGGTCAAGTTGGGAAACCTGGTGAGTACATAGGGTTTTCAACCCACAATAATATAATTATTATGTTTAAACAATAAAACAATCAACCCAAGCACCCATCCCCATTATCTTCTTTAGTCTTAAGGATCTACCCTAAGAATCAGCTATTCCTTGTTCATTCATTCCTAAGGAATCGGCACAAAGTGCATTGTTGCCACGGTTTACTCAATGGGCACTAAGTCTGCATAGTCGCCAGGGTTTAGGCATCTAGTCTGCATGATCACTAGGGTTTAGGCATCAAGTCTGCATGATCACCAGGGTTTAGGCATCAAGTCTGCATGATCACCAAGGTTTAGGCATCAAGTCTGCATGATCACCTAGGTTTAGACTACACCGGGTGAACACCTCGTTCACAACACCTATAGGTTGCGAGCCTGCTAGTGTTCCACTGGACTGTCTAGAATAGTATGTGGTTGTCATCCATACTCTGCTGAATGACGGGGCCATCGTTTAGGAAAAGGTTTCTCACATCATCCACCTCTCACCCTCACCTCGTGGTCTATAACACCTCTCAACTCATCATCCACTCATATTCCATCTATTACATCTACCCATGTTTTACCCCAACATTATCGTAGATATAAAATACATATACAGTTTAAATCATTTAAAAGATGTATAAAATCGTTCATCTAGCATAGACAACAAGTATTCAGATAATATGCACACATAGCACGTAATTTATATAAAATACTTCATATCTATGTGTAAGATGAAAGGGACCATGCACTCACCTGATAAGGTGATGACTCGGTACTCGGACAACACTTCGTTATTGTTAAAACAATTTCACACGGACAAAACCTAGTATCATTACCACTAGAGTTTAGTCTAACGTTAACCACGACTAATCAATAGTATAGATATTATCACTATTATATAAGCGTTAAGAAACACTTTTATATAACTCATAATAATAGCCCAAATACTCATTATAAGTTCATAATAACGTTACTATATTAAAACATAAGCTATACTAAAGATAGGGTAGGTATAGCTCACTTACAGCGGGTTTCTTTGGAAACCGGGCTCTGCCGGAGCAGAGTTTCTGAGCCGAAGGCTCTTCCTTTCAGAGCTGTCAGGCGCTCCGGGGCTTCCGCCTCGTGCTAGGGGGTTCCCTAGGCTTTTTTTTTTTGGGGGGGGGGGGGGGTTAGGCTTAGAGAAAGAGTATAGAGAGAGAAAGAAGTGGGGAAAGGTGTGAGAAAAAGAGGCAGCCTCGAGCCTCTATTTATAGGCCTCCAGGGGTGTCACCACGTCGTGGTGGCCCTCACCACGTCGTGGTGTTGCGTAGGCTCCATGTTTTCTCCTGGTGCTGACACGTGGCGACGCACACATGGTGGAAATAAACCGATTTTCAAAAATTCATAACTTTCGCATACGAACTCCGTTTTCAACGTTCTTTATATCCACACGTACATAAAAATAAGATCTACAACTCTCATTTAAACTCCGTCGGCTGATTCTCAACCGATCTTAAATTTAACAGTAGGAGGAGATTATACTGTTAAATGTCTGCGTAAAGTTCATAACTTCTTCATACGGACTCCGTTTTCGTCTATGTTTTTACCGTTGAGTTCCTATTAATGAGATCTTCAACTCTCATTAAGGTTGCGTAAGCCAAAAATAGCTCGAACTAAAATTCGAGTTTCGGGCTGTACATTGCTAAGCCGAATCTTAGAAAAATCATAACTTCCTTATACGAAGTCAGATTTGGGCGTTCTTTTTATGGATGTTCTCAGTTTAATGTATACTACAACGTTGGTTTAGATCACTAAGGCTAAAAGGTCCTCCATCATAAATTCACTATTTACGTCTCCTGGTGGTGTGCCTGTTTTGCCGTAAAACTTCGACGGGCCATAACCTCTTTGTTATAACTCGGATTTCGTTGTTCTTTATATGTACGAAACCCTTGAGACATATTATACAACTTGGTTAAGATTATTTATTCTAAATAATCTTTTGTCGAAAAGTCATTTTCGACCCCTATTATCTCTAAATTGACTAGCCCGGATCTACGGACGTTACAATTATCTCCCCCTTAGGATGATTACGTCCCGGAATCATCAACGAAACAGGGCTCACATGATGACTCCATACGTTATCTCTTCATCCTAAGTAATAACCGTAATTTTGATGTTTCTTCGAACAAGTATCTAACTCTAAGACTTCCTGACTGCAGGCGGTGCCCGATCTTGGACCTGCTCTCTATCTCATGTTAGACTTTCAGTCATGATTTTCATGTCATGATCTCGATCTTTATTGGAGACTCCTTCTTTAACAAACTTGAGATAAGTTTCTTCCTTCGATTTTCTAGACTGATGGGTCTTGTTCTAATGACCTCTCATCCTATGATGCATTGCTTGGACTCAGGTCTTTTAGAGTCAAATTCCAGAACAAACTATACCTTCCTTCATGTTCTAATCACATCTTAAAAGGTATCAGTTCTAGCTACAAGCAACCGTCGCGATACCTCTACCGATTACTTCGATTATCTTTTACTCCAATCATGTGGCTTAAGTCAGATGCTACATCGAACTCGATTTTATAAACCACTTAGCATACTCAGCGAAGTCGGACTCAATTCGATATGACCACTAGGGTCAAAATATCAACTATCTTCTTAGTCATTACCGAAACGATGGTAACGACATACTTGAATAAAACGAAATCAATTACTAGCTTCTTGGTAACCTTGTGACTTTCCCTGATCCAAGCGTGAGTCATGTGCTTCCGGTAGTATATGCATCTACTACCTTTCACACCTACTCATACTCGTCCCAAGTATTGTCTCGCAGTCCCCAAGTCACCATACAGGAAAATCGCATAACAGTTTAACACACCAGATAACAAAACGAAGGCTTTATTATTTCTTGAAACTATTACATAGGTTTTCAAGTTCACCCTAGACTATGCCTCTAATAGGCTACATCATATGGTTCTATCTCTTTGGCTACCTCATAAATTGATCTTCGGATATGAAGTCCTCATCCTTGATTCCTCGCATGGTTTTATGCTTCGTCGAGGATCATGTGGAATGCCCTTGGCCTTGGTGGTGTGTTTGGCCTTGCTGCCTCGTTTTTCTTTGGGCAGTCCCTAGAAATATGCCCTTCTTTGTTACATCCATAGCACACCTTTTTGTTGGACGCACATTTGCTGGCGTAATGCCCCGTCTTTCCACATTTGTAGCAAGTCACCTCATCGCTACATTTCCCGAAGTGCTTCTTTTTACACTTCTCGCACCACTTACCTTCGCCTCCTCCTCCTTCTTCAGTCTTTGAGAATTTCCTTTCTCTGTTGGATTTTGAAGATCCTTCATACTTCCTTTTCTCGCCAACTTCAGCTCTCTCTCCAGACCCTTTTCCCTAATCTGGGTCTCAACATTCCTGGCTGCCCAGGTGGCAGCTTTCAAAGTGGCTGCTTGCTTGACCATTGGACCAAAGTCTGCTAGTAATCCATGGGCAAACTTGTTAACCCTGGAGAGTTCGGTTGGGACTAGGTAAGGAACCAGCTTCATCTTTTCCGTAAAGCTTGCAGCCTATTCTGTAACACTCATTCTTCCCTTCTTCAGGTTCTAGAACTCATTGTTGATTTCCAGAATATCCTGCTCAGAGCAGTATTGCATCTTCAGCTGCACCAGAAAATCCTCCCAAGACATCTAACTAGCTTCTCCCTTAGGCATTGAATCAGCTAGTAGCTTACACCAGCTCAGTACTCCAGACTTTAACAGAGGGACCGCAAGGGCGGTCTTCTGTTTGTTGCTACACTCGTAACTCTCAAACATTGTCTCCATCTCGGAGATCCAGTCCATAAGTTCCACCGGTAATGAGCTTCCAGAAAGATTTGGGGGTTTAGACGCCATGAAATCCGTGTACTTGCATCCACGCCCATCATTTCCTCCATCCTGATTGTTTCGTCTAAGTATCGGTGGGTTGGCTTGACCAACAGTCCCACTGTAGTTTCCTCCTTCTGACTGCCCATCATTTAGCTCGGGCTGTTCAATTGGTACCATAAGTTCTTCTCGGTTCTGTTGAAGTAAACGCCTTGTTTCCTCCATTTGATGATCCAAAATCATTTGGATCATCGCTTGTACTCCGACCATCGTTATTGGCTCAGATGCCACTTATTCGACAACAGGTATTTGTTGTATCACTGGAGGTTGAGGGGGTTGGTTCCTATTTCCATTAGGGTTTACGTTTCCGCTACGGGTCCTTGCCATCTTGATCTATACACCGAATAAGGTGAATCTAGATCTTTATTTAGGATAGACGTTTAAATCGTCCTTATCACTCCGAAACGTTTACATGCTAGTTCTAATATCGTAGTCGTACGTTTAGAATCCTAAACACATAAGGTTTCCAGATCCGGTCGGCAACAGACCATAGATCCGAATAAATAACATCATATAAGGCACAAAGCATTTAGCACATAAAAGCATTTTAGGCATAATTCCTAAAATAAGCTAGCACATAAAAGCATGTTAGGCATCTTCCCTAAATAAGCTAGTGATCGTGCCTATTCAGGTGTATTGCCTAAAATATATTAGACACTCGTCTCACAATCATCGCTTAGCATTCTAAGTTTGAGTCTAGAAATCCTACAAATTCCTAGTTCGCTTAAACTAATGCTCTGATACCAACTGTGACATCCCTATTTTCACGGCCAGAAAAGACCGATTTTGTTTATGCTTTATGAAAATCATAGTACCTCTTTTAATAAAAATGTTGCGGAATTTATTCCCAGAAAAACACGATAAATACGTTATCAAAGTATTTTCGAAGAAACGTATTTTATTCATTTTAAAACATTTGGGATGTCATCGTCAATACATAAGCATAAGCATAAACAGATATTACATTCATTTAAACTAGTGATCTATATCTCCATAATCTCTCAGTGTAATGTCACTTCATATCGACACCTGTGATATAAATAAACTGATTGGGTCAGGTTGGGAAACCTGGTGAGTACATAGGGTTTTCAACCCACAATAATATAATTATTATGTTTAAACAATCAAACAATCAACCCAATTACCCATCCCCGTTATCTTCTTTAGTCTTAAGGATCTACCCTAAGAATCAGCTATTCCTTGTTCATTCATTCATAAGCATCATCCTAAGGAATCGGCACAAAGTCCATCGTTGCCACGGTTTACTCAACGGGCACTAAGTCTGCATAGTCGCCAGGGTTTAGGCATCAAGTCTGCATGATCACCAAGATTTAGGTATCAAGTCTGCATGATCACCAGGGTTTAGGCATCAAGTCTGCATGATCACCAGGGTTTAGGTATCAAGTCTGCATGATCACCAGGGTTTAGGCATCAAGTCTGCATGATCACCTAGGTTTAGAGTACACCGGGTGAACTCCTCGTTCACAACACCTACAGGTTGCGAGCCTGCTAGTGTTCCACTGGACTGTCTAGAATAGTCCGTGGTTGTCATTCATACTCTGCTGAATGACGGGGCCATCGTTTGGGAAAAGGCTTCTCACATCGTCTACCTCTCACCCTCACCTCGTGGTCTATAACACTTCTCAACTCATCATCCACTCATGTTCCATCTATTACATCTACCCATGTTTTACCCCAACATTATCGTAGATATAAAATACATATACGGTTTAAATCATTTAAAAGATGTATAAAATCGTTCATCCAACATAGACATCAAGTATTCAGATAATATGCACAAATAACATGTAATTTATATAAAATACTTCATATCTATGTGTAAGTGGAAATGGACCATGCACTCACCTGATAAGGTGATGACTCGGTACTCGGACAACACTTCGTTACTGTTAAAACAATTTCACACGGACAAAACCTAGTATTATTACCACTAGAGTTTAGTATAATGTTAACCACGACTAATCAATAGTATAGATATTATCACTATTATATAAGCGTTAAGAAACACTCTTATATAACTCATAATAATAGCCCAAATACTCATTATAAGTTCCTAATAACGTTACTATATTAAAACATAAGCTATACTAAAGATAAGGTAGGTATGGCTCATTTACAGCGGGTTTTCATGGAAACCGGGCTCTGCCAGAGCAGAGTTTCTGAACCGAAGGCTCTTCATTTCGGAGCCGTCAGGCGCTCCGGGGCTTCCGCCTCGTGCTAGGGGTTCCCTAGGCTTTTTTGGGGGTTTTAGGGCTTAGAGAGAGAGAGAGAGAGAGAGAGAGAGAGAGAGAGTATATAGAGAGAAAGAAGTGGGGAAAGGTGTGAGAAAAACAGGCAGCCTTGAGCCTCTATTTATGGGCCACCATGGGCATCACCACGTCGTGTTGCACCTCACCACGTTGTGGTGTTGCGTAGGCTCCATGTTTTCGCCTGGTGCTGACACGTGGCGACGCACACAGGGTGGAAATAAGCCGATTTTCAAAAATTCATAACTTTCGCATATGAACTCCGTTTTCAACGTTCTTTATATCCACATGTAGGTAAAAATAAGATCTACAACTCTTATTTAGACTCCGTCGGCTAATTCTCAACCGATCTTAAATTTAATTGTAGGAGGAGATTATACTGTTAAATGTCTGCGTAAAATTCATAACTTCTTCATACGGACTCCGTTTTCGTCTATGTTTTTACCATTGAGTTCCTATTAATGATATCTTCAACTCTCAGTAAGGTTGCGTAATCCAAAAACCGCTCGAACTAAAATTCGAGTTTCGGGTTGTACACTGCTAAGCCGAATCTTAGAAAAATCATAACTTCCTCATACGAAGTCAGATTTGGGCGTTCTTTTTATGGATGTTCTCGGTTTAATTTATATCACAACTTTGATTTAGATCACTAAGGATAAAAAGTCCTCTATCGTAAATTCACTATTTATGTTTCCTGGTGGTGTGCCGGTTTTGCCGTAAAACTTCGACGCGCCATAACTTCTTTGTTATAACTCGGATCTCGACGTTCTTTATATGTACGGAACCCTTGAGACATATTATACAACTTGGTTAAGATTATTTATTCTAAATAATCTTTTGTCTAAAATTCGTTTTCGACCCCTATTATCTATAAATTGACTAGCTTGGATCTACGGGCGTTACAGTGCAAGTCGATCTTCAATAAGAAGACCGGCATGGATGGAAATATACACACATTCAAGGCTCAACTGGTTGCAAAATGTTTCACTCAAACCCCGGGGGTTGACTATGGTGAGACTTTCTCACCGGTAGCTAAGATTAAATCTATTAGGATATTGTTCGCCATAGCTGCCTTTCATGACTATGAAATATGGTAGATGGATGTCAAAACTGCTTTCCTTAACGAGATGTTGGTTGAGGATGTTTACATGAATAACTCAGAGGGTTTTGTTGATGCAAAGTTTCCCAATAAAGTGTGCAAGCTTGAGAAATATATTTATGGATTGAAACAAGCATCTCGTTGTTGGAATGTTTGCTTCCATGAGAAAGTTAAAGAGTTTCATTTCTCTAGGAGTGAAGATGAGCCGTGTGTGTATATCAAGGCTAGTGGGAGTATAGTAACTTTTCTAGTGTTATATGTCAATGACAAATTACGCATTGGTAACGACGTTCTGACCTTTAAAGATGTTAAGTCTTGGCTTGGAAAGTGTTTTTCCATGAAAGACCTTAGAGAAGCTGCCTATCTTCTTGGGATTAGAATATTGAGAGATAGGAAGAAGAGACTAATTGGAATTAGTCAGAGTACATACTTGGACAAGGTACTAAAGAGGTTTAGTATGGAAAATTCCAAGAAAGGAGGGCTACCTATCTAGGGCAATACGAAATTGAGTAAGACTTAATGTCCAAGTACAGATGAGGAAATAGCTGACATGAGTCGTGTGCCTTATGCTTTCACTATCAGATCAATCATGTACATTATGACATGTACTCGCCCTGATGTGTCCTTTGCTTTGATCATGGTCAACCGTTATCAGGGAAATCAGGTTAGAGATCATTGGATAGCGGTTAAGAATATACTCAAGTACTTATGAATGACAAAGGATTGGGTCCTTGTACTTGGTGGCAGAGATACTTTGAGAGTAGATGGTTATAGTGATGCCAACTTCCTAATGGATAGGCACAACTTCTGTTCTAAATCTGGCTGGGTATTTCTACTGAACGAAGGAGCAGTTACTTGGAAAAGTTCCAAGCAAGATATGGTGGCTGATTCTACTTGTGAATTAGAGTACATAGTAGTGAGTGATGCGTCAAAAGAAGCAGCTTTGTTGAAGAAATTCATCGGAGATCTCGGAGTTGTTCCAACCATTCAGGAGCCTATGGAACTATTCTTTGATAATGAAGGGGCGGCTACCTTAACAAAGGAACCCAGAGTCAATGGTAAAACCAGACATATCGATAGAAAGTACCATTTTATCATACACATAGTAGAAGAAGGCCATTTTGACGTAAAGAGGGTATCATATGAGGATAACCCAGAAAACCCCCTCACAAAGGGTCTAAGTAGGGTTAAGCATATTCAACATGCTTAGAGCATTGGACTGAGAGATGATATTAGTTTTAGCAATTATATTAGTTTATTTTGAAACGTGTAACAAAGTAGATGTAACTGACTTTTGGTGATTAAATAATAAAGTATTATTTATGTGTAACACTCCGTTTATTATTTAATAAATAAATAAATTAATGAACGAATTGAAGCCCTAAAATAAATAATTATATGTCAAAGGTTGGTCTCGAGGAGCTAATTGACACACTTTAAGAGAGTGGGGGTTAAAATAGTAACATATGGACCTTATTTTAAAAGATCTTGAAGAGAAGGGGGCTGTTTGGTAAGTATTATACTCAAATTGTAAGGAATTTTAAGACTGGGGGCTAAAAAGGTAAATATGGGGTTTATTTCAAAAATATTTCTGAAAGGAGGGACTATATATGTCGTTATGGGAGAAAGTTTGTAAATCTGGGTATATAACCCCAACGTCACCGAGAATCAACCCTAACCCTAAATATTGGAGCAGCCGTCACTTTTCCTTCTCTCTATGGTCGGCCGTCACCCTCTCCGCCTTCAATCTTTGATTGCCACCTTCTAACCGTCGTGACGCCGTTGCTATCACCGAAGATGCTTCCCCGACAAGTGCCGATGAACCTGTGACTTGCGGAAGACCCATCAAATCGCCTTCGAGCCATAGTTGGAATCGCGAGCCCTGCCAAGCTACCGCCGCTGGTGGCTGTGAAGATCGGCAAGGTCGCAAGCTTGTCCAGCCGGTGCCGCCACTGTGGATGAGGACTCAAATCGACCACCACGGCTGTTGTAGCCATCCCGATTGCTATTCATCTTGATCTTTTCTATTTACCCCGTCGTCTGCCGCCTCATGGGTGGGGGAGCTCGTGGCGGTCTTGCTATCACCGGAGAATAAGGGCATGATTCAGGTCTTGTGTTTGCGATGTGAACGCGCTGTAGGGGAGATTTGTCGTGTTAGGGTCGTGAGAACCACCATGGCAACCAGCCATGGTGGCTGTCACCGTTAAATGGCCGCTGCTGTCGTCGTATGTTACCAAGAGGGTGGCTGGGTGATTCAACCAGAAGTATGGATGGGTGTGCTTCTGTTTCCTCGGTGGATGTGTGTGTATGGTGTTAGTTTGGCCGGAAAATCAAGTATAGCCACCACCACCACCGTGAGGTGGTGGCTGCCACCATGCACCACCGTGTTTTTGCGTGTGTGTTAGTAGGTGTGTGTGTTTTCGAGATTTAGCATTGTAAAGTGTAATTGCAAACTGGAATAATAAAAAGAAAACTGAAAACCACCACCGTAGGGTGGTGGCTGCCGCCACCGGCCGCCGTGTCGGGTAGCGGTGTGCTTGCCTTGTGAGATTGATTCGTTTGGGGTGCTAGAAACCCTAATAGGCTCAAAGAAGCTCTAATGGGCCCAATGAAGCTTAATGGACTCTAATGGACCCAATAAAACCCTAACGGGCTTAATAATATTTTAGCGGGCTTAGTAGGCCCAATAAAGCCCTAATTGACATAAAAGGCCAACAAATTGATAAATGGGCTAATATTTGGATTGGAAAACCCTAATGCAAATAAAACCCTAACTTTAAGAATTATTCGGGTCACACACAAGAATCATTTAATAACCTGAGATATTAAATAATAAACTTTGGCAAAGATCAATCTAAGCGATAATGGACTTAATGGATTAAGTCCTTAATGGTTTAAGTAGGAAACTTAACCCTAATCATCATTTTATGTGAAACCCTAATTTCACTTGGGTTTATTGTTGGGCCTTTCTATTGGGCCTTGATGATTTGGGTTATTAAATGGACTATCCAAGATCAAGCAAATGGACTAGAGTAATTTAATGGGCCTAGGGTAAGGCCCATATAAGGGGCTTGGGCCCAATTTGGAAAATTGGGCCATAGATGGGCCAAGGTTTGGGCCTCAATGAGTATATGATGTTAGGCCTTAGAATGAGACCATGTATAGGCCTAGGCCCAATTTTCCAAATTGGGCCATGTGTTGGGCTTTGCTTCCTAGTTGACTTTGGGCCCATGGATTGGGCCTTGGGCTTGAATAAGCCAAGCTTGGGGTAATGTAATTATCCAAAGTAAGTGTTTATGGTTATGTGTTGGGACGCAATTATTAATTGGGTGATGTTTTGATATTGATAAATCGAAAATCTATCATCCAGCAGCTGGGGTTGAGTCTGCGGGACTTCAGCAATGTGGGATTGTGTCTACGGGACTTCAACAGTGTGAGGTGAGTTACCTTTTAGTAGAAGTGGGTCTACGGCCACAATACCGGCCCACCAGTAGGAGTTGTTGTTAGATGATTGTCTTTGTGATAATTGTCTATGTTTGCTACTACCTGTTATGTTTATGTGCTAGCATGATATGATGTTATGTGATAGTGGTAGGAGGGGGTGAAATAGTCCCCGGTTACCAGTCGAGAGGACAGAAGGGGTAGATTAGTACCCAACTATGCTAGAAAGATTATGATATATGTGATATGATATTATGTGGTAGTAGTAGGGGGTGAAAAAGTCCCCACGTACCGGTTGACAGGACCGAAGGGGTAGCCAGCACCCAGATATGCTAGGCAGTATATGACTTATGTGTTTATGCTATGCTTTTATGTGGTAGTGTTAGGGGGTGAAATAGTCCCCGGTTACCGGTTGAGAGGACCGAAGGGGAGGCTAGCACCCAGGTATGCTAGGCAGTATCCGGTCGAGAGGACCGAAGGGGAGGCTAGCACCCAGATATGCTAGGCAGTATCCGGTCGAGAGGACCGAAGGGGTAGGTCGGGCACCCAGATATGCCTGAAAGTATATATATGTTATATGATCGTACGGTATGTGGTATGATGGAGGAACTCACTAAGCTTCGTGCTTACGATTTTCAGTTTTGGTTTCAGGTACTTCGTGTTTAAAGGAAAAGGAGCCGGCTTGATCGCAGCGCATCACACTATGGTTTTCCGCACATGAGATCTTTGGGATTACACTCTGATATTATTTTATGATAACACGTTTGATTATTTCTACTTTGGTTTTGACATGACATGATATTACAGATGTTTTATTACACTGTTGGTTTTATAATGACGTATTTAAAATGAATTTTTTAGCCTGTATTTTTGGGATGTTACAAGTTGGTATCAGAGCCTTGGTTTGAGGGATTCGGACATACTCTCGGGTGTGTCTGAACTCAAACTAAGGGCTTGGTATGAAAATTTTCAAAAGTAAAACCATTTTATAAAAAGGAGTTTGAAAAGAATCTGAAAAGAGAAAAGAACTTTGAGAAGAACGAGGTGTGTGATGCGTGCAATCAGCCGAGCCCAAGTAAGTTTTCCCTAAGATACCCATACATGTTATGTTATGATTTGATATGATTATGAGAACTGCATGCTAGATTAGGGCTAAGGATCTAGGAGGATGCCTTATATGCCTATTGTATGTGCTTGTAGACTTGCATGCTAGTACTGATCAGTTAGTGATAGGATAGCCTGTTTAGGTTATGCCTGGTTGTATGAGCCTTTGGAATGCATGTTTAGATTCTTGATTAGAGGATAGAATGATTTGATTGGAATATGATTGTTAGATTTTCCATTGTCTGAATGCTGCTTGCTTTGTGCTTTGTGGGACCCTTAGTAATGTGAGCTAACTGTTAAGTGAATATGCTAAGTCACATGGGACACAGGCTGGATAAACTCAGAGTGATAAATTTGACCCTATTGCGCAGATCTCGTTTGAGTCTAACCGTTCTAGGGATGAGTATTTTACTCGAAGGATTATCTGATCTCTGTTTCATGTGGCTATATTACTAGGAATCTTGCAGCAGTTGAGGACTGGGTGAGTTCAGGAACCTAGGAAAGCCTAGGATACGTTTCCGTGGGTTAGTAGTGAGGCTCAGTGAGACTTGGGTGTACCGGTTTTAGGAAGTGACTTAGAGGATTCGGGAGGATTGCTGAGGAAAGTATGGATAGGTGTGGAAGGTAGTATTGGGCCCGTACTACTGAAAGCACAGGATCCATACTCGAATCAATGATAGTCTTGGAGAATCTAAGAAGCTTCAGGGAAGAGTTTGTGACCCAGTTTGGGGACAGAGGATGTTCCAGTTGTTGCAGCTTATCCTTTGGCAAGCGAGCTAGTGAGTGTGACAGGGTGTCAGACCCTGAAGGATATGAATTCCAAGAGTTGCAGATGCGGGATCGATTTGGGAGCACCCTGGAAAGAGAGGTGTGTGCCAGGTGCGTATAGTAGAGGGTCCTGGGAAGAGACCCATGACTTCTGATCATCGGGTGAAAGGCCAGCAGGGCTTGAGTCAGATCAGCGCGTACGAGAAAGTACACAAGGGAGTTTGTCACTCCAAGGGTTTAGGCTGCTACAGGGTAGCGTGATTGATCATGTCAGCTGGAGGTGATTAGGATTCCTCCAGATGTTGCGGGTATGCCATCTTCTACTGCTATTAGATGGATGTTTGGAATAGGTATCGCTTTGGGATTGCGAGTGAGTTTGGATAAGTCAGATCTCGGGTCGATTTTCTGCTAGTGTTGAGTTATCAAGGTTTATATATGCCATCATGGAGGCTGAAAGGTCCTTGATGAACCCACAGAGGGATGCATCTTGCGGAGTGGGTTCCGCGTGTACCAGTATTATTTCAGATCCTTGTCGAGATCTATGCAGGAGTATTATTTAGAGGATACTCGGTCAGAGTTGGAGTGATAGTTTTCATGCGAAGTGAATGTTCAGGGATTCTATCATTGTTCAGGTATAGTCGGTAATTGTTTATGGATGAACTTTAGAGTTCAAGGCACTACCGTTGCTAGGACAGGAAGAGGGTAGTGTCAGTCGCGGGTGTTAGATGCATAAGTGGTTGGTCACTGGATGTTCAAGAGAATTTTTTTTTCGCATGGGCTGTGTTCGGTTAGAGTTCAGTGGTACTGCAAGATTGGCAGTGGGAACGAGGATTCGTCAGCTAGAGTGAATATTAAGGTCTTCAATTGATAGGATGTTAAATGGATTGAGGTGTCAGACTGTATCATATTTCAAGAGTACTCATCGAGACTTCTGAGGATGGGAGATCTCAAGGTTTAATCGGCGATTAAACGTAAGCATTCGCAGGCACAGGTTGTCATCAGTGGGATATTAGAAAGCGAGAAGGATTGTGAACCCTTCAATTCTCAAGTAATGTGAAGACTTAGTCGAATCTAAGTGGGGGAGAGACTTTTTATAAAGTTCTCAAACTATAATTTCTGGTTGCGCAAGGTGCAATCTCTTGGCCACCTTGTCAACCAGAAGGGTATTCTAGTTGATTCGGCCAAGATAAAGGTCGTGATGCAGTGGGAGATTCTGAGGTCTCCATCTGAGATTCGGAATTCCCTGGGTATAGTGGGTTATTACCGGAGATTTATACGGGACTTCACCGAGATTGAGGTTCCTTTGAACCGACTGACCAAGAAGTCGGTGGCCTTTCGTTGGGGGCCTGAGCAGCAGGCAGCCTTCGAGACTCTCAGACAGCGGTTGTGCGAGGCACTTATTCTCACCATGCCAGAGGTTTTAGATGATTTCATGGGTTACTGTGACGCTTTGATCATGGGCATGGGTGCAGTACTGATACAGTGGGGTCACATGATAGCAGGTTTCGGGAACCATGTCAGAGTTCCGGTTAGGACTCTAGTTCAGTGATGTGTTAAGTCGAGTGCGTGTCTGACCCGATATGTAAGGTGTTGTAAGACTACGGGGGTAGCCGTAGCATTCACTAGTAGTCAGATAGTATGGAAAGTGTTGTAAGACAGCAGGGGTAGCCGTAACATTCACTAGCGGCCAGATAATGATAAAATGTTGTCAGACTGCGAGTGTAGCCACAACATTCACTAGGTTAGTAGATAGTGTGAGTGCGTTGTTAGGATGCAGAAGGAATGGTAGTACCCACCAGTTCGGGTGTTGCAGTAAGGATAAGGAAATCCACAGATTAGATTTCGGAATTACCCAGATGGATTGGATCTGGTTGAGCCAGTGATAGGACTGCAGGAGCGCCACTACAGTTATGAGATCAGGGAAGCAACAGACTGCTTCAGGACATGTGAGATAAGGCTACCATTGGTCAGGTAGCAATCACTTTCAGCCTTGGATTTGAAGATGATAGGATTCGACGTATGGAACCGATCGGTTATATCATAAAGTAGTAGAGTCACAATGTCATGATAACTAGTGGCAACTAGATCCAGAGAAGGATTTCATTCAGAAGTCGTGTGAGGCGACTAAGTAGTGAGTCCTTTGGCTCCGCAACCGGGCAGGAACCTAACATTTTAGATGATTGGCGAACAGGTAGATTCCAAGAAGGTATCGTTAGATTTTGGAAAGCATCTATGTAGCAGCATACTGCTTCAGGCAGTTTCAGTGTTTGGGCAGTACTAGCCTTTGTGTTTCAGGTTGCAAGTACGGACAAAATAGCTGGTTGATTGGGATGTGACAAGTCACTCCCAGTGGGATTACCTGAGCCTTGACCAAGAATAAGTGAATTGCAGGGGTGATTAGGTCTGTGAACCTGTTTTATAGTGAGAGCCTCGAGTTATCGAAAGTTGAGTAGTAGGTAGAGGGATAAATGGACTGGATTCGTCGATGATGAATCAATATGAGTAGTCTGTCAGGAAATCAGACCATCTCGAGATAGTAGATTTAGACGAAGTAGATGTGAACATGTGAACTAGTTTATTTGTTCTACCTAAAGCCCTAATTGACATAAAAGGCCAACAAATTGATAAATGGGCTAATACTTGGATTGGAAAACCCTAATGCCAATAAAACCCTAACTTTAAGAATAATTCGGGTCACACACAAGAATTATTTAATAACCTGAGATATTAAATAATAAACTTTGGCAAAGATCAATCTAAGCGATAATGGACTTAATGGATTAAGTCATTAATAGGTTAAGTAGGAAACTTAACCCTAATCATCATTTTATGTGAAACCCTAATT
Source organism: Lactuca serriola (assembly GCF_051521515.1). Classification (NCBI taxonomy): domain Eukaryota; kingdom Viridiplantae; phylum Streptophyta; class Magnoliopsida; order Asterales; family Asteraceae; genus Lactuca; species Lactuca serriola. The sequence goes on along the minus strand of NC_136409.1, from coordinate 178,298,634 downwards.
TCACTTGGGTTTATTGTTGGGCCTCTCTATTGGGCCTTGATGATTTGGGTTATTAAATGGACTATCCAAGATCAAGCAAATGGTCTAGAGTAATTTAATGGGCCTAGGGTAAGGCCCATGTAAGGGGCTTGGGCCTAATTTGGAAAATTGGGCCATAGATGGGCCAAGGTTTGGGCCTTAATGGGTATATGATGTTGGGCCTTAGAATGAGACCATGTATAGGCCTAGGCCCAATTTGGAAAATTCGGCCTTGTGTTGGGCTTTGATTCCTAGTTGACTTTGGGCCTATGGATTGGGCCTTGGGCTTGAATAAGCCTAGCTTGGGGTAATGTAATTATCCAAAGTAAGTGTTTATGGTTATGTGTTGGGACCCAATTATTAATTGGGTTATGTTTTGATATTGACAGATCGGAAATATGTCATCCAATAGCTGGGGTTGAGTCTGCGGGACTTCAGCAGTGTGGGATTATGTCTACGGGACTTCAGCAGTGTGAGGTGAGTTACCTTCCAGTAGAGGTGGGTCTACGGACACAATGTCGGCCCACCAATAGGAGTTGTTGTTAGATGATTGTCTTTGTGATAATTGTCTATGTTTGCTACTACATGTTATGTTTATGTGCTAGCATGATATGATGTTATGTGATAGTGGCAGTAGGGGTGAAATGGTCCCCGGTTACCGGTTGAGAGTACCGAAAGGGTAGATTAGTACCCAACTATGCTAGACAGATTATGATATATGTGATATGATATTATGTGGTAGTAGTAGGGGTGAAATAGTCCCCACTTACCGGTCGACAGGATCGAAGGGGTAGCCAGCACCTAGATATGCTAGGCAGTATATGACTTATGTGTTTATACTATGCTTTTATGTGGTAGTGTTAGGGGTGAAATAGTCCCCGATTACCGGTCGAGAGGGCCGAAGGGGAGCCCAGCACCCAGGTATGCTAGGCAGTATCCGCTCGAGAGGACCGAAGGGGAGGCTAGCACCCAGATATGCTAGGCAGTATCCGGTCGAGAAGACCGAAGGGGTTGGTCGGGAACCCAGATATGCCTGAAAGTATATGTATGGTATATGATCGTATGGTATGTGGTATGATGGGGGAACTCGCTAAGCTTCGTGCTTACGGTTTTCAGTTTTGGTTTCAGGTACTTCGTGTTTAAAGGAAAGGAGTCGGCTTGATCGCAGCGCATCACACTATGGTTTTCCGCACATGAGATCTTTGGGATTACACTCTAATATTATTTTATGATAACACGTTTGATTATTTCTACTTTGGTTTTGACATGACATGATATTACGGATGTTTTATTACACTGTTGGTTTTATAATGACGTATTTAAAAATGAAATTTTCGGCCTATATTTTTGGGATGTTACATTATGAGTTTGTTAACTGCCTTTTGTTAATTGTTTGTTATTGTGTTTCATATTTTTCATGTTTTACTTCCCGAATAATATGATTATTCAAACTCCACAGTCGCTAGTACTTTTGGAAGTAGTGAATTAAGACTGTCATGAATTGGATTGCAAATTATCTAAGGGACTTAGACATAGCAATAGAATTTTTGCAATGTTCATGAGTACTTAGAACTGGATATTTGAGTATTTGATAAACCCTCACACATAGTATTACTTCTTGGAATTCGTCACGAGTAATTCTGAGACGATAATATCTTATAATTTTGAAATAGAGAAATATGAGTAGTAATTTACAAATCGATTATGCATTGGTGATACGAAAATGCATCAGTAACTTTGGTGTTATAAAATCTATTGCATGTATGGTTTGGTAAGTAAAAGATACAGGAATATGAGTCAAAGTTTATTCGTTCCTTTTTCCTGACGGGGAAAGCGATATATGTGGGCTCCTCGATGATTTGGTGTTCACTTATATGTTGGGCCCAGCCAAGGCTAAATTGACATGTTCAATTAGAAGTTCTATATCATCACAAATTAGAAATCAGGAAACAAAGATTTTAGACAAAGAGATTGATTACATTCCGTGTCTTATGTCCGGGGATATCTTACAGAATGAACTATTATATGATCACTTATCTTAGGACACGTAACTGACTAGGTCAGAGTTCGGCAACAACTTTTGGAAGCAACAATTTGTTGATCGATTTAGAGGTAATACTAGAAATTATAGTTACAGACTTATCCAAGTGGGAGACTGTTGGATTAGGTGTCTAAGCCCATAACTATTATTGGTATGTACTTGAATTGATGGCAGCACGGTCCTTTTAGGTTTCCTTCAAACCTAGCAATTGGACAAGGATATAATGAAAGGGGAGAAATTAATTTATTATAAGATTAATAAATTAATATAAATGATTTATTAATGTTTTATGAAAATAATATATTAATTAGAAATCATAATATTTAATTAATAGTTAGCCAAAAATTAGTTGGAATTAATTTTGGGGTTAATTGTATTAATTATAAAGTGTAGGGACTAGTTTGCAATTATTAAATAGTTAGAAGGAATGTTCCAGAATCTCCTCGAAGGAGGTGGATGAAATCCATCGGGGAAACCCTAATGAATTCATCCAAGGCCTTGGATAAGGCTTCCAGATTTGTTTAGGCCCTAAGAAGGGGAATCCTAGGGTTATCCCTTAAACCCAAGCTTTGGGGCTAAGTTACCTTGACTATTTAAGGAGCCTCCAAGCTCCTAATTTCGGCCATCCCTACACTTGGAAAAACCCTGGCCAAAAATTACATCCATACACTCCTCTCTCTATAGTTTCCTTATTGCTACCTCTTAGGTGTGATTCCATAAGAGGCACGAAAATTGTGGTGCTAGGCTTCCAAGAAGATCAAGATCTAAGGATTGTCATTTGTTTACTTTAACAATTGAAAGGTATGTGTGACATCCCCAAAATCACGGCCAGAAAATACCGATTTTGTTTATGCCTTGTTTAAAAATCAGAGTAGCATTTTAATTAAAAGTGTTGCGGAATTTGTCCCAAAACAAAATATGATAAAGATTTATCAAAAGCATTTCCAAAGAAATGTATTTCATTAAAAGACTTTGGATGTCATGTTCGATATAGATCAAAAGCATAAACAGTACAATATAAGCCTTACTACATTATTTCATATCTACAGGCCTATATCCGTAATCCCTCATCCAAAACATCACATCTATGCTCATGCGCCACTACCTGTAATACAAGAAACCAAGTGGGTCAGGCTGGGGAGCCTGGTGAGCACATAGGGTTTTCAAACCACAATAAATAAGTTTATTAATTTCATCAATCAACAATAACCCGATTACCCGTTCCCGTTATCCTCACTTTACGTCCCTAAACACCTATCATAAGGGACCTAGCCTAAGGATCATCATTGGGATGGACACTACTGCTAAGTGGATTCCTCAGCAATAAATATCCTAAAGGCAACCATAGGGGGGATGGAGTACACCGGTGAACATATCGTTCACAAACACCTACAGGTTGCGAGCCTGCTAGTGTTCCACAGGACTGTCTAGAAGAGTCTGTGGTCGTCATCCATACTCCGCTAGATGACAGAATGAACAACATCAACATCGAGGCCTCTCATCATTTTATCACACGTCACCTATTACATCTACCCATGTTTTACCTCAACATTTTCGTAGATATAAAATACATATACAGTTTAAATCATTGAAAACATGTATAAAAAGGTTCATCCAGCATAGATAGCAAGTATTCAAATAATATGCACACATAGCACGTAATTTATATAAAATACTTCATATCTATGTATAAGCTGAAAGTTACTATGCACTCACCTGAAAGGTGGTGACTCAGCACTCGGACAGCGCTTCAATACTCTTAAAACAATTTTCCTTCGATAAAACCTAGTATCAATACTACTAGGGTTTAGTCTAACGTCAACCGCGACTAATTAATAGTCTAGCTATTATTATTATTATTATTATTATTATTATTATTATTATTATTATATAAGCGTTAAATAACACTCAATATAACTCATAATAATAGCCCAAATAATTATTTTAAAGACCTAATAACAATATTATAATTATTTTAAAGCTATATTAAAAATTGTGTAAGCGTAGCTCACTTACAGCGGATTTTAAAGAAAACCGGAACTTTATTTGGAGTAGCGTTTCGAAACCGAAAGACTTTTTCTCGGGACTCCGGGAGCCTCGGGGCTTCCTTCGGGTGCTAGGGGATTTTTGCTAGGGTTTAGGGGTGGTTTGGAACCTTAGAGAGAGAAAGATTTTAGAGAGAGAAGGGTTTTTGTGTGTTTTCCTTCGGCAACCCTTGCAGCCTATATATAGGTGCGAGCCCTCGGTCGTACGCTGGGCATACAGCAACACTACGCGGGGCGTAGTTCGGATAAGCTTGCCAGGCGGATCCAGCTGGCTCGCACTCGGTCTTGGACGGATAAGGACGAGGGTACACGGGGTGTACTGACTTTGGACGTTAGGCGTAATGCGAGGACAGGTATGAAGATCCGAAGCGAGGACCGTGGGGAGCAAGGTACCGCTGGGATCACGCCACATCATCAATCTCGCACCAGGTTTCGCATTTTCGAGTCCCAACTTTAAAAATTTGTATCTTCCACATACGAGCTCCGTTTTTGACGATCTTTATATCCACGCGAAGGTGGGAACGTACTCTACAACTTTCGTTTAGACTCCGTCGACTAATTTTGACTCTATTTTAAAAGTTATATTATTAACAGGCCAGGACAAGATTGGTCCGTTAAATTCTCATAACTTCTTCATCCGATGTCCGTTTTCGCCCATCTTTTTCTCGTTACGCTACTCTTAACGAGATCTTCGATTCTCGTTCAGGTCGTGTTGGCTAAAGACCGCTCGATCTAATATTCGAATTTCGGGTTGTACACTGCTAACCCGAAACTTCGAAAAATCATAACTTCTTCATACGAAGTCAGATTTGGGCGTTCTTTTTTTATGGACGCTCTCGGTTTAACGTATTCTACGACTTTCATTTAGATTGCTAAGGCTAAATCTCACTCTATCGTAAATTCACTATTTACGCTTTCCGGTATCGTGCCGGTTCTGTCGCGAAACTTCGACGGGTCATAACTTCTTCGTTATAACTCGGATTTCGGCGTTCTTTATATCCCCGGAATCCTTGTTTCGACCCCCATAACTTTATATAAAGATATCGGGCTTGTCTCACACTTTAATTTTGACGCTTATTTTATTCTTTATTAATTATACATTTATAGTTAAATAATAAGCACATAAATACACATAATTCACATAATACTCAAATATTTCATTTTTATTACTTCAAAAAGAGTTACAAGAGTTGACCTAGACTATTATATTTAGGGGTGAGCAAAAGCGGGTACCCACCCTATTTGTCTGGAACCGGAACCGGAACCGGAACCGACGGTTCTTAGAATGTAGGAACTGGAACCGGAACCGGCTATAACTCATGGAAAATTAGCTTTATCCTTCATGAAAAAAAAAATGCTTAGAAGTTAGAGGCAGCTTGATGTTTAAAAAATATATATCTATTTACGAAGCTATAAAATGCAAATAAGAATCATCATGTTTTTAAAGTTAAGCAAGATAAACCATGCAAAATCGTAGCTACTGTATTACTAGACAAAACTCAAGTTTTATATATCGTGAATTTACTCACTTATATATCGATCATATTAGTCCATACTATCAAAACGTGATATATTATTTTGTCATTGTAAGTTTTGAATATATATATATATATATATATATATATATATATATATATATATATATATATATATATATATATATATATATATATATATATATATATATATATATACTAGCCGTCTACCCGCGCAAAGCGGCGGACGGCGAATAATTTGATCTCTTTAGAGTTAAAACCATTTTACGTTCACTTCGAGAAATGAATATTAAATAACATCTATTTTTCAAGAGCATCACCATACCATATTAAGGGGGTGTTTGGCTAAGTTTTTTTTAAAACAACTTATTAGGTTCCACATCACTATAAGTTAAAAAAGTGTTTGGATTAAAATAACTTATTCCGGTGGGGAACCTCTAATACGTCATTTTTTCATAAGTTATCCTACACTTACTTATTAACTTATAAGCTAATAAACTAATAAGCAATAAGTTTTTTTGCCAAACACCCCCTAAACGGTTATTACTTCCATTTATACATACCCAAACCACTTGTACTGTTTATCGTCCTCTTTTTTTTTTCGTTTTCCTTAATTCCTTTATTAATTTAATGTCCTACTAAGTAAAATGTTAAAATATATAAATAATAGTTTATAAAAATAAACCTTTAGAATATCAGGTGTTGTGATTCAAAAGTCGATAAATAGGCCTTTGAGAATGCCAAAATACTTAGGTGTCAACTTGTTCATTGTGATTTTAAACCAAGTTCGGTCACAAATTAAAACATTTTCAACGATGGTATGTAATTCAAGGATTCATATTGATTTAGGTTCTCGAAACCTTAAAATATTGAACAAAATCTATATAGAACCTTATAATAAGGACAATAATCACCGTAATCAGGAAGTTCATGTGATGAAACTTGATATTATAAGGACCAATGATGAAAAAGGTTTCATTTTTAGACTAAACAAGATGAAAAATATACAAACTACCTTAATCATGTCAAATCTTGTGTTTAACCGTTCTTTATTGCAAAAGTAAGATGTCAAAAGATACAAACTAATGATAATACAATGCTTTAACTGACCCTCTTGGTTGAGTTCTTTGAACCTGCAAAGTCAACACATTAAAGAAACATAGTAAAAACTTTTTTAGGAACAAACCTGATATAATAAAGCCTTCACCCAATATATTTATAAGATAAAAATACAAAAAGTTAAAAATGATGAAATCAATTACAAGTAAGGATTAAAATAAAAACTTGTTAAGAAATAGCCATCTGTAGGAGAGATATTTGAATCAACATGTATTTTTTGATGGTTTCAAATTTTGAATTATCCGAAATTCAGAGAAGGAGATAGAATTTGTTGAGAAATATAAGGATTCAAAACACAGTTTAAAATTTAATATTATTTTATTGATGACTACTTGTACTATTAGCTTAATGATTTGAACGTCTTAAAAAAAATAATATTATTATATTCAATCTATTTTTAGAAATAGTGAGATTTCTTTTATAAGATAGTAAAGATATATATATATATATATATATATATATATATATATATATATATATATATATATATATATATATATAATAGTTCCTTCGGGTACCCGGCGGATAGCGGTTCCGAAAAACTAAGAACCGGAACCGGAACCGCTTAAGTCGGTTCCAAAATTTTAGGAATCGGAACCGGAACTGCTTAAGGCGGTTTCGGTTCCGGAACCGGCAGTTCCGAGGCGGTTCCGGTTCCGAAAGCGGGTACCTTGTTCCGCTGCTCACCCCTAATTACATTATCTAAAAATGCTTAGCCCTGAAACCCGGGCGTTACAGTATGTAATTCTAAAACCCTTTCTAGTTTTTTTTTTCGAAAATAGTTTCATCCCTTAGGGTTCTTGTTTTTCAATTCAAAGTTATATGTCCAATAGTTGAAACATAGATCCAAAGTAGGTTGCATGTGAACTTATAAATTGTTTTTCTAGTTTATTTGTTCTACCTAAAACCCATCATTGGTATTAGAGCTTGGTTTTGTTTTAAATTAAATTGCTATAATAGTTGAATTGAAAATTAAGGTTTATAGCTATTAAACCCTAAAGGCCAAGTTTTTCATTTTTAGGGTTTTGGTTTGAGGGGTTTTCGAAAAACCCTAGCCTCCATAAATCCTAATCGAAATTAGGGTTAGGATTTTGAAAAACCCTAGCCTCCCTCCCTTGGTTTCAAAAATGCCTTAGAGTTTTAGGGTTCCTTTTTGGGATAATTGTTACTTAATTAGATAATTGGCAAATAAGGAAATTATCCAATACCCTAATTTTCGAAATCTATAGGGTTAAGGATTAGGATTAAATTAATTGTTTAATTTAATTAGATAATCCTCACTAGATTTAATAAATTAATTAAAATTTAATTAATAGATAATTATTTAATCTAGTTTTTAGTTTATTCTAAATTTAAAATTAATAGCTCAATTTTCGAAAAAAAATATATACACCTTAAAGTTTTAAAGAGTCTAAAACACACCATATATATATATATATATATATATATATATATATATATATATATATATATACTATAACTAAAATTAAATATTATATATGTATAAGAATTGGTCTATCGAATCGCTAGTATGTCTTATTCACGAAGCTAGTCTATAACGGGGTATAAGGAAACTGTATATAAAATGGTAGTTGAATGGGTTTCCACTCTCTCCCACCGCTTCCTTGATTAGTGGCGGGTCGTTAGCAGATCGGATTTAATAGGACAAGTTAATGTAATTAAAAGTATATTGCTATTAATAAAGTACTAGATCATTATTTTTAAAAAATCTCAACTCTAGTTAGTTTATCAAAAATGTGAATTGTATGCTAACCCATGAAATTGCATATTACACTTTATAGATCGTTAGTGGAGCGTGTGTGGTTAACCATCACACTAATAAGGACGAATAAAGAGTCGTAATGGGTATCTCATAATTATCATTGTTGATGGAACGTGTGTGGTTTACCATCACATCAATAGAAAACGATAAAGATAATGAGGTTACCAAGCACATTTGCATGGTTATTCACATCTTGTTTGTGATCCTCGGTATCCCAGTCACAGATAAAAGATCATAATCCGAGATTAAAACATAACATTGAATAGTTTCAATTTATCTCAAAAGAATTAGGAATTTCACTCCATTTCATTTTGTCTAATGGTGGAATTGGTGAATCATCATTCACCAACCATTATGAAATTTACACTTGTATCTTGGCATCCCATTTCTAAGTTGTGTATCGTTATACTTGGATCCCAACTTTAGCATTATATCTTTGGTTTATTATATTGAGGTATCTTGAAATCTAACTAAAACTATCTTTCTTTTCAGATGTCTACTCATGGAAACACTTTTGCTTCATGATCCTCCAACCTCAATTTCTCCTTGCTCTCTATTTGATCCAAAGTCGTTATGGGTGGCTCAAACTATAATAGTTGGATGCGCAATATCAAAATGTTGCTTTGCTTTGAGGACAAAGCATATGTTCTTGAGAAGGAGCTCATTGAGATTGATGATACCAAAGCTACTCCCAAAGAATATGTTGCCTACAATAAGCATTATGACGATGCAACCAAAGTCGCTTGCATCATGGTCGCAACCATGTCTCCAGAATTGCAGAGGTACTATAAGGACTACTGGCCTTTTGAGATGAACAAGGGCCTTATGGAAAAGTACCATATACGAGCTCGTCAAGAAAAGTTTGAGGTAGTCAAGTCACTCATTGCTTGCAAGATGAAGGATGGAGACTCGATTTTTAGTCATGTGCAAAGAATGCAATGCAACATAGAGAATTTGGTCAAGATCAATGTGCACTTTGATGAGGATTTGGCCATTGACATGGTCTTGAACTCATTACCTAATTATTATGGTCGGTTCTTCCTAACTTACCATTTGAACAACACCTAGCGGACGTTGGCCCAATTCCATAACTTCTTGCAGACAGATGAGGTAGGGATGTAAGGTAAAAGTGTTGGATAAGGTGTCTAAGTCCATAACTATATTTGAGATGTACTTGACCCGGCCCGACATGGTCCATTTGGGTTGCACTTCACCCAAACAATTTATATGGATAATCTTTTGAGAATAGTATAAGTTATGATTTATTAATATATTATAAGTTCTAATATATTAATAAGAAATCATATTATTTAATTAGTATTGATCTAAAATTAATTTAGAATTAATTTTGTGATCAAAAGTGTGACTAATTAAATATGGACTCTTGTATTTATATAGTGTGGGCTAATGCTTATTTAGAATCGGCTTGGCTTGCATGGTAAGTCCATGGATAGTCCATGGAGCTTTAACCCATGGATCTCATGGAAATAAAAGGTCATGGGTATTAGGGTTTACATGGATGTAACCCTAATCCACCACACTATATAAAGGAGTCCCTGGCACTTGAAATGACACTAGTTTTTGCGTGTGAACTAAGGGTGGTGATTTCTAGAAGTTTTCTATTCTCTCAAGTTTCCAAGGTTTGTGGTGATTTGTGACTTGCATTTGAGGAATCCACATTATTGGTGTTTGGCTCTCAAACTCCATGCAATCAACCACTACTAAAAGGTATGTAACTCTACTTGCTTATTATGTTTCAAAGTTCCTCCTGCCATTCTAGTTAGGTTAAGAACCTTGGAAAAACAAATTTGCATGTATCTTAGTAAAACATAGATCCAAGGTTTCTTGGGTTGCACGTCCACCATAGGAGTGTTAGAATGCTCAAAACCCTTCAAAAAGTATAGCCTCCAATCCTGCTAGTGCCCCTGTTTTGGCTATTAGACAGGGAAAGGGGAAGAAGAGGAAATGTCCTCCTAAGCAAAATTGGAAGGGCAAGGCCCAAGATGGGTCATCTGGAAGTTGCCTAAAGGCCAAGCCCAATGTTGTCATTCCACATGTTTTTGATCCAAAGGATGCTGAAGGATTTTATTGCAATGAAAAGGGGCACTGGCAATGAAGCTACCCAAAGTATACAGGCCATCAAGGATGGCAAAGTGAAGCCATCTTCAACACGTATTTACACTATTTCTTTTAATAACTCATTATCTTCTCGTTCGTGGGTCCTTGATACAGGATGTGGTTTTCACATTTGTTTTGATTTGCAGGGGCTAAAAGCAATTGAGGAGGGGGAGAGAGGGAGGATAAACTTGATCATAAGAAACAGAAAGTCTTCACCAGTAACCAAGATCAGATTTTATCAACTTTTTCTTAGTAATGATGTTAGATTAGATTTATTGAATTGTTGCTATTCGTCAGAAATAACACGAAACATTATTTCATTTCATGCACTGCTCAAACAAGGATTTAAGTATTCTTTTAATGATTTGAATGGCTCAATTTCTGTTTATAAGAATGGAATTTTTGTGTTTGAATCTTTACCTTGTGATGGTGTGTGTGAAAAAATGACTTGTGTTGATAGCTTAGGTAATAGTGTTCTTCATATTGACTTGTCTAATAGCGTAGATAAGGCATGCTTGTGGCATTGTCGTCTTGGACACATTAACAACAAACGTAAAGCCCAACTCCAAAAGGATGGAGTGTTGGATTCATTTGACCTAAAATCAGATGATATGTGTGAATATTTTCTTTTAGGAAAGATGACAAAAGCCTCTTTCACGCGATCTTGTGAAAGAGGTGAAGGTTTGTTGGACCTCATACATACTGATGTGTGTGGACCCTTCAGATAAACTACAAGAGATGCTAATCGGTTCTATGTGACTTTCATTGATGATTATAGCAGATATGGCTAAATCTACTTAATCAAGCATAATACAAAAACCTTTGAAATTTTCAAGGAGTTTAAACATGAGGTCGAAAATCAATTGGGCAGGAATATAAAGACACTTAGATTTGATAGAGCTGGGGAGTATCTTAGTATCGAGTTCAACGACCATCTAAAGGAATGTGGAATAGTTTCACAATTAACTCCTCGTAGGACACTACAGTTAAATAGTGTGGCTAAGAGGCATAATCGAACCTTTTTAGACATGGTTCGTTCTATGATGAGTCGTGCTTCACTTCCTATTCATTTATAGGGGTATGCCTTAGAGATATCCGCCCACATCCTCAATCTTGTCCCTACAAATAAGGTTGCCAAAACACCTCACGAGATGTGGACGGGAAAAGTTCCCTCGTTAGCACATATTAGAGTCTAGGGTTGTGAAGCTTTCGTAAGACGAGAGACTCATGACAAGCTAGCAACTAGAAGTGAGAAAGGTGTTTTCATTGGTTACCCAAAATAGTGTTTTGGATATTTGTTCTATAGACCTAGTTAAAACGTGGTCTTTGTAGCATGGAGAGGATTCTTTATAGAAAGAGAACTCATATTCAAAGAGGACAGTGGGAGTACCATTGACCTTGAATAAATTCAAGAGTTAGCCGATGAAGGAACCTTAGATGATACTAGCACTCAACCAGAGGAAACAGTTCCTGTTGAACCAATTGATAACTCATTAGCTCTTCGAAGATCTACTAGGGTTAGTGACTCCAATTTATGTAAGAACCATTATGGAACCCATTTGGTGAGATTAGTATAGTGAGAGAATTTACATTATCCACTTGTAATCTTGGTATTCTAATGGAGCTTAAACGATTTTATTTACTCTTTGTGTTCTTCATGATTGATTGATTCACTTTGATCTTTACTATTTTGAACATGTCATCATAATTGGGTCACTAAAATTGGTATTAGAGCGAGTGTTCTTGAAGTTTTCAAGAAATTCATCCTTGATGACAACATGATTTCATGAAGCACAAATTGTTGTAAGTTCTTCATCTTTGAGAGTGTTTTGATTCCAGAAATCGAATTGTTCGTTGATCTTCATTCAAATTCGATTTGTTCTCTCTAGAACTCATGTGATTTTCTCTTTCTCTCTCTAAATATTCTTGTCGATATCACTTTGTATCTCAAGAATTTTAATCAATTTTGCTTTCTCTCTCTAGAAATTCATTCAAAATTGATTTCTATTTCTAAAGAGTTCATTCATAATCACTTTCTCTCTCTAGAAAAATCCAAGTTCTTGTGATCTTTGTTGTTAATTGATCAAAGATGGTGTGTTTGCATTACGATTCTTGGATCCTGATAATTGAAGATGTCAAATACAAAGTCAATGAAAAGCAATTTCGTGGATTATTATTGAAAGGCATGTTTACTACATGAGAAACTTTGATTTCTTATGGAGACAAGAAATATGATCATGGAAAATTGATATTTCAACCTCTTTGTAAGATTGAAAGTTTGGTTCAAATTTTCATGAATATGTTATGTTGGTGTGGTAATCTAAAGGAAGGAAAATAAAGAGAATTATTCAAAAACGAATATGCTTCTCCTATTGAAGACCTAAATGATCTTCATGCACTTGAGTTTGTTGAAGATGTTCTTGAAGAAGTTCATCATGTTGATGATGTTCTTGATGTTCAAGACAAGGGAATTCAATGGGATTTTCATGAAGATGAAAGTTTTCCGTTCAATTAGAGTTGAAACTAAAGATTTTTCATATTCAGTCCCTGCAGTTTATGCGAATTATCACTTTATGCCCAGTTTCGCATTTGGGGTAAGGTTTTATCTTCATGAACTCTCACCCACAAGTCGAAATTTTTCTTGGCTTTTCGTGATTGTTTTTGGTGCAAGATTTTCGTAGTTGCATTTTTGTCACACGTCAAGGGGGAGTTTCGTCACGTTTATTCCTCGAGCGCTTCTCATCCTTTGTGGGTTTTATAAAAATATGTTGATTATAAAATGGGGTAGAATGTTGAAATGGGTATTTGAAGATAATTTAATATTCTTTTCAAAGCGGATTTGAAGATCAGTGTTACTTCGAGGGGGAGTTGGTCTTGATCGCTTGGAGCTGGTTTGTAAATTCAAGCCGAGACTTCTAATCCTAACTTTTAGGGGAGAATGTTAAGGTGTAAAGTTCTCCTTGGATGTGGCTTACCCTCTTGTGATGTGTAATGGGATGAGTCTTTCCTATAGATAGGAAGTAAGTGACTCCCAATATTTGTAAGAACCATTATGGAACCCATTTGGAGAGATTAGTCTAGTAAGAGATTTTACATTATCCACTTGTAATCTTGTTATTCAAATGGAGCTTAAAAGATTTTGTTTACTCTTTAAGTTGTTCATGATTGATTGATTCACTTTTATCTTTACCAAGGTTGTAAAAATCGTTCTGCGGTAGCTCGGCGGTCGACTGGCGATAAGCGATTAATCAGACTCGGCGGGGATTAATCGGCGATTAATTGGGGACCCTAAATTGTTAATAAAATTATTTTAAAAATTAATATTTCCTAAAAAATTAAGTATTTGGAAATTTTAAATTTTAAAATTTTGAAATTTTAAAAATTTTAGTATAATATTTTAAATTTTAAAGTTTAAAAATTAAAAATTTTAAAATTTTGGTGTAATATTTGAAAATTATTTTTTTTGAATTGTTTAAATATTTCCTGCCTATGACCACCGAGGACTGCCACGGCCGCCAAGGACAACGAAGCCCGAGTTTGACCAATTTTGACCAATTTCCGCCAAGCACCCTAATCGTAATCGGTTCGAGGCCACCAAGCGATTAATCGGCTGCCAAGGCCGATTTCTGCAACACTAATCTTTACTATTCTGTACATCTAATCATAATTAGGTCACCACATATCAAAAGACAACTCTTTTCAAAATGTTTAGTCTATAATATTATAATTGAAATTGTTTATACTACGATTCATGAGATAGTTCTGAATTATTTAAATCTTGAACATTCTAACATATTCAAATAATAAAACTAGTATAGTAGCAATAATTCAAATTTGATTCGAATATTTGAATAAGGTGTATTATTGTGGTGCAAATATATGTTGAAATTATTTTACCTAATGGACCATTTAGATTATCCACATTACATACTTATTCAAATACATCCAAAAGGTTCAGATGAAATGTATTTGTGGAATCATAGTCTTGGATACATAAATGAGAAATGCTTTACCAAGTATCCAGTTGGATCAGATTTTGGATATTATTTGACCTCGAGTCTCATGATAAATGCCTATCTTGTTTATCAAGATAGATGATGAATACATCACTGGGTGATGGGAATATCTGTTGGAATTAGTTTGCACTAATGGACCATTCCGATTAACCACAATATATGGTACGACCGACTTCGTATGAATGTAAGTTTGGAACCCTTCAGGTGTTTAGAGCTCTCATAAAGCAAAGTTAAGAATCAACTGGGCAATAGGATGAGACACTCATAGTGAGAATTTCAGTCCAAACTTTATTGATTGTTGAATCATGAACAGTGAACCTCTAGCAATCCCAAGCAATCATGTTCCGATGTTAGCTGAGTCCGAGATTAGGTGAAGTTCCAAGATGGAGATCAAGTCCGAGATCAAGATGTTCCAAGATCCGAAGTCTGTTCACACATTTAATGCCTTTTGTCTTATCTTTGATGTAACAATTTATAGGACTTATTTTAGTGTATCCTTTAGATATCAATTTGTCAAACACTGATTATTGTCCGGTCTTAAGAATGTTTTCCAGTTTGTACTATGTTCCTCCTCCACCATATAATGAGTGAATGTTTCACCATTTCGGTGTGTGTGAACAATTCAAGTGTTAATCCAAGAATACCAAATATTCTCTTCACATCACTTTCACTTTCCTTCAAGTCAAAGTTCTTTCATAACATTCTTGTTGTTTTTTAAATATTTTTGCGTTGATTATACTCAAGTTTACTTCATTTACTAGTTGAATACTTTGTTGAATACTTACCTTCAAGTCCTGACTAATTGACCAGATTCGACTGGAAATTTATATTAAGAGCAGACATTGTCACACCCCAAAACCGCAACGGCGAAAACGTTCGGGGGTGGAGGACGTCATGTCAAGTATCACGAGATATGTATATGGTAAGCAAGTAATGAACAACCATTTCATTTAGAAAGAAAGTGTTTACAATGTGTGTGTTCACAAAACATAGAAGTCATAAACAAATAACAAAACAAGACTTGAAGGTGTAATGCTCCATCTTCGAAATTCCCAGCACGAGCACCTGTCTCATAGTCTATTGAGAATACAAGTTATTTGAAAGAGTTGATCAGCAATTAAGTTGGTGAGTTCATAAGATTTTAGTGATGTGAGTAAGCTGTAAAATGTGGTTGAAAATGTATAAGCACAAGTGATGTAAGCTGTAAGTTCTGTTTTGAAATGATCGTCTGTTCCTCTAGAAAATCCTATATTTCCTACTTTAATGGAAGTTAAGTAAAATGACACTACAAGCCTTTCTATGTGTACTAAGTGGGTACAAGTTATATATACTTGGAGTAAATAAACAATCGATTGTGCGCATCTGCCCTAAACTCACAACCCAATGGGGAACAGCAAGTAAGGCGGATCGCACACATTCCATTGGTTGTTAGATCGTTGTCATATATAACCTTGGTGTATTCACTTGTTACTCATGGAGTTATTTGTAATGGTTCCTTTATATCTAATGGAGAGTTCTTTTAAGAAAACCTATATTTCTTATAGTAAAATAATGACTACGGTGATTACTTTTATAATAGCTTTATTTATACTGCTATATATAATCTGATATCGGGTAGATAGTTAATTGGGGGAATCTGCCCTAAGCTCACATCCAACGGGAACAGGACGTCGGGGGAAAACACACATTTAGCTATCTATCGAATATTAGTTTTATATATAAACATGGTGTATAAACTAAGGTGTTATAGAGTTAACTCACTTAAAGTCTCTAAAACTGTACTGGCTTAATAAAATGGATTAAGCCCTTTTGTGGGAAATCTCTAGTTTTTTCTACCAAAAATATTGTCTTTGATAAGTAAGTTTTGTACTAGAATAACTGTGCGTTGACTATGTATCCTATGACCTGATCCATACCCGGTACCCTTATGACGTCTTAATGTATACTAAGCATAGATATATATAGATTCGGGTAGATAATAGATTGGGTGACCTCAGTGCAAGCCCACATCGAACGGGAACAAGAATTACAGCGAAGAGCACACATCCTATTAGTTGTCAGAATCTAACAGCATATATGTATCCTATAGCGTATACATTAAGGAATCATAAAGTTAGCATCATGATCCTAACCTTTAATCGTAGCATTCTACCAAGGCATCTTCTGTTCTGAGTTAAATCCAATTGTTCCTTTGTCAAATGTAGAAGTATATTCTCCCTAGTTTATAACTATCTCGACTAGAAAATAGATCAACTTTCAAGTGTTACCAACACTTTATGAAAGTAATGGGAGAAGAAAGTACACATATGTCGTTTATAATGACCTGCGGATGTACTAATAACCTAAAAACATATTTGTTTTATTACGGTCATAATTTGAAAGCTAGAAACCCTACTAAACGCTCTCAATGTAAAGAGATTGAGGGAACTAAACGCGACCCCAACAATTCCTTGCAAGCCGTATAATTCACATTAAAGTTATATGATCATGTATACCCAATATAACTATCACTAATGCATTAGTGATTCATTGGTATAATTAGATCCTGTCTGTGTGTTATCATGCTATAGCAAACTAACTTGTTTGTTCTGTTCTGTTCTAGTATTGTTTGATTCTCTTCACTGTTTGTTCTGTTCTGGTATTGATTCCTTGTGTGCTTCATTGTACTAGAAGTAATGAATACCATTCTCCTAAACTATACATATAATAGTTTACTAATGCTCTACTTGGACTGTTACTGAAATGACTCATCTCTCTACTAAGTTATGCTTTTACTTTAATAACGGAGCTTTGTATAACTATAAAGTAACATAACTTTAAAACGAGTTTGAAATGTGTTGACAACTTATAAATAACATAAGTAATATTTTGAAGGATGTTTAACAACAAATATTTACACAATTATCATTGTGTTCAACCTGTATCCCCCCCCCCCTTAAAACAGTTAAAATAGTTAAATGATTCATTACGGGGTATGAACTCACCTGATGTGGGTGATTCAAACGGGTATGCGTGTAAGGATGAGAAGTTCCACGAATGAAGTCCCGAGACACAATAAGTCCTAAATGATATATAATGACACATATTGGCATGAATATAGTGTTTATAACAACTATATGAAAGGAAACACCTTCCGGGACTAGGAAACACCTTGACCAAGTGTTGGAATCACATGTGATTCAACATAGGAAGGTAGAATGGCACTCACATGAGTTTACTACCATGGGTTTATGGCACAAGGGAGTTTACGGCCGTAAACTCATGGCTACTCAGGTGTAAGTGCAAGTTTGAAGGCTAGGGAATGATTTAGGGACCTTAGCTCTACCCTAGGATGAGGAAAAAACCACATTCTTTGGAGTTTTTGAGGAGTTCACAGCCCAAATGAGTTTACAACCATAAACTCATGGCCATTTATGTTTATGAGGGTCCTAAAGGTCAAAAGGAAGCATCCTAAATTCAAGTCTAAGCCTTAGGAAGTGTTTGTGGCATCAAAACACCCCTAACTTGAGTTTACGGTCCATGGACCATTTGGTCATGTGTTTGCGGTTGTAAACACCTATGGGTGTTGGTATTTTGGTTGCTTTGAGTCCTAAACACATCAGGGTAAAGTGCTAGGCTAGTCTCTTGGCTTAAGGAAGACATTTATGGCATTTTGGCACCATAAAATGGAGTTCACGACCCAAGAACATCCTTGTCCGTGAACTCACTTCTAGCCCTTGTTTCTTAATGATTTTGAGGTCTAAACAAGTCATGGGTATTCTCTAGGTTCAATTCCAAGGTTTGGAGGGACATTGGGCACTCTTTGGCCCTAAATTTAGTGTTCACGGTCCAAGAAGATCTTGGGCCGTGAACACCATTTCCTTGGTGTTTTTGGCTGATTTTCATGTTATCAAGGTATATAACACACTTAAATACACTCTAGGTTGAAGTACTTACAATCCAGGGTGATCGGGTGAAGATCCTTGAGAGAGAAATCGACTTTTCTCTAGTTGGGAATGTAAAAAATGAATAAATATGGTTAAGAACCATATATATACCCCTAGGGTTTTTGGCAGAAAATATTTTATTCAGGCATTGAACTCTAATATCAACGAGTTTTGGAAAAACAGAGTTGCACAATACCCTAGTGCAACCTCTCTCCTGATATCTCTTTAAGTGTAAATCCTGAAATATTCAAACTTATCCCAAAAGTTTGAAAGTTAGCAGAACGGATTTGACTTCGATTGTTGTGGATGGTTTTACAAAATGGAAACTTTTGGGTTGTCACAGACGCTAATCTTAAAGATTAACTCTAGGTTTGAGTTTTCAAACGTTGTCCTTGCACATTGATTATCGTAATCACAATTGGTATTAGAGCTTGAGTGGTTGTCCTTTGAATCCATAAGAGCATATTATAGTTGATCTGAAATTACCTTGGTATTTCAATAATTTTTGTGTTCAGGATAAACGTTTTTCTGTATACCGCTTCTGATCTAATATCTTAACTTCAATGACTGCTCCTAATTCTCAACAAATGTATTCAATGCAAATAGCAAATAGCGTGGATTGCCCTTCTCGTGCCCCACTGCTAGTTTTTAAAGAGTACGATCACTAGAAAGTCAGAATGGGAAGATTCTAACTTAGTAAGGAAAAAAGGTGAAGAAATATGGAGATCTGTTGAAAAAGGTACACATGTTCCGGTCAGAAAAATTGTGAGAGATGCCACTTTATCTCTCTCGGGTCAAGAAAAACACCGCCCAACACCTTTCATTGCTACCAACATCCTGAAGCGATGGACTCCAAACTTCGCTTTCAACAAGAGTTTGCTTTACTGTCCATGAAATACAAGCGTCCATGAAATCCCACTCATAATCCATATCATAGCCGTTTCCAAGCCCCTCACTAGAGCAATCCTCAACCATTACCTAAACCTTTAGAGAACCCACTTGCCTACAAACCAAACATCTTATCACCAAGTCATCCCTCGGAATCCCGCGATAATCTAAAGTCTGACAAACCCAAGATAGTGGTCACAAGTGTGGTCATGGAAATCACTTTGCCAAAGATTGTAGGGATGAAGCCACACAAAACCAAGGATCAAGGATTTTGCATACTATGCCTGTCGAGCCCAAGAGATGGATGCAAGTGAAAAAGCATTCGTCACCATTATGACAAGAGATGTTGAAAGGTATTCGTCATCTGGAGATGAGGACGCTGTGAGCACTGGAAGAAACATGTGTCTTATAACTAGAAAAATGATCGAATGTGATGAAGGCTACTGGTCATCAGGATCAGAAGGAGATGATGAAGATGTCGAGTCAAACTTTTCTTACATGGAGATCAATGATCCACTTGGTAGAAGCATCGTTCAACAGGTAAAATCTATGATTATTGATAATAATTTCGATTTATCTCTTTGTGAACCATATCTTACCTAGATCCAATCAGATATGACCATCATCTATAAAGCCTATGAGAGTGCCATAGAAGCGAGTGAGAAGCTTGAAAGTGAACTGACTCGTCTTAAATTATGTTTCGAGGATATGAAGCTTAAGATAGAATCGTTAGAACGAGAACTTGTAATGTCTCAAGATGAATGTATCATTCTTAAAGACAAATGTGAAATCACTTACTTTGAAATGAATGTTTTATTTTCTGATAATAAACGTCTGAATGCCGAAATTGATGCTTTACATCATGCGATAGATATTCTTGAAGCCACTAAATGAAGGACTCACAATTTTTGTCATCCTTGGTCCAAAGCACCTGGTCTCAGAAGCTAGTTTTCGAAACCTATTGCTTGTTACTTGAAGGAGTTATAAAATATAACCTTTATGGGAGACATTGCGAACCACAAACAATCAGATACCCCTGTCTCACCATTGTGACCCCTTCCTGAGACCTCAGATTGGTTTCAATCTCTGGTTCCTGAGTTTCAACCCATAGTTGTCAAATGTCCTGATTCCATGCCTCTTCCACCTCTTATACACCTGGACCTGAATCAAACCTCACAATCATTCCCTCGCATCAACCATACCGTAGTTCAGATTATGAACCTCAGTCTTCCTAATAGTTGTGTTATTGAGGAAATAATTCCAGAGACAACTGGACCTAACTCTGATAGATAAAATTTTGTTTAGGCATCTTTAGATAGTGGCATTGAAGAAGAAATCTTAGGTGATTATTCATCTAAGTCTTGTGTTTCTAATTCTCAAGTGATTTCAAAAACAACCCTTATGCCAATCAAGCCTAAGTTTAACAGCCCATCTACTGGCCGAACTTCCAAGTCATCATCTGACTCCAGGAAGAAAATCTTCGTTAAGTAGGAAAAATGTCGTCGATCCTAAGATAGAAGCAAAAAATGCCCTAAAAAAGGAAATTAGGTTAAGACATGATTCCAGATTCATTGAGAATTCCTAGAACAAAGTATCTCGGACTGTTAGCCCATCCACTAGGATCCATAACACATTTTCGCCTGTTAAGATTCATAAAAGGCCATCCAATCCTCCGAGTTCGATAGCTCAAAACAAGGTTGTTAGTCCCATTTCGAAAAAGATTGTTGTTGATACTCATCCCACCAAAACTAACTCTTCTCAGACAGTTTCCTTTGTTTTCATTGTTAAATCTGATTGTATGATTTTCAAACCATAACAGTTTTCAAAAACAAATGTACCATCAAAAGTAGCAAACAAAGAATGAGTTGCTAAGAACATTGTTACTCAAAAAGTTTCAAATGATTCAACAAAAAAATGTAACTTCAAGTGACATTGTGATTCCTACAACTCCAAAAACTGTTGGTCCGAGAAATGTTGTTCCCAACCAACCTGCTGTTGAATATGATTTTGGATCAATGAAAGGACCATGACTTTTTTTCTTCTTTCCAAAAGTATCTCGGAACCAACCTCTTAGACGTCTATTGCTCAAAAGTCATAGCCCATATCAAAAGCCCATGCCAAAGTCCAAAAACCTAACTCGTAGCCTAAAAACAATTCACTAATTTTGTAGGCACTTTGTGCTTTGGAACAAGATACATTATGGTATATTGATAGTTTATGTTCCATGCACATGACTAGGGCAACAACTCCAATTCTCAGATCCGAGGTTATGGCATCCTCGCTAATGGCAATTTCTCTGTCTCAAATGTGGCGTAAGTAGTTGATCTAAAGCACAATCTGATTAGTGTGAAATGGTCAGAGGTCTGCCCCTCCTGAAGTTTGAAAATGATCATTTTTGTGTTGGGTGTGAATGCGGGAAGCAATCCAATAAAGGTCATCTAGTTATTATTGAAAAAATCAATTTTGGAACCATTAGAACTTCTGAATACTGATCTTTGTGGACCCTCCACTGTAGAAATTCTACATCACATAAAGTACATTCTTGTGATTGTTGATGATTTTACAAGGTTCAATTGGGTCTTCTTCCTTAGGCTGAAATATGAGACAACCTTAGAACTTATCAAATTTATCAAAGAAATTGAAGTTCTCGTCAAACTACCTGTAAGACAGATCTGAAGTGATAATGGCTTGGAATTCACCAATGTTACCATTGAGAAATTCCTCTCCGAATAAGGCATTGACCATAATTTCTCTACTCCCTACACTCCTCAAAAAAATAGTGTGGTTGAAAGAAGAAACATAACTCTTGTTGCTCGATCGATGCTCAACTTTGCAAATCTTCCACATTATCTCTGGGTTGAAGCTTTGTCCACTACCTGCTTCACTCAAAATTAAATCATCATCAATCGACGCCTCAACATGACACCGTACGAAGCCATGAATGGTCGCAAGCCGAGTATCTCATTCCTACATGTCTTTGGTTGCAGGTGCTTTATCAAAAACAACCATGATCAACTCACGAAGTTTCAACCCGAAGTCGATGAAGCAATCTTCTTTGGATACTTTGCAAAATCAAAAGCATACCGAATCCTAAACCGTCATACTCGTGTGCTTGAAGAAAGTTTTAATTTCACCTTCGATGACAACTATGTTCAGAATTTTGGCCCAACCCATGTCACAACCCACATCATGGAGTTCAATGCCCCATCGCCAGGATATCCAAATCCTCAAATTATTTATGAATTTGATTTTGAAACCCTATTCGGACCCTCAAAAACAGCTCTTGATTCAGAATCTCGATAAAGACCGTCCTCATCAACCGCCGCTCCAATTTTTTAAAATGTTTCTGGTCCGACTTCCACTTTTCCTCCATTTGATTTTGATCCAATTCAACCTTCTCTGGTTAAGGGGGAGAATGGTCTTCCCTCTCTTAAATCAAATGTTGAAGGATTCGAAGATGCAGCATATCAATTCTCCGAATTCGATCCTATTCCAAACAACAACGAAGGCAATGTCAACTTATTTGACTTTCCAAACAAAGACGATGTAGATATATTCGGTTCAAAAGTTCGGGGGGAGCATGATCCTCAAATTCAAAATGTTTAGGGGGAAACATAACCCCTATGTTGATATCGGATTATCCGCTAAACAAGATCTTCCGAGATTACATATCTGGACAAAGGATCATCCTCAAAACCAGGTCTTAGGAAACTCAACACTGGTGTTCAAACTCGCTTTGCTGCTAACATCCAAAATGAATGTTATTTCTCAGCATTTATCTCAATGGTTGAAAAAAAATCCATCAAGGAAGCATTAGAACATGCTGACTGGATTACAACCATGCAAGAAGAGTTAGCAGAATTCGATAGAAATGAAGTGTGGACTCTCGCCCCTCCTCCTCCGGATCACCCTATTGTTGGTACGAGATGAGTTTTCCGAAACAAGCTAGACAACGATGGAGTTATCATCTGAAACAAAGCCAGATTGGTGGCCAAAGGATTCTCTCAGATTGAAGGACCTTATTATGATGAGACTTTTTCTCATGTTGCTCGTCTAGAAGCCATCATAATCTTTCTTGCTTATGCAGCTCATAAAGGCTTTAATGTTTGTCAAATGGACATCAAAATTGCTTTTCTTAATGGTGAACTAGATACTGAAGTTTATCTCCAACAACCCCTAATTTTCTCAATCTTTCTTATTCGAACTATTGCTACAAACTCCGAAAAGCTATTTATGGCCTCAAGCAAGCTCCTCATGCCTGGTACGAAACTCTCACCGACTTTCTCAGGCACTCCGGTTTTCAAAGAGGAATTAATGATCCTACCCTATTTTGAAGATCAAACGGAAAACATCTCATGCTAGTCCAAACCTACGTTGATGATATCATTTTTGGATCCATGGATTCATCAATGGTTGCTGATTTTGCCAAGTTAATGGTTAGTCGATTCCAAATGAGCATGAATCGTGAATTAAGTTTCTTCTTCGGTCTCCAAGTAAACCAAAACAACAGATGAATCTTTATTCACCAAGAAAAATAGATTTTCGAGCTTCTCAAGAAATATTCAATGGACACCTGTGCCTCTACAAAGGTTCCAATGGGTTTCGGACACAATATCTTCTCGGACCCATCAGGTGTTGTTGTCGATGAAAAGAATTGTAGGGAATGATTGGATCGCTACTCTACCTAACAACAAGTCATCTGGACATCATGTTCTCTACATGCCTATGTGCCAGATTTCAGGTCAATCCAAAGATGTCTCATCTTTTGGTGGTTAAGCAAATATTCTGATACCTCAAAGGTACAAAGAGTCTCGGAATCTAGTATCCAGCAAATGAGAGTTTCCTCCTTCAAGCAAATTCTGATTCAATATATGGTGGTCTTCAATTAGACAGAAAAAGAACCTCTGGTGGCTATCAAGTTTTGCATGGAAGATTGGTTAGCTGGTCATCTAAGAATCAGAATTGCATTGCTCTTTCAACAGTCGAAGTGAAATACATTTTCGCTACTAGTTGCACTTCTCAAGTTCTTTTGATGAAATCTCAGCTTTTGGACTATGGTTATCGATTTCAACAGATTCCAATAAATTTTGATTCTCAAAGTGCCATTGTGATTTCTCACAATCCAATTCAGCACTCCGCGACAAAGCACATCGATATTTGGTACCATTTTATTAAAGATCGTATTTTAAAAGGAAACATTAAACTCATTTTTGTTCCATATGACGATAAAATTGTTGATGTCTTTACTAAGGCATTAGACGAAATCAAATTCAATGGGTTTCTGAACAAAATGGGTAAGATGTTGCCTGATCCTCAATTCTTCCAAGAGGCTTGTATTCTCTGATGGAAACACCAGAAAGTGAATTAATTCCAAAGTCAAAATCTTTTTCATCTTGGAATAAATAAGATGATTTTACGTGTCTTGTTTTCTAACCTCATCTTCTAGTTCTAAGTTATAAATCTTTCCTAATCCTTTCAAGTTCATGACCAATATAGTCACACATTAATATTTTGCTTTGAGCCTCGGAAACTATCTCAAAGTGTGTTATGAATTTCACCTCGGAATTCATTTGATTAAGCAAAAGTACATGGAATCGAACTCAGTTATCAACGAGTTAGATACCTTCACCACTACATGGAATCGAACTCGTGAGGAATTGTGAAAGAATTTCACGATCTATCTCCACCCAGAACACTGCCACTAGGAAAAGTTAGTTCGATAGAGAAACAAATCATTAATTGATTTTGTACTAGATGAGTCGCATTTTGCATGTTAACAATTTATGGATTGTATCATGAATAGTGTTACCATAAGTCTTTTGGTCTTATACCAACTAAGGAGGTTCTTGAAACACTCTTTGCTATGTGCAGTCAGTTTCACACCTCACTTGAACATACATAAGTCAAAGATTATGAGGCTTATGCTTGTCGTGAAGCACTTGACAATCTAGAACTTAGAATACAAATGTGTTATCTCGTTGGAGAACCCATCAAGTAATTTGGATAATTGTTCAATGATCCTTTTGAGAACAAAGTGTATGTTGCTCTAAGGGAAGTCTTCCGAGAGAGCGAGCTGAATTTCCAAAAGGGCTAGTTGGAGCCACATTTATCTTAATAAGATTCGAGAGTCAACCAACGAAGAGACTAAAGTTGGACCTAGCATTCAATTCGAGGTTGAAAGAGCTGTTGAGGAAACAAACATATTTCCACTTCTTCCTTATAGATATGATAAAAGACGTCATATGCCTAGTTATATAAGAGTTTATATTATTTAGGTAAATGAGTCACTGGTGTGCAGCAATCAGAGTATACCAGCTAACGGAATCTATGGTTGGCCCTAAAGACTACAACATGGAGAGAGAGAGATTCAGTCAATGTATGTGAAAACTTGATAGATCAATCACTCAGCCTTAACCATTAGGTATAAGTGGATCTTCAAGAAGAGACAAGCATGGATAGGAACAAACACATAATCAAACCAAGATAGGTTGTGTGTGGTGTGTAAGCTTAATAAGTTCATTTATGGACCAAAACAAGCATCTCCCAAGTGGGATCATTATTTTAATGAGAAAGTTCAAATAGTTTGAATTTCGAGAAATAAAGATGAGCCATACATATGTCAAAGCTAGTGGGAGTAATTAGAATCTTTGTTTCATTCATAGATAACCTATATATATGTCATTGCTAGTGGGAGCATTGTATTCACCCTTGTATTTTACATAGATAATGTACGATTCATAGGAAACTATATTACAACTTAGCAAATGTAAAAACTGATGGGTTATATACATAAGAACAATCCTATGTGCTCATACAAACCCTAAAGCTTGGATCTAGGTTTCTCTATTGTACATGCAATGAATCCAAGACTTACAAACCCTAAACTAGCATACATATTTCATAATTTAACATATAGAATCAGATCTAGATGTTTACCTCTTCAATGGATGCTTGAATTCTTCTTTCTTCGAGCATAGAGTCACAATTGTAACTCCTCTAGTGGATCACAAACACCACAAGCAAGAAGGCAACTATGAGAGAGGAGGGAGGATGCTAATTTTCGGCCCTAGGGGAAGCAAGTGGCCAAAAATTGGAGCCTTGGGGTCTTATTTATAGTGCAGGCTGCTAGGGTTTTAGTCCAAATTTACTAGTTTACTGTCACTAATAAATGTATCCCCTTCAGTAGTAATATGGAATCCATACAACTGGGTGGAACACTAGCCCTACTGGAAGGTCTAAGAGGTAAGGACTCATCAACAGGTTCAACAGGAGTTTCCTCCTCAGGTTGAGTGCCAGTTTTAGATTTCCCTTCATCGCTTTGCTCTTGAATCTCTTCAAGATCAATTTGCCTCCCACTATCCTCTTGGCTTATGAGCTCTCTTTCTCGGAAAACCCTTCTCCTCGCAACAAAGACAACATTGTCACTCAGTCTGTAGAAGAGACAGCCAAAGGACTTATGTGGATAGCCTATGAAATAACACTTCTCACTACAAGGTTCGAGCTTGTCGTGAGTCTCTCGTCGTACGAAAGCCTCGCAACCCCAAACCTTGATATGTGCCAACGAGGGAGTTTTCCCTGTCCACATCTCGTGAGGTGATTTTGCGACCTTCTTGGTGGGAACTAAATTTAGGATATGGGCGGTCGTCTCTAAGGCGTACCCCCAGAAAACTACGGTAACAAATCCTGACTCATCATAGAACGAACCATGTCCAACAAGGTCCGATTACGTCTCTCAGCCACACCATTCAATTGTGGCATTCTCGCAGGCGTCAATTGCGAAACGATTCCGCATTCCTTTAGATATTCATGAAACTTAAGACTTAGATACTCTCCTCCTCGGTCTGACCAAAGCATCTTGATTTTCCTACCCATCTGATTCTCCACTTCATTCTTAAAATATTTGAATTTTTCAAAGGTTTCTGACTTTTGCTTGATTAAGTAGATATATCCATATCTGCTATAATCATTCGTAAAAGTCACGTAGAAGTGGCAAGCATCCCTTGTGGTGGATCTAAAGGGACCACATACATGGGTGTGTATGAGATCCAATAGACCCTCACCCCTTTCACAAGTGCCAGTAAAGGGTGACTTGGTCATCTTCCCAAGTAAGCAAGACTCATACACGTCATCGTCCCTAAGGTCGAATGACTCCAAAACTCCATCCTTTTGGAGTTGGGCTATGCTTTTCTTGTTTACATGGCCAAGGCGACAATGCCACAAGCATGCTTTGTCCAAACTATTGGATGAATCAATATTCAACACATCATTTCCCAAATTATCAACAACTAACACAGATTCATAAATCCCATTACAAGGTAATGCATTGAAATAAAAAACACCATTCAAATAAACATTAATAGAACCATTACTATTATCAAATGAATATATGAAACCTTGTTTATATAATCCATGAAAAGAAATGATGTTCCTTGCCATATCTGGCGAATAGCAACAACTATTTAAATCTAATCCTAGCCCATTACTCAATACTAAAAAATAAACTCCGACTCTGGTCACAGGCGACGATCTTCTGCTTCCCATAATCAGGTTTATATTCCCATGTTCCACCTCCCTACTTCTTCTTAGGCCCTGCAAATCAGAACAAATGTGGAAAGCACATCCTGTATCAAGAACCCGTGAAGTAGCAAGTGACGACTTGTTAGATTTAATAGAATACATACCTGCATTGGTGGGCTTTATCTTCCCATCTCTAATGTCCTGCAGATATTTGGGGCAACCTCGTTTCCAGTGGCCCTTCTCGTGGCAATGGAAGCACTCTGCTTCTTTAGGGTCAGAGGAGGGTTTAGCAGAACCTACTTTGGTCCCACCAGAGGATGAACCATCATGGGATTTTCCCTTCTGGTAGCTCTTTGAAGGAGCCTTCCTCTTCTTTCCCTTCCCTTGGCCAATTGCCAACACGGGAGCAGCCACAGTAGAGGATGATGTAACAGATTTGTCCTTGAGGTTGCTCTCTGCAGTCCTCAACAGTCCTTGAAGCTTACTCAAGGAGACCTCCTCTTTATTCATGTGGTAGGTCATTCTGAACTGGTTGTAGCAGGAAGGCAAAGAATGGAAGATGATGTCGATAGCCAAATCCTCATCAAACTTAACATTAAGTTTGAGAAGACGATCAAAATACCTCTGCATTTTCTACAAATGCGCGGTTAGGGATTCTCCACTCCCCATCTTAGCGGTGATCATGTCAGTAATGATCTCATAGCGCTCTTGCCTGGCACTTTGGTGGTATATGTCCAGCAAATCTTGATGCATCTCATACGGATACATGTCCTCATAGGACTTTTGGAGTTCGAGGTTCATGTTGGCCAGCGTGATGCAATGCACTTTCGTAGCATCACGCTCGTGGGCCTCAAAGGCAGCCAACTCTTCAGGAATAGCAACATATGGGTTGATCTTTTCAAGTTTCTCATCGATGACATATTCTTTGTCCACGTAACGAGTGATCATACGAATGTGCCTCATCCACTCATTGAAATTTGACCCATCAAATGTCACCTTTTGGCATAGGTTCATTAGCAAGAATGACCCAGAAGCGTTGTTGTTTGCGTTCGCGTTAGACATCTGAAATAGAAAGGAACAAAGTTTGATTAGAAATGAATCCTCAATTAAGCACCCAAATGAGAAATTAGGACTAGGATCCAACAACATTATTTACAACTTAGAAAATGGATGTCTTAATCTAAAAGTAAATAATTTGAAGGTAAGTGAATGATGATTCACTAATTTTCACCATGAAAAACAAAAAAGAAGATTAAGTTTTAAATTTATTTGAAAACTCCTAGATCTTTGAGATTCATTGAACTTTTCAATTTCATGTTTAAATCTTGATATGCACTTCAAATTTGCGACTGGGATACCGAGGATCGCAAACAAGTTGTGAATAACCATGCGAACCAACATGGTGCACTCAATGTCTCTATCACCCAATCAATGTGTCGGTAAGCCACACACGCTCCATTGATCTATGATACACATCGAGCCACCCTTCGCCACCAATGTCAATCCCAAATTAGTGTGCCAGTTAACCATGCACGCTCCAGTAACGTTTGATAAGGGTGCAAAGTGTAATTCCATGGAATAACATCATTTTCAAATTTTACCCTAAAGTAACTAAGATTGGGAATTTGTAAAAACATTATAGTTACTTTGTAAATTCATTATACTTGTAATGAGGAATTAACTGCCCTATCCTATCCGTTTGGCTAACGACCCTCCACCAGTCAAGCAAGCGGTGGGTGTGAGTGTACACCCATTAAGCGTCATTTTATAGGCAACAACCTTATACCCACCTTATAGACTGGCTTTGTGAATGAGGCCTACTAGCGATAAGACTAGCTTATTCTTATACATATATATTAATTAATCTTGTAATAATATAATAATATAGGGTTGAATTTTAAACTTGTAAAATTCTAAGGGTTTGAAATTTAAATCATTCAAAATTAAACTTTTAATCATAAAATTTAAATTTCAAAACTTGAGGACAAGTTTTTGAACTTTTCAAAAATAAGGGATCAAATAACAAATAATATAAATCAAACAATTAATTTTATAATTATCTATATTTGACCCAATCCAATTTTAGTCACAAGATAATTACCAAATAATTTTAAATAATCCATATTTATCATATAAAGAAACTATTGTTCAAAAGATTTGAAATTAAATTTTGTTTTGGTAAGGATAATCATTTGCATACAATAAAATTCGGATTTAATTATCAAAATACGATTTTGGCATTTATCCTATAGCAAAACAGCAAGAAAATCCTGAAACATACTCTATCTGACTCCCAGACTCGCCGAGTCAGTCCTGGACTCGCCGAATTGGACCAACTCGCCGAGTTAAGTCGGGCGGAGGCCAGAAAAATGATTTTTAGCAGAAATACGACAATTGCATCACATACAACAGAAATCAATCAAGGCTCTGATACCATTGATGGGTTTTATGCATAAGAACAATCCTATGTGCTCATACAAACCCTAATGCTTGGATCTAGGTTTCTCTATTGTACATGCAATGAATCCAAGACTTACAAACCCTAAAATAGAATACATATTTCATAATTTAACATATAGAATCAGATCTAGATGTTTACCTCTTCAATGGATGCTTGAATTCTTCTTTCTTGGAGCTTAGAGTCACAATTGTAAATCCTCTAGTGGATCACAAACACCACAAGCAAGATGGCAACTATGAGAGAGGAGGGAGAATGCTAATTTTCGGCCCTAGGGTTTCTCTTGGAAGCAAGTGGCCGAAAATTGGAGCCTTGGGGTCTTATTTATAGTGCAGGCTGCTAGGGTTTCAATCTAAACCCTAATGGACAACTTAGCCACCAAGCAGCCCAAGGAAGCTTCTGTAATAAGGCCGTTAGATGAAAATATGATGATCCCACATCATAATTTCGTTCCCCCTTAGTCCATTAGGTTTTCCAGCCTAAAACGCAACTATCATACATTTGACAGTTTATGCCCTTTTATTTAATTAATCTCTTTTAGTCACCAAATTAATTCCTGATTAATTTATGACTAATACTAATTAAATAAATATGATTTCTCCTTTAATATATTATTCTTATAATACATTAATAAATCATATTATCCTCTCTCTCTCTCTCATCAAATTACCTTGTCATGTTGCTTTGGTGAAGGCAACCCAAAAGGACCATGCACAACCGGGTCAAGTAAATACCAAATATAGTTACAAACTTAGACACTAATCCAACAAAAACATGGCTTGGTATACGAATTGCTTCACTATGATATATACGGGAGATATAAAACAAGTACATAATAAGGATCTATGGAGATAGATCAAAGTGATCCGTTTGATTAAGCAAAAGTACATGGAATCTTAAGGAAACTCAACATGTAGAACTTGGAAAGGTTTGTGCTTAATAAATATGACATTACATTGAGTGATGCTAATGTCATAATTCTACTAGTGAGCAAGAGGAAATGAGTCGTGTCCTAGATGCTTCTGGTATGGAATCGATCATATATGTCATGACATGTACCAGATTTGATGACTCGTATGCATTGAGCATGACAAGTTGGATCAGATCAATTTGGGAAGAATCGACAAATCAAGATAATTAACATTCTTAAGTGACCTAGGAGTATAGAGGAAATAATCTTGATAGTATGGAAGATTTCTTTGTAAAAGTTACATTGATGCTAAGTTCCACACTGATAAACACAATTTCATTCACATTCGGAATTTGTACTTTTACTGAATGGTGATGTATTAGCATGGAAGAGTACCAAGTAATGCACCATAGTGGATTTAATAAACTTACAATATATTGTAGTTGGTTAAATTGCAAAGAAGACAACTTGACTATAAGAAATTCATTAGTGACATCTTTGTTGAAATTCAATCATTGATGGTCCTTTTCGAGGCTCTTGTGACATTAAGGGTGAACTTACCTCCAGTATGGATCCCAAGTTACACAAGCTCAAATGATACAAACTCAATAAGTACCGTTACATTTGATAGTTGTTCGGATGTAAAGACATCATATTCAATAATTCATATCAAAAGAAAATCTCGTCGATCCATTCCATATGCCAATGTCACTAATCCAGTCTGATAGTCAGACAAAGTCAAGAGGCATTAGATTTTCAAATGAATTGGTTTAAATACGCTTAGCTTAGCTTGTTTTAAACCCGAGAACTTAAAGCAGTATAAGTTTTAATTTGATTTGACGATTATTAAGTGCATATCTTAATATATGATGGAGATCATTCATTTAAATAACTTATCACTGTGTTCTCCTTTTGCATGTTTGGAACCCACTTCCCAAGTATTAATTTACTCAAACGTCCACATTTGGTCATACTCTTGGAAGTAAGTAGTGATTCAAGACAAACATGAGTATTAGTGGATTGTCCATAATGATTGGAAATAGGATAGAGATTGAGCTAACATTCATGAGTACTTAATAGATATTTATGTATTGGACCAACCCACGCTTATAGATTACTTAATGGATCTAGTCACAAGTAATTCTAAGACGACAATATCCTTTATTCTTCAAACCTAGATGCATGTGGGGTTTTGCTCTTTGTTTTTTATGCACAGTTCTAATCCAACGTTATCCGTAACGGGTAGTTATAAAGGATATGTCCATGCATGACATGATGAAGTAGACAAAAACTATGTAGCAGAAGTTTATTTGTTCCTTTTTCCTTATTAGGAAAAGTGATATCTATAGGCCCCTCGATGATTTGATGCTGACATCTAAAGTGTTTGGCTGAGATGTAACTGAAATTGATGTGTTTAATTTAGTAGTCAGATGCAGTCGTCACAAATCTATATCAGGAAACATAATCTTGAATTCTGAGATTGACCATTACCCATGTGTCGAGTTCATACATATATCATAGAACGAAGGGATAGTTGATCACTTATAGAAGGATAGAATCTTGATTAGATCAAGTAGTCGGTAGTTGCATTGGATGGATAAATCTCTGTTGATTCTTGGAGAAATATTGGTCCTCGTATGGTTGATGACTTGTCCAAGTGGTAGACTATTGGAAAGTGTGTCCAAGATCATTAACTATGGGTAAGATTTCTAATAATAAGAGGGTACTTTTGGGTTGCCCTCAAGACCCAAATTGAGTAGAAAAATAAATGAGAAATTGGTTTATTAATTATTATGGTTAATAATTAATTAGAAACTAACTAGAAATCTATTTTGGGAATTAACTAACAGTTTAATTGATCAACAAGTTGAATACCCAATTAATCAATAGCTGGTTGATCATGAATATTCCAGAACCCTTATGGAATTAGGGTTGGATGAAAATTACTCCATCACACATGGGAAAAGGAGTGACTTTCGTGGTTAGGTTCCCATCCCACTTAGGAAGGATTACAAAACCTAGGAAGGCATCCAAGACTATAAATAGGGCCTTAGGGATTTCATTCTTCCTTTCACCTTGGCTTGAAGTTTCGCCAACCCTTCTTCTTTCCCCTATAACAGATGATTTCTAGCCCTCTTAGGGTTTGTGAAATTGACCTTTCTCCTAGGTATTTTATTCCACTCTTTGTTGTCATTGGGTGTGATACCATTACAGGGAATCCGGTTTGGGTCCTCTCACCTAAGCAACTTCATGGAGGACGAGATCTCAAGCATGGAGATCAAGGTCTACATAAGTGGTACGTTTTTCTTCTCTGTATTTTCATTTTCAAGGGTAGATGTAATTAGCAAGAAACCATAGATCCATATGTTGCATGTACACTTAGGTATATTGTAGTTTCGATTTTTCCGCTACGTAGTTTAGAGTGTATTTTATGCATAGAAAACCTAACACGAACGACATCATTAAGAAAAAGTTTATTCAAATTATTGAAGTTAATATGAGAAAGACATCGATTCCATAACCAACTGAGATCCAAAGATGCTTTTGATAGCAAGAACAAAGAGGGTATGCCAATAATTGGTTTCATGTCGAGAGTGAACATATATCCCTTTTGTTTTGACTTCAAAAAAAACTTCCTTTGCTTCCTTGTTTGATATTGTACTACCTTCCTCATCAAAAAGAACATGATTGCCTGTTCTAACAAGTTGTGAAACACTAATCAGATTATGCTTCAATCCTTCAACATAAGCGACACGATTCACCGTGAATTTCCCATTTGTTACTTTTTCATAGCCTTTAACTTTTCACTTTTTATTATTTCCAAACTTGACAACTCCAACATTCTCTAACTTTTGAAAATCTCTCAAAATTTCTTTCCTTCCAGTCATGTGACGCGATTATCCACTATCGAGATACCAATTTTGTCATATTGCTCATCACATAGTACTTGCAATCAGTTAGAAAAATTTAGGTCCCCAAGACCTTTTGGGTCCTTGGACATTAGTTTGAAAACATTGTGCAAAGAGGAACTTAAAACCCAATTACAAACTTTCGATTTCAAATTGTCAATTAAGTCAACTTCATCAGCTTTAGGCATTGATATATAATCATACAATGATGAATTTCAACTTTGATTTTATCTTTTTCAATATTTTTCAGGGAATCGTCAATTTTCTTTTTTTGAACTTCTCTCCATTTCCCCACTTTTGGTATGGACTCTTAAGATGAAGTGCTTCCACTCACTGACTCATTTAAATACTTGTCATAAGTATGTTGAATTTGCTCTTGAGAATACTTTCATGATGGGTATTGTTTTCCTTTTTACTTCAAGCCAATGGTTGATATTCTTTATATCATCTCTACCTTTGACCAATGAAGCTTTCATCTTTTCCTTTTAATCTGGGTTTGGAAAGTTTGGATTTTTAGGTTTAAAAGGCACAATTTTCCTTCTTTTTGTTTCCAATTTCTCAAAATTTCTTGTGGGAGATGATTTTTGATTTGGGTATTAAAAACGATTTTGATATCCAAAATGTGAATCTTGTTGAAAAACTTTTCGATTTTGAGTATAGATCCTTTGTCCATGATTTTGAACTTTTCCTTGAAAACCATTTTGGTTTTGGAAATTATTATGACTTTTTCGAAAGTTATTTGAAAATGAATTTGACCTTGTTGAAAACTATTTTGCTTTTGAAAAGATTTATTTTGAAAATTCTTTGAATTTTTCAAAAACTTATGGGATTTTTGTTTAAAAAACCTTTTGTTTGTGAAAGTCTTTTTCATTTTTCCAATATGCTTTATTTTGCACCTTTGATTTTGAAATTCCTTCTTCAAAAGCCAAGGTTTCCACATTTCCTTTGAAAGTTTGTGTTTTTGCCTTTTGATGTTTTAGATCATTAGACAAGTTTTCAACACATTTTTCTTTATTTTTATTTTCAATAACAGATTTTTCTGTTTTTACTGCCCAAACATGTTTTTGTTTTATTTTGAAAAACTTTCGAGTATTTGTTCAAACCATTTTTGATAGTTCTTTTATTTGAATAAAATCCTTCATCCGTCACATTCATATTGTCTTCATTTACCAACTTGTTTAGTTCAAGAGCAACTGTATCACCATTTCCTTTGGTGACGAAGACTTGATTTGGATAAACAATATCTTCAAAATCTTTAAATCGTGGATAAACCACTGCATTTGGTTCGAGAAAATGTGATCCTTTGTCTTTCAACACTTTCATATACTCCTTTGAATCTTTAAAAACTTGATCTACCACAACACGTGGAATTGGTTTCTCATTCGAAACATCATCTGCATCACTCACATAGTCTTCAAAAACAACATAATCTTGAGAAATTTTGATTTTAGAAGATTGATCATTGTTTAATTTTCGTCATTGGATCATTATTATCCTTTCCTTTAGCCATTGAAGTGACATTAATGAAAGACAATTGTGAGCAATTAACACATTTCTCTTCCTCAATTTCACTAATATTATTAGAATTATCTTCGATATCAACAAAATTTTATTCAGAATATAGTGTTGACTTCTCAGTCATATTCAAAATCTTAACTTGTTCATTTTTGGTTAAAGTCTTATTCATAGTTTTCATAATATCATTAGCATTCAAACATTCATTAATATCAACAATACCATATGCATAAGAATCATTTGGTATCTTATCATAAGCAACAATCTTACTTTCGTAATCATATGTGATTTTGTCTATTTTTTCTCTTTTAAAAGCAAGAAAAGGGAGTAATTTTCGATGTTGTTCATCACATATTTCAGTTGAAAGATACAACTCAATTAATTTCCCATACAATCTTTTTGCAGAATTGCAATAAATTTTCCTTTGTTTTACCAGAATCATATTATCCATTCTAATATTGTCTCTTTCTAACAAAAGATTAGTAATTCTTAAATCTAGACTCCGCTAATACATTCTTTTCTTCAAGTTTATATCTAGCTTCATATAATAGGGATTTGGATTTTTCTACTTCACTACTTATGGAAATTAACAAGTGATTAAGATAAGAACAAGTATTATAAAAATCAGTCAAAACATCATTATAAGAAGTCAAAGGAATTTTAAATGAAGTAAGAAAATCACATACCTTTGATGTCATGGGTGACTTGGTTGAATCTGTCGACAAAAAAAGTCTTCCATAAATCCTTTCTTCTTCATTCTCCTCATCCGAACTCATCTTCTCACCATTGTCCTCTTTAAGCTTTGCATAGAGAGAACCATGAGTTGGATGGTGCATTTCTTCATCATCTGATCCTGAAGACCAAATTTGATAGGTTCCATCTTCTTCATCATTTCCTCTCACAATCAACAGAACATTTTTCGTTCAACAACGTAATTCCTCAAGACTCTCCATATAATACACTTCATCTTTAACTGTTTCCTTCTTCCTCAACATACAGTCTTTTGAAAGATGATTGTACCCAATATAATAGTTACAATTGTAACCTAAATCAACTTTTAATTTGAATTCTTTCTTCTTCTCATTCGAACTGTATATCACCTTCTTCTCTACTTTCGTATCCTCCTTCACACTTTTTCCAGATGCCGACACTCCCTTTATTCTCATAACAGTTTTTGAACCTTGCATTGAATGGCTTCTTGAAAAACTTTTTGACTTTGTTTTTTGAATTGTATGAAATGACTTCATCATCAAAATTGAACAAGAATCCTTCTTAACAGTCTTTAGCTTCTTCATCAGATTCATTTTCCTTTGCAGATACTTTCAACACTAAGGCCAATGCTCTACCCAAACTTGATTTGTTTTCCTCAGCAATATCTTTAACCTCATTTTCATGAGCTTTCAAGATATTGTAAAGATTCAATAGTAAGTAACCATCAATCATTCAATCGATCATAATATGATTTAATTGATTCACCTTCTTTCTGCTTGAATTCAACTAACCCCAAAAAACATTGAGTAACAAAACTCTTCTTCGTCTTCTCGTTCGATTGATAGTTTTCCTTCAAGTGTCCCAAATTTTCTTTGCTGTCGAACGTCCACGAACATAGTTGTAAACCACCGGTGGAAGAGCACCACGTAATTCACGCATACACTTCTTATCATTTGTTGTCATCTCGTTTCTTGGCGTGATCATGTCTTCAGTAGTAGCAGCAGTTCCAACAAGAACTAACTTCTCCAGAAGAAATGGACCTTTGTTGATTGACCTCATCAAATCTTCATCAATACCATTTAAGTAATCTTCCATTTTGTCGGCCCATTGTTCGTAATATTCTAGAATCAACATAGGAATTTTTATTGTAGATCCAAGCAAATGAGAGAAATTCTTTATCATGGTCACATTAAAGTTCGCCATTGATGAATAGTTTTTGAAGAAAGAAAATTTTGATTCAAATTGAAATCAAATAGAAAAATCAATCATAGATCAATTGATCTAACACACAAAACACAATACAACTAAATCGATGCACACCAGTTTTTCGTTTCAATCTGCGAAAATTTTTGAATCAAAAAGAACGATTCAAAAAGATGAAAAATAATAGAAAACTTCAATCAATGATATGAATCTTGCTCTGATACCAAATGAAGTGTGTTAAAAATGATAAACGAATCAATCAAGTAAGTGAAATCAGTAAAAGACACACAGTTCTAAATAATATCTTATTGGCTTAATTCCACGTCTGAATAGTACAAAGAGAGAGTACAAATGATGAGAGAATGTTGGAAGTGCTACTCTGACCTGTGTACTTATCCTTTTTATAAGATACAACAGACGTACAAAAAATACAAGGACTAAACATGACATAACAAAACTATAATGGCTTGTAAATAGATAACATGTCGACATTGTATCTGCTTTTGACACTTACAAACACGTAACGAAAGATACAACTTTCAACTCTTACTAACTAATTTCGACTCTACATAACCTATACTCTATGGAGAGTGTCCTTTTACTTTAACGTAACATACTAAAAGTAGGATGACCAAATCAAAAAAAAAAAAATCTATGAGTTGACGACAACATAATATAAGAAAAACAACACGACCAACCTGTAAAAGATGGGAACATACACAAGAATGTAAATCACATCTCTCACACCTATAAACACACACAAACCCCAATATCTCTATTAGATAACTTAAGCGTCATAATAAGCTTCCAAGATTTCCTCCCAAAGTACAACTAACAATATTTCCTTATGTTATGATCTCAGGTTTCCGGCTTATGCATTTCCCAGAAGAACAATCTTGCATCAAGTATCAATTTCTTAAATCTAAGGCCAAACCTGCTAAAAAACACATACCTAATAGACAAAAACTGTAATTTACAACCACTTGGGTTGTAGTGACTTGGTAAAGCATGTGGAAGATATGGTGAGTAATCTGTTGACCCATATTCAAATCCTGGCACTACTCAGCCCTTGCGGCCATGGAGCTTTGTCTGCAGTGACTCTTGGGCGTAAGGCAAAGCCTCATATTTGTAGAGAGTGATTAGTCGGTGTGCGAAATTTGGTCCGGAAACCCTCATTAGAGAAGTCCCCTTTCAAAAAAAACTGTAATTTACTCTAAACTTTAAACTCAGTATCTACTTGATCATTGCTACAATACAACCAACTATTTTGTACAATAATTAATAGATATATCATAGATTAAGTAGGGTGTTGTTATATATGTCATCATCACTCATATAAGTTGTCAAATCATGGTGTAGAGACACTCTTACCCATTCACACATGGGATACAAGAAACAATTGTTGACATGTTAACTATTAGATTTTGGTAAACGAGAAACAAAGTTTTTTTTAACGGAAAAACATTAAGGAGTAAATTAAAATACCAACAAACAGCTAGAAAATAGTACAAACAAGAAGATATAGACCTAATCAAAAGCAGCAATGAAGCTCCACAATCGAAAATACATAAAACTCAAAACTAGAAATAAATTGAATATTACAAACCCACTTAGAAATAAATTGAATATTACAAACCAACTTATCATAGACACACCAAAAGAGAAGTCGAGTGAGATCATAAAATCAAGCTTAACATATACAAAAAATTACTAATAAAATATTATAAAATTAGAAATAAATTGAAGATTACAAACCCACTTATCACAGACACACCAAAAGAGAAGTCGAGTGAGATCATAAAATAAAGTTCAATATATACAAAAAATTATTCTAATAAATGAAAGTTTTTTTTTTGTCATGGTCACATTCTCATTCAATTTGACAAATGTTATTTTGTAGTTATTTTGATTTAATTTTTTTTTCATATGTTATTTTATGAATTTTTTTTATTTTATTAAATTTCACATAATATTTTAATGTAATAATTGCAATAAATGAATATTAATTTTATTAATGAACTTACCTTTTAATTTCAAAATTTCTAAATTAAAGCTCATTAGTTTTTTTTCTTTCTTTATTTAAATTATTTAAAAACATTTCAATTATAATAATTCATTATTTTTCTTATTTTCTTATAAATTCAAAAAATTTAAATATTTTGACCTTTATATTTAACTTTTTTTTAATTAATCCATTTAATACACGGGTCTTACAAGTAGTTACTAATAAAATATTATCTAATCTAATCTAATTTAACTCTTCTAATAAATGAAACCTAAAAATGACACGTGTTAGTTTTTTAAATGTCTCTTTGGCATGTAACATTTTTCTATGATTTTTATTATTTCCTTTTTGTGCTAACAAGTCAAATTCAATTCAAAATTTGAAATACAAAATCATATCCTAATAATATTATTATGTTTATTTTGCTTAACAAATTAATTCATAATTATTTATAATTGACAATATCTTGGTTTTTTGTACATTTATTTTTTTTATCTATATAAAAATTTTAAATATACTAACCGTGGTTTTCCACGTGTTATAATCTAATAAAATTATAAATATCATTTGTTTTACATGTTTAAATGGGGCCATATATCAATCTCAATCATATCGTATACCATTTATAGTAAACATGTACCTTAAAAAGTAAAATTTACATTAAACAAAATTATAAGTGTCAAAAGAACCAAAATATCTAAAGAGTCCCGTGCCAATTGTGAGTCATTACATCAAATGATATGCCTTTGTTTTGGTCTAATTTTCAAAATCTTGGAGAGATCCTCCTTTCATGTCATTTGCTTTCAATCAAATTTCCATCATTTTTGTGAGAAAAGGGCACGGTGGATGTCGTGTTATATATAGCCAATGATGAATGATTTAGTAAAAAACAAGTCACAAAAATACCAAATTGGGGAAGGACATACATCATACATCATAAAATATCATTTTTATCATAAAATAATCATCTATTTTGTGATATTAGTTCATGAAATTATTTTTTCTGATATTAAATGATTCATTTATATCATATTTCTGGAATTTATTTATTTTCACAAAATGATGCCCAATTATGGAATATATATATATATATATATATATATATATATATATATATATATATATATATATATATATATATTAGTGGGATTTAAAAATTTGCAAAATCAACTAACACAACTATTTAATTTTTTAAGTAAAAGAAAAAAAAAAAAAAACACTTACATGCGTCAAAATTGGATGAAGTGCATTGCTTATTCGGCAAAGGGTGTGAGTTTGATTTCCATCAAAAGTAAAATATATTCACATATGAAAGTGGGAAGATGGAAATTTTTTGGAAAAAAGAATATTCTTCAATGGTTTTTATGTTTTTAAGGTCAGAACAAAAGAAGTACGCCTATCGTATGGTGTTGTGGGCAACTTGGACCTTTTACCGCACTTGTTAATACCACATCGCCGATGCATTGAAGGTGAGGGGCAGAATCGCACGAAGAAAAGACACCACATTTTTTTTTTTTATTTCTTTTTCATGCTTTAACAGCTTGTATATTACGATATATCAATGCTTTAAAAAAATAAGATGCAAGTAAAATGTGAATAATTCGTTGGTTTAGAATAGTAAACAAAGAGAGTGAAAAATCACATTACGGTCAAGCAGGGCCGGTCCATTGTTTTTTACTACCCGGGGCGAGATAAAAAAATTATGCCCTTATATGTGTAACGTACAATAACAAAAACATATAATCAAACAAATGTAGTAATTTCTAATATAAAAAATGCAGTAATTTTTATAATCAAACAAATAACACAACTAAAATATACAAAAAATCACTTAAAACGATGTCTTCGCGCATTTTTTGAAGTGAAAACATCTCTTATTTTACAATAATCAATATTTTTTAGAAAATCACTTTCAATACTTAAAATTGCTAATCCATTCAATCTTTCTTGAGTCATGGTACTTCGGAGATACGATTTCAAAAGCTTCAATTTTGAAAAACTTCTTTCCGCGGAAGCAACCGTAACCGGCACCGTCAATAATATCTTATATGCAACCAACACATTAGGGAACATATCCATTCTTCTTGCATACTCCATTATTTGAATAGATGTCCAAGGACTTCGACTTTTGTATGCTTCATCCGGCAACATTTTCTGCAAAAGTTTTAACTCAATGAATAAACCATCTCCATCAATATCATAATCTTCACCATTTTTCAAATTGGACTCAAGATTTAAACAACATTTCTTTAATTCATCATCAACTAAAGAAACTAATTTGGAACCATCAAACAAAAAACCAAATATCGATTCAAAATATTGCATTTGTTCAAATCTACTTTTTAATTGAACAAGAGCCATATCAACAAGAATAAAAAAATAATCTCTTTTAAATGCTTCTTGAGAAGATTGGTGTTCTCTTTCGGTATTTGGAATTTCATCAAAATGTTGTTTTCTTTTTTTATTGCGTTTTTGAGGAAATTCAAGTTTAACTTTAACACTATTTGCTATTTCTTTTGCTTCACTAATAGCAAAGTCAAACCCACTTTCCCTATATTCTTCAAAATAATTAATTAACCCTTCTAAATTTTTTACAACAACATCAAGAAGCATTTCTTTGGATTGAAACTTTTTGCTTACCAAATTAATTTTGTACAAAATATCATACCATATAACTAAACTTAAAATAAATTCAAAACTAGAAAATTCACCATTTACTAGTGAATCAGCATCTCTACACACTTGTCCATTATCACTTATTATAGATAGTTTTTTAAAAGCTTTTCTTATTTGATAAAATTGTGTTTTTATTGCTTTAACACATTCAATATGACTTTCCCAACGAGTAGCTGATAATGATTTAAGTGTTAGATCATCAACAAACTCAAGTAAAACACTCCATCTTTTGGTTGAATTGGAAAAAACATTATAAAGCGTTTGACATGTACCAAAAAAAGTTTTTGCCTTTTGGCAAGAATTTGCCATATCACACAAAACCAAATTTAAACTATGACATCCACAAGGCATATAAAAAGCTCTATTATTTATATCAAGCAATTGTTTTTGAACACCTTGGTGTTTACCTTTCATATTTGCCCCATTATCATACCCTTGACCAGGAACATAATTAATATCCAAATCAAGAGATTTTAGGGCATCTTGTAAAACATTAAAAAGACCAAGACCGGATGTATCTTCTACAATTAAAAACTCTAAAAAAATCTCTTTAACTTTTAATGGAACACTTTCCAAATCTACACATCTTATAATTAA
The DNA here is from genome assembly GCF_051521515.1 of Lactuca serriola. NCBI lineage: Eukaryota > Viridiplantae > Streptophyta > Magnoliopsida > Asterales > Asteraceae > Lactuca > Lactuca serriola. Next base: position 178,255,683 of record NC_136409.1, on the reverse strand, counting down.
AGTCATTTGTTCTTGGTGACTAGCATCCGGAGTGCAATCAAGAATTATAGAAAAATATTTTGCCCTTTTGATTTTTTTTATAATTGCACATTTTACCTCGGATGCTAACATTTCAATTAATTCATTTTGAATTTTATGACTAAGATAATGATTATGTGTTTCTTTGTCTTGAATCATTCGAAAATGTTCTTTCATTACCGGATCCCACTCCGCAATTGATTCAATTACACTTAAAAAATTGCCATTTGAGTTTTCATAAATTTTTTCATTTGTACCACGAAAAGCCAAGTTATTTTTTGCTAAACATTTTACAACAGAAATAATTCTAACCATAACTTCTTTCCAATGTTCGGTATCTTTTTTTATCATTTCTTGAATTTCTTTGTCAATTGTTTCGTTTTTATTTAACCTAATTCGCGTTTCATTCCATGTTCTTAAATTATCCATATGATCGGAACTATTTTCATGTTGTTTTAATGTTTCACTAAGATACTTCCAATCTTTAATTCCTTCGGTTGCCAAACTACTTTTAGTTCGAATAGTTTTAAACAACTTACAACAAAAACAAAAAACTTTATCAAGTTCTTTTGAATACACTAACCATTTTCTATCAAAAGAATCACCATTTCTTAATTTCCGAATGAAAAAATCAAATGAAAAATGTCTACCAAGTGAATCTTTTGGAAAAATTGTGTTGGTATCAACTTCTCTATTTGGCCCTTTTTCTATTAGTAAATCTTTCATTTTTGAATCTAAATCATCCCATACTCTAGGATCAAAAATATTAAAATCACTTGGTTTATCTTTATCAAAAAAATTATTTTTTTCAAAATCAATGGAAATATCAACCGAATCATTGGTAGTACTAGGTGGAACATTAAAATTATTAACCGGATCATTGGAATTTTGATTTCTAACAAAATATTTATTCAAAGACCCTCTTAATTGATTAGCCTCTTCTTGTTCTTTTCTTTTTCGTTTTCTATTTTGAGCACCCGGTGGTTGTTTTCGGGGAAACATATTTAAAAATCAGCAAAGAAAAAAGCTAAGCAAAGAAAAAAAATCAATAATTCTAGTTATAAAAGCTAAGCAAAGAAAGATACAACCTGGCCAAAGTTTTCATTTTTATTTCCCACTTTGAAGATGCCGATAATCTGAAAATTAAAACATACAATCAGAAATACAAATCCATTTTCAACAACTACTGACTAATAAGTAATAACACTACAATGAAATAAATATATACCTTTCAAGATTTCAAAATAAACAAAAATCAGCCTCCCAAGTCCCAAGTCCTGATTCACATCACAGAAACAAAAACAAAACTTTAGATAATTCAGAAACTGTGGTTGATGTTCATACAGAAATAAAAAAAATCATTAGAAGAAAAATAGAAAACTTACCCTAATAAGTTGAAGAGCACAAAATGAGAACTGAAAAGAGAATTCAAAAACTGTGTTCACTTCGTTTTCTATTTGAAAACAATTGAAAATTCCAATTTCCAAATCTGCAACTCAAACAACAAATCACAATATTCAATTAATCATATTAAGAAAAAAGAAACAATGATTGAAGAAAACTCATAGACTCACAATCAATTGAAGAAAACCCACCCAAAATTCGAGTTTATCAGAATGAAGAATAGAAATTGGCAAATTGCAATAAGAAGAAAACTCACGGCTGTGTTTATCTGTTTGATTTCTTGCCTTCTTCACTGGTTCGTACTTCCCTTCTTCACGGCTGTGTTTGATTTCTTGCCTTCTTCACTAGTTCGTACTTCCCTTGGTTTCCTCGATTAAACGTATAGGCTATAAGTTTTAGAGAAGATTGGTTGATTGAATAAGAAATTGAGAAAAAGATTGAATAAGAAATTGAGAAGAAGATTGAATAAGAAATCGGCTGAATCGGTGATGCTCACACAACAAATACGTTGAATCCATTCGAACGTTGGTTGACCGACTCCTCATCTCCCGACTCATCATCTCCCGATTGCGCTAATTCACTTGGCGCTCAAGCTCAAGAGTCAAGATCGCTGAATCGGAATGCCCTAATGCTGACTTGCTAGACTATTGGAGTAATTGGGTTTAATTTTTGGGCCAAAATTATATACATATATTATAACTTGCTGGATAAAAAATATGCCCCCATTTTTTTGATGCCCTGGGCCTAAGCCCAACTTGCCCATGTAGTTGGGCCGGCCCTGCGGTCAAGCGACAAGAAAACAATAAAAAAGTACATATGAAGTATACCTTCCTCTTCTAATTGAATTGAAACCTTTGCATTTGGCCTAAAACTCAATTTTTTCGAATTTTTTAAAAATAATATTGTTTTTTTCATAAATTAATCTTATTTTATTTTCCAAACAAGCTTCTAAAATAATAATCAGGATCCTGTGATATATTTAATGATTTTGAGGTTTTCACAATATTAAGGATTCCGAATATAATTATTGGATCATGTCCCTAACACACACACACACACACACATATATATATATATATATATATATAATTTGTAAGACCGTGAGACGCATATCTAAAAGTAATTTTAAAATGCAAAATAAAGGGAAAAATCCAAAAAAAAAAATAATTATTATTTTCGTCATTTACTTTACCTAAAAAATAAATAAAAATTACCATTTTTTTTAAAAATACGTGAAATATTCAATTAAAGTATTACACTGTAAATATTCCAATGTGATTTTTAGAATGTTATAATATTTTAGTATTCTAGTAGATTTGTCAGATACGTAAAATATTTTAATATTCTACTAGAATATTCTAATATTCTACTAGAATGTTTCATAGATATTTCAAAAATATGGTATTTTTTTTTTGGATAAAAAAGTGACGAAATCACCAGCCTTGACAAAAGGATATTAAGAGATTAACAGTAAGAGTGGCAACCCTAAACAAGTTCATCTCAATATCCTCAGAAAGATGCAAGCCTTTTATGACATCTGGAAGAAGAACAAAGATTCGAATGGACCAACGAACACGAAGAGGCTTTCCAAGAGCTTAAAAAATATTTATGCTCACCACCTCTATTGGTAACACTACTAGATGGTGAGTTACTCCTTCTTTACCTGTCAGTATCCTCAAACACGTTGAGCGTTGTACTAGCCAAGGATCTCGACGGGAAGCAACATCCCATATATTATGTAAGTAAAAGTCTCCTCGATCCTGAGACCAGGTACTCTCACCTTCAAAAGCTCATACTTGCATTGGTAATAGCTTCTACTAAATTAAGACATTATTTTGAAACACACCCTATAATCATAAGAACTAACTATCCAATTACGAAGGTTATGAGAAAACTAAAAATGTCAGGAAGAATGGCGAAATGGTCTATGAAACTAAGCACGTATGACATAAAGTACAAAACAAGATCTCCCATCAAGTCCCAAGCATTGGCAGATTTTGTGGCTGACTTTAGTGATGATCTAAGAGTTGAAGTAGAAATAGAAGCAAAACAACATCTCGAAGAGGAAAACATGGGAAGATAGACATTGCTCACAGATGGAGCATCAAACCAAAGAGGAACTAGCTTGGGGATCATACTAAAATCACCACAGGAGGACATCCTACCCCATGCAATTAGTTGTGAATTCAATGCAACTAACAACAAAGCAGAATACGAGGCGCTAATCATGGGACTACAGTTAGTCAAGGATCTTCGAATCAATGATCTTCAGGTATTCGTCAATTATTTACTACTAAAAAACTATTTTAATGGATCTTATTGTGACAACTCGAAATTTATATCTTATATCAATCCCTGCATTCAATCAAAGTCACACTTTCAATTGCTAAATTTTAGCAGTTTTGGAGTCAGTTTGAGTGCTTTAAAGCCTAGTACTGCAAGAGATAACTGGAGAGAGGATACTTTAGGGTAAAGTATGCATCATTTAAGTTCCAAAACTCCAAGAGTTTGGAATTTACAGCCCTAACATCGAGTTTACGGCCGTAAACTCTAGGGTATAAAGGTGACACTTGTCATTTTTGTCATTTTCAACCATTTTCAAGTCTAGGAACCATTTCTCTCTCAAGTATCATCACTAGATCTTCAACTTAGTAAGTGTTTTCTTCCTTGATTTGTTAATCAACTTCATTATCTAGTGTATGTGTATGATTTCATCCGTGAAATCTCTTCATTTGATAGATAATCAAGTGTTCTTCAAGAACACCAAGAACACATACTAGTGTTCTTGAGCCTTAAACACCCAATCAAGCTTCTAGATTGTAATTACACTTATCCTAGCTTGTTATACACTTTAAATAAACTTGTTTACACCTAGAAAACACAATGAATCACAAGATCAAAGGTGTTTACGGCCAAGGAATGTTCTTGGGCCGTAAACCCTAAAAGATGGGGCAAAGTGAGCCCTAGTCCCTTCCTTAGCCTTAAATACTAGTCTAGATCACTTCCTTGAAGTGTTTAGGACCTTAAACATCAAAAAGACCATGAACACATAGAGTTCACGGTCGTGAACTCATAAGGATATGGTCCTTAGGCCGTAAACTCAAACTACATTACTAGTAAACTATAATAGGTATAGTTTAGGAGATACTACTTGCTATTCCTAGTACAAAGGGAACATACAAGAGTTAGTTCATTCATGAGTCTATACAAATATACTATTACATACTATATGAAGAGATACTATTACATACTATATGAAGAGATACTTCTACATACTACACGGGACTGACCATTCCACACCCAGCTGTTAGCTACAGTGGGAGACTGCACATCGACGGATGAACTCGGTTGTACGGTTCGGCGAGTTACCACGTCGTGTTTATCCTAAGACAAAAGGATACGATTTCAATGATTATATTATTTTCCTTATTACCTTTATTTTGTGACTCATTCACATAAACGATGAGGTAGACTATATTTTAATAATAATAGTTGTACAGGGGAAAAACCTTCACTCATACAGAGGTTCAAACCTCCAAAATTGTCAGGGTCTTGGTAGAAGACTACATTTTATACTAGTAGGAAATATGGGATTTTCTAGGGTTTTCATACTTATACGAACTTTTTCATCAAACATTTACAAGTTTTTTCTTTGAAGTTTTACAAATCAAAGACACTAAAATACTTATGAATTCACCAGCTTAAATGTTGATCTACGGTTTCAAAATAAATTGTATTCTCAGGTCATCAGTAGACAGGTACCGGTGACAGGTTTTGAGACGACGGAGCACAGACAAGACTCGTCTTTTATTTTGATCATTCATTTTTGGTGTCTATTTACATTACAAAGAACACACATGTATTAAAACTTTACTATTAATGCAATGGATGATGTTGTTGCTTGTTTACTACTTTGCATTGTTATGATACTTTACATGACGTCCTCCGCCCCAGAACATTTCCGCCGTTCTTGGTTTTAGGGTGTGACAGATTGGTATCATAGCATTGTTTGTAGTGAATTGAGTATATCAACCCATAAAAGATATACTAACTATAAACACAATGGGATTAAAGTACTTTGACCAAGAGTTTATACTTTTAAATAATAAAATATTTAACTAAGTATACATACTTGCATTCATACTAAAATCAGTGTCACTAGGACAGAACAAAAGTATTACGATTGTTGAATATCACAAATAGGCTTGGGGATGTATGGTCAGTTATGGGAGTGGCATAGCCTGATCAACTATGTTGGTCCGAGAAGTGATTAGCATATGCCCAGGAATGGTTGTGGTATGTCAACAAGTCTAAAAACTTACCAACACTATGACAATGAGAACATTAGAACAAAACATAAACTTAAAATACTATAGGAGTATTTCGTGTTACTATAATTATCTTAGTTACTACGTTTCTTAAACTGATTCTTTTACCCCTACTTCTCGCGTAGATAACATGGCTGGATTTCATATTCCTGGAGACCCCGTACTTCCCAAATCAGGGCAATGTTGGATGGCTGGATGATGAGCCAGAAGATGACCATCCAATCCCTTTGGATGATCACCTTGCAGAAGGCTTTTCGGATGGTTCTGACTCCGAGCCAGAAGTTAACAACCTACCCCAAGAGGGTCAAGCTCCAAACCTCAACCCCCGACCCGCGTTTCAAGGTCCCACACCCTTGTGGGCAACAAACTTGAATCGCTGGAGTGATGAGAAGGGTCAACCATTACACTTCAATGGAGACCGAAGCTTTTACAATCTCAGCGAAGGAGGCTCTGCTGACCGAGTCCTGCCCATTATGGTCCGCAGGATTGCTCGGAATATTGAGCAAGGTAGAGCAGCTATCAGCCGAGTCATGGAAATTGATGCTAAATCAGGCGTTAACACGGTCCAGATTGTCCATCTTGAAGAAGCTATGGAAAGGACTAGGAGAGTCAATGAGACTCTGCAGCAACAACTAGCTGCATCCCGCGCTGAGGTTATAGAACTTCGAGTGCGTTAGAGAGCTCATGAGCGACATCTTCAGGACGTGGTACGTCAACTGGAAAATCTGAGGGTTCGCCCGAGGAATTCCTGTCGCTAGTAGAAGATGCCTAGCTCATCTTTCCTTTTGATTTAAGGAATAACTTTTCTTACCTATGCTCTAAGTAGCACTTGTTTGTAAATTATTCCTGGTTTTCAAGTACTTTATTAGACTTCTAAACTGTCAAAATTTTCCCCTATGGTATGATGTAAGACCTTTAGTTAGGTCATTTTCCCGAACATATTTACATCTTATATACTAGAAATTTTGGCAGTTATCTAATCTATTCAGAAATCCATGCTCTCATTTGATATCGAACTATGGTGACTTAGTTCACAAAGACACTTTCAGTTTCTATACTATTGGATTCTTATCATTGTTTCTATCTTTTAAACTTTAAGTTAAAAGATGTCTCCTCGCAGAAATCCAAGACGTAACATTAATAACGAAACGCCGATACCACCACCACCGCCACTACCTCCTCAATTCGATGCTGCTATGTTCCAAGCAGCGGTCACGGCGGCCGTAGCGGCTTCCATGTCACACATCAATACTTCTGTCCCTAGTGGATCGGGAATTGGTACACCTCTCTCCAACCTTGGAGAGAGTCATGGGAAACCCCGATAGTGCACCTACAAGGATTTTACGAATGCTAAACCCAGGAATTTCAATGGAATTGGAGGGGTGATGATTTTGAGGCAGTGGATGGAAAAGATAGAAGCAGTCTTTGAAATCTGCACCTGCCCAGAGAACAACAAGGTCAAGTTTGCTACTTGTACCTTTTCTGACAGGGCTTTAACTTGGTGGAATGGCCACGTTAAGTCACTGACTCTAATTGTGGCAAATTCGATAAGCTGGGAGAACTTGAAAGCCATGCTGATGAGAGAGTACTGCCCACGAGGGGAAATTCAAAAACTCGAGCAGGAACTCTGGAATCTTAAGATAGTTGATTCTGACGTATCAACTTATACCAATAGATTCTGTGCTCTGGCAATTCTTTGCCGGAAATGGTTGCTATTCAGAGCAAGAAAATAGAGAGATATATTTGGGGAATGTTGCCCCAGATTCAGTCAAGTGTGTTAGCTTTAAGGCCTGTTACTTTTGACAGCGGTAAAGAACTGGCACAATCTATTATCGATCACGGAAACTACAAGAACGCAACAATTGCTACACCCGATCAACAAAAAGGAAACAAAAACAGTAGGAAGAAAGGTTGGAACAAGAGGAAAGGAGGGTCTTCATAAGAATCATCAAAGAAACAACAGCTAGTTACAGTAAATGTTGCTATTGTACCTGCTTTTGTTCCTACTAACCCCTTCCCAGCGAAGCCTTATGTGGGTAACCTTCCGAACTGCAACAAATGCAACTACCACCACAACGGACCTTGCCGAGAAATGCAGTGCTCTAACTACTACAGAAATGGGCATACTACCCGTTTTTGCAAGACTCTCGCAAAGCCGAGCACTCAAGTTCCCAATGTTGGTGTAGGCCAAACTTGCTACGGTTGTGGCGAGGTGGTTCACTACAAAAGAAACTGCCCGAAGGCAGCGAATACCGATGGAGTAGGACGAGTTTTGGCTATGGGCCACGAGGAAGCCGTAGCTGATCCTATGATATTTACTGGTACGTTTCTCCTCGATAATTCATATGCATGCATACTATTCGATAGCGGAGCAGAGAGAAGCTTCGTAAGCCAAAAATTTGTTCACTTACTTAAACAAAAACCACGTACATTAGAGGAATCATTCACTCTAGAAATGGAAAATGGGAAAACGGAAAGTACTAAGTGCATATACGTAGGTTGTACTCTAACTCTAGATGGTCATTCTTTCCAAATAGACCTCATTCCGATCTCAATTAAAAGTTTCGATGTCATAATCGGCATGGATTGGTTGAGTCATTGTCGCACCGACATCATGTGCTTTGAGAAAGCAATTCGTCTTAACCTCCCTAACAATGAAACTCTAGTTATCTACGGCAACAAATGTAGTACTAACCTTCGCATCATTTCGTGTATCCAAGCTCAGAAATGCTTGCAAAAGGAATATCATGCATTCCTTGCTCACATCGTCGATACAAGTCAAGAAGTGAAGGAAATTCAGTACATTCCAGAAGTACGCGACTTTCCTGACATCTTTCCAAAAGAACTACTGGGATTACCACCGCAACGCCAAGTCGAGTTCAGAATCGACTTAGTGCCAGGGGCTACTCCAGTAGCCAGATATCCATATCGTCTGGCACCGGAAGAGATGCAGGAACTTTCCTGTCAGCTTAACGAACTTCTCAAGAAGGGATTCATTAGGCCAAGCTTCTCACCATGGGGAGCACCGGTCTTGTTCGTCAAGAAGAAAGACAGAACGTTTCGTATGTGCATCAACTATAGGGAACTCAACAAGCTTACTGTTAAAAATCGTTATCCTCTACCCCGCATTGATGACTTATTTGATCAACTTCAAGGAGCAAACTACTTCTCGAAGATAAATCTACAATTCGGGTATCACCAGTTACGAGTGTTAGAGGAGGATGTTCCCAAGAGAGCCTTCTGAACTCGTTATGGACACTAAGAGTTTGTAGTGATGTCGTTCGGATTAACCAACACACCAGCAGTATTCATGGACCTGATGAATAGGGTGTGCCGTCCTTAATTGGATCAGTTCGTTATTGTCTTCATCGATGACATACTTATCTACTCCCGAAGTAAGGAGGAGCATAGTCAACACCTACGAAAAGTATTAGAAACATTATGATCGGAGAAGCTCTATGAGAAGTTCTCCAAATGCGAGTTTTGGATTCGAAGAGTCGAATTCTTGGGCCACGTCGTTAGCGAAAAGGGAATACACGTGGACCCTTCCAAAATTAAGGCTATTGAGAACTGGTCGGCACCAAAGACACCTACTGAAATTCGTCAATTGCTAGGTCTCGCTGACTACTATCACAGGTTCATACAAAACTTCTCTAGCATCGCTAAGCCGCTTACTGCACTGACCCAGAAAGGCATGGCCTTTGACTGGGAAGAGAAACAAGAGAAGGCGTTCCAAACGTTGAAGCGAGCCTTATGCACCGCACCAATACTATCCCTCCCATAAGGAATAGAAGACTTCGTAGTGTATCGCGATGCATCCAACCAAGGGCTCGGATGTGTTCTGATGCAACGAGGTAAGGTCATCGCTTATGCCTCAAGGCAGCTGAAGACACACGAGGTCAACTACACCACGCATGATCTTGAGTTAGGAGCAGTTGTGTTTGCTCTAAAGATCTGGAGACACTATCTGTACGGTACGAAAAGCACTATCTTTACAGACCACAAAAGCCTTCAACACAACTTTGATCAGAAGGAGCTCAACATGAGACAAAGACGGTGGGTCGAGCTACTCAATGACTACGAATGCGAAATTTGTTATCATCCCGACAAGGACAACGTAATAGCTGACGCCCTAAGTCGGAAAGAATACTCTGGTCGTAGAGTCAAATCATTGACTATGACTATCCATTCACACTTGTCCACACAAATTAAGGAGGCTCAGCTCGATGCTTTGAAACCTGAAAATGTGGCAAGTGAATCCCAAAGAGGGATGGATAAAAACTTGGAAAGCAAGGGTGGCGGAGCGTTATATTTCATGGATCGAATTTGGACACCGAAACACGGTGGCTTCAGAGACGTGGTCATGACCGAGGCGCACAACACTCGATATTCCGTTCACCCAGGTTCAAATAAGATGTATCTAGATCTTAAAAATTTATACTGGTGGCCTAACATGAAAGTAGAGATTTCTACCTTCATGAGTAAATGCCTTACTTGCGCAAAGGTTAAGGTCGAATACCAGAAACCATCAGGTTTACTTGAGCAACCGGAGATACCACAATGGAAATGGGAGCGGATTACTATGGACTTCATAACCAAGTTTCCCAAGACAACGGGTGGACTTGATACCATTAGGGTCATCGTCGACAGATTTACCAAATCCGCGCATTTCTTACAAATCAAGGAAATTGACAAGATGGAGAAACTAACAAGAACATACATTAGGGAGATCGTACGACTGCATGGTGTTCCCATATCCATTATCTCCGATAGAGATAGTAGATTCACTTCGAGGTTCTGGCAGTCGCTATAAAGTTCCCTTGGAACGAGGTTGGACATGAGTACAGCCTACCATCCACAGACCAACGGACAAAGTGAGAGAACTATCCAAACCTTGGAAGATATGCTGAGAGCCAGTGTGATCGACTTTGGGAAAGCATGGGATACTCATTTACCCCTTTCGAATTTTCCTACAACAACAGTTACCACACGAGCATAAAGGTTGCTCCATTTGAAGCCCTCTATGGCCGAAAGTGCAGATCCCCTTTGTGATGGGCTAAGGTGGGTGACACCCAGTTAGCTAAAGGACAATATCCTGACAGCACTCTCACGGGTCCAGAAATCATACGGGAAACGACAGAGAAGATCATTCAGATTCGTGAACGATTGAAAGCCTCTAGAGACCGTCAGAAAAGCTACGCAGACAAGCGAAGGAAACCTTTGGAATTCCAGGTGGGAGACCGAGTCCTTTTGAAAGTCTTACCCTGGAAGGGCTTGATACGCTTCGGAAAGTGTGGAAAGCTAAATCCAAGATACATAGGGCCTTTCGAGATTCTTGCTAGGATCGGCCCTGTAGCTTACAAACTCAATCTACCGCGTGAACTCAGTAACGTACATTCTACTTTCCACGTCTCAAACTTGAAAAAGTGTATGTCCGACGAGACTCTTGTAATCCCACTCGACGAGATCGAGATCAACGAGAGCCTCAACATCGTGGAAGAACCTGTAGAGATCATGGACTGAGATGTCAAGCAAACAAAACAAAGTCGTATCCCGATAGTGAAGGTTCGCTGGAACGCCAAGCGAGGACCTGAATTCACTTGGGCGTGCGAGGATAAAATGAAACTGAAATATCCTCGTCTTTTTACTTAGTTATTTGTAACTACTTATTTGCTTAAACTCTAATTTCCGGATGAAATTCCCTCTAACAGAGAGATGATGTGACAACTCGAAAGGATACTTTAGGGTAAAGTATGCATCATTTAAGTTCCAAAACTCCAAGATTTTGGAGTTTACGGCCCTAACATGGAGTTTACGGCCCTAAACTCCAGGGTATAAAGGTGACACCTGTCATTTTTGTCATTTTCAACCATTTTCAAGTCTAGGAACCATTTCTCTCTCAAGTATCATCACTAGATCTTCAACTTAGTAAGTGTTTTCTTCCTTGATTTGTTAATCAACTTCATTATCTAGTGTATGTGTATGATTTCATCCGTGAAATCTCTTCATTTGATAGATAATCAAGTGTTCTTCAAGAACACCAAGAACACACACTAGTGTTCTTGAGCCTTAAACACCCAATCAAGCTTCTAGATTGTAAGTACACTTATCCTAGCTTGTTATACACTTGAAATGAACTTGTTTACACCTAGAAAACACAATGAATCACAAGATCAAAGGTGTTTATGTAACGCCTGTGTTTCTGGGCTTGCCATTTTCAGCAATGTAATAGTCTAGGTTAACCTTTGTAACCCGTTTTGAAATAATAAGAGTGTATTATTTGAGTATTATGTGTTTTGTGCTTAATTGCTTAATTATGTGGTTTGATTAATTAAGAATAAAAATAAGCATCAAAATTTAAGTGTAAAATAAACTTGATATCTTTGGATAATGTTGTAGTAGTTGAAACGAGGTTTCCGAATATATATAGAACGCCTAAATCTGACTTCGTATGAGGAAGTTATTATTTATCGAAGTTTCGGCTTAGCGGTATGCAGCCTGAAATAGTCGATTTGAGATCGAGCGGTTTTTAGCCGAAACAATCTAAACGAGAATCGAAGGTCTCGTTGTTGGTATTGAAGCGATGAAAAGTTAGGCGAGAACGGACGTCAAACGAAGAAGTTATGAATTTATAACGAAGTTTTTCTGTCCTGGCCTATTAAAAATAAATAATAAAAATAAAGTTAAAATTAGCCGACAGAGTCTAAACGAAAGTTGTAGAGCGTAGTCTCACCTACGCGTGGATATAAAGAACGTCGAAAACGGTGTTCGTATGAAGAAGATATGAATTTTCGAAGTTTATTAAATAAATTGTATTTAAATTTAATCTTTAATTCGGATGATTATCCGAAGGAGTCACCGATCTGATCCGAGTTACGCCCCGCGTACTCGTGTACGCCCCGCGTACTCCGAGGCTCCAGCCTCCTATAAATAGGATGTGAGGGCAGCCGACTCCTTTGCTATTTTTCTCTCTTCTTTCTCCCGTTTTGCATCGTTTTGCGTGCCAGAAATACCCCGAAGCCCCGGTATTATTCTCGAGCCCCGAAGCAAGTCCCGAGATCCCGAAGATCCCGAGAAGTGCAGTTCCCGAGCCGAAGCTCTGCTCGCGAGAAGTTCGATTTTTGAGGAGATCTTCCAGATCTGCTGAGGACTACTACTTCTGCAAGTCGTAGTGCTGTCCGATCATCTTCTGATCAAGTGAGTGTATACTACCTTTCATAAACACGATAATAATACAAGTATGGTTTGAGTGTATTAAGTAAATTGTGGTTTATATGTGTGAGCGTGTAGTTACTTTCTTCTAACGCATAATTATGAAGTATTTTATACGAAATACGTGTTATGTGTATAACTTTGTTGCTATATGCGTGAATGTATATTCACTCTCTTCTATCTCATAGATCTTATTTGTTTTGTATGAAATACGTGTTATGTGGGTATGCCTCATCTGTTATGTGGAATATATATTGAATGAAAATGCTATACAGGTTTTAAACTATGTATGAAAATATATATTTTTATCTACTAATATGTTGGGTAGAACATGGGTAGATAGTTGGTGTGTAATAAACAGATGAGAGGCCTCGATGTTGTTGTTGTTGTTGATCTAGTTATTCAGCGGAGTATGGATAACGACCACAGACTCTTTCTAGACAGTCTTGTGGAACGCTAGCAGGTTCATAACCTGTAGGTGTTGTGAATGATGTGTTCACCGGTGTACTCTATCCCCCTCATGGTTGCCTTTAGGATATCTATTGTTGAGGAAACCCCTTAGCAGTAATGTCCGTCCCGATGAAAATCCTAGATTAAGGTCCCTTGAGATAGATGTTGTTTTAGGGACGTAAAGTGAGGATAACGGGAATGGGTAATCGGGATAGTGATTGGTTGGTGAAATTAAATATAATTTTATTTATTGTGGGTTGAAAACCCTATATGCTCACCAGGCTCCCAAGCCTGACCCACTCAGTTTTATTTGTATTACAAGAAGTGGCGCAAGGGCGTAAGATGGATGAATCATCGAGTTGTTTTGTTTACAAGTCTGAATATGTATATATTTGTTGAATGACTTGTAATGTTATCGTTTATGCTTTATGGTCTGTATCAGAACATGACATCCCGAGTTTTGATTATGTAATGAAAATGCATCTCTTGATGAAATGCTTTGATAAATATTATTTTATCATGTTTTGTTTTGGGAACAAATTCCGCAACACTTTTAAATCAAAAGGATTTACTCTGAAATTATTTTAAAAAGCATAAATGAAATCGGTATTTTCTGGCCGTGATTTTGGGGATGTCACAGTTGGTATCAGAGCATTAGTTTAAGAGAACTAGGAATTTGTAGGATTTCTAGACTTAAACTTAGAATGCTAAGTGGAATTTTGAGATGTGTGTCTGTTGGATTTTAGACACGAGCACTAGTTTATTTTAGGAAAGTTGCCTAAAATGCTTTTATGTGCTAAATGTTATATGTTGCCATATATGATATTATTTGTTCAGATCTACGGTTTGTTGCCAACCGGATCTGAAGGTTTATGTGTTTAGGATTCTAAGCGTATGTATACGATATTAGAACTAGCATGTAATCGTTTGGAGTAATAAGGATGATTTGAATATCTTATCGTGAAAGAAGATCTAAATTTCACCTTATTCGGTGTGTAGATCAAAAATGGTGAGAACAAGGAGTGGCGTTGGAAACGCGGATGAAAACAGGAATCAACCGCCAGTGATTGAGCAAATACCTATTGTAGCAGCAGCACCAGAACCAATAACAATGGCTGGGGTGCAAGCCATGATTCGGGATATGTTAGCCGAACAAAGGGATGAGATGCGACAGATGTTGCATGATAATAGGGATGAACCTATCATACCTATTGAGGAACCTGAATTGATTCCCGGGCAATCAGAGGAAGGGAACAATAGTCGCATTATGAGTCAAGTTGGGACTCAAGGAGAACGAAGGAACGATCCGGAAAGGAGAAACAACCAGGATGGGCGAATGTACAAGAATTTCTTGGGCGCCAAACCGCCAAGTCTTTCTGGGAGCCCGAAGCCTGTTGAGATAATGGACTGGATCTCCGAAATGGAGATGGTATTTGAAAGTTGCGACTGTAGCAACAAACAGAAGACTGTCTTTGCGGTTAGACAACTGACGATTGGAGTCTTGAGTTGGTGGAAGTTGTTGGCAGATACTATGCCACGAGGGGAAGCCCTGAAAATTTCATGGGAGGAGTTCTTGGAACAACTAAGGGTGCAGTATTGTTCAGAGATAGATATGATTGATCTGAACAATGAGTTCCAAAACCTGAAGAAGGGGAGGATGAGCATAGATGACCATGCTACTGCATTCACTAAGAAAATGAAGTTATTTCCGTACCTAGTGCCAACGGAACTCTCCAAGATTGAGAGGTTTGCTAATGGACCGCCTCCCGACTTTGGTCCGACAGTCAAGATGGCAACTACTCTGAAAACAGTTGTTCGTGCAGCTAAGAATGTGGAGGCTCAGCAGAAGGAAAAGGGTCTGGAAAGGATAGAAGTTGGTGAAAAGAGGAAGTTCGATGGAACTTCAGGGTCCAATAAGAAAAACAAGTTCTCGAAGTCTGGTTCGAGGGGAAGTGGAGGCAAAGCGAAATGGTGCGAAAAACGTAAGAAGAAGCATCAAGGAAAATGTGAGGTAGCGGCCACATGCTACAAATGTGGAAAGCCAGGGCACTATGCCAATGATTGTACCCTCTCTAAGATGGTTTGCTATGGTTGTGATGAGGAGGGACACATGTCAAGGGACTGCCCAAAGAAGAAGGAGGCAGCTAGACCCAACATTCCGCCAAAGCCAAAGGCGAGAGCATTCTAGATGACACTGGAAGCTGCTAAAGATGAAGCTGATGTCGCTTCAGGTACCTTTCTCGTAAACAAATTGCCTGCCCAAATTTTATTTGATTATGGAGCCAACTACTCCTTTTTATCGCATGAATTTGGTAGAAAACTAGCTTTGCCTGTTGATAGACTAGATAATGCTTTATTAGTCGAACTTGCTAGTGGCAAGTTTGTGCCTATTAGCCATCATATGAAAAACATCTTAATTGATCTGAATGGGAATAAGTTCCACGAGGAATTATTGCCTATCGAAATTAATGGTTTCGACATCGTATTGGGAATGGATTGGCTTAGCGCCAATGACGCCGAAATTTTATGCAAGAAGAAGATAGTTAAAGTAAACTCGCCTGGGAAAGAATCGTTTGTGGTGTATGGAGATAAACGCAGAGTAAATTCTGGAATCATTTCTCTAATGAAAGCCAGAAAATGTTTGACCAAGGGGTGTACATCATACTTAGCATTCGTGATCGATGCTAAGAAGGAAAAGAAGGTGATGCAGAATATTCCCGTTGTGTGTGATTATCCGGAAGTATTTCCCAAAGATCTTCCTGGATTACCGCCTGATCAACAAGTTGAGTTTAGAATAGACTTGTTGCCCGGGACAACGCCGATTGCAAAAGCACCTTATCGATTAGCACCGACGGATATGAAGGAGCTAATGATGCAACTTCAGGAGTTATTGGAAAAAGGTTTCATTAGACCTAGTTCATCACCCTGGGGAGCTCCGGTGTTATTCGTGAAGAAGAAAGATGGAAGTATGAGAATGTGCATTGATTACCGAGAGCTGAATAAGGCAACAATAAAGAATAGATATCCGTTTCCAAGGATTGATGACCTGTTCAATCAACTACAAGGTTCAAGTTATTTTTCAAAGATCGACCTAAGGTCAGGATATCATCAGCTGAAAGTAAGGGAGCAGGATATCGAGAAGACTGCATTCAGAACACGATATGGACACTACGAGTTTTTGGTTATGTCGTTTGGACTAACCAATGCTCCAGCAGCATTCATGGATTTAATGAACAGGGTTTGTAATCCGTTCCTTGATAAATCTATGATAGTGTTCATAGATCACATTCTGATTTATTCGAAAAGCCAAGAGGAGCATGGCAGACACTTGCGAGAAGTGTTAGAAGTCTTGAAGAAGGAGAAGCTGTATGCTAAGTTCTCCAAATGTGATTTTTGGATTCGTGAAGTCCAATTCTTGGGTCACATGGTCAACCAAGAAGGGATAATGGTTGATCCAGCGAAGATCGAAGCTGTAATGAAGTGGGAACAGCCGAAAAGTCCCACGGAGAGCCGAAGCTTTTTAGGATTAGCCGGATATTACCGAAGGTTTATCCATGACTTTTCTTCGATCGCTACTCCGTTGACAGCTTTGACCCACAAAGGAGCTATTTATGCTTGGAGTGAGAAGCATAAAGAAGCATTCGAAAAGCTAAAGAAGAAGCTATGCGAGGCACCGATACTTTCTCTACCCGATGGAGTCGAAGACTTCGTTGTGTATAGCGATGCGTCTGGGGTTGGATTGGGTTGTGTTTTGACCCAAAGAGAAAAGGTGATAGCATATGCGTCTCGACAGCTGAAAGAGCATGAAAAGAATTACCCGACTCATGATTTGGAGTTGGCAGCGGTAGTTTTCGCTCTGAAAATATGGAGGTGTTACCTCTATGGCACGAAGTGCAAAATTTTCACTGATCATAAGAGTCTCCAATATCTCTTTAATCAGAAGGAATTGAATATGAGGCAACGATGCTGGCTAGAATTACTTAAAGACTACGACTGTGAGATACTTTACCACCCCGGTAAGGCTAATGTTGTTGCTGATGCTCTCAGTCGGAAAGTCAATCTTGAAAGGAAAAGGCCAAGAACGTTGAGAATTGAAGTTGTCTCGACTATTTTGGAAAGTATAAAGAAAGCTCAGAGCGAAGCTGCTGAGAAGAATGACAGAAAGGAGGAACGTTTGGGCAAAACGTTGGTGTTCGGTGTAAACAATCATGGACTGAAGGTGTTCCAAGATCGGATTTGGATACCTAAGATAGGAGGAGTCAGAGAAATTCTAATGGAAGAAGCTCACAAAACCATGTACTCGATTCGTCCCGGTAGCACTAAAATGTATAGGGACCTAAAAACCTACTACTGGTGGCTGACGATGAAGCTTGATGTTGCAAAGTATGTGGCTGAGTGTGTGACTTGTGCGAGAGTAAAGACACAACATCAGAAACCGTACGGGAATTTAGAACCTTTGCCTGTGCCTATGGGTAAGTGGGAAGACATTGCTATGGATTTTGTCACTAAACTGCCCAGAACAAAGAATGGTCACGACATGATTTGGGTGGTCGTTGATCGATTCACTAAGAGTGCGCATTTCATAGCGGCCAAGGAGAAATGGTCTATGGAAAAGCTTGCGAATTCTTACGTGAAGGAAATTGTGAGGCTTCACGGTGTTCCGTTAACGATTGTATCGGATCGTGATAGCCGTTTCACCTCGAGGTTTTGGAAAAGTCTATAAGAGGAATTGGGTACCAAGTTGTGTTTAAGTACAGCTTACCATCCGCAGACTGATGGTCAGAGCGAACAAACGATACAAACGCTTGAAGATATGCTAAGAGCATATACCTTGGAATTCCTGGGTAATTGGGATGAACATTTACCTTTGGTAGAATTTTCCTACAATAATAGTTTTCACTCGAGCATTAAGATGGCACCTTATCAAGCTTTGTATGGACAGAAGTGTCGTCCGCCGTCATGTTGGCTTGAGGCTGGGGAAAAGCAGTTTATGGGACCGGAGATGGTTCATCAAACTGCTGAAAAGTTGAAAATAATTAGGGAAAGAATGTTAGCAGCTCAGGATCGTCAAAAGAGCTATGCTGACAAAAAGCGAAGACCGATGACTTTTGAAATTGGAGATTCGGTTTTGCTTAAAGTCTCTCCGTGGAAGGGACTTATCAGATTTGGTAAAAGGGGAAAATTAAGTCCAAGGTTTATTGGACCGTTCAAAGTTCTTCAGAGGATTGGGAACCAAGCTTACAAGCTCGAACTACCAGAAGAAATGAATGGAATTCATAACACTTTTTATGTGTGTTATTTGAGGAAGTTCACGGGGGAAGTTCCCGACATGATTCCACTTTTGGAGTTGAGAATCGATGAGAACAAAAGGTTGATTGAAGAACCAGAGGCAATTGTTGACCGAAAGACTAAGAAGTTGCGACGCAAGATGGTCGAGTTAGTGCTTGTCCGATGGAAACACACGAATGGGCCGAATCTCACCTGGGAGACGGAGAGTGACATGTTGAGTCGGTATCCGCATTTGTTTGTTGATGTGTGATTCCGGGGACGGAATCATTCTAAGGTGGAGAGAATTGTAACGCCTGTGTTTTCGGGCTTGCCATTTTCAGCAATGTAATAGTCTAGGTTAACCTTTGTAACCCGTTTTGAAATAATAAGAGTGTATTATTTGAGTATGATGTGTTTCGTGCTTAATTGCTTAATTATGTGGTTTGATTAATTAAGAATAAAAATAAGCGTCAAAATTTAAGTGTAAAATAAACTTGATATCTTTGGATAATGTTGTAGTAGTTGAAACGAGGTTTCCGAATATATATAGAACGCCCAAATCTGACTTCGTATGAGGAAGTTATTATTTATCGAAGTTTCGGCTTAGCGTTATGCAGCCTGAAATAGTCGATTTGAGATCGAGCGGTTTTTAGCCAAAACAGTCTAAACGAGAATCGAAGGTCTCGTTGTTGGTATTGAAGCGATGAAAAGTTAGGCGAGAACGGACGTCAAACAAAGAAGTTATGAATTTATAACGAAGTTTTTCTGTCCTGGCCTATTAAAAAAATATAATAAAAATAAAGTTAAAATTAGCCGACGGAGTCTAAACGAAAGTTGTAGAGCGTAGACTCACCTACGCGTGGATATAAAGAACGTCGAAAACGGTGTTCGTATGAAGAAGATATGAATTTTCGAAGTTTATTAAATAAATTGTATTTAAATTTAATCTTTAATTCGGATGATTATCCGAAGGAGTCACCGATCTGATCCGAGTTACGCCCCGCGTACTCGTGTACGCCCTGCGTACTCCGAGGCTCCAGCCTCCTATAAATAGGATGCGAGGGCAGCCGGCTCCTTTGCTATTTTTCTCTCTTCTTTCTCCCGTTTTGCATCGTTTTGCGTGCCAGAAATACCCCGAAGCCCCGGTATTATTCTCGAGCCCCGAAGCAAGTCCCGAGATCCCGAAGATCCCGAGAAGTGCGGTTCCCGAGCCAAAGCTCTGCCCGCGAGAAGTTTGATTTTTGAGGAGATCTTCCAGATCTGCTGAGGACTACTACTTCTGCAAGTCGTAGTGTTGTCCGATCATCTTCTGATCAAGTGAGTGTATACTACCTTTCATAAACACGATAATAATACAAGTATGGTTTAAGTGTATTAAGTAAATTGTGGTTTATATGTGTGAGTGTGTAGTTACTTTCTTCTAACGCATAATTATGAAGTATTTTATACGAAATACGTGTTATGTGTATAACTTTGTTGTTATGTGCGTGAATGTATATTCACTCTCTTCTATCTCATAGATCTGATTTGTTTTCTATGAAATACGTGTTATGTGGGTATGCCTCATCTGTTATGTGGAATATATATTGAACGAAAATGCTATACAGGTTTTAAACTATGTATGAAAATATATATTTTTATCTACTAATATGTTGGGTAGAACATGGGTAGATACACTACTAGAAAAACAGCCTTTTACGACGCTCATTGCGCGTCGTAAAAGGCTCAGACGACGCGCAAATGTGTGTCAAGGAAGGCCCTGTCATAAAGAGAGACGACGCGCATTTACGACGCTCATTTACGACGCGCAATTACGACGCGCGTTTACGACATGCAATGCATATCAAGGAAGGCCCTTTCATAAAGGAAGATGACACGCATTCGCGTGTCGTAACCTTACGACGCGCGCGTTAATGATACGCAATGCGTATCAAGAAAGCCCCTGTCAAGAAAGGCCATGTCATAAATGAAGATGACACACATTTTTGCGTATCGTAAATTTAAATGTTTAAAAAAAATAAATTTATATATTTATTAATTTTCAAATTAAATTTGCATTTAATTTCTCATAATAGAAATAAAATACCATATACAAAAATACAATCCATTGCATAATATAAAATAAAATTTCATACTCAAAAAATAAAATAAATTGCACAAATTGTAATGTCATACAAAGAATCATTCAAATGTTAAACAAAAATAATACATTGCTAACATGGGTTATACATTCCTATAAAACTAACAAATAATCATACAACTTTGTTTCTTACTGGAAAGGAATGTCAAACATGATTACAAGTCTCCCTTAATCTTGATTACTCACCTTCTTAAGTAGAATGTTGTTGTTGAGAAGGTTACCTAGCAACAGAGAAAAACACAACACCTCTCCCACAATCACAACATCATTTACAGAGAAAGGGTTGTCAATTACTTTCATTAAGACTTTCATTCAATCACAAAAATATTAAATAAAAGGGTGAAACAGTAACTTACTTTTGATAAGTTGATCTCCCTTAGAGCAAACACAGCTAAAGCATTGAACAAGACCCTATTTCAAAATTTTATAAATACACAAATCATGATACCTGATATTGGAATACACACTTTGAGACATGAATAAATACGAGTAGATTAACCTGGATACATAGGAGGTAAAGATGGAAGGTGCGAGAACTCCGGGGGCATTGGGTTGGTTCCTTCCCACTCGCACACACCAAGCCAGAACTCCACTTAATCCAGCACCAAAATAAGCCTGCATTCAGAAAGCTGTAGGGGTGAGTCACAATTCAAGAATCTGTTAAAATTTGAGGAATAACATGTTCAACCAAAACAATATTAGAAAACAGGGTTAAATGTGAAACATAGCAATGTAATAATTATCAAGGTGCTGGAATACTTGAAATCTAGATTATTTGCTTGTTTGTACATCCAGACGATTTTATCACGAACATAAGTCATGTTATCAACTTTCTGAAGAAGTATACCAAGACATTTGTAGGAGAAGAATACTCTCAATAAGATAATTTAATTTAAAAAATGTAATGATAATGATAATGAGTTCATACCTGTGAAGTAGTGCAGAATGCTCATCATCATATGTATAAAGCTCATACTGCTTTGCAAAAGCATTTCCAAGAGAAATGACCCAATCAATGTCTTGAACAACATCCAAAGTTTCTGCAAGAAACTGCAAACAAAAAAAGAAATAAATAATAATGACATGAAAAGTAAGACTATCAGTCTATAACCTCAACAATAAAACAAAACAAATTATTATTAAAATCAAATAATGATAATACAAATTGTTACAAATTATGGGACAGCAGGGTCTTCTATGATGACATATAAAGCAGCCCTATTACAATATTACCCTTGTGGGACAGCAGGGTCTTCTTCTATGATGACAAATTGTGGGACAGCAGTACATGACTAAATGCATGTAGATTGATAAGGTTGTTTCTTTTTTACTTAATAAAATCAAAATGACTTGTCGTGCTAAGTGAGAGGTTGGTCACTTTATGTATTAAGACCCTCCCTATTACAATATTACCCTTGTTTATTTTTTTATTTTATTCAACTTTTGACAATCTCATGAAAAAGGCACTATCGACCTCGTTTTTTTTCAATGTTCACAGACTTTTAAGCAAAATGTTGGCATCTATTTACCTGTTGTTGTTTGTTTTAGAATTTGGAGAGAGAGAGAGAGAGAGAGAGAGAGAGAGAGAATCTTCATGCCTTTATGGTGTATCAAAGGAGGGCGCGAAAAGACAACCCAGTTACCATCCTAAGCAATTAGTGGTCCTAGACCATGTGAAAAACAGAGCTCATATCATAAGCTGATTTCATAAAAAGATATAAAAAGAAAGACTAAAGAGCCAGTACCAGTTGATCAAACCCATGACATCTTTTGTGTGCCCAATGAATTTGTTCATGACAAGTGGATCCGAAGGACATATTGCATTTTCTTGCAAAAAAAACTAACACCATGCCTGCAAAAATGTTAAATTTATTATTATAAGCATTGTCTAACCATGTAAGTAACAACTAATATCATGTCATGAACAACTTATACAGATCACACAATAAGGAACATGGACAACTACTTACTCCTTGAATATTTTCTTCATTTTTTCTTGACCTTCAGCTACAGCTGATGGACTCATGCCCTGAAAAGAGGATTTTAAGAATAACTTGAAATAAGTAAACAAGTTTCACTTTCTTAAATGCTTAAAGGTGTCTAATTTGATTAGCAAATAATTAATCAAGAACTATTTTGGGAGCATACGAAGCATAAACATGATGTTTTAAGGGGTCAATGTTTGTGTTTTTTTAACTATACACCATTAAGGAAGAAGTTTGATGGATCAATTTTGTGAGCAATGACAATCAATAACAGAAAAAAATGGTAAGTTAATAAAGTGGAATCCAATCAATTGCACCATCTTGCCACCATAGGTTCAAACTAAAAAATATATTAGGAAGAAAGTCAAGCCTAGCAAGTGGAAGTATCTCAGCAATTTCAGCACGTGGAACCTCAAGCCTCATTCTCCAGCGAGTTTAAGATATACACGTGCCATAAGAGATACACGTGGAACACCTCCAAAGCCAGTTGGTTTAGATACTTGAAGACCAGAAGAACTTGAAAGCTCTATTGCTAGATCCTATAAAAGAAGTAAAAAGAATAAGCTGATTATTACTTATAAATTATAATTAATACAATTAGCTTAAGTGAAAATGATTAAACCTTCCTAAGCTGATTTAGATTAAATAAATAAATAAAATTAAATACCAACTAACCTGTAATCCTACCGCTTTTTCGGCAAAGTGAAGCAAATTTCAACCAGGTTTCACTATCCTCGTCTGTAGGAGGAAATACAAGTGACCTAACTACCAAAAGAGCTTGCCAAACCTCAACATTTCTTTTTGTGCCTTTAATACGTTCATTCCACATGTTACGGATGAGTGATCTTCTAACCTCAGCAGCAACAGAGTCGCCAACACATACACTGAAAGCTGCACTACCCAATTGCAAACTTTGTTCTACTTACAGGAACTGTTAATCGTTCGTTTGTTTTCAAGATATTTTTTGCTACAGCTGCACGCAAATAAAACTCCAATATAAATTCAATAACCTTTTTTATACATAAATAATATCAAATTTACATACTAATAAGAGACATGAATAGTTCGGCCACTGTGTTGGTACTACCCCTCATTTACTCCCCACCTGTAGTGAAAAATTGAATTTTATTAGATATATATTTCAAGTATGAACATGTGAAATCAAGTGTGCTCCTATGAAGGTTAAATTAAAAAAGCCATTTTATCATTTAGAAGCCCATTGATTAGAAGAAATGGCCCACTAATATAAATAAAGATGGCGTGTGTACTAACCTAACATAAACAACAAATTAATTCAACACTAAAGCTTATATCTAATGAAATTGTACTTTATAATTATGTTAACGAAGATGTCAACTTTAAAATGTAAATTTTTACATTATTTTGATATATCTAATGAAGTCATAATATATATATATATATATATATATATATATATATATATATATATATTACTATCCTTTATCGATACTTTTTTTGTGCTACCCCTAGGAAAATTTTCTGGTTCCGCCATGGACATGAAAACTATGTTCATTCTCATTATATACAAAAATAACCTACTTAGAGAAATGACCTGCATCCCTATAATATAGACATAATCAATATAGACCATAATCAATTAATATTTCAACATGGTAAGTAAAGAGTGATTTTTCAATATATTTACCATAAATAACAAATGGTTATTATTATACCTCGATTGTATTAATGGATCATGGAAGAATTCACAAGAATCTCCTGGACCTAAACTTATGAATGATCCAACTTCTGTCACTGACAAGGCAAACAACCACACATCAAAAAACCAGTTAGATCGCTAAAGAGGATTATTCTGTTCCATAGTAATGTTTCATTCCATTCCAATTTTAATAACTCAGGAAATAGAAAGTAAATTATAATTAAAGTGGAAGCAAATGGGTACAAGGTATGTGATGGGACTAAATGGCCTTCTATAAAAGGCATGTTATGGAATAGTGAAAATCAATACAACACAGGGACGAAAAGTGTAATTTTTAGTCATGTATTGTATAATGATATAATACTTAAGGATGGTAGTGAGATTTTTGTTTGTTGATTAGGTTGCTTAAGTCTGTAAAGTTTGAACCTTGTGCTCCAATTCTGTAATGTAACGCATTTTCCTCTCTTTTGATCTTGCAGCAGATTGTCGATTTGCCAAAATCCTAAAACATATCACATAAAAAAATATATTTGTTTATTCAAATATCAAAATAAATATTCAGATTTCTCCAATTATAATGTAAATATTAATGAATTTGAAAAAAGCTACATACCTTTTGGCTCGTTTGGGATCAGATAAAGCAATCTCTGCAAGTTTCTCATTAGCCATGATTTTCTTGAGCTCAGCCCCTGTAAACTCACCATTTCCAAACTCCAAACTAAACGTATTTGTATTTGAGTTTGAGTCGATTGAATTATTTGGGGATAATTGACCAATATGCCCTCCAGGAGAAGGAGGAAGCTTAGGTGATTCATCAACAAAGTTCATCCTCCCCATAAAACTATCCATTGACACACTTCTATAATGCCTTGTTGTTGGAGCAATGTCTCCACCTGCACTCCGTTTAATCCCTTTATCATTAATACTACTTGTAGCTTCATTATCACTGCTATCACCTCCATTTGTTTTTGTTCCACTAGCTCGACTATCTAAATCTTCACGATTCTCAGTTCCTTGTTTATCGTCAGTTCCAGAAGAGTTTAATGTGTCAAGATTTTCAAGATTCATATAAGCAGAAAACAAATCGTCAACAACTTCCCCTTTGGAGGCTCTTTTAGTTGCTCATGTATGCCAGCTTTATCCCAATGCAATACCTAGTATGCTAGTTTCCTGTTTTTTAGAGTCTATACCAACTGGTGTTTGCCAAACCCTGTCATGCTATGCCCAATTGAACAGGATGATCTTGGATTTAACATGTGGGACCCACGTAAATGGTTCGGTGATCGAACCCATCTCATGCCCATCATCATTCCTGCATACCCATGCATGAACTCTAGTTACAATGTTTCCCACCCTGGTTTAGGCCCAAGGGCAACTGCCACCATGGAACTTGCCTTACCCTAAAAAAAATTATATTAAAGTAATTATGGATGAAATAAAATAAACCAAAATGAAAAAAATTACTAAATCTTACTTGCATAAATACACTTCCGTTTGTGACCAAAGGATGATTGTGCAAATCAGTAGCTGGTGGAAGCACTAATAAATCGGGAATCATGTCATCCTTCTCGACCTATAAAGATTATTATAACTAAAATCAGAAAAATAAAAAAGATAAATTAAAGAGGGTACCATAATGTATATTAATGTTACCATATTATCTTTGCTTAATTCAGACACAGCAGTTTCAACATCCAATTTCAGAGTATTGACACGAACATAGCGAGGTTTTTTAACATCTGCTACATAAATGATAAATCATAGATCTCGTTTAATAAATATGGTTGTGTAAATTATAAATAATAAAGTGGAATGTTATTGGTAGAACAAACCGGGAATCTTATATTGGGACATTAAATCTTCTATACGTTTTGCTCCCTTCTTTAATAAGATCTTTGCAAGAGCTGACTGTAGTTGACTTTTCCTCAAAATAAGGTACTTTTCTGGATCTCCTGTTAAAGATGAATCCTATGAAGAAATGTTAAAATTATGTATATGATTAATTTAAAGAAAATATTATATGATGTGGCATCCTAGAAAGTGAAGATACCTGTCCGAAAAGAATGTCATAGGTGATTATGTACATTAATTCCACTTGCCTCTGTTACAAAACGAATAACAAAAG
Source organism: Lactuca serriola (assembly GCF_051521515.1). NCBI lineage: Eukaryota > Viridiplantae > Streptophyta > Magnoliopsida > Asterales > Asteraceae > Lactuca > Lactuca serriola. The sequence goes on along the minus strand of NC_136409.1, from coordinate 178,229,075 downwards.
CAATAAATTTCAAATAAATAGTAACGGGAGATTAAAAAAATAATAACATTCGAATATATATGGTGAGTATGGAATGAAGATCAGGTATCAAATAATTTTTTTGAGGTATTACTTACCTTCCATTTGCTGTTTAATACATTAGCAATCTCCAATACATCCTTGATGATTGGAAGATCTGTGAATAGAGAAACAAGAGATGAAATCAATATGAAATTAGAAAAAATCATTAAACAAAGAAATTAGAAGAAAGAAATTAGAAGAGGATGCGATAGGAGGAGGATTCCCCAATTTGTAATCATGTTTTAAACAAAGAAGCACAACCAATAAGATGAGTTGATGAGGAAGTGTTTTTGTTATCGCTTTTTCTAATCAAATATGAAAAAAATATACTTACAAAGTCTGGCATTTCATTGAGCACCTTGAGGGCACCTTGCATCTCCATAACTTCAAATCCCATAAAAACCCCAAATTTTGAAACCCATATGTCAGAAGAAATGGATAGACCTTCAATATTTGTGATACAAACATGAAGTATGACATGATTAGATGGAGCATGTAAGTTCTTCACACTTTCAAGCATAATTGTAACCCAATCGTCGGCTCAAGCATAATTGTAACCCAATCATAGTCACTCAATGCGAAAATATGCGCTTTTGGAACGGCGGAACTCTGTGGCGAAACCGATAGCAGCTTGGAACGAGATTCAAGTAAGCCAAATTCAAGATTCGTGAAATTTTAGGGCACACGAGGCTACATGTTGCTTGAATTTCAGTCTACCGGAGTTCCGACACATAAGTCCGACTTGTACGCTTTCGGAGTTGTACTTCTTAAGATATTGTCAGGCGAAGAAGGCAAGTGAGGAACGAAGGAAGGAGTGTTGATAACTAGGCAAGGCGGCAGTCGAATCTATGGAGGGGGAAGAAAGGATCATAATTAGGGCAAGAAGGACACAAAAGAGGAGGATAAAAATGAAGGCGGGTGTTCAAAATTTTAGGGATTTCATTTTCCCCCTATCTACTAAACGCGCTTTTCATTAAAATTATAAAGCGACACTCATAGAGGACGCACATTTAAGATACAGCGCCCTCCGTGTTTTTAATTTTTTCTCGTATGATGCTAATTTAAGGGCACGCAATAATGCGTGACCTAAATCCTTAAATTTTTTGAAGAGATGACACTTTTTTAACGTCACTCTCCATTGCGTAACATAAATCAATGAGTGTCGTGGTTTGCGCGTCGTAAAAGGCTATTTTTCTTGTAGTGATAGTTGGTGTGTAATAAACAGATGAGAGGCCTCGATGTTGTTGTTGTTGTTGATCTAGTTATTCAGCGGAGTATGGATAACGACCACAGACTCTTTCTAGACAATCTTGTGGAACGCTAGCAGGTTCATCACCTGTAGGTGTTGTGAACGATGTGTACACCGGTGTACTCTATCCCCCTCATGGTTGCCTTTAGGATATCTATTGTTGAGGAAACCCCTTAGCAGTAATGTCCGTGCCGATGAAAATCCTAGATTAGGTCCCTTGAGATAGATGTTGTTTTAGGGACGTAAAGTGAGGATAACGGGAATGGGTAATCGGGATAGTGATTGGTTGGTGAAATTAAATATAATTTTATTTATTGTGGGTTGAAAACCCTATATGCTCACCAGGCTCCCAAGCCTGACCCACTCAGTTTTATTTGTATTATAGGAAGTGGCGCAAGGGCGTAAGATGGATGAATCATCGAGTTGTTTTGTTTACAAGTCTGAATATGTATATATTTGTTGAATAACTTGTAATGTTATCGTTTATGCTTTATGGTCTGTATCGGAACATGACATCCCGAGGTTTGATTATATAATGAAAATGCATCTCTTGATGAAATGCTTTGATAAATATTATTTTATCATGTTTTGTTTTGGGAACAAAGTTTGGAACACTTTTAAATCAAAAGGATTTACTCTGAAATTATTTTAAAAAGCATAAATGAAATCGGTCTTTTCTGGCTGTGATTTTGGGGATGTCACAGTTTACGTCCAAGAAATGTTCTTGGGCCGTAAACCCTAAAAGATGGGGCAAAGTGATCCCTAGTCCCATCCTTAGCCTTGGATACTAGTCTAAATCACTTCCTTGAAGTGTGTAGGACCTTAAACATCAAAAAGACCATGAACACATAGATTTCACGGCCGTGAACTCATAAGGATATGGTTCTTAGGCCGTAAACTCTATAAAGTGGAGCCATTGTGCCCCTAATGCTTCCTAAGGCTTGGACTTGATCATTGGATGCTCAACCTTGACTTATATGACCTCAAACCACCCAATGGCACTAAGTAACATGATTTTACAGCCGTAAACTCATGGGGGATGACCTTAGGCTGTAAACTCCTTAAGGAGTGGTCCTTGGGTCATAAATTCCAATGCCATGCCATGCAACCCTTTGGTACCTATAGCACTTGAAACAAAGTGTTTTCATGTCCTAGGGTGTCTTAACTTAGTTAATTAGTTGTTAAATGTCTAATTGGATACATATATGTGTTATTATATGTTAATTAGGATCCGTGTGTGTGTTCAAGTCTTCACTTGACACTTAGCATCCTATACCATCCGTTCATCCAAACCACTCACTACAGGTGAGTTCATACTCCCTTAACGAACCTTTTAAATGCTTTTACACGCTTTTAAATGCTTTTATGGGGGGGGGGGAATAGAAGTTGAATATCATAGTTATTATATCAATCACATGTGATTAATAACTATCAAACATATGGAATTGCTATACTTTCAAACTGTTTTATCAAACAGACTACTTTTAAATCATTTTATAAATTGACTTCAAGTCATGATTATTTATTGTTTCAAACCCTTTAAATGTATTACAAAACCTCTTTTCAACTCATGTATTGTTAAAAACCATATCTATACACTTATGTAGTAAGTATATATATATATATATATATATATATATATATATATATATATGTATTGATAGGAAAGTTGTGACTTCAGTTCCAACACTTTTGTGTAACAAAGGTGTATAAACATACTTGGACATTTCAAACTAGATTACTAGTAAAATCTAATAGGTATAGTTTAGGAGATACTACTTGCTATTCCTAGTACAAAGGGAACATACAAGAGTCCGTTCATTCATGAGTCTATACAAATATACTATTACATACTATATGAAGAGATAATATTACATACTATATGAAGAGATACTATTATATACTATATGAAGAGATACTATTACATAATATATGAAGAGATACTTCTACATACTACACGGGACTGACCATTCCACACCCGGCTATTAGCTATAGTGGGGAATTGCACATCGACGGATGTCCTCGGTTGTACGGTTCGGCGAGTTACCACGCCGTGTTTATCCTAAAACAAAAGGATACGATTTCAATGATTATATTATTTTCCTTATTACCTTTATTTTGTGACTCATTCACATAAACGATGAGGTCGACTATATTTTAATAATAATAGTTGTACAGGGGAAAAACCTTCATTCATACAGAGGTTCAAACCTCCAAAACTGTCAGGGTCTTGGTAGAAGACTACATTTTATACTAGTAGGAAATATGGGATTTTCTAGGGTTTTCATACTTATACGAACTTTTTCATCAAACATTTACAAGTCTTTTCTTTGAAGTTTTACAAATCAAATACACTAAAATACTTATGAATTCACCAGCTTAAATGCTGATCTACGCTTTCAAAATAACTTGTATTCTCAGGTCATCAGTAGACAAGTACCGGTGACACGTTTTAAGAAGACGGAGCACATACAAGACTCGTCTTTTATTTTGATCATTCATTTTTGGTGTCTATTTACATTACAAAGAACACACATGTATTAGAACTTTACTATTAATGCAATGGATGATGTTGTTGCTTGTTTACTACTTTGCATTGTTATGATACTTTACATGATGTCCTCCACCCCAGAACGTTTTCGCCGTTATTGGTTTTGGGGTGTGACGGTTTTGTAGTGAAAGGATAAAAGTTAGCTCTATATCTCTAAATCCTCAAAAACATAGCCTCAGAATTCGAAACCTTCAGCCTAAACCAGGTTCCTAGAGAAGACAACACTGAAGTTGATGCTCTAGCCAATCTAAGATCTTCCTTAAGGATCCCGCTGGAAACCGGGATTCCTATAATCCACATATTAGTCCCGGTGTAACATCCTGAATCCCAGGTATTCGCTTATTATTTATTTATTATTAAGACTTCATGAGTGACTCGACGAGTTATGGGGCTAACTCGTCGAGTAGAGTCTGATTTGACCACGTGGGTTTAAAGATCGACTCGACGAGTCAGAGAGCTGACTCACCGAGTAGGCGCTGTGAGGTGAAAACCTAAATATCTAGGGTTGGGGCCTATTTAAGAGAACTTATGTCCTCAATTCTGCCTCACCAGCTACCTAACTCCCCTGTGTGAAATCCTAAATGCTTGTAGTGAGCTAAAGGATTTATAGAGCTAATTTTTGGAGTATTCTAGTGCATATTTTAAGGAGAAGAGGAGTCTATCTAGCAAGGAACAAGGAGAAACTGTTGTATCTAGTGCTATATCGACCAAAGCTTCTATGGAAGGGAAAATGCCTACACCTTTCTCATCTTATTGGTTAGATCTCATGATTATGGAAGTTAGGGCTTTTACCACCTTTTGTTGGGACATTGAGTGCATTGAGTCTATTAGGAGGTCTAGACTTCAAATCTGGACCTTGTGAGGCCCATAGATTCCAAAGGTCCCAGCTTTATTCATCCATATTAGAGTATTTGTGCTTAAACACCCTTGTTAGAGTTGTAATGACATTTTAGAGCAAAATATGCCATGCATGGACGTAAAGATTGAAGCTTTACGTGACATTCGAGCCTTGGGAGCCTAGATTTAGGGTGTGGAGTAGTAGATCTGTCTTAAAAATCTGAATGAGAATTCAGACTGAAGGGACTCACTAAGTCAACGAGCTGACTCGACGAGTCGACTAAGGTTTTCCCCGATGAGTCTGGACAAGGGTGACTCGGCGAGTTGATGAGACAACTCGACAAGTTGAGATGGTTTTTTGCGACATTCTGAGGAACAACGGGGACTGGGCGAGTCACACAAGTGTACTCAACGAGTTGGGTCAACATGGGCAGTTGACTGGAGTGTTGAGTTCTGTTGACTTTAGGGGTTGATCAAGACAGGGTCTATGGGGGCAATGAAGGGGTAAAATGGTCTTTTACCTATCTCAAGAGTTAGAAACAGTTTAGTGTGAGTTATATTTCATTGTGATCTTTATGAGTTAGTTAGAGATACTTATTGCATGTAGGCGGAGATTAGGTTGTTCGAGGGGTATCCAGTTTTCTTTGCTTACTTACGAGGTGAGTCTTCTCACTATACTTACCATGAGTGGTATCTATGTGCGAACGGAGGGTCTTATGTGCTTATTGTTGGATTAGTGTATAAGTTCATAACTATGTTTGGTGTGTACTTGACCCAGTTGTGCATGGTCCTTTTGGGTTGCCTTCACCAAAGCGACTTGAATGGAAGAATAATATAGAAAGAGGTGATTATGATTTATTAATATATTATAAGACTAATATATTAAAAGAGAAATCATATTTTTTTAATTCACATTGGTCAATAATTAATTAAGAGTTAGTTTTATGATCAAAAGAAGTTAATTAAACTTAAGGGGCCAAATTGTAATTATGTGATAGTTACAAAGTTGGGCAAGGAAACCCTAGTAGATAGGGTGGACGAATTCTAGGGATAAAGCCTTAAGAATTCATCCATAATAGGGATTCTAGAATTATCTTATGGGCTGCTTGGTGGCTAAGTAACCAGATAAGGATAATAACTGAAACCCTAATTCTTACACCTATATAAAGATACCCCTAAGCATGGGAATTTCGATTACTTGAACCCTAGAAGTCCTAGAGCCGCAATTCTCCTCTCCTCTCTCTCTCTCTCTCTCTTGCTTCCTCTAATTGATATTGGTGTTTGTGATTCATTAGAGGCACAACACTTGAGGTGCTAAAGTTCTCAAGGCTTCGTGATCTTCAATCAACAAGGTAAACATCTAGATCTGTTTTGTTGTGTTAATTTCAATTATATACACTAGATCTAGGGTTTGAAAGTTTTGGATGAATGCATGTACAATTAGAGAAACCTAGATCCAAGCATTAGGGTTTGCATGAGCACATAGGATGTTCCTTTGGCTTAAACCCATCAGTGGTATCAGAGCTATGTTTGGTTTCTATTGTATGGATGCCTTGTTGGTTCATTCATGATTTAAATTTGATTTTTGGGCTTTCCGTCTGATGAACTCGACGAGTTCCATAGGGAACTCGATGAGTTGGATGAACGTGACGAGTTCCAATGTGGACTCGACGAGTTTAGCTGTCAGACAGAGAGATATTCGGGATTTCTTTCTGTTTTGCTTAAGGATAATTACCTAAATCGTTTTTGACTAATAAAATCTGAATTTTATTAATGCTAGATGATTATCCTTACCAAATCAAAAGATAATTACCAATTGTTTGAATAATAAATTCCTTATTTGATAATAATTGATTATTTCAATTAATTTTTGAATTATCTTGTAAATAAAACTGATTAGGTCAAATTTAGATAATCATTAAATTAATTGTTTAATTTAAATTATTTGCTATTTGATCATTTGTGTTTTGAAAAGTTCAAAACTTGTCCTCAAGCTTTGAAATTTAAATTTTTGATTAAAAGTTTAAGTTCAACTATTTAAATTTCAAACCCTAGAATTTTACAAGTTTAAAATTCAACATATACTTTATAATATTATAGGATTAATATATATATATATATATATATATATATATATATATATATATATATATATATATATATGCCAGTTAAAAGTTCAATGAATCTCAAAAGATCTAGGAGTTTTCAATACATTTAAAACTTAATCTCTTTTTCGTTTTTCATGGTGGAGAATTAGTGAATCGTCATTCACTTACCTTCAAATTATTTACATGTTAGATTACGGCATCCCTCTTCTAATTTGTAAATAATGTTGTTGGATCCTAGCCCTAATTTCTCATTTGGGTGTTTAATTGGGGATTCATTTCTAATCAAACTTTTTTCGTTTTCCTTTTCAGATGCCGAACAACAACAATGCTTCCGACTCGAATTCCTCCGGCTCATTCTCACTTATGAACTTGTGTGGGAGAGTGATCTTTGATGGGTCCAATTTCTATGATTGGATTCGTAACATCCGAATGGTCACTCGTTACGAGGACAAAGAGTATGTCCTTGATGAGAAGCTGAAGGAGATCAACCTCAACACTGCTACTGCTGAAGAGATTTCCGCCTTTGAGGCCCATGAGCGTGATGCCACGAAAGTCCATTGCATCATGCTAGCGACCATGACTGCAGAACTCCAGAAGCCCTATAAGGACATGTATCCCTATGAAATGCATCAAGACTTGTTGGACCGGTACCACCAAAGTGCGAGGCAAGAAAGGTATGAGATCATCACTTCGATGATCACTACCCGAATGGGTAATGGAGAGTCCCTTAACGCTCATTTGCAAAAGATGTAGAGATATGTTGATCGCCTGCTAAAGTTAAATGTTAACTTTAATGAAGAGCTGGCAATCGACATAATCTTTCACTCCTTCCCTCCTTGCTACAACTAGTTCCACATGACCAACCACATGAATAAGGAAGAGGTCACTTTGAGCAAGCTTCAAGGCTTGCTAAGGACTGCTGAGAGCAATCTCAAAGATAAGTCTATTGCATCAACTCCAACTCCCGTTGCTGCCCCTGTCTTGGCAATAGGTCAAGGGAAGTGTAAGAAAAGGAAGGCTCCCTCAAAGAGGAACCACAAAAGGAAAGTCCCAAGATGGTCCCTCTTCTAGTGGAACCAATGATGGTTCTGCTAAACCCAACTCTAACCCAAAAGAGGCATAGGGCCATCACTGCCACAAGATAGGGCATTGGAAGAGAAGTTGCCCAGAATATCTGTAATCTATCAAGGATGGGAATATCAAGCCGTCCTTCGCAGGTATTTACACTATTAAATATAATGATTCATCGCATGCTATTTCTTGGGTTCTTGATGTTGGATAAGGTGTCTAAGTCCATAACTATTTCTGGTATGTACTTGACCCGGTTTGGCATGGTCCATTTGGGTTGCATGACATCATGCATTTGGATAGACTAAAATGAGAGAAATAACACTTACGGTTTATTAATATATTATAAGTTCTAATATATTAATAGTATTATTTAATTAGTATTGATCAATAATTAATTTGGAAGTAATTATATGATCAAAAGAAGACTAATTAAATATATGGGTTGATTGTGTAAATCACTCATACTTGTATAGTGTGCTAAAGCTCCATGGATTATCAAGTTGGGCTAAAACCCATAGGATGATACATGGATGCTCCATGGTGGTTATATAACCCATGGGTCATGGAAATCAAAGGTCATGACAATTAGGGTTTACATGGTGTAACACTAATTGTAACACACTATATAAGCTTCATGTTACACACCAAAATCGCACCTAAGAGAACAAAGGAGGGCAAGTCGATTTCTAAGTGTTCTACATATCTCTCAAGTTTATTCCAAGCACATTTGGTGTTGTGTGAGACATTTGAGGCATCACACTTAGGGTGCTAGGCTCACAAGGTTTCAAGGAATCCAAATCACTTCAAGGTATGTAATTCTAGCAAACTTTTATGATTAAAGTTCCCCATGTATGCTAGATAGGATTATGAACCTTGGAAATCAAATTTTGCATGTATTTTAGACAAACATAGATCCAAGGTTTCTAGGGTTACATGTACACCTTAGGAATGTTAGAATGCTCAAAACCCTACAGTGGTATCAAAGTCTAGGTTTGTTTGTTTGATACTTGATTCAAAATAGTGAAAAAAGTCGAATTCCTTGTTGTCTGCACAGGGGACTCGCCGAGTCCACCACGGGGGACTCGACGAGTCCAAGTGATTCTTCAACCAACTTGGCGAGTTAGTTCTTGCACTCGACGAGTTGGCCATGCAGAGTGCAGTTTTCGATTTTTGCTGCTAGAAATGTACTAGAAATGTTACCCTAAACTATTTTGGTGTCATAAAAACTTGTTTTAGATGGTGCAATGGTTGTTCTAATCCATTTACAATGGCTAATATCAAAATTGCATGATTATATGTGTTCATATGTTCTTGAAATTTTGATATGAATATTCATGTTCTTATAAGTTCTTGATAGATCATAGGAATTACTTGTTTAATGCTTAATTCATGATCTTTATGTGTTTTAATGTAGTCCATAACTTGTCCTCAAGTTATGGATAACCAAAATTCATTTTGTATTAAATCCATTAAAAGAACACATAAGTTACAAAAAAAATGAAGAGTCTTCATTTTAATAACTCATAAGTTATGAATTGAAAGGTTTTGTAAAGTTACAAAACTTTCCCTCAAGTTTTGGAACATGTAAAGTCATCTAGTAAACTTTAGTTCCAACCCCTTGAATTTTAGAAGTCAAAATTCAACCCTTATACTTTATAATATTATAAGTTAATACTATATATATATATATATATATATATATATATATATATATATATATATATATATATATATATATATGTGTGTGTGTGTGTGTGTGTGTATAAGATCAAGTCGTTTTACCATTACTAGGCCTCATTCACGAAGCCGGTCTATAAGCGGAGTATAAAGTTGTTGCCTACAAAATGGCAGCTTAATGGGTGTCCACTCTCACCCACCGCTTCCTTGATCGGTGGAGGGTCGTTAGCCGAACGGGTAGGACAATGACTTAAAATTCTCATTAAAAGTATAATGATTATTATAAAGTAACTAAATGTTTTTTTATAAATTCCCAATCTTAGTTACTTTAGGAAAATGTGAATAAGGTGCTAAGCCATGAAATTACACTTTGCACTTTTATTAAGTCGTTAGTGGAGCGTGTGTGGTTAACCGGCACACTAACTTGGACTTAACAAGGTAGGCAAATGGTGACTTAAGGTTTTTCATAGGTCGGTGAAGTGCGTGTGGTTAACCGGCACATCAATTGAGTGAAAAACATTAAGGGTACCAAGTAATTTGCTTGGTTACTTCACACCTTGTTTTGTGATCCTTCGTATCCCAGTCACAAAACATGAAGGGCACACTTGAGATTGAAACATGTCATTGAAAAGTTCAATGAATCTCGAAAGAATCTAGGAGTTTCTAATAAAACCAATTAAAAAACTAATAATTTATATTTCGTTTTTCATGGTGGAAATTGGTGAATCATCATTCACTTACCTTTCAAATATGTTATATCTTAGATTACGACATCCCTCTTCTAAGATATGATGTATTGTGATTAGATCCTAGCCTTAATATTACATTTGGGTGTTGTATTAAGGACTATCCTTTTATTTAAACTAAAATTGTTTTCTTCTTTTCAGATGTCAACCAACAACACTGCTTCTGGCTTAAACCCTACCGGCTCCTTCTCTCTCATGAATCTTAGTGGGAGAGTCATCTTTGATGGATCCAACTTTATGGATTGGATCAGAAACATCAGGATGGTCACTCGATATGAGGACAAGGAATATGTCCTCGACAAGGAGCTGAAGGTACCCGAGTCATCTGCCTCCCTTGAGGAGGTCACTGAATATGAGGCATATGAGAGAGATGCTACCAAAGTGGCATGCATCATGTTGGCCACTATGACAGCCGAGCTCCAGAAGTCCTATGAGGACTATTATCCTTTTGAGATGCACCAGGATTTGATGGACCGCTACCATCAGAGTGCTCGTCAAGAGCGATATGAAATCATCTCCTCTATGATAACAACCCGAATGAAGGATGGTGAACCCATCACGGGCCACATGCAGGAAAATGCAAAGGTATGTGGACCATTTGCTGAAACTAAATGTCAACTTCCCTGAGGAGTTAGCAATAGATATTATTTTTCACTCCTTACCATCGTGTTATGATCAATTCCACATGACATACCACATGAACAAGAAGGAAGTTACCCTTAGCAAGCTTCAAGGACTTCTAAAGACCGCTGAATCAGGTCTTAAAGGTAAGTCAGTTGTTACCACTACTACTCCTACTCCAAACTCTGCCCCTGTCCTGGCAATCGGGAAAGGTAGAGGGAAAAAGAGGAAGAGCCCTTCGAAGGGTACCCAAGGTAAGACCCTTGATGGCTCCTCTTCAAGTGGAACCAAGAAAGGTTTCGTCACTCCTTCTTCTGACCCAAAAGAGGCTAAATGCTTCTATTGCCATGAAAAGTCGCATTGGAAGCAGAACTGTCCAAAGTACTAGGAAGACATTAAGGATGGGAAAGTGAAACCCACCCATGTAGGTATTTACATAATATTGTCTAATAACTCACCCTATTCTAACTCTTGGGTCCTTGATACAGGATGTGGAATTCATATATGTTCTGATTTGCAGAGACTAAGAAGAAGTGAGAATGTGGAGCATGGAAAGATAAACTTGATCATAGGGAATAGGAAAGCTTCATCTGTCACCAAGATTGGAGTTTATTCTTTGTTGCTAAGTAGTGGGTTTACATTAGATTTGAATAAATGTTAAACTCTCCTGAAATGGCAAGAAATATTATTTCTTTGTACAAACAAGGGTTTACCTTTTCTTTTGATAATGAAATTGGTGGAATAAATGCTTTCTTTAATAATTTTTTTTATTTTAAAGCATTGCCTTATGATGGTGTGTATGAAGTTGTGTCTATTGTAGATAACCTAGGAAATAATGTGTTGTGTATTGATTCTTCTAACAATAATAACTTGGATAAAGCATCATTATGGCATTGTCGTCTTGGACATGTAAGCAAGAAATGCATAGGCCAACTCCAAAAGGATGGAGTCTTCGAGTCATTTGATCTAAAGTCAGATGATAGTTGAGAATCATGCTTACTTGGAAAAATGAAAAAGTCACTCTTTGCTGCTTCTTATGCAAGGGGTGAAGGTTTGTTAGATCTAGTGCCCACAGATGTGTGTGGACCCTTTAATACTGCCACAAGGGATGCTAATCGTTATTATGTGACTTTTACAGATGATTACAGTAGATATGGTTATGTATACTTAATCAAGCATAAGTCAGAGACTTTTGAAAGGTTTAAAGAGTTTAAACAAGAAGTCAAGAATCAATTGGGCAGGAACATTAAGATGCTTCGATCCGATCGTGGCGGTGAGTATCTTAGTACAGAGTTCCTCGACTATCTTAAGGAATGTGGGATTGTCTGACAATTTAAACCTCCTACGACACCACAGTTGAATGGTGTGGCTGAGAGGCATAATCAGACCTTGTTGGATATGGTTCATTCCATGGTCAGTCGAGCTTCGCTACCAATCTCATTCTGGGGGTATGCCTTAGAGACTATCACCCATATCCTTAATCTAGTCCCTACAAAGAAAGTTGCCAAAACTCCTCATGAGATGTGGACTGGAAAAGTTCCTAATATAGACCACATCAAGATTTGGGGTTGTGAGGCTTTCGTGAGGCGTGAGTCTCACGATAAGCTCGAACCTCGAAGTGAGAGGTGTATTTTCATCGGCTACCCACAGAAATCCTTTGGTTACCTCTTTTACAGACCCACTTAGAATGTGGTCTTTGTACCAAGGAGGGATGTCTTTCGAGAGAGAGAGAGTTCATAAGCCAAGGAAATAGTGGGAGGCAAATTGACCTTGAAGAAATTCAAGAGTCAAGTGGTGAAGGAACTTCAAACCCTAGCAGTCAACCTGAGGAGGAAACTCCTGTTGATCCAATTGACGAGTCTGTACCTCTGAGGCGTTCCACAAGGGTTAGGAATGCACCTGAGCACTACTATGGTTTCCATATTACTACGGAAGGTGAGACACTTATTAGTGATGGGACATTGGTAAGTGTGGATGAACCTAATAACTATGCGTAATCCATGGCAGGCCCCAAGTCTGCTAAATGGAAAGAGGCAATGGACAACGAGATACAGTCCATGTATGAGAATCAAGTTTGGAACTTGGTTGACAATGTACCAGGTCGTAAGACAGTTAGGTGCAAATGGATCTTCAAGAAGAAGACCGACATTGTCACACCCCAAAACCGATAACGGCGGAATACGTTTCGGGGTGGATGACGTAGCGAACAGTATCATCACAATTGCATAATAGTAGAAACAAGAAGCATACAACCATAGTATTACATAGTGAGTTTAATTACAAGCGTGTTTTGTAATATTTAACAATCACCCAAAAGTAAATCAAAAATAAGAGATGGGTCTTGTGTGCTCCACCTTCTCCAAAAACGCTGCGTCTGTACCTGTTTATCTTTGACCTGAAGATACAAGTTATTTTGAAAACGATTATCAGCATAAAGCTGGTGAGTTCATAAGAGTTTAGTGTGAGTTTTTGTATACAAGGCATTAGTGTTAAAAATGTATCATTACGTTCATAAGTAGTAGAAACTTAGAAAATCCCATATTTTCCAGGAAAAACATTGTAAGTGACAATCTGTGAAAAGTATGTATTCTTTATTCCTTTGAAAACAGTTTATTTTATAAATACATTGGCAATCTCCAAATAACAAGTGTGATGGAATAGGTTGAGCCTGTAAATCAATGATAGAGGTGCAAGCTTCCTTTAGTGATAGATACTTACTTACTTCGGGATGCAGTTTAGCATTTAGTGTAGTATTTTAGAGTAGTTGTAGGGTATTCCTTGTATATTACCAATAGTGAGGATAATAGAGGATCCCATGACCTTCCCGGTCATGCATAGTATAGTGAAGTAGTGGCATCCCTGGGCCTGTACGGCGCGGACTGAGATTAACAGTCGGGATGTAATAGCGTCTGCCCCGTATAGATCTATACATGAAGAGTCGTCTCCTGCTGGAACACTCCGGGCGTAGTGAATAGCGAATAGAGTATCTTGTAGCGGGTTAGTGTATTATTGTTTGTTTAGTGTTTTCTCTATGGTTATAGTGTAGTAATCTTTTAGTATTGATCATAGTGTATTATCTTACTAGTGTATCGTCTAGTAATAGTGAGTATTATAGTGTAGATAGTCATAACTTTAGCGAGTAGTAGCGGTAGCGACCCTAACCATACCTATTATGGTTATCTTAGTGGGGATGTTTCTTAGCACGTTAGTGACTTTAGCATTAAGTGAAAGCAGTAATATTCGTATCCCATACTGATATACAGATTTTATATAAGTAAGAAATCAACGACAGTCGGACGGATAACTACTACCCTAAGCCCACAATCAAACAAGAACAGGAAATAAGGCGAGATATCGGTCCTAAGTCCTCCAAGTCTTATTTATATAAATATATCAGAGTGGTTACCTTTTATAAGCAAATTGATTAAATAAAAGTATTTTTCCAAAAGAACATTTAAATTCTGATTCACTGTTTAAAAATAGTTTGTAAAGGGTAAAATCCGTTTTCTTAGGGCATAGGGACAAATCACATGTGATTTGAGCTAAGAGTAGTGAATCACATGTGATTAATCCTTGTAACTCGGAAATCGTTTTGTAAAACTTTACATAAACATTTACAAGCAACTTGTATCTCCCCCCTAAAACATGTAAAACACTTGAAAGGTTCATTAAAGGGGTATGAACTCACCTGAAATCGCGGAAATCGGGTGAATCGGGTAAATCAGGTAATAGTGTCGATTGAGCGTTTGGTATCAAATAACCACTTGAGCACCTTTTAGGACCCTAATGTCATATGAAATATGTATTTTACAAGAAGTTAATCATCTTGTGCTTTTCATTATAGTATTTGGACATTCTAGTGTCGTTTTCGGGGTTTTAAGGCCTAGAAAGGGTTCCCGGGAGTGGTACAAGGCCATGGATGATTTGTGGGAGGGTCCATGAGTTCACTCTCTTAGAGTTTATGGCCTAAAAGCCACCCATTGGGAGTTTACGGCCGTAAGCCCCCTAGGCTTGGCCGTAAACTCAAGTGGTGTCCCAAAGTGTATGTTTAAGGCCTTATATCACTTCCTTAATTTAGTGGTGGGTGTTTTGGACCAAAAGAGAAGGATTAACATCAAAATTTGTGACATTTTTGGGGAGTTTATGGCCAAGACTTGTTCTTGGGCCATAAACTCCTATAAATCCTTCAAGATGAATGTTTTACTTGTACAACATTGCTCCATATGTCTTAGAAAAATCCTAGAAGGCCCTATAGTGAGTTTGGAACAATTTGGCATACATTTTTGGGGAGTTTACGGCCCAAGAATATCCTTGGCCGTAAACTCTTCATTTGGTATCAAAATGAGGTGTTTAATGGTACAACACACTTCTAAAGGCCTTAGGTAAATTCCTTTCATGCATTAGGGTAGTTTAGGGACTTGTTTGACACAATTTCTTGGGTGTTTACGGCCCAAGCTTAAGCTAGGCCGTAAACTCCTCTTTTTGGCCTCAAATGGAGTTGTTTGATGCATTTAAGTGTTCCTTGGAGTCAAGTCTAATTTACCAAACATCCTAGGAGTGTTTTTGGGGCTTAAAACATAGATTTTTGGGGTGTTTGAGGTGTTTA
This sequence comes from Lactuca serriola, assembly GCF_051521515.1. NCBI lineage: Eukaryota > Viridiplantae > Streptophyta > Magnoliopsida > Asterales > Asteraceae > Lactuca > Lactuca serriola. The sequence goes on along the minus strand of NC_136409.1, from coordinate 178,213,549 downwards.
CGGCCTAAGCACATGCTTGGGCCGTAAACTCCTTTTTAAGCATCATTTTCTTGTGTTTTAATGTCCATACCCTTCTAGATATATGCCTTAATTAGTATACTAACTTAACAGAAGGAAAAACTTGGCCTTGGGCATGAATTTGGGGGTTTACGGCCTAAGGAGCTTCTTAGGCCGTAAACTCCTTTATGGTCCTTGATTTCTTTGATTTTTGGCCCTCAAATTCAATGAAGCATGTCTAGAATAAGGTAGAGGATGAGTACTTACGTTTGGAAGTCGGAAATTAGCGAAAATTGGGGTCGTTTTCGAGTCTAGAGAGAGAAAGTAGAGAGAGAAAGTGGGTGTGTAGTAAATGAGTGTTCAAATGTTGTGCACACCCATTGCATATGTCTCGGGAATCGCACCCGATACACGGCTACCCGATGTTTAAAGTTACCTGGGTTAAAACTTTTTACCCGGGTGAAGTGGTTGAAAAGGTAATACAACTCTATTAGGTTAAACGGGGTTAACACATACGAGTTATATTTCTTATGATAATATTAAGCCATGCATAAATTTAGATATTCGGATATTGACGATTCCAAATATTGCATAAAATAACGTATAGTGACACGTTCCGTTAGTGAAAATGGGATTAGTAACGGAATTAGATTTGGGGTTGTCACAGACATGGATAGTAATGTACACACATATAAGGCACGACTGGTTGCAAAGGGCTTCTCTCAAACTCCGGGAGTTGATTATGATGAGTCCTTTTCACCAGTAGCAAAGATTAAGTCCATTAGGGTCCTATTAGCCATTGTTGCATTTCATGATTATGAAATATGGCAAATGGATGTCAAAACCACCTTCCTTAATAGAAGTTTGGCCGAAGATGTTTACATGTGTCAGCTAGAGGGTTTTGTCAGTACAGAATACCCTAATAGAGTGTGTAAGCTTGAGAAATCCATCTATGGATTGAAACAAGCACCTCACAGATGGAATCTTTGTTTCAATGAGAAAGTCAAAGAGTTTAGTTTTTCGAGGAGTGAAGATGAATCGTGTGTATATGTCAAGGCTAGTGGGAGTATAGTCAGATTTTTGGTACTATTTGTGGATGACATACTACTCATAGGAAATGACATCCCAACCTTGCAGGAAGTGAAGTCCTGGCTTGGGAAGTGTTTCTTTACGAAAGACCTAGGAGAAGCTGCCTATATTCTAGGGATAAGGATTCTAAGAGACTGGAGTAAAAGAATAATTGGACTTAGTCAGAGTACCAACGTGGATAAGGTGCTGAAGAGATTCAGCATGCAAGATTCCAAGAAAAGAGAGTTACCCATCGAGAGTAACGCTAGATAGAGTAAGACTCAGAGCCTGAGTACTGAGGCTGAGATAGCATAAATGAATTGAGTACCTTATGCTTCTGCAGTAGGCTCGATCATGTATGCTATGACATATACTCGTCCTGATGTGGCCTTTGCCTTGAGCATGGTCAGCAGATATCAAGGGAATCCTAGCAAGGCTCACTGTACTATAGTAAAGAATATCCTCAAGTACATGCGGGGGACTAAGGACTGGGTTCTTACCCTCGGTGGGAGTGATGACTTGAGAGTTGTAGGGTATAGTGATTCTAGCTTCCAGACTGATAGGGATAATTTCTGATCTCAGTCAGGCTAGGTCTTTACCTTAAACGGAGGAGAAATTACTTGGAAAAGTTCCAAGCAGGAGATAGTGGCTGATTCAACTTGTGAATCACAGTATATAGCAGCAAGAAAGGCTGCAAAGGAGGCTATATGGCTAAAGAACTTCATTGGAGACCTTGGAGTTATACCAGCTATAAAGGAGCCAATGGAAATTTGTTGTGATAGTGAAAGTGAAGTTGCCTTAGCGAAAGAACCAAGGGATCATGGAAGATCCAGACACATCGACAGAAAATATCATTTCATCAGACATCGAATAAAAGAAGGTCTCCTTGTGGCAAAGAGGGTATCATCGGATGAGAACCCAGCAGATCCCCTCACGAAGGGACTAGGTAGGGTTAAGCATCTCCAGCATGCGAGGCGCATAGGGCTGAAGGATGATATTAGTTTTAGTAGTTAGATAGCTCTGAAATTTGTAACGTGTAATTGACATTTGATGATGAATAAAAGTTTTATTTATTTATGAGTAAAGTGTTGCTATCTTTTTGTCAATCGTTTACTATATTTCTTTTACATGTTTTGACTTCCAGAATAATTATGTTTGGTATATCATATTATTCGAATTATCCACAGTCGGTCATATGTTGGAAGTGGGTATGAATCAAGATTGTCATGAGTTGGTTGTAGAGGCCTAAGTTGTTAGACATGGCTACAACACTCATGAGTGCTCATAAGTTCTGAGTATTGGATTCAACCCACGCTCACTGGTATCACTTCATGGAATTTATCTCGAGTGATCGTGAGACGGTAACATCATATAAGTCTTCAAACCTAGAGATATGACTTGTTGCCTATGAGTTGGTTATGCATTGATCGTACAAAAACGCATTGGTAACTTGATGTTATAAAACATGCTTTTTTGTGTGATTCAACAAGTACTAGAACAAGCATATGAGTCGAAGTTTGTATGTTCCTTCTTGGATTAGAAGTGATATCTAGGCCCCTCGATGATTTTGTTTTGACCCATGTACCGGGCACGGTCAGAACTAAATTGATGTGTTCGATTTAGTTCTTTGTCAAACAAATCAGGAAATCGAGAAACAAATGGCTGGATAATAAGTAAGACATTGTTCCATGTATTTTATCGGCTGATATCTAGAATAGAGGATTATATGATCACTTATCTTAAATGGTGTATCATCATCATCTCAATTCCGAGAGACCTTGAAAGAGCTACGATTGTTGATCGGTTCCTGAAGTCATACTTGCAGTTATAGTTATTAGACTTATCCAAGTGGGAGACTGTTGGATAAGGTGTCTAAGTCCATAACTATTCCTGGTATGTACTTGACCCGGTTTGGCATGGTCCTTATGGGTTGCATGGCATCATGCATTTGGATATACTAAAATGAGAGAAATAACACTTAAGGTTTATTAATATATTATAAGGTCTAATATATTAATAGTATTATTTAATTAGTATTGATCAAGAATTAATTTGGAATTAATTATGTGATCAAAAGAAGACTAATTAAATATATGGGTTGATTGTGTAAATCACTCATACTTGTATAGTGGGCTAAAGCTCCATGGATTATCAAGTTGGGCTAAAACCCATAGGATGCTCCATGGATGCTCCATGGTGGTTATATAACCCATGGGTCATGGAAATGAAAGGTCATAACAATTAGGGTTTGCATCGTGTAACCCTAATTGTAACACACTATATAAGCTTTATGTTACACACCAAAATTGCACCTAAGAGAACAAAGGAGGGCAAGTCGATTTCTAAGTGTTCTACGTATCTCTCAAGTTTATTCCAAGTGCATTTGGTGTTATGCGAGACATTTGAGGTATCACACTTGGGGTGCTAGGCTAACAAGGTTTCAAGGAATCCAAATCACTTCAAGGTATGTAATTCTAGCAAACTTTTATGATTAAAGTTCCCCATGTATGCTAGATAGGATTATGAACCTTGGAAATCAAATTTTGCATGTATTTTAGACAAACATAGATCCAAGGTTTCTTGGGTTGCATGTACACCTTAGGAGTGTTAGAATGCTCAAAACCCTACACTTGATACAGGATGTGGTTTTCACATATGTTCTTATTTGTAGGGACTAAGAAGAAATAGGGATGTGGAGTGTGGAAGGATAAACCTAATCATGGGAAACAGAAGATCGTCGCCTGTCACCAAGATTGGAGTATATTCCTTAGTGCTTAGTAATGGATTAGGTTTAGATTTAAATAATTGTTGCTATTCGCCAGATATGGCAAGAAACGTCATTTCATTTCATGGTTTATATAGAAGAGGATTTAGATATTCATTTAATAATGAAAAGGGTTCTATTTATGCTTATCTTAATAGTGTTTTATATTTTGAAGCATTGCCTTGTAATGGAATATATGAAACTGTGATGGTTGTAGATAACTTAGGAAATAATGTATTGTGTGTTGATTCTTCCAATAGTATGGATAAAGCATGCTTGTGGCATTGTCGTCTTGGACATGTCAACAAGAAACGCATAGCCCAACTCCAAAAGGATGGAGTGTTGGAGTCATTCGACCTTAGGGACGATGACGTGTGCGAGTCTTGTTTACTTGGAAAGATGACCAAGTCACCCTTTATTGGCACTTGTGAAAGGGGTGAGGGTTTATTGGATCTCATACATGCCGATGTGTGTGGGCCCTTTCGATCCACCACAAAGGATGCAAGCCGCTTCTATGTGACTTTTACCGATGATTATAGTAGATATGGGTATATCTACTTAATCAAGCACTAGATAAACCTTTGAAAAGTTCAAAGAGTTTAAACAAGAAGTGGAGAATCAGTTGGGCAGGAAAAATCAAGATGTTTTGATCCGATCGAGGTGGAGAGTACCTAAGTCTTGAATTCCACGACTACCTCAAGGAGTGTGGAATCGTTTCGCAATTGACGCCACCTAGGACACTACAGTTAAACGGTGTGGCTGAGAGGAATAATCAAACCTTGCTAGACATGGTTCGTTCCATGATGAGTTGTGCTTCACTACCTATCTCATTCTGGGGGTATGCCTTACAGACTGCCACCCATATCCTTAACTTAGTCCCTACAAAGAAGGTTGCCAAAACACCTCACGAGATGTGGACATGGAAAGATCCTTCGTTGTTATATATCAAGGTTTAGGGTTGCGAGTCTTTTGTAAGACGAGAGACTCATGATAAGCTCGAACCTCATAGTAAGCGGTGTATTTTCATCGGCTACTCGCAGAAGTCCTTTGGATATCTCTTCTATAGACCGAGTGACAATGTTGTCTTCGTCACGAAGAGAGGGGTTTTCCGAGAACGAGAACTCATAAGCCAAGGGGACACTGGGAGGCAAATCAATCTTAAAGAGATTCAAGAATCGAGCGATGAAGGAACCTCTAACGTTCACTACTAGAAAAACAGCCTTTTACGACGCACAAACAATGACACGCAGGGATTTACGATATGTAAAAGTGTGCGCCCTAAAAATAATGTCATCTCTTCTAAAATTTGAAGGATAGAGGACATGCATTTGTGCGAGCCCTGAAGTTAGTGCCAGAAAAGAAAAAATATACAAACACGGAGGGCGCTTATCTTAAATGTGTGTCCTCTTCAAATGTCGCTTTATATTTTTTTGCTTAAACACACGTTTTTAAAGGGGGGGAAACGAAATCGTCTAAAATTCTAAAATTTTGAAGAACCCCGCGTCTACCCTCTCTCCTCAGTATCTCCCTTCATCCACTCCTTCATTCTCTCTGTAAACCCTAAGCCATCGCCACCGCCACCGCCACCGCCACCGCCACCGCCACCGCCATTGAACCTTAAATACTCAACCCACACTTCACCTTCATTCACTCAATTTGGCCCTTTAATTTTCACAAACCCACCAAAACCCTAGGTCTTGCCTTTTATGCTTTCACATCCTTCCTTCCCTAGTCGTATGTTATACTGAATCCTTATTTCTTTTCTCTATTATGAACGCGCCTCTATTGCATCGATATGCTCACCGTCATCGTCTTAGGCTCTTACGCATCCATCGTGGTCTCTGTGCTCATCGTATCATCATACATGCCGCCTCTTCTCGTCGTTCTTCTCCTTGAACCTACACAAGTAATATCATCAGTACCTTCTTGTCCAACGATCCATCAACTCCTCCATGCTTCCTCTTCATGGCAGCAGCAAACCCAAATCCTAAAATTGCTAAACTATGGCGAATTGTGATGGCGATTCATCGCCCAATGCCGATGACTATGATGATAGTTCACATTCAAGCTCTTGACCTAATACACTTCATCAGAGAAAGAGAAGGAATATTCGATGAATTCAATCAGATGGTCAATTGCTCACTTCTCGAATTAGGGCAAAACGATGGCTGGTGTAGGCAATCCCAAAGATCTTCAATTGAGTTCTACAGAAGGAAAGCTTCTAAACGCTTATAACGATAAACTAATATCAACAGTAAGGTCAACAACAACAAGCAAGTAACCAGATTCAAAGTTCTAGCGAAGATAATAAGACGATCTGGGTTAGCGATCTACAACACTGGATGGAGGAAACTTATCTCCAATCACGCTTCTTGCAAACCGGCGAGGTTAGGCTTTTTCACCTTCTTTTTGTTTCTTCTTTGTTATATCATGAATCTGTATCCACTCAATTTGTACTTTTGATGCATGTTAACCTTTGGAGTGTAACTAATTTAAGCAAAAAAAACATGTACGAAACATTCCTTATCCCATTTCGAGCAAGAATTATACTTCTAATGTTTGTCTACATGTTCAATTAGTCATGGATTTCAACTTTTACACCAAAATGTTCAAGATCCACACCATTTTCTGCTATCAATTACTCTGTATCTCTTCCCTACCATGTTCGTGACACTCTATTCATTAAATTTACAGGTTCAATCTATAAAACTAATACGAAAAAAACAGACTTGCCAATCAGAACGTTATGGATATTTGTGGGAGATTGGGCTCCAGATGTAACTGATTCAATGTCGAAGGTAGCCCTAATTTCTCCAAGTTCAAATCGAAGCTAGAAGGTAACCCTAATTTCCTCATTTTTTTGAATTGAAGTTAGAAGGTAACCTTGATTTGATTCAGTAGTTCTAGGTTTTTAGATTTCTCACTTTGACCTTTATAGCGTTCCAGAGTGCTTAGTGTAGATTAATGTGATTGTGATTATCAAGTTATTAATTCAAGGTAAGTATATTTATTCGTCTATGTAGATACCAAATGTTATTCATGAATGAAATTTGTGTAGCTTGATCTGTCTCCTTCATTTTTTTATGGTTTCTTCACTTGGTGTAATTTATGATTAAGTAAAGATTAGTACTTTGTATTCAGGTTTTTGTTTAGGACTTTGGACAAATTAATATTCTATTTTTTTGCAACATGCTACTGCAATGTGAATGGAACAACTTGTGAATCTTAAATCACTTTTGATGCAATTTGTTAACTGTAGTTTTTGGATTTTTGAAGTTTTCGGGACAAAAAGTGAAATTCCTTTTAGAGTTGTAGTGGACTTGAGGAAAATAAGTGCACTGTACGATGTAACTTTTCCTGTTTATAATCTCTAAAAATCAACATTATAAGAACCAACATTTTGTAGTTTATATAGGGTTAATTGTAAAAAAATAGCAACACCTGTATTTATTTAGGTTTATCGCCTATTTATAATGTTAAATTATGATTTTGATTATTATGTTTTATATAGTTACCATAGCAGCAAAATTCATTCGGCTGTGGTCTATTCCTGCTGCACTATGTTAAATTCTAATGCGATTAGTTCAGATATTTTTTTATAGGAAATAGCATATATAAATGCTTAGAGATTAATTTCTGACCTTTTTTTTATAGGAAATAGCAAACCTGAACCCTTTCTGCAAAAAGAAGAAATAGAAGCTATGGAAGATGACACAAAGAGTTTAAGTGTAATCCAAACGGATCTTACACTCTCACAGAAGCCTGAAATCACAGTGGATCAACTTAGAAATTAGAATGAGGTAAATTTTGAAGTTGATGATACCAAGAACAGTTCAACAAGTGTTGATTTAAGTGTAATCCGAATGGATGTTACACTCTTACAGAAGCCTGAAATCACAGTGGATCAAATTAAGGATAAGAATGCATCGAATTCTGAAATGGATGACATCAAGAACAGTTTAGCAAATGGTGTGTTTGCATTTTTAGTCCAAAATATAATAATTTCTCTCTTTTTTTAATATAATTTTCTCACAATCTTTTACCCTTTCCAGGAATATCCAGAAAGGCTTATGCTGACATACAAACCAGAAGAAGAAATCGACCCTCAAGAGGTGACAGAAATATATTATATTATTATATATAGTAATTACTGTAGGCCATGTTCCTTCAATCATTAGTCGATTTTCAAAACATGTTTTAAAACCAAACTAAGTTTTTATAATTTTAGGTGATTAATAAATAACGTATTATATTATTATATTCTAAGCCAAATAACCAGGAAATCCTTTCCTTCAATCCAAAGGATCAAAAAGATTCAGCAAAACAGCACGTGTTATTACCAAATAAAGAACAAAAGATTAGATTTTACACATTGAATGAGAAGAAGTAAACAAAGAGGTTTGAATGGTATTATATGAAATTACCATTTTATCCTCATTGATCAAATTGACTATTAACATGAAAATAAATGTACATCAATATAAACCACTAACAGAACCTAAAAAGAAGTGCAGATGTTGTATGTGCTTAAGGGTCATGAGGAATAAATGCTAGCAAGTCTTCTTTCGTTCCTTTAATATTTTGAACATTGAATATTTTAGACCCAAAGCATTATGTGAAGTATGGTATATTTAATAAGTGATCATCCATGCCATTGACTCCATTCATTTTTTGTTTTCTAGTTTATTTTTTAAACAACAATTGATTGAAAATAAAAGCACAGACCTCTGATTCTTTGAGGACAAAACTAGATTGGGATGCCCTCGGCTATTGGTGCATGAGTATAACTGATTTTTTCAGTTTTGCTACCACTAATACAGCCATTTTACTTGAAATAGTTGCTCATAGGATTCCAACTGTTATAGACAGTGACATGGTCATGGTCCTCTCCTCTGGTATGTATGCTATTCTTCAGAAACCCATATATCTCATAAAATGACACAATTACCCTCTACAAAATAGTAAAATTTCATGCATAATAGGTGAAATGATGGAATATGATGCGCCCTCCAAGCTAATGGAGTCGGATCTTATTTCTCAAAGCTTGTTGCTAAGTACTGGTCCAGCTGCAGGAGATGATCCACGGGTAATTTCTTTTCAAGTTAAAAGTAAAAGTAAAATTTCTTATTATTCGTTATATGTAGATATGTATATGTATGTGTATATATGTATACACATATACATATATCTATTAATTCATTATTCTTTATGAAGATTTGAACTTGATAGTAGATGATAATAGTGGAAATCTGGAAGAATAATATGCAAGTTATACAAAACTTTCAAAAGGCTATTTTGGGTATTACATAGGGAGGGATCTTATAACATTGTAATATAATAACATTGTAAAATGGAAACACTGCAGTGCTCACAAATTCTACATGTTTGCCACCTGCAGATGTGGTACTTGTTAACTTGGGCATGCCAACCAATTCAAGAACATCTACAATTTTTGTTCCACCCCATATTGCTGACACAATCACAACAAAACACAACTTAGGTATTTGGTTTCTTCTTTTTGATTTGATAATGTCATTTAAGATGCAAAATCCCTACTTCTGGAATCTCAAATCAACCCTAATTATGAAAACAATCCTGCTACATACATGGGATTAATATGTGTCATAATTCATGAATCCTTAGACAATTGCATTTGACCATTTTTTTGACGTGTATTTTATAGTGTCATTTTCTTTGAATCTTGATAAAAAAATATACCTTTTTGGAGAATCCTTCTTAAATTATAGCATCAAATCCTACACTTGATCCCTTTGTTTGCTGCGTAATTTGATAATGTAGTTCATTAGCTATGACTAATCCTACAAACACATAAATAAATTTGATTCATGTCCCTTTGTTTACTTGTGTGCCTTTTGCCTTTATAATTGATGATGTAAGATGTAAAATCCCTACTTCTTGAATCTTGAATCAACCCCATATGCGAAAACAACCATTATGTTTTGAAAATATTAACTTTTTCACCTTAGAATGTAAGATCAACCCCATTCCTTGAATCTTGAATATTGAATCAACCCCATTTAAGATGTAAAATCTCTTTATTTCTAATGTGAAATTTAATTTTAAAATTAAAGTTACTATTTACTAAATACTGTTACTAAATACTGTTACTGTTGACAAAAACCAAGTAATTGTTTCTTGTATGGAGAAAAGATGGTCTGATGGAGGAGATTGTATGTCTCAGGGTACCCTTCAAAACTTAATACGAACTCATGACAGCAGAAATTGCAGCTTCTGACAAGAGCAAACTCAGTTTGTGCTTCATGTTTATCTTTAGGGGGAATGACAATGCAAGGGCGTTCTCATCAAAAAGTTACCCTTCAAAACTTGCTACACCACACTCTACACCTAAAATTGGTCCAAGGGCAACTAATGTTGAATCATCAAATCAAGCAAATGTTGATCTTCTAATGTTGTTCTTTTACAATGTTGTTCTTTAACAGGTGGTTGGAACTGGAACTAAAGTTGGTTGCTGATATAGGAATAGTGGGTGCTCCAAATGCAGGAAAAAACATGTTTTTAAGTGTTATTAGTGTTAGACATGTAGTGTTGTTTTGACATGTAATGCTTAAGTAACTTGTTTGACATGTGATATTTTTTTGAAATGAATTATCGTTCGTATGATAATTTCAATTTGTTGTTAAAAAAAATATTATATATAGATTTACTAATTTTCAAATTAAGTTTGCATTTAATATTAAATGCAAATTTAATTTGAAAATTAGTAAATCTATAAATAATTTTTTTTGAACATTTAAAATTACGATACGCAAAAATGTGTGTCATCTTCATTTATGACATGACCTTTCTTGACAGGAGCATCCATGATACGCACTGCGTGTCATTAACACGCGCGTCGTAAGGTTACGATGCGCGAATGCGTGTCGTCTTCATTTATGACGGGGCCTTCCTTGATACGCATTGTGTGTCATAAACACGCGTCGTAATTGTGCGTCGTAAATGAGCGTCGTAAATGCGCGTCGTCTATAGACGATGCGCAAAAGCGCGTCGTCTCTCTTTATGACAGGGTCTTCCTTGACGCACATTTGCACTTCGTTTGAGCCTTTTACGACGCATAATGAGTGTCGTAAAAGGCTGTTTTTCTAGTAGTGGTTGGCGCTCAACCCGAGGAGGAAACTCCGGTTGAACCGATTGATAAGTCCTTACCTCTTAGACGTTTCGAAAGAGTTAGGTTTCAACCCCAGTTATATGGTTTTCATATTACTACAGAATGAGATACATATATTAGTGATAGTACACTAATAAATTTGGTCGAACCTAACAACTATAAGGAAGCCATGGCAGGCCCGGAGTCTGCAAAGTGGAAAGAGGCGATGGACAGCAAGATTCAGTCTATGTATGACAACCAAGTTTGGAATTTTGTTGACAATGTACCAGGTCGTAAGACGGTCAGGTGTAAATGGATATTCAATAAGAAGACCTACATGGATGGGAATGTGCACACTTATAAGGCGCGATTGGTCGCAAAGGGTTTCACTTAATCTCCTAGAGTTCACTATGATGAAACCTTCTCACCGGTTGCGAAGATAAAGTCTATTAGGGTGGTGCTGGCCATTGCTGCATTTCATGACTATGAAATATGGCAGATGGATGTCAAAAACTCTTTCCTTAATGGCAAGTTGGCTGAGGATGTTTACATGGCTCAACCAGAGGGTTTTGTCAATGTGAAGCATCCCAATAGAGTGTGTAAGCTTGAGAAGTCCATTTATGGACTTAAGCAAGCGTCTTGCAGATGGAATCTTTGTTTCGATGAGAAAGTCAAAGAGTTTGGTTTTCTATGAAGCGAGGATGAATCATGTGTATATGTCAAAGCCAGTGGGAGTATAGTAAGCTTCCTCGTATTGTATGTCGATGACATACTACTCATAGGAAACGAGATCCCGACACTGCAGCAAGTTAAGTCCTGGCTCGGGAAGTGCTTCGCTATGAAGGACTTCGGAGAGGCTGCCTATATTCTCGGAATAACGATAGTTAGAAAAAGAAGTAAGAGACTAATAGGACTTAGTCAGAACACTTACTTGGACAAGGTACTAAAATGTTTTAGTATGGAGAATTCAAAGAAGGGAGAATTACCAATCCAAAGTAATGCCAAATTGAGTAAGACTCAAAGTCCGAGTACCGAAGTCGAGATAGCAGAAATGAGCCAAGTACCATACGCTTCCATAGTTGGCTCGCTTATGTATGCTATAACTTGTACTCGCCCTGATGTGGCCTTCGCTTTGAGCATGGCCAGCAGATATCAAGGGAACCCTGGCAAAGCACATTGGACCGCAACCAAGAATATTTTTAAGTACCTTCGGAGGACAAAGGAATGGTTTCTAGTCCTCGATGGGAGTGATGACTTAAAGGTGCGAGGGTATAGTGACGCCAGTTTTCAGACCGACAGGGACAACTACCGTTCGCAGTCGGGCTGGGTCTTTACCCTAAATGGAGGAGAAATGACATGGAAAAGTTCCAAGCAAGAGACCGTAGTTGATTTAACGTGCGAATCAGAGTACATTGCAGCGAGCGAAGTGTCAAAGGAGGCAGCATGGTTGAAGAACTTCATTAGAATTTGGAGTTGTGCTAGCCATACAGGAGCCTATGTAAATTTTGTGTGATAATGATGGAGTTGTTGCCTTGACCAAGGAACCGAGGGATCATGGTAGATCTTGACATATCGATAGAAAATATCACTTTATTCGACATCGGGTGGAAGAAGGACTCCTCATAGTGAAGAGGGTATCGTCAGAGGATAACCCAGCAGATCTGCTTACGAAGGGATTGAGCAGGGTTAAGCACATGCATCACGCTAGGAGCATCGGGCAGAAGGATGATATTAGTTTAGATTAGATAGTTTAGAAATGTGTAATAGATAAATTGTAATTAACATTTGATGATTAAAAAAAATAGTATTATTTATTAGTAAGGTTACTGTCCTATGTTAATTGTTTACCTATTGTTTCATTTTGCATGTTTTGACTTCCTAAATAATAAGATTATTTAAACCGTCCACAGTCGTTCATATGTTAGAAGTAGATATGAATGAAGATTGTCATAAATTGGTGTGTAGATTGTCTAAAGTATTTTGGACATAGCAAAAGTTTGCTACAACGTTCGTGAGTGCTTATGAACAAGAGTTGAGCATTGTAATAAACCCACGCTTGCTGGAATCACTTCATGGAATTCATCACAAGTGATCGCAAGACGATAAAATCATATGGTCTTAAAACCTAGATATATGGTTTATTGTTTGCTAATTGGTTGTGCATTGATAATGCGTAAACGCATCAGTAACTTGATGTTATAAAACGCATTGTTGTGTATGATTTGATTAGTGGATGGTAAATGCATATAAGTCAAAGTGTATCTGTTCCTTTTATCCTAATAGGTTAAAAGTGATATCAGGGCCCCTCGATGATTTGATTTGACTTATGTGTCGGGCCCGGTCAGGACTGAATTAATATGTTCAATTAAGTTCTATGTCAAATGAATCAGAGATCGAGAAACGAACTACTGGACAATAAGTATGACTATTTTCCGTGTAATTGTCCGCGTGATATCTAGAACAGAGGATTATATGATCCCTTATCTTAAGGACATGTTATTGATAAGATCAAGAGTTTTGAGAACTGTCATTGCTAATCAGATCCAGAAGTTCCATTTGCATTTATAGTTATTAGACTTATCCAAGTGGGAGACTATTGGATTAGTGTTTAAGTTCATAACTGTATTTGGTATGTACTTGACCCGGTTGTGCATGGTCCTTTTGGGCTGCCTTCACCAAAGCAACTTGAATGGAGGAATAATATACAAAGAGGTGATTATGATTTATTAATACATTATAAGACTAATATATTAAAATAGAAATCATATTTGTTTAATTAACATTGGTTAATAATTAATTAAGAATTAGTTTTGTGATCAAAAGAAGTTAATTAAACTTAAGGGGTTGAACTGTAATTATGTGATAGTTACAAAGTTGGGCAAGGAAACCCTAGTAGATAGGGTGGACGAATTCTAGGGATAAAGGCTTAAGGGGCTGAACTATAATTATGTGATAGTTATAAAGTTGGGAAAAGAAACCCTAGTAGTTAGGGGGGACGAATTCTAGGGATAAAGCCTTAAGAATTCGTCCATGATAGGGATTCTAGAATTATCTTATGGGCTGCTTGGTGGCTAAGTAACCAGATAAGGATAATGACTGAAACCCTAATTCCTACACCTATATAAAGGACCCCTAGGCATGGTAATTTCGACTACTTGAACCCTAGAAGTCCTAGAGCCGAAATTCTCCTCTACCACCCCCCCCCCCCCTCTCTCTCTCTATTCCTCTAATTGCTATTGGTGTTTGTGATTAACTAGAGCCACAAAACTTGAGGTGCTAAAGTTCTCAAGGCTTCAAGATCTTCAATCAACAACAAGGTAAACATCTAGATCTGTTTTGTTGTGTTAATTTCGATTATATACACTAGATCTAGGGTTTGAAAGTCTTGGATGAATGCATGTACAATTAGAGAAACCTAGATCCAACCATTAGGGTTTGCATGAGCACATAGGATGTTATTTTGGCTTAAACCCATCACTTACTTGAGTTATGTGCTATTATGCATTTTGTCTATGTGATATATATGCTATATTTTGTTTTTATCAAGATTGGACCGGAGGGTCCAAACCGAGTTGTGGGACCGGAGGGTTTCCACTGAGACAGGACTGGAGGTTCCAACTCGAGCTGTGAGACCAGAGGGTCCTCACTGAGACACATGAACAGAGGGTCCACATCGAGACGCATGAGACCGGAGGGTCCATGCTGAGTTATAGCCATGAGAGGTTTATTATTTATGTATGTGGTATTTTCGGGAACTCACTAAGCTTCGTGCTTACCGTGTTGTGTGATATGTGTTTCAGGTACTTCTTAGGACCGCGGGAAGGCACCAACGTGATTATACACACTTGTTCAAGATTATGTTGAGGGTTTTGGGATTTGACTTTTGTTGTGGATTTATGTTGACATTGAGACACTTATGGTTTTTATGAAATATAAAATATGAGTTTTATGTGTTTTAAAAAAAATGAAAATTTTGGTTTGAAATTTTTCATCATTACAAGTTCGTATCAGAGCCTTGGTTTGAGGGATTCGGGTGCACCTTCGGGTATGTCTAGACTCAAACTAAGGAATTGAGAAATTTTTTCAAAAGAAATGATTTTTCTAAACCGAGTAAGAGATTCTAAGAGAAAAAGAGAAGAAGCAATGTGTACAATCAACCAGAGCACGAACGGTGGTTTCCCAAAATACCCTAAAATGTTTACTTTTCGGAGATATTTATGAGATATTAGTGATGCATGCTTGAGAGTAGGCTAGGTACTTCATATTCTAGGGCTAGAGTTGCCTGATTTGTGATGCCTTAGCCTATGAGATGCTTTTGATCATTGTTATCTGTTATTTACTCTGAGTATGTGTTGAGTTCTGAGTCAAGAGAAAATCTAGGAAGAGATACCTAGATGAGCATATAAATAGCCTACCGAAAGATTAGCCTGATATTTGTGAGAGATAGAGTACTTGTGAATTAGAATCCTAGGAGGAGGACTTGGGATGACTAAAGGTTGGTGCGGAAGGTAGTACTGGGCATGTACTGCTGAAAGCACCGGATCTGTATGCCACCCAAGTAAGAATCTTGAGGATACTAAGGAGCCTGTAGGGGCGGGAATCGAGTGTGAGTATGATCAAGCGAATTTATGATAATTTTTGTGTTGTGTTTCAGAGACATCATGGTGGGTACACGCCACAACCCTCGGAGTAGCGGGACCAGTGATGAGGAGATTTGCAGGATCATCCATGACAAGTTGGCTGCAACCATTTGAAAGGCAATACCGGAGATGTTTGGTTCTATGAAGACCATTCTAACTGAGACATTCGACGAGCAATACATTGTTGTTACTGAGGCTGTTGTTGCTGTAGCCACAACAGTTGTTGTTGCGGCTAGGCCACAGGAAGGTGACTCATTGTTTTGGAAGCTCAGCAACATGAAGCCACCAGAGTTTGATGGGACACAGGATCCGATTGCTTCCATGAGATGCATTGCTAACATTGAGGGGGTGCTTTTATACTTGTTCATTCCCAGAGCATATGTGAGTTCGATTTGACCTGAACCAACTTCGCTTGGGAACGAAGGACTGGTGGAAGTTTGTGACGACTGATTTTACCCCGGCAGATCATGCTGCAGTGACTTGGGAGAGGTTCACCAAGTTGTTTCGAGATGAGTATGTTCCCCGGGTGGAGAGGGAGCGATTGGCACAGGATTTTCTGTCTCTCAAGCAGAAGACATAGTCAGTGACTGAGATTACGAGGATGTTCCATGAGAGGGCGTTGTTCTGCCCTGAGCATGTGTCCACCGAGCAGGCGTGTGTGAGTCGTTATTTGAGCATCTTGAGGAGAGACATTCGGGATTTCGTGGTAAACTCGTCTTATCGAACATTGGCTGAGTTGCAGACCAATGACAGGAGAAGTAAGATTAAGTTGGAGATTCAATCTAGAGAGGAGGCAGAGCAGTAGGGGAGATATAGGAGACCAACACGGCTGCAACCAGTGGCTAAGCGAGCGTATGATTCCAAGTTTCTATCCAACTGAAAACTTGGGCAATGAGAAGCTTTCCTTATTTGGTAAATTTAGACACTACCACAAATGAAAGAATCAAATTCATATTTCCATTATTGCTAAAACATACAAACATCAATTTTCCATAAGTGCCATTGCAAGGACATATAAAATAAAACAAAATTTTATTGATTTATCAAATGCGTAAAAACTTTCCTTACAATGCAACTTTAAATGAAAACTATGCTATTACATATTTTCTAGCAATCTATCATAACTCTCTAAGTAGTAGCTCAAAAATCCGATCTTCGAACCATGTGATTGAGATCCATCTTCGTGATCAGATTCGACATACACTTTCTTTAAGTTTCCTTCCCATTGTTTGATCCTGCCAAATACCAAAATGTAATCGAGTCACATTTTGTATTAAGAATCATCAATAAGGATCTTAAAAGAGTTAGATAGTGGACTTACCTAAAGCAGAGTCAAATCCTTTTTTATTTTTTCCTTCTCTCTTAAATCTTTCAGGTAGTTAGGGCAGTTTCGCAACCAATGCCCCTTCTCTTGACAATGAAAACATATAGACTCTTTGGGAATGGTACACAGGACTATCATAGACTTAGCTTTTCCCTTTATCTTTTAGTCAACCAGGTTGACCAAGGCCAATCCCTTTCCATTGGGAGGATAAAGCTTTTCTGGACTTCCAATGTTACCATTGTCAATGTCCATGGAAGTTTGAGAAATAGACCTTCCACCCATATTTGGTTAACCATTGCGCCACATCATTTCTGACTCAGCAGCAACAAGCAAATAAGATAGATCTGTTAGGGTCATGTCGTGATCTGTCACATAGTAGTTCTTAATGAACTCACTATAAGACTCAGGAAGTAACTAAAGAACCCAGTAGCCAACTTCCTTAGGAAAATGCCACCCAACATTCTCAACCTGTCAAAGTGTGACTTCATTCCTAATACATGAGTGCACACAGGTCTTCCATCTTTATGTTTCATTGCTAGTAGGGCTTGAGTGACCTTGAAATTTTCAAATCTTCGAGCTTGTGGGTCAGGGAGAATAAATGGAGGAGGTGGAGGTAGAGAAGTATGATTTCCATGAGATTTGGGAAGATCACAATTGTCTAAACCATACATGTACAATGGGAGATATTCAATTTAGTTGATTTAAAGTCCTTAATATAACACCCAATATAAAATATTAAGGCTAGGACCCAACACAATATTTTATAACTTGGAAGAGGGATGTCGTAATCCAAGCTATAGAATATTTGAAGGTAGGTGAATGACGATTCACCAATTTCCACCATGAAAAACGAAATAAATTATTAGGTTTTAATTGGATTTGAAACTCCTAGATCTTTTGAGATTCATTGAACTTTCAATAGCATGTTTCAATCTCGAGTGTGCCCTTCAGATTTTGTGACTGGGATTCCGAGGATCACAAAACAAGATGTAAGGAACCATGCAAATTACTTGGTACCCTTAATATTTACCCCTCAATCGATGTGTCGGTTAACCAAACGCGCTCTACCGATACTATGATAAATATTAAGTTACCCTTTGCCTACCTTTTTAAGTCCAGCAAGTGTGCCGGTTAACCACACGCGCTCCACTAACCGGCTTAAGAAAAGTGTAAAGTGTAATTTCATGGATTAGCACCTTATTCACATTTTCATAAAGTAACTAAGATTGGGAATTATAAAAAATATTTAGTTACTTTATATTTATCATTAATAACTTTATTGAATAGAGAATTCTAGTCCTTGTCCTACCCGTTCGGCTAACGACCCTCCACCGATCAAGGAGGCAGTGGGTGAGAGTGGACACCCATTAAGCTACGATTTTATAGGCAGCAACCTTATATCCGTCTTATAGACCGACTTCATGAATGAGGCCTACTAACAGTAAACGACTTGTTCTTATACATATATATATATATATATATATATATATATATATATATATATATATATATATTATTGACTTATAATATTATAAAGTATAAGGGTTGAATTTTAACTTTTAAAATTCTAGGGGTTTAACTTGGAATTAAAGTATTCATAAGGGAAAACTTTTCAAATTCCAAAACTTGAGGGCAAGTTTTGAAACTATTAAAAACCATTCAATTCCATAACTTCTGTGTTTAAAGTAGTTTTAATTCAAAAAACTCTTCAAGTTCCATAACTTGAGGACAAGTTATGGAAGACTTTAAACTATTAAAAGAATATGAATTTTCTTTGTTCATAACCTATGGAAATATTTATGAGTTTTATGAATCTTAAATGTGACTTTTCATATAACTTGAGGACAAGTTACAAGAACACATTTTAGAACCAACTCTTAGATTAATTTGGATTGAAAACAACAATTCCATATAACTTTTCTATTAAACTAAGCAACTCATAAGAGCAACATAATTTAATCAAATTTTTTCATGTAGTTAGCCTAATAATTAAACTAATTCAAAACATGAATCTATTGACAATTATCTTTGAAATTCAATTAGCATGAACCACATCAAAAACAGGTTTATAAGTTGAAAAAAGTTTAGGGTAATGTTTCTAGTCCAATTCCAGCCAAAACAGTCGAAGATATATTGTCTGGGGGTCCAACTCGTCGAGTGCATGAACCAACTCGGCGAGTTGGATGAATTTAGCCTTGAACTCGTCGAGTCCCTTCATGGACTCGGCGAGTCTGCTCAGCCAATTTTGCAAGTATAAAAAGAAAACAAGCCTAGGCTCTGATACCACTGAAGGGTTTTGAGCATTCTAACACTCCTATGGTGTACATGCAACCCTAGAAACCTTGGATCTATGTTTTATCTGTGATACATGCAAAATTGATTTTCCAAGGTTCTTAACCTATCTAGCATACAAGGGAACTTTTAATCATAAAAGATAGTAAGAAAACATACCTTCTAGTACTTTGGATTCCTTGAGAACCTTGTGAGCCTAGCACCCCAAGTGTGATGCCTCAAATATCTCACATAACACCAAATTCACTTGGAATAAACTTTGAGAGAAATGTCACACTCTTAAAATCGGCTAGCCCTCTTCTTACTTGTTTAAGTCCGATTTTGGTGAACACATGGATCCTTATATAGTGTGCTACAATTAGGGTTACACCATGTAAACCCTAATTGTCATGACCGTTCATTTCCATGACCCATGGGTTCAAAGACACCATGGAGCATCCTATGGGTTTTAGCCCAACTTGATAATCCATGGAGCATTAGCCCACCATACAAGTATGGGTGATTTACACAATCAACCCATATATTTAAGTAGTCTTCTTTTGATCACTTAATTAATATCAAATTAATTCTTGATCAATACTAACTAAATAATCCTATTAATATATTAGAACTTATAATATATTAATAAACCATATGTGTTATTTCTCTCATTTTAGTCTATCCAAATGCATGATGCCATGCAACCCAAATGGACCATGCTGATCGGGTCAAGTACATCCCAGAATAGTTATGAACTTAGACACCTAATCCAACAATTCCGGTCTCCATTGTTTCAGGCCGTGATGTTCGGTTTACCTCCCTTTTTTGGAAAAAGTTCCATGAGGAACTAGGCATGAGGTTGCACTTCAGCACAGGTTATCATCTGCAGACCGACGGCCAGAGTGAGCTGACGATAAAGAATCTTAAGGATATGTTGCGAGCATGTGTGGGAGCTGGGACTCATACCTACCTCTTGTAGAGTTCTCCTACAAGAACAGTTTTCACTCTTGCATTGGTGCTCCGCCTTTTGAGCTCTTGTATGGGCGGAGGTGTCATACCCCAGTCTTTTGGGGCGATGTTGGTCATAGGGTTATGGGGCAGACCGAGGTGGTCCTTCAGACTACAGATGTGATTTAGAAGATCAAGCAAAGATTGTAGACTGCTCAAAGTCTACAGAAGAGCTATGCCAACCGGCACCGATCCGAGTTGGAGTTCCAGGTAGGTGACATGGTGTTACTGAAGGTATCAACTTGGAAAGGTGTGATTCGCTAAAGGAAGAGGGGGAAATTGGGTCCCTGATATATTGGGCCATTCCAGATTATTGCCAGGGTTGGCAAGGTTGCCTAAAGATTGGATCTTCCTAGGGAGCTCAGTCAGATCCATATCACTTTCCATGTTTCGCATCTGTGAAAGTGAGTATTGGATGAGGATGTAGTTGTGTCATTGGACGATATTCATGTTGATGAGTGCATGAACTAGGTTGAGAGGCCTGTAGTTATTCTGGAGATAAAGGTGAAGGCTTTGTGTATGAGTGCCTCACCCTTTTAGGTTTTGAGGAGTTTTTAAACATCTTTATGGATCATTTAGCCTCACCCTTTCAGTCTCCAAGTCCTTGAGTCGTTCTTAGCAAACCCTAACCCCATAAAAGAGTGTTTTGAGCTTAAAGTGTGTTACTTGTGTGCTTAAAAGAGAAGTGACTACATCAAGGAGTCTAGGAAGGAAAGCATGCATGTAGATCTTGGATCATCATCTTCTTGGGAAGCTCCAGAAGGTAAAAATTTTCTACCTTTATGCTTGGTTTGATTAGATCCCATCTTGGTAGCTTTATTGTGTTCTTCTGTCCCAAAAAGTCCCATTGTTGTGCATGCTTTGTGTTGGACGTTTTGGGTTGTCCTTTCAGGCCCTAACAAGAGTTCTAAGCCATAAAAATGAGGTCCCTTTAGCTAGTTTAGCTCCATGCTTCTTATGGAAGGTCTTAATGGATTAAGACCATGTATTAAGGACTTTTTGGACGTCTAAAGTCATAAAGTTGGAGACTTTATGACTCTAAGGTGCATTTGGACCATGGATTTGAAATTTGTGCTTAAGCCGTTAAGCACTTATTGAAGTTTGGACTCTGCGAGGGTACACCCCGCGTAAGAGGGAGTACGTCCTGCGTACTCGGTCATCCAACCTATTGTGGGTCAATGCGAGGCTCATTGTACGTCCTGCGTACCGAAGGAGTACGCCCTACATACGCCTTCTAATGGATTTCGGATTTTGGGCTTCGAGTTTTGGGCCACCTTTTAGGCTTGAATGCTTGGGCCCATATTGGTCTACCTAAGTATGAGTGCTTTGGGCCAAGTGAAGAGTTGGACCATAGGATAAGGCCCAATAAAGTAGTTTGGGCCCAATTTGGAAAATTAGGCCAATGATGGGCCTTGTATAATTTTAGGCTTTTGGATCAAGATTTGGGCCTGGGTCTTGGCCCAATTATGGATAGGGTAAAGTAGCCATTTACCCTAATTTAAGGTCATTAGTCAAGGATGGTATTCAATTGTTAATTGGTTGTTTATTTTGTTGTGATAGTTCGGGATTTTAGTGGGCCAGCGACTAGAGGTTTTTTGTGTGATTCGTCAGTGTGAGGTGAGTGTTCCTCGTTGTACTTTTGGTTCAAACACACCAAGGCCATCCCCTTTTGGATGGTTATCCTGATTATTGCATGATTGAGTATTATAGTGATTTGTTAGATCTGTGTCCTGGTAGATATGCTGATGTTATACTTAGTGGTCTATAAGATCTGCCTGTTTGTTATTGACTAGTTAACTGCATGATTATTTATTATATATATATATATATATATATATATATATATATATATATATACGTGTGTGTGTATGTGTGTATGTGTGTGTTGACACAGGGTATGAGTGGTTGGGTTAAGGTGGACCTGCTTTGTGTTAAAGGCCAACAGACCCAGGGTGTCCCGGATAGACTGAACACCAGTGGGGCATACTAGTCAGGCCAAACGCCTGGAGAACGTGCCAGATACGCTGAAGGACCGAATAGGCATACCAGTCATGCTGAAAGTTTTGTGAGCGTACCAGATAGACTGTAGGCCGGTGGGGCGTTCCAGTCAAATAGAAGGCTTTGTATGCATGTTGTTTGTTGTATTATTTTGCTTTTGTGTTGTATTGGTACTTTGGGGGGGGGGACTCACTAAGCTTTGGGCTTACAATTTTGGATTATGTTTCAGGTACCTCATAGGATCGCAAAAAGGCAAATGCGTGATCATGCACCTCCTCATGTTATGTTTTGTGATTTTAGGAATAACTCTGATGATGAACATGTTTTTAAAACTACAATGTAAACAATTATGATTTTGGTTGGTTTGAAAAAGTTTAAATTTTTTTTGAAATTTTATGAATGTTACATGTAGGCAGCTGCCTGAAGCAATGTTCATTAAGTATGTTGGTGATGCTACCGTTGTCTATGTAGATACGCTAAACTTTCATTTGGCGTATGTAGGCAGTAATCAGGAATGGATCCCTGGGATCCTAGTTGGTTGGCTTTACTTCATCTATCGAGAACCCGATATTGATCATACTTCAAGATAATACCTCAATGATTTCCTCCTCGTTGTGGGGTTCACGTCTCTTACAGGGCCTGGTGATGGTGAAGATGTTGCTCTTTTTGTCTTGGTGTTTGCATGCGTCTTTTTGAAAACATGTAACTGAATGGTAGATATTTTTTTCTTGTTACAACCAATGGGTTGTTTATTCGTAGAATTATTACATTTAAAGAGAAAGAGAAAAAAAAAAGAAGCAGAGAGTGTTAGAGATAAGAATCGAAGACCATAATTTTTTATTAGTGTGGGGTAAGATTCATGTGTGCAGATAGATTAGAGAGAAGAAAGAGTTCCATAAAAATGGGTCTTAAAACGAGTCATAATGGATTAAGAGAGCAATTGAAGTTTACATGCATAGAAGAATTGTTGTAGAAATGCACTCTGCCAAATCCCAGTTCTCACGACATGAGCTTCTATTTCTCCGGTCGTGAGGCATATACCATCGCGATTCGAAATTCAATTTTAATCATACTCACGACGTAACTTCTTTATTCTCACGATGTGAGCCATCAGATATTGCATTTCACTCTTTTCTTTCAACCTTACAATATGGAGTATGCTATCCAACATTATGATGCGTTACTTTGAAGATTTTATGCACCACACTTTTCAAAGATGCAATTTTTTTATTGCATTTTATTCGGCACATTCAAAGTTAGCTGCCTTAGTCTAGTTCCAGTTATATATTCAAGATGTTCAAGCTTTCCACACACTTTCAAGAATTCGATCTTGCCACTACTACATCAGGGGAGTTTGTTCCTTTTTCTCCCTTTTACTGCTTTTATGTGGTTAAATTATTTTAGCATACAATGAGGGCATTATATGAAATAAGTTTGGGGTAGGGGTTGTAAAAGAAAAAGGAATTTAAGTTTAAACTGGAAAATAAAAATTGCTAGATTAGAAAATTTTAAAAATTTATAAACTTGAAAATTGTTCAATTTGGAATCTAGTGATAATTAAAAACTTAAGCTGCTAGTGTTGTGTGGGATGATCCAACGCGAACTCAAATGTTTAATTGAGTCAACATATGTTATAGTATGTTTATCGTTTCCCATTTCTAGTGAAAAGTCATGAGATATGAAAGGTAATCTGGTAGTTTGAATGACATAAAAAGTTTTGCAGCAAATACCATAAATGTATCCAGGAAGGCTTATGTAGTCATTACACCATAGACTAATATCTCTAACCAATAAAGGTTGAAGTTAAGCTCCCTTGATTAAGCATATGCTTTTATTTTTAGAATTTTATATTTGAGCGAAAAAGTGATATATATATATATATATATATATATATATATATATATATATATATATATATATATATATATATATATATTATATAAGAGAAAGTTACAAAAGTTGAAAGAATTTTGAAAAAGCTATCAAAGTATGAAGATAAAGAGATAAAAAATTCTAAAGAATAAAAAATTGAAGATACCAAAAATCAACCTATAAGGTCACACCTTATGACCTAATGAGTCAAACACATGACACGCTGATAGATCAGTGTTAGCAACTACTACATCTACATTGCTAGCGTATCAAGCTTATCAGCATCAGCTGATAGTACGGGTATCCGATTGTAATCTTTTGTATATTATGTATATAGATAAGTATAGAATAGATCATAGATCTGGTATCTTTGTGATAAGATCGGTTCTTAGTATATATTAGACGCAATCCCCTCAATCAATGGATTCACATGTATAGATTAGTATATATACAACATTAGGGAAAACCCTAATGTTGCAATCGTGGCTTTGTGTCAATCGTCTTTGTGACAAACCCATCTTATTGGTGAGGAAAAAACCTCTTTCTTGGTGAAAGAAACAATTTAGAGAACTACTATGTTATTTACTTTATGTTCATTGTTTTTCTTAGATTAGTTTTATATTTGTTCTTAATACTTGAAGTGTATCCGATAGATACAAAGCTACAATTGGTATCAGAGCGGGTTTTTGATACACTCAAGTTATTATGTTGACTTTAAGAAATTCCAAATCCTTTGGTCTCAACCAAATTTCTTCGTTCGATGAACACAACTTCTCCATGTGGAAAACCAAGGCCATCGTGGTTCTTGAAACCATAGACTATGAGCTGAGAAATATTGTTGAAAAAGGTCCCCATGCTCCTATGTACCAACCCATGGTTAACAATGCTCCCGTTGGCCCCCTGAAGCAAAAGCTAGAGACGATTTATGATGACAATGACAAAAGAGTTCTTAGTCTTGATGTAAAAGCCAGGGCTTCTATTGGAAACTCTCTTACATACCACATGTATCATCTCGTATAGATGTGTGAATCCACCCAAGAGATGATAGACACACTGATCGTGGCTTATGAAGGCACCGTGGAAGTCCAGGCTACGACCATCAATAACTTTAATCAAAGATACAAGCATTTATTTGCTCAACAAGGTGAGTCTCTTACCCAAACCTTCAATAGGTTTAACTACTTGGTTAATGATATGTGTAGGATGGGAATCGTCAAGCACTCGTCACAGATGGTTCTGAAGTTTCTTGATTCTCTTGGGAAAAGCTGGGAACATCATGTTGATGTTATTAAGAACGGTGAGAAGATTGATACCACGGATCTGAATTCTTTGTTTGGTAATCTGCAAAATTAAGAAGAGACCAAAGCTCTTCGTAAAGAAATCATGAAGGACCCGAACAAGGAAAAGTTTGTTGTACTGGTGTCACGAAAGGAAACAATGAAGCACATCAGCGACTTAGATAATTCAAATCAGGGTGAAGAAAGTGATGAAGATCTCACTGATGAGCTTGTTGCCAGCGTTGCACTTATCGTCAAGCGTTACGAAGAAAGCAGAGCAAATGGGGTTAGAAGAGCTCAGCTCAAGGGAAGCAGTTCATCAAGGAGATCC
Source organism: Lactuca serriola (assembly GCF_051521515.1). NCBI lineage: Eukaryota > Viridiplantae > Streptophyta > Magnoliopsida > Asterales > Asteraceae > Lactuca > Lactuca serriola. Next base: position 178,187,873 of record NC_136409.1, on the reverse strand, counting down.
ACTTCTAACAAGAGAAACTCAGGTAATTGCTTTAATTGTGGAAGCCCTGATCATTTTGCTAGGGACTGTAAGGAGAAGAAAGAAGCCCAAAGTCCTGAGAACTATGAAGTTTTGTACAAGAAGTTGGTGGCTCATATGAAGAAGGAAAACATCTCTTTGCCAAAAAGCTTTCATTGCAAAAAAAGAGGATCATGAAGAATGGGTGGATGAAGAGGAGACATTTGAAGATGAGGGGTTGAATGTTAAGGGTTCCATGGCACTTTTCAATGATTCCCTTGATGGCATTCATGACGTTGATGGTTCTCAGGCTGGTAAAGGACCAAGTCCAAATCTAGGTCAAACTTGGTACCTAGACAGTGGAAGCTCTAGACACTTGACCGGTTAGAAGTCCCTTTTAACAGATTTTGCAGATAAGGATGGTCTAATGGTAACATTTGGTGATAATAGTGGAAGAGTTGTTACAGGCGTTGGAACTTTTGAATGCATGAAGATTAAGTTGGAGGATGTGTTTTATGTAGAAGGTCTAAAAGGCAACTTCATCTCCATTAGTCAACTTTGTGATTCTGGTTACAAAGTTCTTTTCAACCGTCATGAGGGAAAAGTGTTTGATTCTAAAAACAAAATCACGCTTTCTGCTCTCAAGGAGAAAGATATTTATATGGTTTGATTTATTAGTTTAGATGTTGATAGATTATTTTTGTTTTATGCTTTGCTACTTTTGAACATAAGAAACTATTTTTTTTCATTTACTATATTTTTCGTGCATTAAAATTTTCTTTTGTTTTACCAAAGGAGTATACATTGTAAATACACATTTTGCTACTAACATTGCCAATATTTGTTCTTCTCTTTCCTCTGTATGTGTTAGGACCTTCTATCTCCATCTCGACAAAGATCTTAATTTATAAGATCATCATGTCATTACTTGAATTCATCACCTTTCTTGTAAGAGCTAGTTGACACTGACTCTACATCCTTTCTTTAGCACCAACTGCCCTCTCACTCAAGTTGATGCTCATGTTGATAAACATGTTGCTTCCCATTGATGAGACCAGATAGGAGAGAATTGTGACAAAGGATGTTCTTCTAGATAGATATATCCTCTGCCTTGAACAACCTATTTCAGTTGCAATGAGATGAAGTGAAGTTTTGTGACCTGGTGTGACTAACTTCTAAAGACGTTGTCACTAAAACTCCATCACCTCAAATATCCAAAGGCGTCTTCAACAAGATAGTGATCCCACCTTCTCTTACCTCGGGGATCTCAATGTATGGAACCTTCAAGTTCTGTCTTGGTGACTCTCATAACTTGAAGGTTACAAAGATTGGATCCCTCTAACTCGTTGGTTACAAAGACTGGTTCATGTTCTTTTTTTCCTTGGTGAACATGAAGATTGGAATCAATCTGTAGAACCTCAACGATTAAAGGAATTATCTTTCCTTGTTTACCATGAATTGTGTTGTTTTTTTGTGATAAGGTTGATCTTGTTTGTTCTCTTTTATACCAGAAGTTTCAAGTGGTAGATATCTCGAAAAATGGAAGTGCATTAATTACCATTCAATTCCAAAGATTTGATGGAACGAGTCTTTATCACCATTCTGAAAAAGTTGCACATATTGTTTAAGCTATTTTCTTGTTTAACTAACTCTTTTGTTTGTATTCTTATATTGTTTATTCTTTTGTACTATTTTGTAAAGGAATCTGACGGTGATAATTTGAGCCTAGTATGCAAATTTTGACACATCATCGTCCCTAGAAGCATGTTGTTGTATGTGACTAAATCTCTCTAAGTTTCTCATCAACGAGACCATCTACTAAGAACATTGAGTCGCCCTCTCATGCTGATTGTCTAGCATTGTCTAAACTCTCAAAATGAGATTGCCTGGTCCAAATAAAAAATTATTGATAGAAAGGTTGGGGTGTTTATATTTAATTTAATCATCTTTACTTGACCCTGTCCCTAGAAGTATGTTTGTCGTATGCATCAAGTCTCATGTTTTGCTAAAACATTGAGCAAAGCCTAATGTCTTACCCCGATTGCATAGTCATCAGCGTAAGAGATATTTGTTTGGTCCGTAAATAACAAAGGGTTGTTCATGTCCCTAACCTCCTAGTTTGAGGTATGCCATAGTACCATTATGATTTAACGGTGAATCTTTGATTCTAGATTGCAACTTACTCCATGATACGAAAGTTTAAACCACTTCTTATTGACGAGTAAAACTGTTAGTGATTCACACCGATTTCACCTCAGCATGACTGAAACAATCCATTCTCTCATTTATCTTCTTAATAAAACTTGATGATTCACTGTGTAAAACCACACACTGATAAAAGTTTGCAATTATGTGTCGATGGTTAGCCTATGTACCATAGACTATCACACGCACCAATCCATTATTGCCTTGATATTTTTCTTTAGAATTTTATGAAGCATATGATACTAGATGCTAATGAGAATTCGAAAAATCTTTGTCGATGGGTACATTTCATTCCGGAATGTATTACACGCAACATACCACTCTTGTCTTTTTTCTTCTAATAAAAGTAATTAATGATTATTGATGAGATCTCGCAATACTATACAATATGTTTCATCTTCTTCATTTTGTTTATGTACAAGTCTTTTAGTCTTTTTCATGTCTTTCTTGGTCAACAGAATCATTGTTGTCTTCGAGTAAATTCCAAGCAACCCTTAAGGCTTTAAACAAATATATATACTTTCACCTATAGGATAAGTTTCATTCTTAGGCTTGGGGTAGTGGGTGGCAAAGAGTCGACATTTGCTTGGCATGCCACACAAACACCACCCCTCAAACATGACATGGCAAAATGGCATCTTAGTGTCGATGAGAGAAAGAGAGAGAGAGAGAGAGAGAGAGAGATTATTTCTTTTGTCTTTTTTTTACCAAGTTGACCCACCTCATAAAAATCTCTTACTATTTATGTTGTGTGACAAAAATGATATGATAAATATTATATGGTTTCAAAGAGGATGTGGGGGTATGGCATGCCATGCTCTACTCCCCCAAGCCTTAGTTTAGTAATTAATTGATGATATTACCTGCCACTAAAAGCAACTCAAACCATAAATCACTAAATTTGTGATTGTTTAACACTAAATTGGTGTTTGCATTCCAACCAAACACAACTCAAACCATAAATCACTAAATTGGTGAATATTTAACACTAAATTGGTGTTTGCATTCTAACCAAACGCTAAAGGTGTGATTTTTAGAGGCCAAGTAGTTTGACCTTTATATATGGTGTATAAAGCTATTCCAAACACTAAAATGGTGTTTTTTTAAAATTGATTAGAAAGAAAAACACCATTTTATTGGCCTTTATAATTGTGTTTTAGTAGGGTTGGTCTAACAAAAAAAAAACAAATTCCAAAGCCACAGTAGAAACAACTTTGATAGTTGGTAAATCATGAGCTATGATGACTAGAATAGAAATAGTGGTTCTTTTTCTTTCCATCAAAAAAAAAGAATGACATTTTGAGAGGTGTGACAAACCCAGTACAACCAACACCAATTTATGTTAAGTTTAGATGGGTAAAATGGTCATTTTGAGCAGAAAAAACAATTATAAATGTCTATGAAGCCACATTTGAAAAAAAAAATAAACATTTTTAACCACGAGATCCAATAGCCTAACATAATAGTAGTGCTTAAAGCATCATTTGAACATTTATACATTCACATAGATAGCCTAAAGTATAACATGTGCATTTAGAATAATTTCTTAGAAGACAAAAAAAAAACCATAAAAGCTACTCCACCATTATATTTTAATCTAAAAATCAAAAATCATTATAGTTTGAACCATAACGAGCTCCCAATCGCCTAAATGTCCCATCACCTTGTGCACTATCGATCAACTCATACTTCTTAAAATTTGCTTTCAAACTCACTTCCTGTTGATTATGCAACTTCTCTTCTTCTTCCATTTGTTTCTGAAATTCACCATAAAATGATTAAAATCAAACATCAAACTATTTATTTCATACTTCAAACAATTATATACCAAACGCAAACTACCTCCATGAGAAAGGAGGCCTCAACAGCATGCTTTTTGGTCAAATTCTTTAACTTTTTGGCAACATCAAAGTTGGGATGACTTGGATCCATCCAATAACATACAATCTTTTCGCGACGCATTTTAGGGCGATCATCAAACATTTCAATTTTAGCTTTTTGTGCTCTCACAGGTCTTGGCATACCAGATATCATAAATGGTGAGTCACTTATTTCTTTCACGATTTCTTGAGCTTGTTTTGCTGTTTCCATTTCCACTAAAGCAGCATAAATGGTGCATGAGTTGAAGTATGTGGGGATAAACTGAACATTTTTGACAGTTGCAAACTGATCAAGTGCAGTTTTTAAAACAGCTTCAGTCACCTGATTTGAGATGTTGTCAAGGTAAATTGTTCTTTCCACCTTTTCTATAAATGTCTCGTATTCTTCCTCCGATGATGGTTCCATTAAATTGATCTATTTGGAAAAGATATCAAACAAAAACCAACAAATTTGGTTTACACTTGAAGTTGATGCGTGTAAATTTATCATCAAATAAACTCTTAACTACATGTTTAATCTAAACTATGTGGATTTGTACAGCAGTGCATTCCATTCCTAACCATAGGTAAAGGACCAATTGATCAAATGAGTGATTAAGAGAACAAAAAAAAAAAGCTAATAACTGATAATCGATCAGTCAACTAAAAGCTAAAACGAAAGTTGTTCAATCGAACAAGTGAAGATGATGAGATAACCGGTGGCAGTTCGAACAAAAAAAAAAGCAGGAATAAGAGAGGGTTTTTCTTACCGCTGGAAGGAGGCCGGAGCTCAGACAAAGCGGCGCTGGACGGAGGCGAAAAAGATCCAAGGAGAAGGAAGAAATCGCGTCAAAGGCTAAGAAGCAGGAAAAGGGCAAATATGGGCAATTTCTCAGTCGGCGTCTTTTTTAGGGGACCGAATATCAAACGGATCAAATATAATGCATCACATTATGTCCTACAAAATTAACATGTATAAGATTGTAATAACTTCTCATAGCTTAGGGCTTACAAAATTAAGAAACTAAAATTAGGTTTAGGGCACTTACTTGAGAATAGTAGAAGAAGAGGAAATTGTGGAGATTCCACTGTGGAATCGCCAATGAGAGGAGCCGAGCAGCCGGCAGCGTGCGTCGTCGAAAGAGCGACGGAGACACTGTTCGGAGAGCTTTTTGTTCAGCGTCGAAGTAATCGTTCATACGCCACCAACTCCATCAATCACCACATGAAATTTGAAAAGTGAAAACATACCTTTTTTGTTGGACCGGATTACGCAACATAGCCCATTCAGGGTTTTTTAATATGTTGTTTTAATATTATTAAGAGAAACCAATCTTTTAAAAAAACGATTTTTTTTCAGTTGAACTGATGTGGTGATCGGTTTTCAGGTTAATCGATTTGATCATCGGTTCTCGTGTTAATCGGTTTGACCGTTGGTTCAACTAGTTTGTATAATTTTAGGACGTGCTTTTATGAAAAATCGTAAGTATTTTTCAACTTATAGCTTATATCTTATAAGTTGATAAGTTAAGGATCTCTTACTTATGGATTTTGACTTATTATCGGTATGGCATCAGTATAAGCTATTTTTATCCAAACGTCATGTTTAGCTTATATGGGTGTGGAACCGATAATAAGTTAAAAAGCTCCATTTTTAAGCTTTGTCAGAAATCCCCTTAATTTTTTTCCTATACACACATAGACATCTACAAGTTTAAACATTAAAAAACACGTAAATACAAGTTCAATCTAAAGACATTAAAACACATAACCGTAAGTTTTACATTAATCCACGTACATCAAAAATAAAATAAAATAAAATACAAAAAATATAGTTTTAGATGAATACAAACACATTAAAAAAAACTTTATAACATTTACTACGTATTTTTATTCAAAGAAACCCAAATAAATGTGAAAAAAAAACAAAGTTTGTTATGAAAATGATTAATTTCTATGTGTTTTTATTTAATTTAACCGGTTCAACCGGATTTTTGTAAAAACTAATCAGTTCATTCCGGTTCTGAAATAGACATAAAATCGGTGCTAGTTGAAATGCTCCCCTTTCCGATTCAACCGGCCGGTTCAAACCGTTTTTTAAAACATTGAGAGAAACAACAAAAATACATAAAATTCATAATATTTTAGACTTTCAGTTATTTTAATAGTTTATTTATTAAATCTTAGCTTTATATTAATATAAGTTCGATGTTTTTTATATATCAATTACTTCAACATGGTATGATCTGCAATAGCATATTAACTATGATTAAGAAAATTTTGATATATTATAACACTAGGTGTAAGACCCGTGTATTATACGGGTTTATAAAAAAGAAAAGTTTAATATAAAGTTATATGTACTTTAATTTAATCTACTATAATAAATAAAGATTTTTTTGCCACATGTTACATTCTCATTCAATTTGTCAAATGTAATTTTGTGGTTATTTTGTATTAATTTTTTTTTCACATGTCATAAATTTTTTATTTTATTAAATTTTATATAATATTTTAATATAATTATTACAATAACTTTTAATAAATGGATATTAATTTCAATAACTATACTAAGACATAGTCTTTTTGTTCATCTCTATTCTCAGCCCAATTTCGTATTGGGCCAGAAGTATTGGACTTATTAAGCCCTTTTTCTGTCCAAAAGAGTTTACATTTTAACTTTTACAAGTATAGTCCTGTGTAGAGAGTCTATTATCAGTTTTCAACTTCTCATCCCCACTTTGTTTAAGTTATCTTCCAGATTTTAAAAATAAATAAATAAATAAGAGTCATTTTTGGTATGAGTCACAATCCCCTTTACATCCACCGTTACAATTGTCAACATCACGACCCATGATGAAATCATTTCGTTAATGGTGCAGTCAATATGTTCCAACAATTATAAGGTTTTCTTTTACATTATATATATATATATATATATATATATATATATATATATATATATATATATATATATATATATATATATATCAAGTAACGCAACTAGTAAGTCCTACCAGTTGTTAAAAAAAAAAATAGTTATTATTATGCATCAAATGATATGAGTCTATCCTTAGGTTCTATTCGGTAGAGACTAAAGAGCCAATGGAAATAATGATTAGTGTCGATTTGTTTATTTGTGTTATATGCATGTTAGAGGAAGAAAGACGATGTAACGTTTTTTTATTGAAACACGTGATTCAATAAAAACAATTTGATGTTTGCTTCTTGTTTTTTTAATCCTTTAATGGAATTGGTTTATACTACAATGAATCAATGAATATGTGATGATAATATATATATCATGTATCACTGGTAGAACCCTTAAGGAGCTTGAAGGGGCAACGGTTTTTTAGCCTACTGATACCAATAAACAATTAAACATATTAATTAGTTTTTGAAAATGTCAAAACTGATGTATTTCTTAGCAAACTCCACAATATAATCCCTAAAACATTAAAGAGACTACCAATTTCATTATGAAAGTAATTAATATAATCCCTATAAAACAATAAATAAAAAAATAGAGTCTAGTTTACTTATTAGCTCAATTTCAATATTTAAAAAAAAAAAAAAAAAAAAAAAAAAAAAAGATTATCGACATAGAGTGCTCACCAGAAATAAGATTGGACAACTCCTTCTTGACTTGCTCATGGGTGAGCTTATGAATATTGGTCCCCTTCAACCAACCCTTTCTATAGATCCAAAACATGGGCCAAAAACCCCATAAACATAGCTTTCATGTTTCTTGGCTGGGATCCTACATTCAACGAGTAGTTAAAATAAATGAATTTAAAACATTCTCCCTTTAATCCTTTCATACATAGACTTTGTGATATGTTTCCCATTATATCTCTTTAACAAACATTCTTGACTGGGATCCTACATTCAAACGAGTAGTTAAAATAAATGAATTTAAAACATAGAATAAAACTGATTGAAAATGACCAAGGCTGCATCTTTTCATAATCTTGCATATAGTATGTTATGATTTGTTAATTTAGGTGCAACAACACTAACTATGTTTGAGAATTTTACAACTACAATAAAGATATCATTTTCAACAATGAACCCTAAAAACAACTTTCCAAAGTAAAATTAAAGATGGGTTTTTATATGGCTTATTGGTTTGTATTTCGAAAAAAAACTTCTGTAAAAGATTAGTTTAGAGACAATTATACCAAACATGAAAATATTGACATGCTTTATTTTTTATAAACAATGTAAGAATATTTTTTAATAATTATCCTAAAAATGAGTGAATTAGTTTCGATAATATTAAATAAATAACTTAAAGTGAAAAAATGAAAAGAGATAATAGTACTTTTTAAATTTTAACCTTTAATGGCTAGAATAATTTAAATTCTAACAGATGAATTACTAGCCGTTATCAAGCAGTCAAATCAGTTGTTAGTCCAGTATAAATAAAGATGGTTTGCCTCACGATTTTCTTTACTCTTTTAGCTCCTACTTTCAACGTTCATTGAGTATCATTTGAAGGTATTTTTCTCGTTTTATTTAATCTCGATCATTGGCAAGAAATCTACTCGTTCTCATGGAACCATCATCGTCATTCCTAATGATGATTTTACAGATCAAAAGATTTTATCTTACGAGGAAACTTGCACTTTTACCGACGATGACATCGAAATGTTGAATTCGTCTAGACTTTTCTTATTGGCATTGTTTTTAGGCTCTTTGACGCTAAGATTCAACCTGATTTCATTTCTTCTACTTGGGTCTGTCTTCCCTAGTATCCTTTTACCCTTGGGCTTTCTTATCCTTTCTCTGAAATTGTTTCTGAGTTTTTCAAGATCAAAAATATGTCATACATCCAAGCTATGCCAACAATTTGGAGGATCTCTATTGGCTCGATCATTTGAATCGTTCTAGGGGTCTTTCCATCGGTATGAATGAATTAACTCATGCTTACGATCTTACAACTTTTAGAAATTCCCGCTTTTTGTTGAAGGTCAAAGCCAATAGATTTCCCCTCATATTGAAGTTCAAGTACAATGACGCTTGGAAAGGGAAATATTTCTTTGTCAGGCGTGACTCCATTCCCAATAAGAACCTTTTACCTCAGTCTTGGATTAGAAAGGGTAGGATTCTACATTTCTATTAGGAGGATTCTGGTACTCACTTCTCTTATCTTTTTTGGTGTTTTGCAGCCTTTAAGTTCGACAAGCTAGTCCCTCCCGCTGATGATATAGAGAACATAATGAAAACATTCTTCACTTTGTCTGAATCAGAGAGGTATTTCAAGCTTAAACAACTCGATTTTCAAGAGAGCTCATCTAACACCATCTCCATGTCGAAAGGTAAAAAATCCAAGCTTTTCCTCTTTTTATCGTATGAGGGATCCTGACTTATTGTTCGGCTCTGGATCCAAAAGCACTCATTTTGGCGGCCATTTTACCCTCGTTGATATGGATACAGCTATGTCCAGTGGTCAGTTGGTGGTGAAGAAATAGAAGACCTCGCCTTACATTCCTACTACAAGAGCTCCTATAGATTTGGCCGTGACAACTCCAAGATCTCGAAAAAGAAAAACTTCTGAGGCTGCGGATTAGTGCCTTGAGAACCTCAGTATCGAAGATTCCTTCGGGAAATTGACTTCCTTTTCTCAGGCGGTGAGCTAGTTATTTTTCTTTACTTGTCCTTTCCTTTATTTTTATTGACATTGTACTTATTTCAGGTTTCTGCTCATGTTTCTCGATTCACCGCCGATCTTAGGATCTGTGCTAAAAGAGTTAAACATGCTTTGAAGGAACAAGAGAAGCTTTGGAGGGCAACCAGTGAGGATCTTCTTTCGAGGGTGGAGAAGTTGAGCAAACAAAAGGCTGAGAAGCAGGAAGAGCTGTTGGATTAGGTGTCTAAGCCCATAACTATAATTGGTATGTACTTGAATTTATAGTAGCATAGTCCTTTTGGGTTGCCTTTATACTAGCAACTAGACAAGATGACCTATTGATATAGAGGAAGAATTTCTTATTTGGAACAATAAATTAATATATAAAATGATTTATTAATGTATTATGTAAATAATATATTAATTTGAAATCATGTTATTTAATTAATATCTAATCAGAAATTAAATTGAAATTAATTTTAGGACTAAAGGAATTAATTAAAAGTGCGGGGGCTATTTAGCAATTTATTGATAGTAGTGAAATTGGGCTCTTAGACCTCCCTAATGAGGGTTGGACGAAAATTTCTAGGGAGGCCCTAGAATTTTCGTCCAAGGCCTATTGGATAAGGGTTCATTGGCTGCTTTGGCCTTAAGCTAAGGAATTAGGGTTTCCTCCTTAAAACCCTAGCTTTGGCCCTAAGCTACTGACAGCTATATAAAGGGCCTTAACCCCTCTTGATTTCGGCCAAGCCATTAAAACCCTAAGGATAGCCGGAATTTTGAAGTATATTCCTCCTCTCTCCTCCCATCCTCTTGCTAAGTGTGTTTGTGAGCCATTAGAGGTGTTACACTTGTGACACTTGCTCTCAAGTCCAGGATCTTCAAGGATTTCATTGTTATTACAACATAACAATCAAGGTATGTAAACCCTAGTTTATTGTTAATTTCGAAAATTATAGATGCCTCCTAGGGTTTCTTGTTTTGTGTTCAATACTTACATGTCCAATAGTGAAAACATAGATCCTACAAATTAGGGTTGCATGCACGCATAAGGATTGTTTGTTATGCTCAAATGTCACACCTCCAAACCAGAACGGTGGAAACGTTTGGGGGTGGATGGAGTGACTTCATGTGTAGTATCATAACAGTTGAATATAAATGAATCATAGCATCACAAACATTCATACGTTAAGGATACAAGGTTACATTGTTTACAAACTTTATTTTCTCCAAAAGTTAAGTACAAATAATTAAAAATGTAGAAATCATGATGTAGTGACTATTGTCCTCAAAACGTTTTCGTAATACATGTTCACTGGTTTCCTGAGAATACAAGCAGTTTTGAAAAGTTTCAACATTAAAGTTGGTGAGTTCATAAGCGTTTTTGTATGAATAAAATCTGTAATGTTTCCTTGTAACTGATAGCGTAAAACTTTCCAAAGAATTCCAATATTTTCTTAAATGTAAACTGTACTCTTAAAACACTAAGACCAAAAATGTAAGTGGTGTTGTATTGTAAAGTAGTATCACATAGCTTTATATATTTTATAAAACCAAATGAAGATTCATTAGCCCCGTAAACCAAATGAGTGTTAATACCCTATGTGAGTTATTATAACCATACTTAATATGACTAGTGGCCTGTATGACGTTCTTCAGGCGTCGGAGATGGTAGAAATTTGTCACCTTAGACTTCCGGTCTAACTGTAGCGAACATCTTAGGTGCGGGGTTGTCAATCCTGTATAGATCTATACAAAATGGTCTCACTCTCCCTCCAAGAGACTCTGGTTATAACGCATGATTTAAGGTGCACTTTAGGTAAAGTACTTGAAGAGAGTGTATCACACATACTGTACCAACGATTTACATGTAATGTAGTGAAAATCCTTTTTGTATGTAGAAGCATTTCTTTTGTATAGTAGTTATATAGAGTGACATAGTGTTAGTTTGAAACATTTGTCTGAAAAATGCCTGAAAACTGATAACTAGTTTAAATGTACCACAAACTATACCCATTATAGTTTAGCTGAAAATTTTGTGGAGTTAGAGAAGTGTAAACCCATTTATGCATTTTGTTATACAAAATACTAGGTTTAGAGTATTCATAATTTGGTTAAAACCCAAGAATATATTGCCTTAAAATAGTTATGAAAACTCATTCTTGATAGAAAATTTCCTTTTATCATAAAAGTCGTAATTTTCTCATTTGTTCATGTAATATATTTTAAACTTATTTTTGTATAGTTATATACCATAACCAACCCATATTGTGCATGAAAGCTTGAAATAACTAGTAAAATCACATAGCATGCACATAAAACCATATACATAACATAAAGATGAATACACATAACAACATTTTGTTATAATATACTTTTGCTTGAATCCCCCCCCCCCCTCCCCCAAAAAATAGGAAAAATCTCGAAAAAGTGGGGTATGAACTCACTTTGAATGGATTCTTGTGGGTGATTTAAAGTATTGAGATGATGATTCCGAGCTTGGCACTTGATTGGAGTGGATGAACTTCTAGGAAAGGTTATTATCCTAAGTGGGAGACTATTGGACTTATCTAGGTCAGAGTTCGACAACGGCTTTGAGAGATACAATTTGCTAGTCAATTTTGAGGTTATACTTGCAATAATAGTTATTAGACTTATCCAAGTGGGAGACTATTGGATTAGGTGGCTAAGCCCATAACTGTAATTAGTATGTACTTGAATTGATAGTAGCACAATCCTTTTGGGTTGCCTTCATACTAGCAACTTGACAGGATGACTTTTAGAGAGAGAGGTTGAATTTATTATTTGGAATAATAAATTGGTATATAAAATGATTTATTAATGTATTATGAAAATAATATATTAATTAGAAATCATGTTATTCAATTAATATTTAATCAGAAATTAGTTTTGGGATTAAAGGAATTAATTAAAAGTACATGGGTTGTTTTGCAATTAATTAATAGTTATGGTTTGGGCTCTTGGATCACCCTAAATAGGGTTGGCTTAAAATTCTAGGGAGGCCCTATGGATTTTCGTCCAATGCCTTGGGAAGGGGAATTTATGGGTTGCTTAGGCATTAAGCAGGAAATTAGGGTTTCCACCAGCAAACTATAGCTTTGGGACTAAGCAACCTTGACTATAAAAGGAGCCTTACCCTCTAGGTTTTAGTGATCCTTATGAAACCCTAGAAGAGCCAAAAATTTGAGCAACTTCCTTCCTCTTACCTCTCATCCTCTTGCTTAGTGTGTTTGTGAGCCATTAGAGGTGTTACACTTGTGACACTTGTTCTCAAAGTCAAGATCTTCAAGGAATCTCTTGTTATTACAATATAACAAGAAAGGTATGTATCTAAACCCTAGTTTTATGTTAATTTCGAAAATTGTACATGCCTCCGTTTTTGTGTTCAATGCTTGTATGTCTAATAGAGAAAACATATATCTAACAATTAGGGTTGCATACACACATAGGAGTGTTTGCTATGCTCAAAACCCATCACTTGGGACATGCCTTGTTAAAATCCGTATAGTCCACACACATTTTCCATTTACCATTCTTCTTTTGTACCACAACCACATTAGCTAGCCATCTTAGGAACTTCACCTCCTTGATCATGCTAGTTTTGAGAAGTTTTTCTACTTCTTCTTGTATAACTTGGTTTCTTTTGGGTGCAAATTTCCTTCTCTTTGGTGTCTTGGCCTGAAAGATAGGTTAATGTTAAGTCTATGGGTTATTATGTTTTTGTCAATACCTGTCATTATAACACCCGCAGATTCGGGTTAGTCAATTTAGAGACGATAAGCGTCATAAATAAATTTTTTGATATAAGATTATTTAGAATAAATAATCATTACCAAGTTATAGTATATGTCAGAAGGGTTCCGTACATATAAAGAACGTTGAAATCCGAGTTATACCAAATAAGTTATGACCCGTCGAAGTTTTACAGCAAAACCGGCATGACACCGGGAATCGTAAAAAGTGAATTTACGATAAAATACTATCTAGCCTTAGCTATCTAAACGAAATTTGTATTATACGTTAAACCAAGAGTGTACATAAAAATAACGTCCAAATCTCACTTCGTATGAGGAAGTTATGATTTTTCTAACATTTAGCATAGCAGTGCACAACCCGAAATTTGAATTTTAGATCGGTCGATTTTTAGCAAAAATAATCTAAAGAAGAAATGAAGATATCGTTAATAAGAGTTCAACCATAAAAATATAGTAAAAAACGGAGCTCATATGCGAAAGATATGGACGAAACTTAGTCCTTACTCTTCAAGCACGGCGAATTCGATACAGTTTTGTAAATCTGAGATATAATGAGAATTAGCCGACGGGTCTACAAGAAAGTTGTAGTACTCATAAATACCAACACGTGGATATAAATAACGTCGATAACAGAGCTTGTATGTTAAAGATATGGACGAAACTTAGTCCCTACTCTTCGAGCGCGACAAATTCGATACAGTTTTTACAAATCGGAGATAGAATGAGAATTAGCCGACGCGGTCTAAATGAAAGCTGTAGTACTCATAAATACCAACGTGTGCATATAAATAAAATAAAAAACGGAGCTCGTACGTGGAAGATATGGACGAAACTTAGGGCCTACTCTACGATAAAATCCCTATAAATAAAGGGTGAATCCTTCATATTTTCTTCACACCATAAGCCTTTCTTTGTCTCTCTAACTTCTCTCTAGACTCCCAAAACCCCACTGAATCCCTAGTAACCTCAAGTTGCTAGAGGAAAGAACCGGAGTGCCCGACGGCTCTGAGAAGAAGAGCTTTTCGGCTCAGAAGCTTTGCTCCAGCGAAGCCCAGTTTTTAATAAAAACCCGTTGTAAATGAGATACGCCCACCATACTTTAAATATAGCTTATATTTAAATATAATATCGTTATTATGAACCTATAAATAAGGTTTATCAGTGATTCAAATTCGTTATACTGATTGATCTACTTACGGGAGAGGTGTCTAAAATGGTCACGTTGGGTTTGGTTGTTGGATTTCATAAAAGCTATATGCCGAAATGGTCCTACCTCCTAACTGTCCTGCCTGGCTGATCCTTACTTGATAGATCATGAAGTAGACTCTGAGTTAATGATGAATCTAGACTAATAATTAGTCGCAATAAATATTAAACTAAAATCTAGTGGTAATATTACTAGGTTTCGTCGAAGGAAAATAGAATCATTAGAAACGAAGTGCTGCCCGAGTTTGGAATCATCACTTTAACAAGTGAGTGCATAGTCCCTTTCATGATCATGATTTTAGTACAAGTATTGATTGAAGTATTAAATATATGTTTATGTGCGAATTATTTGATGTTGCCTGAAATACGTGTTAAAGAGCATACATGATTATATATGATGATGTAGGATAAAAAGTAAACCTAAATTAATTATGGAGAATATTGGGTAGTATCATCTTATGATTACAAGTGAGTTATACACAGAGAACAGAACTTTAAATTATGTCATGGATCTTGGAGCATGGATTAGACACAATCATTGTCCCTAGTCCGAGAGTATGGATTAAACATAGTAAATTTTCATTAATCCGGGAGTATGGATTAAGACATAGTCAGTTGTCATTAATCCAGGAGTATGGATTAAGACATAGTCAGTTGTCCTTAGTCCGGGAGTATGGATAGGGCATAGTTATTTGACATTAATCCGGGAGTATGGATTTAGACATTTATCCATGGTTCGAGAGTATGGAATGGGCACAGTTGTTGAACCGAGAGCATGGATTAGATTCGGGAGTATGGATTAAGTAAAGAGATAAATTTTAAGGTCCGAGAGTATGGATAGTGTCGTTGTGAGGATCAACGGGGTGGGGTAAGAGTTACTTATATATATATATATATATATATATATATATATATATATATATATATATATATGGTGAAATTGTATATTTTGAGTTCTCAATTATATATATGATATAACATTGTGGAATTGAAACCCCTATGTACTCACCAGGTCTCCCTACCTGACCCACTCAATTTATTTGTATCGCATGTGTTGATACGAAGCTACATTACACTGAAAGAATATGGAGATCTATATCACTAGTGTAAATGAATGTAAGGTCTGTTTATGTTTATGTTTCTGTATTAACAATGATATCCCAATGTTTTAAAAAGGAATAAAATACATTTCTTCTGAAATGATTTGATAATATATTTATCATGTTTTCTAGGAACAAATCCCGCAACATATTTCTTTAAAAGATACTATGATCTTCAAAATAAAGCATAAACAAATCGGTCTTTTCTGGCCGTGAAAATGTGGACGTCACAGTTGGTATCAGAGCATTAGTTTAAGCGAACTAGGAATTGTAGGAAATTTTTTTGACTTAAACTTAGAATGTTAAGCGATGATCGTGAGGAGTGTGTCTAATATATTTTAGGTAGTACACCTGAATAGACACAAGCACTAGCTTATTTAGGGAAGATGCCTAAAATGCTTTTATGTGCTAAATGATTTGTGATGCTTTATGATGCCTCTATTTGAATGGATCTATTGTCTGTTACCGGCCGGATCTTAAAATTTTACGTGCTTAGGTTTCTAAAGGTTTAATTACAATATTAGAACCGGCATGTAACTTTCCGGAGTATTAATGTAACATCCCAAAATTCAAGACTAAAATTTTTCTTTTAATAAAACATTACTTAAAGCAAAATCATCAATCCAATTATAATCAGAGTATTAATTTCCAAAACACATGTTCATTATCAGAGTAAAACATTCTCAGGCTGTTGATGTGTGTGAAACAAACTAGTTTTAATCCTACTAACTTAGACACAAAATGAACACACGAAAAGCAGTGTACCTATCGATTAGTAATATAGTTCAAGCAAGTAGGGTATCGAACACAGGGAACGGTAAACAATTAAAATAAATGCTAATATTATCTAAATAAAACAAGTAATAGAAAGAGTTTTCTCTAGTTTTGCAAGACTAGAAACTTAAATACTTTACTAACACGCAAACTAAGCAACTAATAGCTAAGAAAACAAAGATCAACTAAATTTAATGATTAAAAAGGCCTTCTGTTTAGGTTCGAATCATTTGTTCCCATGGATGATTTTATGGTAAATATATCGGATTAATTCTTCATTGGTTACCGACTAAAGTGATTAGATTCACATTCGCTATAGCTAATCCTTAGAAAACAGATTAATTCAAGCAATGGCCAGTTATCTAAATTAATGAATTTCCTAGTTTGTTGATTCGGGTTTAGAAAGACTTGTAATTAGCTAATCAAATTGGTGATTCAATTAACCTCTTGTTGATGGTGTATCACACAAGCTCACACATTAACTTACCTATCTTCAAGTTAATTCTAGTTTCACATTCGTTATTCCTAGACATACAACTATGTAGTCACAATAAATCATATGAAATTAATAACTAAGAGATGTTCATACAACTTAATTACTAATTTATTAACAGAAGAATAGTTATTGTTAACACATAAGGTTCTTTAACAAGCTTAATAAAACATAATCACCAATTAAAATTAATCCTAATCAAATAACAAATTCATCTACCTAAACATAAGTTATGAGTTTTTAGCTCATGATTACAGCAGAAACAAGCACAAAAACGAAATCAATTGGTAAAAACATAGTTCAAACAAGAGATTAGGTAAAGAGTAAACTTGATTTTGCCTTGGTTCTCCTGAAAATTGAATGTAGGGTTGATTCCCTTGCTTCCCACGCTCCAGCAGAACCTTTAGTTGACAATTGGCCTCCAAGGGTTCATCTATATGCTAGGGTATCGATCTGAAAGTCCCTTTATATAGATTTTCACAAAACAGAGGCTACTCGGCGAGTCCAGTGACCTACCCGGCGAGTCCGTCACTTAAAACCCGTGTACGGCAAGTCAGCGCGTCCATAATTGCAAAAGTTCGATACAACTCGCCGAGTAATCGACCCTACTCGCCGAGTACGTTTCAAATCAACATTTTCTCAAAACACGAAAGTCGTCCGAAATTGTGTCTACCTTTCAGAACATTTTGAATCTCGTCAATCGGAGTTGCAGTTCATGAGATATGGCCAAAACACTGACGAGGGGTCAAGCTGTCCAGCAACATCCTTCTTTCTTCAAAATCCAAGATTCAAGCGTCCAATCGCCAATTCCGCTTCATTTTCCTTTCGAGCATGTCTTTGTTGCTGAAAAATGAAATTATAAACTAATTAAGTACCTTTTGTTCATTAAATGAGATAAAATCAACATAAAGTATTAAGATAATGCATGAATTTTATAACTAAATATGCCCATATCAAAATACCCCACACTTGACTTTTGCTTGCCCCCAAGCAAAACTGAATTTTACTACACTAATATTACATAAGACAATCCCAATCGAACCCAGCCATTATGCCAAGACCGCAACGCATGCATTTGTGTCTAAAAGTTTCCTAAGGAACCCCCATACTCTAAATACTCACAATCCTCATAAACATTCGCCCATTTTTTCCGAACAATGCTCATTTTATGCATCCCTCCGAATCCATCCGCAGAAAACCTCCTAACCTCAAGGTAATTTTGGTTGAGCAACCCAAGCGTACATAATCTAGACAATTACAATTTATGATACCACATTGGAGCTGTCACAACTGGAAATTTTGTGTCATGTAATCTATACATCCAAGCTAATGTGAAGCAAAAACTTAAGAGCATGTGTAACACCTATGATTATGACATCAAAAACTTCAATCAAATACATCATACAAGTACTACAAATAGTCATCACACAATTGGAAACACTAGAAGTTCTTATTTAGGTCCATTTTGGACTAGAACTTCCTTATTGGACCTAATGGACCAATAAACTTCCAATTTGACTATCTTGGGTTTAGAACTCTTAAATGGGCTCTAATTGGACCCACATCTATTTGTTTCAACATTTTGGGCTATGTTGGACCTAGAATGAAATGAATTAAAAGCCTTGATACATGAATAACCTAAACTAATCCAATAAAAATATGAAAATCCTACCACATTTCTTTAGACTTAAAACATACTCAAGATTAACACTAATGTTGGGCTTAGGGGCAAAGGCCCAAATTTTTCCTTTTCTTTCCAAATTCTCGGCCCAAATGCACAAGCCCAAGAGGATGGAAGAGTTGACTTGTGGTGCCACATCATTGTTATCCAAAGGACTTCCATGCAAAATATCTCACAAACCTCCATGCACATCACTTCAAAATCACATCTCTTCTCTCTTCCCTCTCACTCTCGGCCGAAACACACACACACACACATTCACAAATCTCTCACAAATTCTCTCTAGATCACTCAAGAACACTCCTTCCTCCCCACTCCAAAAATCTCGAAAATTAGGAGCTTTCAAGAGGATCTTGCAAGTTAATCATCATCTTAGGTAAGTTTTTACTTATATATATGATCTAGCTATTTCATTCCATCAAAAACCTCTTCTAAATCTATTCCAAATTGTGATCATACACCATAGAAGTCACCAAACTCGAGATCTACCATGGAAGGGTGCTAAGGCCGAAAATCACTTCATTTTCCTTCCATTTTCTTTGCAAAACCGAGCCCCCACACCCTAAGGTGAGCTTCATACCCCCTATTTTCTGTTTTTATGATTTTTGTGGGGGGGGGGGGGGGAATACAAGTGAAAGTGTAGATCTATATGTGTTTTGTATGCCTTGTATGATTTCCATGCTTACATGTATGCTTTTGTGTGTTATAATGTTGGATCTAGCCATAAAACCCCTCAAAACCGAGATATATCTTATGTTAAATGATTTTAGCATCAAATATATTTCTACATACAAAGTGTTTCAAGAAAAATAGCTAAGTAGTTAGTAACAATTTTCTTTGGGCTAAAAACACAAATTTTGGGCCTAAAATGTGAAAAATACAAAATTAAGGGCCCAAATTGACATACCACGAATTCTGATGGGTGAGGTGTGCCAAAACAGTTTCAATAAAACAATTTCTGGAAATTTACTCATTTAGAGTATTAAAAACATAAATTTCAAGCTTAATGGGCTAAAAATGATATTTTCGGCCCAATGAGGCCCATTATGCGAGATTTCCTGTTTTGGAGGGTCAAAACTGTATTTTTCTGTAAAACAGTGGACTATAATTGTTCCAAGTCCTTTTCAAAGGTTTAAAATGCTTTTAAATTTAAAAAGGACCAAAATTGCAAAAATCTTACAATTTGGGCCAAAATTGTCAAAGTTGCGAAAAAGAAGGGTTATAACCGAGAAAATTGCATTTTCAGGGACTTAAACTGTTTTCTATGAGAAATATGCTAAAAAATATTAATTTCAATAATTTTTGGTGTTAAAATGTCAAGAAAAATTGATTTAAGGACCAAACCGGAAAGTATTCAATTAAAGGGGTGAAAAAGTAAATTTTACAAACAATGAGGGGCTGAAACAGAAAACTTTCAAGGCTAATTCAATACATGTAATTTGATCAAACAATGGTACCACGACTATCGACGAAATACAATACACTACAACACCAAAAATCGTTGTGAAACGAATTGGTTCGGTCTCGAACCAATAAAAATCCGAAACTACTAACACGACGACACTACGACACTACGATTCATACAAGTAACGTTTGGGAATTCAATATACATGCGAGTGTGCACAGACGTCTACGCACCATCTTTGGGCCCCAAAAGTGTAAAATCTTGTTTGTTGGGCCTAGCTAGCCCAACGACCTGATCTTAAGGCCCGAAGACATTTTTTTTCTACGAAGTGTTGGGTTTCACCGACTTGGCACAACGTAGAGGGACTTTCAATGGCTTGTATACTACTGGTCCCCAAGGGTCCTTTGGTATTGCTAGTAAAGTCTACATTTTTTGCGAGGCGGGTCGGGGACCCCTCGTACACATTTTTATCCCCAACCGGTTAATAGAGTCATCGAGGTCTTCGTGTCCTCTTACTCTTCGGATGTGGGACGACACGTAGTCAGGGCGGTTGGATAACGTGATTAGTACGGACGACGCCTTCGGGATCGTTAGTATAGCTATAAACTGGGCGTTTGTGTAATGCGTGTTTGTAGCAATTAATCATGCTAAAAAATAATCCAACGTCGCCTGGGAATGAGACTACTCTTTTTGCAATGGTTTCAACGTAACTTCATGGAATTCAAAGGATTAGGAAAACATCGGGTTTTCCTAGGTTTTTCAATACATATCGGATTCGAAACGCATACAATTTTAATGAACAATTTTTACAAGTATAGAAACAAACAAGCATACCTATGGATCTTCACATCTTTTTGACTATACTATTTTCAGAAAATATCGGATTTTCTGGTGGTTTTTCAAACAATACAAACATTGGATTTCAAACACTACTTATGAACTCACCAACATTTCATATGTTGACGTTTTTCAAAATACTTGTATTCTCAGGGAACCAGTGAATCAAAGGAAATCATATTCAGTGATGGCTTGCAGTTTATTTATGTACGAACCGAACAATTTATTTTTGGGAATGTAATGTTTAAACAATGTATTTCATGTAAACGCTACTGGTTGTACTATATTAATGCATGGTGACGAATGTTGTTATGCTTCATATATATTCAATGTTATGGTATTCAATTGAGTCACAACAGCCCCCGGACGTTTCCGCCGTCTGGTTCGGGGGTGTGACAGGAGCTCTTTGGAATTCTTCACTTCTTTGACATTTGATCTTTAATTTCTTTGAATTCACCACCTTGTTGTTTGATTTTTGGTATCTTCAACTTTTTGAATTTCTTCAGAATTTTCGATCTTTTGATCTTCACTTTGATTGCTCCAAAATTCTTACAACTTTTCTTGTAATTCTCTTTTTTTTACATGTACCTCACTTTTTTTTTCACTCAAAACCTACATGCTTAAGCAGGGGCGCTCAACTTCAACCTTTATTGGTTAACGATAATAATTTTCCTGGATACATTTCTGGTACATGATGCTAAACATATTGCATCCTTCAAACTAAGCGAGGTCGTATTTTTGTCCCATGATTTCACTAGAATAAGGAAGCCACAAATGCACTAGAACGTATATAGGCTCAACTAAACATTTGGGTTTTCATGCAATCATCAAATATAATACTAGCATGATCCTAATTACTTTTACCAAAATTTTCTAAATTAAGTCCTAAGCAACATTTTTGGTATGCAAAATTTTAAAATTATACCTAAAATAGGATTCTAATTCAACTAATATGACCAACCCCCTACCCCACACTTAATTCATGCAATGTCCCCATTGCATGCTATGCATGATAAAGAAAAATACTAAAGTAAAGAGGGAATTGGAACAAACTCCCTTGGGATAGCAATAGCGAGGCTGATCATCTTCAATTTAGCTCCATCTTCAATTAACTTTAGACATGGGAACAGCTCTTCCATGCCTTGGGTGTTAAGTATCGTGTGGTATAGCTCCAAATGTAGACGAAAAAAACTCTCGGAAACGCTCGGAAAATGTTCTTCAAAGGTGTAGCCAATTGTCCTATCAAATCATCAGCTTGAGAGACAAAATAAGGATCAACTCGTCGAGTTTGTAGGGTGGCTCGCCGAGTTGTAGCGTAATACTGGCAGAAGTCGAGTTTTTATACTGGGACTCGTCGAGTAGGTAAGTGCACTCGCCGAGTCCATCGTTGTATAAAGAAAATGATTCTGCTCTAGGTCCGATTCTGATGTGTGTGGGGAATATTAAATTGATACTTTCCCCATTTTTTCTTTAGTAAATGAGCTCTTAATAACCTCTTTCATCACCGGACTCGTAACTAGACTCAAAACTTCGTTTTCTCTCTCGCCTAGACTCGATTCTTTCCCTAGGTTATCCTTGACTCTAGACTCTCGCATGCATCCTTACACTCAAACTGAAAAGATCAAAAACAAATACCAAGTAATAAAAAAAACATCAAAATAAAAATCCTAAATTATCCCTAAATACTAGAAGTTTAAAAAGAAAAGCAAACTCTAATGCAAGCGCTTCTTTTTGTGCGAGTCTTTAGCTGGACTCCCAACTTAATAAACTTCCAATAAACTCAATGCTAATCCATCCGTTGCATTAAATATTTTCTTTGGACCAATTTGTAAAATTTGGCTCTTTACTTCTAAAATTGGCCAAACGAGCTTGAATTCATAAAACCCAAGAATATTGACAAGGGTTGGAACCGGGTGGATACTAATCAGAAATGGATCGCGCTTCAGAACTTTCTCCAAAGTTGGAGTCGTCACCCCACGCTTCGAAACACAAACTGAAAATACAGGGGGCCATGTCATGGTAATGGTCAAACCACAGCTTGGTTCCTGCAATTCAGCTTGTTCTTGTTCTTCATCTGACCCTTCTGCTAGCAATCTTTCCAGCTCCTCCAAGTCTCTTTCTGGATTAAATTCTTCATCTTGTAACTCAGATGTCCCTTCTGTGTTGGGCAAGATGTTATCTAACCATCTTCCAAATTTCTTCAAATCTTCATCTGAGTCACATGCTTCATCTTCTTGCCCAATTTCCTGCACTTTTTCCTCAAGAAAAGCATCAAAAGCATCGAGATTTGGAAAATACATAATAAATAAAAATTAAAATTAAAATTAAAATTAAACTAAATAAAAAAATTAATCAAAAAATAAAATAAATAAAATATGATAACAATTAGCAAATAAAATTAACTATTTAGAACCGTTCCCCGGCAACGGCGCCAAAAACTTGATGTGTGTGAAACAAACTAGTTTTAATCCTACTAACTTAGACACAAAATGAACACACGAAAAGCAGTGTACCTATTGATTAGTAATATAGTTCAAGCAAGTAGGGTATCGAACATAGGGAACGGTAAACAATTAAAATAAATGCTAATATTATCTAAATAAAACAAGTAATAGAAAGAGTTTTCTCTAGTTTTGCAAGATTAGAAACTTAAATACTTTACTAACACGCAAACTAAGCAACTAATAGCTAAGAAAACAAAGATCAACTAAATTTAATGATTAAAAAGGCCTTCTGTTTAGGTTCGAATCATTTGTTCCCATGGATGATTTTATGGTAAATATATCGGATTAATTCTTCATTGGTTACTGACTAAAGTGATTAGATTCACATTCGCTATAGCTAATCCTTAGAAAACAGATTAATTCAAGCAATGGCCAGTTATCTAAATTAATGAATTTCCTAGTTTGTTGATTCGGGTTTAGAAAGACTTGTAATTAGCTAATCAAATTGGTGATTCAATTAACCTCTTGTTGATGGTGTATCACACAAGCTCACACATTAACTTACCTATCTTCAAGTTAATTCTAGTTTCACATTCGTTATTCCTAGACATACAACTATGTAGTCACAATAAATCATATGAAATTAATAACTAAGAGATGTTCATACAACTTAATTACTAATTTATTAACAGAAGAATAGTTATTGTTAACACATAAGGTTCTTTAACAAGCTTAATAAAACATAATCACCAATTAAAATTAATCCTAATCAAATAACAAATTCATCTACCTAAACATAAGTTATGAGTTTTTAGCTCATGATTACAGCAGAAACAAGCACAAAAACGAAATCAATTGGTAAAAACATAGTTCAAACAAGAGATTAGGTAAAGAGTAAACTTGATTTTGCCTTGGTTCTCCTGAAAATTGAATGTAGGGTTGATTCCCTTGCTTCCCACGCTCCAGCAGAACCTTTAGTCGACAATTGGCCTCCAAGGGTTCATCTATATGCTAGGGTATCGATCTGAAAGTCCCTTTATATAGATTCTCACAAAACAAAGGCTACTCGGCGAGTCCAGTGACCTACCCGGCGAGTCCGTCACTTAAAACCCGTGTACGGCAAGTCAGCGCGTCCAGAATTGCAAAAGTTCAATACAACTCGCCGAGTAATCGACCCTACTCGCCGAGTACGTTTCAAATCAACATTTTCTCAAAACACGAAAGTCGTCCGAAATTGTGTCTACTTTTCAGAACATTTTGAATCTCGTCAATCGGAGTTGCAGTTCATGAGATATGGCCAAAACACTGACGAGGGGTCAAGTTGTCCAGCAACATCCTTCTTTCTTCAAAATCCAAGATTCAAGCGTCCAATCGCCAATTCCGCTTCATTTTCCTTTCGAGCATGTCTTTGTTGCTGAAAAATGAAATTATAAACTAATTAAGTACCTTTTGTTCATTAAATGAGATAAAATCAACACAAAGTATTAAGATAATGCATGAATTTTATAACTAAATATGCCCATATCAGCTGTCTAATCTATGGTGTGTGCCATGCGATCACCCCGAGCTCTTCTCTCCGCTACCGGAAGTACCTGAAACCAAAACTGAAAACCGTAAGCAGCTTAGTGAGTTCCCCACCCTACCACATACCATGCATAACCACATACTGCACATACTGGGCCACGCCCGCTATCCTGGGCCTCGCCCGCTACAACGGCCCCGCCTGGCTTTGAGCCCCGCTCGGATACAGATTTGTTTCACTTAGGCCTCGCCTGTCACAGGGCCTCGCCCACTAACTTATATTAGCACATAAACATATCACATCACATCACATAAGGTAGACACATACTAACGGATCTTGTCCTAAGGCCTCGCCTATCTTTGGGCCCCGCCCTTGTCCTGCTACTGATGAGTCATGGAACCCCGTCCATACTCCTGCTGATAGTGAGGTACGGGCCCAGCCCACCCTCATTCCTTCCCTAACTTGGTCCTCGCCCCTGATCTGCTGCTACTGAGATGTGGAACACCATCCACACTCTGCTATTGGTGAGATACGGGACCTCGCCCACACTCACCTCCCTACCAGGCACATACAAGTATCACACAGACAACAAGTATAAACTATCACATAAACCATTCCTTGGGCACCCTCCCTCTATCAATGGACCTCGTCCCGAATATCATACTAGCATACTGTGCCTAGGGCTAACCCCCGGGTCTTCTACTCATAACTACATGGGCTGGCTTTGTGGCCGTAGACCCATTCTACAAAGGGAAACTCACCTGCACTGGCTGAACTGGCTGATGAACCCACTAGCTGCTGCCCGGCAACTCTCTAAACTCCTGCTCCACTCGCTCCCCGAGCTACCAATATCAATGGAACACTGAGTCTAACCGACCCTCGAAAGACAACCAAGTCAGCTCTGGTCAAAGTCAAAGTCCTGGTCAAAGACAACCTTCCAGGTCAACCCTACTCGCCGAGTCACCCTATTGACTCACCGAGTTCATATGTTCAGAGTCCTTCCATTTGCGACTCGACTCACCGAGTCAGTCCATGACTCGCCGAGTCTACCGATTACCGAGTCCTGACCTGTCAAACTCACCGAGTCTCCATTCGA
Organism: Lactuca serriola; assembly: GCF_051521515.1. Lineage (NCBI taxonomy): Eukaryota > Viridiplantae > Streptophyta > Magnoliopsida > Asterales > Asteraceae > Lactuca > Lactuca serriola. The sequence continues at coordinate 178,161,846 of NC_136409.1, read as the reverse complement.
CTCACCGATTCGAGTCTCAACTCGAAGGGTTTGGGATTTCGCGACCTGACTCGCCGAGTCCAAGACAACCTTCAACAGACTAACCGAGTTGTTCATCCAACTCGCCGAGTTCCTGTCCAACTTCATCTGACTCGACGAGCTGTTCATCCCACTCGTCGAGTTCCTCCTCATCTTCATGCTACTCGCCGAGTCCACTCAAAGGACTCGCCGAGTCCATTCAGATCTCTATACATGCAGAGGACTTCTGAGTCATGCATGGAATCCAAACTGTAGATCTACCCTTCCCAAGCCTATCCCTCACGTAAAGTTGCAAACTTTACGTGTAGAGAAGGAGATCTAGGCAAAATACACCATAAACTAGGGTTTAAGGCAAAGAGGCTCCATAATCAACTCAAGGGCTGAAACTTTATGCTTTCCAAGACCAAAATATACTTAGATCTGAAGTAGCAACTCCAGATCCGGCTTCTAACTCAAATGGATCACTACTCATGGCTAAAAGCCCCAAAAGTTACAACCAAAATAGATTTAAAGGAAGGTAAATGACTTAATACCTTCAGATGTTCAGAAGTATCTTCCCAATCTCAGATCTATAGCCCCCTCCTTGCACCTTCAAGATCCTTCTTCCTTCTCCAAGCTTTAATGCACTCCTCAAGACAACAATTGGCTCAATCAATGGATATGGCGGCTAGGGTTTGGCATTCTGGGTTAAAGAGGCAGTAAAGGAACCCTAGGGAAGAGAATGAGGCGCTTAAATAGGCCCCAAGTCCCGAATTTAGGGTTTTCCTCGAACAGAACTGACTCGCCGAGTCTCCTTGGCCGACTCGCCGAGTCGTTCACTTACTCCTCGACCTGGATCTCGCTTGGACTCGCCGAGTCCCCCCTTAAAGTTAGGGTTTTCTTTCCTTTCTTGGCCTTCAAAACTTGGGTGTTACAACTCTCCCCCACTTAAACTAAACTTTGTCCTCGAAGTTTGCTATGGCCCACCGCCTGCGATCTACTTTCAAAACCCACCAATAATCCCAACACTAGCTGCCTACCTTCGCTGGTCTTCCTCGCGGTCATTCTGACTAACATAATCCCCGCAGATAAAAACCTCTGGTCAAACCTAACCCTGAACAATTTAGAAACACAACTTACTCAACCGACAATCCTTCTGGTACTCTCCGAGTACTGCACTTGAACTCATAGGGGTTGACCCCTTCCTTCCTTATGCGATTCCCTTGCCTTCCTAAGGCGATGCTCCATAACCAACTATTTCCTCTGTCACTGTGAAGATCCTATCTTCACCAATCCATCATTCCCGCTACGTCCATTAAGGGTCATCACCGCCAGTAACCACTGACACTCTTCTCTGTCAAAACTTGGTGCCGAGCACCCCTCGATTCAACTAACTGAATTCCACCATACACTGCTTACCCACAGTACTACTGACTGAAAAATTCTGCTATTCCTTGTCTGCCTTCCGGATGAACTGAGACCACCCTGGTCCCTACCAACCTATCAATGTCTGGATTACCGGCTCCCATCGGTAGCTAGTCCCAACACCACCACTAGTCGCTCCCAGCGACTTCCGAAGAAACTTCGACCACCTATAACTGCTCAATCTATTCTGCCATTCAGGCACTACAAACCTGGGATCCCCGATCCCCTAGCTTGACACTAAGGTCCCTACCAGGTCCCACCTGCGCTGTTAAAATTCACGGGCCTCGCCCACGGGTCCCACCCGCCTCTATCCTTCTAGTCCCATTAATCTAATCACTCTCGCTCGGGCTCGCCCACGGGTCTCACCCAACCATACTACTGAGCAACCCTGCTCTCAGGTCTCATCTACACTACTAATCTCATACGGGCCTCGCCCACGGGTCTCACCCAACTATATCCTGGAGCGGCCTCTCCCAAGGTCTCACCTCTCTAGGGCTATATAGGCAACTCCCTATCATTCTCATCCACTACCCATTCCTGATCCCTGACCGATCACTAGGAGGTAAGGGCCTCGCCCCAACTCCGCTATCGAAGCTACTAAGGAATGCTACAGCTTACCCGTAGTCTTACATCGCCATGCATTACTGACTGTTAGTGAATGCTACGGCTGCCCCGTAGTCTTACAACACTTCCACCACTAACTGCTAGTGAATGCTACGGCTGCCCCGTAGTCTCACATCACTTCCTACCACTGACTGCTAATGCGAAGGCACCCATGTGCCATTAGCTCTCAAGATCCTCATTCCGACTCCCTCGAGTCCTACGGGCGATCCACAACCTGAATTCCCAACCACGTACTAACCATTACCATCACACACACTAGCTGATAGGGAGTTTCTCAAACTCCCAACCCTGAAATCCTCAATCCATCAAACGCTGAACCATTTCTTTTCCTTCTCGGAGGTCGGACACTCATTCTGGATCTGCGTGCTCCTACCTTTGCACACTCGGAGGATTCTCCCCCACTCCGATCCTGCTTACCCCTTGTTGCTCAATACTCAAAAGAAATCCTTGCTACCATTCCATAATCAATCTTCTGAGGAACCCAAGCTTACCATAGCTAGGGATCTAACCAATCCATCTCTAACACTATACAACTCCGACCTAGCGAGACATACCAAGTCTCTCCCAAGCATGCTACAGTTACTGCATCCTATGCAACCCTCTCCAATAGGGCACATCCCCTCTCTACCATTCGAATATCCAAGGTATGCAGATGGCATATAACTCGATCATAATCAACCGCTTAAAAATAAAATACTCATACCGATAATGATGCAGAACCATAACAATATAATCATGCACAAATAAAAGAACTGAAAACAGAAATCGCATACCTGCAATGTCCGGTGCTGATCGCGCCTCTAAGGTAGTCATCTGAAAAGCTCTGCCTCCTACCGCAGGCGCCTCTGCACGGCCCTGACGGCCGTCTGTGATCCTTAAAGTTGCAGGGGCAGGTGCCATCACCCGTCCTGCTGAAAACAAACTGGGGCACTGGGCCTTCTTGTGGCCCCGTTGATTGTAGTGAAAACATAACAAGAATGATCCCTACGCGGTGGTAATAGTACAATCCCTGCTGAAATGACCAGTCCGACCGCACTTGAAACAGCCAGACTCACCACCGCTACCACTCCTGCATGCGCCCCCGTGCGCCCTGCCACACTTCCTGCACTGACTGCGGTCCTGATAATCCCTCGATCTCGAATCCGATCCCTTGGGCCATTTGCCCGAACATGCAGCTACCTGAACCTCATCCGACTTCCTCTTCCGGATCTACTCCAAATCAATTTCCCTCTCTCTAGCCCGAGAAATCATATCTTCCAGCGTCTTACAGCTGGATCTACTCACGAACTCCCTGATGTCATCCCTCAACATCTCATGTGTTGGGTTGCAAATTCGTTCAAGGATTGCGTCATTGGGCTCGACTGTTAGTCCATTTATTTTGTACTCCGGTTTGGGCCTGTCCAACCGAGAGTCTGTTAGGTTTATTATATAAGTATATGCTTGCATGCATAATAAGTTAACGATCTAGATTACAAGATAGAGAATTACGATTGCTTTGAATTTCTTTATCGTTCTTGTAAACCTTCTAACCCTCTACAGTTGATGTTCTTGATCGAGCTCTTCTGAGGGTATAATTTTAATCATTCGACTCGTTTGATTCATTCTTGACTTGTTCTTTATTTTCGTGTTCTTGCTGTTTAATATTTATTTACCTGTTTAAGATCTAATCGATCTTCAAGATTAAGTTTTAATCTCATCAATTGGTATCAGAGCAAGAGGCTGTGTAATCGATACACATCTTTTCTGTGAAAAGGTTTCAATTAGGGTTTTTCCGCAATTACTGATATTTATTGAGCCGTCATCTCATTATTGACGTATCTTGATATTTATTGTTTTGCCCTAATCTGATTTATTACAAGTCTGATCTTTGAACAGGTTTCTCGATCATAATGGACGAGTCACAATCAAATCCCATCAATATTTCCAACAGCATCGGTTCAACCACGAAGATTCCAATCCTATATACCCATGATTATGAAGTCTGGGCGCATCACTTCGAAGACTACGTTATAGGATCTGAGGATAATGGATACCTCATATGGGAAGCAATCATTAATGGACCTTTTTCTCATTCTGCAACGTCAAGGATTATTAAAAATCAAAAGGAGTATAATGATCTGCTGAAGGATGTCAAAGATATTGCGCAAGATGAAAATGATAAATTCCAGTGTAATATCAAGGCGTTAAGATTGATAAGATTCGCCCTTCAGTCCGACACCTTCAGGTTGGTTAGCTCATGCACGACGGCAAAGGAAGTTTGGGATAGACTTCGCGAACTGTACTCTACAGACGAGGATCTTGAACATTCTATCCAAACCTTACTCTTATCTGAGTTTGGAGAATTCAGGCAAGGAGCCGAAGAAACTGTGACCCAGACGTTCGATCGCTTCAATCATCTTCTTAGCAAGATGATCAAACATGACATCGAAAGGAAGCTTATCGAGCAGAAGGTTACGTTCTTAAATGGTCTAAGGTTAGAATGGAGAGCATTGGTGTCTACAGTTAAAGCCCATGAGCAGTTTAAGTCATATTCTTTGGCGAAACTTGTGGGTATTCTCAAGTCCCAGGAGAAGATTGTGCTGCAGGAAAAGAACGTTGTTTCAAGCCTAGGTTCACTGGCCCTCCTGTCAAAAAGTAAAGCTGTGATGGAGGATGAAGATCTCAACTTGGAGGAGTATGACCTCACGTCTGAGGATTACGCTATGATGGTGTCAAACCCCAAGAGGTTCATTAAGAAGAGATTCCCCAGCAACAAAAACCGAAACTGGCAGGGGAGTTATAGTTCAGAATAGGTTAACAATGAACCGAAGGTTGAAGAGCCCAAGAAGGAGCCGAAGGCAGATGGTGATTTTGGAGTAAGCTGTTACTACTGTGGTGGGAAAAATCACTATGCTAAGGATTGTGTCCTCAAAAAGATGGCTGAAAAAGATGAGGAAAAGGATGAGGAAGATTTGCTACAGAAAAAGCTTGATGAGATGAGGAAGAAGAAATCTACCGCTAACCCTTCCATGAATGCTCTTATTGTGCAGGGTTCGGTTGCTGATGACGAGTTCGGTGGAGTGGAAGTTTGGTCAACCGACTCTGAAGACGATGAAGTGAGGAAGCCTTCTCATGGAAAGGCTTGCGTGGCAAAGGAGGAGAGCAGTGGAGGAAGGTGCTTCATGGTGTCCGATGTATCTCAGATGAGGGGATACAACACTGATGGTGGAAGCAATGAACCGAATGAGCAGCAGGATATGTGCTTTACGGCCAAACCGCTCAGCGTGTAGTTCAATGAGCTCGATGAACTGATCAAGAAGGTACAATCGATTTTCGTTTCGTTTAAAGTACCACAATCCTCATATGAGAAAGAACTAAAAAATGTTAATACAAGAATTTCTCATCTAGATAGTAGTTTAACTCAAACTCGAGTCACCAATTCTAACCTAACTGATCAATTAAGCAGGGTGTCTTCGAAGAGTGAGGAGCGGCGCATGTGGATCGAGTTGAAGGAGTCTGAATTAGTTAAAATAAAAGACGAAAACATTTATTTACAAAGAGACAATTTAAAGTTGTTAAAACAGCGGAATGTTTTTTGTTTAATTGCAAAACGTCTTTATTCTAATATTACTCAGCTTCACTTAGACTGTGAAATAGGCCAAAAGATCCATCGCATGATTTTGCCCTTCCTTGAGTTTAAGGAGGATGAAATCGATGCTGAAGCTTATAATTGTGAGAGAGTGATATCATCTGATGACATTAATCCGACCTACATGTATGGAATGGACAAAATAAAATCTTTCATTAAATCCAAGGACCACAAGGACATGCTTAAAAACCTTTTGGATGAAAATGATAGACTTAAACTGAGAACCGAAACCATACAAAAATTTGACTCTTTAAACGCCAATTTGAGCTCAGATTACAAAATTGATGTTGAAAATGCATCTGAGCTTAATGAGGACAACAACATGAGTGAAATTTCTATAGAGGACACGGTTGACTGCTCAGAATTTGTAAAAAACGAACCTGAAAACCACAAGAATCTAATTTCTGAAAATTCAGTGGAGTTCGCTCGATTGTCCCAACAAAAGTTTCCGATCTTAGCAGAGAAAGCGGTTGTATATCAAAAGGTCAGGACCACTCCAAATCAAGTGTACAAGGTCACTGGAGTAACTGAACATCAGACCGCTGAACTCACAGCTATTGTAAACGAAGACAATGCTGATGGCTGCGATGAGTTCTTCTGGTCAGCTCCAATCGATAATGCTGATGAAACGGTAGGGTTATCTTAAAGGACCTCATGGAAAAGTAAAGGACGATACGTACCAGAACCCTTGAACAAGCCAGATAATTTCGATGTGCCAAGTACTAGTGGTACGAAAGACATTCCTCAAGAGAATGGAAGTTCGGCAAAAGAAGACATTCCCTCTAGTTCCTCAGTTCAAAGTGAAACTCCCACAGTTCAAAGTGAACCAGCCAAGGAGAAACCGAAAGTGAAAGCCAATATTCATCATCAACCGAAGCAGATGAGGAATAAGAAACGTGAAAGGAACCAGAGATACAGGAAGAATCTCTCTGAAAGGAAACAATTCTGGCAATCCCAGAATGCATATTTCTCACATCAAGACAAGAATCTGAAGTTTGAGAACAATCCTGTCAAAAAGCAAAGGTTCGGTTCTAAGGATGACTTCAACCGAAAGCATAGGTTCGGCTCAGAGAACTGCTCCAACCGAAAGCAAAGGTTCGTTTCAGAAGTCAAAAGAGATCAAAACTCCAAGGTCAGTCCCACCAATGATCAAAAGCAAAAGGGTCACAACTCTAAACCCACTCCTTCTCATTCCTTTAATTCTTCTACTTCTCCTAATTCATCTCCATCTCAATCAAAAGCTCATTCCGTTCGTTCTCAAAAATCTCATTTGTCAGCTGAACAAAAGGGCAAACAGAAGATTAATGCAATCAATCCAGAGTCTAAACCGAACGCACCTAATCTTAATAAAATAAAAGTCTTTACCATCAAAAAGAAAGATGAAACAACACTTATAAAACGAACATATCTTGTTGACATCTCTCTTACTATTCCTGTTCCTATGAAAAGCTCACGTGGACCCAAGAAACTTTGGGTTCCTAAATCTGCTTAATTTTTGCAGGTTATAAGTGACGAGCAGTTCGACGAAGTATGGTACATCGATAGTGGCTGCTCGTGTCACATGATTGGAAGGAAAGAAGAGCTCAGGGAATACAGGTCTCTTTCAAACGGTGGCAACGTCAAGTTTGGAAACAACTCTTTCGGCACCATAAAGGGATACGGAATGATAACTAATGGTGATTTTACTATAAGGAAGGTAGCTTATGTGGAAGGACTACAACACAACCTCATCAGTGTATCTCAGCTTGTTGGAGGTACAGGTCTCAAAGTCTCATTCGATGATGAAGGTTCTGAAATTATTGAAAAGAAGACGAAGAAAGTAATTCTCAAATCGGAGCGTAAGGGTGAAATGTTTCCTCTAAACCTTAAACCCATCAAAGGAAACTCAGCTATATGCTTGTTATCAAAAGCTCAATCTGACGAAAGCTGGTTGTGGCACCGAAGACTCTCTCATCTCAACTTTAAAGATATCAACAAACTTGTCACTGGAGGTCATGTTCGAGGCCTTCCATTGCTCAAGTTCGACAAAGATCATTTGTGTGTTGCATGCGAAATGGGGAAGCAGAGTCGTTAAAGTCATCCATCTCTAATTAACACAAAAGTTGTTGAACCACTCGAATTACTTCATATTGATTTGTGTGGTCCATCATCTATCGAAAGCATCGGTGGTAGCAAGTATATTCTTGTTATTGTTGATGACTTTTCACGATTTACATGGGTGTTCTTTCTAAAGCTCAAATCTGAAGCGACTCATAAGCTGAAAGTGTTCATCAAGCAGATTGAAGTACAGCTCAAGAAGGTCGTTCGCAACATCAGAAGCGACAATGGTCTGGAATTCAAGAACAGGGAATTTGAAGAATTTCTAGCAGAAAAGGGAATAAGTCACAACTTCTCAGCTCCCTACACACCTCAACAGAACGGAATTGTCGAAAGACGAAACCGATCTTTGTGTGAAGCTGCCCGAACTATGCTAAGTTTCGCTTCCTTACCTCTTTACTTTTGGGCTGATGCAATCTCTGCTGCTTGTTTTACACAGAACAGGTCTTATCTCAACAAACGATTCACGCTCACACCATACGAGATTATCCACAACAGAAAGCCCAATGTGAAATTTTTCCATGTGTTCGGCTCACGGTGTTTCATCTTTAACTCTAAAGAACATCGCAACAAGTTCGATGTCAAAGCCGACGAGGGAATCTTTCTGGGTTACTCTCTCACTTCCAAAGCATACAGAGTCCTAAACAAGTGTTCGAGAAAAATCGAAGAGACCTATTACGTGACTTTTGACGATAGCTATGTCAAAAAGCTACAGGCCAAAGAAGACACAGCTGGGGACATCTTTCCTCAAACTGGCCAAGTCACAGTCTCGATCGCTAATCTATACGAGATGTTTCTGGAGCTATTTGACGAACCAGAGAAAGCTACTCTCTCAGAAGCAGGCGCAGCAGACAACAAGGTAGACCACATGAAGCAAATTGTCGAAGAAGCTGCCAGAAGAATGAATGAAGGAGGATCAAATTCTGATGGACCTCCATCCAACGATGCTTCAGTCGAGGGGGAGCCAAGCTCACATGTTGAGGGGGAGCCAAGCTTTACAACTGCTACCGAAAGTCCAACTGCAACTGAAAGTGCTTCTCCAACCGAAGGTGCATCAACGCCTGAAAGTCCAGCACCACAAGAAACCTCTGAACCTCAAGTTTCTCACAGCCCATCAATCGAGGGGGAGCATGGTGATATGTCACTTGACTACGAAAGCCAATCCGAGCCAGAAGAAATGATCAATGTTGAACTAGACCCAACCTTTGATCCAAACTATCCTCCTCTTACCAAATGGACCAGAGATCATCCTATCTCTTAGGTGGTTGGAGATGTCTCCGAAAAGGTTCTGACCCGATCACAACTGAAAGCAAAACAGACATCCTTATTTTCAAAGGTTGAGTTTTGTATGTTTAACTCATTCGTATCAAAAGTTGAACCGAAGACAGTTAATACTGCTCTCGATCACTCCGATTGGGTTCAAGCAATGCAAGACGAACTGAACGAATTTGAAAGGAACAAAGTCTGGCGCCTCATTCCAACTCCTCCAGATGCCTCGGTTGTTGGTCTCAAATGGGTCTTTAGGAATAAAATGGACAAGGAAGGGAATGTAATAAGGAACAAAGCTCGTCTGGTAGTAAAGGGATATTGTCAGGAGGAAGGGATTGATTATGAAGAGACTTTCGCTCCCGTAGCTAGGTTGGAATCTGTTAGAATATTTCTTGCTTACGCTGCCCACAAAAACTTTGAAGTTTTCCAAATGGACGTCAAGTGTGCATTTCTTAATGGAGAACTCGAAGAAACCGTGTATGTGGAGCAACCTCCTGGGTTCGTGAACGAAAAATATCCAAATCATTGCTACATTCTGGATAAAGCTGTGTATGGCCTCAAACAAGCTCCGAGAGCCTGATATGAAACGCTAACTAAATTCTTAAAGATGTCTAAAGTCAAACAAGGTTCGGTTGACCCAACCTTCTTTCGCAAAAAGGAAGGTAACCACCTTATGATAGTTCAAATTTATGTCGATGACATCATCTTTGGCTCTACGAATCCCAGCCTAATAGCTGAATTCAGAAAGCTGACGGAGACTAAATTTGAAATGAGCTCAATGGGTCCTATTAACTTTTTCCTTGGTTTAAATATTAGACAGGGACCCGAAGGCATCTTTATCAATCAGGAAGCTTACACGAAGACTCTCCTAGCAAAGTTTGGTATGATGGGAGACTCCAAAGTCAAAGTCCCTATGGCATTCGGCACCAAGCTAACTCCATCTCTAGACAAACCGGCTGTTGATATCACGCTCTATCGTCAAATGATAGGCTCACTAATGTATCTTACTGCTAGCAGGCCTGACATCATGTTTTCTGTGTGTTATTGTGCTCGATTTCAGGCAAACCCACGCGAACCTCACATGCTTGCAGTGAAGAACATTTTACGCTATCTCAAGCAAACCACCTCCTTAGGTCTATGGTATCCTTCCAACTCAGGCTTCTTCGTTCAAGCCTATTCAGATGCTGACCTTGGAGGATGTGGACTCGACAGAAAAAGCACCACTGGTGGCTGTCAATTCCTTGACGGGAAGTTGGTTAGCTGGCAATCCAAGAAACAAACGTGCGTGTCGTTGTCTACTACCGAAGCAGAATACATAGCCGCTGCTTCCTGCACCTCTCAAGTGATTTGGATCCAGAGTCAACTTCGAGACTATGGACTCAATATGAAGAAGATCCCATTATATTGTGACTCTGAAAGTGCAATTAGGATCTGTCATAACCCAGTGCAACACTCTAAAACCAAACACATAGCACTGAGGTATCACTTCATCAAAGATCACGTGGAAGATTGAAACGTCGAAGTACACTTTGTCAGAACCACTGATCAACTGGCTGACGTCTTTACCAAAGCTCTTCCTGAAGCATCATTCAACAAAATTTTACAAGGGCTAGGTATGATGGAATCAGAGTCAGTACCTCAAACTACCTCTCAACCTCAAACGTAAGAAGCGAACTTGACCGAACGTTTAGGTTCGGTTAAATCATCTGACTCGCTCATCACCACAAAGGTAGTTTTCTTGGTTGTATATTTTTGTACACAGTTGTTTATCATTTTGTTAAAAATATTTTCTGATTGCAAGCCTAAATTCCTTGGTTTCTCAAAATTTTCCAAAACCGAAACCTATCGAAGGTTCGGGTTCTCAAAATTTTCCAAAACCGAAACCTACCGAAGGTTCGGGTTCGGTTTATCAAAATTTTCCAAAACCGAAACCTACCGAAGGTTCGGGTTCGGTTTTTCAAAATTTTCTTGAACCGAAACCAACCGAACGCTCGGGTTCGGTTTTTCAAAATTTTCTTGAACCGAAACCAACCGAACGCTCGGGTTCGGTTTTTCAAAATTTTCTTGAACCGAAACCAACTGAACGTTCGGGTTCGGTTACCAATTTTTTTTCCAAAGTTTTTTTTAAGTCTTATTTTTTTCTTGCTTAATTTTGTTTCTTATTATTTTCTTTTATTTCTTTTATTTTTATTATATATCAAAAACTCCAAAAATATTTTCTTATTTTATTTATGTGTTCGTTTGTTTATGGGGATATAATTGTTGGATTACTTAAGTGTCCCTAGAAGCATGTTGATGTATGTGTCCCAAGCCTCATAAGATTTTGAATAATAGCCTTCATGACCTGGTATAAACAAACATTGTCTTCCCAATTAGGCTACCACATTTATTCTAATCATGAGCTACCTCACTCTCTTCTCACATGAGTTAAGAGTTTTCTGCTTGGTCCTTCTTTTTGCAGCTGAGGTACTTTATTTTCTTACACCATCTCCATTACATTTCTCCATTACATTCGTTTCATCAACGTAACCCTTGAGACTCTCAGAAATTACCACTGAGGTTTATGGTTACACAACAATTGTGTTTATGAGCTTAGTTTCGTGCCACTACGCGCTGAGTGAAACCCAAAATTCAACACCAAATCAGAATTGACGGTGAACAATTAATTTGCTCAAGTTTTCACCAAAGAATTGACGGATGTACCTTCATGAAATCTCAAATTTTATTTTGTGTGATTCCTATGAAATTGTTAAATACCATAACGTTTCTTCCCTTGGGATCCAATTTTTAATTTTTTTTCGAGATTTTATATTTTCCAAGCCAATTTAAAATTAATTCCTACCTACTTGTTCAACAGACTACACCGGTCTCACAAGTACTTTGATCACTTTCTTTCTTATTTTAAGATTAGAATTGTTGCATCAAAGCGAAAGCCACCCTGCAGTAGCCTAATTAAAAGAAGCCTTTCAACATTTCTTAACAAATGTTTGATCGTAATTTAACGGGAATCCACATTAACACTTTAAGGTCTCTCTTGACCTTGAAGGAAGAGATTCGTGCCCAAGGTCATTTGTTTCGTGTCATTCTTGACATCACATTTATTCCTACAAAGAGTTGCTTTATTTCTTTTCTTTTTACACTCTTAGCACGAAAATCCTTGATTTTCCAAAAATCTGGTTCTAATAATTTCAGGCTGATTTATTGCATTGGTGGTTAATTATTAAGACATGATCAACAATCATCCACGTGGCCAATTTATTCAAAAGATGCGATTCAAATGATAAGACGAAGGGTTGCTAACTCAGGCGGGAAATAAAAGGATTAAATTTCAACCGGTGGTAAAAAGGGGCGCGTGTGAATTTGAAACGCCCACTCTTTTACTGACATAATGGATGCGTGTGCGAATTTCAAGCGATTCCTTTCTGGCACTTAAAGGCGCGTGAGGATTTGAAACGGTTTGTTCTGAAACAGCGCTTGTTGGGCGGCGTGTTCTTAGGAATCTGACACTCTCTCTCCTACGTGATCATCGCATGCCTTAACTGTCACGCATGTGTCATTCCGGGAAGATTTGGACAGATTCTTCTCTCTCCTTACAATCACTATAAAAGGCAGTCTCTACTCTCATTTACCTCTTTACTGCATCCGGAATTTCCAAGAAGAGCAAACACTCCCAAAAGCTTCACTGTTCATCTTCTTCTTCTACCTTCAACAATGGCAGAATCATCTTCTGTCCATGCTACCTCACATATACTACCCATTCGCCCTCACCAATGCTTGGTGATCGATCTGAACCCTCTGGCGTACGACTCTTATATGTCGCCGATCATTGAGTGCCTGAAGTACTCCCAAATCGCTCCAGCTCTCTCCAGGATTGAGTCTGTGCCCATGGAGAGTCTCTCGCAGGTGTATGCGACTGCATATTACGACAAAGCCGTTGAGCGGGTGTTCTTCGAGGTTGCTGATCACAAGACCTCCATTTCTCGACAACGATTCTATACACTGCTAGGGTTGGCTGCTGACCCATCGAGAATTAATCCGGAGACGATTCCTCTTGGCCATCTGTACAACATGTTCTATAATATGGGGTACACGGAGGTTCTCACCTCCGTTGCGAAGTTCAAGAAATCCTGCTTGCCGCCACAATGGAACGGCATGTTTACAGTCCTCTTCAAGGGCTTATCTGAAAGGAGCTCAGGATCCGATGGTTCAAGTCGACTGTTCCTGTCGATTATGTATGCAATTTACAACGGAGTCAACCTAGACTTTGGGTTGGTCCTCTGGCAACAGCTCATCCAGAGCCTTTCTTCTTCATCACGACATTCTGAGGTGTCGTTTGCCTGGTTCTGGATTCTTATCACCAAATGGGCGATGGATAAGTTGGATATTCCCACTGCTGCTGGTGCATCGATGTCTTCGGTCGGTACTTTTCATACCACGAAGATCATCGTCTCTGATGCATCTAAGTTTTCATTCATTGGCTCTATTCCGGAGACAATGTATGGCAATGTTCCCTCTGACAGCAGGCTCATCCGGACGATTAAGGAGTTCAAAGCGACTGGACCTAGGCAACTTACACCGGAAATGCTAAAGTCCATCCATGATGCTGACAAATCGGTTAACAGGGGCAAAAAGGCGGAAAAAGGGAAGCAAGTGACCAAAGTTCCTAAAGGTCCTTCTCCCAGGAAGAGGAAACAAACAAAACCTGCTCAGTCCCCGCAGCCGAAGAGAAGGAAGACTCAACCGAAGCGAAATCTTATCATCCCTTCCTCTTCGAGTGACTCAGAAGGCGAGAGTTCGGATTCGGACGGCTCTCAACGAGGTGAAACCCCTCCAAGAGGCAACACCCCACCCCGATCTCCTATCCTAGACATGGAAATCCATAATTCACCATTCCTTCACCCACTCAAACAATCCCTACTTCCATTCCCACCATAACCCCCACTACCACTATTCCTCCAACCTCTTTCCCTATACCACCACCCATTTTCACTGATACAACTACAACAACAACCGCAAAGGTTCCAACCAACGTATCTGATACGGGGGTTCTTACCGATGCAACCGAAACACCACCCGTAACCGAACCACCTCAAACTGAAACCCAGCATACAACCGAACCTACCCACACTCAACCACCACCAGAAACTACCCCAACAAACACTCAACCTGAACCTACAAAAACCACCACACCCCCAGCTTCACCACCCCCACCATCTCCAGATCATGCCTCTGATGGAGATAACCCGTTCCTTGGCGGTGAAAACATGACCTTCGATTCGGTCTACTTTAGTCCGTTTCAGGTTCGAAGTGACGATGAGGACGATGCTCCGGTAACGAAGAAGCATCTTAAGGAGCTCAACGAGAAGGTTGACTTACTTCTTGCGTCATCCACCAACTCTCAGTCCTCTCTTTCTCTGAAGCCGCACTTCAGAAGATTGTTGATGCCTTCTCCAGGGCTCAGCATGATTCTGTAGCTTCAGCCACTGCAGCAATAAATGCCTCTACAAAAGCCTGTGAGGCAGCGACCGCAAAAGTCGATAAACTATTCTCAGACGCCTCTTCCCTATTGAAGTCCTTACAGGAGAGCGCTGATGTCACCAAGACAACTTTGGAACCAATCGTTCAGCAATTGGCCAAGTTCGTCTCAACGGAGTTACAGTCATTCGCTACACTTCGCCAATCCATCAGCGATGACAACTCGGCTCTTCGTGCCTCCATTGACGAGCGCCTCGCTAAGCTACAAGAGGATCTCGCAACTGAAAATTCGTTAATGGACGTTCTGGCAAGCAAAACCACCGCCCTTAAGGTCAAGAGCACTCAGCTTTCAAACTCTCAACAACAGCTTGAAGCTCTTCGATCTGAACGGGAGGTTATAAAAACTTGTGTTTCGGATGTACACGCTGCCCTATCTAACATCCTGGAAGCACACGATCCGATTCTCAACCATTCGGTGAGGCGAACCCTTGCTGAAAAACTTGCTCCTGCCCTGGACCTTCTCAGCAAAATTGAGGGCTTACCTAGTTTCGTGTCCGATCCGAAACAAGGGGGAGAAGAGAAGAAGTCCGGAACGAAACCACCTCCTTCCTCCAAAGCTACTCACACAACCGAACCACCTCCGACTGGTCAAACTTCGGGTTCGGGTGTGAAGGATAAAGGGAAGAACATAGCTGAGGAAGCAGATGAAGATGAAGATACAGAAACCATTGCGGACATGTTAAAACGTAAAAACAGTCGCAATGTTGATGATGATATCTATCGTGTGGCGCGAGAGGCTGAAGAAGCCGAACGCAAGAAGAAAGAAGCCCACGATCTCCTTGAGAGCAGGAAGACTCTCTTCCCTGCCTGGACTCGGGAGCGAATGATTAAGGAGGCCATAGATACTCCTAGCATCCTATGGCTCGAGCCGGTGATCTCCTTCGACTGCTATAATTCTGTTGATTCGCAGTTCGACATGCCGTTGACTCGAAAGGCGTTTATCTTCCACGCCTTCTCCAATATTTTTGAAGTCCCTCATCCGAACCCTAAGGTTGATAGGGAGCTGATCGAATTCTATCTGAAGGCTGCTCGTCCTCAGTATCTAACATGGAGCGCCCAGAAGATAGTGAATGTTCGGGTATTGAAGCCTTATACCGAAGGAAGATTCATCAATGTTCGGTTCAAGGTGATTCGAGGGTCTACAAGAACTGAACATCTTATATCCCTGGCAGATCTACCGAACCTAAATCCTCATGATTGGATCGTCTTGCATAACATCCTCTTGACGAATGAAGCTGAATATGGTCCGATTATAGACCATCTCAAAAGGATGTTAGTCTGTTACATCATGGAAGTAGCCCTAATGGATCAGGAGGTAGCCACTGTCTTCAAGAAGAAACTGAAGATAGTTCCTGTGGGATCGGCCAGTGATCTCAATCAAATGAAAATGGGCAAGATCGACCCGAGACGCAATTCGGTCATGTTCACTAGAGCAGAAGGACAGAAATGTCTCTTTGCTTTAGCTGACAAACATCTTTACACCACTGCTTGTCTAGAGCACGTGTTGTCGATCATCCGAAGGTGTCAAGAGAATGCAGCGGATGATGTTAAATACTTCAACGATATGATCCAATGGTACATCAGGTTTAGACAGACAATACTGGCTCTTATCTCGCGTCTGTTTAATACTGTGAAGAAGAAAGTACCTGCCTCCGCTGCTGGCCCAAGTAACAAGTGAAGATCTCGCTCCAATTGACGCAAAGGGGGAGATTGTTGGGTTGCAAATTCGTTCAAGGATTGCGTCATTGGGCTCGACTGTTAGTCCATTTATTTTGTACTCCGGTTTGGGCCTGTCCAACCGAGAGTCTGTTAGGTTTATTATATAAGTATATGCTTGCATGCATAATAAGTTAATGATCTAGATTACAAGATAGAGAATTACGATTGCTTTGAATTTCTTTATCGTTCTTGTAAACCTTCTAACCCTCTACAGTTGATGTTCTTGATCGAGCTCTTCTGAGGGTTTAATTTTAATCATTCGACTCGTTTGATTCATTCTTGACTTGTTCTTTATTTTCGTGTTCTTGCTGTTTAATATTTATTTACCAGTTTAAGATCTAATCGATCTTCAAGATTAAGTTTTAATCTCATCATCATGGTATCGGGCCTTCTTCATCTCCTCATCCGCGACATACTGCGGTACAAGAAGAGCTCTCTCCCTGAACTTGGCGGTGATCTCCGCCACAGTCTCAGTGGTCTGCGTCAAATCCTGAAACTCCCGTGCCAACTGCTGCACCTCAATAATCGGCGAAAACTCCGCCCTGAACCTGGCCGAGAAATCGCTCCAAGTCATCGCGTCCAACGCGGCATCATCCCCCAAAGCATGACCAATCTCCTCCCACCAATCCCTCGCTCTGTCCTTCAGAAGACAGGAAGCGAGTCTGACCTTGTCCCCCTCAGGACACTGGATCGTACGGAATGCGTTGGCAACATCATCCAACCATCTGCTGCTAGCGATGGGGTCCCTAGCCCCATGATAATCTGGTGCCCCGCAAGCCCTGAACTCTCGAAATGTCAAGGTATGCGCTCCCATCAATTCCATCATCTCAGTACGGAAGGCTCCCAGCCTCTCATCCAAAATCTCCAATATACCCTCCTTGACCGTGCCAAAGATCACAGGAGTCTGATCTAGAATACTGCGCGTAACCTCAGCTGATATCAACTCCCTCATTCACTCCTCGAGCTGCTCGGCTCTTGAATCCGAGCCTGATCCCTCTCTGGCGCCTGATCCGCCCGCTGATCTCTCTCGCAATGTCACCATACTGAAAATATAATACAACCACTATCAGAATACTCATCACTGATGCGAGACCAAACACACTCCCTACCAGGTTCCCGGTCTTGTCTCGGCCCTTCCCGAATCGAGTACGGATCCTCTGCTTTCAGTAGTACGGGCCCATACTACCTTCCACATCTATCCGTACTTTCCTCAGGAATTGCTTTGACTCTACCAGGTCCCTTATCCACTACTACTGCTCCCAGCACTATCTCATCCTAGGCTTACCCTAGGGAAACCTCTGACTCAACTCAAACCAGTCCTCAGCTGCTGAAGGTCTCCTTGTGATGCCAATTAGCCATCATCTGGATACCATCACATGTAACGAGGCTCAGATAATCCTTCAAGTAAAAGACTCGTCCCTACAACAGTTGAACTCAAATAAGAGCTGCGCAATAGGACCAAATCCAGCACTCTGAGATTATTCAACCCTGATCACATGTGACGTGTCGTATCCACCTAATGGCTAACTTCCATCACTCAGAATCCCACAATGCACAAAGCAAGCATCATTCAGACAAGGGAAAATCTAACCACAACATACTCAAGCAATCATATCCACATAGCAAGAAACTGAACTAGCATGCAACGCAAACTCATAGACCCACACAAACTCATAAACTCAGGCATAACCTAAACATGCTATCCTACTACTGTCTAATCAGCACTATCATGCAGCTCGAAAGCACATATAACAGGCACATAAGGCATCATTCCTAGATCCTTAGTCCTAATCTAACATGTTGTTCTATCAACTGATAATCATAACATAAACTTGTATGGGTATTTTGGGGTACTTACTTGAGCTCGGTTGATTGCATGCACCACACCCTTTTTCTCTTTTCAAAGTTCTTTTCTTTCTGAATTATTTTTTCTCTTCTAAAACTGTTTTCTTTCCCAAAACTCTCTTTTCACAAAACTGTCTTTTCATCTTGAAAACTTCTATACCAATCCCTCAATTTGAGTTCAGACACACCCGAGAGCATGTCCGAATCCCTCAAACCAAGGCGCTGGTACCAACTTGTAACATCCCAAAATTCAAGACTAAAAAATTTTCTTTTAATAAAACATTACTTAAAGCAAAATCATCAATCCAATTATAATCAGAGTATTAATTTCCAAAACACATGTTCATTATCAGAGTAAAACATTCCCAGGCTGTCTAATCTATGGTGTGTGCCATGCGATCACCCCGAGCTATTCCCTCTGCTACCGGAAGTACCTGAAACCAAAACTGAAATCCGTAAGCACGCAACTTAGTGAGTTCCCCACCCTACCACATACCATGCATAACCACATACTGCACATATTGGGCCACGCCCGCTATCCTGGGCCTCTCCCGCTACAACGGCCCCGCCGCTCCAGGCCCCGCCTGGCTTCGAGCCCTGCTCGGATACAGATCTGTTTCACTTAGGCCTTGCCTGTCACAGGGCCTCGCCCACTAACTTATATTAGCACATCAACATATCATATCATATCACATAAGGTAGACACACACTAACAGATCTTTTCCTAAGGCCTTGCCTATCTTTGGGCCCCACCCTTGTCCTGCTACTGATGAGTCATGGAACCCCGTCCATACTCCTGCTGATAGTGAGGTACGGGCCCAGTCCACCCTCACTCCTTCCCTAACTTGGGCATCGCCCCTGATCTGCTGCTACTGAGATGTGGAACACCATCCACACTCTGCTATTGGTGAGATACGGGACCTCGCCCACACTCACCTTCCTACCAGGCACATACAAGTATCACACAAACAACAAGTATAAACTATCACATAAACCATTCCTTGGGCACCCGCCCTCTATCAATGGACCTCGTCCCGAATATCATACTAGCATACTGTGCCTAGGGCTAACCCCCGGGTCTTCTACTCATAACTACATGGGCCGACTTTGTGGCCGTAGACCCATTCATACAAAGGGAAACTCACCTGCACTGGCTGAACTGGCTGATGAACCCATTAGCTACTGCCCGACAACTCTCTGAACTCCTACTCCACTCGCTCCCCGAGCTACCAATATCAATGCAACACTGAGTGTAACCGACCCCCAAAAGACAACCAAGTCAACTCTGGTCAAAGTCAAAGTCCTGGTCAAAGTCAACCTTCCAGGTCAACCCTACTCGCCGAGTCACCCTATTGACTCACCGAGTTCATATGTTCAGAGTCCTTCCATTCGCGACTCGACTCGCCGAGTCAGTCCATGACTCGCCGAGTCTACCGATTACCGAGTCCTGACTTGTCAAACTCAATGAGTCTCCATTCGACTCACTGATTCGAGTCTCAACTCGAAGGGTTTGGGATTTCGCGACCTGACTCGCCGAGTCCAAGAGCAGACTCGCCGAGTCCAAGACAACCTTCAACAGACTCACCGAGTTGTTCATCCAACTCGCCGAGTTCCTGCCCAACTTCATCTGACTCGTCGAGTTCCTCCTCATCTTCATGCTACTCGCCGAGTCCACTCAAAGGACTCACCGATTCCATTCAGATCTCTATACATGCAGAGGGCTTTTGAGTCATGCATGGAATCCAAACTGTAGATCTACCCTTCCCAAGCCTATCCCTCACGTAAAGTTGCAAACTTTACGTGTAGAGAAGGAGATCTAGGCAAAATACACCATAAACTAGGGTTTAAGGCAAAGAGGCTCCATAATCAACTCAAGGGCTGAAACTTTATGCTTTCCAAGACCAAAATATACTTAGATCTGAAGTAGCAACTCCAGATCCGGCTTCTAACTAAAATGGATCACTACTCATGGCTAAAAGCCCCAAAAGTTACAAACAAAATAGATTTAAAGGAAGGGAAACGACTTAATACCTTCAGATGTTCAGAAGTATCTTCCCAATCTCAGATCTATAGCCCCCTCCTTGCACCTTCAAGATCCTTCTTCCTTCTCCAAGCTTTAATGCACTCCTCAAGACAACAATTGGCTCAATCAAGGAATATGGCGGCTAGGGTTTGGCATTCTGGGTTAAAGAGGCAGTAAAGGAACCCTAGGGAAGAGAATGAGGCGCTTAAATAGGCCCCAAGTCCCGAATTTAGGGTTTTCCTCGAACAGACCTGACTCGCTGAGTCGGTCACTTACTCCTCGACCCGGATCCCGCTTGGACTCGTCGAGTTCCTCCTTGGACTCGCCAAGTCCCCCCCTTAAAGTTAGGGTTTTCTTTCCTTTCTTGGCCTTCAAAACTTGGGTGTTACAATTAAGGTGGAATACGCGTCTAAACCTTCCTCTATCTATATTCTTGTCTTGACACCGAACGCCTGTGTACAAACGTCATGGTGAAGATTCGTAGCGAATTAAGTAAATGAGAAGGCTACGATAGTGAATGATACCTATCAGAAGATATCATAAGAGAGGTATCTTGCCTTTAGAATGCATCTAGTAAATAATACGTTTATTATGGGTGAAGTACACTTTTGATTGGCGGAAAGAAAGAATTTTTGGTTTAATCCATGAATTTATCCCATTGTCTGACATTTCCACCACCAACCATGTTGAAGAAGAATTGATGATTGAAGATATGCATGGAAGGAGTCCTAGTAGATTCTAGGGAAAATTTTATCATTTTTTGGACACATTTGTATGTGTTAAAATTGTTTTTGTGATAATAACTTGGAGAACTATGAGACAATACTTGGGACGGGTATGAGTAGGTGTGAAAAATAGTAGAGGCCTATACTACCAGAAGCACATGACTCACGCTTGGATCAGGGAAAGTCACAAGGTTACTAAGGTGCTAGTAATTGATTCCGTTTTGTTCATGTATGTCGTTACCATCGTTTTGGTAATGACTAAGAAGATGATTATTATTCCGACCCTAGTGTTCATATCATGTCGAGTCCGAATAAGATGAGTATGTTACATGGTTCAGAGAACCAAGATCGATGTAGCATCTGACTTAAGTCAGAAGATTGAAGTGAAAGATAATCGAAGCGATCAATAGAAGTATCGCAACCGTTGTTAAGATTAGAAGATTGTACCTAGATGTGATACATGCTAGAATGTGATTATATCACATTAGAACATGAAGGAAGGTATATTCCGTTCTGGAATTTGACTCTAAAAGACCTGATTCTAAGCGTTTTATCATACGACAAGATGTCATTAGAACATGTCCCATCGGTATGTTATGGTAAACGAAGTATAGACTGTTTCCAAAGGAGCAGGAGTCCCCAGTAAGGATCAAGAATGTGACTTGAAGGTCATGATTGAAAGTCCAACGTGAGATAGACAACGGGTGCAAAATCGAGCACCACCTGCAATCCAGAAGTCCAAGAGTTAGATACTCATTCGAAGGAACATAGGAGTTACGGTTATTACCTAGGATGAAAAGATAGCATATGGATTCATTATACAAACTCTATTTCGTTGATGATTCCGGGACGTAATCATCCTAAGGGGGAGATAATTGTAACACCCGCAGATTCAGGTTAGTCAATTTAGAGACAATAAGCGTCAAAAATAACTTTTTTGATATAAGATTATTTATAATAAATAATCTTTACCAAGTTATAGTATATGTCACAAGGGTTCCGTACATATAAAGAACGCTGAAATCTGAGTTATACCAAAGAAGTTATGACCCGTCGAAGTTTCACGGCAAAACCAGCACGACACCGGGAATCGTAAAAAGTGAATTTACGATAAAAAACTTTCTAGCCTTAGCGATCTAAACGAAATTCATATTATATGTTAAACCGATAGTGTGCATAAATAGAACATCCAAATCTGACTTGGTATGAAGAAGTTATGATTTTTCTAAGATTTAGCATAGCAGTGCACAACCCGAAATTTGAATTTTAGATCGGTCGATTTTTAGCCAAAATAATCTAAACAAGAAATGAATATATCATTAGTAGGAGTTCAACGATAAAAAAAAGTCAAAAACGGAGCTCGTATGCGAAAGATATGGACGAAACTTAGTCCATACACTTCGAGCGCGACGAACTCGATACATTTTTGTAAATATGAGATAGAATGAGAATTAGCCGACAGGGTCTAAATGAAAGTTATAGAACTCATAAATACCAACATGTGAATATAAATAATGTTGAAAATAGAGCTCGTATGTTAAAGATATGGATGAAACTTAGTCCCTACTCTTCGAGCGCGATAAATTCGATATGGTTTTGCAAATCAGAGATAAAATGAGAATTAGCCGACGAAGTCTAAATGAAAGTTGTATTAATCGTAAATAAAAATGAGAATTAGACTAATAATTAGTCGCAATAAATATTAGACTAAAATCTAGTGGAAATAATACTAGGTTTCGTCGAAGGAAAATAGAATCGTTAGAAGCGAATCGCTGCCCAAGTTTGGAATCATCACTTTGACAAGTGAGTGCATAGTCCCTTTCATGAACATGACTTTAATACAAGTATTGATTGAAGTATTAAATATATGTTTATGTGTGAATTATTTGATGTTGCCTGAAATACGTGTTAAAGAGCATACCTGATTATATATGATGATTTAGGATAAAAAGTAAACCTAAATTAATTATGGAGAATATTGGGTAGTATCATCTTATGATTACAAGTGAGTTATACACAGAGAATAGAACTTTAAATTATGTCATGGATCTGGGAGCATGGATTAGACCCAATCATTGTCCCTAGTTCGAGAGTATGGATTAGACATAGTAAATTTTCATTAATCCGGGAGTATGGATTAAGACATAGTCAGTTGTCATTAATCCAGGAGTATGGATTAAGACATAGTTAGTTGTCCTTAGTCTGGGAGTATGGATGGGCATAGTTATTAGACATTAATCTGAGAGTATGGATTAAGATATAGTCAGTTGTCATTAATCCAGGAATATGGATTAAGACATAGTCAGTTGTCCTTAGTCCGAGAGTATGGATAAGACATAGTTATTTGACATTAATCCTGGAGTATGGATTTAGACATTTGTCCATAGTTTGAGAGTATGAAATGGGCACAGTTATTGAACCGGGGGCATGGATTAGATTCGGGAGTATGGATTAAGTAAAGAGATAAATTATTTAAGGTCCGAGAGTATGTATAGTGTCGTTGTGAGGATCGACGGGGTGGGGTAAGAGTTATATATATATATATATATATATATATATATATATATATATATATATATATATGGTGAAATTGTAGATTTTGAGTTCTCAATTATATATATGATATAACATTGTGGGAGTGAAACCCCTATGTACTCACCAGGTTTCCCTACCTGACCCACACAGTTTATTTGTATCACAGGTGTCGATACGAAGCTACATTACACTGAGAGACTAAGGAAATGTAGATCACTAGTGTAAAAGAATGTAAGGTCTGTTTATGCTTATGTTTCTGTATTGATGATGACATCCCAATGTTTTAAAAAGGAATAAAATACATTTCTTCAGAAATGCTTTGATAATATATTTATCATGTTTTTCTGGGAACAAATTCCGCAACATATTTTTATAAAAGATATTATGATTTTCAAAATAAAGCATAAACAAATTGGTCTTTTCTGGCCGTGAAAATAGGGATGTCACAGTCATGTTCTTGTGTCTCCATGCACGTGTTTTGCTTCTGGCCTTGAGGAACTTTATGAGATCCTATTCGATTTGTTCAGGCATTAAGGATCCTATTAGAACTCTGGCTTCAGGATCCTCAAGGTTCAGGGGCACTTTTCTTATGTCATGCTTACTTGCTTCCAACACGCCTCATGCCCCCTACCTTAATTGTTATGCTTGTCGTGGTATTGTTAAGGACTTCATCGAAGTCTTATAGCATTCCTTGGATTCTGGTTAGTCTCCTATGATCTTCACGGTCCCGCATGGGGTGGGCATCTTTTCACATTGATGATACGTTGATGGAACGACCTTCATTTCATGGATCCATGGTCTACCTAGTATGACATTATAAGAAGATAATGTGCCAATCACACAAAAATGTTGAACATAATTTACTCTCTCTATGTATATTGGTAGCTTTATCTCGCCGACTGTGTGTTTAGTTTCTTCGTTAAAGCCAATTAGTATTGAGGATATTGCAACTATCTCAGTCTCTAGGATGTTCATCCTTTTTAATACATCCAAGATGTCACACCCCCAAACCAGAACGACGAAAACGTTCGGGGGCGGAGGACGTCATATTCAGTATCATAACAGTTCATAGTAAGGAAAGTACACACCACCATATATATATAAAAAGGTTTCCAAAATGTTTACATAATTATATTTGTTACATGTTCAAAATATAAATACATAAACATCTTTCAAAAGAAGTAATTAACGTCAGAGCGTTAATCCCCAAAAGTTGATTTCCAAACCTGCTTAGCGGTTCCCTAAGAATACAAGTTATTTCAAAGAAAAAGTGTCAACAATTAAGTTGGTGAGTTCATAAGCGGTTTTGAGAAAATGTATGCCATTCCAAAGTTCGTGCGTTTTCCAAGAAAATCCCTTATTTTCTTATAAAAATATGAAATGCATATGGATGTTCGTGTTGTGAATTGTGAATAGTTGTACGAGGAAAATCCCTTATTTTCCTATTAGTTGATTGTTTTGGATACAAGAAAATCCCTTATTTTCCTAAAGTAACAGGCAATCTCTAATGTCCAAGACCGAAAATCGCAAGCAACTGATATGCGTAAAAGTTTGAGGCATAGTTTTATATAATAAATCTATAAGAAGATCGCACTTGTTAGATGAAGAATAGTTTTAATAGCTACCCATTCGTAGAAGCAGAATACCATAATAATTGTCTATCCGGTGAGTTTTATAACCATACTAAACATAATATGTTTGTGGCGAAGGTCTTCAGGCGTCGAAACGCTTATGAAAAATTGTCACCCAAAGGACTGTAGCTAACAGTCAGGGCGCGGGATCATGACTTCCCGTATAGATCTATATACATTTGACATGCTCTCCCAACGGGAGACTCTGGTTATAATAGACAGGACTTTAGGTAGTACCTTTTTTAAAAAAAGGTAGCATTTGAAGATGTAATCGTCTCACGGATTCTCAACCAAGTCTGTATTAAAATAATAGTTTTGTATGCAATGTTTATCCTCTATCATAATGTTTGACAAAGCATAAATCATAAGTTCTTTGAATGCATCAAATGGTTTAACAAGGATGGCTACCCTGGATACTATGCATTTTGTATAAGTCTAATGCATGCAAAGTATGACAAGACTTTTCACGTTTTCACTCGGAATCAACCGTGTGTTTGTTGGATTAGTGTCTAAGTCCATAACTATTTTGGTATGTAAGGACAAAAAATTTCCGCAATAAAATAAATTGCATCAATTGGACAGAGATTTGGAATCACGCAACTTGGTTGCATGATGAATGAGAAATTTCGTATTTGGAAATTAGACCAATTCGTTGACAAAGTGTCAAGAGAAGGACTAGGAGATCGAGCACACAAAGTTGCGTGTTGATCAAGTCCACCATAAAAGTAACAATGATATTCGTCATGATTTACTAAAGGTTTAGTAAATATGATTATACTTACAAGATTAAGTGTAATTAAGAATTGATTGAAAAAGTTTAAATCAATAGCAGAACGAATAAGAAGAATCAAGTAGGCAGAAAGATAAAAGTTTCTCCATTCTAAGAAGAAGGGAGAGTACTTTTTATGCTTTATGATAGGTCTTAATGATTAAGAACCATATCTCAATTGATCCTCTAAGTGAGTCTTAGTACAATTGTATGTTTAAGAAGAGGAATCAAGGATTAGAGAAATGATTAAATCAAGAAGTCAATCGTACATCGTTCCAAAACAAGTCTTAGAGTTAAGATTGTGACATTGAGTGGAAAAGTATTAAGAAGGTTTATAACATTCATCAAATGTGGAAAGTTGTGATGTCTTGGATAAGACAAAGACCAACTAGGACCAATTTATGAAGAGTTTTGATAAAAGCTACACTAACTCTTGAATATTTGTTTGTCAAGAAATGTTTTGACAAGAGAATATTATATGTCAAGGAGTTAGTGGGAGTCTTAATGGTCTTGAAAGGTTTCGAGAACAAATCAAAATAAACCTTATCGGTCATCACTAGCACACGAGTTGAGGTTTACAACCTATCGTGTTGACACTATTTTGTTTCTATGCCGTTCCAATTGAGTTAATTATGCATGTGAGTTCTATGAGTTCTCATTTTGAACGCATAAAAGGCAAGGCACCTTGATCAATGGAAAGTACATTGATAAGAAAAGGTGAGCTGCTTAACTACTTGGAAGACATGGTGGGCAGCTGTGCTACCATAAGGCAAGAAATCGAGATTGAGAAAAGTTCGATCCATATGAGTTTGAATTTGTCGTAAACCTTGGTTTTGACAAATTCACACGGATAGGAACAAATACACCGTTTAAATCTAAGTGTCATAAGATTTCCTCCTTCATGAAAATGATTGTGAGTAAATGCTTTCACCAAGAAAGATTTTAAGAAGATAGTGATTGTAAAATTGTATTCTCGAATTCAATTATGGTTACGGTATCCCTTTCCATAATTTGAATTGTGAGTTTTGGCAATTGTTTAGACACTCATATGAACTATCTAAGGCAAAGGTGTATAAGTTCAAGAAGCCTTGATAAAAGATTATCAAAGCATTAAGTATTAGAAACATGAATTTAAGAAATTCAATAAGTATTATTTTTCTGAAAGTTTAGCTATTTCTGAATACATGTCGAAGCTAGTGGGAGCATAAGTGTTATGTTTTATAATAATTTGTTGGATTAGGGTCTAAGTCCATAACTATTTTGGTATGTACTTGACCCGATGGTGCATGGTCCTTTTGGGTTGCCTTCATCAAAGCAACTTGATTGGAGAAATAAATTAAGAGAGAGGTTATTATGATTTATTAATATGTTATAAGAATAATATATTAAAGGAGAAATCATATTTGTTTAATTAATATTGGTCAATAATTAATTAAGAATTAATTTTGTGATCAAGTGTAATTAATTAAACTAGAGGGGCTGAATTGTAATTATGTGATAGTTACAAAATAAGGTAAGGATTATCTTATTAATAGGTTGGACGAATTTAAGGTGATAAGGCCTTAGAATTCGACTAGGATAAGGGTTTCAAGACTTATCTTATGGTTACTTGGTGGGCAAGCAACTAGATAAGGATAAGGACTAAAACCCTAATCTCTACACCTATATAAAGACCCCAAGGCTCATGAGTTCGTCCATGCCTTCCCAAGAGGTCCTAGAAACGAATTCAATACCTCCCCTCTCTCCTTATACCTTCTCCATTTGCTCTTGGTGTTTGTAAGCCATTAGAGGAGTGACACTTGTGACTCTAAGCCTTCCAAGGTCAATTCAAGGAGGAATTGGGATTGTTATTGCTACATAACAATCAAGGTAATATCTAAAACCTAATTATATGTTAATATCGATTTCCATATGCTAGAATTAGGGTTTATAGTCTTGGATTCAAAGCATGTACAATAGAGAAACCTAGATCCAAGCATTAGGGTTTGTATGAGCACATAGGATGTCTTATGACCAAAATCCATCATAATCATCATGAAAGTGGGAGCATAAAAGTTATGATTGTATGATTATTAACGCACGTATTGCAAGTTGGCAATATTAATTATAGAAAACAAGATTTATACCTTGCAAAGTCGTAAGGGAGTTGTTTTGCTATAATTAAGGGAGAGAATATTATGCTTCATTTCAAATCTAAAGGATTAGGTTGAGAAATGTTAATAAATTTAGTCAAGGGTACATAGTGTGTTCTTAAAATTTCGATTATGATTACGGCATTCCTCTTCACAACTCGAATTTTGAGAAAATAGCAAATAAAACATTATGCGTCGTGTCCCATACGCTTCGGGTATAGGATCGATTGCAAATGCTTTAATGTTTGACCATTCTAAAATTTTCCAAATGTCGAGCGCATTTAGAGGGAAAAGGGACTAGAATTGGTTTTGACTAAAATAATTAAACAACTATCAAAGGACAATCCAAAGTTTGACGAGGATTGGTCGCTTGTGAGTAGTTGGAAGCATGGTATTGGATGGACCATATCGACATAGAAAATATTCTATTAAGAATGAGTTGTCATATGGAAATTATGGAAATGTTTCCATATTGGATGGACCATATCGACATTATTACGAATAGATAAGATTCTATTAAGAATGAGTTGTCATATGGAAAATATGGAAACGTGTCCATATTGAGAATTGAATATTGAAAATCTATGTCTAGATTAGAAACTTTTATGCAAAAGGATGTTCAAAGGAATGTACTTTGAGTGAGAGACATCAAATCTAAGGAATTGTCTTGTAACAATCTCCGATACAGGACTTTGTAATATCATTGGCAATAGTCTTTGTGACTTTGGTGCAGTGAATTTACGAAAGGACAATTGCATAAAATGTTAGAATCTAGCATATTCTATGAGTAGCAAGAATTTGATATTCTTTCACTTATGAAAAAGGATTTGGAGTTGTGAAATGAGAATGATTGGAAATGTGCTCAATTTGGTCTATTTCACAAAGTAAGAACCATAGGTAAACATTGTGTGCATGCTAAGAGCATGGGACAAGTGTAATAATTCAAGTAAGAAGTTGATTACCTGAAACGACAAATAATGAGTAATCGATATGGTGATAAATAAAAGGAGTTTTATTTATACTCAAAGGTTTGAGGCCATATGGGATTAGTATTATTCTTGTGTTTCACATTTGCATGTTTTGACTTCCAGAATAATTGAGTTTATTAAGAATAATCGAATTATTCAGACGGACCACAGTTAGTCATACGTTGGAAGTAAGTATGCATGAAGACTGTCATGAATTGGTTTGTAGATTGTCTAGAGCGTATTAGACATAGCAAAGGTTTGCTGCAACGTTCATGAGTGCTTATGAATATGATTTGAGCATTGGATTAAACCCACGCTCACTTGGATCACTCCATGAATTGTATCACGAGTGATTGGTGAGACGATAACATCTTATATTCTTGAAACCGAGATGTGTGAGTTGTATCTTGCAAATCGGTTGCACATTGATAATATGTAAACGCACTAGTAACATGGTGTTATAAAACATATTGTTGTGTGTAATTCGGTGAGTGAGTGCAAGCAAGCATTGTATCAAAGTTTATCCGTTCCTTTTATCCAAAGTAGGATAAAAGCGATATCTTTGGGCCCCTTGATGATTTAGTGATGACAAACGTAAATGCTCGGCCGGGCTAGGGCTAATTTGATATGTTCAATTAGTCAGTCGTCATAAATCGAGAATCGAGATATAGTACAAAGAGAATGATTTGAAATCATATCTCATATGATATCTAGAATGGAGGAATATATGATCCCTTATCTAAGGACACGCGTATCTGATAGGATCAGAGTTGATAGCGGCTTTGGAAAGCTAAGATTGCAGATCAGGATCTGAAGTCATACGCAGAATAGTTATTAGACTTATCCAAGTGGGAGACTGTTGGATTAGTGTCTAAGTCCATAACTATTTTGGTATGTACTTGACCCGATGGTGCATGGTCCTTTTGGGTTGCCTTCACCAAAGCAACTTGATAGGATGAATTATGGAGAGAAAGGATTAAATATGATTTATTAATATATTATGAGAATAATATATTAAAGGAGAAATCATATTGTTTAATTAATATTAGTCAATAATTAATTGGTAATTAGTTTTTGTGACTAAAAGAGATTAATTAAATTTAAGGGACTGGAATTGTAATTATAAGATAATTGCAATTTGGGCTATGGATTGTCTTAAATTAAGGAGTGGACGAATTCTATGGGGAAGCCCATAAGGAAATCGTCTAAGGCCTTAATTAAATGAGTCCATGGGTTGCTTAGGGCTTAAGCATCCAAATTAGGGTTTCCTTGTTAGATAACCCTAATAGCCTCACTATATATAGATCCCTAAAGGACCAAAAACATGAAAATAGACTCCTCTAGGGTTTGTAGACGTTTTTGGGCAGCCTCCATCCTCTCTCCTCTTCATCCTCTTGCTTATGGTGTTTGTGAACCATTAGAGGGGTGACAATTGTGACTCTAAGCTTTCTAAAGTCAATACAAGTAGATTTGGGATTGTTATTGCTACATAACAATCAAGGTAACATCTTAAACCTATTCTCATGTTAATATGATTACTTGAATGCTAGAATTAGGGTTTATAGTCTTGGATAACTTGCATGTACAATAGAGAAACCTAGATCCAAGCATTAGGGTTTGTATGAGCACATAGGATGTCTTATGACCAAAACCCATCAGTGTTTACTTGTATTCTCACCCAAAATGTATTAAAAGTACATTATAAAGTATTTGAAGGTGTATAAAAGGGGGTATGAACTCACTTGATTGAGGTGGTTGTTTTGAAGTAGTCGAGAGAATAATCGAGCAGAACTTCGACTAGAGAGAGTTGAAATATTGGGATTCTCGGGGATCTCGGGAGTGTAGAACTTCCTTCGAGACTTGAGTATGAAAAACCAGGGCTTCGGGAAGGCTTCTCGGGGTAATCACGCAGAGTAACGACACTTAGATGGAAAGAGATGAGCACCAAACCCGGCACCCTTAAGCTTCTATTTATAGGGGCTGATTTGGGGTCTCACGTCGTGAGTTTTGGATTTATCATGTCATGAGGCTTAGTCAGCATGATCCTCTTCGACGATTTGACATGGCTAACACTCTGGAACCCATCAGTCACGAGCTCACATCGTGAGCATGGTTCCCTCATGTCGTGAGGCTGAGTCAGCCTCGGGTTTTGTGTCCCGAACTTGTAAAATCCGTAACTTTCGTGTACGAGCTCCGATTTTGACGTTCTTTATATGCACGCGTAGGTGTGAAAAGGTTCTACAACTCTCGTTTAGACTCAGTTGGCTAATTTTGACTTTATTTTTATTATATTATTTTTAACAGGCCGAGCCTGGAAAAGTTTGTTTAAATTCCATAACTCCTTCATCTGGTGTCCATTTTCGTCAGACTTTTTACTGTTGTACTCCTATTTTCGGGGTCTTCAACTCTCGTTTAGGTTGTGCCGGCTAAAGACCGCTCGATCTCTATTTCGAGTTTTTAGCTGTTTACTGCTAGGTCAGAAACTTCGAAAAATCATAACTTCCTCATACGAAGTCTAATTTGGGGCGTTCTTTTTATGTATGTTTGCAGTTTAAAGATATCTACGACTTTCATTTAGATACCAAAGGCTAAAAAGTATTTTATTGAAATTTCTCGTTTTATGCTTAACAGCGCTTTACCGGTAGTGTTACGAATCTTTGATTGGTCATAACTCCTTCGTTATAACTCGGATTTTAGTGTTCTTTATATTTTTGGAAACCTTATCATGATATCTACCACATAGTGTACCCAAACAGAGCTTTTTGAACATTTCATTTTCGATGATATTCTTATTACTTTACAAAGAGGTTACAAGACTCGACTTTTAGTCATTAGATTGACCTGAAATAACGGGTTGTTACACAACAGTATGATATTAACTGAGGATCCTTCGTCAACGAGGATCCTTTTGATGAAGTGTTTGGCAATGTAGAGAGTAATCAATAGTCTGTCGTGGTGAGGATCTAGGGCGTCCTGTCTATCTGCTTTGTTGAAGAAGATCTCCTTTTGGTTGGTGATCATTGTGTTTTTTCGTGGTCCTCTTTCCTCCTCTGTTTTAGACACCTTGGCATGCCTTTTTGCCGCAGATTACGAGGTACCACATATGTCAGATCATCCAGAGATCATGTTGATCACCTTGGCGTCAGCTGGTGGGATCCTAGTCTTTCGAGGATCTTCTAAGGAATCTGGTCTTTTTCTTTAGGTTTTTCCTTTTTTCTCCCAAGGATCTCTTTGAGATATCCTTTGCCCAGAAGGTAGCTAGTTTCCTTTCTGAGATTTATGCAATCCTTCATGACGTGACAAAAGTCCTCATGATATGTACACCATTTGGACTTGTCCTTCCAAGCAGTGGATTTTTCTCCTTTCCTTGGACATGGCTTTGTCTCCAAGATCTTGCATGGCAAAGATTACACCTGAAATATCCATAGAGAAATAATAGTCAGTAATTTTAGGGAAGTCTTCCTCCTCCCCCTCATCTACAAGGGCATTAACCATGTGATGGTCGAGTTTGGATTAAGGCTTTGACTTATAGGATCTTTGGGCCAAGGAGTCGGCCTTCCTATTGGGGTAATCATAGGAGATTGGTGGGTTGCTCCTTTTCTAGATCTCCTTGTCTTCTTCGAGTCTGATAAACCTCAATGCCCTACTCCTGACTTCGTCCAATCTCCTGCATGGGGTCATTACAAGATCCTCGTAGAAGGGAGAATCCTTCTTTAAACACATTTTGAAGGCTTCAACTGCAATTGCCATGTAGATATTGGGGATGCTTAAGGCTTCCCTGCCAAACCTATTCACGAACGTCCTAACGGATTACTGAGGATCCTGAACCACTCAATAGAGATCACTAGTGATCTTTTCAAATGTCCTGCTGTAAGAGAGCTAGTTATTAAATGAATTAATCAAATGAGCAAATGATGTGATTAAGCAAGGAGGAACATTAAGGAGCCATTTTAGGGAGGATCCTGTGAGTGTAGAACCGAAGCCCTTGCATAGACATGCTTCTTTTAGATGTGTGGGGATGGGAATAATTTCCATACTCTCCCTATACTATGCTACATGCTCCTTAGGATCTGTGGTTCCGTCGTATGGCTTCATGTTAGGGGTCTAGAAGTGATTTGGAACTTCAATGTCAACTATCATTCGGATGGATCTAAAGATCCTGTGACTTGTGGGAGATGCTTCTGGCACTGGCTAGACTACTCTGGGCACGCTTGAGATCATCTGTCTTAGCTGTTGTAAATCCTTGGTCATGATCAGGCTCAAACTTTTGTCAAGACTCATTGAGTTAGTTGTCAAATTATTATTATTGATAGAGTTACCAGGATCCCTTTTATTAGGAGTAACAAAGGTTTCATTAGGATCCTGAATCTCGCGACGGATCGCTGAGGATCCTGGATTGTCAAAGTTTAGGATCTTGGGCTGCAAGACCTAGGACGCTGCCTCTTGAGGTTTATGGAATTACGTACTCATTCTCTCCACTTCCTTGAGGATCGTCGTGTTATCTTCCTGCTGTTGGGCGACCTGTCGCTCCAGACTCTTAATTATAACAAAGATCTCGCTGTTGGAAATCAGCACAGGAGGATCATGGAGTCCCGGAGTAACCAGAAAGGTGTTTTTCTTTGGAGTTTCAGATACTTTCTTGGGAGCTCCAACAAGTGGTGGTGGAAGTTTTTTAGAGGAAATGGGAGGAATCAAGGAGGAGGAGGGAGTCGATTGAGTAGAAAAGATTTTCTGAGGGATTTTGAACACCATGGCCCGACGGTGGGCACCAAATTGTTTTGGTCAAAAAATAGTTGAACCAAAATGGACCAAAATGTAGGAGAGGTTGTGATGTTCAACGTAAAGGAAATAAGTAAAATGAATAAAAGCAACACAATTCAATTACAAGGAAAGCCCTTGATCCTTGTTAGGATCTCTAACATAAAACTTTGGGAGGTGATAATAATTACCTGCATTGATGTTTTTTATTGATTAAAACGAAAGTTATAGAGAAAACGGAATGATTGTGAGTACAAGTGATAGTATTCTACTAAATCTCGTGTGTAGTGTGATGATTACAAGTGTTCTATATAGTCAAACCTTAATAACTAGCAATCCGAGAATTTCGGGATCCTCCGAGATTACTTATAGTTGTTTGCTTGACTTGGTCATTCGAGTCTTCTGCATAATGGTGATGACTATCCGTTGAGTATACGACTTTGACCAGGTATTTATGCACATATGAGAAAGACAAAGGAATATATGTCCATTATAATAATAAAAATATTAGTCAAGATCCTAAAGTATATTCAGGATCCTGAAGTTTGAGGATCCTGAGCTATTGAGGATCCTTAGACTTGAGGATCCTATAGTAATTTCAGGATCCTAGCCCTAACAATGTGTATCAAATGGACGTTAAGTGTGCATTCCTCAACAGAGTTTTAAAGGAAACAATATATGTTGAACAACCACCTGGTTTTGTTAATGATAAGTATCCTAATCACTGTTATATTCTAGATAAGGCAGCCTATGGGTTGAAACAAGCACTTCGTGCATGGTGCGTAAACTTGACTAATTTTTTGAAAAGTGCTAAATTTAAACAAGGATCAGTTGATCCCACCTTATTTCGAAAGAATGTTGGGAGTCACATGATGCTTGTTCAAATTTATGTCGATGATATAATTTTTGGTTCGACCGACCCTTTGTTATTTAATGAATTTGAGGAGCTTATGAAAAGCCAGTTCGAAATCAGTAAGATGGGGAAAATTAATAATTTTCTGGGTTTACATATTCGTCAAAGCAGGGAAGGCATCTTTATTAATAAGGAAAAAAATACGCAAAACCAGCTTGAAATATTTGGGATGACGAATAACACTAAAGTGAAAGTACATATGGAGGTTAACACTCGCTTAAATCCTTCGTTAGATAAGCCTGCTATGGACTTAACAACATATAGCAGCATGATAGTTTCGCTCTTTTTGTAACGACCCAATTTTCACGTCTAAAAATTTCGTTTTTAAAACGTTACTTTAGAAAACATTAATAATTAAAAACATTGTTGATAAAACCACATCACAACGTAAACCATGTCTAAAAGCCAAATCATACAACCAATCGAAATATCAGAGTATAAATCCCAGAGAAATCACGTAAATGCGGAAACCAGTGGGTGTGCATGATGTGCCGCTACCGCGCCAGCTCCTTCCCCTTTGATGAAGAGGTACCTGAAACCAAAACTGTAAACTGTAAGCACAAAGCTTAGTGAGTTCCCCCATCGTACCACATACCATACAACACATATCATACATATTGCCAGGCTATTCTGGGGTGCCTGACTACCCGATACGGCCATTATAGGGTGCCGACTACCTGTGCGTCCATTCTGGGGTGCCGTCCTACCCGTGTCAAGCCATTCTGGAGTGCTGACTACCCGTGTCAAGCCATTCTGGGGTGCTGACTACCCGTGTCAAGCTATTATGGGGTGCTGACTACCCGCCGGTCCTGACAACCGATCCTCGGGGACTATTTCACCCCTACTGCTACTACTATCACATATCATAACATAACATATTATCAGACATATCTGGGGTGTCTGAACTACCCTTCGGTCCTAACAACTGAACTCGGGGACTGCTCCCCTCCTACTACCTCTAACTCATATAACAGATCATGCTAGCATATAAACAAAACATCACATACTGTCAGACGTATCTGGGGTGTCTGACTACCCTCCGGTCCTAACAACCAAACTCTACTACTATCACATATAACATATCATGCTAGCATATAACATATCAGGTAGTAGCAAACCTAGATGATATCACAGAGACAATCATCTGTCATACGTCTCCTATCGGTGGGCCGACATTGTGGCCTTAGACCCACCGCTACTGGAAGGTAACTCACCTCAAAGTAGCTACTGATCTGATCGGGAACTGACTGTCTACTGCTACTGCTGCTGCTCCGGAAATCCTCCGGCTGTAATTCCCACAACATACTCAATCAAACACTGCTAACTGTCCTTTGGGTAAAATGACCAATTTACCCCTCATCATGCCCTAAGTCAAAGTCAGAGTCAACTTTCAGTTGACCCGACTCGCCGAGTTGGCTCTCCAACTCGCCGAGTCCCTACCCAAACGATTGTCCTGAATCCCGTTTCTACTGCT
Organism: Lactuca serriola; assembly: GCF_051521515.1. Classification (NCBI taxonomy): domain Eukaryota; kingdom Viridiplantae; phylum Streptophyta; class Magnoliopsida; order Asterales; family Asteraceae; genus Lactuca; species Lactuca serriola. The sequence continues at coordinate 178,125,779 of NC_136409.1, read as the reverse complement.
GCTCGATCCTGAAATAGCTCGGGGTAATGCTCCATCATCTCGTCCACCGGCTCCCAAGTCCATTCTGAACCCTTGCGGTGCTGCCATTGCACCTTCACTAGCTCCACCCTCTTGTTCCTTAAATCCTTCGACTTCCTGTCGAGGATTGCGACTGGGCGCTCAATGTAATTCAGGCTGTCATCAACCTGAATATCCTCTAACGGCACTACTGCTGAGTCGTCCACTAGGCACTTCCGCAGCTGAGAAACATGGAAAGTGTTGTGGATTTGGCTGAGCTCGACTGGCAGATCCAGCCTATACGCCACCTTGCCCACCCGGGCTACAACCCTGAACGACCCAATAAACCTCGGGCCCAACTTGCCCCGCTTCTTGAATCGAATGACGCCCTTCCAAGGCGACACCTTCAGGAGAACCATATCCCCGACCTGGAACTCTAGGTCGGATCGGCGCTTGTCGGCGTAACTTTTCTGCCGACTCTGAGCGGTCTGAAGCCTGCTCCGAACCTGCTGGATCCTCTCGATCGTCTTGAGCACCACTTCGGTGCTCCCCATGACTCTCTGGCCTACTTCACCCCAGCATATCAGGGTCCTGCACCTCCGACCATACAACATCTCGAATGGGGGACGGTCAATACTCGCGTGGTAGTTGTTGTTGTAAGAGAACTCGGCCAATGGAAGATAAGTATCCCAGCTACCACCGAAGTCTAGCACGCACACCCGCAACATATCCTCCAAAGTCTGGATGGTCCGCTCGCTCTGACCATCTGTCTGCGGGTGAAAAGCGGTGCTAAAATGCAAACGAGTGCCCAACTCGTCATGAAACCTCTTCCAAAACCTGGAAGTAAAATGCATACCCGTGTCCGAGATAACCGATACTGGCACCCCGTGCCGCGCCACAATCTCCCTAATATAGATGTCGACCAATTTCTCGGCCGATATGCTCTCCTGAATCGGGATAAAGTGAGCACTCTTGGTCAATCGATCCACGATGACCCAAATCGAATCCACTCCACGCGCGGTCTTGGGAAGCTTCGTGATAAAATCCATCGTGATATCTTCCCATTTCCACAACGGGATGTCCAGCGGCTGCATCTTGCCATGCGGTCTCTGATGTTCGGCCTTGACATTCCTGCAGGTCAAGAACCGCTCAACGTACCATGCCACATCCCGCTTCATGCAGGGCCACCAATAATCTAGACGAAGATCCCAATACATCTTCGTCGCCCCGGGATGAATAGAGAATCGGGACTTGTGCGCCTCCTCCAACAAGATCTGGCGCACACCTCCGTGATACGGCACCCACACCCTACGGTGTAGTGTCAATAGTCCTCGGCTATCATAATCGAAGGATGAAACTTGACCCACCGCACGCTCGCTCTTCCGATGTTCCTCCTTGATAGCCTCCTGTTGAGCCTCCAGAATCTGCTCCAACAGGGGAGTCACTACGGTCATCCTCATGCAGATATCCCTGATCGGCGCCGCTTTGCGGCTAAGTGCATCGGCCACCACGTTGGCCTTTCCCGGGTGGTAAAGGATCTCACAATCATAATCCTTCACCACGTCCAACCACCGACGTTGCCTCATGTTCAGATTCGGTTGATCCATGAGGTACCTCAAACTCTTGTGGTCCGTGTAGATGGTACATCGAACCCCGTAGAGGTAATGTCGCCAAATCTTTAGGGCAAAGACCACCGCCCCCAACTCCAAATCATGTGTCGGGTAGTTCGCCTCGTGAGGCTTGAGCTGCCTTGAAGCGTAGGCAATGGCATGCCCCCTCTGCATCAGTACCGCGCCCAGCCCTGAAATGGACGCGTCACAGTATACCACAAAATCCTTGCCCTCTGGCAGGGCTAAGATTGGCGCCTCGCACAATCTCTGTCTCAGCGTCTCAAACGCCGCCTGCTGCTCGGGTCCCCACCGAAAGACTACGACTTTCTTCGTCAGCCGCGTCAGGGGTACGACTATCTTGGAGAAGTCCTGAATGAATCTCCGATAATAGCCTGCCAATCCTAGGAAACTCCGAATCTCAGATGGAGACTTCGGAACCTCCCACCTCATCACGGCCTCGACCTTGGCCGGATCGACCAGAATCCCGTTCTGGTTGACAAGGTGTCCGAGAAATTGCACCTCGCGCAACCAAAACTCACACTTGGAGAACTTGGCATACAAGCTCTCCCTCCTCAGGGTCTCCAATACCTCTCTCAGATGCCCCTCATGCTCTTCCTGTGTCTTCGAATAAACCAAGATGTCATCGATAAAGACTATCACAGACCGATCCAACATCGGTCTACATACGCGGTTCATGAGGTCCATGAACGCGGCAGGAGCATTGGTGATCCCAAACGGCATCACCACGAACTCATAATGGCCATAGCGCGTCTGAAACGCGGTCTTCTGCGTATCCTCCTCCCTGACCCTCATCTGATGATAACCCGAACGCAAATCTATCTTGGAGAACCAAGATGCTCCCTAAAGCTGGTCAAAGAGGTCATCAATCCTCAGGAGTGGGTAACGGTTCTTCACCGTTACCTTCTTCAGCTCCCGATAATCTATACACATCCGATGCGACCCGTCCTTCTTCTTCACGAACAAAATCGGGGCTCCCCAGGGTGAACTACTCGGTCGAAAGAATCCCTTGTCTAACAGCTCCTGCAGCTGTGTAGACAACTCCTGCATCTCAGGAGGAGCCAACCGATGCGGTGCCTTGGCTATCGGAGCCGCACCAGGAACGAGGTCAATCCTAAAATCAACCTGTCGCTCCGGAGGTATCCCAGGAATCTCCTCTGGAAAAACATCTGCAAACTCTCGCACCACCGGAACCTCGCTCACCGTCGCCTTACCCGCCTCCCGGGTATACATCACGTACGCGACATATCCTGCGCATCCCTGCTGAAGGTATCGTCTAGCCCTCGCTGCCTAACAGATTGTAGGTCCACACCGTGGCCTCTCGCCATGAATCACTAACTCTCCCCCACCTGGGGTCCTGACTCGCACTAGCTGCTGCGCGCAATCTATCACCGCCCCATTGGGGCTCAACCAATCCATACCTATAATCACCTTGTTCCCACGCAACGGAATGGGAACCAAGTCTACCTAGTAGCGCTCCTCAAACAAACGCAATACGCAATCTCGAAACACCATCGATTCTCGCACCGATCGATCATCAGCAATCTCTACCTCTAAAGGGCAATCTAACTCGCCCGAAGACTCATGAAACTTCTTGCTAAGCGCAAGGGAAACAAATGATCGGGATGCACCCGAGTCGAACAACACATGAACTGGGATGTCGTTCACATGGAACGATCCTAATGCATACATATACATATGGAGCACATATCAATATCATAACATCATAAAAATAAAATAGAGGGAAAGAATCATACCCGTCACCACATCGGGTGCGGCGCGTGCCTCCTCGGCGGTCAGCTGGAATGCCCGGCTCCTCACCACTGGAGCCTCTGCCTTGCCCTGCCGGCCATCTGTGATCCGTAGGGTCGCTTGAGCTGGCGCCTTCACTGGCGCTGAAACTGTCAACTGGGGGCAATTGGCCTTCTTGTGGCCCCTCTGGTTGCAGTGGAAACACAGCAACACAGACGTCTGAACAACTGCTGCCGAAGTAGTGCAATACCTGCTAAAGTGCCCAGACTTGCAGCAGCCTGATGATCCCAACCTGCACACCCCCTCGTGCGGCCTGCCGCATTTTCTACAGCGGCTCGGTCCTGTCTGGACCTTCGGCCTACCATCTGATCCCATGGGCTTCTTCCCCGAAGCCCCTCCTGTCTGTCCCTCCTCTGACTTCCGTTTTCGGATGTGCTCCAAATCTATCTCCCTCTCCCTCGCCCTGGCAATCATGGAGTCCAGGGTGGGGCAAGCTGAAAAACTAACGTGCTCCCGGATATCAGCCCGGAGCATGTCATGATAGCAGGTCCTCCTCATGTCCTCATCGCCCGCATATTGGGGCACCAACAGTGCCCTCTCCCGGAACTTGGCGGTGATCTCCGCCACAGTCTCCGTCGTCTGTCTGATGTCCAAAAACTCCCTGGCCAGCTGCTGAAGCTCGACAGCCGGCACAAACTCTGCCTTGAACCTGGTCACAAAGTCCGACCAGGTCATAGCCTCGATAGCTGATGCTCCCAACGAATCACCCACTGACTCCCACCAATCTCGAGCTCGGTCTCGTAAACATCCTGCTGCATACCTCACCTTCGACCCCTCGGGGCAGAATCTAGTAAACTGTGCAGACTTGATGTCTGCAATCCATCGCCTGGCAGCAATGGGGTCTTTCACCCCGTGGAAATCCGGCGCACCACTGCCCCTGAAGTCCTTAAAGGACAGCGTGCGAGATCCCGACTGGCCAGATGCCATGTCACTCTTGAACGCTCTGAGGCGATCCTCCATCAACTCGATGATCCCTTCCTTGATCGACCCGAAGATAATGGGAGTCGACTCAAGGATACCCCTGGTGATCTCTGACGCGATGAACTCACATAGTCCCTCATCTAGCGGCTCGGAACCTAATCCCGAACCTGACCCCTCTCCTAAACCGCCATTTATCGGCCTCGATCGAAGTACCAACATTATGCAATACATAATACAATCATTAGTGATACTGATACTTCCTGAGGGATCACTGCTACTTACAAGTTCCCTGGTCTTATCTTGGCCTTCCTTGGTTCGGGTACGGATCCTCTGCTTTCAGTAGTACGGGCCTATACTACCTTCCACATCTATCCATACCTTCTTCAAGGAATGCCTCGACTCCACCAGATCCCTTTCACTACTGCTGATCACTACTATACTCATCCTAGGCTTGCCCTAGGGAAATCTCTGATTCTACTCTATCCAGTCCTCAGCTGCTGCAGGCCTCCTTGTAATGCCAATTAGCCATTACCCGAATACCATCACATGTGACGAGGCTCAGATAATCCTTCGAGTACCCGACTCGTCCCTACAATGGTTGGACTCAAACAAGAGTTGCGCAGTAGGATCAAATCCGACACTCTAAGATTATTCAACCCTGATCACATGTGACGTGGCGTAATCGCCTAATGGCTAACTCCCATTATTCAGAGTCCCACATAGCACGAAGCAAGCAGCATTCAGACAAGGGTAACAATATCAATCAACTCTATCTGCTTACAGGAACTGTACTAGCATAAAATGCTAAGCTCATATTACCAGGCATAACCTAATCAGGCTATCCTACTCGCTGTCTACTCAATACTAGCATGCAATTCTCATACAACTGAAACACATAAAGCAGGCACATAAGGCATCACTCCTATATCCTTATTCCTATTCTAGCATGTTGTTCTACAAAAGTTGATAAACATAACATAAACTTGTATGGGTACTTTGGGGAATACATACTTGAGCTCGGCCGGTCGCGCACATCACACACTTTGTTCTTTCTCGAAACTCTTTTCTCAATCTTTAGAAAACATTTTCTTTTGGAAAATCTTTTAATCCCTTGATTTGATTTCAGACACCCCCGAAGGTGTGTCCGAATCCCTCAAACCAGGGCTCTGATACCAACTTGTAATGACCCAATTTTCACATCCAAAAATTTCATTTTTAAAATGTTACTTTAGAAAACATTAATAATTAAAAACATTGTTGATCAAACCACATCACAACGTAAACCATGTCTAAAAGCCAAATCATACAACCAATCGAAATACCAGAGTATAAATCCCAGAGAAATCACGTAAATGCGGAAACCAGTGTGTGTGCATGATGTGCCGCTACCGCGCCAGCTCCTTCCCCTTTGATGAAGAGGTACCTGAAACCAAAACTGTAAACAGTAGGCACAAAGCTTAGTGAGTTCCCCCATCGTACCACATACCATACAACACATATCATACATACTGCCAGGCTATTCTGGGGTGCCTGACTACCCGGTACGGACATTCTGGGGTGCCGACTACCCGTGCGGCCATTCTGGGGTGCCGTCCTACCCGTGTCAAGCCATTTTGAGGTGCTGACTACCCGTGTCAAGCCATTTTGGGGTGCTGACTACCCGTGTCAAGCCATTCTGGGGTGCTGACTACCCGTGTCAAGCTATTATGGGGTGCTGACTACTCGCCGGTCCTGACAACCGATCCTCGGGGACTATTTCACCCCTACTGCTACTACTATCACATATCATAACATAACATATTATCAAACATATCTGGGGTGTCTGAACTACCCTTCGGTCCTAACAACCGAACTCGGGGACTGATCCCCTCCTACTACCTCTAACTCATATAACAGATCATGCTAGCATATAAACAAAACATCACATACTGTCAGACGTATCTGGGGTGTCTGACTACCCTCCGGTCCTAACAACCGAACTCTACTACTATCGCATATAACATATCATGCTAGCATATAACATATCAGGTAGTAGCAAACCTAGATGATATCACAGAGACAATCATCTGTCATACGTCTCCTACCGGTGGGCCGACATTGTGGCCTTAGACCCACCGCTACTGGAAGGTAACTCACCTCAAAGTAGCTACTGATCTGATCGGGAACTGACTGTCTACTGCTACTGCTGCTGCTCCGGAAATCCTCCGGCTGTAATTCCCACAACATACTCAATCAAACATTGCTAACTGTCCTTTGGGTAAAATGACCATTTTACCCCTAATCATGCCCTAAGTCAAAGTCAGAGTCAACTTTCAGTTGACCCGACTCGCCGAGTTGGCTCTCCAACTCGCCGAGTTGGCTCTCCAACTCGCCGAGTCCCTACCCAAACGATTGTCCTGAATCCCGTTTCTACTCGTCGAGTTAGGCGATGACTCGACGAGTTCTCCTTCTAAACTGATATTCAAGTCCTTCATCCTACTCGCCGAGTTGTATGAACAACTCGTCGAGTTCATCTTCATCCGATGAACACTTATTCTAAGACTTTCCGAGTTGTATGAACAACTCGCCGAGTCTGTTCTTGATCTAAGAAGATTGCCTTGAACTCGCCGAGTCAGGGCATTGACTCGCCGAGTTCCTCCATGGATGAGTTCGGCTTCCAACTCACTGAGTCACACCCCGTGACTCACTGTTCACACTCGACACTACGAAAAAGGGGACAACTCGAAGACTCGCGAGCAGACTCGCCGAGTCAGATGAATGACTCGCCGAGTCGTTGCCATGCAATTACCAAATACGCGGTTTTGCTCGATTCTAGTCCATGCCATTCACAGATCTGGGTTCCTAGAGCATGAATCACACGTAAAGTTTCCAACTTTACGTGTAGATATTCACCAATAAGGGTTTTATGGTTCAAAATGCACCCAAAAGGGTAGATCTAGGGTCTTCATGCAATGTGGGTCCATAAAGGCAACAGATCTGAGCTCCTGGAGCTCAACCATGCCTAGATCTAAAGTTCAATCAACTTATTACGGATTATATTGCATATACAAGCTTGGGGAAGGGCTCAAGAAAGACTTAATGGAGTAATAAGCATAGAAACAGAGGGAAAACGGGTTATACCTCAAAGGAACCACTGAGAGAACACTAAGATGCTTGGTTTCCTTCCCTTCCTCTTGATCTACTCCACTTCCTTCTCAAAACCTTCAAGAACACACAATAATGCTTCAAACTCTCAAGGAAATAAGCTTTGAACGAGGGTTGGGGGCTCTGAGGGTGAATGGGGGCTGGCTTGGGGGCGGATATGAGGCTTAAATAGGGTGCAAACCCCTGAAACTTAGGGTTTCATCCAACAGCGGTGACACGCCAAGTCCGGAATATGGACTCGCCGAGTCGCCAACTTAAACATGTCCCGGGTCCCGTCTCTACTCGGCGAGTCGGACCTATGACTCGCCGAGTCCAAGGCTAAAAATGGAAAATACTCAAATAAGATTTACGTACCAGGGACCAGGTGCTACACTTTTATTTAACTACAAGTCGACCTGGTATTATGTTTGCTATATGAAATTGTGCTAGGTACCAATCGAACCCAAGAGAACCCCATCTCAATGATGTCAAGAACATTTTTCACTATCTCAAAGGATCAGTTTCGTTGGGCCTATGGTATCCATCGAAGACAAAATTCTTTATACAAGCATTCTCAGATGCAGATCTATGTGGATGTCAACTTGATCGAAAGAGCACGACATGTGGATGTCAATTGTTGGATGGAAATCTAGTGAGCTGGAAATCTAAGAAACAAACGTGTGTTCCGATTTCGATTGTAGAAGCAAAGTATGTGGTTGCTGCAGCTTGCACATCTCAAGTTATTTGGATGCAAAGTTAATTGTGCGATTATGCAATCAATATGAAGAAAATTCATTTGTATTATGAGTCGCAAAGTGTCATTCGCATCTGTCATAATCCAGTCAAACATTCAAAAACCAAACACATTGCTCTTCGTTATCACTTCATCAAACACCATGTACATAAGAGGAACATTGAGGTCCATTTTGTGAAAATAACAAATCAACTTGCAGATATTTTTGCAAAAAATTTAAAAGAGAAGTAATTCTTAAGGATTTTGAATGGACTGGGGAGATCGAAGCAAGTTCTGTTCCAGGTTCTTCTTGATCGAAAAGGTGTCTATTCAATAGGTGCTTTTCTAAATCATTCGTAGGTTGTTGTTTCAGTTCAACATTTGGATTCGAATTTCCTCTGAACCATTCTACCATGATTTCACTTTTGGGTTGAGAAAGCTATTCGATGAGCAACATCCTTGGGTGTTGCTACTTAATAGGTCGAACGTTACTTGGTAACATTTTAGAAGTCTGTTTTTGTTTGTTCTGTTTCAAATATCAAAAATCCAAAAATATTTTCTTATTTCTGTATTTGCTTTTCAAAAACAAAAATCCAAAAAGATTTTCTTATTTTTGTATTTTGATTTCACAAAACAAAAACTCAAAAATATTTTCTTGTTTTTATTTCATATTTTGTTTTATGTCACGTTGTAACAACGTATGCTGAGGTGCATGCTCTACGATCGTATCTATCTAAGGGACAGATATTCATTCGAACCGATGTACTATTTAAGCTCCCCTAGAAGCATGTTGTTGTATGTTGACATCAAGCCTCATATACTTTATGTGTTTGAAGCCTTAATGGAACTCTCACTATGAACGTTCCTTCCCAATTAGGCTATATTCAAGTTAGTCAAAAAGTCGCCTTTCTCTTCTCATATTGAGTAAAGTGATTTCTGCAATGTCCATATATTTTGCAGAAGTACAATGAGTTCTTAAACACAATCTTTTTCATCAAAATTTATTTCATAATCACACACTTTACTACATATCCTCGACATCTCTGGTCGATACCTACCAAAATGTAGATATTGAAACACTCTGTGCTTATGATCCTGAGTCATTGATGATGATGAAACCCAAAAATCTCGAGTAATCAAGGAATTGACGGTGATATTTTTTGTTCAGGATTATAACGAAACACTTGTTTCAGTACCATTCGATATTCAAAATCATATTCTATTCGCATTGTTTGATCTTGATAAAATGTTCTTAACCCAAGACATTTTTACCCAACAAGATCCAATACTAAATTTTTTTCTTGGAATGTGAGTTTTGTTTGAATATCTTTCTGATTTCTTGTTACTACAGATCATATATAACCATACTTATTCTTGAATACACTGGTCATCCAAGTAATTTTCCTCAATTGAACTCACACTTATGTTTAAGTTGTGGTATTGAGCAAAATTGAGCCTACCTTTCGAAACCAATGAAAAAAAATTCTTTCGATGCTCACCAATGATTATTCGATTGTATTTCACAGGAAACCACACAATTAGTTCGCCATCTCTCTAGATGTCGAATGAAGCGATCTTTGCCCAAGATCCAACTGCTTTCGTATCAAATTTATTTTGATATCACAATACCACATTTTTTGAAATTGCTTCTCGCTCATTCTTTGGCACACATTTGCACTGGAATCCTTAAGGTTTTGGTTAATACCCACTCGAAACCAAGATTTTGCAAAGTCTGGCATATGATTTTGCTTTCAAATCCCAAAAGCGAATGAGCCTTACTTCAGTGCGTAGGAATAATGTTCTCTTGGTGTCGAAACAACAAGATGTCCTAACTCATAGTTTGAAATAAGTGGTGGTTCTTATCCGGTTGGGAACAACGAAAGATCCGGCGGACATGATGATTCAGGATATTCACGGTATTTGAGGAAAATGTGATGATCACTTTTATGACGTGGTGGCCAGTTTTTACGGTGACCGGTTAAGTAACCAATGCAAACACGTGGCAGTGTAATATTGGTTAACGGTTCAAATTCAAATATTCCATCGATTATAAAAGGAAATTGGTGATATTATTTCAAACTTTATGCTCTCAGAACAAATTTCCCAATATCATCACTTATTCATCGTCTTCAATAATCCTCACATTCACAATAATGGCTGCTCCTCAAACCAATGTTGATCCCATAAACACAACTAATGATGAAAAAACCTCACAACCTATCATGAAGATTCAGAATACGAATCTATGTTTTCTTCCAACAGTTGATCAATATCCAGATCAATTACAGATGTTGATTCTAGCCCGAAATCACTATGTTCTATCCATAACGTTATTGTCTTCATTTGCAGTTCCTATGCCTTGGATTTCACTTGTTGGTTCCACAACAGTTTTTAACGAAACCACAAAAGTTGTTACATTTCAACCGACGAATAACAAGATGTGAAAGCTTACAAAGAAGCAGTTTGCCTAAATCTTGAAGTTGCCTGCTTTAGGTCCTTTTTATGAAGTCACTAATGAACAACTTCGTCACATGTTCAAGTAGATGGGGCGTCAACCAGTTCTGACTGGAACAAGTCTATTTAGAAAGTCGAGTCTTCCCTGCAAATGAAGTTTTCTTTTTGGAATTGTATTGCTAAGCTTGACTGGTCGTAGTTCAGGGTTAGACAAAGAAAAATTGGAAGTCTATGTTATGCTTGTTGGCATATACTATGATTTGAATGTTGATTATGCCACACAACTATGGGAGGAATTTGGCTAAGCAATTACTCACATCAATCTGACAAATGGTGTTTCATGTGCTTGATACTAGAGTTTGATTCTCAAAGAGGTTTATGAATAAGAAGGGATTTTGGTTCCTTTAGATATCGAAACTGCTGAGTTTTCGACATTGGTTGCTCCACGACTGGTTGTTTATGATCCAGTTGTTTTTCCTAATGTTGCTCACATTCCATATGCGATGCTAAGGTGTATTGATATGCAAAATAAAATTCTTGTTAAGTACTTGGTATCCATTGATTCTAATGTTTCTGTTGGTGTTCTTCCACCAAAAGGGGTTGAGGGTTGTTCTAAAGTTTTTAAAGTAACGAAGAAGAAAGCGCAGACTGAGAAACCACAACATGTGGCAGAGAAAGTTTCTAAATAAATTATTCCTTCGAAGACTAGTATTCTCAAACGTACCAAAAAGCCATCCAATTAACCTTGTGATTCTCTAGTCAGGCCATCTGTTCAAGAACCCGAAATCGAGTTAGTTGAGCAAACACAGGTTGATTCTTCACATACACATTCATCTCAGAAGGGTATCAAGAAGATTAGAAAGCCTCAATTCAACAGAAAAGGTGTGTTGTTTCGAGAAATTTTAGTTCCTGTTTCTCCAGCTTCGAAGAAACGACAAGCATCTGATATGGCTCATAAATTACAACAAAAGAAGAGAAAGCATCGATCCACTTGACCAAGTCACTATCAAAACTGATCGTGACATTTATAGTGAGGATAATCGATATGATAATTTTTAGGCTTGGGTCACCTCGAAGGGATTCTCCTCTCAAGTCGATTTTTAAGGAGACAAGAGATCTTGGTGTCACTGTACACATATCAAATATCGATAATAACACTAATTCGAATAATCAAACATCAACATCCATCCTAAGAAGACTAAGGTCATACCACTCGAGGTTTCGACTACTGAGTCCTATACGGAGGAGGTTCGAACTCCAGACATCCATGTGGACTTATGTGATAAGGGCACAAATGTCAATATGGGTGAAGGGATGCAGAACAAATAAGCCCTTGTTACTTCAACTCTTGTCACGTTAACCATTCTCACTTCAACCATTTTCTCATCTATCATCGAAACTCCAACATTTGAAACAATCACTTCTTTACCACCATTTTCATCACCTATCCTAACTTCACTACTCGTCTCAACCATTTCACCAACATACTCCACAATTATGCATGAACTGATTACTACCCTCTTCTCTTCTCAATCAAATGAAGCAAAGAGAGTAACTTAAGAGAATGAACCAAATGATGATGAGATCATGGTTTCTTTTTGTGATCTGCAATTCGACCCAGAAGATGAAAATGTACCTCATAACATGATCATGTCAGGTAAACAATTCAAAATTCCCAACAACAAAATCAATTCTATTCTACAAATTCAATCAGATACTAGGGGAAGGAGTTTTGTTTCTGGGGTTGATATGGAGTACTTATTGAAGTCTCGGGAGAATCAGTTTAAAAGTTTGATTCAAAGCCTTGCACAAAAATAAGTTGAACGATTGAATGTTCATTCTAAAGGATTTGAGTATGAACTTCAAAAGCTTTGTGATGTTGCCAAGGAGCGTCATGATCTGTTTGTGGAACATGTGTCGAAAATGAAAGAGTATATGGATCTTAAGGTGGCTGAACTTAAATTTGAGATGGCTAAAGAGGTGGAAAAGATGGAGAATAATTATAATGTGTTGCATAGCAAAGTTGATGTTGTTGCAACTGGTATCAAAAAGTTGGTTGAATTCAACACTGACTATTCGACCAAGCTTGATGAAAAATCGGAGTAGGATTCCTAGGTGCTCGCAAAGCTTGAAGAAATCTTAACCTGTATCAAGGAATCCATTTCGAAAGCTGATCTTTCGAATCAATCTTCTGTTTCTCAAGAATCAATTTCTCGGTTGATTTCATCCATTGAAACAAATATCAAAGCATAGCTTACTCCCATCATTGAGTTGGTTCTTCGATTACCAACGATTGCTCCACATGCTAAGCAAGTGTCACAAGGGGAGATAAAGGATGTGGAGGGGTTGGGTCTTTGAAGGATTCAAAGAAAGGAGCTATTGTTGGAAAAGTCATTTCGACTCAGATATCAACTTCACTTCCTATTTCACTAAGCACAACTTCAACAACAACAACAAAAAGACCAATCACAAAATGGATCATAATAAATGAAGGAACATGAGGTTCAATTTTGAGTTTTGTGCCACCATCTTCAAAAGACGATCAAGGTGATAAAGGTAAAGCTATCTCAGTGGTTCTTTCAGACGAATAGAAGAAGAGAAAACAAGATCTAGAAATCGAAAAGCAAAGGCAAATAAAGAACATAATGAGGCGAAGACAAAATGACCCACCTGGCTTGAACAAGGGTGATCCCAACAAGCAGTGGTGTTACGAAACAGTTGAAGATATAGTTTCGATTGGGCTGAATGATTATTTTCATAAAGTGCCTAAGAAGAGTTATGATGTTGAAAAAACTAATTTTAATCAACTTGATTTCCCAGTGAATCACATGTTGTTCACTTCTTCCCAATTCAAAATCGTTGAAAACTTCAAAATAAAGAAGAATTCAAAAGACTGAAGATACGATTTCATGTAGTCTTGGGTTAGAATGTAGCAGAAGTATGGTCATCAGTGAATATTGTAAAGGTGATGAAGATTAGTCGAGAAATTTTTTTTGAAGGCATTCTACAAAATTTTCGATATGTAGTTGTTAGAGAGAATAATGTAGTCTATGAATTTTTTATTGTTGATTTTCCATTGATGAACTTAAATGACTTGGTCAGTGTGACAAGGATTTTAAGTAATGTGGATGTTTCGAAGCTAGCATAAGTCAACAATGATGACTTTCTCATTGGTTTTGCTCATATCAAGGTGTTCATCGACAACTATAATGATTTCCGTGCAATTATAGATATTGAGCTTCCTACAGCTGTTAATAAGACTTTGAAAGTTCCTCAATCTCTACTGAAAGGGAAGTTTAACATTGACAAATATGAAGATGGGCAAATTATTTATCAACCTCTTGGGTTTGTATTTCGAGGCAATAACAAGAATGGTCAATTGACAAAATTCTTGTTTCAAGTCAATGATTTAGAGAGGTATACGAATGCTCAATATACAAATTTCCTTGTTCGTATCAACAACTGCAAGAGAAATGAAGTTAAAGACAAGGCAGAGATTCGAAAGACAATTCTTTGGTATATGGAGATTCGCAATGTACTTCTACAGATGTTGAAGCTTATGACTTAATTTCGACTATTCTCACTAAGGGGGAGATTGTAGGGGTCGAAATGTAGATAGTGAGAAGTAGAAATACTTTGGAGTCTGTAAGGTTTCGAAATCAAAATGATTTCAATTCTATATGTATTTACAAGGCACATGTCAAATTCGAACTAGAACATTTAGTCCTTGTACTTTTTGTCATGTCTATAGCACCCTATAAATAGTGTAAATATTAGGGTTGAGAGTAGCTTTGGTGCTCTCAAGTTTGTAAAAACACTCTCAATTACTGTACTATTTTACATATGTAATATGAGCCAGACAGATCTTATTTACTCGACATGTTCTTTCTGCTTTTTGTGATTGATTTTGTATTCGTTACTCGATTCTAATACACATAAGTAGTGTCTCTGTTACAAGATCTTTTCATATAATAAATGAATCCACTTTAATCTCAAAAAGAGTGTCATCAAGACCATATTATATGTGATCTGAAAAATGGTAAAACGGTAAATGGTTTCTTTGACAAGTCTTGTCTTGATGAAAATGAAGCATTTTTGACAACTGCAGACTCTGCTGTGAAATTGCTTTCAGAAGCAACAACGAAGGTGGGTGGTTAGTTTTCCCTTTTTTATGTTTAATTACGTTGAATTTATAATATTTATAGGGCTATATTTTCATAATTTTATTTAAAGTGTAAAGTAAATCAAATAATACAACAAAAACTTGAAAGTGATATGATTTGAGTTGTATCAATTTTGCCGAAACCTTTAATTCCAGATTTTTAGTCCAAAAAATGGAACACGGATCATATCAGGATCTATCAGCTTCAACACATACCATAAACGATGAAGATCATACTCCATTAGATTCACTTTTAACCAAGAGTAAGTACATTACATTACATGCTCTCAAATTCATGCATTTATTTTTAATAAAAAAAACAAACATGACATAAAAAACCAATCTTAATGTATCAAGGCACTAATGTTTGACCTAATTGCTTCTTATTACAATGTTGTACACTAATAAATCTACCCAAAATATAATCAATTAAACAAAGTAGATTTTTCAAAGTTCAATGTCTTAATATGAAATGTAATGAAAGTACAATGTTATAATTGGGTAAATTTCTTAATGTTTAGTGTTTTTCATATTTGTATCTTCTTTGTTTTAAATGATATTGAAGATAGAAAAAGAAGAACGCAAACTTGAAGCAACAATTCAATAAACAGAAAAACAGTGTACTGAAGTAACCGATGAATTGAAGGAACTCAAACTGAAATCTAATCGATTTAAAGAGTTAGAAGAAAGGTAAGTCACTTCTGATATCTAAGAAGTCAATTACTTCACCTATTTGAAGGGTTGACCAACTGTTTTTTGAAATCTTTGTTATCAGATATTGGCACGAGTTCAATAATTTTCAGTTTCAGTTGATATCTCATCAGGTGAGGTCAATACATAGTCACTTCTTTTGTAATGTTAAACTGGTTTCCATGACCTTTTTAAAATCTTTAATGTCACAGGAAGCGAGAGAGAGAGAGAGAGAGAGAGAGAGAGAGAGAGAGATACCACATTGACATAAATTGAAGTTTTACAAGCACATTTACAACTTTTAAAGATAAATAATGGTTTAAATGATGTGTTTCAAGTCTGGTATGATGGAGAATTTAGAACTATCAACAATTTCAGAATGGGGAAACTCCCTAAAATCTGTTACTTCTTATAACTTAAATACTCTTAGCTATTTTCTATGATTATTAATTAAACTAAATTTATTTGGTTGTGAATTATAATGTGGCAATAGGTTGAATGAGATGAGATAAATGTTGCATGGAGACATGCCTTTTGCTTCAAACAATGGTTTAATATTTCAGACCAAAGTTTCAGTATCTTTTTCTTAATTATATAAAATGTTAGAAAGTATACGTAATCTTTTTGATACGATATATATCCTTAACATGTTTTTGAAAATATACCGAATAAAAATCCTTCCTATGGGAAGTTACCCTCGAATAATGGACAACAACAACAATACCTATGATCTGTAAGTTTGTATTTTGGGCTAAATGTTTAAATAGCAATTTACTTTCTATTTTGTATCAAAATTTACACATTGCTATTGACCTGATGTGAATATTGATGATATGGCACAAGTTATTGAAGTTTATAGGTTTTTCTGCCATGTCATTGTCCACATAGTATTTTCACACTACTAACGTGTCATTTTGTTACATAGGTTTGATCCTGTGACTTTGTTTTGGAGCACACGATATGACAAGAAAATGACATTGTTCTTGAGCTGTCTAAAGACTTTGCAGAATTTGCAAACTCTAAAGATTAAGAAAACAACATCCCACCTGATAAATGTTTCAAGCTTCCTTATTTTTACATATATGATTATATAATATATGTATATTTTGCAATGAGCTAAATACAAGAAATAGCGACATATATACACTTGTCAAACACATTTCCTGCTCCTTTTGCAGATACTTGGGTTTGTGCACCCACACTGATGAAATATTTTGTATTGCAATTGATGAATTTGGAAAGAGGAGGTATGCCATTTGTACTGACTATCTTTTAAGCATTCACGCATAATCTAGGTTGTGTAAATATATATGCTTATTGAAGGGTCATAGATGTATGTGATGTAGGTTCAAGAATTCATGATTCTCTCTCTTGGAGCTTCTTCTTTGAAGGAGGCCATGAAAATGGGCATGTAATCATATCATAACTTAAAGACTCTAATTAAAAGCAAATATGGTCAGGATTCCACAAATGTAGGTGATGAAAGTGGCAGCTTTTGTCTTAATTTGGGGTTTTTTTGGGTGTTATGATTTCTAATGTAATCACCAGGTTGAAAACTTGCAGTTAAATTGCATCAACAAAAAAAATCGACCTGTGCAACGCACGGGCCTCTTCCTTAGTTGTTAATTGTGTTTGAAAGGCTTTCAGATATAGAAAGACAAATCCAATGCGTCTTGCAATAAATTGAAATGTGGCATTGCAATTAGATTTGAAAGAAGCGACGTGGAGTCTCTAAGATCGTTCAGTCATCTCACATGCTACATCACCCACTAATTTCTATGTTATCATTTGTTTTTTTTTTAATTTTTTTCTAGATTTTTTTAATAATTATAAAAAAAATATAATTTAATAAAACATAATATTTAAATTACACATAACATTTAAATTAAAAAAAAACGTTACAATACAAAAAAATATGATAAATTTAAAATATAAAACTATACTTCTAATTTTCCCAATGTTTTGCTCTAATATTCGTCTTCAACACTCGTAGCATTTCTATATATTCTTGTGATAAACCTTCATCACTAGACCTAAGAATTGCCAACTCATTTGTCATATCTTCTCGATCGCGTTGTTCCATCTCCTTTTGTGTTTGCTTACGAAGGAAATCCAAGTGCTTACGTCGCAACTCATTTTTTTCCTTTTTATAGTTAACTGTGTTCGTTAAACTTGGCTTCGATTTCCGCGAATATGCTTTGTTTTCCTCTCCACGTCATCTGCATGTTTTGCAGCGCGCTTTGCTTTGTCGTGTCCCGTCGGTTGTCGTGGTGGGGAGATATCCTCGATGTCATCTGGAATTTCACCGATGTCGACGTGGAGGTCAATATGAGTCTATGTTGCCGAAACGTCGATCACACTTGAATTTTGAGACCTCTTCGATTTAACCTCTGTCGATGTAGTAAGAGTTTTAGTCTATTTTGGATCTCTTCAAATCATCTCCCATATTTTATCAAACTCAAACACATGACTCATCTCGACCCAATATTGTTTTTTTTGCAGATTTGAACAAATCAAAGTCGTTGACACCACTTTGCTTTTCTAACTTTTCTAACTGAAGGTTGTTGTAGATCCTATTTAATTTTGTGCATTGCTTATTTATTTGAGTCCATTTACTACTAAAAATATCACAATTGTGGTATGGTTATTTCTTCAAGATACCATGAAATTTGACGAACACCGCTTCCCGATAAACACTTTTCTTCATACCATTTTTGTGAGCGTCATTTTTTTGAAGTCTCACGCCACGATTACGTTAAAGCGTATTCCTCCTCCTCCTCATGTGTCCACTATTCTGGAATTTTTTATTTTCCATGGCATCTTTCCATTTCCCTCTCCCTTCCCTACTACTTTTCGATTGCGTTTTGGTAACGATTTCAACAGATATAGTGGTGGTTTGGTGGTTGTTTGTGTTTGTCATCAAAGATAAATTAGGGAAAAAGTTTTGTTATAAATTTGAATTTTGGTCAAAAAGACTTTGTTAAATGTAAGGCAAGGAAGAAAATTGGATTGGAGGTGAGGTGAGATCAAGGTTTTGAAAACCGGACCGGAGATCGAACCGGTCGTCTTACTGGTTCGATGGTTCAAGTGGTCCAATCGGTCGGACCGGTCTCAAAAACCGGAAAATCCGGATGATGTTATAATTATATTTAATTATATAAAAAATACAAAAAATGAAAAAAAATAAATATTTTTTAAAATTTTCGGTTTTGACCGGTTTTACCGGTTCAACCGGACCGGTTTTTACCGGTTCAAACAAATACCGGTTTTTTGACCTATATGAACCGGATCCGGGACTGGTTCCCGGTTGAACCGGTCGAACCGGCCGGTCCGGTCCGGTTTTCAAAACATGGGGTGAGATTGAAACAAAATGCTTGGTATGGGATATGTGGTGAACTTTGAGAGGATAATAGGTTCAAATAGTTTTCGTAACCTACAATCCGAAAAAAGAAAGGTTGTGTTTGGTTATAGGTTTGAGTTTGGTGGAGGAGTGTTTTGGACTTTTGGTTTGGCTCATTTTTCTGTTGAAGAAGTATTGAATTTTATAAAATGTAGAAAGAAAGAAAAAAGATTGAAGAAAATAGGGTAAAATGGGTTGTATTTATAGGTAAAATTGTAAGGTTTTTTTCTTTTTTTTTTAAAATGAAATTGACCTTTTATGAACGATAATATATGTAACGGTCACAATTTTCCGGTTGCAATCCATGGTGATGCAAACGAGAAGCACCAAAACGAGAAGCAAGGGCAGGATTTCTGGCGTTAAACCGCCGTTTTGGATCTGCCACATCAGCCATACCGGCGTTTTAGAGACCCATACTGGGTGATCCTAATCTCATGGAGGATTTAAAGACTTGTATGTTTAGATATGCCTTAACATCATTCATATTCTTCTCTCATTCCAATTACGTGGTGACTTTTCTTTTGTGAAAAAACAAACATGTCGAATAAATACAAAAAACAGAAACATGTGTGTCCCTTGTTTATCTATACACAAAATCCATGTCAACTACACAACAAAACTCCCTCTTAATTCTTAACAACTAGCAACTGAAAATACAAGACAAGACAACTTTAGTATTGCATTATTTTCATGGTACACAAAATTCGTCTTATCTAAGATTCTAATCTATCCTTTTCCTAAATCTTATCAAAAAACATTTAATTATTTAAATAAGTTTCTTTGCTTATCAACGGATCACAACCAAACGTTATATTCGATCATTTTCTCGACTGTTATTCCGATCGAATAATCACTTTCAAACACAAATTCAAAGCTTAAAATCCGTTCATAATTGTCGATTAAATGCGATTTAATCACAAAGATGGCAATTACAATGATTCGGATTGGGTAATTTCTTTTTTCAAGAAAACTTTTGACGAAAATTTGTTGCTTCCAATACCTGGGGATGATGAAGTTGCTTTATTTCACCAGTTATCAGTTATCATCACCATCTGGGTATTCGGATTCGGGTTCGGGTTTGGGTTTCTTATTCAAGTCGGGTTTCTCTTCAAACCAACAAGGCTTGAGTGCATGTTGCACGGAAGTACCACTCGTTTCTGCATCCACCCTTGCCCCGACCTCCGTCGCTTTCTTCCGAATAGAAGACGCCGACAACTCATCCGGTGTGCCATCGGACGCAAGTAACTCCGGGAAGTTGAGCCGGGCGGAGGGCCCACGGAGGTAGTAGACGGCGGTGTCGTAGGCTCTTGCCGCCGCGACGGGTGTGGAATAGGATCCGAGCCAAATCCTTGACCGTTTATTTGGTTCCCTAATCTCCGCCACCCACTTTCCCCACTTTCTCATCCGTATTCCCTTGTAAGGTCTGTGATCGTTTTTCCTCTTCCCCGTGGTGGTCGCCGCCGACGAACAACTACATCGCCCCTTTAATTCTCCTCTCACATCCATCGATCTAGGACAAAAATCAAATCTGCAAAACGTGAAACGGATAATCAAACAGCACCGACACCTTTTCTTCTTCCTCTCTCTCTCTCTCTCTCTCTCTCTCTCTCTCTCTCTCTCTCTCTCTCTCTCTCTCTCTCCACCTCCTTATATATATGAAGGTCTGGGTGTTTGGTGTATCTCTAAATAACTGATGAACGAATGGAACAGGCTAAATAAGCGGCCATAAATCAGAGCGGTGATTTGCTCGAGGAGGAAGGGCAGTGGAGTGTATAAATTTCAGGTCGACTGAAGAGGTGATTTTGATAGATGGATCAGGGGTTTGTTGGTGGGGATGAGAGAGAGAAAGGGAGAAAAAG